>NC_135620.1:61767500-63017500 GCF_053574225.1 Canis aureus
ATAAGTGAGAACATGCCTAAGCAATCTTAGTGTCTCCCTATTTCCCCCTAAACAGTGTAGGTGAATCTTATAGCCCCTCCCTGTGATTTATGTGTGAGATTTCAAGACATAGGTTTTATATTCTATGTTCGGTCATATAGCAATCTAAAGAAAGTTGGGTAGTTTCAACTAATTTTTTTTGTTTAGTTATTATTTGATTTGTTTTGTGCTTATTGTAACTATTTTAATTTTTGAGGGGTTGGGAGGATTGTTAAACTTCCTCTGGTGGATGAGGGTTCTGCCCTTTTTGGATTGTTCATTTGCATTAAAATGAAGTCACAGCTTTGCTGAGGAATTGGGATAAAAAATAACTAAATTTAATGAGTCTGTGCAAATTGTCACCTTTGTCACTTTAGCTGTCTTTACTGCTGCTGGGCTTTACATAAATGGCTCCTTTTAGACTGTTTCCCATCTTTTTCAAGGTCCAAACTTGTCTCCCTTTTCTCTCAGTTATATTAGAAAAATCTCACATCATAATTAAGAATCTGGGTCAAAAAAAGGAATAACCACATATTTTGTCCCATAGCCCTGTCACTAGGGCCTTCATTCCTCCAAATTAGTATATATTTTATAGGTTTTTCCGAAAGCTCCTCCTGTAATTTTCTGTAATACTGCACTACTCTCTAGAAAGGAGAATTTTGCATTTTCTCCTGGTGTATTCTTTTGATCTGGCTCAGTCTGAGTTATCTGGAGCATGGGGTTGGCACCATTCCATAATCTCAGCCCTGGTGAAGGGTTTTGTTTTGTTTTGTTTTCTTTCACATATCTTTCTAGTTGTTTAGATCAGTTTCTTCTGTGTCATCCATTATACCATAATCTTTCTCAGAATTCCCTCCTGCATGCTTTTTCATTGTTAAAATATTTATATAGCCTGCCAAGACAACTCTAGGAAAACAAGCAGGTCTAGAGGAAAGATATTGGCAAGCTGCCCTAGCAATAGCATCTGGCAGTGACAACCAGCTGGGGCTGACAATGCTCTGGTAAGAACCTATCAATGCAAACTTCACAAAGCTGAGAGCACAGTGGTTCCCTCAACCTGGGCCTATGGCAATTTGTCTGAATTTCCATGTTCCTTTAGTATCCTGATGACTATAAGCCAGAATGTGCTATTTGACCTGAAACAGTTGTACTTATCACATCACCACGTAGAAAAACTGCAGAGGCAAGAGACATACTTCTGCTGAGACAAAAATAAGCTTGGGGAAGTACAGTCAACCTTGGGTGAAGTAATTGCAAAGCTTCAGGGGTAACCCAGAGCAATAAACTGAGTTCCTAGTCATTTACTATCCTGCTATAATCACCTTTGCAGTGATCTATGGTAATAAATCAGCAGATCTGGCTAAGGCAGGCACTCCTGGGGTAAGACAAGATTAATATCAGAGTTTTGAAAGAAGTGTGCTCATTCACAGGATGGAGACAACTCTCTTTCCACACTTGAAAATAATGGGCATGTAAGAAGAGAGATATACAAGTCTTGGATTATAGCAAGTAACTGACATTACTAAAAATAATCCTTTTTTTTAAGAAAGAAAAGCATAATCATATTCTTTCTAGCCACCTTTCTGAGGAAATATCTTTCCAGCCCTTGGAAGAATGACAAAAATCTCCAAAGTAAAACTTTTAAAATGAAGTTTAAACAATTTATACTTTTAATCTGAAAAAAAAGGTCTTATCTTTTCTAAAAATCAGATTTTATGCAGCTTTATATAAAATCCCTGTGTATATATGCAGCCTATTGAATGATTTTTACCATGAAATTAGCTACTTCATTAGACTTTACCATATCGAGAGCTAGGGTGTGAAATGATCTTGGATTTCCTAAGTAAATTATAACATTAAATTATGATTATTGAACCACTTTAGTATATTTAGTTAAATCTAGGGATTAATTTTTAAAAATTTATTCATTAAAATTTAAAAATGTCTCTTGAGTATCTACACTAAGAACTCTGAGGAGTTTAGGATAGAGAGTTGAATAAGTTGTCACAATAGATGGAGGTAACTGCCATAAGTGATTAATTATAAGCAAATGGAGTGACTAGCCACCAAAGCTCTTAAGGGAGGCCTTGTAGAGATGACATATGGGTTGGGTATAGAAGGATAATTTATAGTTCATGAGCAGAAGGTCATTTCAGGGTTTCAGCCAGAAAGAATAAAATGAGCAAAGGAATAGATATATGAATAAGGCTATGATGAGCTCAGGGAACGGCAAATTCTTCAATGATACTGAAGTGTAGAATACATAAGAAGTGGCTGTGAAATTAAAATGAGAAGGGATCTCATGCCTAATAAAGAAGGACTCTGCATTAAAGTAAGAAATGTTAATTTTATCTAGCAGGCAAATAGCAGAATTTGAGTATTTTTTAAGCTGGAGAGTGGCATGAGCAGAAGTGCTTTTATAGCAATATGGACAATGGAAGAGCGTGAGATATTTAAGGAGAAAAATTATTCTTTCAATCTCTAAAGACTCAAAATTTTAAAACATTTTTTATTGGTAAAGTCCTATTTCTTTAAATGTTGTTTAGTTTTTTAAAATCAAAAAGTAATACCATATCTTTTTATTCCATTAAATAGTTTCAAAATGAGTTAATCATCTGAAACATACATGTCAGTAGTGAATGTTTCAAAATATTTCACTATTTTAACTTGATATTCCTGATTATTGATTCCTTTTTATATTAGAATATTTTCTAATCTCCTTTCATGATTGTTTTGTCAAGTGTCTGGGAGAGAAATCATTTGTCTTGTGGAATCAAAATACAGAGAGTTTTCTGCTTTTGAAAGGATTGGTTGAGACTCGAAAGTCTGCCAATGGTTCCAAAGGCAAAGATAATCATCTCATCAGATCAGATGGACTCCCTGAAAACAAACCCCTTTGGACTCGTGCATTTATAGGTTTGCTACTCCTCTATTAATAATTTTCTGCCGAGTCTATTTGATTTTCATGTTTTCCCAAAATGGTTTTTTAAACTGCAAGAAGTAACAAATGATAATTATAGCAAAGCAAGCAACACAAAGCAAAAAATAAGTCTTGTCCTGCATGCCTTGAACTCCATCTCCTGTGATAATCAGTGCCAACAGTTTAGAGTCTTGATTTTCCAATTTTCTTAGAAATAGCTAAGGTGTCAGAATTGAAAACTAGATGGAAACAACCTTTGAAAAGAAGGAAGGAGGGGAGAGAGAGAAAGAGAAAAGCTGCGAAGCAAATCTCAGCTTGGTCTTTCATATCATACAGACAACAGGAGTTTAAAGGAAAACATTTTTTTGAGTAATGAGTTGCCTTTAGTGGAATTGCTGTAGCATTTCTTCTCACTTCTTACAAGAAGACAGAGAGCTGCTCTCCTATTCTTCAAATGAAGTGGAGAGGGCTTTTGGAGAGACTAGAGTGCCTGCAAGAAGGGGAGCTGATCTGAATCCTCACTGGCTGCCTGATAAACTGCAGAGACATTTAAGCACTCACCACTGTAGGAGAAGAGGCTCTGCGAAGGTTCTTGGGTGAGCAAAACATGCATATCCTGGAATTTGGAAGCATCCAGTCCCTGAACATCAAGAAATTGCTTCTGGTCCCTCCTGGGAATTCTTCAGGCAAGACTAGCTGGAGCAGGTACATAAGTGGCAGGCAGGACAAGCAGCTGGGAGTTGAACTCCCAACATTTGGAAGTTTACATGGGCCAAGTGGCCCCTGAGGAAAGTAGCCTGGCTTGAGTTACCTTTATAGTGTTAAATAAAATAAAGTTGAGACCAGGCCTGAAAATTCCCCAAGCAGGAAAAAAAAAAAAAGCATTTAAGCCATGTAAGCAAAATAAAATCTAGCTTACTTCATGAATATAAGCAAAACTTGGGTTAATTCTTGTAAATGCCTCCAATAATTATAAAAGAAAATGAAGTCATATGCCTGAAATGACATAAGGTAAGCATGTTTAACTAATTCCCTGCTGTCTGAAAAACCCTCACCGTAATAACCAGTCATTACAAAGGTTGAACAATGTGTTTTTTTTTTTCACCCTATAAGCTATCCTGTAATGTTATGCCTCTGAGTTTTATACGGGTTTTGGATTTGAAGACGCTCAGTTTGCAAACTGTTCTCTTGTGCACAATAAACTCTTACTATCATACTGATTTGGTTTGAACTTTTATTATTTCTGGATTTTTGACAGAAGCAGTCACCCAGGAGAAGTCTTGCTGATATGAAAATACCCAGAAATTTGAAGCCATGAATGGTACTGTACCATCAAAAACAGAAACTGATGCAGAGGTTGTAAGGAGGCCACAAAGGATCAGCCAGCGGTTGCTTCACTGTGTCAGAGAACCAAGCTGTGCAAAGGAAGCTGCAGATCTTCCAAAGAAGCTATAGTCAAGTCTTCATAATTTAGTAAGTCAAAAAAGCCAAGATCCAGAAGACTATATTACATGGTTCCCTGTAACGAAATTAAAAATCAAGCAAAAATGGATATATTGATTATACATATACATGATATGACTCTTTTTTAAAGATTTATTTATTTATTTATTTATTCATGAGAGACACAGAGAGAAAGAGAGAGAAAGGCAGAGACATAGGCAGAGGGAGAAGCAGGCTCCTGCAGGGAGCCTGACACGGGACTTGATCCCAGACCCTGGGATCACGCCCTGAGCTGAAGGCAGACACTCAACTGCTGAGCCACCCGAGTGTCCCTGTTATAACTCTTTAAAAAAAAAAAAGCAAACAAAAGGTAAACATAGATTTTAATATAGTTATCAGCTCTAGAAAGAGGGAAGGAGACAAACCAGAGGAGGACTACTTAGGCAGAAGTAAGTTAATATTATTAAGTTTTTGGCTTTGGTGGTGAGTTTGAGGATACTTGTTACATTACTAAAAGTAAATACATGATCAGATGAATAAAGGCCTTTGCACCAGCCAATGAGGTCACTATATAACAAACCAAGGACTGTGATGAGTCTATTTGTGTTCACCAGAGATCCATATTTAGAAGGAAGGGAAAGAGTCTCACTGTAGTATCTGTGTTCTCTATTGCAGTATTTTTTTCATTACACTATTTTTTTTTAATTGGTAACAGTTGCCAATATCTTCCAGATGTATGATAGCAGATAGTGTTAATAAACTTCTGTGTCTACACCAGTTAAGTTGAGATGTACATGGAAACTTTCAGGTTATGTGCTATCCACTAGCTGCTTCTCAATCAGCCTCAATCCTCAGTTTTTCTTGCTCCAAACCTCATAGTAATCTTCCATCTTGGTGAATCCTATGGGTTGAGTGACTTTCCCTTTCTTTTTTTTTTTTTTTTTCTTTTCTTTTTTTTTTTTTTTTTTTTGTGACTTTCCCTTTAAACCAGCCTTGCCTGTTCTAAGTTTTTCAGAGATTCCTCAAAAAACCTTCGTGGTTTCCAGGCTGACATAAATGTTCTTATATTTCTTTGATTATTTATTCATACTCTGGAAGATGGATCCAAGTGGAAAGCACAGGCTAAAATCACTACATTTGTAGCAGAAGTCATCTCAACGCCAGTTTAAAGTTTACTTTTTTCTATAAATGCTTAATTGAATATATCCAAGAACTAAGCAATTATTGAACTCTTACTGAAATAGAAGTAAATATTCTGTTTTCTTCCTTCCTTGAGTAAATCTATTTCAAAGAGGTTTTTGGAGCTGAAGATAAAAAATCTGCTGTTACTGTCATTGCCTCTTCCATGACACTGTTAGTCATGGAGGGTTAGCAGCCACCCACTAGATTCTTCTCCAATTACCTGTACTGTTTTGGGTGGAGAAGGAAAGGAGTGTCATCAGGCCTTGTGTTGGCACCCAACCTGATCCATGGAATTCATATATGAGAAAACCTTCAATTTATACTCACCTAGGACCTTCAATCTAGTTCTTCCCTTTGGCAGATATGCAGTTCTTTTACTTACCTGTTTGCCTAATGCACCATCTTCTTAAATTTCTGCTCCATTTTACTTTCTCATTGAAATTACCTACCTTGGTCTCCCTAGTGAATACCAGGAATTTCCTTCTTACTCAAGATGCACAATTTCTTTTACCCTGCTCATTTTTTTTCTTTTGCCAAAGGACTCTCTAGTATATTCTTTACTTATTTTGAGTTTACTATTATCTCCTTAATCTTCCAATTAAAACGTAAATTACAAAAAGGTAGGGATTTTTGTGTCTTTCACTTACTGATACATCATAAACACTTATAGAATACCCGACCTCTGGTGAGCATGTAGTAAATTAAAATGGCATGACTATATGAAGTTTGTAACATGTTCATGGCAGCCTTCCCACTTTCCAGTGATGCTTGTTGTCTCTTTAATATTTTATAGTGAGTACTCATTTCCATAGGCCTCTGGAATGGGAGAGTTAGATCTTCTTAATGGACGAGTTTTCACTGCTGAGTAACCAAAATGAATTTACATTGCCATCTTACCAAAATGCATCATCATTTTATCATTTCTAAACGGACATAAATAATCTACATGCCTGATAAGTGCCTTCCCTTCCCGCTGGAAGCACACAAGTTAAGCCAATTTATTATTGAAATGGGGTGTCTTCTTGTTAGCATGGAAACAGAGCAAGAGATGGAAGTTGGAGGACTTTAACTGCCTTTGGCATCAAATAACATTAGCCTGATGCAGCTGATCTTACTCAAGGAAAGACCCACAAATAAATATTTGTGCTGGTTCATCAGGGAAACCTCCTCTAGGCATAATGGTACAAAGATACCATGATTTTCTGCTCATTGGGCCTTGCATTTGCAAATTTCTTGCAGACCCCCTCACCCTGTAATCACAGAGCCTTGCCTTCTTAAGATGGCATAGCAGTCGTGCATCTTGATGGGTGTGGAGAGGACATCCTTGATTAAATTTTTAGTATTTTCTAAAGTCTTTGGTAATACAGTCACAGGCAGCCTCATGGATTGTGTCATTCCTGAAGCAGAATGATCTCATGCATTACATTTGTATTCTCCCCAATTTCATTTTTAAAGGGTAATCTTAACTTTCATTTGGGAAAGGCATCATACCATTGCATTCATATTCTTATGACATTTACCTACCTTAAAGGGCTGGTTTGAGGGTCACATCACTGAAGTATTTAGAAATGCTTTAGGAATTATCATCTAAATATAACATGGCATTTTACGTTTTGGTTATTGATACTGCACCTCCTCTCTGAGAGGAATTTTCTACTCACCATATAAATGGGCAAATGTTTGAAGAGTCATGATTCATTTGGTCATAACAAATTCCATATCATCTATTTGAATATCTTCAGTAAACAAAATTAAATTATAATATTTATCACTTTGAGTAAATCATTAAATTTCAAGGATAAGGAATACTTTATACCAAACAAGAGTTTTATAATAATCTATGTATCTAATAGTACCTTGGATTTTTCAGAGCAGATGAATTAACATTAACAGCTCTCAGACTTTCTCTTCTTTTAACCCAAGATCTGTTCAAATTATTTTAATTTCTGGTTACTAACAAGTTCAAGTAAATATCCCTATATTTTAATATATTTTCATACCATTGACTGCCTCTCATTATGCTTGTTGCAGCATTGAGATCTCAGCTAGCCTAAATATGAAAGTCAGACATGGGGTTCAGGAATAGAGCTGTGCTTTCTTGTGTAAATGTATGGATCAAGTCTTTGTGGAAAATAAAAATTTAAAGTAATAAAAACCTGCAGTGACAAAATGGAGTATTTTTTTCTTGTTTAGGAAGCTGAAATTCCCCCAGGCTTTCTGAAGTAATAGCATTGAATATTTCCCAAATAGTTAACAAGTAACTTAAGAAATCAAGAATCATTTATGAAATTGAGCAGTAAGATCTTTATCAAAATGGGGATAAATGATAGAAGTATGGCATTTCTCCAAAACTGGAAATATGTAAAAATGATCAAAGTTATTTTAGCTAATTATTTTTGCAGTGGGAGCTGTGGACCTCAATAACATAACCTGAGATATAAAAGGTGCCATGAGCAATATTATCTGTGTACCTCAGTGAATAAGTTAACATCAAAGATATGTCTAAGGTTTGATCCCTTACTGAAAGCAGTTACCTTAGCTGTTCTTCTGTGCTGCTGCTTTAGGTCAGAAAGCTTGAACTTCTTGCTTTCAAATATTCTGAAGTATGAACTCATTAATAAAAATGTAGAAAGTTATTCTCATCATGTTCCCTATCAAACCTCATGAGAAATATTATGCACAAATATAAATGCCTCCTGCTAGTAAAGTGAAATTGTGGATACAACTTTCTTATTATCATAATGTATTATAGCTGGCTTCACATGTGGGATCATATGCCTGTGGGCATATCTGTACGCAAAGTGTCAGAAAAGTCTGACCCAAGTTCTGAGAGCTACATAAAGCTATTATTTCTAACCTAAGTGGACTTATAGGAAGTAAAAAAAAAAAAAAAAAAAGCCCAAGGAAAAACCAATTTAACCACCTTTTGTTGCCTTCAGATAAATCAAAAACCTAGATTGCTGAGCCTGAATGTCTTATACATATCTTCTAAAAATTGTAAATAATATTCTGTACTTGAACAGGACAAATGTGGAAGATGCGGTTGCCTTTATTAAATGTCTAGCTTTATACACATAAGGACAAATCATATGTGATTATATGTGACTGGGGGGAATGGTTTCTTTAAATTCAAATGTTTTAGATATAGGCATCCTTTGAGTCACATCACTGAATCCTTTTTATTGCTCTATTTGGCCTGATTTGCTTCCATATAATTCTAGCCTTAAATTTAAAGTAAAGAAACAAGGCTTTCTCTTGTTATAGAGTAAAATTAGGTCAAGGAATTAGACATAAGAAATATTTGGGCCTGATAGAACATAAGGCTAGAGAAGTGGATTTAATCCCACTTCTACAATAATTAGTTGTTTGAAAAACAGGTTACTGAAATGAACTTCACCAATCCCCACATATGTTAAAATAAGATAACATGTGAAAAGGCTTTGAAACTCTAAACACAAGATTATTTTTAAAAATTCCTCAAATTATTAGCATTTCAATACTGATAGGCTTTGCTCTTAATTTTTTTCCTACAGTCAAAAAAGCTAAATATTCATCAATATCAAATTTTTTAAGGGATCTTATAACATACAATGAATTATTTAGAAAGAAGGCCAGCAAACTTAAAAGTAAAATTAAAATATGTATTTCTGACAACTACATAGTTTTTCTAAAGGGTAAGATGCTTATAAAATGAAGTTTTTAAGAAAGTGAATCTCCTTTTGCTCATGGAGGCTTGATCCATTGCTTTTAAGTTGCTTCAGGCCTTGTGGAGTAAATAATAAAAAGTGACAGGAAAATGGAGGGAATCCAATGATAAAAAGCTGGAAGAAACAAAATGGGGGCAGTAGTACCCTGCAGAGATTTACACTTTCTAAGAAGTTAGGGAGTGAAATTAAAGCTGTTGAAATACAAACCCATTCACCAATGCCCCTCAAGTCCTGCTGCCGAAAGATACAGCGAGGAGACATACCAGGCTCATTTCCTGAGACAGGATATAGGATTACATACTGCTTATGGGTAACTGTAAACCCTCAGATGTCTGTGTTATCCAAAGCAGCAGACTTTCTTTATCAAATTGCAGTTTGCATGCTCAACTTCAATACCCTGCTGGGATAATTGATTTTTTTTTAAAGATTTTATTTATTTGAGAGAGAGAGAGCAAGAGGAGAGCATGGAGGAGGGGTAGAGGGAAAGGGAAAGCAGACTCCCCATTGAGCAGGGAGACTGATGTGGGGCTCCATCCCAGGACCCTGGGATCATGACCTGAGCTGAAGGCAGATGCTTAACCAGCTGAGCCACCCAGGCACCCCTGGGATAATTGATTTTTTTTTTTTTTTACCAGCATTCCTTGGTTCTCTTCTGCTATAGATAACCCACACTTCCACTTTCTTTTTTCACCATCCATTTTTTAAAAGCATGCATATCAGCTATTTCCATCGTTCCTCTGTCAGTTCAGCAAGTTTTAAGCTAAACAATCCAGAGAGAAAAATCACTTTTACACCCTGACAGAAAGCACTGAATTATTTTGTAGTAATTGAAGGGGTTTCCTGTTTTTTGCAGAGCCATGTAATTGAGGCTACATGCTGTGTAGAAATGTATAGTAACTTTTTTAAGGAGACATCATTGTGTCATAGAAGAAATACATGGAAGTAGAGTTGGAAATACTTGTTTGTATCCCAGGTCTCTCTCTCAGTAGTTTGTTACTTATAATTATGTCCCCATAGCCTTATCACTAAAATGAAGATATTAATCCAAATGATACCCAAGACTATGAGGGCAGATGAAAAGATTTTATAAGTAAATGGGAATGTTGTTTTGAAATACTGTTTAATTAATTACATCTAGTTTATCTTTAATCCTTGATTCATAGATACTGTATAACGTTATATGTCAAATGCATCATCCTTAACTTTCAAAACCGATAAAAATGCAGCCAACTAAAACACATATCTACTATTTCACATTAGATGAGGCACATATTTTCTACATCTCACCACTGGTGTTGACAGACTGTGAATCCAGGTCTTCTAAAACCAAGATGGTTTTCTTTACTTAGAACATTGCACTTCCCTAAAGGTACTATTTCACTGGCTATTTTAGGTGTGGAGGTCAAAGACCTGCCAGTCTCTAGGTTCAGAAGCAGGCCAAAGAAATCAGAAATTCTAACGCTGTGTAATGATAAGGATGGAAAATGCCCAAAGTCTGATGAGAAACTACAAGTAGTCTCATTAAAATAAGCTGAGGAAGAATAAAAATTCTTCTATGTGGGTTTATACAAAACTGGAAAGAAACAGGGATGTCCCTACCTCCATAACTGAGCCAAGTTGACCACATCCCACTGACTCCTATACTGAGCCAATAATACGAGTTTTGGTTTTGGTTTTGTGGTCTCAAGGGCAATGTCAAAACCCCAAAATTACTGGATAGAGTAGTTCCACTTCTACTTAACATTTTAGAAAATTAGAAATGGTGTTGTTCCCACCCTAACAATCCAGATAATCTACAAAATCCATCTATTCCTGAACTCATCAGAGAGCTGAGGTCTCAAGACAATTTAGTGGCTGAAATTCTAGGAAGAGACTAATTCACCGGAAGAGATAGAAAGCAGTGGCTTCCCTGCAAGACAGAATATTTCAGCTAAAATACTTAACAAATTGCTAAAATTCAAATACTGGTCAGGGACATTAAGAAATTGAAGTCCGTGTTGCTTGAAGGTATCCCAGTAACAGTGTAAACAAAACAAAACCCAGTTCAACTTCTGACTAGGTTGACTTATTCTACTACCAAAAGTATGTTGAAAAGAAGTATGCCCGTTTCCAGACATAAATGGCATATACTTTAATATTTGTTTTGCACTCAATGATAGGGGTTCAATAAAAATCATGAGAAAATAAAGCAAAACAGCTATTGTCAAAAGACAAAGTCATCACTAGAACCAGAACCAGACTCCCCAAAATGACTCAATTATAGGAACTATCATAGAGGAAATTCAAATTAGCTCTGATTAATATGGCAAAGTTTTTTTGTGTGGAAAAGGTGTCATTACACGAATATATGGGAAGTTTCAGCAGAGATAAAGACTCCTAAGAAAGAAACAAATGTATATTCTAAAGATAAAAAGCATGGTATTAGAGGTGAAAATGCCTTTGAAGGACTCATCAGTGGACTAGACATAGCCTAAGCGAAAAAAAAAAAAAAAAAAATCAGTGAGTATAAAAAGGAGTAGAAATAACCAAGACTGAATCACAGAATTATTAAAAATAAAAAACAAACCAAGAGCTATGGAACAACATCAAATGGCTTAGCAAGCATTTACTTGGAATCCAAAAAAAAAAAAAAAAAAAAAAAAGTAGAAGAGACAACAATAACAGAAAATTTAATGATGGATAGAAGAAATTAAACCACAGATCAAATAAGCTCAGAGAACCACCAAACAGGTTAAATGCTCTCCTCTGAAAACACACCTATTTATACTGCTGAAAAACAAAGAGAAAATCTTGAGGGCAACCACAGAGAAAGGACACATTGTGCACAAAATAACAAGAATTAGAATTATCATGTTAGAAACTATGTTAGCCAGAAGACAGAAGAATGACATATTTAGAGATTTGAAAGAAGAAAAAAAAATGCCAACCCAGAGCAAAAATGGAAGTCAAATAAAAACAATTTTAGACCAACAAAAGCAAAGAAAATTTGTTATTAGCAGGCTTTGAATATAAGGTATGTTAAAAGTAGTTCTTTAAGCAGAATATGTTACACAGACTATAAGATTGAACAATATATTACACAAAAACTAAGACTGAAATAGATAGATAGAAGATAGATGATAGATAGATGATAGATAGATAAAGATATGCCTCCAGAATAGTAAAAATAGTAAAATGAAGATATTTCTCTCTTTTAATGAAATAGACAGTATAAGGCAATAATAATACCTATGTAGTTTGGATTTATAGCATACATTAAAGTAAAATGTAGATAATAGAAGACAAGATGGGAGGGAGGAATTGCAAGTATGTGGTATAAGGCTTGATAGATGGTGATTAATTAAAAATGAATGTTGTAATCCTAGTCTTTAAAAACAAAAAAAAGAAGTTTAAATATTGAACCAGTAATGGAGACAAAATAGAATCCTAGGAACTGTCTAATTACTCCAAAAGCCTGCAGAGAAAGAGAAAAGAAAAAGGAGAGGAAGAGTAAATAGAAAATACTAATATTTAGTTTGAACATATCAATGATGTTAAATATAAACAGTCTAAACATAACAATTAAAAGACAAAAGACAAAGACAAAGATTATTCATAGAATTTTTTAGAAAACATCTATATATCTGTCTTAAAGAAAGCCTTTTTAAATAGAAAAAACACTGATAGGTTAAGAGTAAAATGAAAAAATATGTTCTGAGCAAACATTAATCAAAACAAAGCTAGAGTATCTAGTACCAAAGTAGACATCAGAACATGGAAAACCGTCATGGAAAAAAAATGGCCAAAAAAATCCATTTTAAACAAAAAGACAAAATCTTGAATGGTAATTCACTTAATAACACAACTTCAAAACACACGAAACAAAATTAATAGAATAGAAAGAAGAAGTAGACATCCACAATTATGGTTGAAGATATCAAAGCTCCTTTCAGTAAGATAGAAGTAGTAGAGAGGGAAAATCTATAAGGATATAGAAGACCTGAAAAACACTATCAAGTGATTTGACATAATTGGCATTTATAGAATTCTCCACTGAACAAAAACCAAATAAATATTCTGTTCAAGAGTACATGAAACAAACAAACAAACAAACAAAAAGAATACATGGAACATCTACCAAGTTAGACCATATTCAAGCCCAGAAAACAACCCTTAATAAATTAAAGAAAAATTAAGCCATGCAAATAATGTTCTCTCGCAACAATAGTATTATCTAAAAGTCAACAGCAGAACAATATATGAAAAATCCTCATATATTTAGAAATTAAATGGCATACTTGTAAATAACCCATGAGAAAAAGAAGTCATAAGGAAATTAAAATTTGATTTGAAAGGAAATAACATGTTAGAAAAATTTGTGAGATACACTTAAGTCAGTGCTTAAGAGAAATGTTATAATACCAAATGCTTTTTTTTTTAAGATTTTTATTTATTCATTCATGAGAGACATAGAGAGAGAGAGGCAGAGACAAAGGCAGAGGGAGAAGCAGGCTCCATGCAGGTAGCCCAACGTGGGACTCAATCCTGGGACTCCAGGATCACGCCGTAGGCTGAAGGCAGGTGCTAAACTGCTGAGCCACCCAGGGATCCCCTGAGCCACCCAGGGATCCCCAACACCAAACGCTTTAACAGAAAAGCAGCCATGTCTAAAATCAATGAGCTTCCTCGCTTAAAAACTAGATTTTAAAAAGCAAATTTAAACCCACTGGATAGAGACAAGAACAAAATCAGTCTCAAACAAATAAATGTGAAAAAACATATTCAAGTGCATGAATAAAACTATTGCTAAGAAAACAAAAGGAAAATTATTTTTTTTCTGATGAAATGTAAATGATAGACCAATCAGAAGCAATTATAAATATAAAGGCTTTAAAAAAAAAGCTGTGAATCAAACAGAGACATATATGAAATACAATCATTAAAAATTTTTAAGATCAAATGGCAGGATTTCCTTCTCTTTTTTTTTTTTTAAGCTGAATAATAATCCTGGAGGATATAAGTAGAATAAAGCACACAGAGAAGGACAAATACTGTATGATCTTACTTAAATGTGGAATCTAAATTAGTCAGATTCATAGAAACAGAGAATAGAATACGGGGAGGGGAATGGAGAAGCAATGATCAAAGGATGCAAAGTTTCAATTGTGCAAGATAAGTCCCAGAGATCTACTATACCGCATAGTGCCTATGGCTTACAATACTGTGATATATTCTTAAACTTTTCTAAGAGAGTAAATCTTAAGTGTTTTACTACCACTAATAATAATAATGATAATACACACAATTCATAATTCTACCATATATTTGATAACATCAAATATAGCTAAGTTAGAGAAAAGTTGTAACTTCATATTTCAAAAATAATCCGAAAAATCTTAAAATTGAGTGCTATAAATACCAAACTTAATCCATTAATATATTTGTAAAAGTTAATAATTCTAACCTGTAGACTATGAATAACCAGAGTTTATCGCAAGAGTGAAAGAATTTTCTAGTATTAGGAAATTTGCTTATACAATTCACTGTCTTAATATACTTAAAAGGGTAAATTCTGAGCATTTAATAAAATTTAGCTGTCTTTTATTATAAAGTTCTCTGAAAAGTAAGAATATATCATGATTTTCTTTATCTTAAGTAACAATATATCACAAATGTTAGCATATACACTTACTGGTGACACTTTGAAAACATTGCAATTAAAATCAGAAAGACAGTAAGGATTTATCTTATTGTTCTTTCTATTCGACATTGTCTGAAAATCTCAGCCTAAGCAATAGAACAGAAAATAAAATAGGGAGAGGATTTGGAAAGCGTAAGATTATACTGAAATTATTTTTATGCATGTGCTGGCCCACAAAGAAAACAGAAGAGCATATATAAGTTAACAAAAGGAAATAAGAGCTCCAGAAAGTTGTTCTTATGATTTGATCTTCTGTTGGATTGCTTTGCTGTTGTGTTCTACTTTCTGAGAACTTAATTTATATTTCAACTGATTTACTGAAAAATTAAAATCTCTTTTATATTTTTGTTTCTTAGGAGCTGTTTCTTGTTTTCTTACAAAACTTTGTCACAGAATTCAGATCTTGTAGATATAATGTCACTTTGAGTCTATTACCAATTGTCTTTGGCTTCATCTATCTCACAATTAATAGGACTGGTAGTATCTTTTTCATGTTGAAACTATTTCTCAAATTCTTAGCGAGTCTTTTCTGGTCTTTTTAAGTTAAGAATAAGCCATTAAAAGTTGATAAGGTAAGGCTTGTTAGTTGATGGGCTTTATGATAAGCAGATATTAATTTGACTTTTTCACTGTGAGACTCCCAATTCAGCACATGGACATCTTTCCTCTTAAGTTCTTTTGTTTCTTTGGACACACATCCTCTACTCTCCTATCCATATGTGTGTTCATATTGAAGTAGGAGAAAGTGATATGTCCATGCTATTATCCTGAGAACAAAGCAGGTTTGAAGGCCCTGCAGTTCAGAGTAAAGAAATTAATTTAATCCCTTTGTTTCTAGCTCCTTCCTTTGACCCTACTTAATGCTATGCATAAATTCCCTTAGGAAAACCCTTTTCCATTCAAATTCCCCTGGGGGGCGGGGGGAGTAGGAGGCAACATATCAGTCATTAAGAGAATGGAGACAGATTGCCTGGGTTTGAATCATAGTACCACCACTTACTACCTGGGTGACCTTGAGCAAGTTAACCTTTCTGTGCCTTAGTTTCCTTAGCTATAAAGGGATAATTTTAATATTTTACTCTTAGTTTTATCATAAAGGCAAAACTGTATTTTCAGTAAAGCACCAAGAATTGTGCTTAGCACATAATGAGTGCTATATACCTGCCATAGTGAGTGCTACATTAAGTAACCACTCTCTAGACAAACTTCCAACTAATTCCCCAGTTTTCTGGCCAATATTTCACACCTCTCTGCCCAAGGCAGTGGGTGCTGCCTTAAGAAAACTTACTGGAGATGCTTGTTGTCATTGGTCTTCTCAAGATTGGCATTTGTTCACTTAGTCCAGATACAATATAAATTTATTGGTAAGAGCCCATGCTATACAGATCATGGAATATTTTTACTATCATCCTTAGGTAAAGCCTCTTCAGGCTCTTAAGTTGCAGCTTTTCTTTCATTTTTCTTTTTTTAGATTTCTAGGCTCAGCTCTCAATTCTCCATCTAGTTTTTGTCTTCCAAAGATTTGCAGAAATATTTAATCTGCAGCTCTCTCTCCCATTCTCATTGTCCCCCGCGGGTACATTAAGTTTTTATTTATGTGCTTTCAATTTAGTAGTGATTTAGTAGTGATTTTCAGTTGAGTGGTAATGATTAGTAGTAGTAGTGATATTTGATCAGAAACTGGTATGTCTTATTTTTCCTTCTTCTTAAAAAAAAGCTTATATGTATATATTTGTGGGTTTTATGTTAGCTGCAAAGTCTTAGGAGTTCCACAGGGATACATATTGAGGATGAGCTGATTATGTAGGAATGGACTCTAGCACTCTTCTTTTTGAGATCTCAAAAAGAAACGCTCCTTTCTTATTGGGTTTATATATTGCTTTTCCATTTAAGATTTATTTGAAGAAAAATGCATTCGAGGAAATCGTTAGTTTTAACCTTTGTGGTTACCAAAAGAACAAAGGTAATATAAAAATATGATTGAGAGTAAAGATAGCAATGAGATATTTCATAAGGATATAGAAAATATATATAGGGTTCAGTCGTGGGAAATACACGGGTGGTCCCAGTAGTACAAACTACTTACTTGATGTAATTGGATACTTGAATGGATACAAAATGAAACCTATTAATTGCAGTTGATATTTCAGGAGGAACAAATAAAATATGAGTGAGCAATCCAGAAAAATGCAAGTATCTAAGGGAGGAAAAGGTTAGGTGTATTCCACTCTTGAAAGTAGGAAGGAAAACCAAAAAGCTATTTGTAAATTTCCTATTCCCATTAAGAAACTTAGAATAATGACTACAAGAACTGTTAGAAGTCCTTACATTGTTGTCATGTTGCCATATTTATATTTTTAATGTGTTATGCTCAGTCTGTCTTCTTGGTATAACTTTTTATTAAAAATCTTCTGGGGAGCCCGGGTGGCTCAGCGGTTTAGCACTGCCTTCAACCCAGGGCCTGACCCTGGAGACCCGGGTTCGAGTCCCACATCGGGCTCCCTGCATGGAGCCTGCTATTCCCTCTCCCTGTGTCTCTGCCCCCCTCTCTGTGTGTGTCTCTCATGAGCAGATAAATAAGTAATCTTTAAAAAAAATCTTCTGGCCACCACTCTGGGGGATGTAACATGACAGTGGGTGGTGGTACAAATAAAGAAAGGAACATAGACTCAGGTGCTGAACTCTGTAGTGGGAAAGAAAAAGAGAGTACTTCATGCTGGTCTTGCCATGCTCTGAGAAATGCACAAAGTTCAGGAACATTCCGAATTGTAGTTCTCCAACAGAAGCTCATACTTCCCAGGGATGAGGTACTGTTTTCTCTACTATGTCAGCAAAAATAAAACAGCTGCTAGGATACACGATTAGTAGATATTATTAAAATAAAAGCTTTTATTCCACTCCCTCCCTGAAGATATTGAATCAGCATTGAATAGCAATGTGCACAGGTCAGCAGGTGCTCCCTAGATTTTAATGGATTCATTTGCCAGAGAAGAGTGCACAGTGTCTGAAATTAGTTTGGCATGTGATTTTTCTCTTCACTCAGAGTTGCCCAGAAGAAAAGGAAAAGTAAACAATCCCTTGGATCTGCTGGTCCAGATTAAACCCAGATTTTAGATGATTTTTCTTATGGTTTATCATGTGGTTGCTTCTATCACTTCATAGTAAGGGAAAAGAAAAGACAGATCACAGGTACAATGTGATGTCACTGACTGGTTGCTGATGTACTACTTTCCCGTCTTTTCATTGTTAAAAAAGAAAACAAGATGTGAAAATTTGCATGGCAGGGAAAGGTAAGATTATCAATAAAAGGTTTCTTTGGTGAAATGTTTTTCAAATTAAAATTCACAACCTAATAGTGGATTGTGAAATCCATTTAGTGGCTTGGAACCAGTTTTTGCTTAATTTTTTTTAACTGAGTCAGATCGATAGCATATAGAATGGTCTAGAATAGAAGTACATCTCAAATGTATAGGCTAGTAGTATTTTTTAAATGTTTATTCCTGTTGTGAGCACTTATGAATGTCTATGTTACATCAAAATGTAAAATGTATTGTGAATCATAGAGTTGTTTGAAAAACATGCTTTTAGAGTAACTATCCCTAACTAAACCAAAGCACAGATAGATTAGCAAAAATTATAGACTAATTCGTGCCAAAACCCTTGAAACAACAACCTGACCACAAAGGAAAGGGATTGGCAAAGATTTCTGGTTTTTTTCCTTAAAGAGACAGAAACTTTTCCACTATAATATAATATCCACAGAGACAAACCTATTTCTAACATCTCTCTTTTTTTGAAGGAGAAAAAAAGGAAATACAAATTTGTGATTTTTCCAGAAGTTTCTGGGAAATTACAAAAATATTTTATTTTTTTCCTAAATTTAGAGTGTTATTTTGGGAATTAAGAATCAAAAATTTTTTCACAGATTTGTTTACTTGGCTGATTAACAATTGCAAGTGACTGAGAAACCACTTGGTAACCTATTTTTATCAAATTAACAATAAAACTTCTAAAAATATGTATAAAAGATAACACTAAAGTATCTTAGCTCTTCCACAAATGAAGAACCTTAGTTTTTTGTGTTTTTTTCATCTTTCACTATCATAGACATAATAAGAGTGACATAAAACACAGAAGATTATTCTAGTAAGAAGCAGAGTCACTTTTATTTAGGCAGATAACACAGAGGGTAAAAAACACCTTTCCAGTGTATGAGTTAAGGCTTCAATTAGCTTACCAAGGCAACCAGCCCATCAAGACTTAAGCAAATGTTACTGAAATTTTAATATTTTTTTGTGGCCTACTTGTAAATTCAGGTAATCTGAACTAAGGCAGATAAAATTCAGCCCCATATTGTTCTTCACTGTGTTCTTTGGTGTTCTGGAACAGACTGACATTTCATTGAGAGAGAACAGTGATTCTCTCTCAATAGATCTGTAAGATCAAAACTATTTTCATTGTAACACTAAGATGTTGTTTGCCTTTTGCTTTTCCAGGAGTGTACAGGAGAGGTGCCTAGAGGCTGTATAACATGTGATATCTCAGAATACCAAGTACAGAACCAGACCTAAGAACCCATCTGTCTTCTATCAGGTACGAGATTTAAGAGATTTGCAAAAATGCCACTCTAATCATAATTATTTTTTCCCTTTGAAAAAGAATTATTTCTTCATAAAAACGTTTCCTTGCTAACATGAAATGAGTTCACTTTGGATATTTTCAAATGACTTGATACATACATATTTTAAAGTTTTTTTCTTTATTTAAATTTCTGAAAGTATAATTTTGATGGTAGTAATTTACATTATATCCCACATAAAATAAAATTTTGGGGGCCTAGAAGCCAAGAAGTTTGAGAGCTCTTCCTTCAGAGAAAACTATTTTCCTTAGTGGTAAAAAAAAGCATGCATAGTTGAATTTCTCTGTCATAAATGTTCTTTGTCTTGACTGTCTATATTCAGTATAACTTCTACCCAAAGTCACTGACTTTTATTTCACAGAGAAAAGTGGGGGTTGGTAATTGAGAATTGTCTATGAAGCACAAGCAATCTAAGGCTTGTGAAGCTCATGAAACAACAACGTATCTTACACCAACACATACTCTTTTTACATCTTCTTAAAGTGGACAAAATGAATATATCTAAATAATATGACTTAAGAAATAACTTTTCTGTAGCATATAATAATAATAAGCGCCTGGATAGCTCAGTTGGTTAAGTGTCCACCTTCAGCTCAGGTCATGATCCTGGAGGTCCTGAGATCAAGCCTGGAATCGGGCTCCCTGCTCTGTGGGGAGTCTGCTTCTCCCTCTCCCTCTGCTGTTCCCCCTGCTTGTGTCCCCTCTCTCTCTCTCTCTCTCTCTCTCAAGTAAATAAATAAAAATCTTGAAAAAAAAAGAGGCAAGTGTATATAACCTTAAAACTATTCTTAGTAATCAGTAGTTGGTATTCTATCTTATGTAGAAAGTATCCAGTCTTATTTGTTGTTTTTGGGAGATGAATCAAAAAGAAAGATTTGCTCTGGAAAATCCAATCAATAAGTTAAAGAAAGTGAATTAACAAACAAAAATGGCTCTAGGATTATATAATACCTTTTGTTTTTATGATGCTACTATATGACATTCTTTCCCCCAAATGTTGAAAAGCGATACAAAATTGACAACATGGTAGATAAATATGAATTACTATAGTTTTCCCAAAAGAGAGAAAATCTGAAAAGTTCAGTGAGTAAAAAAAAAAACATTAAGAAGTATTTAAAAATTCCCTTCAAATAGACTCTGTAATACACACACACACACACACACACATGCGCGTGCGCACACACACACGGAAAAAATCAGAAGGTAAGTAAATGGGACAATATAAATTTATATAAATATAAATAAATATATATATTATATAAATATAAATTTATATAAATTGAAGCCTGACTGGATCAGTCATCCAGTCAGGCTTCAATCTGAGCTAGCCTTGTTCTCATAAAAAATAAGAAAAAATCCCACCAAAAGCCAATCCCCAACATTTAATTAGAGTAAATGTATTTACATCACACAATAAAACTTTTAAAAACTTAAAAAAGAGAAACAAGCTAAATTTCATCCAAACTTCCCTTCTCTAATGGCTGAAGAATTGAGGAAATGGTCCAGAAAGCATAAGTTGGAGAGATAGAGTCAGAATTGGAGTTGGAAATAGGAAGGTGATACAGGAGTGAGGAGGAGGAAATACGAGAAGAGAAAAGATAAAGGCGCAGGTCTGCCCAGAGGGTCACAGCTACAGGGATTCTAGAGAGAGAGGATTCCTGCTTTTACCTTGAGAAGACAAATTTCTAAATGTGGAAAATAATCAAACTTTACAAAAGGAGTTCAATATGTTGGGGCGCCTTAAATGATAGATAATCCCTGCAGTTCTCCATCCATCATCTTCACAGTTGCAGGTTTATGATTCCCATTCTTTTATTGCTATTACTGCAGTGGGGTCTCAGTAAGGAGAGAGATGACTGTAGATAGATGTTCAGCCATCCTTCTAGTTAATTCTTTTAAAAACTCATGTATGTATTCATCTCTCTATATTTACACATATATGTAAATACATTTTACGTATGTATTGCATATTTTATGTAAATAGTTAGGTGTATATAGAGAGAGAAATGGAGAAAGAGAAAGTATTAATAGGAAAGTGGTGTCTGTAAGAGTTATTTTATGGAAACCAGGTACAGAGAGGGTTGAGAAGAGCTAACCAAAACTCATGCTCCTGTGGTCTCCTTCTATAACAATTCAAGACTTTCAGTTAACAAATTGAAAATGTGAAGAAGCTATTTTATTTCAGGCAACAGGCAGTTACTGAATACCACCAGAATAAGCTCCTTGGACCTAGGCAAAAATTAATAGAGAGAACATAAGATACATGTTTGTGTCTAATCTCAGCTATGAGGTTCACCGTGGTATTAACCTCATCCTGCAATACATTTTATTTTCCTGGGCTTTATTTATCCTACAAAGTAAAAATCTTTACTTTGGCTAATATTAATATCTGCTTTATAATACCATCTGCTTCTACCCCCTTCCTGAGTGGCTTTCTCCTATGTCTCATAAAACAGAGTTTTCAAAAAAGAAAAAAAAAAGAAAGAAAGAAAAGAAAAAACAGAGTTTTCTTCTAATCTGTACCATCCATAATTCTTCCTTCTATATTCCCGATTCCCGTTGTTTGTTGAGGCAAATATAATCTCTTGATTTCCTTGAAACTTTAACTCATATACAGCACCTCTTACATTTATTTATTGATCATTTATTCTGTGAAACACTCTTTTAGGCTCTGGAGAAACAGTGGTGAGCAAAATGGAACAAAGACCCTACCCACCTAGAGCTCAAAATCTCATGAGAAATCACAAAATTACCAAATCATCACACAAATAAATGTCAATGTTATAACTGTTATATTTTCTTTTTTTTATATATTTTATTTATTTATTCATGAGAGAGAGAGAGAGAGAGAGAGGCAGAGACACAGGCAGAGGGAGAAGCAGGCTCCATGCACCGGGAGCCCGACGTGGGATTCGATCCCGGGTCTCCAGGATCGCGCCCTGGGCCAAAGGCAGGCGCCAAACCACTGAGCCACTCAGGGATCCCAACTGTTATATTTTCTATGAGTAAAAGGCACATAATACTATGAGGGAGAGGTTGACTTGAGGAGGTTAGAGGTTTAGGGAAGTGATCAAAAATATTTGCTTGATGGACAAGCAGTTGAATAGATAGTTGAATGAAAATAAGAAAAAATCACTTTCCCTTGAAATAGAAAACAAATTTAAAAATTTAAAAAAATCTGTCATCAAATTCCAATATTTATGTAACAGGATATTTTTTGTTTATGTGATCGAAGTACATAAATTCATTAAACTATGCATGAAAGTCTGGTTGACTCTATATATCCATTACCATTTTTAAAAAGGATCTTGCTTTTTTATTATGTTTTGCTCCTTCCAGATTGAATTTATATTGCCTCCTTATTTTATGAAAATCTAATATCATATATTATCAGCCTTTTATAGTAATTCTATCTCTTTACTGTGAATTTATGAACACAGCTAATTAATTCACAGCCTTAATTTGGCAAGGTCAGTAAATAGCATGAGAGATTATAAACATCTGGATGGAAAATCCAAGACCTTTGAATTAAAGTGTTTAGTTTTTACTTAATGTAAATCTTAATAAATAAAACCTCTAGGCTATTTGCACCAGTGACATGTCTCAGAACAAATTGATGGTGTATGTATGATAAACCGTTTGTATGCATAAAAATTCCTGATATTTACTGGAATTAGGTACAGCAGATGTCACATTAACATTTGGCAAGAAAAAGCCCATATGAATGATTGGAGAAAGTAAATAGTCGACAGGGTTTTAATAGAATGTGTGTACACACCAGAGACTTCAGAAGACTATTAAATATTGAAATACATAAACTGACATTGTACTTGGTAGACATATTTGGAATGAATGGGCCAAAGTAAAAATCAATGATTCATGGAGGTGGGGTTTTTCTTCCCTCTTGTAAATGCCGGAAATGTATCTTCACCAAAAAGTTATCAATCAACATTTGTTGGGGATTTGTAGAAAATGTTAGAAAACGAGTCACAGGAGTATCCAAACAGAGAAACAGCTTCATCAAATACCTGATACAAACACCCGAAGTACACACAAATACTTACTTCATTCTGTATCATTACAAAATTTAAAATTCACTGAGAATATCCACAATGTTCTCTATTATTGTTACTCATAACAATTATAGTCAGATCGGCATCAGTAATAATTAGAGATATATGGAATTGGGAAGAGAAAATGGAGGTAAACTGACTATAAAATATTACCCTGAGATTTTGGGTTCTCTCCTATCTTGAAGAATGAACATGAGTTGTGGGTAAAGGCAAAATAAACATGGCATCAAGTATCTCCCCAACTCCTTGAAGTAGCAATCACATATGTAAACAAAACTTCCTCCCTTAGCTTGAGCTCATTTGCCAGAGTTGAAACCCGAGAAAAGAAAAGAAAACCCCAGTGGCGAAGTGGGAGAAGAGTTAGACTGAACCAAAAGATCCTTGCCTTAGGAAATGTGAACTAAAAGACCAGAAGTTACTGTTAGGGGAGGAAAATTGAACAGAGCAGCAAAAACATTGTTTAAGTTCCACATTCTCAGTTTTGTTTGACAATGAACAAGCTACATAACCAAAGGAAAGGAAGAAGAGTAGAAAATGAAGAATTATTTTAAAAAACAACAGCTTGTAGCCTATATGAGAAAGAAATCTCATGCATTGCTCATGGGAATGTAAAACGATAAAATCATTTAAAAAACTGTTAGTTTCTGTTAAAGCTGAATATTTGCCTTCCATGTAACTGAGCAGTTCCACTGTTAGTATATTCACAAGAGAAAAGAGTACATCTGGCCATCAAAAAACATACCAAAAACCCCCAAAACAATAACATACAAAATGTTCGTAGCAGCTTTATTCCAAGTAGCTAAAAATTGGATGCCCATCAAGAGAGTAGACTTATTGTGGTTTATTAATACAATGAAATACTACACAGATACAGAAATCAGGCAACTACATACAAAAACATAGGTAAATATCATAGATACTATGTTCGGTGAAAAAAGCAAGATACATAATTGTATCATCAGTGACATTCCATTTCTACTATCTTCAAAACAGATAAAACTAATCAATGATTACAAAAGTCAGAATTATAGTCATCTGATGGGAGATATAGTCTGAGGTATAGACACAGGTATCTAATGGAGTGCTAGAAATATTCTGTATCTTCTCTGGATAGTGGCTAGACAGATATAAATATATGTTAAAAAATCATGGTTATTAACGTTCAAGATTAGTATATGTCATATATCAATTGAAAAGAGAGTTCTGTTTCCTTTCATGGCAAATAGATAACTCATTCCAACCCTCCCTTTGATAATAACTGGAAAAACTGGAAAAAATATGAAAAGAACACGTATTTGGAAGTATGAGAGAGCTAACAAGCCTGTGAAGAATTCAGGGGCCAAGCAGGATCCAAGAGAAAAAGGAAACTAAGAGATGTGAGCTCTGAAATTGGGACTGGTTTTTCCCAGCTGTATCTACCAGTTCAGAGATAGTCTAATTCTGCTGCATAAATTCCTATGGAGACTATGTGTGACACCACATAGAGTTTGACAGTTTCAGTTGACAAAAATTGGAGTTCAGTATGTATGTATATATGTAGGAATATACGTAGGTATCAAAGGGCTTTGACTTAGAAGTGGACTGCTCTCATGGTAGTGTGGAATTGGAAGCCCCAAAACAGAGAAAGTAAGAGAATCAAGATTTAAAGATATAATTACCACTTTTTAAAACTGATTAGCTACATAAAGCCACAATTCCCAGGAGAACTATGACGGTAAAAGAGAAAATCTTGAAAGCAGCCATAGTGCCAGTGGAATCTAGAACTCTTTGGAACAACACTCTCAGAGTTTGGGGAAAAACTTAATAGCATGTCCTTTTAAAACCAAAACCAAAATAAGACCTTTTCAGACAAAGAAAAAGAAATGATTTGTCACAACCAGCCTTGAGCTAAAAAGAAGATAACAGATATTCTAAAGCCAGAAGAACACTGATCCACAGATGCAAGTTTGAAAATGCAAGAAAGAACACAAAACAACAATAAATGTAAATATGTGGGTAAGTATACATAAATATTTATTATTTAAAAGTTATACAAATTTTGTGTTTATATATGTTTATACCTAAAATGTATGACAATATATGGCAAAATATAACAATAACATGAAGTCAGAAGAGAGACAAATAGTATTAAAATGGTCTGAGGGCCTTGTTCAGGAAAAGAAGTTAATATAAAACTTTGATAAATCGAAGATGTATGTTGTAATCTATAGACTAACCTTATATATAATCAGGGGCACCTGGGTGGCTCAGTTGGTTAAGTGTCTTCCTTCCATTCAGGTCATGATCCCAGGTCCCTGCTCAGCGGGGAGTCTGCTTCTCCCTCTGACCCATCCCCCTCTTGTTCTCTCTCTCTCTCTCAAATAATTTTTTTTTAAAGCGTATAAACTGTGAAGCTAAGACAGGGCAAAGATCGACATTAAATTAAGAAATATATTTATCCCACATATCAAAGAAGAGATCACAATTGAAATATATTTGTAAAGACATGATAATGAGAATAATGCAAGTAAATTATGTGGGATGTAGTTAAATTTATGGTTAAACAGGGATGCCTGGGTGGCTCAGAGGTTTAGTGCCTGCCTTCAGCCCAGGGCATGATCCTGGAGTCCTGGGATTGAGTCCCAAGTTGGGCTCCCTGCATGGAGCCTGCTTCTCCCTCTGCTTGTATCTCTGCCTCTCTCTCTCTCTCTCTCTCTCTCTCTCTCTCTCTCTCTCTCTCTGTGTCTCTCATGAATAAATAAAATCTTTTTTAAAAAAATTTTTAATGAAAAAAAATTATGATTAAATGGAGAATGGATGGCCTTCAACTCAGATATTACAAAGAACAAAACCTGAAAACATATTTTCTGAATATCGGTAGAAGACAGAAAAAGAATAGCACTTTAAGGAGTCAAAATGAAAATATCTAAGATAAGAGCAGAAATTATTGAAAGAAAAAAATCAATGAGGATGGAGGGAACCATTTTACACTTTCAAAACTCTTACCACAGAAGTAGTATAAGGTTTCCCCAAAGGTGGCAGCAGTCTCAAATACGAGGACAATAAGAATGATGGAGCACGCACAGTACTGTTGTTAAATGAGACTTGCAAAAGCCCCTTTGAGTTTGAAATGTTAGTGAACCATTAGAAGTCTGATTAGGAAAAGAAGAGGTAACCAACCCAGAAGCAACAATTTTTTGCAAAAAGAAACAGAGAACACAAAGCACAACTAATAACCAGTGAAAGTTAACATGACACTCAGCTATAGATGTATTTTGATTTGTATTTTTTTGAGTAGTCTCCATGCCCGGCATGGAGCCCAGCTCGGCACTTGAACTCACAATCCTGAGATCAAGACCTGAGCTGAGATCCAGAGTGGGCCACGTAATCAGCTGAGCTACCCAGGTGCCACGATAGATGTATTTTTAAAGTAACATAATTACCATTAGTTCCCATTAAGAATGTTTGCAAAGATTTAAAGAGAACATCAGCTGATCTGTATGTATTTTTCCAGTTGTGTTGGGTAGGAAGGGGGTACTTCTAAATGATCTGGTATCCTTACCTTAGATAATATAGGCATGTCCTCCAATGTAAATGATTGAAAGAACATAGGCTTCAAACTAAAAACATTTGATGGCCCCAGTAGGATGTGGCTCAAGGTGGTTATATTCTTCCTCTTGCTCATTTTGGTAGCAACAAACCCTAGATTATATTCAGGTTAGTAATTAAAAGGTGAAAGCAATAATGGAGGGGAAAAAAAGACTATCAAGACCTGAACATGGGAGGAAAACAATTTCAGTAGAGTTCAAATGGATTACAAATACACTGTTTTCTACCATAAATATGCTAAAAATGTTAACTGTCTTCTAGAATTGTTCTGACTATATTGATTTTAAAATATTGCCACTTGACAGCACAATTAATAAATGTAAGATAGAGTAAGATAAAATCATGTCTTTATCTCATTGTGCCCTCAAAGCTCCCTAATCAGAATCCCTTGAGAGGAAGAATTTAAGGGTAAGTGGGGGGGGGGGGGGGGGTGAAGCCTAAATTTCACAAGAAAAAGAGATAATAGAAAATCTAACCTAAGTTTTCTCATGAATTATAGAGAACGTACTCTGTTTTATTATGTTCAGACTTACAAATTAAAATCTCAGATCATATTTCTCATTTTCACCTTTTCTGTATTTCCATGAGGAATATTTGGCATTTCATTTCATTTTGTCTCATTAATAGTAATGAGTCAATGTAAAAGAATTGGATTTTGAATCGTCCATTACCGTTAATGGTAACATTGAGGGAGGACATTGTGTCTAATATCAGCCTGTTTACTTTTGGAAAGCTTGACTTCTAGGATTTATACAAGAAGAAAACTCCCTTCAGAAATAGTTTTGTAGGTTAATGTTAAAATTTCCTTCCACAATAAACTGTTAGATTTCTCCCAGTCCCCCAAATCAGAATTAATCCCTGTGCGTCCAGTAGCATTTTGTCATACTTCTCTCAGGGCACTTTTTGGTCTAATTTTATTATAGTTTCTCATAAATATGAATACCTCACCCATTAGAGTATGAACTACTTACAGGTAAGAATGAATCTTATTTTTCTTTTTCTACCACATACAGTAAGCACATGAAATAAATATTGTTGAATGAATAGAAAACCAGCTTAATAAGAAATATGCAGTGTTTTACAAGTCCCTATGGGGGGAAATGGAGTGATATGTAGAGTTTATTTTTCTTAGCATCCTAACATATGCACATATATGGACATAAGGGATTCAGTACACAATGGAATTGGGAGGGGATACTGACCCCTCAGGGACATGTAAAGAAGTCAGTGCACAATTAGAATATTAAATGTCAGCTTTTGGATCTTGTTTTCCCTAAGCAGATATGAATCAAACCCAGGGAAGATAACAGAAACATTACACTTAATGACGTTGAGGAGCAAAAGCATATGAGACAAAGTCACAGGTAATTGCTTTAGACTGAGAGCTATGCAGTTTTTTTCTTTTAATTGGAAATCAGCAAATCAATACCCAGGGGAGAAAATTTTGGAGTCACAGGATAGAGAACTGCTAGAGGATCTAACACCCATGAATACATCAATCACCAAGATTTGAACCAATGAGGGCATAATTCAGCAGAGTAGAGAATAAATCTGACTTTCCCAGGAGAATGGGGCTAGGAGATGGAAAGGGAGGAAAACACTATGACACATATGGATGAAAATATAACCCCATTGCCTCCTAGAACATCTCTACCATAAAGACCTTAAAAAAAATCCAATATATTGCCCCCAAGATAAAGTATGGTGATTAGAGATAATGTGATTAGGAGAAAACCCAAATCCCGAGCAGAGAGTTCTAGTCTTTTTCTGTAGTTCTAAATAGACAGAAAATCGAAGACTATTTGCTCTCAAGATCTCATGGAGTCCTTGTCTGTTGTATGTGTAGGTGTGGTGTGGCTGGACTGCAAACTTGTGTTAATTTTATCCAATACTTTTCAGAAGAACAAATTAGCAACGATATCCTCACTAATTAGCCCAATGAAGGAATGATCCTTCAAGTGTGAGGATGGAAACTCTCACAATGCATACATTGGAAAACTCTGTTTTTCACACAATTAATATTAACTGGATGACTCTTGCAGTGCTTTTATTGCCAGAAAGCACTTGCACTTGTAGTTGATGACAAGATCTTCTCCATTTCATCCTCCAAGAACATGGAAGTAAAGTCATCCCATAAGAATAAGATAAAAATCAAAACAGAACACAACTACACAAAGTATACCTCAAAAGGAAATGACACCAAAAACAGCAGTTAAACTTGGTAGCAGATTTAAAGGTTTGTGATGGGAGACTGGATGGTTCGTTGAAAGCATAAATTAGGAAGAGTTATAATGACAAACTTTGACATTCTTTCCCATTTTCATTCTTTCCCAAATTCCTGTGCAAATACCTTCGAGCAACATTCAAATCTATTACAATAATGAGATGGACACTTTGGATACAAAGCCTGATGTCATTAAACTGAACATCTCCTATAAGTAGCCCGATTTGACCTGAAAAACATGTCTTTGACCCATTTGGTTTTAAAAATTGAATTTAGGTTTACAAAATAGAATTTTCCCCCTGAGATCTAAATTTTGGGCTTCTCTTGAAAAATCAGATCTGACTACACTGGAACAGCATTTCTGCCTGATGTGATACCGTTCTTAGGAGTATCTGCAGAGTGGCTGACTCTGCGATGGGATGTACCCTCCAGTCTGCAAGCACCCAGCATTCAATCACAAGGCCAGCTTCATGATCTGTTTGGCCATTAACTATTTAATTTCAAAGCCTTAGAACCAATCTGAAATCCTAGTGGCTTTTGTATGGTTCCTATAAACAAGGATAAATTACCAGCAATATTTCCACATAAGTTCGGGTATGTAATAGACAGCCACTGTCAGTAATCTTTCTGTGGGCCAGTAAATAATTTATGAGAAAGCCAACTGACATAATTTTGTGTTCAAACACAGGGCCTCCTAAATTTAGAGTTTAATCCATCTACTAACTTAAGGCTGTTGAAAATATAAAATAGTAAACAATAATTCATAAGTAATTACTCATAATAAATACTTTGTGTAGTGTGGTCTTTCATTGTAATAGATGTCCTAAGCAAAGAAAATAAATATCTTTTACACTCTTTATAATCATAATAGATTTTCTATAAGCAATCATATTAAAAGCTAATTTTGGTTAAAGAGATTGTGAAAGCATTCAAAGAAAACTATTATTCTGCTAATGGATATGGAGGGACAAGGACAGATAGATTTTCTTCTGGGAAGGGAGTAGGGATGAAGGTGTTCGAGGGATAATTCATAGTGTCTTGTTAGGAAATATTTTAATTTATTGGCAAAAGATATGAAACAGTGAAGGGGATGCTATTATAATGTTCTAAATAGAGATACCAAATCATCAGTGCTACTCTGTTTCTCTTCTCTTCATATATTCTTATAATAGTCCCACTCTGAGGTATGTAATGTACTCAGTAGTTCTGATCCTTAGTCCTCATAATATCCATTACTTAAAGGAGGGTCATTTTCCTAGACTCTGTCACTTTGGTTTATTCACTGGGCAGAAGTGAGACTGTGGTTTGAGGGTTGTCTTTTTTTTAAGATTTTATATTTATTCATGAGAGACACAGAGAGAGAGAAGCAGAGACACAGGCAGAGGGAGCAACAGGCTCCCTGTGGGAAGCCCGATGTGGGACTCGATCCCATGCTCTGGGATCTCGCCCTGAGACAAAGGTAGACACTCAGCGCTGAGCCACCGAGACGTCCCTGTGGATTGAGTTTTCTGGTAACTGTATTCAGCATCAACCAACAGTGGCTCAGCAAGTTGAAACACACCATTCTGCCATTAAGCATATATACTCTCTCCTCTCAAATCTGCTTCCCCTACCTCCATTTCCTAAAGAGTTAAGGAATGGCATTATGCTTCCTATTCTGATATTCTATGATTAGATCTTCCCAGCAATTATATTTTCTCAGAGTTCTCAAAATTAATAAAATGTTCCAAGTCTCCGGGTCTCCCAAATTCAAGCACCTGCACGTCAAACTAATAAAATAAATCTTATATGCCAGAAAAATAGAGCCATACTCTTGTGGAGTCTTAAGGAAGGTAATGCAGGGTAATGTAGAAAAACAATTAACTGAAAAGGAGGAGGGAATCGTATTATCCTTGAGTATCTCCACTCTGAAGGCAGACCCTCAGAGGAACTGAAGTGTTGCTCAAATGCTAAATCTAGGTTTTCATGTAAATTATATTCAGTAGTTCCAAAGATTTGCACTTACTTGTATCTGAGGACTTTATTCCCCAAATGATCAAATTAAACATGAGATTGTATCTCACATATCACAATTTTGCCTTAGAGCCAGAACTCTAAGGCAAGAGCTCTAATATAATAGAACAAAAATATAAGAATAAACGTATCAGCATTTCTAAAAAAAAAAAAAAAAAAAAAAAAAAAAAAAAAAAAAAAACCTGTACATCACAACACAAAACATTCATTCAATTTATACCTGAAATATTTCTGGTAAAATCATTACTAAATACAATTCCTTTGGGGAAGTATTTTCATTTAGATCTCCCAAACAGGTTAATTGCTTTACTTTTTTAGATTTCCATTTTTAATGGTACTACATAGCATTTATTTATGATCAATATTAAAGCCTACTCCACAATTGATATATTTTATTGTTTGAAAACTCATCCATATCTTTTGAACTGAGTAAGCCAATTATGCAGCCTATTGCACACAGCTATCTTCCATGGAAATTTCGTCTTGCTCAAGAGAGCAGCCATTCTGTATATCACAATACCTGCTTCCTGTCATACATGATTCTACTGGGGAGAAGGCATCTGGATCAAGAGTCACTAATCTAAAGTTTGACAAAATCCAAATATAAGTGAGGTGAGGTGACCGAGAGCGAGACTGTTTCCAAAATACAGGATACTGCTAAAATTGTACAATCAGATTCTCTCTTTCTGGAATATGAAATAGAAATAGAACCAGGGAATTATTAGGTGGAGAAAAGTTGAGGAAGATGCAGAGAAACAATGCAGAGGACCGGAGGTCCCATGAGTATAGACTAGTTTGGACTAACCTCTTTGTACTTATTTCTTCATCTGAAAAAAAAAATGGATATGATAACAATATGTCAACTTTATAGATCTCTTTTGATAATTGATGATATAATACTTGTAAAGCTCTTAGAGAGTCTGGCATATTGTAAGTGCTCATAAAAGTTAAATGCTGCTCACATCACATTAGAGTAGAATAATTGTTTTAACTCTCTGTCTCCACCACTAGGCTCTGAGCTTTCTCAGAGCAGGGACTGTCACTCTTCTCTACATCCTCGGTTAATGGCACGGCACCTAAACACAGTGCTTAGCACATTGCGGGGCCTTCACTATATGTTCATTAGATGACTAAAATTAAGTTTTTTCTGCCTTTACTCAGCTTCCTCACTTTTCTCTTCATACCCACCTATCTAACTCATCATATTTGAGGGCCCTAGGAAAACCAGTGTATTCAAGTAGCAAACTGAGGTTTAGTTCATTTTTATTATTGTTTTGTTTTCTCAGTCTTTAAGTCACTTTATTTTTCTTGCATAAAACTACATGGTAGCCACAGTTGGGTCCTCTGCACAGAGACTTTGGTGTGCCTCTTTATAAGATCGTGAGTTCCTGATAGACTTGGTGAACACAGACAGTCTCTTTCCAGAGGTCGGGGTGAGATAGCTGTAGGTCTTGGAAATGGCATCACGAATGGCCTCAGTGGAGTACGTGGGTGGCTCAGTGGGTTAAGCATCCAACTCTTGATTTCAGCTTAGTTCATGATCTCAGGGTAGTGGGGTCAGGCCCATGACAGGCTCCTTGTGGAGCCTGCTTAAGATTCTCTCTTTCACTCTCTCTCTGTCCCTCCCCATCTCACACTCCCTCGAAAGAAAGAAAGAAAGAAAGAAAGAAAGAAAGAAAGAAAGAAAGAAAGAAAGAAAGAGGCCTTGGTGAAGTTGCCCAGGGTGTCAGTGCAGCCCCTGGCCAAAGTGTAGCAGTCACCAATACCGGCCATCATCAGTAACTTTTTGGGCACAGGGGCTAAGATGATGCCAGTGCCTCGGGGGCAGGGATCAGGGATGAGGCACAGTGCCACAGCAGCTGGTCACCTTACATGGGAGAGTGTAGGGTTTTCCAATGTCATTTCCCCAGTAGCCTCATGGAAGGGAGGTGGGGGAAAGCTTGGCCAGGATGGTGGCCCCACTGATGGCAGTGGCTACCTTCTTGGGGGTACTTCACATCCAGACCAAGGTGTCTATTGTAATCTCCAATGGCAGAGATGCCTCTGCTGTCCAGGATGGGTCTGCTTTTGCACAGGGATGATCTTCAAAACCTCATCCTTGAGGGATGTCCCCCGGAAAGAGTCACTGATCTTAGATTCCCTGATGTGCAGGAAGAAGAGATAGATCTCCTCCAGGGATCTTCAAGTCCTTGATCACGTGGCCCAAGTTGGTGATGCAGATTCACTCCTTGCCTGTGGCCCTCTGCAGGCTCCATGGCCTCAGCCCTTGCCTGACCATGGCCATGAGCCTGACCTGAGATTCCAGTGCCAAAGCCACCCTGGCAGCCACCTCGGTCTCCCAGGGCCCTCTAGGCCCTCCCAACCTTCTGCAGCACTGGCAGTATCCGCCTTTTCGTGCTTTCTTGAAGATGTTAGTTCACTTTTAGTTGATGTAAGAATCAACCTGATTTTGCCTTATTTTCTATGCTAAAAATTACATATACTTCAAGTAGCCACAATCTGCTTTCACAAATAATATGGTTGAGTCAGATACTCAAGGTATGGAGGACAAGATGGGGATGTAGGCAAGGCTCGGAACTAATGAGGTAAGAAAGTCACTACCTATCAGTTAGATTCCCAGTAAAGATTTAACAGAACACAAAATTGCAGAATTTTAGGATTAGAAAGAGCTTTAGAATTTATCTAGTTCAATTTAACTTTGGCTTTATAGATGAGGAAACTGAGATCCAGATAGGACAAAGAATTTATAAGACTTAAGACAGCTCAGGACTTAAATATATGACTCCTTCTGGCAATAATAGTCCTTCCTCTGTACAACACTGCATAGCAATATATTTGCATGTCCATAATATAAACTAATATGGTATATTCAAACTATTATAATACTAGGACAAAGTGTAAATTCATGGCCTTAGATTTAACTTTATTAGAGGCAAGCAGCTGTCTAGTATATCCTTTGGGAGAAAATAATCCCAGCCGCAATGATGCTCTCTCCATCATCATCTATAAATGTACTAAATTATTTATTAATGAGTATCACAGATGTCAACCAGAATGGAAAACTAATAGCTTATAATGCTTTAATTTATTTGATTTACACATATTGTCAGAGACAACCTTTATGGAGGAACATATAATAATTAAGCACTTGTCAGAATGGCTAAATGTCACTATAAAATAAACTAGCAATCCAAATCTCTTGGGACAGTTTTGATATGTCACCCGTTCTCCCGGGAAGGGAGGCTTTTGAAAGCACCATATTTGCAGAATGTAGCCAATGTGTCAGGTTAATGGAATCAATAGATTTCACTTATGGAGCTAAGATGAGCGAAGGCAAAAATCCAGGCTAATTATAGGAAATAACAGGTAACTGAATTTTAGGAATAATGTGGATAAGAATGGATTATTTTAATGAAGGGTCAAAATCCTTGTTAAATAGATGGCCTAAAAAATCTCTTCTTTCTCTCCTCCTTCCTCTGATTTTCCTCTCCTCTCTCCTTTTTCCTTTTTCTTTTCTTTATCTCTATTTTTTATAATAACTCCCAAACGTACCTAATAATTTGTGGTGCTTTATACACTCTCTACTGTCTTTTCCTTTTCTACATCTTATATCAACCCTGCTAGAGGATCATTAATTGTATAGAAGAAAAATGTGTATTTGTAACTTTTTAATCATTTTAACATTTATATCATATTTTAGCCCATTTGAGAGCTTTCCTCAAGAAGACTCATTAGTAAATTTCCTTTAGTTCTAGAGTTATTCATGAATTTTCAGAGATATTGATTCATAGATGGAACGTTTCAGAGATGGAAAAATTCTGGAGCATTCCTGTGGATGATGTCTATTAAGATATAAGAATGATGTAATGTTGCAGTGATTCATACTACAATTAATTGTTGTTTTTTTGTTTGTTTGTTTAAATGCATGAAGTTTCAATACTTTACATTTTATTCTCTCATCTTTACTTTTTATTATATAACTGTACAAATAAATTAGCAGAAGAGTCAAAAGGGATTCTGCTTCATGCCATGATGGAGTAACAAGCAGCTGTTACTCTACTTCCACAAACCACTATGAAATTGAACAAAATATATGAGAAGCAATGGTTTTTAATCATGGGACAAGGGTATGGTAGGATAGTAGTCTTTGAGGGAAGGGAAACATGAAATAAGTCCCATGTTTATCTTCTTTTTCTGTATGAGGTAACTTTCCAAACAATGATTCAGGCAGTCAAACCCAAGTGAAACCCTGTATCTCATTGAAGATAGAGAGATTTAAAAAGCTGAAATTTAGGGGTGCCTGGGTGCTCAGTTGGTTACGTGTCCAATTCTTGATTTCAGCTCAGGTCATGATCTCAGGGTCATGGGATTGAGCCCCGCATTGGACTTCACACTCAGTTTGGAGTTTGTTTGAGATTCTCACTCTTCCTCTCCCTCTGCCCCTTGTCCTGCTCATGCTTTCTCTCTCTCTCTCTCTCTCTCTCTCCCTCTCTCTCTCTAAGTAAATAGATAAAATATTTTTTTAAAATAGCTGAAATTTGTAGAGCATGAAGCTATAGAAGAGGGACCTATATGGTGGTTGCAAGGAGGACAAGAATCTGAATGGATACCTTCTAAATATCTAATGGCTAATGGCTTGGCTGCCTGTGCACACCATTAGGCTTCATGAGACCTATCAGAGAACTCTCTGTGGATTCACAAATGTGGGGCTGTGGGGTAACTGGGGATATTAGATGTTGAAGTTACAATTGAATCATAGTGAAATAACCTCATTGAGAACCTAAGGCTTTCAGCTGAAACTGAAGAAAGGCCATAATTTAAAAATAAGTCCTTAATTTTAGTAAAAAATGTTTTAGAAAAATATCCTTAGGACTAAGGATACAACTGAAACAGACCTGCTATAATGAGGAATAAATCCAAGTATACCAGATCAAGAGGATCCATTAATAGTTTATTTCCCTGTCAGAAAATCTAATACCTATTTAAATAAGTCTACATAACCTAAACTCACAGAAGCATATTATTTCTAATACCAGGTATAGGGGCGCCTGGGTGGCTCAGTTGGTTAAGTGTCTGCCTTCCCAGGGACATGGGATTGGGCCCCATGTTGGGCTCCTGGCTCAGTGGTGATCCTGTTTCTCCCTCTGCCCCCTGCTAGTGCTCTCTCTCTCCCTCTTACTCCCTATCTCTCTCTCAAATAAATAAATAAGCTCTTTTAAAAAAGTAATAATACCTGGTATGTAATAAACAATTAGTAGACATACAAAGCAACAAAATAATAATAATAATAATAATAATAATAATAATAATAATAACTCCTCTCAGGAAAAACATCAGTCAGTAGAAACTAAGCCTAACAGGATTCCAGAAGCTGTAATTAGCAGAAAATAGCTTTGCATTACCTTTTATAAGTATGTCCAAATATTTAAAAAGAAAAAAAGAACATAATAAGTGAACAGATAGGGTACATCACATTAGAAATGGAAACACTAGGGACACCTGGGTGGCTCAGCAATTGAACTGAACATCTGCCTTTGGCTCAGGGCATGATCTCAGGATCTGGGGATTGAGTACCACATCAGGATCCCTACAGGGAGCCTGCTTTTCCCTCTGTGTCTATGTCTCTGTCTCTCTCTGTGTGTCTCTCATGAATAAATAAATAAAATATTTTTAAAAAGAAATGGAAACACTATAAAATAACCAAATGGAAATTCAAGAACAGTGCAGTATCTGAAAACCGACATCTTTAATTTACTTAATATAAAATATTGAATGTTTTCCTACAAAGATCATGATCAGTAAAAGGATATTTATGATATCTTCTAGTGTAGTGATATTCTAGACAGTCTAATAAGAAAAGTAAAAGAGATAAAAGTCGTAAGGATTGGGAAGGAAGAAAAAAAAAGATTGGGAAGGAAGAAGTAAAATTATCCTTTTAACCAGATGTCATGATCATTTACATAGAAAATCCTAAGGAGTAGACATTAAAATCCTTCTAGAATAAGTCAATATTAAGAGGTCAAAGGATGCAGTAGTAATCGATTAAAATTAAATGTATTTCTACATTGAAACAATTAGCATTTAAATTTTAAAAGTCAATGTCATTTATAACAGCATCTAAAAACATGAAATACATGATAACCCTAACAAAAGATACTCAATATCTATTCACTGAAACTACAGATATTCTGAGGGAACTTTAAAAAGACATAAATATATTTACATAAATGTAAAAAAGATAAAAGTGTACCATGCTCATAGAATGAAAGACTTAATTTAAAATATAAATTATTCCAAAATGAAATGCCCCCAACAGAATTTCAGTACATTTGTTAAGAAATTGACAAGTTCTTTTTCATTCTAAAATATAAATGGAAATTCTAAATGTATATAATTCCTATAGTTACTGTAAGGCTGTAGAAACAGAGACAGAAGTATTGACATTAATATTAAGACAATGAAATTAATATCAATGAAGAACAGAAAAATAGACTTTACACATATGATCAATTGATTTCTATTTACTTAGATTGGCATATTTAATTACATTTGAAATTTTAAAAATATTAAAAATAATCATTTAGGCAAAATTTAATCTTTAGAATAAAGAAACAAAATTTAAATTTTAGAATCAGGACACTCTCACATAATTTGCTATTTCCCTCCTTCATAACATTAGTTTTCAAAATTCAGTTCCTTTTCACATCTCCAAAGGAAATAATATATCATAAGAAGTATCAAAGTTCCCATCTTATGGAATTTAGATAGATACTGTAAAGTTACTGCTATATGGAAAAATAAAGCAACTTCAATTGCGTTACTACATATACAGTATTTTTTTTTCATATACAGTATTTTTAAGGCAAATATCAGCTAGAAATTTGGATCAAGTCAAAACACTACAGTGGCTGATAAATTCCATCACTAGGAGAATAAAACTCAACTTGGGTCACTCTCTGATATAAAATTCCAAAACAAAAGTTTTCAGATATGGAATAGTTTTGCATGGAAGGTAGCTTCAGGAATGAGTCTTTAACACAACATCTAAAATTTAGTATCTATTCTCCAAAAGAAAGAAAGGGAGAAGAGAGCATGGGAGAAAGATGGAGAGAGTGCATGCAAGCATCCCATTGTGATGACAAGTCTATCAAAATTCATCACTACCCACTGCCCGATACAGTCATCCAAAGTGGGCATATACAGTCATCCAAAATGGGCATATACAGTCATCCAAAGTGGGCATATTTCCCACTGAGCCACTTAGGCACCCCCACAACTTTTTGCTTGAGTGTTGAAATGAGGGAATCCCTGTCTGTGATTTGTACTTACTACTTTACTTGAACTTTAAAGGAAATTCTGAGAGTGATCCTTTAGAAAGCATATATTTTGAGTCAGAAACAAGCCTTCTTCAAGGAAAAAGTGGGGAAAAAGAACAACTGGAGTTAGAGTTCTCTGACCAGCACTTTGCCAATTTCAGGATACTAGATGCAGCTGAGATGCAGGATAATTAAATTCTAACACCTTGTGGCCTTTGAGAAAGTGGAGCTCTGCCTGGAGAAGCAATTATAAGAATCAGCCAAGAACAAAATGCAGATCCTAAGATGTGGGCTATATTCAACCAGTGTGGTTGAGTGATTTCTTGTAGGTCATCTCCATTCTTCTATGGAGCCCATCCATAGCCCATTGAGGTTTTATTTTCATCATGGTAATTTTCAGGTCTATAATTTCCATTTCTTTCTTTTTTACAAAATCTATTTAGTTGCTGAGATTTTCAATCTTTTCATTTGTCACAAGGCAATTTTTAACTGATTTTTGAACCATTTAAATGATGGCTACTTCAAAATCCATATTAGGTAATTTACATATCTGATTCATCTTGATGTTACTGTCTGTTGGTTATCTTCTCTCATTCAAGTTGTGATTTGCTTACTGGAAATTTGGGGTATTATACGGTGAGATTCTAGATACATGAGAAATAAAAATACACATGTCGAAAGTAACTTGTACATGATGGTTTATAGGTGCTTTGTTCATAATAGCCCAAAAATTAAAATCACAAGATATTTCCTATCAGGATAAGGATAATCAAACTTGTTACTTTCACATAATGGAAAAATAATTAGCAATAAATACAAGTGAATTACAGATACATCCTGCAATATCAATGCATCTCAAAAATATTGCATTGAGTGAAAGAAGGCACAGAAGAGTACATACTGTATGATCCCATTTATATAAAATTCAAGAACAAGATAGACTAGTATATGGCAATAGAAATCAGACATGGCTGGCTATGGAGAAGAGAGTTGACTAAAATGGGCACCAAGTATCTTTCTGGAATGAAAAAATGTTCTAAATTTTTATGGCTATCCCAGTTGCTTTCTCAAAACTCACTGATTTATACACCTAAGTTCTATGCATTTCATTGCAGGTTCATTTTCCCTCAATTAAAAACTGCAAAAATAAATACAAGTAAATAAATAACTGATGTGCTGATAAAACTTTTTTTAATCTTATGCAAAAGAATACTGTGTATCTCATGACAACACTCTGTCAGGAATAAATTCCTCCTTTTCTTAGCATGAGGACACTCCCTACTCTGCCATCATTGATACCAGAAATCTAACAACAAATAAGCAACAAAGAACGTGATGCTGTCTTAGTCTCCAACTCCCTACCACTACCCCCTATTTGCACCTACTTGTGAATTTTTCCATAACCTGCTTTAAGAAATCTATGAAATGATAGTGCTGAGGTCACAGTGATTGCATTATGTAGGTAATGGCAATGAGAGTTCATTTTGGAGCCTTTCTTTTTTTTCTTTTTTGTTTTTATTTATTTATTCATGAGAGACACAGAGACTGAGACAGAGACAGAGACAGAGACAGAGAGGCACAGAGAGAAACAGGCTCCCTACAGAGAGCCCGATGTGGGACGCGATCCTGGGACTCTAGGATCACGCCCTGGGCTGAAGGTGGTGCTAAACCGCTGAGCCACCCGGGCTGCCCTGCAAGTTCATTTTTATTACTAAATACAATGTAATAAATAAACACTATTGGATGAATACTAATAACTAAAGGCAACAGACTTTCCTAGGCCAAACTGCAGTCTTTTGTAACATGTTTGAATAGCTGAGTAGAAAATAATACTCGTGTATAAAAGAATATATCAACAAAAAGATTTACTTTTCCTACTAAAGTGCTGTCTCTGCCTAGGTGAACAGTGCCATCCATCAGTTGTAATTGTGTCTCCCTGTCCCCTCAAGAATCCCTCTGCTAGGGACACCTGGCTGGCTCAATCTGTAGAGCATGCAACTCTTGGTCTCAGGGTTGTACATTTGAACCCCCACATTTGAGTATAGATATTACTTAGAAATAAAATCTTTAAAAAAAAATCCCTCTGTTATCCCTGACTGTTAGTAGCTCTGCTCTATGGCCTACTCTTCATCACTTAACATAGAAGTCAAAAGGTAGATTTTGGACCTTCCACCTATTCACACAGTAGCTTATGCTAGGTGCTATTTATCTCAAACATTACCATTTACCATTAACCATATCCAGTTTCAAGAAATAAATTATCTTCCTGAAGAGGTAAAATAGGATACATAAAATGAAAATATCATGGGGGGCCTGGGTGGCTCAGTCAGTTAAGCATCAGACTCTTGATTTGGCTAGGTTGTGATCTTAGGGTCATGAGATGGAACCTCACATCAGGATCTACACTCAAAGGGGAGTCTGGGGATTCTCTCTCTCTAAAATAAAAAAAATAATCTTAAAAAAAATCATAAAATGAAAACATCATGGGCAGCACTCCACAATGCAATTGCAATAGTCATTTAGAGTAATAAATCCTGTGTAAAGACAATCACTGTAATAAATCCAGTTATTAGAGATATTATTGCTGTCATAATTTCAGAATTAAGAACTAAAGGGTATGTTGAATTATCTGAAGAAAATCATTCTTGTGCAAATAACAACAGCTGTTCAAATTTCTAAGTTGCTAAAATCCTTAAGCCCTAGCTCACCAATCTTTATATGAATATACTTTCTGTTTTGATGATTATTTTTTCAGCATGGCTGACAATTTATTTCACTTTCAAAATCAGACACACAGGTGACCACAATCGATCAAATTTATATTGCAGAGGAAGCCAAGAAATATTTCATTTAACTTAAAAATAGGCCACTAAAAAAGAGATAATGAAATAGACCAAGACTTTGTCTTCATGAAGAGCTGCAAAGAAAAGGTGTAACCAGATTCTTCCAGTAAACCTCTTTTACACAAATCTTGTGGGCATCCTAGACTTAGTAAACATGTTACAGGTCCTTGTGCAAAAAAAAAAAAAAAATATTGCGCCCCCTCAAATTGTGCCAAATGTACCATGTACTGATAATGTACCATTTAATATGAAAAGTTTCAACAAAGCCAAACAGGTACTTGGTGATTGGGTAGCCTTCATAATAGTAAGTGTCTTTTCTGAAACTGGTCCATATTCCAATGATAATTTACTCTGGATGGAGAATTTAGCCTTAGAACAAGAAAAATAAAGAATGAAAGAATGAAAGAATGGTTTATTGGTGGAGTTTAACACCCTTGATACTTGTAATCTGCTATATAATCACCAGAGAGGGTCACTGCAAGCTCCAGTGGTAGGAAGACAGATTAGTTTGAAGAAAAAAAATGTTCAACCTGCATAGTTGGTGTGGAGAAGAAAAAACATTTGTCTGTATCATCTATCAATGCTGCCATTGGTATTTATTTTTGTTTTAAAGATTTGCTTAATTTTTGAGGGAGAAAGGGGGGGTAGGAGCAGAGGGAGAAGGAGAGAGAGAATTCTAAGCAAACCCCCTGCTTAGCATGGGGCCTCATGACCCTATCATGACCTGAGCTGAAATCAAAAGTCAGATGCTGGGGGCACCTGGGTGGCCCAGTGGTTGAGTGTCTGCATTTGGCTCAGGTCATAATCCCAAGGTCCTGGGATCAGGCTCCCTGTAGTGAGCCTGGTTCTCCCTCTGCCTGTGTCTCTGCCTCTCTCTGTGTGTCTCTCATAAATAAATAAATAAAATCTTAAAAAAAAAAAATAGAGTCGGACTCTCAACTGACTAAGCCATCCAGGTGCCCCCCTAAGGCATTTATTTTAATACACTTACTAGTCTTTGTATAAAATTGCTAATGCCAAAACTTTTAACATACGTACATACATGCATACACACACATACATACATGCATATATACACAAACACATAGATAAGCAAGCAAACAATTGAATAATTCATTAAATGCAGTTGTATTTGGAAGATCTTTTTTGGTTGTCACATATAAGAGTTAAGTCCCTATTTTCACTTTTGTTTTAGCAAAAGAATGTTTGAGGCCTTCCCTAGAAAGTACACTGACACTGACATTGTCAATGTTAGTATGTCTATGTTGGAATTGTACCCAACTAAGACTTTCAAAATGAGGAAAGCTAATATAAGAATGCCTTCTAGTCACCGCATCATATCATTCTGATTTCTTAGTATCACTTTTCATTATCTGTTTTCTCATGTTTACGTATTTTGTGCCATTTAGAATAGACACTTCTATTTTTCACTATGATACTGTACTTAAAAGATTGCTGGCACTTGTAAACACATATTACATTTGTGAGAGGGAAGGGTTGATGGTGCTCAATCAGCTCTGGAGAGGAATGTGGGTGAGGAGAAAGAAGGATATCTATAGCCGTGCAATAGAGTCCTTAGCCACTTATAATTTCCTAAATATAACTTATGTGTATTTTTATAAATAACATAACCTGCTTTTCTTCCTCACTAATTATGGGTTGCAGTTGGCCATCTTTGAAGACTTCTCAGTCCAAAAAGATTGTACTGATGGAGACCGTGACTGTCCATTAAAGTTTTTTGGCTGGGTTTACATAGAAGCCTAGTGAGATGCTGTTGTTTAAGTGTGAATTCTTCTTCCTGAATTCTGTCTATACTATTTCACTTCCAAGTCTGAGTTTTCTGGACAGGTAGAACTGAGACTGAGTACCTGAGCATAGTATTTTCTTTAAGTTAATGCCATCCTGTAGAGTAAGTGAGGACAACCACCTAATCTTCCCTGGGAACAACCTCCATGTATGCTAACAATTGTTGTTGCATTTGTTAAGGCACACTTCAGAAAACCAACTGCTTTTAAGTAGGTTGAATATAAACCTTGTAAAAATAATTTAAAATTTTTTTTTCTAAAAACATAATGTAACAGTTAAGGTTCTAGAAAACAGACCAATGTATGTGTATGTACATATAAGCATGCACAAGCCTATGTATGTATGTATATGTGTATATACATAAGTATATATTTTAAGGGGTCTTTGATTATAATTTTAATAGTTTAATTATGGCTTTTGAAGAAAGTAAAAATTTTACAAAATTAAACATGCACACCAATAGTAAGACACAACCTAATACCAGAAACTAGATCGTAAAATCAAGGTAGTTTCTTGTTGGTGCAACATTGAATGTGTTGAGGAGAGGGAGGAGATGTAGCTTGAACAACCATCTCAAGCAGAAACTTGTAAAACTAAAATTATTAAAATTCTTAGGCAGAAGCAAAGGAGCAAATCTTCATGACCCAAAACTAAAACCATACCCATTAGCAATCATTCCTCATTCCTCCCTTCTTCCAGCATCTGGCAATAATGAATCCACTTTTGCCTCTATGGGTTTTTTTTTTTTTTTAATCTTTTCATCAGTTCATGAGCATTTGAATTGTCTCCACTTTTTGGCTATTATGAATACTGCTGCTATGAATGTTTGCTTACAAGTTTTTCTGTGGACATACATTTTCAGTTCTCTTGGGTATATACCACAAGAGTGAAATTGCTGAGTCATATGGTACCAAGTTTAACATTTTGAGGAAATGCTAAACTGTTCTCCAAAGTGATTGGAATGTTTTACAATGCCACAGGCAATGTGAGAGTTCCAGTTGGCCACATATCATCAATGCTTGTTATTGTATCTTTTTTAATTTATAGAAATTTTAGCCATCCTAGTGAGTGTGAGATAACATCTTATTGTGATTTTGATTTGCATTTTTTCCCAGTGAATAATTATGGTCAGAACCTTTTCATGTGCTTAGTTGACATTGTAGATCTTATCTGAAGAAACAATACCTTCATTGACTGGCAGTGGGATCCAAGTATAAGAACGTACCTATTTTGGTTTTCTTAAAAATTCACAAAACATAAGCCATTCACTGTCAGAGGGATAGGGTGGAAAGGCATGGACTTTCACCTAATTTTATATCACATAAAAATTAAGGTTTAATATACTTCTTATCATAGCGCTTCTAGAGTTCAACACAGTGTCTGGCATATAGAAGACTCTCTCAATATGTTTGTTCTAATGAATAGGATTACATATACATTTGTTAGTGTTTACACTGCTAGTGGGATATTTGTAGAGTATCCATGCCTCTTGAAAATATCATTGGGGATATGCTAGGGATGCTATATAATTTTAAAGTTGATCACAAAAATCTAATCAAAGGAAAAATCATGTCCAGCAAGAGGGAATTTTCTTTCTTTTTTTAAAAAAGTATTTATTTATTCATGAGAGACATAGAGAGAGAGAGGCAGAGACACAGGCAGAGGGAGAAGCAGGCTCCATGGAGGAAGCCCGATGCAGGACTCCATCCCCGGACCCCAGGATCACACTCTGAGCTTCAAAGGCAGATGCTCAACCACTGAGCCACCCAGGCATCCCAAGAGGGGATTTTCAAGCAAAGTATAATATAACCCATAACGAAAAGCCACATAAATAAAAATAAATTTTGCAATCAATCCATGTTTATTTTCTTCAAAACTTGTTAATGATATTTTGTGAAATCAATAAGAAAAATATGAGAATACTATATAAACCATAGGAAAATTTTTAAAGTAATCTTATAAGGGAAAGGCTTTTGTAAATATGACATAAAATTCAGAAGCATTAAATCTATTATATAAAAATTCAATGATCTATATAAAATATAAAGTTACATGGAAAAGCCCAACATAAGCATTTCAAAAATGAAACTAGTGAAAATACTTGCAAATTTTTTTAGAGACATGGTATAATTTTTCTATTATGTAAACAATTTTATATCAATAAAATGAACAACCTACAAGAGAAAGAACAAGGATATGCTAAGTAAAGGAAGATAATATACATATGCATTTTAAACATATGAAAATATTTAGTATATTGAGAAAAATACAAGTAAGAACTACACTGAGATGCAGTTTATTTAGTCTGGCAAAAATAGAAAAAGTTTTAAAACACACTAATATATTAGTGACAGTGTAGGGGAATGGAAATTCTCCAAAGATCATTGAACTCATATAAATTGTTAAACATTTGTGGAAAACAATAGTATTTATCACGATGATAAATACTGCCATTTGACCCAGCACTTTTGTTTCTAAAGAATTTACTCTACAGATATTTTCAGCCATGTAAGAAATTACATATGTACAATATTTTATATTGCATTATTGATTGTAATAATAAAAGAATAGAAGCAATATAAATATTTATTAATAGAGGATTACTTAAATAAATTATGGTACATATATCCATATAATGATAATGAATACAGCCATTAAAATGATTGAGGAAGTTCTTCATAAACTGATCTGTAAAATTCTCTAAGATATATTGTTAGGTAAAAAAAAAAAAAAAAAATCAAGGCATAGGACAATACATAATAATATTCTGGTTTCGTATATAATTGTAATTAGGAGCAGGATACATATATGTATGCACAGAATATCACTGGGAATAATATAAGATATTCATAATATTGGTTGTCTCTAAAGGAAATGACATATGCAGCTTAGAAAAGAGATTGGAATTTTAAACCATATGAATTCATTATATTTAATAATATGTAAATAAAACTTAGCTACAGACAAAGTTCACACAAGATTATGTGAAGTATAATCCCAATTTTTTTTTAAGATTTTATTTATTTATTCATGAGAGACACAGAGAGAGAGAGAGAGCACAGACACAGGCAGAGGGAGAAGCAGTCTCCATGCAGGGAGCCTGACGTGGGACTTGATCCAGGGTCTCCAGGATCACACCCCGGGATGAAGACGGCGCTAAACCACTGAGCCACCTAGGCTGCCCATATAATTCCAATTTTTAGCAAACAAATGAATAATATAAATTAGCTAACTGACACTGAGAGGGCCTAGAAGTGATGCCAATAGCAAAGAACATACTCAGTGCTCATATTTTGGTTTCTAAACACAATCATCCAGTAAAAGAAACCAGGGTTGCTTGGAAAAAATGGCTGATTTGGTTGGGTACAGGGCAAGAGAAGATAAAGATGAATGTAAATCATCTAGTAGTATCAGAAGTGCTCAAAAACATCGAAAGACTAGCCATGTTAAATGACCACAAGATCCAACCTAAAAGAGCACCCAGTGACTAAAACTGGAAAAATTTGAGTAATGAAATAGTGTAATATTGGATTATAAGGCAAAATATAAAATAAATATCCATGAATCTGTATTGTTATAAACAATTGAATAAATAAGTAAATAGAGAAGAGATGACTCTTCCTTACAAAATAATTCCAAGAGATGATAGATGATAGATAGATGATAGATAGATAGATAGATAGATAGATAGATAGATAGATAGATAGAATCCCTTCTCTAAGAGTGGAGCTTAATCCCATCCTGGCCCCAAGGGTGATCTAGATTTAAGAGTGGAGCTTAATCCCATCCTGGCCTCAAGTGTGATCTAGACTTAGTGACTCTTGTAAAAGAAAAGACTAGGGAAAAGAGGAAGTAACTTTCTATTGAAGAAACCTAGCAGACACTACCTTAACCAAGTCATCAAGATTGACATAATCAGGGATGTCAAGTACATATGTAATCTCTGGTGTCATGTGATGAGAAGAATACCTTATATCTTTGGTGTTTCTCCACAAATCCTTAACCCAAGACCAATCATGAGAAAGCTATCACACAAATATAGATTAGGGGACATTCAACTGGACAGTACTAACCCACAACACTGTAAAGGTCATTTAAACAAAGAAAGACAAATTTATAGACCAGAGGAGGCTGGGAAACATGCATGAGGTGTGGTACCTAGATTAGATCCTGGAACATAAAGTAGACATTAATGAAATATCTGGTAAAATCCAACTAGTCTGGAGTTCAGTTATTAGTAATGCACCAATTTTGGTCATTTGAACTGGAAAAGAGGGCTCAGAAGCTTCAGTCTATGTATTTCAGTAGATTTCAGTAGATTATTTTCTGGTCACAATTGTGCGTGGATAGAACAAGGAAAAAGACTCCAATAATAGCCTTCTCATTGCCTTCCTTTCTCCACTATTTTTACCAGTTCCTCCATAGTGATCTCCATAACTCATTTCTCCAGATGAAGTGATGTGAGGAATAAGGAGAGCATTGTTCAGAGTGGGCAGTTCAAGCTCTCTGATTGAGAAATGCATGGAGAAAGGAAGTGCCTTAATCAAATGTAGTAAAAATTGGCCAGTTTCTTCACCATTGGTTCCTTCCCTGGAACACCTACTAATGGATGGATAGGCATGCATGTATGTATAAATATAAATATATATGTAAATAGTGAATGAGGAAACTGGAAAATGGCCAAAGCTTACTTTTAAGAAGCGGGTCACATCCATAACTATTTCTGGAGGAACCATTTGGTAAAGGGAACAACTATATACTTTAAAAATAGATAAATAAAAACCTCAAACCAGGAAACCAATGAGAAATTTATATTTTAAGAAATTTAATTCTCTTAAAAGAGAATGAGTAAATCACTGAAAATTCTACATTAGGTTCATGTTATGTGTAGAAAGCAATCTTCAGTACTTCCAATCTGCTATTAAAGATAAACCTAATGCAATTTTCATTTGAGGCTTAGCTTTACTATACTTGAAATATAACACTTTCCTCAACTGTTAATATTCCATCTATGAAAAAGTAAATTAAAATACCTCAATCTACTGGTACCTTTTATATAACCTTTTCCTTGCATTATTTTTTATGTCTTTAAAAGCATAATTGCAGCCAGCTTAACATAACCAAACTATACATGAAACTTTCCTAATGTTTGCTTACCTCAAATAATTTGGTCTTATTAGTGACTATAACCATAACGTAGCTATAGACATTTGTATGAATGGTATTTGTACTTCCAATAAATTGGTCTCATGCACATATGCAGTCAATACATTTCCTTTTTTTTTTTATTTTTTGCATAAAACATATCATAGATTTTTTTTTCTTTTTCTTTCTCTCAGAATTTCTACTGTAACATTCAGTCCTGGTCCGTGATATGGTAACTAACACAGATTGCCTTTTTTCTCCTCTGAAAACAAACTTGCAAGTGATCTCAGGACAACAGAGATGTGAGCTAATGGATATAAGAAACTGAGGGGAAAAAAAAAAAAAAAAAAAAGAGGAAAAAAACAATCTCTGACAGCTGACAACTGTTAGCTGCCTGGCCTCCAATGGCTAGGTTGTAGTGTTGCTTCCTGAACATAAACCATTTCATGGAATATCACTGTCACATAAGGTTATTTTGTGACCTTGATGGAAACAAAAATAAGGAAAGGATATAACCACATTCTCCTCTCAAAGCCAATGTGAGTGCCTAATACTCGTTTACCAGTGACAGCCCTGCTTTGTCCCTCTCCACTTCTGAATTAAAATGATTAATGTACTTAGTAACCAAATAGCCTCCATTCTCTTTCTTTTTCCTAAAGTTGAAATATAGTTGATGTACAATCTTATATTCATTTTAGGTATACAATACAGTGATTCAATAATTCGGTATATTAAACTAGGTTCACAGTGATAAGAGCAGTTAACATCTGTCACCATACTACATTATTACAATTTATGGACTTATATTCCCCATGACTTACTTATTTTATAACTGGAGATTTGTACCACTTAATCCCCTTCATCTATTTTGCCTCAAATCCACCCTCCCCCCAGCTTTGGCAACCACCACTTTGTTCTCTGTATTTATGATTCTGTTTCTGCTTGGTTTTTGTCGTTTGTTCATTTGTTTTGCTTTTTAGATTCTACATACAAGTGAAATCATATGTAATTTGTCTTTTTCTGACATATTTCACTTAGCATAATACTTTCTAGGTCCATCCGTGTTATTGTGAATGTCAAGATCTTATTCTTTTTATAGCTTAGTATTCCATTGCACATCTTTACCTGTTCATCTATCAGTGGACACTTAGGTTGCTTTAATATCCTGGCTATTGTAAATAATGCTACAATAATATACAGGTACATACATTTTTTAAAATTAGCATTTTTATTTCCTTTGGATAAAGAGCGGAATTAGCAGTTTGTATGATATTTCTATTTTTTAACTTTTTAAGGAAACTCCATACTGTTTTTCCACAGTGGCTGCATTTCCACCAACAGTGCAAGAGGGTTCCCTTTGTTCCACATCATCATCAACACTTTTTATTTCTTGTCTGTTTGATATTAGCTATTCTGATAGATGTAAGGTGATATCTCATTGTGGTTTGATTTGCATTTCCCTAATAATTAGTGAGTCATGTGTCTGGTGGACATCTATATGTCTTCTTTAGAAGAATGTCTTTTCAGAACCTCTGCCCATTTTTAAATCAGATTATTTGGTTTTTGGTGTTAAGTTGTATAGGTTATTAATATATTTTGGATATTAACCCCTTATTGGATATAGCACTTGCAAATATCTTCTCCCATTCAGTAGGTTGATTTGTTGTTTTGTTGATGATTTCCCTCACTGTGAAAAAGCTTTTTATTTTGATGTGGTCCAACAGTTTATGTTTGCTTTTGCTTGCCTGAGGAGACTTATCTAGAAAAATGTTGCTAAGGCCGATGCCCATGAGACAGCTGCCTACATTTTCTTTAAAGAATCTGTTTCACGTCTGACATTTAGGTATTTAATCCATTTTTAGTTTATTTTTGTGTATGGTATAAGAAAGAGGCCTCTGCTTTCTGAAAATCCAATCAAAAAACAGACTCCCAAATCACCTAGTATAAACCCAAATCCCATACATTATCATTCTAATTCCATTTCACTAAGATTATTTTCCTCGTAGCATATAGTTTTCCTTGCTGCAGCAAATTAATAAACCTACATTTGTTTGACTACAGGTGTATTCGTGGTAGTCTTTGGGCACCAGACTTTAATGAAACAAACAAAAACTATGGGAAGATTACTGGTGGATAAAAGGTCTTGTTATCACCATGGTTGTTTGGCAGCTGTGGGATGGGTTGGAGGGTGACATGTATGTGTATTTTGGCTACAGTGGGAGGAAGAGCAGAAGAAAGTTATATACTGTGGATGAAGATAGGTTACAGGAAAGCTTGAAAGACTTTAATTTTGCTCTATTTTTCTTTCTCATATATGCTGCCTGATTTTCATATTGTCCTTATTCCCATATTGTCCCTTCATTTTGCCTTCGCTGGGAGCCCAAACAAAGCCCAGCAGCACCATTACTATTGTTCAGGTGCTTTAATAACACCCCTCTTTTTGCCATCTCTTTCTGACAAATGGATATCAAAAGAGGGGTGTTGTTACTGATAAGAGCTGGTTAGAAGTTGAGACTAAAGTTTATGAAAGAGAGCGTTCTGCTAATGCTCTCTGTGACCTTTCCAGCCCAGCTCTTGAGGCACTTGAATTGAAGACAGCTTTGGTTTTCAGGGAAGACATAACTACTGAGGATTTCTTCCTTGTACTAGTGCAAAAAGAATGAATGTTAACGAGAGACCAGGTTCCCAGAGTTAATGAATTTTCTCTACTCAGGAAATATGGACCCTTGGTGTCACTAAGTAATCCAATAGTTTATTCCAGAAGAGCTGTTTCGGTGAAAATTCAAATGCATGGAAAACATGTGTAGTGGATTATAATACCCTCTAATACTCTCCAGTGATTTCTCTTCATCGAATCCATTGAGTTTATTCATGAAACCTGTGGTCATATATGACCGTGGTGATTTTCCTTGGGAGGGAAAAGTACAGCCTCATTTCCATCTTTATGTAGCCACTCCTCCTGTATCAATCACTGTTCTTTTGTGGACCTCCTTTGTACTTCTGATGGTCAGTATAGATTTTGCCCCCCAGAAGGCATTGCAATAGATGAGAACAGTGTGCTCAACTAATTTGTTCCAATGTTCACTGTATTTGAAGCTGAAAATTCACTCTCTAATCATGTCCAGCCACATTGTCTTATAAAGGTTATCAAGGTCTCTGCAGTGATATAAAATGACAATATTAACCTAGTCTAATAACAAAATACAACATCAAGATGTCCCAAGGTTGAATATAAACTCCTCTCATCATTAAATTTCTGGGAAAATTTAAATTCATATATAATGCCTCTGTGATTTAGTACACAGACTCTGAACCAGATTACCTGGCCTCACATGTCAGTTCTTGCACTTGGTTTGTGATCCTGGGAAAGTTCACCAAACTCCCTCTGCCTTCGTTTTTCTTCTCTGACAAGTGGGAATATGACAAGACTTGCAGAGTTGTGAAAATTAAATGAATTGATATCTCTAAAGCTTTTAGAAATATTTCTGGCAGATAAGTGTTTTATGAAAATCATTGTTTACTACTCTACTTGTATCTTAAAAATTGCATTGAAGTCAAACAATCACCCCTATATCCCTCAGTTTCTTATTCTGCTTAGCATCAGTTAACATATTCTCCATCTTCAGATTCTTGAAGAGATCCATTCATTGGTTATCCATTCAGTGGCTGTCCATTCTGGATATTTTCATTGGAAAAACGATTGCTTCTGACTTAAACGGCGGTAGCAGCTCTGAACCTAAGTCATGCCAAGCCAGCTTCTGATGTACTTCAACTTTGTTATCAGCTTCATCGACCTATAATTTACAAACAGTAGAACTCACGAATTCTCAATGTATAATTTGATGAGTTCTGAGAACTGTTTACGGTCTTGTAACCACCACCACAACCATGAAATAGACATTTCCATCACCACAAAAAGTGCCCTTGTGCCCCCTTTTTTTGTCAGTATCTTCTGTCCAACTCCTGGCTCCTTGAAGCTGCCAGCCTTCTATCACTATAGCGTTGCCTACTCCAGAATTTTATATAAATGGAATCACACATTATATAGTTTTTCTCTCCAGCTTCTTTCACTTGGCAAATCTTTTGAGATTCATCCAGCTTTCTTGCATGTCTCAGTAGTTCATTTATTTTTAATAAGTAGTATTTCATCATGTGGCTTTACTAATCTTTTAAACTTCGTTTTTAAAAAAGGGAAAATGAGAGATTTTTTGGGCAATTGGGATAAAAGGACAAAGATACTCAAAGATCCTATCTGGCTGTTCTGAGAGCTGAGGAATTGATATTTGTCATACTTATAACCCTTTTGTAAAGATAAATATCTTGTCCATGGCATCTACATTTTTGCCTACATTAAAATATACCCCGATCTTGTGCTGTATGCCCATCTTCTACTACTTCTTCGAAAGCCTTCTGCACTGACTCCTCACTGAACCAACTACAGGTGTCTCCAAATATCCTTGTTTCTACAGATGCAGTCCTCTCTGTCAGGAACTGCTCTCCCTCCATTGTCAATCTATCAAGTTCCTTCCTGTTCATACTTTATAGCTCAGTTGAGATATCACCTTCCCTGCCTTGTCTTTCCTGATCTGTACAACTAGAATTAATTACTTCTTTCTTGGTGTCCCCAAAGCATCATGTATATAACTCCACTATATCACTCATTTAATTGTGATTTATAAACAAATTCAGATATGTCTCTATTATGGAAAAAGATAGCGTTGTTCAACTTTGTTCCCCAATGTAAGTTTAATGCTCAGCACCAATGTAGATATTCAATAAATGTTTGTTTGATGGAATAAAATGAATAAATGAATGCATTAAAAGTGCCCTCCTGTTGATACACGTCCGTCATAGGTAGTGTAAGTACATGAACTAAACTCTCTGCTTGTCTACTTCTTTGCTCCCCGTAGGGTTTTGAAACAGGGAACAGGGAAATCTGCTAATGGTCGGATAAATCTTGGTGAATTTTAAGGAAACAACTGCTATCCGCTGAAAAGTGCACTTAATTATTCACGGTGCATAGGGGTTTCTGTGACATGACTAGCAACAAGCTCCTGGCCCTTCAGACGGGAAGGATGCATTCGTAATTAAACCGTGACCCATGCTGTCTCCTGCTGCCAGATTTCCTTGAGTAGTCACTGGAGATGAAATTCTAATTATGACATTTGAAGAAATAAAATTCTCCAGGGAAAGCAGCCTCCAAAGACAGACTGTATGTCGACAGCTGTTGTGGAAATTACTTATTTTAACCTTTGCCATAAAAATTGTAAAACTGATCCAGCTCCTTCTCTGTGGCAGACATTTTGGGAGATGGATTTGTAGGTGTGTTTTGGGGATTAGCCTAAAGCCAAGACAGCATCATTTTGCAACAGAAGTTCCATTAAAGTTTCTTAAATTTTAGTGAACTTCTGTTCAGGAAGTCCTTTTAAATTCTGATGAGCTGACATTTGAATGTTTCTGTAGCAGATGGCTATCAGCTAAAAGAAATGCACAATATTTTATTCTCACTAGCTGAAACCAAATTTGAAGGATATGATAGATTTTTTTCTAATTAAAACTCTTAGAAGCTTGGGTCATAGATTTTATTCATTTAAAAAATGAAAATTCAATCTGCCTCGGACAGAAAGTCAAGTTTCCAGATGTAGGTTTTTTTGTAAAAAAAACTGGAAAAATGGAAATGGAAGCATGGTTCTCCAAGACACCTATACTATAGCCATTTAGAACAACACATTTAAAAATCATTGTACTTAATCAAATATTATTTATGAAAGTCTACATAACTAAGATTTTATTCATCCATCAATTATTTTTCTAGAAATTTCTATTCAAGTACCTCTCTCTCTCTTTCTCTCTCTCTCTCTCTCTTTTTTTTTTTTTTTAGCAGATAGCTAGTCTGTGCTCAACAGGAGATTTGGAAGAATTGTTCAGGGTTTCTGACCTGCAGGGATTTCACTACCCTAGTGGGAAGATAAAGTTAACACACACAGAGAATCACATATAGTTAGGAAAAAGCTACTAAAATGAAAAAATTCCTTATCAAATCTCAGTGTTCACAGATGATGACTCAGGACAGAGACTTAAAGTGCTTTACCGAAAGATACACATCTAATTAGTAGCAGAGTTTAAGATGTACTTCTATCGGTTTTTCTCATAGCATCAGAATGATTTATATATTCTAGTGGTTTTGCTTTTCTGATTGAACATTGAAACAGAATCTAAGTTTTTATAACCTCAAAGCCCACACTCTTTTCTAAAAATGTTTTTTCTCTGTTTTATTGGTCTTTTACTATAATAATAAAAGACCTGGCTTGGATATACTAAAGATCTTAAAATTCTCCTTTTCAAGATGACCTTCTCACCAAAATAGAGAGCCAAGATGCCTCATAAGCCTCTGCCTCACTCAACTGTGTCATCATCAACCACTAGTAAATAACTCCAGACAAGTAAAGTGCTAGCTGTTTCAGAGCTTGATGAATAGCTTTATGGGCCCCTTCTCACAGCTGTCATTGTTCTGACAGCTTGATTGAATACAACTCTTGCACTGTACCAAGGGGAGCTGCCCACAAAGTCCATCACATGTTTCTAAGTGTTTCTGGTCACATGCTTCCAGGACAACACCACAGTACAAACCCAGCAACCTGTTACTCTAAGGGGAAAGTAAACTCTGATCTCCTAGAACCTAACTCAAATCTTCTCTAAGGAGATTCATAGATCAAAATTCGTCTCTCCATATGGCATGCACATATATCCCCATAGAATTAGATCATGTTCATCTTCCAAAATCTTATCACACCAAATGGCTGTTGAACAACATCTGAATTCATTTCAGTTAAGCAATGAAACATTTAAGAAGGGGAGTAAGCATGAAACGACAGCTTCCTCTCAGTTCAGAAAGTTACCTGTCCATCTTGTCTTGTTTCTCTTTGCATCTGTATTTGTTCTCCATAGATACATGCTGGTGCCCACCCCCCCGCCTTGCCTGCAAATTCTTTCCTGTTGCAGTTTCTGGGCTAACCCCGACATATGTGGAAGTAGATCAGCATCCTCAATCTCTCATCCTCCTCTTCCTGGTCTGGTCTGTTGTGGCTAAGACCTAATGCCCACCGAGAGTCAGGTTGCTGGCTTACACCACTTCTTTTTAAGATGGCTTCACTAACCATGAGATTTGGGACTAATCTCCCTACAGGCTAATTCTGAGATCTTTGTCGCCCTCCAAGTCAAAACTCCCCCTTTTCCTTTTGTTGCTTTAATTACAAGGCTTAAGTTATACTCCAGCCCTTCTTCCTAATTTCTAGTTAACTTCTTTAAGCTGAGTAGCTTCCAGCCAAGTACTGCCTCGTGCTCTAGGACTCTATGTTCTTCCTTGGCAGACATGTGCCCTTCTGGCATACTGTCTAATCCAGCAGCCCAGGTTGCATCACGGTGAGTATGGACTCATGGACAGCAACTTCTTAAGTCTCAAGGGCTGATTCCACCATCATCCCTTGCTATAGTGTTTCATCCCACCAGCATCAAAGGTGCTAGATCTATGCCTTGAGAATTTTAGGACACTTCAGATACCCATAATCAGCTAACTGCTTCCTCTAGTCACTATTCCTGTACTGTTATGCACTTGTGTTTTGAATTGACCCCATCCATGGCTTTACTCTAAAACTGAATAATTGACCTACTTTTAAGATATGTGCGGCAAATGGCTATGTACGAAATACACGATTTTGAGGTGGAAGTAGCCCACACCACAGTTCAGCAAAACATTCCCTTTATCGAGCATCCACGCACAGTCCTAGGATGCACGCCTGATAGAAGAGACAATCATATAGCCAAAAAATATACAAAATCTGTATTTCCCAGGCCATAGCTGCTTAAAGTATAAATAAGAGCATCTTACCAAACTGTTTCTCTGGCTTCATCACTATCTGCTCTATAGGAATCTAATCCACACTCAGATACACCCCCTGTGGTTCAGGGTGTCCCTTTTAATTTTCTTATTTATTACAATAGCATGTACTGTTTTCCTCCTCCTCTGCTACAGCTCACTGTGATGCTACGCCGGTCAATAATGATTCAAAAAGAATGAGCCCTGTTATCGATGTCTGTTGGCACCCACTGATGCTGATGCCAACATAAGTTTTAGATGTTTGTTCCGAGAAGCCAATGACAGAGGTTAAAAGCATGTGTGTTGATGTTAAAGATGCCACAGCTTGCTATGTGTTTGCTCTAGTAGTTCTTTTATGGCTGCCCATTGATCCTTTATTTTTCTTTTGGAAACACTGTCTCTCTTCTGCACAGAAATGCTGTTCCTCCAGAACTAAACGTGAGTTCTGAAAGGTTACATTACTCTTAAAAGCATGCGCATCTCCCCATGTCCCCATCCCCAACTACGTGATTGGCTTGGTGCTGGGTACCTAACTCAAATTAACCTTATTCTTGGATTTTATAACATGACATTAGATTAAGCAAATGTCAGCTTTTCCCAAGAAACAGGTGATGAGTCCCTGAAGATTTCAACAACATAGTGCTTGCCATGTGGAAGACAAATTTGCAGTAGAGGGGAATGTTGTCATAGAGAAAGAGGAAGACAGAAGAACTCTAGAGAGATTTCTGGCCTCATTGAGACTTCCTTAGGAAGTATTGTACCCAATGACTAGCTTCACTTCTGTCTTTCTTACAGTTACAGGATAACCCTGAGCTTCTTGCTGAGGTATGTAGACACACTAATATCTGAACTATGGGCTTTATCCCCTGAATTTATTATTGGCAATATTATTGAAGAATTGATATCAGTCCTGTTAAATACTGGGCTCTCGTTTTCCAGCTTCTTTTTTTTTTTTCCCTAAATGTTCTCACTCAGGTATTTCATTTTACTTTCTTAATATGTTTTTTAAGTTTTTATTTTAATTCCAGTTAATTACCATAAGATGTTATATTAGTTTCAGGTATACAATATAGTGATTCAACACTTTCATTCATACATCACCTCGTGCTCATCACAACAAGTACACTCCTTAATCCCCTTTCTATTTAACCCATCCCCTCAACTCACTCCCCTCTGGTAACTATCAGTTTATTCTCTGAAATTAAGAGTCTGTTTCTTGGTTTCTCTCTCTCTCTCTCTCTCTCTCTCTCCTTTCCCTTTGCTTGATTGGTTTGTTTCTTAAATTCCATATGTGAATGAAGTCATATGGTATTTGTCTCTCACTCACTTATTTCACTTAGCATAATACTCTCTAGCTCCAGCCACATCATTGCAAATGGCAAGATTTCATTCTTTTTCATGGCTGAATAATATTCCATCACACACACACACACACACACACACACACACGCCACTTCTTTTTTATCCATTCATCAGTTGATAGACATTTGGGCTGCTTCCATATCTTGGCTACTATAAATAATGCTGCTATAAACATAGGAGTGCATATATCCCTTTAAATTAGTATCCTTGTATTCTTTGAGTTAGTACCCAGTGGTGTGATTTCTGGATCATAAGGTAGTTCTCTTTTTAACTTTTTGAGGAACCTTAACTTACACAGTAGCTGCACCAGTTTGCATTCCCACCAAGAGTGCACAAGCATTCCCTTTTCTTCATATCCTTGCCAACCTCTGTTGTTTCTTATGTTGATTTTAGCCATTCTGATAGGTATGAGGTGATATATCATTGAAGTTTTGGTTTGCATTTCCCTGATGATCAGTGATGATGAGTGTCTTTTCATGTGTCTGCTGGCCATCTGCATGTCTTCTTTGGAAAAATGTCTGTTCATGTCTTCTGCCTATGTTTTGATTGGATTATTTGTTTTTTGGTGTTGAGTTTTATAAGTTCTATATATATTTTAGATGCTAACCCTTTATCAGATATGTCATTTGCTAATATCTTCTCCTATTCTATAGGTTGCCTTTTAGTTTGTTGTTTCCTTCACTGTGTTAAAGCTTTTTATTTTGATGTATCTGAAGTTTACTTTTGTTTTGTGTCCCTTGCCTAAGAGACATATCTAGAAAGAAGTTTCTATGGCTGATGTCAAAGAAGTTACTGCCTATGTTCTCCTCTAGGAGTTTTATGCTTTCAGGTCTCACATTTAGGTCTTTAATTAATTTGAATTTATTTTTGTGTATGGTGTAAGAAAGTGACCTAGGTTTTATTTTCTTTTGCATGTTGCTGTCCAGTTTTCCCAACACTATTTCTTGGAAGACTTTTTTTCCATTGGATATTCTTTCCTTCTTTGTCAAAGATTAACAAAGATTGACTGGATAGTTGTGGATTCATTTCTGCATTTTCTATTCTGTTCTATTGATCTGTGTTTCTATTTTTGTGCCAGTACCATACTGTTTGGAACACTACTGTTTTGTAATATAACCGTAAGTCCAGAATTTTGATGCCTCCAGCTTTACTTTTTCTTTTCAAGATTGCTTTGGTTATTTGGGGTCTTTTATACGTCCATACAAATTTAGGATTGTTTATCAATTTTGTTGATTTTTTTTCAAGGAGCAGCTCCTGGTTTCATTGACCTGTTCTATTGTTTTTTAGTTTCTATATCATTATTTCTGCTCTAATCTTTATTTTTCCTTCCTTCTTTTAGGTTTGTTTATTGTTCTCTAACCTCTCCTTCAGGTGCAAGGTTAGATTTTTTAATTTTCACTCAGGTATTTTAATCCTTTCACTTTAAACCTTTAAACCTTTCACTAGGTTTCAGTTATAAATCTATATGAGCTATGACATATTCAAAATCATGTACTCTGTTTTCTATCATCCAAAACAGGTCCAATGACTCAGACAAAATTTCTGTGCCGTCATTCTCTCTTACCTCCCAGGAGGCTTTTCAACTTCTATTAAAAATTCCTAGAATCCCTGTCCTGTCAATAAAAACTAGATTACCTGGTATGTAATATAGAACTACAGGGAGAAGAGCAGAATCAGGTAGGGCATCCTAGAAGAGGTGGTAGTGAAGAAGAGTCATGAAGAATGGATTTAATTCTATGCTTACAGATAAAATCTGTGATTTCCTACTTGAAAAAAATGTTAAGAATGTATACACTCTTTCAGTGCACCCCAAAATCGCTTCCTAGAAGCACAAAAAAGTATATTTCAAACCTGGCTAGCTAGACAAAATTCAACAAAACTTGCATCGTTTCATTCACTTTGAGGTTTGTCCTAGTTTTGCAATAAATAAGTTAAGCATTGCCAGGAAAAATAATAACAAAATAAAAACTCTCAATTGTCTGATTTCTGCTAAACCTGTGGGTTTTATCAGCATTATAGATTTCCTGTAACATTCTCCTCATATACTGTTTCCCTGCGTCTTTATTTCATTTACTAGAGCAGAAAGTGGAATATAGATCTGCCTGTAGCTCCAGGAATGGATGGACAAGTGAAAATAATCTGTCATTGTGTCTTTCTGTGAATGAAACATTGACACCAAACAGGCAAAACCCTGGAAAGAAATATGAAAATTGGGTCAGAGTACAGCATGCATTGCAAAAGATACATCGAGTGCCTTTTCAGGAAACTAAGCAAGAAATGGAAGTAAGGGGAATTATATTTTTCCAGCCGAGTGCAGACAATTGTCATTAGTCATCTCTTCAAAGTCTTTGCCTTCTTACTTGATGTCACCCAATATTCTAAATCTTTTGTTTTGTTTTTTCCTAAGGGAAGTCTTAAAAATATGTTAGTGAAATAAAACGGATAGATATTGATGCATATGTCACTTCCATGGTGAAAACAAAGCAAAACTAGAAACAAAACCCTAATAGGATTCCCTTGCTCATGTAGGGACCAGTTTCTGCCTCCTCAGATTGGTGTGAACAGCGAGTGCTCTCAGGGCAGGACCCTGGCTTCCTTCTCAGTCTTTTCCTGCTTTCAACCCCAATGCACCTTTTAGATTCCCAAGATTTTGTACTCTCTGTTTCTTATCCCCATAATGCTTTTCCCCACTTTCCCTCCTAAGAAATTCTGGAACATCCTCCAAGCCCACTCTTGTGTTGCTGCTTCTCTGCCCTCCTACCATCTCTCCCCAGCAGATAGAGTGTAACACCCGTTCTGTCCATGTTCTCGCTGCAGGTTGATCACACACCTGCTGCAGAATTTATCAAATTGCCTGTGGGCATCTCTCAAACATTAGCCTTTAGGCTCTTTCAAGGCAGAAGGGAGGTCCTCAGTTTGATTAATTCGAAGCATTTCTAACCCCTACTTCAACATGTGGAATATCGTCAAATCCTCCAGTTTGTTGGAATCAACTTGTATGTATGTATGTATGTGCAAAAAGGTGGTTTAATTAAAGCAAGGGCACAGAACCCATGGGCAGAAAGAGTTGCTTGTTCTTGTTAGTTTAAACTGGCTTAAACTGCACCCTACACAAAAAGGGATAGCATCTCCTTCAATGGATTTGGGGGAGAGGGAGAGGACCGTGTCTGTCTTTTTAGCACCTCCTGTTCTGATTTTCTTCTTCCATTGAATTCTCTCTTTTCTTCTTTTCTCCTTCTGTGCATGCTGTCCAGTTGCAACACTATACCCTACTAGACACCGTCCTTAAAAATACACTTTTTCTAGAGTTGCCTGGGTGGCTCAGTCAGTTAAGTGTCTGCTGTTGGCTCAGGTCGTGATCTTGGGTTTCTGGAATTGAGCCGGAGTCAGGCTCCCTACTCAGCAGGAAGCCTGCTTCTCCCTCTGCCACTCTCCCTGCTTGTATACTTTCTCTCTCTGTGTCAAATAAACAAATAAAATCATATATATATATATATATATATATATATATATATACACACACACACACACACACACACACGCACATCTATATATATATGTGTATGTATGTATATATGTGTGTATATACACATATATATTCTAATTCTTAGGAGTCTCTGGACCATTCCTACTATCTGCACACAAATTCCTCTGGTCATCCCTTCCTGTTTGGTCCAGGCTTCTGCCTGAATGTTGGGTGTCCTTTCTTCCTTGATTTCATTATTTCTCCTCCCTAGTTTAAGCACCCTGCACTTCAGAAAAGTTTATTCATATGGCTCTTTGGCTTCCTCCTGGTTATACCCTCAAAACTATCATGCTACTATCACAATTGCCATCCAGGTATTTTACCAAACAAAAGTTTCTGTCTAGTTATTCTAAAATCAGCTTCCATGTAGGTATCTTACTCCAACAACACACGTAATGAGTATTTGGTTATTAGACCCTGTGCTAGATTCAAGGAATGCAATAGTGAATAAAACATGGTACAGCTCTAAATGATTTGATAGCCTAGGAGAGTCCTGTTCATTTTTGATAGCTGAAGTATTTACACACAGCAGGAACATAGTTAAAGGCCCTATAGGATTAGGAAAAGAAATGGAGTCTTCTTTTTAGGTGGTTAAAATTAATATGGATTTTATCTGGCATCATGTGAGATACGATCAAAGGCAGAATAGTGTGGTTAATGAACTTTACAAATCCCTTCCTAACCTCTAATTCACCAATTCCTTTATTTACCACTCTTCCTAGACACAAATTCAACCTCATGAATATACAGTAGCATTGAAATTATAGATATTTTCATTGATACAATGGAACTGTGGAAAAGATAATATTCTTGAAACACACTTTACATATCTTATTAAACAATTAACTGAAATCATTTTAAAAGTTACTTTCTCTTAAGGGATTAAGAAGCATAGATAAAACTGCCTTATAAAAAGGATGTGAAAGATGGCCATATAAAAGCTTAAGCTGATACTTATATTATTTAATAAGAGTATAAATCATTCCTTGAAAGGCTTTATGTTTTTGAAAAGAGACTTTACTGAAAATGAATTAAGTATTAAATGAACTAAATTGATTTAAGAAATTTAATGATTTCTAGGGTAGTTATATTTTTGAGAAAAGATATGGAGCTTTCCATTCTATGTATTTCATTAACAGTTTCATTATCACTGCCATCATACTAATTGGCTTTTTAGTACCTAGCACCCTTTGTAATAGTTTGAGATTCTTTTTGAAAACCGCAGGTATGCCTTTGTCCTTGCCGTATTGTTCATCCAAGGGATATGGCATCAAAGTTTCCTGACTCTTCTTTATCCAAAATGTTATCACAGGACACAAGTACTAAAAAATTAATAAGGCTAATGAAGCTTAAACCTCAGTCAGGTCCCCTTAAATAAAGGTACCCCTGGAGGGGCCCTAATATTGGGTTCATAAAGTCACATATTTTTTGTAAAGTTTGCAAAGCAGGATACTCTAACCTACTTTTACCTACAGATAAGTATTCCAATCTAAGTCCCATTTCTCTCCAGTCCAATCTTTCTGGAATAACCAGAAAATTTTTGTGTTTGACTAAAAGGAATTTGAATCAGAGATATAGTTAGTTTGGGGGTTTTAGTATATATGTAATTCAGAGCCACTGAATTACATGTAACTATATTATATGTAACTATATCATATAGATATTTGGAACTACTTCTGCTTAAAGTTAGGATATTACTAGCTTTATGGTATAAAAATGGATTCCAGTAATATTATCTCTGTCTTCTGTGCCAACTTACCTTGTTTGTGTCATGAAGAATTAGAATGATACCGCAGTACAAATATAACCTATGATAGTCAGTGTCGGAAGTACATGGGAGTGGAGAAGAAAGATGGATTTAAACGTGTGGAGCATCTGTGAAGTTGAGAGGTAATTGCTGTTTTTTTGTTTTTGTTTTTCTCTGTGTGTGTGTGTGTGTGTGTAGGTGTGTGTTCGGCAATTCTTCATAGATGATGTGTGATCTGCCTTAGGCAAACTGAGTGTGTATGATGTACTCATTTCTGTGTTTGGTTTAGGCATGCATCCAGTGGGCAACAAGGGCAGGTGGCATCAAATTGATTGACTTTTCATTCCAGATTACAGTGACTGGTCACTGAAAATTTGTTTTAGGAATAACCTTTTAATTGGAATGAGTCCCTCTCAGTCTTAAAATGAGATCATCTCAGAAGAGATGGTCAAGGACTTCCTAGCACCATAAATAAATTTTAAGTTTGGATCATCAGTTTTGCTGTCTGACTTGGAGTGAGAAGTTGAGATCTGGGAAAGTATATTTGAATTATAATAAAGAAGTTCAGAAGAAAATGCCCTGGATTACAGACTCAGTAACATGGAGCACAGGGGCCTTCTGGCAGCTGTCAAATCACATGTTGCCTGATAGAGAGGCAAATACCTCTTCACACTTAAGGTTATCTCTAGAAAGATATGATTTTCCAGAACCTTCTAGTGAGTCATAATATAAAGTCTATGAATAGGGGACATTCCAATAAGAAAAATATGTGACCAGTAAATCTCATTTTGTTTACTGCATTGCTTTATGTTCTGTTGGCAGTGCAGTATTTTGCTTGGTGCATGTCCTTCTAGGAAGAGAAAAAATCGAGTTCAATCATTAGACTATAAATTCAACATTAATAGAAAAATGAATTATTCATCCATATTTATAGCCTGTGTATAAGTATCTGGCCTTTGCCATCATAGCTGTTTTTCTTATGTGAATTAATAATAGATAAAAGCCTACTTACTTTCAAATGCCAGAACCCTTTTGCTTGGTTTTTTATTTAAACCTAATTTTTTTAAAAAAAGGAATTAATAAGGTTGGTGTATCATATATCACTTCTGATATCCTCAGGCTATAAGATCACAAAAATTTTATCTTTAGTGGCATTAGGCTGCAACATTATTAACTTCTGTAAGGGAGATAACAATTAACTTCAGTGCAATATCTTCCTCCTGACTAGAGGTGGTCACTGAACATAGGATTTATAGGAATATACATATATAGGGATATAAATACTCTGAAAGTTACTGGTAAAAATGAAAATCAACAATTTTAGGATTATTTTAATACTTTATAGCTGAGAGTTTTGTGTAGTGAAATAACTCATGATTGATTCATCCTTAAGAATTCAATTCATAGTTATTTTTAAAGAATAAAATAGTTGCATAATTATTCATCCAGTTAATTGCATCTACCTCCTTATCTACCTAATGGACAAGGTATAGTGGTGTAAAGAATTTGTGCTTTGGATCTATTTAGACCCTCTTTAAATCTTGGCTCTCTCACTATTTAAATATATTGTTATGATCAAGCAATGTTGTCTCTAAAACAATTTTTATCAACTGAAAAATATGGATTTTAATAGATAACCTGGGTAGAATTTATGCAGATTATGTTTAACAATTAAATGTGCTGATTATTTAATTCTCAACTCAGGTTCCCTCTTTTTGCAAGAGCGTATTCTGTTCTTCCCATTTCTACTTTTGCCAAATGGGGATACCCAGCCTCCTCTCAATCCCCTTCTAAAATTGCTCTTACTTTGTGAAAGCAATTTATATTTATAAATATATAAATTTATATTTATATTATAGTTTATATTAAAGGAACTTCATAAAAAGTCTGTTATGGTCATCACAGCATGTACTGATCAGTTGTGAGAACACTTTTCATCAAATTACCCATATGCCGGGATCCCTGGGTGGCGCAGCGGTTTGGCGCCTGCCTTTGGCCCAGGGCGCGATCCTGGAGACCCCGGATCGAATCCCACGTCAGGCTCCCGGTGCATGGAGCCTGCTTCTCCCTCTGCCTATGTCTCTGCCTCTCTCTCTCTCTCTCTCTCTATGTGACTATCATAAATAAATAAAATTAAAAAAAAAATTAAAAAAAAAAAATTACCCATATGCCTTCTATGAGGACCCGTAAGAGAAATTCATTTTTGGTTTTGCTTCTAAAAAAAATACATTCATCCTAAGGGTTGTTATCTTATGTGCACTATGAGTTATAGGATTAATAGTGATTTATTAGTTTAGAGCAAAATTAATGTCCATCTTTAGCAAATGTGTGTAAACTTATGGGATATATCATGGGTACTAATTTCATTTTCAAATCTATTACATTTCTGAGACTTACAGTCTCATCTCTTGCTTAAGTATATTTTTTAAAGATTGTTGTTTATCTTAGAGGGAGTGAGCGCTCACACACAAATAGGGGAGGGGCAGAGAGAGAGAATCCCAAGCAGACCCCATGCTCACATGAGCCCAGTGCAAGGGCTCTGCCCCAGGACCCTAAGATCATGACTTCAACCAAAACCAAGAATCAGATAGTTAACCAACTGAGCCACCCAAGCATCCCAAATATTTTTATTTTGCTTTATTTACTTAATCTTAGCCTTTCTAAATCCTCTTCATAAGAAATTAAAAATTAAAAATAAATTAATAAATATGACCTTGTCTAGTTCAGAGTTGCTGTCAAGATTATGAAACAATGTATCTCACAGCCGTGTGTTTTATTACTTGTCAAGAGTTAAACAAATGCTTAGTAATATATACTCCGGTAGTCTTTTGTATTTTTATGTGCATCCTGACTCATTCTTTAACTTTTTACATGTGCTTTTGCTCAGATTTTTCACTAAGAATTGTCTGATGTAGATTCAGTGACATTTTATCATCTCTCGGAAATTTATATTTGTGCATATTTATAAATAAGATGGAACAATCCAAAATGGCAAACGTTTAGACAATGTGACTGAATTGTAGGCAACTGACTGGCCAACCAGACTAATTCAAAGTATGCCGTGCTAAAACGACAAAAACAAAGAGCAAACTTTAAATGTTGCTATGAAGAAAGTGCATTCCCCCAGCTTCTAGAATCTCCATCTTTTTTTTTTTTTATCTTACATCTAGCTTGATGCACCCTGACCCCAATGGGCTTTTTACCATGGTAATCTATATTTTATCACTAGCCCTGGAATAATGCTAAATATAAAGAAAATCACTTTAAAGGAGGGGGGGAGGTCGTATTTTTTTTCTTTCCTTATGGAAACAAATCTGTTTTCCTTCTGGCCTCTTCTCCCTTTATGGTCTCTATGAAGACAGCAAGGTACATGCCATCTTGGGACAAAGAGGTTATGATATATAGTGTAGAGAAGTAGGAAGACTGCTCTGTTGACATGGGTAAGGGAAGCAAAAAGGAGTAGCACAGCAAGGGGAATAGAGTCACATCCGGGGTTCCTTTCAGGGTACAGAATGGAAATTTCAAGGGTGGGGAGCAATGAGTCTCTAAGAGAAGCTCATATATGAAATGAGATCATAGCACATAATGATGAAGTAAAGTGGCTAGGAAAATTAACTGGAGACAACTTTCAAAGAATTCATCAATGAAGCCATCTGGCCCCTTCTTTGCTAGCTTCTTAAAATAGAACTTTAGGTCATGGTTGAGTAAACTTTTTGGTAAAGAGCCAAAGAATAAATAGTTTAAGCTTTGCAGATTGAGGATATTCTATAGATATTTTTATAGGTATGCATATTGAAGATATTCTACATAAACATATCTGACTATTAAAATATAGCCATTTAAAAATCTAAAGGCATTTCTGTTTGATGGGCTATAAAAAATATCCCTACCAGTATTTGGCCCACTGGCTCTTATTTATCAAACTCTGCCTTATATCACTTGTTTTATCTCTTCCTTCTTTTCTAAAACAAGCTATTAAAGCTAAAATTTTCTTCAAAGCATTGCTTCAGCTGAATCTTACAAATAGTTATATTTTCATTGTCATTCAAAAAATTACCTTTTCAATTTCTCCTTTTACCGTAGCTTTACTTGAAGTTTTTCAATTTCCAAACGTTTAGAAAAGGGTTGTTCTGGATATAACATTGTCCCTGATTTTAAGTCCACTATGGTCACAGTTAAACTCTCCCACATTTCAGTCTTTTATAACTTATTGAGATTGTTTTGATGGCTTAGCATATGTCCCATCTTATTGGATGTATACTGTGCCCTTCTAAAAAATGTACATTTGGCAAATTGTTAGATGTAGTTTTCTATGAATGTCAATTTGGTCAAGGTGGTTAAAGATATTCTATGTCTTTACTAATATTTTGTCTGGATATTCTATCAGTTACTGAACAAGTGGTATTAATATCACAAAATATGCTTATGCATTTATCTGTTTTTCTCTTTATATCTGTCAGATTTTACTTTATGTGTTTTGAGCCTCTATTTTTAGAGGCAGACTTGTTTTTTGAAATATTTTTCTGCAGAATTAATCCATTTATTATTTTGAAATTCCTCTCAATCTCTGGTAATAGGTTTTGTCTTCATCATCTGATATTATCCTTACTATTTATTTGGTATTCTTTTAGCATCCTTTGAATTCAACCTCTGTGAGTCTTTATATTTAGTGTATCACTTCTAAACAGCATATATTTAGGTCTTGCTGAGATTTTTTTTTCCTTTTCACTCATATATGCATATTATACTACTTGGTCAATTTACATTTATATAATTATATAGGAGTAGATTTATGTAATTGTAAATAAGATATGTTTATCCCACTTTACTAATTATTTTCTATTTATAATTTCTGTTCCTTGTTCCTCTGTTACTCCTTCTGAACTTCTTTTATGTTAATTGAATTTTTTTTAAAGATTTTATTTATTTATTCACGAGAACAGAGAAAGAGGCAGAGACATAGGTAGAGAGAAAAACAGGCTCCCTGCTGGGAGCCTGATGTGGGACTCGATCTCAGGACTCCAGGATCACGCCCTGGGCCAAAGGCAGATGCTCAACCACTGAGTCACCCAGGCATCCCTGAATTTTTTTTTATAATTCTCTTTTAGATTATCTTTAGATTCTTTGCTATACCTCTTGGTATTAATTTTTAGAGGTTCCTTTCTATAATGTCTCCCAAATTAGAGTAATTTGAGTTAGAATAATTAGAGTTCACATATCTCTTCATGTAAAATGTGAGAACCTTGAAATTACCCACCTTGTGCTGTGGTTTCCATGTGTATTACATCTACATATGTTACTAATCACACAATATGTTACAATGTTGTTTTAACTAATCATTTATATTTTAAATAAATAAATAGAAAAACTATTTCTGATACTATTCCTTCCTAAAGAGCAAATTTCTATGTGGTAACATTTCCATATGGTCTGAAAAAACTTTTTTTTTTAAAGATTTTATTTATTTATTCATGAGAGACATAGAGAGAGGCAGAGACACAGGCAGAGGGAGAAGCAGGCTCCACGCAGGGAGCCGGAAGCGGGACTTGATCCCAGGGCTCCAGGATCATACCCCTGGCTGAAGGCAGCGCTAAATCGCTGAGCCACCCAGGGATTCCTGAAAAAAACTTTTTTTTAAAGATTTTTTTTTCATTTATTTGAAAGAGACAGAGAGAGAGAGAGCTCTTGAGCAGGGGAAGGGGCAGAGAGAGAAAGGGAGAGAGAATCTCAAGCAGACTCCTCTTTAAGGACAGAGCCTGAAATGGGGCCTAATCTCATAACCCTGAGATCATGACCTGAACCGAAATCAGGAGTCAGATGCTTAACTGACTGAGCCACCCAGATACCTTCTTAATATTTCTTGTAATGTAGGTCTGCTGGTGACATATTCTATTAGTTTTAATTTATCTAAAAATATCTTTTTTTAATGTAAAAATATCTTTATTTTACCTTCATTCTTTTCTTTTTATTTTACCTTCATTCTTGAAAGGATATAAAATTCTGTCTTCTGAACACTATTGTTTCTAGCAAGAAATTAGAAATCCTATTTACTGTACCTCCCAATATAGAAAATCTGCTCTCTAAATTTTGTGATTATATTTGCTTTTCTGTGGTTTGTCTTTGATTTTCTTAGGTGTCATTTTCTTTGTTTTTATACTACTTATGGATTAATGACTATATTCAGGTGGTTGAACAGGTCAGCCCAGTACTGGCTATACAATCATCTGGGGTGTTTTAAAAATATCTGATATTTGGGAATAATTGATTATGGCCCACTCTTGTATTGAATCTGAATCTATCTTCAAATCTTCTCAATACAGAGTTCCAGGAAGCAGTTATCATTCTCTCAGACTTAAAACTTTAGATGAAAACGTTTGTCATGTATGCTGCAAACCATGGCCTTTCAGAGTTGCTTTCTATAAAGAAAACCAATGGCTTCATAATGTGCTCCATAACACATTTGCTCAGAGTCACTCGGTTAATGGGCAGCAGAGATGATTATAGCTTTGATCAGGGATCATCTGATTTGAAAGCCTGACCATTCCCTCTTGACTTCAGTGACTCCTATAGAGAAAAGTAACAATTGTTAATCTAAAGTCTGAAGACAGATTTGAACTCAGCCCTAGAGAAGAAAATTTAGAAACCACAATATATGGTCTTAGATAATCTCTAACAATTGGTTTTAAAATATTTGAGATCTAGTTCCTTTGTTTAACATCACATGAAAATACTTCACTCATTTGATCACTGGAGCTAATTTTCAAAACATTTTAAAGATTTATTTTCAGCTTTAACCTCAATTCTTTGTTTCATACTTGAATATTTTCTATTCATCTCCAAAATGGTATTTTTCTCCTAAGTACATTTATTGCTTCTAACACAATGCAGAGTTCAGGAGAGGGAGAAAGAAATCTCTATAGTGTGTTTTATTACACCCAAGTGCCTCCCCAAGCTGCAAAATTATCCACTTACCAGAGCACAGGGGTGGCTGATGACAAAAAGTTCAAGACCATGAACGTGGGTATGTTTCATATGGGAGATAAATCCCTATGCTAGAGGTTGAACCTTTTTAAATCATTAAAATCAATAACTCACTCTACTTGTAGTGAATCTGGGCTTAACAAGCACATTTCTAAATGTCGGTATTTCTTCTCTGCTAATAATTGGGAAGAGTAAAAAAGCATGACTTTCTTACCAAATACCTATCACAAAATAATTACCATTCTTACTTAAATATTTAAAAATTGTGTGTATATTTGTGTGTGTGTGCACATGTGTGTATAAGTGGGTTTGACCAAAATATTCTATTCAGTGCTTCCATGAAAAATCACTATAGAGGCCCCACAGTAATTTGGCAAGAAAAATATAAAATAACTGGAGTTTTTTATAAAACATAAATATATGATATATACTTAATGAACATTTTAAACAGTGTTGCCCTAGTATTTAAGCCAAATTAAAATGAATTGTCCAATTGTATTATCAAAGACTTAAAAGACTAAAGGAAATTTCTTCCACAAAAGGATATTACTTATCTTTTTGGCATAATCTATTTGTCTCCAAAATGGTTTCCAATTTGCAATACCATATGGTATTGTGTTTTTCTATGTGATTTTGTACATGAAATTGAAATTTAAAAAACTCATTTCAGTTTTAATAATTTTATCTTTAATTCTAGACTTGCTGCCCATCAAATATATGCTAATAAAATATACTTATTACTTGGGACACAGTGGTCTATCTCCCTGATGATTTATCTGAATAAGTTTTCTGAATCATAAGTATTAATTATCTAAGCAAAGAGCTGATATCTCTGGGTAAATATGTCCATCAATTTCACATATTTATACTTTCTTACAAAAATATTCACTGTAGACATTGGTTAGCCTAAGAAAAATAAAATAGTTGAATTTTCCTATTTGTGTATGCCACAAGGTCAGTTTCATCTACCAACATCTCTTCAGAAATTTAATACTGCTTAGTTCAGAAGAAAAAAATCTAAAACAACTTTTAATTGCTGTTGCCTTAAGGCAACCACCAAGTTAATCTTGGAGAGTGAAAAGAAATTCCAATTTAATTTATTACGAGATCTATACATTTGTTAGAAAAGTACAGGCTAGACCAGTGTTTCTGACTGTTTACTTGGAAATGCATTTAGAAATTGCCTAATAGATAGAAATATATTAACTTTGACTAAATGAGTTTTATCAACTCAGTATTAACAAGTATGGTCAAAAATGGATGTTGGATTCGTCTAATCTGCAAAACCACTGTGAAGGGGAGTGCTATCCATGAAAACATCAAGGAATTATGTGGGTAAGATGGTGAGGTACTCTATTCTCTTCTGCTTTTCTAACTAATGGGATTTGCTATTTTAGTGCAGAAGAAAACCTCTGGGCCTTTTGGTATTTGACTGAACTTTAAATACTAAATCTATCCTGGCATTGCTGAGCCAGTCTGTTCAATCTGCATTCTCAAAGCCATGTATACATTGGAACAATGAAAAAGTAGAATCCGTGATTAAGAAATGCAGAGGGTTTGCTACTGCCCTTATCCATCACTCTTAGCAATGTTAAATTTAAACTTCTGGATTTGTAATGTACCTAATTACACAGAGACTATCTTTTAGTTTGTGATATTTATAAAAAGCTCTTCAATTATTTTAACCCAATTACCAAAGTAAGCGATTAAATTATTTTAGATACAGAGCTACTTCCAAATTTTCAAAACCATACACTTACACACCTAAGTATTGGCAATCATTAATCAACTTGTCTCAAATATTTATTTCTCCTGCTTTGACTGAGGTTCAAACATAGTTGAGTATAGGATTGCTTTCAGGAAATACAGTAATACTGATATTCCTATGTAGCATTATTATTATAGCCAAATTTTTAATAAAATGATTAAATCGGTTTAAAACATTTCCACAGTAACTAACAAATCATCATTAGAGGTGATGGTATCTAATGCAAAAAAAAAAAAAAGTTATAGCCAAATCAGTGCATTTGTACTCTACTCATTTCAGTATAGATTACTTCTGAAAAGAATATGCTAATATGTAGCAAAACCAAAGGTTTTCATGGCTTTTGCTATGGTAATTCCACATTTGGAAATTTGTCCTATGGGAATAATTCAACAGAAGAAAGAAGGTATATGCTTAAAGAATATTCAGTGCAGCATTTTCTGTAATAGAATAAATGCTGAACAATAGGGAAAGGCTTGTTAAATGATGGTACATTCATATAATGGGATATTACACAGCTATGAAAAATGATGATTATGAAGATAAAGGGGAGACAAGTATTTGTAATACAATTTCAAGTGGCAAAAAAAAAACCCATAGATTGTAATTTATACTCAACTTCAACTGTGTAAAATAAGCTATTTGCAAATAACACACGAAAGTAATACACAAAGAATGAAAAATACCTGCTATATTAGGATAGAAAGAGTCATGGGTAATTGCTTTTCATTTTTTTCCATTGCATTTTATTAGTAGTAACAATGGTGAGCATGACAATGAAAATAAAAACACCTATAATATATCCAAGGTGAAAAGCCACATCACAGTCAGAAAAGCTGAACACTTTTAAAAGGTTTTGGAAATAGACTATTTTTTAAAGCAGTTATAGGTCACAGCAAAATTGAACAGAAAGTAGAGAGTTCTCATATACCCTCTGCCCAAACACATGCACAGCCTCCCCTATTGTCACCACCCCCCACCAACATGGTACATTGGTTATAATCTGTGACCTTGCTTTGACATCATTATCACCCAAAGTCCATAGTTTATGTTAGAGTGTAATCTTGTACATTTTATGAGGGTTTTTTTTTTATTGCCTCATGGGGAGTTCTGTATAATTTATAAGTTTTGGCAAATATTTAATGAAATGTTTCCACCATTATAATATTATACAGAATAGGTTCACTGTCCCCAAATCCTTACTGCTCTGCTTCTTCAGCCCTCTGTGCTCCCGAGCTCTGGCAGCCTTTAATATTTTTTTCTTTCTTTTCTTTTCCATTTTTAGGTTTACCAGTTTATTAAAAAGATGAAAATTCATGAATAGGCAAATGGAAGAGATGCTTAAGACAACTAAAAAAAAAAAAAAAAAAAAAAAAAAAAAACCATAGGGACGCCTGGGGGCTCAGCGGCTGAGCGCCTGCCTTTGGCCCAGGGCATGATCCAGGAGTCCTGGGATCGAATCTCACATCTGGCTCCCTGCATGGAGCCTGCTTCTCCCTCTGCCTATGTTTCTGCCTCTCTCTCTGTATCTCTCATGAATAAATAAATGAAATCTTTTAAAATTTTTTTAAAAATTAAAAAACATAATTTTTAAAAAATGTCTCCATGGTTTTGTGTTTTTTTTCCAGAATCTCATATAGTTTAAATCATACTGTACATACCTGTTCCAGATTTTCAATCAGTAATATACATTTAAGATTCCTCCATCCTTTTTCAAGGCTTGAGAGCTCATTTCTTTTCAGCACTGAGTAATACTCCATTTCCTGGATGTAGCAGTTTATTTATCCATTTACCTACTGAAGGGCATCTTGGTTGCTTCTAAATTTCAGCAGTTATGAATAAAGCTGCTGTAAACAACCATGTGCAAGTATTTGTGTGGGCATAAGTTTTCAACTCCTCTAAATACCAAGGAATGTGATTACTGAATCACATAGTAAATTTCTTTTTCACCAAAAAAAAAAAAAAAGTATGTTTCTTTTTGCAAGAAACAACCCAAATGTCTTCTAAAATGGCTGTATCGGGGTGCATGGGTGGCTCAGTCAGATAAGTGTCTGCTTTTAGCTCAGGTCATGATCCCAGGGTGCTAGGATCGAGCCCCATGTCAAGCTACCTGCTCAGTGGGGAGGCTGCGTCTCCCTTTCCCTTTGACCGCTCCCCCACTTATGTTCTCTCTCTCTCTCACTCTCTCTCATAAGTAAACAAAATATTTAATAGTTAAATAATGTAATGGCTGTATAATTTTGCATTACAACTAGCAATTAAGAGTTCCTGCTGCTCCATATCATATCAGCATTTGATGTTGTTAGTGTTCTGGACTTTGGTCATTCTAAGAGGTGTGTAGTATCTCATTATTTTCATTGGTATTTCCCTGAAGGCGTACTATATGGAATATTTGTTTATATACTTATTTACCATCTGTATATCTTCTTTGGGGAAGTGATTGTTAATGTCTTCAGCTCATATTTTTAATCGTGTTGTTCATATTCTTGTTGATTTTAAGAGTTTTTGTGTATTTGGGATAGCAGTCCTTTATCAGGTGCCCCTTTTGTAAATATTTTCTCTTATTCTCTAGCACTTCTCTTGATAGTCTCTCACCAGAAATGTTTAATTTTAATGAGGTTCAGTTTATCAATTTTTTCTTTCATGGCTCATGCCTTTGTTGTATCTAAATATTTACTGCTAAGCACAAGGTCGCCTACATTTTTTCCTATTTTGTTTTATAGGTGTTTTAAGTCTACTACACATTCTGAATTAACTTTTGTGAAGAAGGTACGGTCTGTTTCTGGATTCATTATTTGCAATTAGTGTCCAGTTTTCCCAGCACCATTTGTTGTTGAAAAGATTACCTTTGCTCCGTTGCTTTTTCTCCTTTATCAGAGATCAGTTTACTATATTTGTATGAGTTTCTCTTTTTTTAAGATTTCATTTATTTATTCATGAGAGATGGTGAGAGGCAGAATAGGCAGAGGGATAAGCAGGCTCCCTCCAAAGAGCCTGATGCAGGACTCAATCCCAGGACCCCAGGACCCTGGGACAACAACCTCAGCCAAAGTCAGATGCTCAGCCACTGAGCCACCTAGGTGCCCCATGTGGGTTTACTTCTGAGCTCTCTCTCTTTTTTTTTTCCATTGATCTGTCTGTTCTTTCACTAATACCACACTCTTTTGATTACTGTACCTTTTTGGTATATCTTAAGTGGGTAATGTCAGTCTTCCAACCTTCTTCTTCCACTTCAATATTGCGTTGGCTATTCTGGTTTTTTGCCTCTCCATATAAACTTTAGAATCAGTTTGTCAGTGTCCACAAAATAACTTGCAAGGATTTTGATTGGGATTGCATTGAATCTATAGGTTAATTTAGGAAAAACTGACATCTTGACAATATTGAGTCTTCCTATTCATAAACATTAAATATCTATCCATTTTTTTAGTTTTTTATTTATTTTATCAGTGCTTTATAGTTTTTCTCATATAGATCTTGGACATATTTATTAGATTTATACTTAAATTGTTTAATTTTTTGGAGTGCTAATGTCAGTGGTAATGTCAATTGTAGTGGTTTGTAATTTCAAATTCCATTGGTTCATTGCTAATATATAGCTAAAGCAAATGACTTTCATATGTTAACCTTATAAAAATCTTGCTATCATTGCATATTATTCCAGGAGGATTTTGTCCTTTTGCTGATTTTTTGGAATTTTCTATATTGACAATGATGACATCCTTACTGATCTTTTACCTTTTATTTCCTTCTCTTGTCTTATTGGATTTTCTAGGACTTCCAGTACAATGTTGAAGAGCAGTGGTGAGAGAGGATATCCTTGTCTTGTTCCTGATTCGATCGTGAAATATTCAAGTTTCTCATCAGTAAGTACAGTGTTAGTTACAGGTTTTTTGAAGATATTCTTTATCAAGCTGAGGAAGCCCCCTGTACTCCTGGTTTACTGAGAGTTTTAAATCATGACTTGGTGTTGGAACTTATCAATTTCTTTATCTGCATCTATTGATATGATGATGTGATTTTTCTTCTTGATTGATGGATCACATAAATTGATTTCTGAATATTGAAATTGCTCTCAATACCCTGGATAAATCCTACTGAGTAGTGGTATATGATTCTTTTTATACTTTGCTGGATTTGGTTTGCTAAAACTTCACTGAGAATTTTTGCATCTATTTCTCATGATAGATTGGTCTGTAGTTTTCCTTTCTCATAATGTATTTGTTTGGTTTCAAAACATTATTAGGGTAATGCTGGCCTCCTGGAATGAGTTAGGAAATATTCCTTCTGCGTTTGCCTTGTGAAAGAGTTTATAGAAAATTGGCCTAATTTCTTTCTTAAATGTTTATTAGAATTCACCAGTGAACCCATTTGGGCCTGATGCCTTCTGTTTTATAAGGATAATAATTATTGATTCAATTTCTTTTATAGACATAGGCCTATTCAGATTATTTCTTCTTATGTGAATTCTGGTAGATTGTGTCTTTCAAGGAACTGGTTGATTTAATCTAGATTATCGAATATGTAGGCCTAGAGTTATTTATAGTTTTCCCATTTTTAAAATGGGTTGTTCATTTTCTTATTGTGGAGTTTAAGAGCTCTTTGTATATTTTGGATAACAGTCCTATACTTTAAAGATTTTGAGCCAGACGGGAACATACCTTTGCTAAAACTTTGCTCTGCAGATTAACCTCTGAAAGAATACATTCACTGTGATTATCTGGTAATATAGTCACATGCAGAAAAGGGACAGTTAGAAGACCTGGGTTACATTATCAGTTCTAATCTAAATTAGTTGGTGAGTGTCATAAGTCATTTAACATCTAAATCAATCCCACACATATGTAAGTTTAATAATTGATAATAATAAGCACTTTACCCCACAGATTTTATACAAGTTATAGTCTAGTAGAGAAGTTAATGGGATTCATTTTTCAGCAAATATGTGAGCACTGCTTTCCAAGTCTTTCCCAGTTTGCCATGTTGAGATGACACATTCAAGTGGTAGCAATGGTTGCATGCCTATCAAGGATAACATTCTGACAGATGTTAGAAGCTTGACTTTTCTCAATCTTAGATTGACTTTGGACTGGTTAACATATCCAAATCTCAGTTTCTGACTTTGAAAAATAATGCTAGGCAAGTGGGAAGCACAATATTGCTTTTTAGTCAATGATAGATACTACTACCAATAATAATAATACAAGAATAGTCATTCCAGGCAGCAATAACAGCGGTTTCTTTCATTTTTATTTTAAGATTTTATGTGTTTATTTGAGAGAGTGAGAGAGAGGGACCAACAAGAGAGTACGTGAGTGGTGGGGAGGAGTGGAGGAGAGGGAGAAACAGATTCCCTGCTAAGCAGAGAGCCTTATGTGGGACTTGATCCCAGGACCCTGGGATCATGACCTGAGCCAAAGGCAGACACTTTAACTGGGTCACCTAGGCACCCCAATAACGGGTGCTAATAATATGTTTAATATGTATAATGCACTGTAATAAGCAATTTGCATCCATTACCTCTCTAAGTCTTGCCAAAAAACCCCACAATGTTAAGAGGGCTATATTTATTATTCCTATTATACAGAGAAGCAAAATTAGTCTTTGAGAACACACTGTTAAATAAAAAATTTGATTAAACTAGTTTCATCTCCCAAATATAATTGATAGCATTTCAAAGTGGTTTCTTTAAAACTTCTGCGTTTTCACATAAATATCATTTTTCAGTGTTAATGAAGACTCTTCTAAACATTACCATTAATTATTTAATGTCCTTAATGCTAGATATTTAAGGTTTCTGAAAGTTTTCGACTATGGAAGTAATGTTGCAATGGCCATCTCTAAGCATAAAGTTTTATTTTTTACTCTACTTCAAATGATGCCCTTAGGATAATTTGAGAAAAGGTATATTTTTCATTTTTTAAGATTCTTGATTAAAATGGGCAGTTTGTTGTCCCAAAAGTTTGTGCCAAAATACAACATTTAATATACATATACATATGAGAATAATACATATCAATGTGTATAAATATAGATACATAATTTTAAATCAGTTCAATATATTTATAATATTTATTTTTTGAAAAGAGATTTGAAGAAGCAAGCCAATCTGGTATATATGAATGAGAATTTCAGAAATCACTGCTAACATCACCCTACAGAAAATAAGCTTTCAATTCTACCAGGATAAAAATCACTGAAGCAAATAAAATTTCTCCATTCATAGATTACGGCAGTAAATTGGTCCAAAAGGGTAAACAAAAAAACATCAAAGCTAATGGAAGAGACAGATGCTAGATAAGAAGATGAGTGTGCTGAACTGAAGACTAGCGTTTGTTAGGCTTTAAGGAACAGATGACTGGAAAATATAAGATCCTTCTGCAGGGTTGTCAGAGTGAAACGACTTATAAATGATCAATTTTCTCTTTTGTAAAGTTAGAAACAATGGATTACTTTAACTGACAGCCAAAGAAAAGAAAGGTTACTGAGAAGAAAGAGAGCAGATTGCTAATGGAAAATGACTCTCAAAAAAACTCGTGAATTTTTAGGGAAAAGTTGAAACTTCAAGAAAATTAGAAAAAGGAATAGTTAATTCAGAGAATAAAGATTAAGAACCAGAAAAGGTCTTGGCAGCCCATAAAGCAATGCATCCTTTTTATTCATTCAATTCTAAATATTTTCTGATTACCTAATAGATGCTGGGCAGTGAGTTAGACCACACCAAATAAAATTACTTTAGACAGTGTCTCTGGTTATGGAGTTTGAGAGTCTATTTTAAGAGTAAACAAATAAAGGTAATTATAACTTCTTCAGTAACAATTAAAATGTACATAGCCAAACAAAGAGATGCCTTCTTTAACGTCAATTAACAAAGTTGAGAAAGTTCCCTCTATTTTATAATAGCCTATGTTGTCAAAAGTGAGTATAGAGGCAGTCTATCCACTATTAATGACATTGTTAATTGTTAATTGATGCTATGAGGTACCAGTGAAGGGAAATTTAACCCAGAAAAGGATTGTGAAGAGTTAAGAGATTTTTACCTTCCTTGCAAGCTAAAAATTTAGCCTGCAACACTTATATGAAGGTTGGCGGAGGATGGGAGACTCTGTAGCCGCAGTATCATTTTCTTATATTTTCTTGTGCCAGTGCCCCAAGCCCATCATCCACAGAGGAAAGTGAAGAGGTCCAGGTGACATACCCATGTGTGATCGACTGCAACAGAAGAGAGGAACTTGACCCTTAATGACACCAGACAGTAAGCTGCTTTCCCATTGTTCTGGAGGGAGATAACACCTCTATTTTCCAAGACTGTTCAATATATAAACATCTATGAAAATTATTTGGAACAAAGGTAGTGAATGATTGTGCTTACAAAATGTAGATAATTGTCTCCCAATATACCCTATACATCAAAAATGTTAAAAAAAATAACTGATATTATCTAAAGGATAGGATTGCTAAAATAAGATTTAAATGAATAAAAAATTTTACTCCATATGGAGATAGCAGTTTCAAGTTTATAAATAATTACCAGCCTCAAGGATGTCAGGGAGAGGTTTGAGACCATCAGGACAGTTCCCCAGGTCCTTTCTTGTCACATTATGAATACTCTAAGAATAGTGTATAGTCCTGTCACTTGCAAAGAAGGGGACTGTTTCGATATTTCCTACTCATTCAGTTGTTCAATTTCATTGTCATTACATAGCATATATGACATATTCCAAGAACTATTCCCTATAAATATGTTTGTTTACCACAAACAATTCTACACAGATTGGATAGATCCTGCTAAAAGAATTCCATAATAAAGTCTCCTCTACTAGCAAATATCATCAATGGATCTGCTAGCAGATATGTCAATGTATTTATTAAGAGGTAGGTGAGGTGGGTGCTATAAGTATTAACTTCTGGACAACTCAGTTCCCTTAGACATAAAACAAGAAAAATAATACCTACCTCATGTTTATTTTGAGAATTAAACATGTTAATACATGTAAAGCATTGAATAGTATACATCTTATAATATCTTATATAGAGTAAAAATCTATGTTGGTTAACACTATTATGATAAACAAAATCTCTTTTAGGGAAATGTTTAAAAAGTTTGATGTATTCATCTGATAAAAATCTAATCTTTTTAGTTTTATGAAATATTTAGTGCAATAGGAAAATACTCATAACATATGGTTAAGTAAAACTACCTTGATTCAAAACTATATTCCCATAATATACTATTTTGCAAAATACGTATGTGCATCTACATAATAGAAGAAAATAATAGAAGAAAAATTCCCAAATAATATTCACTGAGGTTGAGATTTGACCAATAAGACTTTAATCATAGGAAAATTGGACACTCCTAAATAAAGTGGGGCTTTATATTTAAATTTTTTTAATATTTTATTTATTTGAGAGATAGAAAGCATGAGCAGAGGAAGGGGCAGAGGGATAAACAGACGCCCCCCTGAGGGTGGAGCCCAACATGAATGTACAAGGTTCAGTCTCAGGCCCCTGAGATCATGACCTGAACCAAAATCAAGAGGCTGATGCTTACCAGCTGAGCCACCCAGGTGCCAAAGTAAGGCTTTTTAAATACCTTCTTATGAATTCCATTTATATAAGCATGTGAACCTTTGTTAGTAGCATGATGAACTCTAGACTGATTCAACTTCTGTGCAAAATCCTTTTGTATTAGCTTTTAAAAATTGTAGGAAGATCCTGTTTAAGATGAAAAATATTTGCGTTAATCTTATTATGAACTTCTGCTTTTAAAATTTGTTTGTTCCCAGAAAACCAGTGCTTTGTTTATCCCTCTATTTATAATGCTTCCAATATCTGAGACTCTAACTAATGTTCCCTACCTAACAGAGAGGCTTTCTTTAGTCATTCAATAGGGGGAGATACTTAGTTGTAGTTTGTCTTTGCTCTTCCGAAGGAATTTTGAATGCTCTAATAGAACTTTGAAGCTAGAATTGCGTAAAAACAACAAAAAACACCTTTGATGCTTCACATTAATGATTGCATTAATTTTATGAAAACCAGTTTGACTATAAAACCGGTCAGTTACTAATTTATAAACTACATCAATTGATTATTTGACTATCTTTTCCTAACAAATGCCAAGTGAATTATTGACTTACTTGGAACTGAAGGACACCTAGAGTCATCTAATTAACATAGAATTCAGGGCAGTCCACCTCCCTACCTTGTGATTAAATTTAGCTGATCTGGCCAGGCTGTTTTCTTTCTCTTTCATTGTATGATGCATTTCCTTTGTGAATTTCAGTGCAGGAATTAAGGGGGACAGTGATGAGATCTGAGTAGATAAATTTCTCTGCCTCTTCCAAACAGGCTCTGAAAATCCCCCTTCCTCATTTGACAGATGTGGAAACTAAGATCCAGGGTTAGCTAGGTGGTTGCATAAAACAAAACTGTTAGAGATGGAACTGAATCAAAGGCTTTTGACATCCAATTCCATATTATTCTTCATAAGCTGCACCAACTCTTTTTAAAGCACTATCTGTCAAAAAATAACTACTTGAGTTAATTATAGTAGATATGCACACAGGGCTTTTGCTGGGGCGGGGGTGGGGCGGCGTCATCTGGAATGAGATGGTCAGGTGTAAATATCATAAACAAATAGATTGATGGGTAATCTTACACAGAAGTCCATCTGTGAAATGAGTCAGCCTGGTGTGTGGGACCAGGAATGGGAGATAGTACAATGCTGAAAGCTCAAATGGACTAGAATTTCATCCACAGCACACTGTACACTGAGTCTGCAAGAAGAAACAAATTCCAGGGCTGGGTCAATGGTGAAAAAGAAGGAGTTGACTTGACCAGCTTGACGTCAGATTTTGGTTGAGTCTGGCAATGCAGGGTAAGCAGAGATACCTAAACTGTAAGACTGGGAAGAGCAGAAGATGTCTGCGTATTATTAACAAGGAGGAAAATAAAAAGATTAATTTGTTAACCAAACATACATTTTTGCATTTGAAGGTTTTTCCCCCCATGGATTCTGTTAATGAGTGAAGAATATTCAAATATATTCTTATAATTTTTCTCTACTTTATCAATAATACTGATTATGGGACTTCATCAGAAGATGTTGATAAGCTATTCACTTAGCCTGAGTAGCAAAATGCATGAAATGGCATTGCCTAAGGGCTTTATACAGAGAAAAAATTGAAAACATAGCCAGCTGCCAGATGGAAGATATGTTTGCAGAGCTCTGAAAACTGCTGCAGAGCAAACACTGCTGAACAATAGCAACTGGGGCCTGCCTTGGCACTTGTTATCTATTTGCAGTCATTCATAAAATTTTAATGTTTGGACATTAAACAGAGCACAGAAGAGATATTGCTCTGGTCTGCTAAGTGTTAGTGCTGGATTAAGACCTAAAGTCAGAATTATGAAAAACACCACACCACAAGCAGCTATAATGATTGAGGGGAATGTGACTGCTGCTGTTTGTTCATCTAGGATGATGGCACTTACTGATAAAAATACAAATTACTTCCTATAACTTATTTATGATCAGCATGGAATCATACAACAGCACCCTGCTATCCTGTTCTGCAATGATATATATAATCATTGGCCAGGTTTATGGAAGAAGACTCAGAAATGATCTTTCCTCGGGGTATCAATATGTACGAACGAAGGACCGTTATTTGAGCTTAATTTGCCTAATTACAGCGGATTACTCTATGTTAGCAAGGGTAATTTCTCAAGTCAGTCTCTGCAGATGCTTTGTGTGATATGGGAGAGATAAAAAGAATGTCTCCAAAAGAAGACGTGTAGAAGAAGAGCGCAGAGCTTGGAGTCGGTCAAAGGAAAGGCATTTACCTCTCCAGACCTCATTATTTTGTTTCATCTATAAAAGCTGATAATACCTAGTTTACATGGTGTTGGAATAATTTAACAAAACACCATAAAGGAATGCTCTGATCACAGTCTGGTTTATAACAAGAGAATAATCACAACAAGGAATATTTGACTGTTGCTACCAGATTCCTCTTTTGACCTAAAATTTTAAACACTGAGGAGGGAGTGAAGGTCTCTCCACCAGAAATTCCCTAAGAGGAGGTTGGCCTCTCTTTATCACTCGCCACCCTCGACTCCACATCCCCCCCACATACCTCAATATTAGTTATGACTCCTTTAACCCCATTCCAGGAATGATCTATGCTCATTTGCAAGCTAAATCCCAACCAGTATGAAAACTAACCAAAATATATTAATAGTTTTCTTCTTAGCAAGTGAAATTCAAAAATAGTTCACAGCTGCCATCCATGCCTGATGAATGAGTTTCTGGAGGTGTTCAAAACCCCAGGTGCCTGTGAGAGCATCATGCTGAAACTTCTTGACCTACACTAATGCTGTGCAATATCTCTGCTTGACTAACTACAGACTAAACTTTCTCTGCTGGGCTGGGAATACTAAGTCTCTGGCCTCAGCTTGTGGTCATTACTCATACTTCTTACCAGTGTCCCCTCTGTTGCTCTCAAATCTGTAATGTCACACAAAATATCTGCCCCATTTAAAATAGAATTTTTTGGAACAGATGTCTGCCTGGCTTGGATTTGAGTTTGGCCTGTGTCCCTGGGGTTTATGATCCTGGATTTACACCACCATTTACTTCTTCCTCATCTTGTGCTTGCACCCTATCTTGGTTGCCCTCTGAAATCCATATAAACTACTTCCAGTTCACATTCATTTAGTTATTGACTTTCTATTCTTGGAAGAGTTCCTAATATCAACAACGCAGCCCGGACCTAAAGTTTAAGACACTCTTGGTTGTCTCATTTTATAAAGGCTCATTTAGTTTAAAATTCATGCAATGGGAGAAGTTTAATTTGTGGCTTTTTGGTCTTATGAAGTTGTTAAACCAAGTTTGCTTAGATTAACAAACTGGTTTTCTACTGAAACTCATTTCTTCACCTCCATTCTATGCTCCATATTCAACAAATGAAACATTTTAAATAAAAAAAGAACCAGTTTTAAGAAGTTATTAGAATTCACTCCGGATTCTGTAAGGGGGAGTATTATACTCTACAATACAATGGCTTAGCAAGAATGAGAGAACATATTCTCAGCCAATGGAGAATGAATGTTTGACTGTCCTGTATCCAGAAAAATAAAAGACCCAGAAGTGGAATATTATGCTGTGTTGTAGAAAATTACAGAAAAGTCTAAACTGCTCATTAGAAAAATTTTATTTTCAAGGTTGTTTATATCTATTCATGCTATTTCTACTTCCTAACAAAACATGTTGGGCCATACACTATTGTATAAATTTAATTATTAGAAGCATCCAATTTATACATAATTAGGCAGTTTACACTTTCAGAGTTTAAGACATTTGAAAATGTTTTTTAAATATAACAAGCAGGGATGCCTGGATGGCTCAGTGGTTGGGTGTCTGCCTTTGGCTCAGAATGTGATCCCAGAGTTCCAGGATTGAGTCCCACATCAGGCTCCCTGCATGGAGCCTGCTTCTGCCTCCGCCTATGTCTCTGCCTCTTTCTGTGTGTATCTCTCATGAATAAATAAATAAGATCTTTAAATAAATAAATAAATAAAACAAGCAATAATTTTTAAAATATTTCTATTATAGGGAAATGTATAAAAGATCTAGAAAGAGGTAAATACCTCTATTTACTAAAAAGATCATGAATAAATTTCAGTAGTGTGGATCTAAATACAAAATGTTTAATAAACAAAAACTAAAAAACCCACAGAAGTTGGCTAGGAAAAATCATAAAGAATGAATCTCAATTAATTGTAGGATAAATCAATAAATATTATGTAAAATTCATTATGTGTCAGATTTTAGGAGTCCCAACCTACTCAAGTCCTGAGCATTAGTCACCCATTTTGGGTGGGAGGAGCCATCTCTGGAAAGAAGGAGAGTTCCTTGTCTGCAGAATGAATGAAGTGTTCATTCATGTCCTGGCATCATCCCCTATGCCTGATTATACTCATTGTCTTTCTTCTCCTTGTCCATGTTTGTAGCTTAAATCATGCTGACAGAAAACAACAAAGAGACACAACCTATTTTCCATGATGAAAACAAGGAGGGAAAAGATAGTCATATCTTTTTTTTGTTTTTCTTCATTATTCTTTGCTGTCAGATACTTCCCATGGTGTCCCCTCCCCATTATTTCCTTTTGTCTTCTTCATTTTCCTCTCCATCCCCCTACTCTTCCTTTTCTTGATCCTTTCTTTTCTGTGATCTTCATCATTACCCCTTTTCTCTTTTTCCATGTCTTTTCTTCTTTTCCTGAAAGACTTCAAAAGTACATATCAATCATTAAACAAGGTTGAAGTCGGTACTCAGCTTCTGAGGACTTGCAAATCAAGATATCAAAAGCTCACCACTAGAAATATTTTAAAGCCTTTATGAATAAACAGTGCAGCACCCTAACAAAGACCACCAGAGAAGCCTGTTAACCCAACAAAACTGAGTCTACTAAACTTACCAAAGCAGAGGACATCATCATCTTGATAATTTTAAATATGTCTCAAAAGGGAAAAGTTTTGGAAAGTCTTGAATTTTGTAGTCTGGGGTAAAGTGGCTTAAGGCAGGTCTTTTAAGATAGTAAATGAACTGTGAAAACATTTATGATGTATCCTTTAGTATTTAGATGGTAAATGAACTAGGAAACATTTATGATGTATCCTTTAATATTCCTGTACCATCGGGCCAAGAATCTTAAAGCAAGCCTTGATAATCAACCTGTTGTTCTGATTAGCAAACTGTGTCTAGGTGATGAACTTTTGTCCACATCATTCACCTAGATAGTTTGGTTTATAAAAATTTCTTCAAGCAAAAAAAAAAAAAAAAAAAAAGAATTATTTACTGGGTGTCAGGTTTATCTCCTTCGTTAAAAAATTCTTGAGAAAAGAATTGAATCATATTGACATGAGTGGTCTCAGTTCTTAGTCCCTTATAATTTAATTATGGTTAAATTCTCTGGGAGCAGTGGTCTTAGTTTTTACAGAAGGAATGGTCTCAGTTCAACATAGAGAAAAGTATCAAATAAAGTCTCTCACAATATACTCTGGAAAGAAGGTAAAATACATGCTGGACAATTCTCCATCAGGGAAAGTACCGTACCCTGTGGGTATTTGGAGATATGTCCAGGGAGTATTATTTGCATTTAGAGGCTAGTGTCAAGGAATGCTAAATGAATAATGATATGTAAAGCATCTCATACAACAGAATTGTCATAGCTGAAATGCCAATAGAGCCCCTCTTAGAAAACAATGACTGGCTGATAGTAACTTTAGGTAGAGTTCCTCTTGTTTAAAAGCCACACTAGAAGTATACAGATTAGCAGCTCATCAGTTTATAGTAGTCCTCTCCATTAACATGTCAGAAAATTCTCTTGTTTTCAACATTCCAAAAAACCCATGAAGAACTAGGAAGTAGATTAAATAAAGTTGGAAGGGATATCTACTATCCTAGGAAACAATCAAGATTCAATTTTTTTCTCAAAAAGAATAAAAGAAATGGGAAATTCAACAGTAACAAAATTTAGTATTCATCCATCAAAGTAAAATCAAGTTGGCTTCCAGAAGACCATACGTAGCAGTAGTTTAAGCAAGGAAATTAAAGATTCAGCAGATCACAAAATTAATATGAACCTACAAATTTAGTGAAAATTGGATTAAATTATTGGAAGAACACTAGAGTGCCAATTTCAAAGCACAGTAGGAGAAGCATATTAGATTATATACATCGCATTTTATGAGAGACATTAGCAAAACAAAATGGAGCCAGGAGAAAATAACCAAGATGATGAAGAGAGTAGAGAGACCTTGGCATATCCATACTGTATGAGAAATTAAGTAATAGGGGCTTATAGCCTGGAGATAGGAGTCTCGATATTCAACATGTGGTTCGCTGACCAACAGGATTGGCTCACCTGAGAACTCATTAGAAATGCAGAAACTCAGATCTCATCCCAGATTCATTAAGTGAGAATCTGCATTTTTACAAGGTGCCAGGTAATTCTTACACGTACATTCATGTCTAATAAGTGGTTGGAGGACTGTTTCTTGATCTTACCTGAAAGTAATAATCATCTGATGTGTGTGATGGAAATGCTGATTCCCTAGACCCAAACTCAGACTTTTGGGTTCAGAATTTCCTGGGGAAAAGACTAGGTGATCTGTAGGTTTAGCAAGTGCCATGTGATCTTAATCAGGCAAATTTGGGAAACTGTTCCAATTCCCAGAACTAGATGTAGAAAGACTGTTAAGATCAGCTAGATTTTGACTATAATTTCCAAAACTTTGTTCTATCAGAAGAATATGCTGCTTTGGGAGGTAATGAGCCCTGGTCACAGAGCTATTATAAGTAGAGGCTCACCATCTCTCAGAAATGACAAGGAAGGGAAGTTTGTTCTCTGTAGGAGGTAGAACTAGATGATTCTATGTTTCCTTCCAAATATAAAATGTAGAGTCTTCTAAATCCAGCTGTGATTTCTCAAACCAATTTGTAGAGATACTTGATAATAAAAGCCAGAGGCAAATCCAAGAATAAAAAATTTTGACCCCTGTTTCAGTGGGCCCATTCCCACTGCTGCCTTTCATTAGAATTTGCTGGTAATTCATCTAAACTGTGATCCCAGTGGCACCAGGAACTGAAAATAGATCCACAGGTTCCAGGAAGTAATTAACGGTTTTTCTACTGAGCTCAGCTTGAATTAACTTCGAGGAGTCTTGCAGCTGCCTAGATTTTTCACACCAAGTCATGTCATGGTGCATAATTTGATGCTGTAATTTATTCACAGTTAATTCTTATTAAATGAAGCCCAGTGGCAGTTTTACCGTAATAAGGAAAGAAAGTACTCCTTGTTTTATTGCCAGAAAACTGTTCACTGAGGTGAAAAATCAAGACTCACCTATGATCTGTTAATATACAGGTAATTGTTATGTGGTGCTCTCCAATTGAGCAGCTACACGAGTTCTCAAATGGAACTGCGATGAAGTTCCACCTCTATTTCTCTTTTATGACTCTGGTTATTTGAAGATTACATTCAATTAGAGTTTTGCCCTTCTGTTTCAAACTCTAGCACCAAGTTACACCACTCACTCAGGATTTTGCAGCAGTTATTGTAACAAAATCAGACAGCCATCATTTCATTCAGGCATGCTCACTCGCTCTCTCTTATGTATTAAAGTGTTGTGGAGGGAAAAAAAAATAGTTGCTCTGAGCAAGAAGGGAGAGCGGAGCAAAGGGGAGAGGCTCTGACAGGTGTGAAAATTGGCTTTGTCAGTCTAAGGTGTGGACCTTAAATGCATAATCCGTACCCCATGCCAGTATGCATCACTTGTGTGAGTAAGATTGGTGTTAGGGGTGTTGCCATGACTGGATAGAAGTAGAAAGAGGGGAAAGGAAATGTATGAGATTTTGTGATGTTCAAATAAAGTCATTTGCTGGTAACTTTGTTTTTTTTTTTTTTAAAGAAACAATATTTTCCTCAAGTTTGAATCTAAAAAATAACACTTGATCCTGCTCAGTGAGTGGCATTATTGCCCATCAACCATTTCATGCTAGAAATAATAATGCTCCCCAGTCATGCTCAGTTCTCCCTCCCAGCCCCACATTCAATTTGTTCACCAAGTCCTGTTCATTTTATCTATTAAAATGCTCTTGAAAATAACACATGTTCACCAAACTCATAAGTTAATAATTCATCCATGCATTTACCATGTATTGGTAACATGGTAACAATTATGTGTTGGACAGTCTCACAGAAAAGATTTAAAAAGTGCACTAACCAAGGTCCCTACTAATAAGCTAGGCCCTAAATGATAGAATGAGCCTCTATCTTCTCTCCCTCACATAAATCTCTTTCTCCAACCAGTACATTTGTATGAAGGTATCTCTGTGGCAGGTCTGACTCCACTAAAATCTAAATGACTCCTAACTGGGTGTAATCATGAAAGTCACCTGAATTCTTTGGAAAGAAAGAAAAACAGACAAGGAAGGAAGGAAAGAAGGAAGGAAGGAAGGAAGGAAGGAAGGAAGGAAGGAAGGAAGGAAGGAAGGAAGGACAGAAGACAGGAGGGAATGGGGGAAGGAGAAAAAGGAAGGGAGGGTAGGGGACAAGGACATCTCCTTTGTTGGTTATCACTGGAGCCAAGTCAGCAAAAGTTGACTAGTAAAAAACTAGGCTGCCTGGAATTCTTATCTAGGGGAATTTAGAAAACACTAGACTAAAGGCTTCAGCCAAAATACATAGCTTGATGCTCAAAATTCTCCATAATCTGCTCAGACCCGCCATATACATAATACTTCACATTCTCTAAGGTACTCTAGCCTCCAGTCCATTGATTCACAATCATGTTTTCAAACCAAAATAACTGTGAAGCTTTGTAAATAACTCACACAAGTAGGTCTCATCCCTATAACTCTGGTACACAGGATCCTCCAGACCTAGAGTGTGGCCCATAAACAGCACGACAAGGGATTCTGATTCACAGCCAAGTTTGAAACCTGTTGCCTTTTCACAAACAGCCACTCCTTTTTCTCTCACCACCATCCTGTCTCCCTCTGGCTGGGATCATCTACTTTTTTTCCCTTTGTGAACCCAAGAAGCCAATTTTCAGAACTCCCTTTAATTGTCACCTCCTGTCTAAAGACTTATTTGCCTCACCTCCACCAACGAGTTTCCCTTTTTTGAGTTTTCATAATACTTTGCTCACAGTGCTAGCCTCTTAGTACATTGTCTCATATCTGTTTGAATAAAATCGCCTCTTTTGTTGAATTGAGTCTTCTTACCTGAGACAGTGATATTTTTGTCCCTATATGCCTTATATCCTAGGAATGCATCTAAAAAAAAGTAGGAAAATAGGATGGAAGAAAGGGGAGGTTATTGAGAAGGTGCACAATGGGAGGCATTTGGGTGCTATTACTCTTATTCTTCAATTTCTTCACCAGAGTAGTGATTACACTGATGTGTTCATTTTATAGTAATTCATTGAACCATACACTTTTGTGTTTATCTGTTTATATATGTTTTGCCTCAGTATTTAGTTTAAAAGAGAGAAAAAGAGACGGAATGAAAGTGTCCACATTAGTGAAGATGAACCCAAAGTCCAAACTCAGAAAGGAGACTACCTGGCTACTTGTTTCTCTTCCACATTATCTTTGCCCTGAGCCATTTTCTTTAAAGAAGTCTCTGCCAATTGGGTGTAATCATGTATGCCTACTGGTTGTGTCTTTTATCAAATGGGAATCATGGAATTTATGGTATTGTTCTTGACAATCTGGTGTATCTTTTAAAATAGGGAGAATCAGGGGATCCCTGGATGGCTCAGTGGTTTTGCGCCTGCCTTTGGCCCAAGAGTCCCGGGATTGAGTCCCATATCAGGCCACCGGCATGGAGCCTGCTTCTCCCTCTGCCTGTGTCTCTGCCTCTCTCTCTCTCTAGGTCTATCATAAATAAATAAATAAATCTTAAAAAAAAATAAAATAGGGAGAATCAGATTACCATTAAATGATTTGAAAATCAAAAATTCTGATTCTAATCAAATTCTGAGTCAAAAATTCTGATTCCCAGCCTTTTATGCCTTGACAATTTAGTAGTTGTGATCCTCAAACACATTAGTCTTTGTTTTTTTTTTTTTAAGATTTTATTTATTTGAGAGAGAGAGAGCAACATTTCAGCAGGGTGAGGGGCAGAGGGAGAAGGAGAAGCAGCTCCCCGCTGAGCATGGAGACCAATGTGGGACTCAATCCCAGGACCCCAAGATCATGACCTGAGCCAAAGGCAGCCACTTAACTATAAGCCACCCAGGTGCCTCATTATTCTCTGTTTTTGAGACACAGCTTCCCATTTAATAAAATTGATTTTTCATTTTTCGTTCTAGTACATTTTATTAAATGTACTAGATACTAGACTCTACTACTATATATGCTAGAGTTGGGGCTCAACACTAGAAACTAGACAAGTTTACTGCCCTTAAAATGCTGACAGACTATTGGGGAGAGGTATGATTATAATATAGGGTAAGAAGTACCATAAAAGCCCTTTGTGGAATGTGCATGTGTATCAGGAAAGATGAATACCTCCTGTCCAATCTACCACATATCGGTGTCCTGTTGTGAGCTTCTAATGATACGGACATTTTCATCCCACTTGGATGGGAGAAGAGAAAGAGGGACAGATTATAGAATGAAAAGCAGACTATTAAAGATAAAGCCTTGGGTGAGATTGACAGTTCCACTTCTAAAGTTGACTCTTAGGACACCTGGGTGGCTCAGGGATTGAGCTTCTGCCTTTGGCTTAGGGCATGATGCTGGAGTCCCAGGATCAAGTACCACACAGGGCTCCCTGCGTGAAGCCTATTTCTCCTCTCTCTGCCTGCGTCTTTGTCTCTCTCTCTCTCTCTGTGCCTCTCATGAATAAAATATTTTAAATAAAATATTTAAAAAAAAATTAAAGTTGACTCTTGGCTAATTCTTGACTGGTGGTTGCCTATTATAGTTACTTCAACTAATACTTACTGAATCCCAATCATGTGCAGGGTATTTGGTTAAAGCCTAAAAATAAAGCAGAAAAAAAAAATAGATAGAGTTCATCTCTCTGCCTTTGGAAGTTCACAGGAGGAACAGACAACCAGAAAATGAAAACGACGCCATAAGTAGTATAACAAGGAAGTAGAGTTTATGTTCGTACATTCATGTCTGAGAGAAGCTGACCTGAATTTGGGAAGTTGGGTAAACCTTTCCAGGAATGAAGGGTAAAGAATTAACCAAGAAAGGAGAAGAATGTGAAGTTATGGATTTAGTGATTCATCCGGTGGGAACAACTCAGACAAGGATCCAAAGGAAAGAATTTGACAAGTTCAGGCAACTGAGAGAAGTGCAGAACGTCCATGAGGAAATAAATGGTAACTTCTGAGGCTGCAGAGGCAGGTGCAAACCAATTCATATAGGCCCTCCCAAATTTGGGAAACCAGGTTCCAGAGTTTTGACTTACATTCTGGAGGTCAACAGAGGTATCAGAACCCCTTGTAAGCATTTGAAGTAGCAGAGTGATCTTCTATGAGTTATATCTAAGGAAAAAAAATCCCTTAAATTTCAGTTTGAGAAATTCCCTGTGGTGAGGGCCAGATTGGGGTAGGAAAGTAAACCAGCTTCTATTCCCACTTAGTATGTGGTGTGCTGGACCATAAGTGAAGGTGCAGGATAAGCATGGTACACTTTCAAGAAGTTTATATTTTACTTAGAATTGGGGCTAAAGTTTGTATTCCATATTTTTAGGATGTTCCACGATATACCTGTCACATATACAGAGTCAGCAGCACCTTACTGCTGTCAGGGGCCAGCCTCATGTTTTCATCATGAAAACTCACAGAGTAGAACATTTTATTTGCAGCAACAGATTAGGAAACTTGGAACTTTTGTCTAGTCCCTGTGGCTTCCCAAAGAAACAAAGTAACTAAGATGACAGCACTTCTCTGCCACAGTTTGTGACTCAGTACTAAGCAGCAGTCATCAATATAAAAGCCATGAGATGTACTTAGATGTTTATTTAAAGTATGGGCTTTATTATTGGGGAGATGCAAATTAGTCTAAATTTCAGTATCTGTTGTGTGAAAAAAGAAACTGAACAATTACCACATGAAACTCTCTTTCAGCAACATTTAAAAGCCAATCATGCAAATTTTGAAGGCAAATCATCAGAAGTTTTGGAGCTAAAAAGAGAAATGTCTTGACTAGGAGCAAAACAATAAAAAGAACAATCAAACAAGCAAATGAAAAATTGTCTGACACTGTCTTCAAGATCACTTTCAAAAATCATCTTGGAAAGAAATCTCATATTTGGAAGTACATTTAGAAAACTGCTATACTGCAAATAAGGCCAAATCTGTTTGAATCAAAAAGGGGTAACCAAATACTTCCCATAGAGATCTCACCAACCAACATATTTTAATGTATTCTAGACATAAGAACAACTCGTTAGGAGACCGATGTTAACCTGCTATTCTTTTTAACAACTGCTTGAAAACAATATTATAATTTGGAAAATATTTGTAATTATTATTATTTCCCATAATTGGAGTACGTTTTCTAGTAAAAATGAGTTTTGAATTATGTGTAGAGATTTCCTGGGTGAATATATTTTTTGTGACTTTTCTGTGAGCTGGGAGTTGTCCCAGGATACTTGATGTCATCAACATGGTCTGAAAACTAGCCTTGTAGTCGTCCACTTCTTATCATAAGCATCTTAAAGACATCTGGACATTAAGTGAATAAAACACAAAACCCCCACAGATTTAAATAATTTAACAATCGTAACATAAGCCTAACTAATTCTGTTTCTTTCTCATGCACCTGTTCCCTCAGGAACCATACCAACAATTAGTGCTTCGATAGCAGCAAGCAACACAGAGCAGACACTGCACTGGAGAGGTAAGCTACACCCAGCATGGGGAGTCCGTTATTACAGGAAGACTTAATTCTGAAGGGAGCTAATGAGGGAAGGCTTAAAAGTGACAATAATTTATGTGCATGCCTTAAAAGGTATTAAGTGATTTGGATTCTAAACGTGTCCAGATCCCAATTCCAGTGCATGGGTGGGAAGTTCTCCCCACCTCCCAAACAATTCTCTGGACACCCATGGGGTGTCCTACAATTCTACTCAATTCTGATCCCATCTACCCAGAGGTCATGTCAGATTCCACAGTTTAAGGGGTCACTCCTATAAGACTCACCTACCTCTCTACTTCAGATGACAGTTGCCAGTCCAAATTGTTACCTATACTTCAGACCAACTGGCTAAAAATCAGAGGTTCCCAAGACCTCTTCCTTTGGCTCAATTGATTTGGCAGAATGGCTGACAGAGCTCAGAAAATCTGTTTACTGGAAGCAGGAAATCTGTTTACTGGAAGCCAGAAACTTCCATGCTATCTCTGAGGGAGCCCCTGTACCCACACCTCCACCTGTCCACCAACCTGGAAGCTCTCTAAAACCCTGTCATTTGGGGGTTCTATGAAGGATTCGTTATAAAGGCATGATTGAGTAAATCATTACTCAATCACTTCTCTCTCTTCCCTGGAGGAGACTGGGAATGGATGTGGGGGTCAGGTACCTGAAGGGTCAGATTCTCTAATCTTGTAGTTGGTTCCCCTGACAACGAGCATCCTTATGCAGAAGTCACGGAAGGGCTTTCCAAAATTCATTTTTTTAACATAATAAAAGACACTTTTATTACTCTTATCACAGGAAATCCCAATGGCTATATGAGCCAGGACTTAGGACAGAACACATATTATGAGAAATATATGTGGTCATCTGGGTGTTTTGTTTTGTTTAGGTGCTGTGCTTTAACCTATATAATGTTTAGAAATATTTAAGGAGTTTTAAAGTAAGAAAGTGAAGAAGCTCAGCTTTGACAGGTCTCAGAGGACTTGCACATGTTATGGAGTTAGGTAGGCACCTATTTTGGAACACTAGGGATGTGGTATTTCTATCAGTTTCTTTTATTTTCAGTATAAGCCTATTTTCCTCTTTTAAGCTGCTGTGCCAGGGGACTCTCAAGCAATTGAACTTTGCAGGCCCCAGTGACTTTTTGGCCATCTGCCACATAGCCCCTTTCTTAACTATAAAGCTATACCACAAAATTGAAACTAGAAGAACATGGTACCTCAGGGTTTGGGCAATTCCATTTCAAGAAATAATTTATGTAATTAACAACCCAGAAAGAAACAAGACTGTGAGATATTGTACAGATATATATATATTTTTTTTTAAACACACAAAAAAACCTTATTTCTAGATTTCTGTTACAAGCTAGGAAAGCCTGAGTATCAGTGCCTCAACAGAGAAAAGAAAAGTTGTAAGTTAACTTCCCTTCTGACAATTTTTTTAATCCTCCATTTCCTAAAGCAGAAGTTAAGTCTTTCCTGCTCATATGTAATACCTGATTATCATATACTGAGTGTAGTTTTTGACAAATTCATTTGACTAATATTTATTTGTGGAGTTCTGAATCTTCTCTCATTACCTTATTACTATTTTTTTTAACGAGCCATTTAGTTCATTTAGCACTCGGCAAAGGTAAAGTTTCCTCTCCTAGTTTAAGCCAAAAATTCTCAAAAATAGTTGGATGAGGAGTTATTTTTTAAAAATATCTGTAAGTAAGGGTGTCAGGGCCAACAGTAACAATCTATAAATGCTATTTTTAGTGAATATGTCTGTTTATGCCACAAGACTATAAATTACTTGAAGACGTATATATATATGTATGTATATTTTATTTTCCTAGCAGAAGTCTCACACAGAGTGGCTATGCCAATAAACTTTGATGAATGAATAAATGAAATGGAAAAATTAATAAAGGAAATATCTAAAATATTACTGATTTAATGGTATATTTAAAAAAGTTCTTAGATATACAAATTAGTTATTATAAGGCACTTTACGAGGAATACCAAGGACACTGTTTTGTCCCGGTGGTTACATCAAATTTTGTCTTCTATGAAATCATCCCAAAAAGTAAATTGTGAATGTTATTTCTAAATGACTCAGAAAATGAAAACCCCAAAGATATTACTGGGGAAGGGTGGGGGTGGGAAGAGACATTTCATGGAAATAAGGAATAAACAAACGAAGCCCCTAATTATGACTCAAGAAAATATATTGGTAGTACAGTGTTGAAACAAATTGTCAATTCTGTCTTGACTTCTTTTTTTTTTTTGTCTTGACTTCTTTTTTTTTTTTTAATTTTTTTTTTTAATTTATTTATGATAGTCACAGAGAGAGAGAGAGAGAGAGAGAGAGAGAGAGAGCAGAGACACAGGCAGAGGGAGAAGCAGGCTCCATGCACCGGGAGCCTGACGTGGGATTTGATCCCGGGTCTCCAGGATCGCGCCCTGGGCCAAAGGCAGGCGCCAAACCGCTGCGCCACCCAGGGATCCCTTTGTCTTGACTTCTGATGTTAAGGACTTTTATATTTCTGTATACATAGTTCCTTGTATATATAAGGCATTTCTTTCTCTATCAGGCACATTTTGGAGTTTTTTTGAGAAATTTTCAAATGCAAATTGTCACAGTTTTGCTGTCAAAATAATAATAATAATAATAATGAGAGTGAGAAACTCTGCTCTCAGATTGCCCTGAGCTTCCATTTCTGATATCGTTCTGCATCACAACTTCCTTCTTCCTTGTCGAGATCTCTTCTGCTGGAACCTGGGCTCTTTGTGTCCAGAAACCATGTGTAGTTTTTGTATTACCAGCAACCAGCTCAGTGCCTCACTCATAAGTGGTAAAGTTAGTAGATTCCTAAGGGGTAAAGTTAGTAGATTCCTATATAATGAGTAAGTGAAAGAATGAATGAGCAAAAACCTGCCTCTGGAATATCTGTAGAAACCAATTTCAGGTTTATGCACTGGCAGATGAAGAAGACGGTCAGAATTAATCAGAAATAAAAACTATATTTTCTACAGCCAGAATTTTAAAAATTTGTCATGTTTCACATGGACCTGAGCTTTACTGCCTCACTTCCCCTGCTGTTTGGATTTCAACATGGTGAAGGAAAATCGAACATTTGCAGGATGCATTATAAGGAGACCAGATCTGTGCAATAATAAAACCACAAAATCAAAAATGAAAATTTAGGCTCCCTTATCTGGAATTATGATACAAGTAAACATTGGGTGGATTCTACAGTTTTTTTAAATAGGAAAAAAAATAACCAAAACAAGTTTTATCTTATAATGTTATTATTGCACTTTTCAGTTAATGAATCGTCTTTAAAAATTAAAATTGGCAAGCATATGTTTGGTGTATATATAGTTTCTACATACATGTGCTAGATTCTTATAACATCATACATTCAATAAAAATTATTAGTAGATAGATATTATTTGAACTTCATAAAACCTTTAGAGGCAGCTACGTTTTAGATATTGTTGTATTTACTGGTCGGGAAAATGAGTGTCAGATAAGTGAAATTACTTGCTCACCCAACAGAGCCAAGATTCAAGCATGGATCCCGACTGTAGTCATGTGTAATGTGCCAGCCTGCGTGGCCTTCGTTTCCCAGAGACCTTATGAAAGGTATGTGGGAGGGGAACAGCATTCCAGTCTGGCTTTCACCTGGACCACTTTCCCGTGTGCTTGCTTGGCCTGCCCGTGACCATGGCTTCCCAGTCGTGTGCATCATTAGGGCCCCGGTTCTTCCATTCTTCACCTACCCATTTACCTGCTCTTGTCACCCCCTCCCCCAGCCTCAAACCCAGTTCTGAACTGATATTAATCCTCTTGCTTCCAACTCCGAAAAGTCATCAGACTTTCTCTGGAGATGCTGGCATCCCAGACTGTCATTAGGACCAGGTTTAGCATATTCAAGATCAGTCTGGGGTCTAAGATGCATGCTAAGTGCCATATAACCCTGGCACTGAACCTAGCTGTCAGCCCTCTCAGCTTCGGCACCAAAGAGGGAAACAAGGATCCCAGTGGCATCTGTGCTTAGACCTCCTGAGAGTCCCAGGAGGGGGTGCGACCTACTCAGGCTTTCCTCTGCAGAAACAGAAGCATGGGCTTCCGGATGTGGGTCAATATCCATGAGAGAAACAACCCATGTAGGTGCTCTTCTCCTATAACCTGGAAACCACGACAGTCCCATCTGCTACAATACTAAAAAGCAAGGAGTTGCAGTGTTTCTCAAGGGGGTAGAACCATCGCATAATACAACAGCTGCATTTGACCCAGGGCTGGTCCCCCAGGGTTTTACCCCTGCTACTTAATCAGCACCTTAAGTTGTCTTACTTCCCTCCCTGCCAACCTCCCAACCTCCTCCCAATACTCTGGACATCAGCCCAGAAAGGCTCTTTCTATCCTTGTACTAAGAACCAGAGGCACCTGCTTCGTAGCCAGACCGCAGGAGCTTCAGGCAGCGGTGCACTTACAAGTCATAAAACTTTTTTATTTTTTATTTTTTAATTGTCTCGCTTTGTCTTTAAAGAACGGGTAGTGAATTTTCAATTCACAAATTAAAATTCTCGAGATTTCACAGATGAGGAAAACGAGCTTAAGGAAATTGGAAGAAATGTAAAACTAGTTTAAGTCAGAGCCCACATGTAAATGTAGGCAGTCTGATTTCAGCTCTGGGGTAGGGGAAGGGGGCAGTAGGAGGTGGTGGGTAGGAGAAAGGAGACTTCACCTCCACCTGTGATACTCTGATAGCTGCTGCCCAAGGCAGTGCCGTACACCGAGGAGGTCTTGGCACAGGAATTAAATTTCAGTGATGCTCAATTAGAGGTGACCTACTGGTAATGGCAAAAAGCACCAAGATAGCATTTGGACCAATTTTAATCCCAGTTGCTTCAGTCCTGGTGAACTGGTAATGGAACCACCCAGTGAGCAAGCATAGATCAGAGGACTTCAGATCATGGGCAGATTGGAGAAATTTTGGTTTTTCCTCCAATAGCCTCCTTTCTTAGGAAACATTCTCGAATAATTTGTGGCAGGATTTTTGCAGAAAGCAGAGTACATTCAGTTCTTTCCAATTACCCAAAAGCCTTGACTCTCTGTTGCAGGATTTTTATTCCTTTAGTGCCCAAGGCTCTTGGTCACACCACTTCAAAGAATAAAGAGATAGACCAGACAAAGAGTGGTGGGCAGCAAGGCAGCAAAGTTGATTGAGCCTAGTACAAATCTCCCAGAGAGGGAGGGGATCCGAGAGAGTTGCCTTCAGAGTTTCTAAGTTTAGAGGGTTTTATGGGGTCTTTTGCAGAACTATCTTAAGTAATCAGGGCTTTGGTCATGTATCTGTCTACTTATTAGGTTAATGTCAATATGCGGATGGTCTTTTGGGGCTGACATCTGGGGGCTTATGTCTTAACTTCTCCTTGCCCATGATAGGGACAAATGCTTTGTGGTTAATTGTCTTATTTTAGGACGTTTTGCAGAAGCCATTTCTGCAAAGGCTGCAAAACAGAATGCCAGTGCAGTCCTGTCTAAGCTGCAAAATAGTATATTAGTGCTGTTTTATCTTACCTGTCCTGACTCCATATTTTCTTGCTGGGGACCCTGACCCTGACTACCTAACTGTCCAGCTAACTCCGAACGTCTCCAGCATGTCTTCCAGGGCTTCGTGCTCTGCCTCTGCTTACCTCGCACACAGTGCCTGTCCCTTGAGCACATTACTAGTATGCACTGTCTGCAGTTCCACAAAATGGAACTGCTCTTATGTCCAGGTCCTTGCTCACACCGTCATTTCTGTCTGGATCATACTTTTCCAGTCTCTTTTCTCTTTTGTCATCTTCCACAAATAAACTTAGCCATTATTATATTTGGGAAACCTCTCTGAATCCCCCTAATTACATGTTACTTACCCCTAATGTGTCTTTCTCTGATCACACACTGTACTGTACCCTCTTTGTGATGATGTCACTCAAATATAAACTCCTGAAGGGTAGAAGCCACCTCTAGCTGCTAGAAATATGTCTGGTACATAATATGCACTCCAAAAATATTTATTAATTTAGTGCTGAATTCTTTCTATTAAAAGGAATTTTATTTCCAAAATTATCTCTTATCTATAGGGATTGGGATAGTAGCAGATAGAAATGTCAGGATAGAACCATAATAAATGGCAAGTTAATTTGGGTTAGATTGGGAGGGGCCTTCATGCTGGATATTCTTGATGCGTTTTCCTCCTGAATCCACCCTGTTCTGGGTTCCAGGAGTCTGAACTTTGGGGTCCACATGTACCATGTTCTCTAAGCATCTGACTGAATTCTACTAGTGGATGCCCGAGAGGGAGATTATAAGGCATATATTGGGACATTTGTTTTCTTAGCTCCCCACTTTGCAGCTGAATCCCAGTCATTTAACTACCAAAGTGCTCATCCTCTATGGGGGTGACCCTCTCCTGAGGCTGCTGCTCTTTCCCAGTTCAGGGACAGAAGCTAAGCTAAGTTTTGCCATCAATTTTGAATTTCTCTTTAGCCTTCCCCCACACACATTCGTTCCTTGTAAATTTGTAAGTGGTTGCACCCTCTTCCTACAAGGCACCTAAGCTATACAGCTTTACATTGTGTGAGATTGGGACTTAATTCTGTATGAAATGAGAACCAAAAGGTTTTAGAATATAAAGATATCCATGCAACTTGAATATTAGCAGGAAAAAAATGACCTATCACACTGTAGTTTCCTTAGGAGCAGAACCCTTGCCTTATTCGGTGCCATAACCAGCACCTACAAGACTATATGATATACCTGGCCACAACACATACTTATTAAACAACATAAGTAACCTTGAAAACAATTGATTAAATCTGCATAACCTAAAGCTTGAATTTCAATCAAGTACAGACAAAAAGAATGCATTAAAAAAAAAAAGAGCCCCTAGTTATTGGAAAGAAAGAGCAACAAAGCAGGTAGATTCCAGAGAAATCCTATAAGCTAACAGCAGGCAATCTAAATGAGTAATTCCCCGAGAGAGCAGGACCTGCAAAGCACCTCTTCCCATGTAGGTGATGTTGTACTGGCTCTGACACAGCCATCTTACTGTGACCATAGATAATTCCTCTCAGTGATTAACTGCACTAGGACAGTGCTGCAGTGAGCACTTATTGCTTTACAATCCATAATGACAGACCAGGAATCGAAGGCATCATTGCCAGCAAGGCACCATTTACCTCGTCCTGCAAACATCACTCTGATATCAAAAGGTGGTTGACTTTGATAAACTTTCCAAGTATAGGGCCTCTGAAGATATTTTTAGAATCAGGAAGCCTGTAAGATAAGTACAAGATGCCAAACAGAACTGAGGAAATAAGGGGAGAAAGGGAGGAGAAATTAAACAAAGAAAAACTCTGCTGGATTTCCTGAACAAATTCTTCTACTTCCCCCTTGTGGCCGAATTTCCCAAGAAGTGGGATTTCTTTTTCCCTCCAAGCAACATTTATTATTATTTGGGTCAGATTATAAAAATAAAACTTGTTTATTACAAATGATACAGAAAGTGCATTGGAGCAGATAGATAGAACGCCTTATGGGGAGGCATAAATTCTGCAAGCAAGATTTTATAAATGAATTAATGTTTCCACGAAGGCTTAACCAAGAACAAAGAGATCCATCCAGGAGCTTGACTGGTACAGAAAGGTAAGCTCCATCTGTGGAGAGACTCATCTAATTCTCGTGATCACCCTGTGTGGTAAATAGCGTTATCCCCAAATTAGTAATCTAAGAGTGCTATAAAAACTATTATATATTTGCTGCCTACTGTGTTCTAGCATGTGCTAGCCTTCTGCACAAACTCATTTAATCTTTAAAACATCCCTGTGGGATTAGGTGAGAAAACCAACTTTATTTAATTTCCCAAGGTCCTACAGCTTATACACGACAGAGGTGGACCTTTAACCTGTCCTTTGAACTACAAATTCTCCAGTATTTCCACCATTCCATGTTGCTCATCATTTTCCCTCTGAATTCCTCTTTTTATCTTTCTACCCAGTTATTTCTTCTTCTTAAAAAGACTTATTTATTTATTTGAGATGGGGGCAGAGAGAGAGAGGGAGAGAGAGAATCTTCAAGCAGTCTCTGCGCTGAGCAACAGAGCCAGAGGTGGGGCTCAATCTCAGGACCCTGAAATCATGACCTGAGTGGAAATCAAGAGTTAGATGTGTAAGCGACTGAGCCACGCAGGCGCACCACCACTAGTTTCTTTAAATTGGTCTTGTACTTCCAGTAGGGACACCGATGACTTCTAGGAGATTCTTCTACCTTTGTACTATTCTGTACATTTTCTACCTACTTACCAAAGACAGGGTAAAGGTTCTCCTCCTGACTCTGTGCCTTAGTTACATACTCATATTAATAATTAGTGGGATAACCATAATTATAAAATGTGCTTTGTTCTCTTCAACCTACCCTACTCCTGGAGTAGGGAACACTTTCAAAATAGTTCAGCATTATTTTCTTTAAAATTGTAGTAGACACATTTGGATTCAAGAGACAATATGGAGTGGGAATTATCAAATTTTCTGAGTTGGAAGTGGAAGACTAGAGGGGAGAGAACTTGTGAACCATTGTATTTGGGGACATAATTGAAAAAACTGCAAAATCACATATGGCTATTCAAAATGCTGTATAACAGAGAGGAGACAAAAGAATGTATTATTTGCTAGTCTATCTCTTTTATCCATTCCAGAGAATCTTAATTCTAATTTTTCTGGACTGCTGGATGTGTTTAATTCTGTCAAGTTACCTCATAATATTTAAGTAACTAGAAAACATATATTAATTGGCATTTTAAAAATGTGTTATAAAGGTTATTGGAGGAGTTGTTTTAGGGTAAGTGAGCAGAAGTAGATGCAGAAAACATGGGGCAAGTAGTTATCAAATTCTCAATATTTAATATTCTAGTTCTTCAATGCAATAGATCATCCATTAATAAGTAAGGACCCAGTTGCTTCTTGGGTTTAATTCCTGGCTTTATAGCTCGCAGAAGTGTGACCCTGAACAAATTACTGACCCCACATTTTTAAAAATATTTTATTTATTTATTCATAGACATGCACACAGAGAGAGAGAGAGAGAGAGAGAGAGAGAAAGGCAGAGACACAGGCAGAGGGAGAAGCAGGCTCCACGCAGGGAGCTCAACATGGGACTTGATCTGGGGTCTCCAGGACCCTGGGCTGAAGGCGGCACCAAACCGCTGCACCACCGGGGCTGCCCTGATCCCACATTTGTAGTGATGACAAAAATTTGTTGTGAGGCTCAAATGAGTACTGCTTTAAAGTACTTGGTATAAAGGACATTTGGCCAATGATTGCTCTTTGTATTAGAGCTTGAAAATTACTTCATCTAAAATTTACCTTCAAGAGAACATCTACTAATGACTGGCTGACCATGTTTATACTGTGACTAGGATCAACACCAGGAACACTCTGGATAGCATCATTTCTTTGGTGATTTTTCTGCTAATAAGTCTCCTTTTCATACTTTAAAACCTTGAAAATGCATCTTGTATTTATATAACAGTTACATGTTTTCAAATGCAATTGTATGCATTTTTTCATTTGGTCTGGCAACCAATACTTTAGCTTCATGACTACCGTGCTGTTTCTGTGGCCAGTCCCAACACTGGACTCAAGTGGTCTTTTGGTTTTGGGCTTTTTTTTTTTTTTTTTTTTTTTAAGATTCATTTATTTACTTGAGGGGGGAGAGAGAGAGTGAGAGAGAGAGAGCATGCACATGTGGTGGGGAAGGATAGAAGGAGAAGGAGAGAGAAACTCAAGCAGATTCCTCATTGAGCATGCATCCCAACACTGGGCTCGATCCCACCACCAGGAGATCATGACCTGAGCCTAAACCAAGATTCAGACACTTAAGTGACTGCCCCAACCAGGTGCCCCTAGACTCTTAAGTTTTAAGTCCTCCCAGGAAGGCCAGTATGAGAGCACCCACATTTACCCAATGCATAAGGTTAGAAGCTAGGCTGGAATTTAGAAAATCACTGAAAGCTCATATGAGCTGTCCTCTGCTTCTGAACAACAATAGAAAATATCTGCTGTATTATATGTATAACCCCCAGGAGTTGTGAATTAAGTATTCAACACTGATACTCATATCATATCATTCATTTCATATATAAATTAAAAACCTAGGTGTGGTGGAAGGGGAGGAGGGCGCGGGGTGGGGGTGAATGGGTGACGGGCACTGAGGGGGGCACTGAGTGTTATTCTGTATGTTGGTAAATTGAACACCAATAAAAAATAAATGTATTAAAAAATAAAAAAATAAAAACCTATATGTATAGCATTTGTCTGATTATAAAAGCAAAGAAACTATAGAGAGATATGAAAAAGAAAATAAAACAATCCTTTTGTTAGTGAGAGTGGTGATAGACCGTTAACGTTTTAATACATTTAATTCCACAATTTTTCTATGAGTTTTCATGATTTTACTTTCTTTTCTATAGGATTGAAAACACATGTAGAATTTTTAATCAATCAATAAGTAAAAATATTTATCTCGTGTTACAAAGCCTTCTCAGTGGATATGCAAGATGCAAATATAAATATAAATTGATCTTCAAATGACAATTAATATTGAGGACCCACCTACACACCACCATCAGCACCATGAGGACCAAAGCATAGTTATGTTAGTCTCCTCTTCTGTCCGCATAGTATTTTTGTCATGTGTTCTGAACCATAACAAATCTGTCTTCCTGCACCTACACTCTGAGTTCTTTGAGGACAGGATCTGTGGGTGGTGGTGTCTATCTTGGGGAGAGAGATCAATGTAATAGTGAAGAGAGAGAGAACCCGGGATAATACTGCTTGGGCTGGTTTGTCAGCTCTGCTATTTGATACTTTAGGGAGTTTACTCAGCTTCCTCACTAAAAAAACAGGACACCAAAGGTTTATTCCAAGAATAAGAGGAGGTGATCCACATATGAAAAACTTAGTGCTTAGTAAATTCTTGATAGATATTATGTTGTACATCCAGAACCAAACATTGAATGCAGCCTGGAAAAAGTACCCCCAAAATTGAACTAAATATTTTTAGCCTGAACAATAATTATGAAGTTAAGATTGAACAGATCTGATCCAGGCTGTCACTGACTTATTGTGGGAGTTCGGGTGTAATCCTCTCTGAGTTTTGGCCTTCCCACTTGGAATATGGGAATAATGAGTGACATAAAACCAAACTATAATAAGGGTTATACAAAGACATGATGCTCAAGCACCATGAGTCGATTTTCCAGAGAATCAATTCCCAGAATTGATGATGCTAATGACTCAGAGATGATAAATGCTTTTCAAGTTTTTGGGGGTACATTTTACCTCTCTCCTTCCCAGAAAGGCTGTGCCAGTTTTCAATTCACTAACACAGTACCTGAATTAATGATTTCTCTTACCAGAAAGGTTATCGTTATTTCTAAAATGATTCGCCAGTTTCATGCTTTCTTTAATTCTTGTTTTTTTTTTTCTTTTATAGATGTTTTGTTGTTGTTTCTACTGCTGAGGGTTGAGCTTCTCTATGTTTACAATGATTTGTACTATATCTCTGTGTATTTCCCCTACATTTCTTGTATCCATTTTTCTGTAAGACCACTTCACATTTCCTTGCCAATGGGTAAGGGTTACATATTAGGGATATTAACATGATGATAGATTTTCTAATCATTTCATGATGATAGATTTTCTAATCATTTCTTTGTTGGAGATCCTAACCAAAGAATGATTATAAAACAGAAGAGGGGCACGTGGGAGGCTCAGTCAATTGAGTATCTGACTCTTGATTTCTGCTCAGGTCACGATCTCATGGTCATGAGATTGAGCCCCACATTGAGCTCCACATCGTGTTAGTAGGCTTGGGGCTGAGCCTATTTGAGATTCTTTCTCCTCCTCTCTTTCTGCCCTCCCCTGCCCTCAACTCTTTCTCTTTCTCTCTCTAAAATAAATAAATAAATCTTAAAAAAAAAAAAAAAAAAAAAAACAGAAAAAAAGAAAACACTAAGCCATAAAGGTCTTAACAAATAGTAGCTTTTTTGGTAACATTTTAAATAACCTCTGAAATCCCAACTATAAACCAGATTTAGACTTAGAAAACTCATTTGTATTAGTCTCCTTATGTCCTATAGAGTTTGTAGCCTTCTATTTATAAGCATTATCACATTAACAAAACCTGAAACTTCTGGGGCACCTATGTCAAATTCTGCAAAAAGAGCTTTAAAATTGTAAAATTTTAAAGTTGTCCCATGACTAAAAAAGAGCCTGCTTTTGCAGTTAGAAGCTTGAGTGAGTTCTCACTGATTAAAGTTTAGAACCTCTTAAAAAATTTAATGAACCAAAACAATTGTTCTAATATTAAACACCCTCTTAGTAAATCTTAAAGAGGTTTAGTATTGAACCAGAATAACCTCTTTTTTTTTGAAACTCAGAAACCATTCACCTTAATACATAATAAAAGATTTTGAAACATTTTGGCAAAATAGCATTCATTTTCCTTTTCCTCAGGGTTACCCAAAATACCAAAACCCTTATAAAGAGAATACATGGCCTTTATTTTTAAAAACAAACCACTTAGTAATTGAACTACTACTCCTGGAAGGCTTCTTTCTGTTAATGGATTTTTTTTTTTTTTTGTAGCCTTTAGTTCAGTGCTATTAGTGAGAGTTAGATACACCTTCCTTTCTGTCACCAGAACACCTATGTCTATGTGTTTATTATCCCAGAGTCCTCTTTGAGTGGGAAGAAATATTTGTCTCTATATCTGCAGATCCACACAGGGCTCAGTCCTTTATAGTTGTAAAGTAATATTCTACTGAACTGGGTAGTGGTGAAGACATATACAAGATCCAAGGCATGAATTTGCTCTCCTCTTGCTGATTATGGGCAGAAAAGAACAATTTCAAAAAATTTAGCCAACATTTTAAGAATTGAGATTCTATAGAATAATGTTACCAGAGATTTTTTGAGATCACTGCATAATGGGTGAAAAAAGTTAAATATTTGGGAACCATTTCCTCCTCTTGGATATGCATAATACACCAATGCACCCACAAAGCCTCTGAAGAGCTATTGCAGCATAAGGAAAAGGATTATTTCATACACACCTCTTTCAGCTTCTAAAATAAAGAGACAATAAGTTGTCTGACTTATTTTAAAAGTTGCCTCATGAAAGAGGGATGGAGAGCTAGAAGGTAAGAGTCAATAGAGAGAAGTATAGAATAACAAGCAAGTTGAACTCATTAAATTAATTAAAATTAACAATACAAGCAACTCCAAAATCAAGAAGAAGATTTAATTCTGCAATGGGGTATGATAAGTAATACACTCAACTTAGAGAAAATAAAATCAATAATATGGCAGATAAACTTGAGAAATTCTAAGAATAAAGGGTAAAAAGAGAGATCAATACAAGACAATATAATAAACATTTTGAGCAGAATTACAGATCCGACCTATGAATTAAATGTGTTCCTTGTGAAAACACAGTAAGATCAATAGCAAGAGCAAAACCAAGACACAATTTAAGAACTTCTGGAGAAAAAGTGAATAAAAATACCTGGAAACTACACATGAAATAACCTACTCAGTTATGTGGAAAATGCATAAACACATTAAAAGTCATACCCAGATTTATCCTGGGCTCTGGAATTTTAAACTCTACTTTGGAGCTGCACATACACAAAAATAAAGGGAACAATATAATGAATTTCCGTGTATTCATCACTCAGCTTCAGCAGATACTATGTTACTTTTTCTTTTATTGTATCCTCTTTTTTAACTTTCAGGAGGAATTTTGTGTCCTTTTACCTACAAATAGTATACAACTTTAATAAAAATAAATTTTTCATATAATCACCATAATATTAGCACATCTAATAATGTTAATAGTGAACTTAATTTCCCTTTGGCCAGATCATAAAAATAGAGAGAAGTCAGACAGCCATCTAACTGTTTGCAGTTAAGGTATCTCTACTTTGAAAAACCAAACAAACCAAAGAAAACAGAAACCACCTTGTATAAACATTCTTAATTTCAAATACTGGCTCCTCCATTTGTTGATGCATGACCTAAGGGAAGATTCATAGCTGCTGTAATTATCAGTTTCCTGGTCTGCAAAATGTGAATATTGCTACTATCTGTATCATTGGCTTATTACCATAAAGACGAAATAAGATAGCACGTAGTAAATTTCAGTATGTTAGCTAAGGTTATCGTAAGTGTATATATGTATACATATGTATAATATATACACAGAGAGACAGAGAAAGATAGAAAAGTAGAAAAAAGTGATAAAATAACTTATCAAGGATATAGAGGCAGTAAATATACAGAAATATACAGAAAAAAAGTAAACATAGTTTTTTGATCATATATAATTCCCTTTCCAAAACCATTAAAAAATAACTCCTTCTGCCATCTGAAGACATCTAAACACTGCCAGTATTTGATATTTCTAATTCTGAACTTTTTAAAGGTACTATTATTTTATAAGTTTTCCAAATATAACACTCAGGTAAATTTTAGTACAGACCAAATTTCCAAAGTCCTACCTCTTTCTTACTTTCTTCGTCTAAATGTTGAAAATTTTGTCTTGCTGGTTTCTCTCTCTAATTGCTTTAAGAGATAAAATAAACTCATTACAAATAGATTTTCTGGAAATCAAGACTGGTCAATGAAGCTGTTCAACAATGTTTTTCATGGTCAGTATCTACTGTCATACTTCATTTTTCTACGAAATGATCACTACGTTGGCTCTGGCTCACCTTGGCCTACCCAAATCAAATTTCAGAAAAGATTAAACTGAAATGATCTCTTCTGAACATCTCCTTTCATCACCTAACTAGCTTGGCATTTCTTAATAGTTCAGGTACAAGTTTTAATGTATCCTCGTAAAAGAGATATCGTCACGTTAACTATACTCTCAGAAATACTCGCCTTGGCCTTTTAGCAATCCTAAGTTTATCTGGTGAAACAGCTGGCTGGGGGGTAGCAAAACCATTTGGTAAGAAAATAATCAGATCCACTGAAGTATTTAACAGCAAGTATTTATTCCTATAAACCACGTTCAAGCATTCTTGAGGGTTCTCAATAATTTAAAGCACCTTAAAATGTGCACACTTATCTGAACCAGCTTGATCCCCCTTATGAGTCTTTTTTCAGTATGCAAAGGAGTCCACTTGGGATCCTATCTGGCAATATAGAATCAGAGGTCCCATCCAAATGTAACATATCAGCATTTAGATAAATGGAGCCCTTGCTCCTAGTAATATTTTTGCATATAAATTATTAAATCCTCCTCTAACCTCCTCTAAGCCACAGGGAATTTTTCAAATGTTAAATATATATATATGTAGGTATGTAGATATAGATATAGATATATAGATCTCCTTTTGGATTCTATATGCCCAGTTATACTGTCTAAGGTTTCTCTTCCAATCCTTACAATATAATCTTTCTGTATCCTCTGTATCCCTCTATTCTCTTTTAAGTTTCTGCATGCATCTTGGGTCTATCTGATCTGTGCATGTGTGTGGGACAGATAGATAGATCTGTCCTGACTCCTCCTCCTCCATCTAATATTAAGCCTCATGAAAAAGCAGGAAATCTGTTTTGTTATTGCTTTCTGGCTCCATGCCTAAGACAGTGCTTGATAGTTAGAGGGTACTTAATAAATCATAAATGAATAAGCAAGTAAGGTCCTCTGACTCTAAATCTCTGTGCCTAAAATTAGATGTTGTAATAGATCACTAATAGAGATCCTGCCTATTTTGGTAACAATTGATTTCCAAAATAAGTTGTTCCAGTAGAAATAAAGCTATTGTTAAAAGATAAACTGAGGCGTCTTAAAAATTTTTAAGAGTTCATTTGAGAATTTATCAGTTCTGATCAGACAGTGCTAAACTGAAGTGGTTAGGGGCTTGCTGCCCCACCCCACCCCAGCCAGGAGCCTTGGGGAAACACCTACACAAAATAAGTGCAGAAGGAAAGTATTTGATTGGCTATAATTTTTTAAAAAAAAAAAGATTGTATTTATTTTTTCATGAAAGACACAGAGAGAGAGAAAGAGAGAGAGAGAGAGGCAGAGACACAGGCAGAGGGAGAAGTAGGCTCCATGCAGGGAGCCCGACATGGGACTTGACCCTGGGTCTCCAGGATCACGCCCTGGGCGGTCAGAAAGCAGACTCTCAACCACTGAGCCACCCAGGGACCCCGACTGGCTATAACTTAAAGCCTACTTGGCTGTTGGTGACTGGTTGGCCTTGGCGGGTTGCTTTCATAACCATGAGGCATTTACATGCTTAGATTTTGATTTGCTTACATAGGCAGCCACGGCATTAGAGCCACATCAGTCTCATGGCTTCCTTGTTTAATGCAATGCTACATTATTAAAAATAAGTTATAAAAACAAACCTCTATGAGGAAAAGAGGAATATGAGGTATATAGTTTCAAAGTAACAATAAAAATTCTGAGGGGCGCCTGGGTGGCAGCAGGAAGGGTAAATCAGACTCTTGGTTTTGGCTCAGGTTGTGATCTCAGGGTTGTGAGATGGAGGCCAGCATTGGGCTCTGCACTCAGTGTGGGTCTGCTTGAGATTCTCTCTCCCTTTCCCTCCACTCTTCCCATTTGTGCTCTCTTTGTTTCTCTCAAATAAATAAATCTTTCAAAAAAATTTTTTTTCTGACAGGAATTTTAGTAATCGTGTGCGTGTGTGTGTGTGTGTGTGTGTGTGTGTATTTATAGAGAAAGAGTGTGCAGTGGTGAAGGGGGAAGGAAAAGGGAAAGAGAATATTAAGTGGTTCCATGCCCAACAGGGAGCCCATCATGGAAGTGGATCTCAATACTCTAAGATCATGACCTGAGCCAAATTGACGAGTCAGGCGCTTAACCAACCAAGCGACCTGGGCACCCCTTAGTAATTGTGTTTTGAAATCTGAAAATATTGCTCTAAAACTTAAGCATCTCTGATTAAATTCTGAGGGTAAACTGGGGTCATGATATACGGAGACTTTCAGGCAGTACAAAGAGTTTAGGGTTTCTGCCTGTGATGGCCAGCAGTTGAAGAGTTTTAGAGACAAAACCATACTGTGTTGCATTTTAAAAATCAAGTCCACTATAGCTTCTCCCTGATAGAGGAAGGAAGAGTATCCATGAACCCAGATCAGATCCGAAGTTCCCTGAAGCAGCGAGTGTGAGGGATGATGGTGGGCTTGTTCTGCTTCTGTACTCAGCAAGCATTCTTCAGACCTTTACTTGCCTGCTGACCTAGTAAACACATTCTAGAGATGCCAGTAGGAGAGTGCTACTTTATGTAGAAGTTTAACTCTTCTTTTTTAAATTAATATATTAACATTCTGTTTTTATACATCAGCTTGATGAACTTAATTACTGTGATTCTACTTGTGTTGGGAAAAAAAAAAACAACTTACAAATGTCTAAGACTGCAAAGCTGTTGATCATAGCCTGGACCTTGACAAATGCACTAGGATAATGGCACTTAGTAGAGCCTGATGAAGGACATGTAAGTCATCTTTTTCTGGTGACACCGTGAACCCCACCCTGGCTAGGCTTCAATTTGAATTTCGAATGTGCTGTTGATCCCTCAACATCTGAGCTTAGAGTTGTCACTGCACCTCAGGGACCGCTTTATTTCACAGCTGCAGAGAGACTCCCCCTTTCTCTATTTTATTTATCTGTTATTACTACAATGTCACTTTAGCAAAGAGCAGTCATAGACCTAACTGTAAGGAAATAGTCTTTATTGTCCCTGCAGACCACAAATTCCTTTCATAGCTGAGCAGACATGAAGGAGGCAAGCAGTCTGGAAGGAGGATGAGGCAATGAGGAAGATACATATGGAAACAAATAGATCTTACACTTTTCTTTGTTTTTTTTTTTTTTTCTTAATCCTCCTCTGTCACTTTGATTCCTGACACCGACAGTACTCTTAATAGCAAGCAGTAACAGCTACCAATTCGTAGAGCACTTACAAATATTGCTGTTAATAATATTTTTATTATAAACAATAATTATTTTATTGAGCTGTTAGAGTCTTCATTGTACCGTACATGCTCTTTGTCCTAGCCTAAGCTTGGAGAACAGACACGATATGCCTCTTGTGAAATTGAAGACATCTGTGTTCTAATCTTATTTTGTTTCATGCGGCAAAGGCATATCAAGAGGGAGACATTTATTAGTTTATACATTAGCTTATGTTTATGCGGCTTTGTTGCATGTTTTTTTGTGTGTTATCATTCCTTACTCCCAGATTATTTGCCCACATGTACATCCTTGAGTTAGCTTTGCGTTTGCTTGGCATCGTTGCCATGAAATCTTGAGGGCCTGCTTCCAAAATGTGCCCATTTAACTGTATGTTGATCATGAAAGCTCTATTTTAGTACTGATCTGGAAAGCAGGAAGGAAGATAAAATTAACTTTTAAACCTCTAGGTCACAGGGAGTGCCCTAATGCCATTCACAGTGCTAGTGCAGGGCAAGTTAGGAGCTCAACAGAGTCCTCACCAAAATGAGCGGCCAGTGGCTATGTTACCCAAGACTGTAGAAGGGGGACAGGGAGCGAAATAAGGATTTTTTTCCCCACTTAGGTTTTGAATCAATCAAAAGTAAGGCCAGAAGTCAGCAGATGGCTATTGATTTACTTACGTTTGCTATTTACAAGGCAGAATTTGAGAATGTGGCTTCTTTTGTGAGCAAGTAAGCTTCCTCATATTTAACTCCCAAATGGGTTTATCCACTCATTTTTTTTTTTTAAATTTGCTCATCCATGTTTTTAAATTTTTTTTTATTTATTTATGATAGGCACACAGTGAGAGAGAGAGAGAGAGAGAGGTAGAGACACAGGCAGAGGGAGAAGCAGGCTCCATGCACCGGGAGCCTGACGTGGGATTCGATCCCGGGTCTCCAGGATCACGCCCTGGGCCAAAGGCAGGCGCTAAACCGCTGCGCCACCCAGGGATCCCTCCACTCATTTATGGTTAGATTCACTCACCTATATTTAGAGGAGCAGAAATGCACATGCATTCTCTGCAATTAGCTCACTCACAAAAGAAAAGAGAGAGAGAGAGGAAAAGCGCCAGAGCTCTTAAAGGTCTAGTTTTTCTCCAAAACTCATCAATTAGGTATGTCATTGCCTACTCCATCCCTCCAACTGCCCCCTCAGGGGAAGGATAATGGAGAGTAAATACTTGCCAGCTAATGAAAGTCCCTCCGCATAGAAGGAAACATCAGGAGAATGGAATAAATATTCTCGTTTAAAAGTACCAAACAAGTCCATTGCATCATTTTTTTTTCCCTCCTCCTTTCTTTTTTTGAAGAGAACTCTATCCTTTACACCTTTTTCCATGTCTCTTTTGCATGTCACTGACCTCCAGTGGCCTACTGTGAACACGCAATCTTTTTTTTCCCTTTGTAAAACATAAAGTACATAAGGTAAGTGACAAACATGTAGAGCATAATAAAAATTGTTAAGCATACACCTGTCTGATCATCATCTAGATTGTTATAAAACTACTGGCCTTCCCAAATAGAGATGTGCTCATTCTTGATTACAATTCTCAATCTCTGACTGGTAGTCTCTGATTATCCAGGTGATCATCATCCTGATTTTGGGGTTAGTCATAACCTTGATTTTTCTTTAAAGTTTTATCATCCATGAATGCAGCCCTAAAAATATAGATTGTTTGCCTGTTTTTGAACTAAATATAAATCAATCCTGTATGTATTTTTACATTTTTGCTTCTTTCAACCCAAGTGTGAGACTCATCTATGTTGCTGTACATAGCTATAGTTGGCTCGTTTTTCACTTCTTTAAAGAATCCTATTTATGAATATGCCATAATTTACTTATCCACTTGTGATGGCTAATTTTATGTCAACTTGATTGGTCTAAGGGATGCTCAGATAGCAAGTAAAAGATTATTTCTGGGTATATCTGTAAGGATGCTTTTGGAAGTGATTAGCATTTGAACAGGTAGACTGAGTAAAGATTGCTCTCACCAATGCAGGAGATTGGATGATATCATCCAATCCATTGAGGGGCAGACTAGAACAAAAAGGCAGATGAAGGGAGAATTTTTTCTTAAACTTTTTTTAATTTTTATTTATTTATGATAGTCACAGAGAGAGAGAGAGAGAAAGAGGCAGAGACATAGGCAGAGGGAGAAGCAGGCTCCATGCACCAGGAGCCCGATGTGGGATTTGATCCCAGGTCTCCAGGATCACGCCCTGGGCCAAAGGCAGGCGCCAAACCGCTGTGCCACCCAGGGATCTGAGAATTTGTTCTTTATTTGAGCTAGGACATCCATCTTCTGCCCTCAACATCAGTGTCCCTAATTCTGGGGCCTCTGGACTTGGACTTGAAACATGCTACCAGCTTTCCTGGTTCTCCAGCTTGCCAATGGCAGATGGTGGGACTTCTTAGGCTCCATTATTGCATAAGCCAATTCCTATAATAAATCTTCTCATACATATACATATAACACATATGCATATCATATCCCTGAAGAACCCTGACTAATACGCCATTTTACTGTGATGAACAGTTGGATATTATGAAGAATGTTGTTCTGGACATTCTTGTGTATGTATTATGATTTGGAAGTTCCCAGTTTCTTGGAGTAGGATATCTAGGAGTAGAATCTCCTGTCAGTAGCCACATGAATAAACCATCTTGGAAGCAGATCCTCTAGTCCTTTGAAACAAGTCTTTGGATGACTACAGGCCTGATAAATATCTCCACTGAAATCTCATAGATGACCCTAAGCCAGAACTGCCCAGCTAAACAATGCCTGTACTCTTGAATTTCAGAAAATGGGAAATATTAAATATGCATTGTTCTAAGCTACTAAATTTGGGAAATTTGTTAAGTCGTAATAAATATCTATTTTGCCTGCTTTATTTTTCTCCATTGCACTTATTACTGTCATATCATATAATTTATTTATTTTGACTATAGTATAATATCATTTGCAGAGCATAAACATATGGAGAAGGAATTCCATTTGTTTTTCCTTTTTTCCCCACTTGTTTTTCCTATTGATATATCTTCAACATCTATAATTATAGTAATAATAACATTTACAGTAATAATAAAATGATATTTATTTACTATGTACAATGCCTATCAGGCAACCACAGAGTGATTTCAAGTAGGCAATCCAAAGCTACTGGAGAAGGTCATGGCTGGAGATAAAGATTTGGGAGCCATGAGCACACAGAATGTTCCTAGAACTGCATAAGGCCATCTAGCACTATAGATAGAAAACAAAGGACATCCCAAGAAAACAAAGGACATCCCAGATCACATTCTTCTAGAACTCCCAACAGTTAGCAAGAGAGAGGTGACAAGGAAAATTGAGGAAGAGTAGTTAGTGGTGAAGAGGAAAAAAAATACCAATTATCAGAAAGTGACAGCAAAGAATAAAAATATAGTAATAATTATAGAAAGTCTGCTATTTGCCAAGTGAGGCACTTTAAATAACTTCCAACTGGTTATCAAAATAAATAACTCTCCAAGGTAAGTTTTATTACTCACAGTTTGTAAGAGAAAATCAAGGTGCTTGTGGGCTAAATTCTTGCCCTAGGTCACATCACAGAGAAGTAGTTGAGCCAGGAGTTGATTCCAGATCAGTATAGCATCATGTTTCTCCACTAAAACATTCCCAGAATTAGTTTTTAATACCCATCTATTCTGAAGATATGACACTTGTGTTATCCTTTTTACAATCATATTCAATTTTTTTTCAGTTAATATGATGCAATGACATATAGAAAAGTATGGAGGCAGCTTGAGGTTATCACTTACAAGCAAAATGTGAAATGTTACAACTCAAGGAATATGTATCAGGTTTCCCAGAGGGACACTTCGAAGACAGCGTCTACTTTCTCACTTACCTTTGGCATCTTATCTGACTTTACCTACATGCTGGAGTACACCTGAGTAAATATCATAAATTTTATTTGGTGAAGGAGAAAGCCTTAGTCATAAGTAATGATTATATTATACTAAAAGTGTAGTCAAGCGTGATGTTTCTCGGATGACTAGCAATTGAAATTATTAATCATTTAATTGAAGAATTCACTTCAGAGAAACCTACAAACAAAGCTCATGCTAATGCTGTCCTGCAGGTTTCAATTCATTTTCTCTAGAAGAAGAAAAGTAAACTGTTATTTATCATCATAATAAAAACTCATCATATTCCAAGATGTCAATAACAGTGAGATAGATTTTTGGTATAAACTCCTACGGTATTTTCAACCTAGCAATTTGCAACCAAGCATACTTCAAGTGCCTGTGCATGAATGATTTTCAAGTGAGTGACAGAATGGCTAAATATGTTAGAAATACCTCTGTGGTGTTCCCGAATATGACTATCGCTCCAGACATTTTTTAGTTGATCCGGATATCTTGATCCAACTTTCCAAGGAACTCAGATACGCCTCTATTTTGAAAACACTCCATATATGCATAATACATATATAAAACAGGAGAAACTACGTCTGTTTAAAAATTATATAAATATAATTTATACATAGGGCAGCCCCAGTGGTCCAGCAGTTTAGCACCGCCTTCAGCCTGGGGCGTGATCCTGGACACCTGGGATGGAGTCCCACGTCGGGCTCCCTGCATGGAGCCTGCTTCTCCCTCTACCTGTATCTCTGCCTCTCTCTCTCTCTCTCTATCTCTCTGTGTCTGTCATGAATAAATAAAATCTTTATTTTTTTTTAATTTTTATTTATTTATGATAGTCACAGGGAGAGAGAGAGAGAGAGAGAGAGAGAGGCAGAGACACAGGCAGAGGGAGAAGCAGGCTCCATGCACCGGGAGCCCGACGTGGGATTCGATCCCGGGTCTCCAGGATCATGCCCTGGGCCAAAGGCAGCCGCTAAACCGCTGCGCCACCCAGGGATCCCAAATCTTTAAAATATATATAGAATTTATATATATATTTAGATATTATGATGTATTATGTCATATACTATGTAATATTCTATAATCATGTAATATTATATAAAATACATACTATATTCTGTAATTATATTACAGAATTCATATTATAGAATATATTATAATATATAATACAATATCATAAACATATAGGATATATATTATATCATGTATTATACAATACATTTAATATAGTGCATATTATAGTATAACATAAATATATAGTATGATATGTGATTATATAATAATTATTATACCTATGATAATATATAAGAATTATTATTATATTTATATACAATGTATATGTTACAGACATTTTTGTATATTATATGTATATAATGCTGAATTCCCAAACTCAATGTTTGACACAAATTATTACTGAAAAAGCTCCTTAACAGGTTTCCAGTCACATTCCCTTCAAATTTACGAAGTGTGTGACTGCCAAAATTTGTTTTCAAAAATGCAAATACAATTATGCCACAGTACCTACTAAGAACTCTTCAGTAGTTTCATTTTGATGCCAGACTAGATATTCCAGTTCCTAAGGTGGCATAAAGCCTATATTATGCATCCTCTGCCTTGTGTTCAAGCCACGCCTCTTATTACTTCCTACCTTGCACTGTTGCCTCCAACAATTTCAAGCTACTAAGAGATTTTTTTACTCTCACAACCCTATCTACTCACACGTCCCCCTCTACCTAGGACAACTAATTCTCTCCCCCTAGCTGATGCTTATTTTCGAAGACTTTGCTCAGGCATCACACCATCCTGGAATCCTTCCTGAGCTTTCTAGACCTGGTTGCAGGAAAATACCATTTGCACTTTATGTTAGTGACGTTGTAACCATTTATGTGGTATATCTCCCATGTTAAAGTTGATCTCCTGGAGTTCATTACTATATATCTCTCACCTAGTGTTAGAAGTTTGGGATGTTGTTTTTGTGCTGCAATACAAATACTCATTCTTTCCTTCAGGCATTTTCTGCTATGAGAGTGAATATCCAAAAGTAGCAATAGCATAATGGGTGCTGAAGAATAAGCTTTCTGGACACAAGTTGATTTTTTATTCTTCTAAATCTAGGGATTCACTGGTAAGCTATGCTGATATGAAAGGATTAGGCCTTGAAGAGTATATAGCACCCCCTTTGGTCCACTTCTCTGAATCTGAAGTGACTATAATTGTGTATGAGGATAGTACCTGCTTTTTCTACGTTAGTCACAGAACACAGATAGATAACCAGGTGACAGCTGGTCCTGCTGTGGTAAACCTTGCTGGGAACACTACCCAAATAAGTTCAGGAAATTAAAAAAAAAAAAAAAAAAAAAAGATGTAGTAATTGAGATTCTGTATTTTATATATAATAACCCCACACTCCTGTAAAATGAGTTCCAGTGAATGTCTCAGGCTTTTACCAGGTTAGTAATCCCGTCTTTTTTTTTTTAAGATTTTATTTATTTATCCATGAGAGATACACAGAGAGAGAAAGAGAGGCAGAAACGCAGGCAGAGAGAGAAGCAGGCTCCATGCAGGGAGCCCGACGTGGGACTCGATCCCAGGTCTCCAGGATCAGGCCCTGGGCTGAAGGCAACGCTAAACCACTGAGCCACCCGGGCTGCCCATCCCCTGTCTTTTTTATCTAGAAAGACAGCTAGACAAAATGACCATGTGTATTTCTTCCAGCCACCTTTGCTATAAGTCTTTATACCCCTTCTCTATACTGGTAAGACAACTTTAAATTTTTATAGCAATCTGTAATAATCAAAATTCCACGTACATTATATCATATAATCTTCAGTATCATGTAATCTTCAACAAAATTGGGATGTTAAACCTTAATGTCTCTTACAGGTAAGAAACTTGAGGATAATAAATGTAAAATAATTAGACCTGGTCATAAAGCTAATGAGCAGCAGAACCGCACATTTTCTGAAAGACTTGGTATATTCATCCTAGTATTGCAACAAAATATGCTTCCAATGCCCACGCAATGATTCTCAGCTGGGGTGAAGAAAGACCAAATATGGCAGAAATACCTCTGTGGTGTTCCCAAAATCTACATGACTGTCCTTGCTTCCATGAGCTTTCCAAGTTATTTTGTTCTAGCTGCCCAAGGAACATATCATTTATTTTGAAAACTATTCATATGCAGAATGCATATATAGTATGAGGGGAAAAAGAATGTAAGTGAAAACAAATAGTCTTTGGGGCTTTTTATTTATGAATGTACTTACGTCAAGAATCATGTGTGTAATCTAGCTATTTCAACTTAGAATTCAGACAGATTCCTTCCTGCCTGTAGATCTGAAAGGTTGGGACTAAGATGTTTAGATGAGGGGTGGATATTTCCTTAGGAAAATCTCAGAAGAGGGAAATGTCAGTCTCCTAGAGACTGAGATTTCTTTAGGGAATCTCATCCTGAGAAAAGAGAAAGTTCAAACAGAAGAAAGCTTTCCAGTTCTGCAGACCTCAGAAATTGACTTCAGAAGAGGCAGAAAGTAGAATTGGTGATTCTTTTATGTTCTTTATCCTAGCCCACCACGGTGTAGAAAAAGCCAGAAACTCAGAGTGAAACATCTGTCCATAAATTAAAGATATACTTGAAGTAGAAACCTCCCTTCCCAGTTGTGTTTCAGGGACTTGAGTGTAGAGAACATGATGTAGGATAATAAGGTGTTAACACAATTGATAAGAACTCCCAAGTCATCTTACAAAAAGTTTAAACATTCAAGTGCAAATAGTTGAGAAAGCCAGCAAATGTGTATTGATATATGTCCCTGTTTTGATATATTTCCACTAAAAATAAGTTCAAAAGTTTTTAACTGTCTTTGGAAAGGATCATTACATTTAGTGGAGATAAGTTTTGCTAAACACCTAATTCTGTGATATACCAGTTAAATAGGAACAAGAATAATGAAAGAAGATTTTTAATACCCTCACTTCAGGGCTTTGATACTCAGATCTGCATGGTCACCATTCCGACATAGAAATATTTTGAAGCTCTTGAGAAATATGTGAGCCTGTTCAGTAATTGTGAACCGACAGTCTTCTAATTACAAGACTCCATTTCCCCCAGAATCGATTGCTGTCATCAAATATTTATCTGTTTGTTTGCTAGGGTGTGCTTTTTGCCTTTTCTCAACTCACTGATAGGTATTTTATAGTTTATAACAATTTAAATCTTATTGGTATAAAACAACTGGGAAAACACTGTAGACTAGAACTATAACTTACATTAAATCAGCAAACTAGGAATCAAGGGCAGTGGAAGAATCAACCAAATAAACAGTCATGGTTCTTTTTCTATAGGATAAAACATCACCTACCTGTCAGGGAAAAAATAAGGCAGATTCGTGTGAACTTGGAGAGAGAGGAAGTTGCTAAAAGTCTGGGAGTGTCATACAGACATGTTTACTTTAAAATCCAAAGTTTTTTGTTTTGTTTTTGTTTAGAGAGAAAGTGTATACATGAGTGGTGGGAAGGGGCAGAGGGAGAGGGAGAGAGGGAATCTCAAGCAGACTCCATGCCCTGCATGAAGCCCAAAGCAGGGCCCGATCTCTCAGAACCCTGAGTTCATGACCTGAGTCAAAATCAAGAGTCAGATTCTTAACTTAATGAGCCAACCAGGTGCCTCGTAAAATTTGATGTTTTAATTGAGGGCTATCTTAATGTTTCTAGGCTTCCAAAGTTCTTTGCTAAAATGACATGTGACAGGGTTATATACCACAACGTTGATTGATATTATGGGGTATTTTTGCTTGTTTCTCCTCTTCTTAATAGAACACAAGGTGTCATTTTCTCTCTTTCAGCACACTCCAAAACAGAAATAAAGATTAAAAGCTCATAGGCTTACTTCTCAGGTTGATACCTGCCTCCCACCTCGCTCACAGAAACCATGTGAGGATAGGACTGAGAGACAGCAGCATGGAAGAAAAGTGGCAACTTAAATAGCAGATGAGAGATTCATATGGAGGGGTCAAGGGAAAGAGGGTAGGAAGACGAAGACAAAACCTCTAGAGCAGAGTTTCTTTTTGTTTTTCCTTTTTTATTTTCTTTTTCTATTTAAATTCAATTAATATGTAGCATATTATTAGTCTCCAAGGTAGGGTTCAGGGATTCATCATCAGTCTTATATGACAGCTGGTGTAGAGCAGAGTTTCTTAAGCAGGGTTCTCCAGAATCCTAGGAGTCCACTAGATGATGCTAGGGGTTCCTTGAGAGATTGACTTAGAAAAATAAATTATTCATGGTTTTTGGAACTTTGTGCTCTGTGGAATGCCAGCACTTAGAGTGGTAGACAGTCATCATGCCACCTTGCTTGTGATCTCATCAGATGTCTTTTAACCCCAAATGGCAGTGTGCAGGATTGCGTGCACTTAATTGATTCCATTCTCAGTTGCTAACATGAGATAAAGGATGGTGGTGATCACTGATGAGCACGATATTGTATTGAGGAGCCGATGACAGGCTTCTTCCTTCTAAAACCAACCTTCCTTGAAGCTGTGTTGGCTGGATCCTCCAGGTGTAGACTCAAAGACAGAGTTAGAAGAGAAAGAGATGTATTTGGGGAAATTCCTACAAAAGAGAAGGAACAGAAGCATGCAGAAGAAGCCTCAAGACTGGAATGCTGATCTGACATCTGTGAAAGGGGAAGGAAAGAAAGGAAAGTCAGGTTGGAAGATCTTTAGATGACAGCACTTTGTTGCAAGAGTCAGGCAGCGAACAGGTTGCTGGTGTACAAAGATGCCCCATAAAGGAATCTCTCACTGGACATGAATGAGCAGATGCTGTTACCCAGCCACATCTTTCATTCATTATGGGCTGCCTGGGAAGAACATGGCTTTGGTTCAAACACTGCAGTGCAGCATCCTCGCAACTCACCAGCAAATTCCCTCTTGAAAGGCAATCTGAGCTGCACACCTGCCACATTTCACCTTGTGCGCCGCATGAATCCACTTCTCCATACATGTTCGACTTACAGATCCTCAGGGTTCCAGCTGACCTCTCTTTTTGTGGAGGAACTCAGGAGCAGGAGATTAATGGGACAAAAGTAGAGTAGTTGGTATCCATCCTCCACTGTCCATTCCAAATATCCATCCTCTGCTTGTGTTGGTGACTGAGATGAAAGTGTGACGAATCCACATTCCCAAAGGAACCATATCCTTCCAGGACCAGAGTTGCTTCGTTGTCCCTTCCATGGTCACAGTCAAAGGACTACTGAAAAGCACCCAAGCAGGATTATCCAGATTATCCAGCAGGTATTTTTCCCACCCCCATTGTTTAAATAATTTTCATGTTTAGTGCCTATTTCCATGTGCTTGTCTACTTACATCTCCACTCAACCTCCTTGCTTTGGTCTTCTTGTCCTTTTCCTGTCAGGTCCCTGGGCACCTGGCCAGGCCATTTGCTATTGCTCACAGTTCTGTACATCTGTACATCTGTACATCTTCTCACCTAAGGCCATGTCTCCTTTCATACGGAATGGGTGGCTGCTGTGCTCATCGGGAAGATTTTTCCTTACAACTGTATTACCAGGCTGACTCCAAATGTGGCTGATGGCAAGTACTGCCCATTTTGGGCTTCTACCCACAAATCAAGCTGGGCTCTCACTCAAGCTTCTTTCTCCTTCTTCTGTATGGTCACAGCTATGAGCTGAGGGAAGGACAAACTGTTGGGTGACATGAGGGCCTGCTCCTCCTAGTTGAGCTTGAACACAAATGTACCACTTCTGTCTTACTGTGGACCGTTGTTGAGCCTACCTGACTACACTGACCTGGTAGGTCTGATAGGATCCAACTCAGTGTAGTGTTCTGAACACATGGTCACTTGGTTGCTCGTAGTCAAGTGTCCCATCTCTGCAAGACAAACCACATTGCCAGGAGTTGTTTCTCAAAAGGTGTATCATTCTCTGGTGAAAGGGGTGTGTTTTTATTCTAGATTCCCAGGGGCCTGTGTCATGATTCTCCCACAGGGACTTGCCAAAGCCTACAATCCTCTCAGGGACACCTTTGTTACCATAGGTTCTTCTGGATTATAGGACTCAAATAGAAGAGTTTCTCGCACCACAGTGTAGGCCTGCTATAGAGTCCTCTCCTGCTCTAGTCCCATTCAGAGCTAGGAACCTTCCATGACACCTAAAATATGGACCAAAGCATTATTCCTCAGTGTGGAATACATTGCCTCCAGAAACCAAAGAAGTCTACTGAGCATTGTGTTTATTTTTCAGTAGTAGGGAATGCAAAAAAAGCAGAAATGTGTCTTTTCACAAAAACCAGAACCTGAATCTAAAAATTTACTCAAGTGGCAGGACCTTGAATCATTATAAATTTCATCTGTCCTTTTCTATAGTGTATAAATCTTACCTAACGCCTCCAGCATGCTAGCCACCTCTTGCTAACCTTACCTGATAAACATGATGGCATCAACAAAATGAATCAATGTGATATTTTGTAGTATGTCCAAACAGTCCACATCTCTTCTGGTTATATTATGACAGAGAGCAAGAAAGTAAATGTAGTGTGGAACAACACCGTAAATGTATTTTGTTGTCCATTCTGTGTGAATACAAACTATTTGCAAGAGAAAATAATGCATTTGACAAATCAGTGGCTGCATACTATGTGCCTTAGGCCCTTGTAATCTGCTCCAACCAAGGTACCACATCTGCTACAACAGCTACAATCAGGGCTATCACTTGGGTAAGTTTGCAGTAGTACAAAGTCACTCTCCAGAGTACATGTGTTTTCAGAATTTAGTGGCAATATAATAATGACTACCACTCTTACATCCTTAAGAATAGAGCTAATCTCCACCATCCCCCTGGAATACCATATTGTATTAATTAGTTATATTTTGGGAGAGGAGGGGAACACTTTCAGAGGCTTCTGATCACTCTGATTCCACGGGACCATGATCTTTTGTAGGGCTTCCATCAACCCCTGAATATGTCAATTCCAATTATATAGTCAAGGACCTGCTAAGTGACCATTTCCATTTACGATGGACTGTTACTGGGCCTACCTGACTTTATTGACCTGGTAAGTGTGACAGAGTCCAACTCAAAATGTAGAGTTCTGGATGCATCATCACTTGGTGTCCCTTTACAGGACCAGTAATATTAGATAGATTCACAGAACCAGTAGTTCTGCTGTAAATATACCTTTGGCAGGACCGTATTTGTTACCTGCTTCCTGTAGGCTCCCACTCCAACAAGATCCTTGATAATACTTTGAGGCTGCAAGTATCAATGTCAACTTAGACCCTGTGTCCAGTAGCCTTCAAAAAGTCTAGATATTATTTTATTCCTGAAACACAGTGATCTGAGTAAATGACTAGGCGACTGAGAACACCACAGTCTAAATCTGCCAGGGTGTTGCATGGGCCTCCCTCCTCAGGATCTAATTACCTGTTTAGTCATAAGGTTCTGGGTCTGAAAACTGACTCAAGTTGAGAAATTCAGCAAAAGATCATAATTTCCAATTAAAGTGGTCCATCCACAGTCTCTTGAATATTCATGCTTACCTTCTTTTGATTGCCTATATTAAGCAACACTCTTGTTGGCTGTTAATCTATGTTACCATGATAGTGTAGTCTATTAATAATCTCCAAGCCTCCTCTTCTGCCTCTCTGACTTGTCAGTCATTACATTAATTGCAGTCTCCTTCCTGCAACTTTGGGACCTCATTATCTGTATTATTATATTATTTTTAAAAAATATTTTATTTATTCATGAGAGACACAGAGAGAGAGAGAGACAGAGACACAGGCAGAGGGAGAAGCAGGCTCCATGCAGGAAGCCCAATATGGGACTCGATCCCAGGCTCTAGGATCACACTCTGGGCTGAAGGCAGGTGCTAAACCACTGAGCCACCCAGGGATCCCCTGTATTATTATATTAATAAGCCAAGCTTGTGCCCATCGGCCAGCGATGATGGTGTCCATCTCTCCAGTGCATTCTTGAAGGCCTTAGTAAGTTATGTGTTTCCTAAAGTTTCCCGCTAAACCTCTGATGGCTCTTCTGTTCCAGCATGTCCACTCCCCTCTGAGTCTTTTAATCATTTCATACACTGTTGACCATGCGTGCCTCCAACAAGTGTGTAACAAGTCTCCTGATGTAACAGACAATCAGAGGGAATTTTTCGTCATAGAAAGGGAATTTTTATGAGCCACAACTTAAATGTCCTCCTGTTGCTTTGTTGTTTTCAGAAATATTGCAAGCCACCGATCAAGTAAGTTAGAAGACATTTTTGAAATGTCTTGTTCATTATTTATTATGCCCTTTTGTTTTATATTTTATTAATATTTGTGTTTTTAAGCAAGTCAGATGGTCCAGTATGAAGCATCTTTGCAGACATGAGATGGAAAAGGAAGATTCTAGAGTTAGGCCTATGAACAATTCCCATACAGTTCGTGATAAAGAATTACAATCTTCTTGGTGGTTTCATTGCACTAGTGTATCAAGCGAGACAAAGAATAAATTCCTCTCTTACCAGGGAAGCTATTTTTCCATGGATTTTTACATGGGCTGGTAATCCAAGTTGTTTTGACCTGTTGCATGTTGTTTGTGGCAGACAAGTTAAAGATTTTTTTTATTTTTTAAAACATTTTAAAAATAATCTCTACACTCAACATGGGGCTTGAACCCACAATCCCGAGATCAAGAGTCTTATGCTCCACTGACTGAATCATCCAGGCACCCCTGTGGCAGGCAAGTTAAAATGCTGCACTGCCTCCAGAAATCTTGGAAAGACACTTAAGTACAAATTACATCCAGTTGACAAAGAAAGATGATGATTATTTTAAGCATCTATTGGAATTTCAAAATAGAGTAAAGCTTTTGTCAAGAAAAGGTCACACTCATTGAAAAGTCTCAAAATCAAGTTACTGAGCAACAAAACATTGCCTAGAAGAAAAAAAGTTACACAACTGGTGAAAAAAACTGCCAGTATATAGTAAGTAAATTAAGACTCAGCAGGAGGAATTGAAAAGATTTCTCATGAAAAAATGTCAATACAGGGTTGACATGTCACATAATATCAAATGGAATTTTGTATAATAAACTGAAAAATGAGGTTTTCTATCCAGGTTGATGAAGAAACGGATGTCACCAATAATGTCATGTTATAGGATTTGTAAGATTTGTAAATGATGGAGAAATTTAAGAAAGATTTCACTGCTGCCATACATTGCCCAGAACAGAGGTAAAGCTATATTTAATGTTTTTTTTTCTTTATACTTGGAAAAAAATAAAGACGTGTCTTAGAGGAATTACATTGGCATCTGTCCTGATGGTGCCCCATCAATGGTTGGTTCTGTGAGAAGGTTTCTCTCTCTAATTGTTAAAAAATAAAATTCTAACATTGTATCCACACACTGATTTTTTTTGCAAGAGGTAAAGATGAAATAAATTACATTCTTGCTGATGCTACAAAAGTAATTAGCTTTATTAAGCAAAGACCAGTTTACTTGAAAATGGTTTAAAAACCTGAACAAAGAGCTTATAAATTTCTTCTAAATGCAGAAATCTGGCGGCTTAACAGAGAAGAGTTCTCAATACAGTATTGGAACTAAAATATATATTGTAGGAGTACTAGGATTTTCAAAAAAAAAAATAGTAGCTGGATTTTGCTGAGTGGTTTGAAGAAGAGTGCTACAGAAACTAGCTACTGAAGAGAGATTTTTCTTCACGTGAACTGGTTGGACAAAATGGAAAGATTCTTGGCCTTAAAAGGAAACTGAATTTTGTGAGGAAAAATTTCAGGTTGCAAAAGAAAATCTTTTAAGTTTCCATTGCTGCCAGAGCTTGAGAATAGGGGGAGGGAATCAAGTTATACTGAAAAACCACTTAGGAAAACTGCAACAAAAAAAAAAAAAAAGTTTTTCTTTTCTTCTCTCTTGAACACCTATGTATGACTGGGTACTTTCTCTGTACCTTCTGCCTTGCCTGAGAACTTTGCGTGAAGAAAAGAATCTTCTGAGCTGCACACTGATTTAATACTCAAGATGATATTTATTCACTTGCCTTAGAGAAGTTCTAGGTTTCTGTGAATAGAGTACCCTGCATTCATTGGAAAGCGATGAACACTGACCTGACATTTTCAAACTTTGATATGTGTGAGCAAGCTTATTCATTTAGCAATCATCAAGAGCCAAGACAGAAACTCTATTTCTGTTGAACATAAAATCTGTGTGTGCTTACCTCAAGCTTCATCCAGAATTAAGAATTTGTGCAGTGAAAATGAAACATAGATTCTACATTAAAAGGTAAAAGATTTCTTTATTTCAAGTTTCAGAAATAACCCTTTTATGTATATACAGGTCTATACAAGAATAGGAAACCAACACATGTGTATAATAATTTTGCAACTTCTAGAATTAAAATAGAGCGAGGATTAAAGTTGACACGATCATATGTCACTCAAAGAAATTAAAGGCTTGCATGCACTGTGTTTCAGGATATATATCTTATCTTATGGTTTTAGTAAATTTACTATATTCATTGTCAACAAATCTTACTGTAACCCATATTACTTAAATTAACATATTATCTTTATTTAAATTAAATTTCCTGAGCCTACTTTTAAAGGAACTAAATCCTATTTTGACTTAAGCAACTTTTTAACAGAGGCAAACTATAGCCCATAGGCTAACGTTGGCCTATATATATATATATATATATATATTTTAAGATTTTATTTATTTATTCATGCGAGACAGAGAGAGAGAGGGGGGGGGGGGGCAGAGACACAGGCAGAGGGAGAAGCAGGCTCCCAGGCAGGGACTCGATCCCAGGTCTCCAGGATCAGGCCCTGGGCTGAAGGCAGCGCTAAACCCCTGAGCCACCAGGGCTGCCCAAAGTTGGCCTATATTAAAACATGTTTTCACTAATAAAGTTTTATTGGAACACAGCCATGTCCATTCCCTTATGTATTTTCCATGGCTGCTTTTGCTTTACAACAGCTGACTCGAATAACTGCAACAGAAACCATATGACTTCCAAAGCCTAGAATACTTATTATCTGGTCCTTTACAGGAAGAGGTTGTTGGCCCTTATCTAACAGAAATTTATTATGGTTACCTTGTGATTCTTTATATCTTTATGAAGTTAAGAAAAAAGCTAAGCTAGGCTTAACAATCTGGTGGTTCTGTTTTGTTTTTCCCCAACATGTTTAGCTATAAAGTCATTCTTGGTTTAAATGGAGAAAGGCCTGATTAACAGTTTGAATAATAAAAATATGTGCAAAGACCTTTAGTCAAAGGATAAAATTCTTAAAAATCAAATAAGAAATTTAAGAAAGGGAACACTTGAACTTTTGTTTATCAATATTACTGACTTCCATAAAGTTTATTTCCTATGTGGACCAGGAGAACTATAAACATAGAGTAATAATTTGGCCAAATAGATCCACAGGAAAATATCATTCTGTACTCAAAAGGACATTGCCAATTATTATAAGATCACTTCATCTATGTGCCAATAGTCCTAAGGCATCCTGAACTATTGCTGTAATAATTTTTATGGAGAGGTTCCCTGAGAGCCCACAATTATTTCAGTAGTTCCTCCACGGAAGGAGGATTGAGAAAGGCTGCCCTAGAGAGGAAGCACAGTGGAAGGAACCCAGAGAATAAGCTGTCTGTGAGCAGGATCCCCTACCACCATCCTCAGATCATGATTAATAGATAGCCTGCCTCGTAGGAAATATGTAAGCTTCCCTGTTACAAGTACAGAAATTGTGGACACAGGAAATAAGCACATAGAGATAGAAGTAAGAAGAACCTCACCATCCCACTGTAATAAATCTGATGGAAGCAGTTGAAAATGTTTCTAAGAGTAGCACCTGCTGAGAGAAATTCATCTCTCCCACTACAGAAAGAAAGGAACATTCCCTTGACTAGAAAAGAGAATGGGGCAAATTATGAAGTAATGGAACAGAGTCCAAATATTAATTCCAACGTCTTACATCCCTGAAAGTATGGGATGAAACACAGAGACAAAGAGATACAGCTGAGAAGACGTAGAATGATAGGATGAGGCAAGAAGATGCCATAGCTTCCCCCTGCCCCATGCAATACAGTTGACCCTTCAACAAACCAGGGGTTAGGGACAATGACCACCCTCACAACAGTAAAAAATCTGTGTATAACTTTTGACTCCCCAAAAGCTCGACTAATAGCTTATTGTTGACTGGAAGCCTTATGGATAACAGAAATAGTTGATTAACACATATTTTGTATGTTATATGCTTTATATACCATATTCTTATGAAAAAGTAATCTAGAAAAAAGAAAATGTTATTAAAACCATAAGGAGGAGAGAATACATTTAACAGTACTATATTTATTGAAAAAAAAATCAGTATATATAAATAGACCCACACTATTCAAACCTGTGTTTTTCAAGGGTCAGCTGTACTTTCTTCCGGAGTACTGGCCACGTGGGTAGGTCATCTGTAATGAAGGGCCAAATGGCATCATCTTATAGTATTATTTTCTTAGTGGGGGAAACCAGACATTCCACGTAGTAGGTGGATCTCTATGGCTTAGCTCCTCATGGCTGATACCAGTCAGGTCATTTTCCAATGAATGGAAATTACGAATACTCCCTTTGCTACAGATTAACTTCATCTTGAAGCCTATTTGCTTACTTTGTTCCACTTGAGACTGAACAAGTTTCTTAGAAAAAATAGAAGAGAGAAAATAATAAGAGAGAGAAAGAGAGAGAGAGAGCTGGTAAATTTTGGAAACAGATTCCAGATTTTTAATGATGCCAAAAAGAAGGGGAGGCATGTAATTTGTAAAGTACCCTCAGGGCCCTAAAACATGATTAGTCAAACACATAGAAAACATTTTCAAACCTTTTCTTAATTGTAACAGATGGTTGAGCAATACATTTCTATTTCAAGCTAAGGGATGTTCTGCAAATATATCTGGCTGGAGCCCAGACTGGCCACGATAGTATTTCATTGCTCAAAGAAGTTTGTGTGTGTAGTGAACTGTTAGAATTGCTACCACTAGCTGTCTGGGTGAGACTATTATTATTGAAATTGAAACCCTTAGTGTAGTAAAATTTCAAATTTAAAAAGAATAAGCCTTCCATATCCCTCTCATTTTAGAGATTGAAAAACAACAACAACAACAACAACAAAACAAAACAAATGAAAACTAAGATTTAGATCAGCTAAGTGAAATACTCCAAACCACACAGCTAATTGCAGAGCTGAAACCCAAACTGGAAACACCTGGTTTTTAGTGACGCACTACCTCCACTCACCATCACATGTGTGATGCCACCAGTAGTAATGAGTATCAAAGAGGTTAAAAAGTAGTTCATCCAAAGTCACATAGCTAGTCCACACATAACTAGTCCATCAAGATCCATTTCTGATTCTAAAATTTCTGCCTCATAAAATAATTCCCAGGGCTATTAAATCTCTGCATGGGGCAAAGAGAAGAAAATTGACTTTGGAATTAAAGAGACCCAAATTCTTTTTAAAAACTTATTTTTATTCGAGTTGATATACAATGTTACTTTAGTTCCAGGTGATTGAACTTTGCTTTATCTTATGCTCTGCTCATCACAAGTGTAGCTACCATCTGTCGTCATACAACGCTATTAGAATATCATTGATTATATTCTCTATGCTGTGCCTTTTATTACCATGACTTACTCATTTTATAACTAGAAGTTTGTATCTCCCACTCCCTTTCACCCATTTTGACCATCTCCCTACCCCCTCTCCTCTGGCAATTATCAATGTGTTCTTATATTTGTAAGTCGAGTTCTGCTTTTGATTTTTTTTAGATTCCACATATTAGTGAAATCATATGGTATTTTAAATAGACCTAAATTCTAAACTCAACACTATCACTTGGTAGCTGTGTGCACCGTGGCAATATACAAGTTTCCTTAAGTATCAGATTATCAGTTAATCATCCATAAAATTAATATTGATTAATCTTAAAATTGATATGAGGTTTTTTTGTTGTTTTTTTTTTTAAGATTTATTTATTTGAGAGAGCAGAGAGAGGGACAAAGGGAGAGTGAAACCCTAAGCAGACTCTGAGCTGAGTACAGGGCCTGACTCGGGCTAGATCTCAAGACCCTGAGATCATGACCTGGGCCAAAACCAAAAGTCAGACACTCAACTGACTGTACCATTCATGTGCCCATTAAAGTTGATATGAGTTTTAAATAAGAATATATATATATCGGGATCCCTGGGTGGTGCAGCGGTTTAGCTCCTGTCTTTGGCCCAGGGCACAATCCTGGAGACCCGGGATCGAATCCCACATCGGGCTCCCGGTGCATGGAGCCTGCTTCTCCCTCTGCCTGTGTCTCTGCCTCTCTCTCTCTCTCTCTCTCTCTCTCTGTGACTATCATAAATAAATAAAAATTAAAAATAAATAAATAAATAAATAAATAAAAATTAAAAAAATAAAAAGAATATATATATATATCACAGTGTCTATCATATATCAAGTACTCAATAGTATCAAGTACTCAATATACCAAGTACTCTCTATATATATACCACAGTGTCTGTCATATATCAAGTACTCAATAGATGTTATTTTCTCTATGTCAACATGTTCTTTAATTATGTATTGCCAGTATGTCATTAATTTGAAGTGGGGAGAACAAATTCTTCTATTCTGTACAAACCACATCATCCACCTACTTAGATCTTCAAGTGAGGGGGAGGTTGACATAAGAAGAGGAAGTAAACAGGAAGGTAAAAAGAGTGTATTCAGAAAATTTGCACCCACCCACAAGTGAATAGAAACATCAGAAAATATAGAGGCTTTGAACTCTAGTGCTATCTATTTCAGCCCCTGTAATTAGCGGTGATTGATGATACAACCTGTCCTTAGGAAGTCTTTCAAACACCAACTATACCCAAAGCTTTGTAATGGAAACTCACTTCACCCCCTTACTGTCCTGTCCACCTACTCATGCATCTGAAAGAAATATGAGTCTCATCCTCCAGTCAGATGTGAAGCCCTGTGAGGAGAGCAAATAATGAGAAGAAGCCCTGTACACTGCATCCCTTAGGAGAAGCTGGGTATCCTGGGTATCCTGAGGTTGGGTATCTTTTTGCCTATTACTACCTTGCTTCAAAAAGCCAAAGGCATATATATATGAGATCCCTGGGTGGCTCAGCAGTTTAACACCTGCCTTCCGCCCAGGGCGTGATTCTGGAGTTCCGGGATCGAGTCCCACATCAGGCTCCCTGCATGGAGCCTGCTTCTCCCTCTGCCTGTGTCTCTCATGAATAAATAAATAAAATCTTAAAAAAAAAAGAAGTCAAAAGGCAATCTCAAATCCTGACCTAGTGAGGTTGTCCTCATTACTCCCATTTTATGTATAAGTAACTGACCCTCTGACACTGTGTAAAGACTTATGTACTTATCAAATTCATACAGCTTGCAAGTGACAAAATCAATATTGCTAGGGTATACTTTCAGGAAAAGGGGATCTGGGGGCACCTGAGTGACTCAGTTGGTTAAGCATCTGCCTTCGGCTCAGGTCATGATCCCAGGGTTCTGGGATTGAGCCCCACATCAGGCTTCCCTGCTAAGCAGGGAGTCTGCTTCTCCCTCTCCCTATGTTCCTCCCTCTACTTATACATTCTCTCTCTCTCTGTCAAATAAATAAATAAAATATTTTTTAAAAAAAAAGAAAAGAAAAAAGGGATCCAGAATGGGTAATTAGAGCAAGAATTAAAGAAAAGATACAGGAATTAGAACCAAATGACCCAGGAACATAAGCAGCAGCCATTGCCTACAATGGTGCTTTAATATCTATCATTCTGGTAGAACTAGTGAACGGACATGATGAATACCAATAATGTTAATCATGGTAATCAGTTAATCATGCATGAAAAGGTGACATTAACACCAACATCTTAAAATTTTTTTTTAATTTTTTTTTTTTTTATTTATGATAGTCACAGAGAGAGAGAGATAGAGAGGCAGAGACACAGGCAGAGGGAGAAGCAGGCTCCATGCACCGGGAGCCCGACGTGGGATTCCATCCTGGGTCTGTCTCCAGGATCGCGCCCTGGGCCAAAGGCAGGCGCCAAACCGCTGCGCCACCCAGGGATCCCAACATCTTAAAATTGATATGAGTTTTTAAAAAAGATTTATTACTTGCAGAAAGCAAGTAAGGGGGACCCCCAGCAGAGATTCCTTCTTGGGCATTTAGAATGTGGACCTTTGCACAGGTGGTTTTACTCTACCTGGAACACTTCCATCTCTTTTCAAATGGATCTGAGATATAAATAAAAATATTAATGATGCTAAATGTTTTATCTCTTTCATTAGGGAAAAAACATTGAAGTTCTCCCAATAGTGTGCACAGAGATCATCTGGACATATCAGATTGTCCATAATCTTTATGGCTTAAAACAACACAAATGAATTTATGGTTCTTTTTTTTTTTTAATCTTATGGTTCTAAAAGTCAAAAGTCAGATATGGGTCTCACTGGCCTACAATCAAGGTATCTGTAGAGCTGCCTTCCCTCTGAGGCTCTCAGGGATAATCTGTCTTCTTACCTTTCCTAGTTTCTAGGGGCCATCTGCCATGCTCACCTTATCGTCTCTTCTTCCACCTCCAAAGCACATCATTCTGACTCTACTTCCATCATCACACTCCCTCTCTCTGACCTTGGTTATGTTGCTTCCCTGTTATAAGGACAGTTGTTATTACATTGAACCTACCTGAGTAATCCAGGATAATCTCACCTCAAAATGCTTAATTTAATGACAGCAGAGTCAATATGTTGCATGTTTACCATGTAACATATTTATAGTTTCTAGGGATTAGGATTGGAGCATCTCTGAAGGGTCATTTTTCTATCTACCAAACAGGTCGTAATTATTTTTCTTTATCTGGAGTTTTCAAACTGAGTGGAACCCCATTCCTCTCTTTATGTTTACCTATAGCATGTTTCTCCTGATCTCCCATGCAGAAACTTCAAAACTTGAAGTTTTGAGAGTCCTCCCTCTCATTCTTTCTTGCATCCAAACTCTAAAACATCCCCCAAATTTTCCTTCTCTATCCCATTTGCATTCTTAATTCAGGCTCTTTTAACTTATTGCCTGGATTATTTCAAAGGCATCCAAACTCAACCTCATGCAACAATTTCTCCCTGCTCCAATCCGTTTTGCAAAGTTCTTCCATAATTAACACGCAATTATGTGTCAGACTCTTTTCTTAAGGCCACAACTGAGTTAGGGACAGATGGAGCTAGGCAGAGAAAGATAAGGGAAAAACCCAGAGTGAGGGTCCCAGAAATCTGTAGGCTCCCATAAATCCCAGGGACACTGAAAGGCCCAGAGTCAGGCTCCTACCCATGCCAAGGAAACAGAGATAAGGCAGCAAAAACAGAGAAAAATAAAATAAAAAATAAATCTGTCCCCCTAGCTCCAAAATGTTAGAGAGTATCTTCCTTTGGTGGCTACTGATGGAGAATCACAGAAACTCACCAGACCCCAAAACAGCCATATGTCATTCACTCAAGACAGCACAAAAAATCACAAGGCCATAAATTTTCTAGTTAGGTTCTCAATAAAAGACCAACTCTACAAGCCCTCAGTCATAACCCTGTCAGGACCCCTTCTAACTTCTGAGAGCTTTCTCTGTATCTTTGCTTAATAAACTTCTGTCTCTTTACTCACTCTCCATTGTCCTCTGGATTCATTCTTTGATTCCCTGAGACAAGAACCTAGCCCTCCTATATCACAACCGCTCCATACACCTCAACTTGGCAATCAAAATCCCTTCAAAATCTTACTGCAAACTTCTTCCAATCCCCTTTTATATACCTTACATCCCAGCCACACGGAACTTTGCGTAATTTCCCAGTAAGATCTCGGAGCAGTTGAAGATGCTTTGACTTTACTCATTGTATTGCTGAGTATCCTTAATTTTTTTTCTTTACCGGTGGAATTCAGATCAGCCTTTTCATACACCCACCAAGTATATGAAATTCACCTTGTCCATTCCACCAGGTATCTCTTCTCCAAATGCTGTACCATACCAAATTATTCATTTCCATGCCTGTCCCCAACAATTCCTAGTTTTTTATTATGGCATCTATGACATTCTTTTCTACTACTTGCTTATCATCGTATGCTATTTCCCAAACTACAAGCTCATTGAAGAAGGCAGGGACTGAGTCTCATTCTTGTTTTATTTCCTATCTAGTGCTTAATCTATTTCTGATCTAGTGCTTAATCTAGCCCTGGCTCATGACTCAGCTTTTCATTCTGAGTAAAATTGGGACTTAGACTTGGCTCTTTACTGAACAGTGGATTAGTGACACCGGGGAAACAACTTACTAGTATGTATTTTCAATTTTGTTTGGGGGAGATTGATAAAAAGAATAAAAGAGAAAGAAAGAATAGTTTCTTAAATTTACTTTTTTTTTTTTCTCTAATGTTTGGAGAGATAAAACAAAAAAATGGAAGACAAAATATGCCTGTTCTGATCCAGCCTGAGAGCTAGATCTGACCTGGATAGAAAGAGCAACAGCAGGAAGGAACTGAAGGGATTATAAGATGTAATGTTGTAAAACTTTAGAAAAGAAGTGCTATTTTTGAGTCCCAATGGAAGAATTTCACAGAAGTGGGTGCAAAGTAATTGCCCTACCCTATCACAGTCTGTAGTATGAGAATGTTTGGAGCAGTGACCCATGAAAAAAATCTCTGTTATGACCAAATAATAGGGGAGATTATTGGCACTCAGCAAAAAGTTTCACTGTTCTAGAAAGCTTCAGTGGTCATACCGGGGCAGAGGGCCTTCCCACAAGTTTTTGGGCATTAGACCTTTGGCAAATACACCAGAGCAGAAGAACATGAAAAAATTTATTCCGAGCTCATATAAACTCCCTTTTGGGGATTCCCAGATATAGTTGTATTTATTCCCAAAGAATTAAGCAGACTGAGGTTGTGTAATCGTGCAGATTAGAATGAGGAGTCATGAGAAATTTAGTGTTAAAGTTCATGCAACCGGACACTTAACCAAAGCTGGTAAGGTCTAAGGTCATTCAGGTTACATAAAAGATCTAATGAATGAGTGAACAATAAGTGCTTGATGTGATGGAGGTCAGAGTTTTTTCACTATTACCAAAATGCAGGTTTTATTTTCAGTACCAGGCCTATCCTTTATAAGAAATGATGAACTCATGTCATTGAAGGTCTGTTTCCAATAGGAGTTCATTATTTTAAAAGCTTAATTCAGTGGCTGGCACATAGTCTAGGTTTGATTCCTGAGCCTTTATCCTCACCTAGAATCAACTGCAAGCCTTTTATAACACTATGTATTTTTTTTTCATCCATGGAGCAGTAGTATCAGTGAACTACTATTTATCCACTATATGGTACAAAGGAAAGCTACATATGTAATGTGATTTGTAGTAGGAGATAAAAGAATCTCTATCAAATAAAGCATGATGATTTACTTAGCCTTACTATTAACTAAGGGGAAAACAAAAAAGTATACAGAGTTAAAAAATAAATGAAACATTAATATAGTATATCTATTCTGTTGTGCAAGTGCCTATGAGATGTTAAGTTGAAATATTGTCTAACATTTTGCCGATAGGGGGAAAAAATAACAGCAGATGGGCCAAGCAGAAGGCAGAACAAAATCATTTTATATTCTTTTCAATATAGTTTTTTTTTCAGTTTCATTACAGATAGGACTATGATAGATAATTCTACATCAGAAGACATGCATCAGATATTCTTGCAATTATACACATGTGTTACTTTTAGGGCTACTTTCACAAGTAAGATATTACTAGTAAGTTCTTTTCCAGGAGGCATGGATGAAATGAGGAATCCCTGAAGAGTACAAGAATTATGCAGGATGGTAAAAGTGGAGAGGCTTCCACTAGGAAGCTGCATTCTGTGATGCCACTGCCCTGCATTTAATATTGACTGATTTTAGCCATGAAGATGTTTATTAGTTATCATGCACTACTCTGATCTTGTTCAATTTGTCATCAGGAGCAAAGTGGTATAACAGCAAAGACAACAGATGTTGGGGATGACAAGCCAAATTATTGGAAACTCAGCCAATAATTTCTCCTCAAAAGTAAATGGTTTGACTTTATAATCTCCTGAATTCATTTCTTTCATAAGCAGCCCATGGGTTTGCATTGTTGAATTGGAACGCCATCTGTTTCCTGGACGCAGATAACCTTGGTTCCTGCCCCACATGATAAGTCCACCCGTCACAGTTCAACTAACATTCTCCTGTTATTATAAACCCAAGTGCAGCATTCTCAGTCAGGACCACAACTGGAAGACTGATAATATTCCCCCAGGAAATTTGCGTATTTTAGCACGCTCCTTCAAATCCAAAGTTTTGAAACAAACGTTGTCCAGCCTATTTTTAAAATATATTTATGATGGTAAAGAAGCATGTTTATAAGAAGTCTTCTGTTAATGTTTATGTTGAGGCACACTCATTTGTTAGTAATGGAAACTAGTTTTATTTAAATAATACTTTATGCTGGTTCACTATTGGCAAAATATATATTAATTCACATTGATTATAATAATCCTATGATTATTATTCAGGATTTATAGAAGAGGGAATCAAGACTTGAGAGTTTATTTATCAATTCTTATTGAGAATTTCCTGGGTGTTGGATAGGAGAGGTATTAAGGGTTTAGCTGTCAGTAAAATGGACATAGATTCTGACCCCACGAGTCTTAAATCTAGTAGAGGAGACAGGGCTTAAATATGTTATATTGATAACTATGAAGAAAATTAAAGGGGTATGATCAGAGAGTATAACAAGATAGTTTAGTTTAGAAGGGAAGGTCAGGGAAGCCTTCTCTGAAGAAGGGACACTGAAGCTGACACCACAAAGATGATTGGGAGTCACCCGGGCAAAAAGTACAAGAAAGAGTGGGGTAGGCAAAGCTTTAGGAAGGCTTTCGGTGGGAAAGAGGTTAGCTCTTTCCAAGAACGGATGAGAGACAGTGAGCTGGCTCAAAGGTAAACCAAAGGAAAAGTGAGATGAGGAAAAATGAAGTAGGAAACAGGGGACCTATGGGGTCACATTCAACATCTGCCTTACTTGCCCAATGTCACACACATAGAAGTTGGCCTCACTGAGATTAAAACTTGTCTCTTAAAAAAAAAAACAAAAAACAAAAAACAAAAAACAAACAAAAAAAACTTGTCTTTTGATTTCTGTTCTATTTCTCTTCACTTCTTTATGGTACTTTCTTCATTAAAGAAAAAAATTAAGCACTCGTATAGGACCATAGATTTGCGTAGATGAACAGAGGCTGCTGTGAAAACAAACAAAACAACAAAGCAACTTGTTGCTCCTTCAGGTTTGTTGCCTGAAAACCTGTTTGTTGTTTTTGTTTGGTTTGGTGGAGGACTTAGGTCAGTCATGTGATGATTCAGTGATGAATAAGCTTGTTTCCTGCCAAATTATCATGGGTAGAGTGGTTATTTTCCATGAGCAGCTTTGTGTCATTGTTACTTTAAGCCAGATAACTAATTTCTTTGGGGACAAGTTCCCTCACCTGTAAGAAAAGGCTGAGAGAATTTCCTAAGAAACTTTTATCAATTGCTCCTGGCAGTTATCTGCCCACCACAAGGGTAATCAGCCTTAAGTTGCAGTTGCCCTGCAGATAACAGAGCAGAGAGAACAGAAACCCTTAATGAAATCATTGAGCCTTTGTATCACTCAATGTCAAAGCTTGGTCTAGCTCTCTGCTTTCTGTAACGGGAATGAAGAAAACAGTAATGATGGCATTTCTAATTAAGCTGATTGAAGTGAATTTCTCTATAGCTGAAATCATCAATGTATGTACCTTTTCTATCTTAACATAAATTTGAGGCTCTATTGCATGTGTTCTAGTATATTCTGGACTTGTTAGTACACATTTCAAAGGCATATTTTTCTGAGTACTTCAAGAGTGCAAAATTTTATACTAGGGCAAAGATGAATGAGGTGGGGTCTTTTCCCTTGAGTTGCATACAAACATGAAAAGGGGCAAATGAAATGTACAAATGCCAGTTATCTAAGGCAGATGCATATATATTATGAACATAAGTAAGATGTGATGCCTAGGGGTGCTTGGGTGGCTCATTTGTTTAAGCATCTGACTTCAGCTCAGGTCATGATCTCAGGGTCCTGGGATTGAGCCCCATGTCTGGCCCTGTGCTCTGCGGGGAGCCTGCTTCTTTCTCCCTCTCCCTCCCCCCTCCACCTGCTCATGCTCTCTCTGTCTCTCTCAAATAAATAAATAAAATATTTTTAAAAAATAGATGTGATGCCTATTAATCCCACTTACATCCTGTGCCCTATCTCTCCCCTTCCATGAGTTTTTTGGTTGTTTATAATATCTAATATGTCAAATCCATACCTTGATTGAGCCGACAGATGTTTTTTAGGAAAAGATATTTTCTTTATATGATACATAATACATACATTTGGACTCTGAAAGTTGTGATAGTGAGTTTCCTTTTCATCTCCTTTTTCTTCTTTTATTTTTCATCTCCTTTTTCTATGCATTGTAATTCTCTTCTCTACATCAGCTGTGGTGGGTTGAATAGTGTTCTCTAAAAATAAAATTAATGTATACCCATAACCTCAAAATGTAACCCTATTTGGAAATAGAATCTTTGTAGGTATGATCAAGGTAAAGACTGAAATGAGAGGGTGGTTGTTGAACTATATTTCTTACCAAAGAAGAAAATTTTAAAAATGAGAGTTCCTCTGGGCTGTGGGTAGAGGATGAGCTGAAGAGCAGCCAGAGAGCTGGCACTGAAGGAAGTCTCTAAAACAGAATTCTGAACTCATAGCGTTAAGAGAGAGGGTGGCAGGAGACCCATAACGTGTGTGGCGACCCAATAATAGAGGAGAGCTATATAGTCTCCCTCAAAAATAGCAGTAATCAGGGGCACCTGGGTGGCTCAGTGGTTGAGCAGCTGCCTTTGGGCTCAGGTCGCGATCCCAGGGTCCCAGGATCAAGTGCCACATGAGGCTCCTTCCCGCAGGGAGCGTGCTTCTCCCTCCGCCTATGTCTCTGCCTCTCTCTCTGTGTCTCTCATGAACAAATAAATAAAATCTTTTAAAAAGAAAAAGCAGTAATTATAATAAAGCTGGGACCCTGATAAACCATAGCAAGAGTTTCCCATGCCACCATAAGATGATTGCAGTAGAGCTGGTTGCCTAGGGTTTCAGGTACCTAAACTGCTGAAGCAGCCCCACTAATTTCCCATGGCCCCAGGGAGGCCTCACTTCTTCCCATCCTCTGAGATTAACAAGGAGATTAACTGGGAATAGACAGCCATAGACCCTCTATCCTATGCTAGAGCTTTCCCCAGAGTATTCCTCCCAAATGCAAACGTGAACACATCAGCAAATACTAGATGAAGGAATGATAATGGCCAAAGGCCAGTCAGGACTCTGCATTTCATGGATGTGGGTCTGTGTTCCGTATTAACTTTCTGTGTTATCTCGTCACCATGTGGTCACCTTACCCTACACCCAACATTCTCCCTGCACGGAGATGCAATTACAGGAAGAAGTGCAAGGGAGGAAATATCGATTTGAGGGAATGGCAGTGAAGTGACTACAAGCAAACTTGAATTTACTGGTTTTACCTAGAATTGCCCAAATTAAGTTTCTCTGACACCAGGTTAAACAGTAGCTTAAAACAGAGATTAAATTTAATTATAGACATGACATCTAATTTTCCTATTTTGTTATCCAAAGTCTGTGGACTTCATAATTGCATTTCTATACAACAAAAAGTAAATTAGTTGTAATAAGCCAAATACATTTATATTTGTTATAAATAGCCTTACCCAGCTATAAACTTTGATAGTGTACAGAAAATAACTTGGTCTCTGTATATTCTCTAACAACACATTTTCTGTATGATTTTACCTCTTTTCTAAGGTGTAAAGATAATACATAATATTCTATAAGCAGTTCTTTACACAGACCTGTTTTCTTTTTCTCACTTTCCAAGGTGAGATAATTGCAAACAGAACTTTAACAAAGCCATATACAGTAGATTTTCTAAAATGGATAATTGGAAATATCTTAAACACTTAAATATAGAATAATCAAGTAAATGAAGATATAGTGTGAATTAGTGTCGGATACTAAGAGTCAGAATTTCAAAAAATATTTAACAGTGGAAGAAAAACACTCAGTATATATTAATCTGACAATGATATAGAAAGTTAAACATATAATTTTTCAGTTTTAGTATATTTATTCCTTTCTTGTTTGGGTAAAGTGTGTTTGTATTTCATCCATATATAAAAGGCCCCTCTTCACTGATTATCAGTCAAAATGAGTCAAAATCATCCTCTTTTGTGCTTCATCTATGCTCTGCACTTAGTTTTCATTACACTGGTGGCTTGTCTTATTTCTAATCTTGCTGTGTCCTATGTATCTTTGTATCACCAACCACTAGCATTGAGATTACCCCCAATTAGCTAGTAATTTGTTTGTTTAGGGCATAGAAAATAGACAGGACCCTGATTTTAGATCACATATGCAAAACAAGATTTTTGGTTAATTGAGAAGTTTACACTTTAAATGGGAATTGTCAATATTGATAAACACTAAAATGAGGAGACAAAAGAAAAGGAAAACTGGCATTGATTTCAGGATTTGCATACAAATTTATTGAACATTCATAAAATGAAATCCTCTGAAAATGCCATGGAAACTCTGAACATATATTTGAAGGAGGGTATATTTCTTCCTTGGATTCTGTCAAGAGGTCAATTGATCAATTAGAGAGCTGTCACACCAGCGATTTATCTTAGAACTAGACTCCTCTTACCAGCAAATTGTTTGATGAGCATTAAAGTCACAAGACTGTGTTTCATTTGAATTGTTTTTCCTTTGTTAATTTTCCAGAAGGGAGGAAATTAGCTAAAATGAAGAAGAAATTGTGTAAAGAGACAAATTATGGACTAATCATTGAAACTCCAAATGTCATTTATTTCTGTTATTTATCAAGAATTCAAATTGGGCTTTCATTAATATTATACCTCAGGACTCTAAGTCTATACCCTGACTAATATAAGAATCATAGTCTCGGGCATAGTTCTGATTCTCAATATATAGTACTTTTAGCTATTTTAAACTCTATTTGTGATCATCACTAGCTTAAATTTCTGCTAATAATGGAATGCTTACCAGATCTTGATTGGGTCTTTCAGTACTTGCCATGGGTCTAACTAAAAACCTCTCTGAAGTTCTTGTATTAGGCAGAATTGAGGTATTTTGTAGATTGGGGTTACAGAAAACTGACAAAGCAATAAGGGTTAACAGATCCTCCTTCCCTAACCCCCCAAATCCCTATCATGCAAATTGATGGTCTACTCAATTGTAACTAACCAATAGTGTGAACCAGGGCCTTCAGGAAAAGCCTGAAGTAGAAGAACCAATAACCTAGGACATTTAGAGGGAGAATTCATTTCCACTTGATTTTATGCCTTTCTACTTCTGTCTGCTAAGTTACAATTTAAAATTACCTCTGAAGAATGAGACTCAGCAATACCTACAGCTGAGCACCAGTCCAGCTGATGGACAGATGTCCTATAGTAATCTCACTGTTTTGAGTTTTAAACATACTAGCTCTGAATTGCATTGCCTTTTAAGTTCCTGCTGACTCCATGAAAGTAATAAAGAACAATAGACCAGAACTACAGCCATTATCTAACCTGGTGGTTCTCAACAGGAATAGTCGCACATTCCAGGAAGCATTTGAGAAATTTGTGGGTGCATTTTTGGATGTTGCAATTTTTGGGGATCTGACTGGTGTTTAGCGAGTGGGGGTCAGAGATGCTCCGTAATGTGTGGGACAGCTACCCACAATGAAGATTTATCTCACATCCTAGGTAATTTGTGATTTGAAGATCAGTGGTTCTCAAACCTTAGCCTGTTTCAGAATCTCCTGGAAGGCTTGTTAAAGCGCAGACAGGTGGTCCCTACTCCCAGTTTTTGATTCACTGTGCCTAGGATGGGGCCAGCGAATTTGCATTTCTACCAAGTTCCTAGGTGATGCTGATGCTTCTGGTCCAGGGCCCACATTTTGAGACCTATAGCTCTAGATAGGTAGTCATGTAGGTGGGAGACTGTTTACAGCTCTGGGTCAAAAAACTAGATCCACTTTACATATAAAAAGCTATTTTTGCATGGTTTTAATATACATTGAATATTTTAGTAATGTAATACCATATAATTTAAGAGATATGAATTTTGTTGTGTTTAGGATTTAACAAGAGTTATTTAACAATTCAGAAAGTCCTTTCACCCAGAATTAGTCATCATCAATGCCAGGCCAGCACCAGCACCACCTACCTCTGTCTGCCTATATTTATAGCTTTTGCATCTAAATATGTAACAGAGATTTGAAACTTCTTTTAGAAAGCCTACAACTAAATATTAAATCAGTAAAGAGATATGAAAATCAGATATTTCTCCAATATTTCATTAATAAGTTATTTCAAAATATTTATAAACACCCTAGAGCAGCGCAGATGTAAAATAGCCAATCTATTATAACACACAGATGTAAAAATTACTGAAATCATTCGTTTTGAGTATGCTAGTTGATTTTCAATCTTATTCTTTTGTTTTGTTTTGTTTTTAAGATTTCTTTATTTACATGATAGAAAGAGAGAATACAAGTGGGAGGGAAGGGGCAGAGGGTAGAGGGAGAAGCAGACTCCCTGCTGAGCAGTGAGCCTAACATGGAGCTCTATCCCAGGACCCTGGGATCATGACCTTAGCCAAAGGCAGATGCTTAACCCACTGAGCCACCCAGGTGCCCTTCAGTCTTACTCTAGTATTATTCTCAGAGATCTATTACACATCTTCTCTACTTCCTCTTCATTGCTGTTTACTTTTCCAGTCCACCTTCTATTCCCCACCACATGTCAAAGGATACAATTTCTAAGGTCCTTTTAGATATTATAGACCAGTAGAAGGATTTCAAGATAGGGCATATTTTTTCCTACACCTAACTTTTCCATGTCATAGAGTAATTATATGGATACTACACTTAAAAATAGGATGTGTTTTGTTTGTAATGATAATATATTCCCTCATTGTATCTACTTCTCCATCTCTAATCATTGTCATGTTAACTTGTTTTTAGCTACCATTATTTCTCTCCTTTTCCTACAATATACAGGTAAGTCTGACCTTTTTTTAATTAACTCTAACATTATTTTTCTTATTTCAGTGTGCACTCTTGTGTCTCTTATTTTCCTATGCTTCTCCTATGGAATGGTTTCTGATCACCTGGTATCCAATAAATCCAAATGTTCCTTGTAAGGAATATAATTTTCTGACCACTTCAACATGTCCTTCTGTAAAGCCATAACTGAACATTTGCCAATTGAAATATACATATTATTTTATTATGAATTACTTTCTCTTCAGTTCATCTTTATGTATAGTTAGAGTGTGATACCTATTTTGGTGGTAATTTTTCTATAGTAGATTATATTACATACGAATTTCACTTCAGGATAACAAAGAGGGCATTAGAAATATTTGTTATAAAAGGGGATGTTGGCCTGGGTAGAACTGAGAACCAATGATCTAGTCCAATCCCTGGTTGTTTTTTTCATAAATTAGGTTCACAGTGAAAAACTTTAATGTATTTACATGAGAACCCACAGCTGTTTAGAGAAACTGATGCTTCTAAAATCTGAGTGTACCAATTTCAAGTCCAATGACCCTCCAACTAGAACGAAAATAATGTAGTTGCTTTGTCCTTTTCCCTATTTCAATGTAAGAGGCAAGAAGCTGAGTACAGAGATTTATGCCATTTCTGATCATGGATCATAACAGCAACTGAATTTTCTTTATGGCCTCAGGTATAATTTTTCTATGGCAAATTTCACTTATTGGTTTTTCTCCATCTAAAATCTATAAATCCACAGGTTCTTGTTTGAGTCAAAGAAATTGTGTTGTAGATGATCCCTTTTTCATTATAGCATACCTTTGCTCTGCCTTCCAATGCTAAGAAATTGGTTCAGGCAGCACTTTGAAAGGGATACATTTCCCAGGAAAAGGCACAGAAATGGAGGCAATCATCTTCAACTGACAGAAAAGAGTGGTGAACTCAGAAAGACTGAGAACATAATCAATACTGAATCAGACTAAGCACAATGAAGTACCAGATTATTAGAGAGCCGTCTTTAAAGTGTGATACTTACAATCCAGGAGGAGTCTGGGTGCTTTGGAAGCTTGGCTCAGCATTTATTAAGCACTCCCATCGCACACATCATGGATTGCTGAGAGTTGGTCAAAAGTTTACTACCACCGAATGCAATAATTGAATATGTCTTTGTGTGTGACCTGGAGAAATGAATCATTTTCAGCAGCTTATATTTTTAAGACTTATTACCTTAGCGTTCTATAGAGGATCAATGCCCCTGCATTGGTTTTATTTCTGTTATTGTTATTTTTATTGTTGTTTTATGGTTATAGTTTTTTGTTGTTTGTATTTTATGTTGCTCTCTCAGAAATAAGGTCATTATAAGAAACAACATGAAATTAGTGCAGGGAAAAGCTTTGGTTATTCTAAGGAACCACATAATTTTGGTTTTCTCCCTCTGATCATAAGAAATGTGTAACATATCTAGTCGCTCCTTTCATCTTTTCTGCCTGAAATCTCAGAGCCCAACTTGGAATACAACTATACAAAATATTTGGGCCATTATTATAGGCATATTTGTCTTTTCTGTCCCACTCCTATGATTTTTTTTCTATTTTATTATAATTTTATAGAGTTCGTTATTGATGTAGTCTGTTTTAAATTTTTCATTGAGGGTGCCTGGGTGGCTCAGTGGTTGAGCGTCTGCCTTAGGCTCAGGTTGCGATCCCGGGGTCCTGGGATCGAGTCCTATATCAGGCTCCCCGTAGGGAGCCTGCTTCTCCCTCTGCCTATGTCTCTGCCTCTCTGTGTGTGTCTCTCATGAATAAATAAATAAAATCTTTTAAAAAGAATCTTACATTGAATGATGTGGAGGATAGACAAATAGATTTGAATAAATAGGGTCAAAATGCTCGTCTCACAGGCAACCACTTTGATTCCAGTAATGCAAGAGTTTGGTTTCTTTTTTAAAGTGTCCACTTGTCTTAAACTTGAGAAATAGATGTAGTGTCTTAGAAAAAGCAAATACCTAAGGGCATTTGCTTGGAGCATTCAAAAAGGATCACTAGGGAAGAAACATTCATTAGACAACAGAATAGATTTTATACCTAATTAAAGAACATTCTCAAATAAAATTAAGTAAGTTCATAGAGATATCTTGGTGCATAGGTTGACACAGGAAGAACTGTGAAAGACATCCTACTTCTGTCCCAGCAGAGAAAAGAAGAGGCAAAGAGATAGGGTATCTTGGAATCAGCAAGCTCACAAATGAGGTGACATCGCATCTAACGCTCATGATCTTGGCTCTAAAATTTTGTAAATCTTTTAAAGAAAGTAAAGGCTGCCATGAGAGAAAATAACAGGATAGTTAGTAGAAGTGTCTCTGAAGAAACAACATGTAAGCAGACTAGAAGGGTAAATTCAGCCAGCCAGGTGAAGAGTGGGCAATGGAGAACATTCCAGGCAGAGAATAGAGATCCCAAGGTGGGAGAGCACTTGATGCCTTTGGAGACTAGAAAAGACTAGGATGGCAGATATATAATGAGCTAGAGTAAAAGTAGGGTAGCATTAAGTTGAAGACCTGGGCATGGGGAGAGTTTAAACAGAGCAGAGGCGTAATCAATTTGCATTTTTAAAATACCAGTTTGGCTTCCATGTATAGACAACACTGTGTGTGTTGAGAAGGGAAAGGTGGGTAACAGAAGACACAGATAAGAGACTGTTGCAGCAGTCCACAGGAGAAAGAATAATGGCTGAGACAGAGATGATGTCTGGAAAGTTGGCAAATGGGGGGCCAGATTCTGGATGTATTTTGAAGGTAGAATTGATATATCATGGGAGCAGAATGAATATAGGGTAAGAAGGTAGGATGTCTAAAAATGGTTCTCGGGTATTTGGCACATAAACATCTAAGCGATTATGATGTTTAACTTGATCAGAAGATTAAGGGAATTGTGGGAATAGAGTAGGAAAATGGTGATAGGTTTTATTGGAGCAATCCTAATATTGGCATGTCTATAAACCATCTAAGAGGAGGAGCACCGGGGTGGCTCAGTCAGTTAAGTGTCTGCCTTCAGGTCAGATAATGATCCCAGGGTCCCTGCTCAGTAGGGAGTCTGCTTTGCCCTCTGCCTGCCATTCCCCCTGCTTGCACATGCCCTCTGTCAAATCAATCAATCAATCAATCGATCGATCAATCTCCTCTTAGATGCCATGTGATTCATTGGATAACTAAACCTGAGGTTCAAATATGATCAGTAAAGATATACATTTTGGAGTCAATGGCATGTACACGACTTTTAAAGCCATGGTAATAAATGCTGTCACCTAGAGAGAGAGTATAGAAAAGAAAATTCAAGAGTTCCATACTTCCCTGTCTTTTCCTTCTTCTACCTCTTTGCTCCTAGGAGCAAGCCAAGGGAAAAATTACAAAGAAACCCATGCTCCATCAGATCCTGGGGCTGTAATTGAGTGGATGATACTTCCTTATCACCCAGATGCCAGTTATGCAAATTCTGTTAATTGATTCAGTGGAGATTTGCTTGACAACTGGATTGTGATCTTCTAAGAACTTTATCTCATGGGTGTTTTTAGTTTGTTTTTGTTTTGTTTTGTTTTGTTTTTGTCTTTGCTTTTTTTTTGCATTCCACTTCCTACTCATTTGAGCAGTGAAAAATACCAAGGACCCATAATTCTAATTTTCCCATTATCACTAGCATTGTCTTTAAACAAAATTAACAAAGACTGCAGGACCAGAAAAGGCAGCGGAAGGAAAGAGTCACAATAATACAAAGGAAGCCTAAAGAAAATAGATGTATATTGGGTTTTCAATATTTACAGGGCACACTCGTCTATGCTTTTCCTATAGCAAATATTTGGGGTGGAGTTATCTGACATGTCCCAATATCTCAGGTATCATGTGGACACTGGAGGTGGAGGAGATAGGGATAAGCCTTCCAGGAGCTTACACAGTATTTCATAGTGTATTGTATTTTATCTAACTTTCAGAACAGCATATACTTTTTTTAAATCTCCCATTTAACAGGTCCAGCAATTAAAGCTAATTTGTCCATCAACACCCCAAAATAAGGAAAGAACTGGTATAAAATTTTGTATAGTAGCTATGTTCCAGGATTAAGTGATTGAGTGAATAAAGATATATATAGGCAAAAGAAAAAAGTGTATATATTATATATATAAATATAATATATACACACATATCTTTACAAACATACATGTGTATATATATATTTGTGTATATATATTTGTAAATATATATGTGTATATACATATACACACACACACACACATATATATTAGAAAGCAGAATCTCAGAGTCATTTCATTGAATGAACCCCTGTTTTTATATAATTAAACAAATTTCTTGGTTATAGCCAGAGTCATTACAAACTAAAATCCATAGCCATTTTAAAATAAGCCCAGGAAAGTGAAGCACACAGTGCTTTTATCTTTTCTAAAGATATGGCAAGAGTTTCATTCACGTCTTCAAAAAAATGTTAAATGAGACTTTACATCAAATTAATTATTGAAGAAAGAGAAAAAAATCAAATTTTGGAAAATTGAGAGAGCATAAAATCCTGTTCTATGAAGAGGTCCCTGTACAATTAGGTTTAGTACATTACCTGACTGTGTGGCTAAAGTAGTCTTTTAATAGAGATGCAAAACAGGAATCTGGGCTAGTTCTAGGATAATGGCTAAGTGTTCAATAGGGATGGATGTTAAGTACTCTGGTTTATTACATTCTGTTTATTGCATTTTGAATACCTTAAAATGACAATTTAATGTAACTGAAATTATAAAGAGTGGATTTTATGCCAGCCACTTCTTAGCAAAAACCTGTGAGATATGACCAGAGATCAGAGGCTAAGTCTTTATTACATTATGGAAACAAGAATGAATTTCTAAAAATGAAAGGGCAACTCCCAGCTGTGAAGAGTTTTATGTTTGTTTTTAACAGACTTTCACTCCCAAGCCATGACTCACATTTAAGAGCTTCTCACTCCAGAGCAGACCCTTGAGGCAGGGAGTTTTAAATCATAAACTTAAGGAAACATTGATTTGTTGAAACTTTTGAAGGCATTAAATATAGCCTTTGTGTGACCTTAGCCAGAATGGGAAAACATCGGTCAATCTTGAAACATTGACTCACTGGAAGGTAAAAACCTTCAGCAGAGTATCATGGCCAAGAGAAAAATTTCATGTGATGGTATTTTTGTGTTTGTTTTTAGGAGAAAGAAATATAAAATATTATATATCCTGGGGCGCCTGCGTGGATCAGTCAGTTGGAGCATCCGACTGGGTTTCAGCTCTGGTCATGATCTCAGGGTCATGAGATAGAGCCCCACGTCCAGCTTCCTGCTCAGCATGGGGTCTGCTTGAGATTCTCAGTCTTCCTCTCCCTCTGTCCCTCTCCCCTTGTTTGCATGTACTTTCTCTCTCAAATAAATACATAAATAAAATCTTTAAAAAATATATATATATATACATCGTACATTCCCCTCGGAATATATATATATATATATATATATATATATATATATATATATATATATCCTGGCTTTAGATAGTAAGAACAGAAAACATAAAACCTGTATCTTTTAACTGTTATTGTCATGGGATGATTCAACAACAACCAAAGTACATTTACCACTCTTACTGATATTTAAGGGAAGTAAGGAAAATAGGCAAAAGAAAAAAGAGATGAGATCAATAAGAAGGTGAAGGTAAAGATGAAGAAGAGATTCCACCTAAGAAGCAAGGAGGAGAGAAAGAACATGTGCTTAAAAATATTTTAAAACCCTTTATTCTTAGGATTAGGTTTTGCTGAAGATAACCAAAAAAGTGAAAATGACAGTGGCTTAAACAAAGTAGTATTTATTTCTCTCACACATAAAAGCTTAAGCAGGCAGGACAGCTCTAGTATTGGGGTCCCACAACCATCAGCAACCCTAATTCTTTTTTTGAAGATTATTTATTTATTTATTCATGAGAGACACATAGAGAGAGGCAGAGACATAGGCAGAGAGAGAGAAGCAGCCTCCCTGCAGGGAGCCCGATGTGAGACTCAATCCCAGGACCCCGGGATCATGCCTTGAGCCCAAGGCAGATGCTCAACCACTGAGCCACCCAGGTGCCCCTTGGCAGCACTCATTCATTCAGTCATATTGCCCTGCCCACGGTGATATCGTGCCACATGCACCAGGGTGGCTGCTCACGTACACCCCACCAAGTCCATATTCTAGGTGTTCTTTGGGAGTAGAAGAAGGAAGAAAAGCATTTCCTCTTCTTCCATTAGTCAAGTTTCCTTAAAGTTGCATGTTTTACTTTGTCACATGTCTATACCTAGCTGTAAACAAGTCCAAGAAATGTAAAAATTATTTCAAGTTTAAAATTGGAGTTTCTGTCACTAAGTAAAAAGGGAAGAATTGATATTTCTATGTATAACTAATACTAATTTCCACCCAAACTCATCATTTATTGGCATTTTCTGGGATCACAATTATTAGGTTTTTGTGAAGTTATAACAAACTAAAATGCCCCAATTCTTCTGAACAGTCCTATTTTCTACATTTGATCATTAAATAATAGTTTGGAAGACAATTTGTATTTTCCCATGAAGTTTTAAAATTTTTCCTTAGAGGTAGAAAGGAATTACTTTGAGATTTTAAAATTTATTCTGAGGCTCTTATACTATTCAATCAATTTAACTGTGTCTGCTCATATCTTGAGTATTTTCTTCCTCCTGTAGTTGTGATTTGCAGTGGAATTTATTGGTGTGATTAGCTAAAGCATCCAAATTTCAAGTGTTCTTTCAAAAAAGATAAATTATGAAATATAGTATTAAATGTAAGTAATTTGCTATTTCTTTGTAGGATACTATATGTAAAAATATAATTAAGGAGAAAATTTTGTTTGTAATCCATATGCCCCTAGCTAGAATTAAGGAAATCAAGCTGTTCCTTCTATTAGTAATAACTCTAAAATAATTTGGGTTGAGGAAAAAATAACAGCAAGAATTATACTTATATAGTATTTACCAACATTGGAATGCATAGTCAATTTTTTAAAATTCTGATAAATAGAACACTAAATGACTTTCAAGGCTAGACTATGAAAAGCTTCTGCCTGGCTTTCTCTTTCTCTCAGGACATGAAGTCTTGCAGCTCTGAGCTGCCATGTAAGAGCCAAGCTAGCCAGGCCACCATGTCAGAGAGACTCTGAGGGAGACTACATAGAGACAGAACAAGATGCCCAAGAAGCCCCCATTGCGAGGTGTGGCACTGACATAAAGGCCCGACATAACCATCTCCTTGTCCAAAAATAGGCATTATCTAAGATGAGACAGTATATGCCAATGTTTATTGTATCCATTGATTTGCTATCTATTTCTGCTGATTGACTTGATCAAAATATATTCAGTAATGACCTGAGACCGATCTCTGCAAAACTTGAAGTGGGTGGTTAAAAGAAAAAAAAAAAAAAAACAACTGAAGACTTGCACAGCATTGGACATATATTTATTTTGCTTCAAAAAATAAAAATAAAACAATTCAATGAACAGAACAAAAACTTTCTGAGGCTTTGTAACTTTTGCTTACAACATAGCCCTCCACTTTTTTGGAAGAGAAGAAAACGTGACATATGGAGGAGGTATAAATCCAGTGGAAATAATAATGTTTAGTTGTAGAGCTCTTTCTTTCCTAGGTATTATTTTATTAAAACTTCACAGCAGTTATCTATAGAATTAAACATAAGTTTTATTTCCACTCTAGAAATGAAGAAACTGAGGTTTCAGAGAGGCAAAGAGCATCTCTGTTCAAGAACCACTCCCTCTACAACCACCCAAAGTCAACTCTTTCATGAGTTGGTCATGAAACATAGGACCGTGTTCCTCCTTCATAGGGTAATAGCATTTACAACTTGCACTTATTTGTGTGATTAGTTACATATTAAACTTGTCTTCTCCACAAGATTGTACATTTCATTGGAACACGGACTGTGTTTGTTGTAACCATTGTAATCTAACCATTGTAATCTTCAGCACTTCCCACGTGTCTAGTTTATTATTAGTATTCAATAACATTTTATGAATGAATTGACAAAGCCATGCTCTCCAGCATTGATGAAATAATATCCAAAAACACCAAACTTTTGAAGTGACTCTGAGCTTCTAAATCTCTAGCTTTTCAAGTGTTTTAAAAAGACTTTATGTCAAGGATATTTATGGTGAAAAATCATGCACTCTCACAAGATATATTTTTAACTTTTTAAAATATGTAAATTAAATTAATTAACACATAGTGTATTTTAGTTTCAGAGGTAGAGGTCAGTGATTCATCAATCTTATATAATACCCAGTGCTCATTATATCTCATGCCCTCCTTAATGTCCATCACCCAGTTACCCCATCCCCCTACCCCTCTCCCCTCCACCAAGCCTATTTGTTTCCTATGATTAAGAGTCTCTTATGGTTGTCTCCTCCTTCTCTGATTTCATCTTGCTTTATTTTTCCCTCCCTTCTCCTATGATCTTCTGTTTTGTTTCTTCAATTCCACATATCAGTGAGATCATATGATAATTATCTTTCTCTGATTGACTTATTTCACTTAGAATAATACCCTCTAGTTCCATCTGCATAATTGCAAATGGCAAGATTTCTTTTTTCAATGGCTGAGTCATATTTATATATATATATATATATATATATACCACATCTTCTTTATCTATTCATCTGTCGATGGACATTTGGGTTCTTGCCACAGTTTGGCTATTGTGGAATTGCCGCTATAAACATTGGGATGCAGGTGGACCTTCGGATCACTACACTTGTATCTTTGGGGTAAATACCTAGTAGTGAAATTGCTGGGCCATAGGGTAGCTCTATTTTCAACTTTTTGAGGAACCTCCATACTGTTTTCCAGAGTGGCTGCAACAGCTTGCATTTCCACCAACAGTTTAAGAGGGTTCTCCTTTCTCTGCATCCTTGCCAACATCTGTTGTTTTCTTTCCTTTTCTGCTTTTTTTTAAAGATTTATTTATTTATTCATGAGAGAGAGAGAGAGAGAGAGAGGCAGAGACACAGGCAGAGGGAGAAGCAGGCTCCATGCAGGGAGCCCAATGTGGGACTCAATCCCGGGACTACAGGATCACACCCTGGGCCAAAGGTGGGCGCCAAACCACTGAGCCACCCAGGGATCCCCCATCTGTCGTTTTCTGACTTGTTAATTTTAGCCACTCTGACCAGTTTTCACAAGATATTTAAAATGCTCTTCTGCTCAGCCACAATTCAGATTTTTAAACTCAGTCATCAGAGGGAAATAATCACTAACAAATCATAAAAGTAGAGGTTTGCTTCAAAGGAAGTTTTTTCATTTATTCATGTATTCAATTATTTATATATTTTTTTCCAACAAGCATTTTATAGTGTCTCCTATGTGTTTAAAACCACATTAGGTGCTATAGGGAATGGGAAATTAAATATAATATACAATCCCTATCTCAGGATCCTTATAATTGATTTTAAGAGACTAGAAAATCATTTGTCAACTTTTGAAATGGAAGATTATTAACAAATAACTAAGTTTCAAAAGTATTGTGCAGGGAATTCATCCTAGTAGACATTTATTGGAGACTGAAGTTGTTTAGATGTATTTTCATCGAAAAGGCCAAAGCGAAACAGAACAAATTATGGACTGATTGTGGAAACTGCAAGTATGGCTGGAACAACTAAAGGGTGTGTGGCAATATAGTTGGGAGAGGGAATGAGGTGATAGCGATGAAGTGGTAGACAAAGTCCAGATCATGAAGGGCTTTATGTTCTCTTAATCCCAAAATCTGTTGGAAACCATGGCATACTTTTCCTGTTACCAAGCCATCCTGGAAATAATGCAGGTGATAGAAAGGGATACGGCAGCAATGGCTTATACAAGGCAAAGAGATAAGCTATGAGTATTCTAGATAATATAGATATGAAACATCAGAATATGGAAGCTACAATTTTTGGTTATTGAGTGAATACCATGAGGTGGAAGGGGTTAAGTAAGATGTGGAAATAGAGTATTATTAGGCCTAGGATTCTTGTTTCAGAGAATGGGAAGAAGATGGCACTATTTATAGAGAAAGAAAAAAGAACTACCAAGCATAGCAAATTTATGGTTAATCCAAGATTATTTGACTACAACAGAACTTTCAATATATTGACCCTCCCACTTTTTGCATTATTCATTCACCCAATCCATGTCCTCACTTTCTTTTTATCCAGCTCAGACTCCATGCTTAGCATTAAAATAATCCTCTTGCATATACTCACATTTCCTTTCTTTCCTCCACTCTCTCTGAAGAGTTTACATGGTAAAACCCCTTCTCCTACTAGTCACAACCTTCTACCTATTTCTTCCTCTGTACTTGAGCAGCTAAATGTACTGGGGAGAAAAAGCATAGTCATGTTTATTTGTCACACTATTTGGTTTAAAGCCTACAGCACCTGGTCTTCCCAGGCAGTTTCCCATCCTAGTACTAACCAGGCCAGATCCTGCTTAGGTTCCAAGGTCAGACAAGATTGGGCACATTCAAGGTGGTATGGCCATAGACCATTTGTCACACTATAAACTCAAAACCACAAATGCATAGCAGATTTTTACCATTGCTGGACAACCCTACAATATATCCCTAATTTATGTACTCTCTTTCTCTCCCATTTCACATTTTTCCCTCCTCTCCACTCGAAATGTCAAAGCCCTATCTCCTTCTCACTTTTAGCTGATGCCCTTCCTTCTCACTTCATTGATAACCAAAACTACATAGAGTCAAATTCACCTTGAAAATTTCTTGGAGGGGCACCTGGGTGGCTCAGTGGTTGAGTGTCTGCCTTTGGCTTCCATCATGATCCTGGAGTTCTGGGATCAAGTCCTGCATCAGGCTTCCTGTAGGGAGCCTGCTTCTCCCTATGCCTATGTCTCTGCCTCTGTCTCTGTGTCTCTGATGAATAAATAAAATTTTTTTTTAAAAGACAATTTCTTGGAAATTCCCACATTGGAGATGGACACATCCTCACTTAGGAAGTCTAATACAACCAGTTTTTGCTCTGTCATTGAAACTTTCCCTAGGTTAGTACCAGCTAAAGTATATAGACTACATTCATAGTCCTTATTTTCCCAACGTCTTTAGACATTATAATCATACTTTCTACAGCTAGATGCTCACACTATGAGAGCTGTATGAGAAGTGACATCAGCTAGGGAGGGCACATATTCACCTCTCTCATCTTATTCTCATTCTGGGGCATAGGCTCACTGAATGAAATGGAAGGAAAATGTTTAGCTTTTTCTATAGCTTTTTAATCTCTCATTTTTTTGGAGAGTGGGAGCTGATGAGTGTGAAATGTTAACTCACATTTTATTCACAGATGTATGATGTGACCTCGCTGAAAAACAGGATGCATTTTCTGCTTCTCGTTAAGTGGAGTCATCTATTTAAAATGCTGAGCACGGTGCCTGGCATATAGTGAACAATAAGTGTAAGCTATTAGTAGTAGTGTTAATATTCAAGAGTTTATGTTACAGCTAAATGGAGAGGACATATGAATATAAAGATAAATGGTGGCATACAAGAAATACTAAGTAACTGTTATAGGTGTTTCAGAGCAGAGAGAGATCACCATCAGATAAATCCTCAATGATTAGATTTAAAATGTTATATATAAAAATGCATGAGATTATAACAAGAAGAAAGCTACCAGCTGTGAACCAACAGTTCAGATCAGAAACAGGACAACACTGGAGATAATTTCCAGACCATTTCCAGGAAAAATAAGCCACAAAATCAAAGTTTATACACAAAGTTACACACATATGCTTTATGGGTTTCAAGAAATTAACTGAAACTGTCTTCATTAACTGTCTCATTTAGTGCTCATGGAACTTAGTTGGTGGAAGGGAAGGTACTCCTGTCCTCATTTTACTAATGAAGAAACTGTCCCTTGGAGGTCTATAACTTGCCTTCCTTCTACTCGGTAGCAGAGCCTGCACAAGAGCTGCATTGGGTTCTCTGACTCTAAATCCAGCACCTTATCCATCTCATTCTTCTTGTTCCGCCTGCAACCATAATTCAAAGAGAAGAGCATGTGCTCTGATAATAAGTGCCAGGTTTAATATATTGCTTAAAGTATTTCAGTGTGTTGGCAAAGTCCATTTAAAAAGAACAAGAAAATCCTTAAAAGTTGTGCAACCATCAATACTGTTATTCCATTAACTAGACATGCTGGTATCATCTTAATTTAAATATTTGTAAGCAGAAAAGAGATGCTCATTTTTATTCACAATGCCTTTCCTACCCCATCTGGCACAAGCAATTTCCTTTTGTGTGCCTTTAAACTGTGTTATAAAGAAATTAATTTTACCCTGAGGGCTTTCACTGTGAATCTCACAACTTTCATTCTGGTTATTTCTCAGTTTCATCATCAGTAACAAATTGTTCTTGTGGGGGGAATTGTGCCTGTCAATTTTTCTTGTTTAGCCCATCAAATTTTTCATTAGGTGTCGCCACTAACAAATGCCTTTGTTTTCTTTCCAAAGTTGTTGGCAGCTATTATAATTATTTTATCAGAAAAACACAATTTATATTGGTATATATTTATTAATTGGAAAATTACCTTTCAAATTAGTTTATAATGAGAGTGATTATGTTTACTATCACTTAGACATGTGGTAAATAAAAGAGTCAATTCAAATAAAGGATGTGATTAATAATTAAAAATACAAATGTCAGCATTGTAGTTGTTTCACTGTCCTTCCTATGCAGTTTGTCTTAATGATTTCGGTAGGTGATTAGAAAAATTTGCTGATGCCTAACCTCAGCTTCCTAAAGGTCAGTGGCCTTTGGGAGATGAAAGACAGAAGATAGAAAAATGCTATTACTTTTCTTTTTTTTTTTTTTTTTAATTTATGATAGTCACAGAGAGCGAGAGAGAGAGAGAGAGAGGCACAGACACAGGCAGAGGGAGAAGCAGGCTCCATGCACCGGGAGCCCAACGTGGGATTTGATCCCGGGTCTCCAGGATCGCGCCCTGGGCCAAAGGCAGGCGCCAAACCACTGCACCACCCAGGGATCCCCTGCTATTACTTTTCTAAAAATATTTATTTATTTTATTGGAGAGAGAGAGAGAGAGAAAGTGCATGTTCAGTGAAGAGTCCTCAGCAGACCTGCCCATGACCCTGGAATCATGACCTGAGCTAAAACCAAGAGTCAGACGCTTAACCAATTGTACCACCCAGGCTCCTCTTTTATAGTAATAAATCCTATGACTTTTATTAATTCTTTCTCTCTTTTTTAAAGATTTTATTTATGTATGCACAAGAGACACAAACAGAGAGGCAGACATAGGCAGAGGGAGAGGCAGGCTCCCTGCGGGGAGCCCAATCCAGGAACTTGATCCCAGGACCCCGAGATCATGACCTGAGCCAAAGGCAGATGCTCAACTGCTGAGCCACCCAGGTGCCCCTATTATTTCTTTCTTTCTTGATTCACTTCTCTAAGTTGGACTTGGCTTTGTCGGCAGGACCATAAAGATAGACATGGTGTAACTCCTGGCTTCAAAGAGGTCAGGTCTAAAAATGTCACAATGTCAACAGCTATCAATCAATCACCCAACATTTTCTTTCTTTTTTTTTAATAATAAATTTATTTTTTGTTGGTGTTCAATTTGCCAGCATACAGAATAACACCCAGTGCTCATCCTGTCAAGTGCCCCCCTCAGTGCCCGTCACCCATTCACCCCCACCTCCCGCCCTCCTCCTCTTCCACCACCCCTAGTTCGTTTCCCAGAGTTAGGAGTCTTTATGTTCTGTCTCCCTTTCTGATATTTCCCACACATTTCTTCTCCCTTCCCTTCTATTCCCTTTCACTATTATTTATATTCCCCAAATGAATGAGACCATATAATGTTTGTCCTTCTCCGATTGACTTACTTCACAGCATAATACCCTCCAGTTCCATCCATGTTGAAGCAAATGGTGGGTATTTGTCATTTCTAATGGCTGAGGAATATTCCATTGTATACATAAACCACATTTTCTTTATCCACTCATCTTTCGATGGACACCGAGGCTCCTTCCACAGTTTGGCTATTGTGGACATTGCTGCTAGAAACATCGGGGTGCAGGTGTCCCGGCGTTTCACTGCATCTGTATCTTTGGGGTAAATCCCCAACAGTGCAATTGCTGGGTCGTAGGGCAGGTCTATTTTTAACTGTTTGAGGAACCTCCACACAGTTTTCCAGAGTGGCTGCACCATTTCACATTCCCACCAACAGTGTAAGAGGGTTCCCTTTTCTCCGCATCCTCTCCAACATTTGTGGGTTCCTGCCTTGCTAATTTTCCCCATTCTCACTGGTGTGAGGTGGTATCTCATTGTGGTTTTGATTTGTATTTCCCTGATGGCAAGTGATGCAGAGCATTTTCTCATATGCATGTTGGCCATGTCTATGTCTTCCTCTGTGAGATTTCTCTTCATGTCTTTTGCCCATTTCATGATCGGATTGTTTGTTTCTTTGGTGTTGAGTTTAATAAGTTCTTTATAGATCTTGGAAACTAGCCCTTTATCTGATATGTCATTTGCAAATAAATATCTTCTCCCATTCTGTAGGTTGTCTTTTAGTTTTGTTGACTGCGTCCTTTGCTGTACAAAAGCTTCTTATCTTGATGAAGTCCCAATAGTTCATTTTTGCTTTTGTTTCTTTTGCCTTCGTGGATGTATCTTGCAAGAATATACTGTGGCCGAGTTCAAAAAGGGTGTTGCCTGTGTTCTCCTCTAGGATTTTGATGGAATCTTGTCTCACATTTAGATCTTTCATCCATTTTGAGTTCATCTTTGTGTATGGTGAAAGAGAGTGGTCTAGTTTCATTCTTCTGCATGTGGATGTCCAATTTTCCCAGCACCATTTATTGAAGAGACTGTCTTTCTTCCAGTGGATAGTCTTTCCTCCTTTATCGAATATTAGTTGACCATAAAGTTCAGGGTTCACTTCTGGGTTCTCTATTCTGTTCCATTGATCTATGTGTCTGTTTTTGTGCCAGTACCACACTGTCTTGATGACCACAGCTTTGTAGTACAACCTGAAATCTGGCATTGTGATGCCCCCAGATATGGTTTTCTTTTTTAAAATCCCCCTGGCTATTCGGGGTCTTTTCTGATTCCACACAAATCTTAAAATAATTTGTTCTAACTCTCTGAAGAAAGTCCATGGTATTTTGACAGGGATTGCATTAAACGTGTAAATTGCCCTGGGTAACATTGACATTTTCACAATATTAATTCTGCCAATCCATGAGCATGGAATATTTTTCCATCTCTTTGTGTCTTCCTCAATTACTTTCAGAAGTGTTCTATAGTTTTTAGGGTATAGATCCTTTACATCTTTGGTGAGGTTTATTCCTAGGTATCTTATGCTTTTGGGTGCAATTGTAAATGGGATTGACTCCTTAATTTCTCTTTCTTCAGTCTCATTGTTAGTGTATAGAAATGCCACTGACTTCTGGGCATTGATTTTGTATCCTGCCACGCTACCGAATTGCTGTATGAGTTCTAGCAATCTTGGGGTGGAGGCTTTTGGGTTTTCTATGTAGAGTATCATGTCATCGGCGAAGATGGAGAGTTTGACTTCTTCTTTGCCAATTTGAATGCCTTTAATGTCTTTTTGTTATCTGATTGCTGAGGCTAGGACTTCCAGTACTATGTTGAATAGCAGTGGTGAGAGTGGACATCCCTGTCTTGTTCCTGATCTTAGGAGAAAGGCTCCCAGTGCTTCCCCATTGAGAATCACCCAACATTTTCTACATAATGGGCAGAAGTCCAGGTTTTTTCACAAGGTACATAAATACTTTGTCATTTAAATCTCAGATTAATCTTAGAAGTAAAACACACTGTGAGGAATATGAAATTTGCAGAACTTACCTCCTAAAGGTTATGGACGTGGGCAGTGGCAGGACTCAGGCTGTGAACCTCAGTCTCTCCATGTCTCTGTGTCTGTGTCTGTCTCTCTCTCCTTCTTGAACTACCATGAGTAGTGGTGGAGCCACCAGGCTATACAAAAACAGACAAGTCTCTGCCTTACTTTTCTTGGCTCCTGCTCCTCAGAAAGACCTGACCCCAAATGCATTGAGCTCACCATTTTCCTAACACGCACTGTCATTAGAATATCCTGGAAGCAATGCTTGTGTCCACAGCATCCCTCTCCACAAATCACCAGGTATCGCTGAGGCTTTTGGTCAGAACTTCCAGATGTCACCATGGTCTCTGTCTAAGCCATGACCAATCAAATTCGCACTGTCGTATCACATCCCATCGTAACTTCAGATAAACAGATATTTCGAATTATGTGACAGGAACTGAACTAGGAGATAGAGATAAATGAAATGTTAACATGTGATATCTGCCCTCAGAAATTCTAAGGGAGGACACACTATAAACTCATTTTGATGAGGATGAAGAGCACAGTCGAAATTTATTCAGAGATAAACAGCCAAAAAAAAACCATTATTTTTTTGCATTAGAAATGTCCAGCCCTCCCCACTTTGGGGAGACACCCTCTTGGAGATCCCTGGGTGGCTCAGCGGTTTAGCACCGCCTTCAGCCCAGGGCGTGACCTTGGAGCCCCGGGATCGAGTCCACATCAGGCTCCCTGCATGGAGCTTGCTTCTCCCTCTGCCTGTGTCTCTGCCTCTTCTCTCTCTCTCTGTGTCTCTTATAAATAAATAAAATCTTAAAAAAAAAGAAATATCCAAATCCTGAACATGGTCAGACGTACAAGAATGTTCTTCCTTGGGGGCACCTGGCTGGCTCTGTTGGTAGAGCACGAAGTTATTGATCTCAGGGTTGTGAGGTCAAGCCCCATGTTGGGTGTAAAGATTACTTAAAAAAAAATCTTAACACAAAAAAATGGTCTGCCTTGGTTGGCAATAGGCAAGAGGTGGGGGGAAGGATCTAAATGTAGAACATTTAAATATTTAAAACAATTCCTAAAAATATGTATCACAATTCAAATTAAAGAGGTGTGAAAGTGCAGACTGAGGTGGACAGATTAGATTTAAAGCCTGGTTTACTACTTCTCTTAGACTCAGTTTCCTCTGAAAAAAAACGTTAGGAATGACTTCCACATTTTTTATTGTATATCTGATGCTAGAATGAGATGATGTGTGTCCTTGCTTAGCACAGTACCTGGCACTTACTATTGAGTCAGAATATGCACATATAACATAGAATTAGTATTTAAATTTTCAGGACACATGTAAGTTACCTTCAGAGATTCTGGCTCATGTAGGATATAGGATATCAGACTGTTTTGACAATTATTTTAGACAAGTATGTCCAATATTTACATGTATGGAAGGGAATAGAACATCCAAAATAATAGTCCGTGTAATCTTATGATTGATGAAATATCAGGTAACACTGCTTTTTTTTTTTTTATCAGAGAGTTGTTATGAATGCTTTAAGCTTGAAGACCTCACGTACCCAGTATAAACCTGTATTTACACAATCCTACACCAGTACGTTCTCACCTGCCGACATGAGTGGATCACAGTTACTCCATAAATGCCTGTGGCACTACTGCATTGTGGGTTTCTCACAGCAGGGACCACGACTTCTGTCTTTGAATCTTTAGTGCCTGACATGTACCAGGTACTTAATAAGTGCCGGTTGAAAGGACACTAATAACTTTTACCCATTTAAACATTATAAATTTCATTTTTTATGATAGGTACACACATGACATAATTTCAGTTTCTAATGACAACATAATAGAATTATTGAGGAAATCACACAACTGGGGAAATGGATGTAATTGGTGTCACTTGAAATTCATGAACACCTTGATCACCAGCCTTGAATAAATATTCACTTCTAGCATGCAGTGTTACTGTTTCTCCAAGAAGCTTATTTTTCTGTTCTTTACTCAGATTGTTCCTTTTTGCTACTTTGTACACCGCCCAGCACCACTTTATTATGCTGACCTGGTCTCATAGCTCCCAGATAGAACAGAAGCTATGACATGGGAAGCACCCCCTCTTCCTATCAGTACGTCAGCAACCCAAGGGCCTGACCTGCCCTTACTTTTTCTACCTTTCAGATGCAATGGAGAAGCTCCCCACACCAGCTGAAGTCATTCCTTCACCCCATGCCCTGTGGCCAGTCACCTTTAGAGGATTTTGCTTCCTGATTATTCCCCCTCTCTTCTGCATTATCAGTCTCTCCTTCTGTCATGAATAATTCCTGCTAGCATGTAAAGATTGTCCATCATCACATATATTTAAACAATATTTCCTTATGTCCTCTTTACCCACTCCCCATTTTTCTGCTCACTTTCAGAGCCAACTTCTTCAAGAGTCGTCAACCCAAACTGTCTATGCTGCTTCTCCCAGCAGCTCACTCTTCAGTTCCCTACTGTTTAGCCTCTGCCCCCACCATTTCTCTAAAATTATTCTTGTCAAGGTTTCCAGTGACCCTCATGCTTTCCTCTCTCACTGGATCTCCAACCACGGGACCGACTATTCCCTCACAAATTACTCTTCTTTCATAAAATCTGCAGTATTACTTCGCTCTAACTTATTTTGTCCACCCTCTGCATCCTCTTCAGTGTCCTTGGTCTTCCTCCAGTCTACAACCTTCTTTTCTCTCTTCTATCTTTCACTGGGTGATCTCATTCATTCCTATGACTTTAAATATCATGTATGTGCCAACCCCTCCAGTGTAATATCTGTGGCCCAAACCTTTCCTCTTCCCGAACCCCATTAAACTGAAGGCATTTAACATATAAATGATAAAATACAAGTTTTTCCTTTTAACAGATATTTTTCTCTATATTTTTTCTATTTCAGTAGATAGCATGACCACCTACCCAAGTGCCCAAGCCATAAATCGTAATATCATTTTTAATGCCACCTTTGCTTTATCTTTTACATTCTGGTTACCAACAGATAATTTATATACCTTGAAAATTTATCCCTTCTTTTCCTTCTTTCTTGCTACTATCTGGCACCATGTCACCATCATCTTCCTTCCACCCGAGCAACTAAAACAATTCTCCCACAGGGACACTACACTTTCCTATTTTCCCCCCAATTCTCAATGTATTTGTTACACATTGGACAGTAATATTTTGTAAAGACCCAATCAGATTGTGAGACTCCTCTGCTTAGAACACTTCTACATAATTCCATATTATTTATAATGAATATAAATTGCTTTTGATAGCCTGCAAGGAACACTGTGATCTTTTATACCTCTCCAGCTCACCTCTGGCCATTTCCAGCCTTACCCCCTATACTTGTAACACATAGGCCTTTTCTCAATTCATGAAACCACTAAGGTCATTCCTGCTATAGGGCCTTTCTCTCCCTGGAATGTTCTCCTTTTGGTCCTTTAGGTAGTTAAATACTTCACATTCTCAATACTGCTTCCTCATAAAGAAACTTTAGGTATCAACTGCCCATCTTACTAAGTAGCATTACTCACTTCCCCATTATTCATCATAAAAACACCCTTCAACGCAACTTTTTCATCATATTCATTGGTCAAATTCAGCAGTTGATTTCCAAGTCGCCAATCTAGTGACCATTTCTTAATATTCTTCGTGCTCATTCTATTAGCAGCATTTGGAAGCTTGTTAGTCCCTCTTCCTTTAAAAATCTTATGTACCTTTCAGGTGGGCAGTGGTATACTAGAGCTTGCTTTGCAAGATACAGCTGTTAATTTTTTGGAATTTTGTAAGCCGGTTGCTGAATAATGATACATAGCATAAAGTTGGTTATGGTAGAAGTACTTATACCACAGAAATTGGCAAGCATTAAAAATTAGGGCTCTTAATTTTAGAAGGCCGTTTGTTAAACATTTATCATCACACTATTGACTCTGGAACATTGCTCTTTTAGATCTTCTCCTGCCTTGCAAAAACGTATTCCTGATCTTTGAACATTGGTGTGCCCCAGAGCTATGAGTTCATGGACCTCTTTTCTTATTCATCTATATTCATTTTCCAAGGGATCCCATGATTTTAAATATCATCTACTTGATGACTCCAAAGTTTTTATCTCAAGCCCTAACTTTTCTGCTGCACCTCATATTCCATCTATCCAACAACCTTACTAACATCCTCCTCCAGTGTAAGCACCTCAAACTTAATATTCTGAAACCAAATATTTGGTTTACCAACTCTCTTTCATGTATGCCCCTCCAAAAGTCTTCCCCATGTCTCTGGCCAAAACCTTAGAGCTTTTCTATATTATTATTATTATCTTGCTTCAACACCCCATACCTAACCCATCAGCAAATCTTTTATGACTCCATCTTCAAAATACATTCTGGATCTGACCACTTCTCACCATCTCCTCTGCTACTTTCTGACTTTAAAGTTCTATAATTTCTTATCAAAAATTTTATAATTGCTTTATAACTAGTATCCCTACCTCCTGCTTGCCTGACAATAATCTATTCTCCACTCATCAGTATTAAAAATCCTCATGGGGCACTAAGGGGATGAGCACTGGGTGTGAACTTCAATAAAAACAAATTAAAAAATAAATAAAACAAAAACAAAAATCCTCATGACTTTCTGCCTCAATCAGTGCAAAATTCAAAGTGATCACCAGGACCCATAAGGCCCTATGAACCTGGCCTCTGGCTGGCTGGCTGACCTTGTTACTTTCCACTGGCTTCCTCATTCTCTAGGCTCCAGACACACTGGTCCTTCTGATATTCCTGCAAGTTCAAGAACACTTCAATAAAAACCTTTACACCTGCTGTCCTCTCAGACTAGAATATTCATTGCCTGGATATCTGCAGGGCTCATTTCCTTCAGCTCTTTACTCAGATGTCACTTTATTGGAAAAGACTTGCATGACCACCCCCAATACTTTTATTTTTCTTTTATAATCTTTATCAAAATATGTCATAATACCACATTTATGTGTTTATCATGATTCCCTCCATTAGAATATAAGCTCCAAGAGGTCAAAGATTTGATCTGTTTTGTTTATTGCTAATTCCTCAACTTTTAGAGCTGTCCCTGACACTTGCTAATTATTTACGGAGTAAATGATGAATTAAATTTTTTTGCTTACTTGTTTATTTTTGTGGAGTTCTATGTTTTGGCTCCATGAAAGTCCACCAAAAAATTGTATTTCTAATTATCACAGAAGCTGTTGATAACCCTAATATACTTCCTTATACTTTCACCTAATTTCCCCAATAGAACTAAATTCAACATGTCAAAACCGAACGTCACATTCTACCTATCAAAACAAGTCTTTCTGGCCTTACCGTTTCCATTAGAACAATATATTCTCTCAGTAATGCAAATTTAAATATTTAAAGCCTTTCATCTTTTATTCTACTCCCTTACTGTTATGAACAGATGCCAAATTTTAAATTATTACTTCTGTAAGAACTCTTTGCGTCTTTCTTTCCATGCCTGTTGCCACTATACTAGTTTAGACTTTTTTAAAATCTGTTTTAGTCATCTTCTAACTAGTCTCTTGGTCTTTACCTGTAAATGTTTTTTTTGTTTTTAATCATATTATATACTGATAAGTCACTCTAAGTCATAGCTCTCACACCCAAATCTTTAAACGTCTAAAATGATCTATTTTAGCTGCAGTGACCATATAATTGTCCAAACAGGAACACTTTTGAGAGTGAATTAATGTATTATTAATTACATTGGGATAGCAGGTATGGACCAGAACTCAACAGGCAGACCAGGATATATGATCACCATAACTTCCACAGGGACTGTTGGTTGCCTACTCAGCAATCATCATGCCTTTCTTCTTCTTCTGGAAGAAAAACTGCATCTACTCCATCAACATGAATCAGTGATATAAATTGAATCATCTTAGCCAGCATGAACATCCCATTCCTTTTATCAGTAATTGCTTTAGGAAAGAGCATGTGATCTAATTTCAGCCTGTGAAATGTGAGAGGTAACTGCTTCAGGGAAAGTGATTTCTGAAAGACGCTTCTATACACCTATAAAGACAGTTCTTATCCTTCTGTTGGCTGATGTCTTGTCTGCATTTTGTTCCCAGAACCACAGTGGGCAACTTGTGATCTTGGGTGGCTGGCAGTGGACAAAGCTGACATCTTTGCTTCAGCAAAAGAGAAAGATGAAAAAAACTGTGGGTCTTTGATTATATCATTGAGATACTGAATCAACCAAACCTGAGGTATGTCTCCAGAAGCAGGGTAGTCTTCTACTGTGTGAGATAATACATTTTCCTTATTGTTTAAATGGGTTAAGACAGAATTTTCAGTTACTTACATTCCCATTTACAAATTCCCATTTAAATGGGTTAAGACAGAATTTTCAGTTACTTACATTCCCATTTACAAATTCCCATTACATTCCCATATGCAAATCTCTGTCTCTCTCATCTTCATGACCCTTCGCCTTGTGGCCTCTCTCCCCTCTCTCACTCCTGCTTACTACAACCTATTTCAATACATTTCACTTTTGAGCCAAACTGAAAGACTACGATCTTTTTTTGAAAATATTTTTTTTATTTCCCATGACCACACCTTCGTATAGGCTGGCCCACATTTCAGAAGTGCCCTTTGCTCCATTTCTGCATGCTAAAATCCTTAGGACCAATTCATCTCAGAAAATATCTCCTCATGAAGGTTTCCTGGTTGCTGGAATAGTCTTATCCTTCTCTTTTGAACCTATGTTGCAATGAGTTTATATATCTTTTATCACTCAAATTTGACCCCATCCTATAGTATCTCATACCACTCTAAATCTTCACCCTATACTTTCTCTCCTCTGTAAACTTTCATAAAACATTTGGCACAGGATTTTGCATGTGCAGGAAATATTTCTTAAGTTGAAATTATGAAAATATTTCACTATCTGTAGTTATTACTGAGTTAGTAACATTTTCTTGTAATTTACAAGGCACCACTCTTAAAATAGTTGGATCTCTGTCCTCAAATCACTATCTAAAAATATAGAATAGGGGAAAAATTAGTATCTAATGATTAATAAATTTTTGATAGGCAAACCCTTGCTACAAGTAATGTAGTATTTCTTTTTCACACACCTGCCCTAGGTAACTAGTTGGTCAAAGCGATTATTTTATTGACGGTATATTTCTACAATATATGTCAGATACTTTAAAGAGATAAATGGAACCTTGCCATACATGATGACAACTTCTTTATTGAATTGAAAGGAACAAGAGAAAAATACAGAAACATGTATCAGTTTATGGTTCTACGTCTCCCTCAGATAAAATACCTCTGATTTAGTCGTTAATGTTTTAAAGAGACTTGAAATTCTGTTATATCTGTTTCAATTTATTTATTTATTTATTTATTTATTTATTTATTTATTTATTTATAATTAATGCATTATGTTTAGCATTACATACGCTTAGGTCAAAAATCAGCCTTACAAGACACCGATTCCTTTATTTTAAAATATTGAATTTGGCAAGAGAGAGAAAGGCAAAGGGCAGGAAAGGACTATACTGAATGAGTATCTAGGCACTAAGTTAGGACCTTTGTGTACATTTTCTTTTTTATCCTCTGAATAGTGCCCAGTCCCATGAGCCTAGGTGTTTTTATCTCTAGTTTACTAATGAAAAATTTGAGGCACAGAATAGTGCACAGAAATACAGTTGTTAAAAAATGGATCTGAAATTTGAATGAATGCAAGTCATTGATTAACTAAACCCAGGTCAACTTTACCAAATATATAGGCAACTTAATATTTTAGATTAAAGGTCAAAAGCTCTGTTTAGCAGTATAGAATTTTTAGGATATAAATTGAGGAACTCACAAGTTAGTAATAGATGCAAATGTTCATAAATAATATAATATAAAGAAAAAAACCAATAAGACCATAGGACTTCAAAATCAAAATGCTACGGTGTCTGAATTTAGATTCCCCTGAAGTATTTGGGTTGGAAAGGTTATTTATAAGCCGAGTGCAGAAAGCACATGTGAAAGAATGCAGAGAGGGAGACAGAAAAGGGCAAGATATCTATAAATGGTGCATTAATAAACAGACACTATGAGCAACTGATGCTTAATCCCAATGGGAGCCTCTGAGGAGGTGTGGAATGCACTTCAAAATTACTCGACTAGCAGATAGGGAAGCTGGAGTCTTTACCCACTCACTCTCTTCTCTCCTTGTTTGAGGATAATCCCTGAGGGATGTTAAGTCCCCAGCACTTCTGGGCTTCCTTGCACTCTAAGCACTGGAATGCCCTAAGGCAGAGAGTCAGTGAGGCAAGCACTTGAGGCATGGAGCTGTCAGACTGCATATATGCAGGAGCATAGGATCTGTCTGCTACTCAGAGGGATTTGGGGAGAGCAACAATACGAGCCACATGTGGGAATGTAAAGGAAGGAATGTTTATGGAATATTGAGGAACTCAGGGAGACATTACAAAGGAGGTGACTTCTGAACAGGGCATTGAAGGACGGTTAGAATTTAACTCCACTAGATGTGGTGAGGAAGAGAAGCAGGAAGTACCATTGAGTTTTGTTCAATTTCAGTCTACCCTGACCACCCAGTTTAAAGTTGCATTCCATCCTTCCCGGCCATTCCTTACCACAGTCCTGACTGCCCCCCTTACTTGATCTACCTGTATTCCACAGCAATCATGAACACACTACATAAATTATTAATTTGTTGGGCAGCCCAGGTGGCTCAGCGGTTTAGCGTGGCCTTCAGCCCAGGGCTTATCCTGGAGACCCGGGATCAAGTCCTGCATCGGGCTCCCTGCATGGAGCCTGCTTCTCCCTCTGCCTCTGTCTCTCTCTTTCTCTCTCTGTCTCTCATGAATAAATAAATAAAATATTTTTAAAAAATTATCCATTTGTTGTGTTTATTGTTTTTTTTTAAACTTTTTTTTTTTAATTTTTATTTATGATAGTCACAGAGAGAGAGGCAGAGACACAGGCAGAGGGGGAAGCAGGCTCCATGCACCGGGAGCCCGATGTGGGATTTGATCCCTGGTCTCCAGGATCGCGCCCTGGGCCAAAGGCAGGCGCTAAACCGCTGCGCCACCCAGGGATCCCCCTGTTGTGTTTATTGTTTACTGTCCATACTACTCATCTTCACTAGCATATATGTTCCAGGAAGGCAGGAATGTTTGTCTAGTTTGTTCACTAATGTATCTTAAGGGCTCAGGACAGTGCCCAGCGCTTCAGTTGTTTAATAAGCATTTGGTGAATGAAAGAATGAACCTTACCATACAGCTCTTGAACTACTGGATGGCAATCTCTAACTTTAATGAAGATGGAGATTCTGAAAAGAGAAGGAAAGAAACATCAGAAAAAAATTAATGTGTTTAGCGTGGGACCCACTCGAATCCAATGAGAGATCCCAGTCATGTTTCACTACCCTGAGGAAGAGAAAGGGCAGGAATCAATGCTTGCTTACCATTCTGTCTCTTCTGTTTGACTTGATATTCAGCATCATACATCTGGTACATTTTCAAGGATCTTGTTCCTCAGGAAATTAGCTATATTTATAGTATTAATATACTCTGGCAGGCACAATAATCTCACATTTTTCTGGCATCATCTATCCTCAAGGGCCTCGAGGCTTCTGTGCTGGAAAGTTATTTCTCTTACAGTTTTGCATTTACTTCTTTCAACTGAGAGCATCTGTTACAGGAGTTGATTCTATTTGGCAGCTCCCACTCACTCAATAGTGCCCTTAGTATCACTACTAAACTCAAGAGTCTGCTTTCCCTGGGAACTCACGCTTCTGCCCCAATATGTCACAGAATTCTCCTCTGACACTAGATGGAATTATGAGGTACAAAAGCTTTAGAAGTGGACACTGTCCTTTGTGTGTCGTGGGCAGTCTTACAAGCAAGATATCCGCTAGCTAGAACTGATACATATGCTAGTTCTTGGATGATCAAACAGACATAGGTTCAGCGACAGCCCATGTCCACTTCTGACATCAAGTTTATACCTGCGTCACCCTGGCAAAATGAAATGCACTTATGCAGATCACCGTAATTCAGAAACTTTCGTAATTACGTTGCTGTTTACCTTTGTGCTGATGATGAAGAAATGGTTTGTTAAGCAAATTAATAGAGGAAAACCATTGTGAACAGAATGCTTGAAGTTTATAACTAATTCAAAGAAGAAATTACTTTCAGGCAACCTCAAGTTTTTTAGAAGCATCGTTTCCATGTAAATACCTGGGATAATAGGCTAATTACAATAGTTTTTATTTATTCATTGAAACTATTTCCCCAAAACAGTCTCTTAAACTATATGTTCACATTCTATCATCTAGTTTCCTTAAAAGTAAAACAAGTGGTTTTTTAAAAATATTCAATAATTTAGATTTGTCACTAACTATGCTACTACCCAATTAATGAGGTTTGCCAACAGCAGATTCACTGGTGATGAAGCAACACCATCAGATAAAAATGTCAAAAGCTCAATGGTAAATCTCAACATCAAGCAATTCCAGGTTTTATAGAGTTGTTTGAAAAGAAAAAGCACCTAGTGGGTTTTATTTAAACCAGCTGCTACAGAGCCCCCTTGCAGACTACAGCACAGCAGGGGAGCCATAGCCTTGTAAAGCAATTCTTTGATGGAACCCTGTGCCTTTAGCGGGTGAAGGAGCAAACACATAAAAAGTTACCACCCTGTGATGACTTGCTGCAAGGGCTTTCTTGTCTGACCACTGATGTTTCCATTGCCTGTTTCACTCTGCAAACTCTGACATCTTTTTATCTTAATAATTACAAGTACTAAGTGGCATCTCTTATGGATATTATGTGGCTGGGTTCCTCCCTCCAATTATGGTTCTGCCTCTGCTTCAGCCAGAAGTCCTCCCTATCTATCTACTTCACATGGAACTGTTCGAAAAAGAATTGGAAAAACATGTCTTTAGTGTTTTTCCTAGTAATCAGTGTGATGATTTTAGTTTTTGTGTTTGGCTCTTTGATGTGATTGTATGTAACATTACCCTTTAGGATAGAGATCCAGTGAATGAGTTTTTCTACAAATAGTCATTCATACCAATTTTTCTTTCTTCACAAAATTTTTATTCTAAAAGGAAATTTACAAACCAAAGACTGAGGAGAATTACTGACTGGGACACTGGTGAAATTAGAGGAGTGTGAATGGGCCAGGCTTACACAGAGCTGATCAGTTGTGTCTATGCCCAAATTAGCTCTAGCATCTGCTAAACAACTGAACAAGGCAATTTAGTTGTTTATGCTTGGCTTAAACTCTTTTCTGTTGTTAGACCCCTACACTGATCCAGAGACGCCATGGTTCTCTTTCTTTAGTAACAATATTTCCATGTCTCCTACAGGGTGTGGAGGAAGCAATAGCTGCTGTTCTTGTACATTTTCAGGCAGGTCTCTCATTTTCATTTACCCCATCCCCTTTATCCCTCCTGACCCTTTGTGGTAAGTGATGCTTCTAATTCTTTAGGCCTTTCCAGAATGCTATGGAGAAGATAATCATCTCGTTGTCATAGTTTCTCTCTCTGCAGCCTCTTAGATTTGAAAATTTTCATTTTGTTAAGTGAGGTGCTTATTCCACATCCATTTCCATGTTCATATGTTTTAGCTTACAGATATTATCCAGAATATGTGTTTAGAGTAGGTGTTTCTGTGTCTTTTTCTGTGTTGGCTGTGGGTGATTTTCCACAAGGAAAGGGAATTGAAACCTGAAGTTGAGCATTCTATCTTAGAAACACCTGAAGTTAAGTGAAACAGGAATTAAGGGAATGGGATTCCAGGAAAAGTTTTTCAAAGCCACTGGAAGGTGTATTTGTGGTAAGCAGAATATTGTCATGTTCATATTATTATTTATGTATTATTTTAAAATTTATTTCAAGTTTTTATTTTAATTCCAGTTAACGTATAGCATTATATTTATCTCAGGTGTACAATAGGTAATTAAAAACTTCTATACATCACCCTGTGCTCTTCACAAGTGCTCTCCTAATCTCTATTTAAATGCATTCCCTTCCCCCAATCATCGATTTGTTCCCTATAATTAAGAGTATGTTTCTTCCTTTGTCTCTTTCCCTCTTTCATTTTTTTCCTTTTGCTTGTTTGTTTTGTTTCTTAAATTCCATGTATGAGTAAAATCATATGGTATTTGCCTTTCTCTGACTGCCTTATCTCACTTAGCCTTATATACTGTAGCTCCATGTTGTTGCAAATGATAAGAGTTCATTCTTTTTGGTGGCTGAATAATATTCCATTGTGTATATATACAATATCTTCTTTACCCATTCATTAGTTGATGAACACTTGGGCTGCTTTCATATCTTGGCTATTGTAATAATGTAATAATGCTGCTATAAACATAGGGGTGCATGTATCCTTTTGAATTAGTGTTTTTGTATTCCTTGTGTAAATACCTAGTAGTGCAATTGCTGGATCATAAGGTAGTTCTCTTTTTAGCTTTTTGAGAAGCATCCATACTGTTTTCCACAGTGTCTGCACCAGTTTGCATTCCTACCAACAGTGCATGAGTTCCATTTTCTCCACATCCTCACCAACACTTGTTTCTTGAATTTTTTATTTTTGCCATTTGACAGGTATGAGGTGATATCTCATTGTAGTTTTTTATTGTATTTCCCTGATGATAAGTGATGATGAGCATCTTTTCATGTGCCTGTTGGCTGTTATTCATTCCCATATTAATCCCCAGAATATAATACCTTACATGGCAAAAGATACTTTGCAGATATAATTAAGTTAAGGATCTTCAGATGAGGGGATTATCCTAGGCTAGTCAGGTGGGTCTAATTGAATCACAAGGCAGTTAAAAGGTAAAGAAGGGAATGTCAGAAAGAATCAAGATTTGAAGAAAGCACACTTCTGGCTTTGAAGATGGAGGAATGTGCAATAAACTTGGCCTCTAGAAGTCAGAAAAGCCAAGGAAACAGATTCTTCCTTAAGCCTCCAGAAGAAATGGAACTTTTGACATTCAGAAATTGTAAAACAATAAGCTTGTGTTGTTTTGAGCCACTAAATATGTAGTAATCCTTCATGGCAGCATTAGAATACTAATACAATATATATATTAGTATACCAGACACCAGTCTTAATTTAAATTAAGAAATTAATTTAAATTAAGAAATTTAAATTTTACCCTGAATGACAGTAATGACCGCAGAGAGATTTCACAATTAGCTTTGCACTTTAAGTTTTCCAGTCCAACAAAAATTGGGACGGAGAACAAATTAGAAGGGCCAAAACTAGAAGTAAGTAAGTTGATTTGGAGAGTATCTCCATAATCCAGTTAATTAATGTTATGTTTATTAGCTAAAATAGCCAATGAAATGGAGAAAAAGTGATAAGCCTAAAGACACATTAACAAAATAGAACAACTGATTAAGTCTAGAGTAACTAAATAAAAACCAGAATTCTAAAGGACTCACAAATTCTGTGATTGGGAGGATCTTTTATTTTTCTGGAAGATAAAAAGTAGAGAAGAGGGTTTAGATTTGGTAAAGATACAAGCTTGATATTCTGTTTTTGAGGTGCCTATAAGGTTTACAAGTGAAAAAGATATTCAATAGCAGATGGATATATGAGAAATGGATTAGGTTTTTCAACACTCAAAGATAGAAAATAAGTAACAAGTGGGAAGGAATTATCATGAAGAATTATTTAGAGAAGCTTCCCATTTCTTTTAACCACACTTATATCCATGACTTTTACTAATATTTATAAACCAATGATTCTAAATTTATAGCTCTAGTTTTAGTTCTTATGATCTAATCTGCACTGAGATCCCTCCTTCACTATTTTTGGATAACACTACCTTGACATTTAAAGGCCTATTAAATCTCATCTTTTATCATCCTGTTTAAGAGAACTACCACTCCTTGGTTTCCAAGCCAGAAATCTCATGTCCTCTTCAACAACTCCTTCTTTCTCACTCATATCAAATCCATTACCAATTTCTGTCCATTTTACTTCTCCAGTGTCTCTGGAGCCCTCTACTCTATCATCACTGCCATTTCTTTGGCTCCGACTCTGATAGCAACCTTTTACTCATTAATGCATCCTCTTTTCTCCAATCTGTCCACTGCGCTAGCACAGAAGAGACAAGATAGTAAGTATCATTGCTTCAACATGGCTTCCTGCATAAGGTCTACACAAAGCCCCTGTAAAGTAGGAAAAAGACATCTTGCCTTCTTTCCTTTTATCTGGGTGCAAATTTCCTTGCAGGAACCCAACCATTCCAAACACTTTATTGGCCAGAACCAGGTCACTTGTTCAATCCTTCACCATTCATTAACATAGGGAAATGTTTAGCTTAGACTACTTATGCTTAATTTTATGAACTTAGCTTGTGACCTACCAAATAAAGTCAGGCTTATTTAATGGAGGAAAGGTGTGTGGATAAGGATCACGGTTTACAGACAACCAATATCTCCTGCATCCAGAAATCAAGAAATAATAAGGTGGTAGATTTCTTCCAGATTTAAAAATAAGTAAATAAAGAGAAACACATAAATACAAAGGTTAAACAATGATATGCATCTCTTTATTTTTAGGAAGGTTCTTTCAACCCTCATTCTGGAAAAGTTTTTATACTGCTGAAAAATATGTGTATTGAATTCCCCGTAAGTATATTTGCATAAAAATGTAAGGAATGGATCAGGATAGTAATACATTTTTATGTTTAAGCATGTGAAAGCACAGGTGCACACATAGGGGTAGGATCTAAGCTCACCTAAATAGACACCACACAGTTCATCTCATGTCATTCATCCAAAGATCCTGCAAATAGTTATTTGATCTCTGTATGTCTAGTCATTCTTTTCATATTCATTTTAAAAGCTTAACCTAACACATTCTGTGTTTATGTCTGTGAATACTGCTACCATCTGCCCATTTAGGGGCAGCGCAGCAATTATAAAAAATGGTCATTGGTGTCTCAATAAAGGATAGATGGGGCCAAATGAAGAGAAGAGATTATCACAGACTTTTAAAACCAGGGGCTTCAAAATGCATTGTTTGTATGACACATTTTGAATGTCAGTAGCTTCTGTGTTATGGTTTCTTTACTTGGCCCTAAGCTGGAGCTCATTTCTGTTTTTCAGTAATGTATTGTCTTGTTAATTATTTTACTTTCATGTAAAGCATTGAACATTTTAGATATCCTCGCACATACATTGTAATAAATAATACCTATTTATACCTAATAATAATACCTATTACACCAAAAGGCTTAAGTTTCTTAAAGTAAGTTAACAGTACCATCTACCAAATGTCCATTACTCACATTTTTCTTCATGTACATTCCTCCTGGGTCTGTCTATTCTAGAATTTGTGCTGATAATGAGCTTTTGAATACTGATTCTATATGACACAAGGTCATATTTGAAAGCTTTTTATCAAAATAACTGAAGATGTGATCTTAAATACACCTCATCAATACAGCTGTCTCTAATCTCTGGGGATAAATAGTGACAAATGAGGCTTAGTTTTTGACTTGTTTAGCTGCTGCTGAAACAGAGTAGCTGTTTTAATGGAGCTTTTAAGTGGATAATAGGCATGCAGTAAACATTCTGAGGTATGATAATGAGCTCTATGTATGGATGCAGGACTATATTTTTCACTGTGTTTCTGCACAAGAAAGTGTTTGCAATTTATAAAAGAATCAGAAGTCTATTTACATGGCCACTGGGATGTGTGCTAAATTTCCTTATGCATTTAAATATCCCTATTTTCACACCCACTACAACCATTATTTAGTTTGCAGATTCATTAAACTGTATAATGTGTTCTTATTAACTGCCAAAGAAATCATGTCAAATTAGGTGTGGATTTTTATTACTTTAAAAAAATAGCACGCAACAATGCAACATGCTCAAAATGTCTGAATGACAAAATGGGTATGAGAAGAAAAAACTTTGCATAAAAATCTTTCATCCTAGCCTTCAAATTAATGTATTTAATGTTAATGTACTCCAATTACAGAAAAGTACTTGCTGTGATTTCAGGATAGGTTTGATGAAACCAAATCTAGATTCTCTAATTGCTGAACTCATAAATGATTACAACCAGAATACAGGAGCCATGGAATCCTGACAAAGAAGTAGAAACTCTTGCTCTTGCAAATCTAAAATGTAGTTGGTATAAAGGAAAGATTAGCAGAGGTAAAAGTAAAAGCTATGGTTGAGTGCTCAGACAATAAAATATTCTGATTTCCTAATAAAATCAACAATTGGTTTCCTGAAAATAAGATGATATGAAAACACATACAAGAACAAAAAATTTTATAAGACCTCATATTTCCCATTATATGTACCCTACTGAAGATGAGAGTATGGTTTTGGGGAAACAGCATGGAGTTTGGTGCAGACAATTCTTCCTACGTATAACACTTCCTAGCTATGTGGTTGTGAGCAGATTACATATCACCCTTATTCTCAGTTTTCTTCTTATTAAAATGTGGCAGAGTGTGTACTTCTAACTCAAATGATCAGGTGACTTCTGTTTATAACCCTGTGGAGTCAAGATATTCTGAAGGGCCTTCTAAATACTAAACAAATAGGTATTGTATGTATGTATTTGTGTGTGTATGTATGTATATGCTTTTTAAAGCATTACTGGATTATAAGAAATAAAAAAAATTTAATAGCCACCTCTTAATTTTTTTAAATGGAAAACCAAAAGGTCTGATTGCCCCAGTACAAATTCCAGCATCAGAGCTGCTAAACCAGCTACAAAACATTAGCAAATCTAACAATATATGAAATATCCATAAAAATACATAAAAAGGATACATTTTGTACAATTAAGTGACCATATTAACAGACTAAATAAAAAAAAACCTATGCAATTATCTCAATAGATGTAGAAAAATCATTTGCCAAACTTTATCATTCAACAAAAAAACTAGGAATAGAAAGGACTTTCCTTAACAGAATAAACAACATCAAAATATAAACCTATAGCTACCATCCTACTTAATGGTGAGAGACTGAATGCTTTTCCTCTAAGATTGAGAAAGCAAGGATGTATCTTATTACCCCTGATCAACATGGAACTATAAGTACTGACTAGCACAATAAAGCAAAGAGAAGTAAGATTAGTAGATTGAATAGAAAAATTGTATTCACAGAGGACATGTTTGTTTATTTAAAAAATTCCAAAGAATCTACAAAAATAGCTCCAATAACTGAGTGAGTTTAACAAGGTCATAGGATACAAAGTTTATATATAGATGTCAATCATATTTCAAAATACCAGTAATGATGGGCAGGTATAGGATAGACATTCCCATTCCAAAAGGAAGAAAGGAGTGACAGGTTTCAACTAAGTCCAAAACCCAGCAAAGCAAACTCCATTCAGCCTTACAGCTCAAAAATAATCCTCTTTGGTTTGAAGCTCTGACTTCCAGACCCACTGGAGTGGCAACAAGAATTTGGTTGGAAGCTATCTGGCCTGTTGAGGTGGTCACCAGGATGATATCTGGATCATCCTTGGGGTCCTTCTTCTCTTTTCTTGAAGGACAAGTTCACACACAAAGCCAAATAGCTTTATGGTCCAGTCCTGTAGGGTCTAAGAAGCCCAGCAACCTTCCTTCATTTCATCCCACTTTCTCTGTTCTCCTAAATTCAAACTGGCAGTATCTTCTGGTGTAATCATTCCCTATTCTTTGCCGCCTTTGAGATGGCTAATAAGATCTGTGGTTTATGCTCAAACTTAAACCTCCTTACAAAAAGGACAACCTTGGTGTTCTCATTTTTTGCGATATGGACAGGCTGAGAATTTTACAAGGCTCCAAGTTCTGATTTCTTTATTGCTAAACAATTCCATCTTCGATTTATCTCTCTCCTGTCATATTTTAACATAAGTAGTCAGGAGGAACCAAGCCACTCCTTCAATATTTTGCTTAGAAATCTCAGCTAAAAATCCGATCTTACTGCTTGCAAGTTCTGTCTTCCAGAAAAGACTAGGACACAAACACAATTCAAACAAGTTCTTTGCTACTTTCTAATGGGGATTATCTTTTCTCCATTGTCCAGTCACATGTCTGAGACCTCATTGGAATGGCCTTTACCATCTGTATTTCCACCAGCATTCTGTATGTGATTATTAATGTATTTTTTAAGAAGATGGAAGCTTTTTTTTTTAAGATTTTATTTATTTATCAATGAGAGACAGAGAGAAACAGAGAGAGAGAGGCAGAGGGAGAAGCAGGCTCCATGCAGGGAGCCCGATGTGGGACTCAATACCGGATCTCCAGGATCACGCCCTGGGCCAAAGGCAGATGCCAAACCACTGAGCCACCCAGGGATCCCCAGAAGCTTTCTTTACAGTTTTCCTCTTTCTATTCTGAGCCCTCACCAGAATTACTTATAAAAATCTTTTTACAGCAATATTGGATTTTGCTAGCATTGACCTCAAAACTCTACAACCTCTGCCCATTATCCACTTCCAAAGCCACTTCCACATTTGTAGGTATTTGTTAGAGTGGAGAGCCCCCCCCCCCCCCACTCTCAGTACCAATTTCTATCTTAGTTCTAGCTCGCGTCATGGGGTCTCTACTCCTATGACTGAATGCAACCTAATTACTTCCTAAAGGACCCACCTCGAAATCCCATCACATTAGTGATTAGGAAGTCAACATATGAATTTTGAGAGCAGAGGAACATTCAATCCATAGCACTGCCATAGTGCCCTACCATAAAATGTATCAAATTATACTGTTATTGCCTGTTCACTTGTCTGCCTTTCCTATTGGACTGTGGAAGAAGATCTTTGTCATTTTTATGGTTGTATTCCGTGCATCTAGCCCAATGACAGTAGGCCCCAAATAAATATTTGTTGAATGACCAAGGAATTGATACATAGAATAGAAAGATAGTAATCTTTTCTTTTTGTAATGAATATTTTAAATATTTATTAATACCTCCCTCAGGAGTAGCAAATGCAATTTTATCATTTTATATTTTTGAGTGAATTTGCATTTCTTTTCATTAATTTATAGTTTGTTATAACTTTTTCCTGAGAAGCAGAGGGAAGGGAAAAATTACTATTAGCTTATAAATAAGATCATTGAAGCTCAAAGCAGGTAATATCTCTTTCAAAAGTTAATGCTAGCTTTCAGATTGAAATCTCCTAAAAATCAGCATTCAGCACACAAAAAAATGATTCTTTCAAATGTTCAGTATTATGATGGTTCTTTCTGTGATGTGGATAGAAAAAGAAAGAGCTCCATATTCCTTATAAAGAATTGTATAACTTAATGTGGAATGTGAATGATGTAATTAGCTAAGATTCATACAGCTATTATTGTTGGGAAAAAAAAGTGTTCTCATTTTTTTCAAAACATAACCCATAGACACTGAAAATATCATTTTCAATAATTTGTTTTTTCCTTTTTCCCAGTCCAAGATGTAGTGAAGTGTTGATGAACTGGTGAGTAATTGTCTTATCATTCATTCTAAATTCTACACAACGCAGACTGCATAAATTCCAGTCTATTATTCTTACAGTATTTATTTCAGGTTGATGTCAATTTACAGCTACAAGAACATTTAATTGAATCTGTTGAAGAAAGGACGTGAAGCATTTCTGGATATACGAAATTACACTGATATTGGTAAACTGTAAACAATCAACCTGTAGGTGCCTTCAAGATCTAACATAAGAGTAATTAGTTCCATATTATTAATTTCTAATTCTGTCTTCTGTTTGTAGCACTAGAAGCATTAGACCAATATGAAAGAGAGAAAGAAAAAGAAAGAAGAAAGAAAGAAAGAAAGAAAGAAAGAAAGAAAGAAAGAAAGAAAGAAAGAAAGAAAGAAATCTCTTGCAATTTCATCTCACCAACAAATCCTTTGTTTTCATATTTTGTGTTTTCTGGATCATGGGAAAACAATTTTATGTGTTTGGAAATATAGTGTAGATTTTAATGTTTTTTTTTCACTTGACATGATGTTATAGACATTTTTATATGTTGCTATTCTTCACAGTAGTACTTTTTAATGGATGGTTTCTAGCTTACAAATTGATATTCTGTTATTTACTGAAACATTTCTCAGTTTTAGACATTAAACTGCTTTCAGGTTTTTCACTGTTATGAATAAGTCAGCAATGAGTCCTTTTGCATGTGATTTTTACTTTTTCCATAAAATAACACAGTGTCACCAATAGCAACAGCAGGTCAAAAAACTTGAAAATTTTCCAAGTTTTTGCTGTTTTGTTTTCAAAAGATAACTACAGTTTATACTCTCACCAGGGTGCATTAGTGCCCAGTTTCAACACAAACTCACTTGCACATATTTGTTAATAGTTGTAAAAAGAGCATTGGATTTTACTTCTTTAATAAATAGTCATACTAGTTTTGTTTCATATGTGACTGTAGGTGTGAGGATTCATCATCCCCTTCTAGATGTAGCTCCCTGACATAAAGACTCTTAAAACAATGACAAGTTTACAAGGGCAGTTGATAAACCTCTGAGGGGAAAATGATCCCACCCCTAATTTACCCTTTCCCAATGTGTTGGTCCATATTCAACTGTGTTTTTGTTTGTTTATTTGTTTATTTTTTTTGTTTTTAATATTTTATTTATTTATTCATGAGAGACACAGAGAGAGAGGCAGAGACATAGGCAGAGGGAGAAGCAGGCTCTCTGCAGGGACCCCAATCAATACAGGACTCAATCCCAGGACCCCGGGATCATGACCTGAGCCAAAAGCAAACACTCAACCACTGAGCCACCCAGGCACCCCTCAACTGTGTTTGGTAGGGATTCATTTTTCATTTTATTCTTACCACAAAATCACTAATTCAATATTTTTTGATGTTGGAACATGATCTGTATCATTCTGCATTTCATCTTGTAGAGGAAGTAAGGATTGAGATGAGTTTCTGCATCCTCCATAATTGCATAATAGCATAAATATTTCTATTTGACATATAATCTAAAAAATCGTATCAGTAAAATATGAAGAATTACTGCACTTCAGAGCACCACTGAACTTAGTCATGGTTGTATCCATCTTTAAGGTCACTATTGAAACTTTGATTCTAAGGGATTTTTTTTTAATGTATTAAATGTTGATTTTTGTAAAAATAGCTACTGTCTACCAAGTGCCTACTGTGTGCTGGACATTTCTATATACCTTATATCTAATTTTCCCAGAAATCCTATGAAATAGATATTCATTGTCTCCGTTCTGCTGGTTATAAAACGAGGACTCAGAGATGCTAAGTGTCTTGTCCAGGTCCAGGCAGTAGATGACTAAACTGAATTTCACATCCAGTATTGTCTCTCTAACATCTATGACCTTTCAGTTATATTGAGTCATTTAAAAGGGTAAGTATATTTTATCCTCCAAACACCAATTTTTTATAATAAATTATGCTTTGACATTTGTATATTTTAATTTAAAGTTATGAAATTATAATCCAAGTAATCAAAACACTCAACCAATTTACTATTTTTGCTTATAAAGTAATAACAATTTCTTTCCATTTAAATTTTCATCTGAATGCACTAAAAAACCTAGCATAAATAAAAACCACTCTTGGGGCATTATCTCCCAATGCTTTTTTCTGCCAACTGTACTTTGTGGGTAACAGCCTCATTGGCCATTCTTTGAACATGATTTTCACCTTCTTGCTTTTAGACCTTAGCTCATTTTCAACTGCAAGCCTCCTTCTCTATTAAGGGTGCAATCCAAAGAATATCTTCCTTATAATAGCTTTATTAATCATGTCAATCAAAGTTACTCCTCCCTCTTTGCAGTAACTATACTACTTTGGTCTAAACATCTCTATATTATTTATATCCCATGCAGTGTATGGAAAGAACACGAGCTTTGAAGTTACACAGGTGTGATTCAGTATTCACCTCTAATCTAAATCGTGTCACTTTTTTGAAGATCAGTGTGTAATTGTTAACTATTGCTGGGTAGCAAATGACTCCAAAATTCAGTGGCTTAAAACAATAGCATTTTTCGGGTGCTGGGTGGCTCAGTCGGTTAAACATCTGCCTTCGGCTCAGGTCATGATCCCTGCTCCCCCACCAACGCATGCTCTCTCTCTTTCTCTCTCTGAAATAAATGTATAAAATCTTTAGAATAAAAATACAATAAGCATTTCTGAATGTTTTTTTTTAAGAAAATGAAAACTTTTAAGATTGACTTTTAGCAACTTTTAAATATACAGTATTGTATTATTTATTATAGCTTTATTATTGACTTAAAGTTCTATTTCTCTTAAATCTTGAGTAAGCAAGGTGGTTCTTTTGGGCTTGGCTGGGCTTACTTACATATCTGTAATGAGACTTGTATCAAGGGTGCAGCTTTCTTATCTTGGCTGGGTTCCTTCCCATGTTTGGTAGTTGGCTGGCAAGATGATCTATGATAGCCTCAGGTAGGACAACTGGCTCTTTCCATGTAATTTCTCATCCTCCAGTAAGCTAACCGGAGCTATCTGTGAGAATAGAATGCCAAGAGAAAGCAAGTGAAAGATTTCCTAGAGACTGAGCTCAGAAATGATAGTCAATTCTACTGCACCCTGTTGACCAGAAGCTAATCAAAAGTGAAGTTTAGATTCAAGTCATGGAAGCACTTGATGGGAGGAGCTGCCAAAATCAGCGTAATGGGAATGTCTACATTTCAGAGCTACTGTAAAATAAGATATGATTAAAAAGTACTTGGCAAATGCTTTGAATATATAAATTTGATACATGTTAATTATGTGTTCCTTATACATCTTGGTCCCCCATATCCTATGCATGGTAAGTCTACAAGAAGTACCAAATGAATGGATTATAGAAATATATAATTTAGAGGACTTTCTGAAAAGTTTTAAAAATATTTTAATAAAAATATGCAATTAAATAGACACCTTATTGCCTCAAAATTGGATTTAATTCAAGTTATGTAAAATACATAGCAAAATAAAAACTGGTGCTAAAAGCCAGGACAATTTTAACCATTTTTCTTCAAACTCTGGTTTCTTAATTTATATTTTTATGTCATATAAAAAGTAGGAATTTTAAAAGGAGGTATTTGATCATTTTCAATATATAATTTGTGCAGGACCATTATTTTTAGCGATAGATTTTCTTTTATGAGAGTGAAATAGAGTATATAAATTCTGCATCGCATGCTGAGAGAAAATCAGTATGGCTACACACTTCTCATGCTTCAAGGATTTTTAGTATAATAGAAATCTACAGGAACATAACACCTTCGAACTTCACTGCCTCAATGTGTCTTAGACAGACATGGTAAGAATGCATTCTTGTAAGTTTTACTTGCTGAAATAAAGCACACATAGGGTTTAGTAGCCAAACAAATGTGCTGACTTTACTTACAATTTTAGAAGCTACCTTTTTTGTCAAAGAGCTTGGAACAATAATCTGAAAAAAACAAATATGTCAATTTTAGAAATGGGTAAATTACAGAAAATTGAAATACCTGTGCTTATATATGTGGTAAAACTCAGAGCCAGAATATGACTCATACAAATGGATAAAATTTCTCTCATTCAATAAGAGGATAAAATCCTCTACAATAATGAAATCCATAATTTCCCTAATTCATCTCCTCTTACAGGTTCAGATGTTTCTACAGAATCCTGAAATTCTAATTCAATGTTTCTAACATTTGATTGGCATCTTATCTTTTATACATGTTAAAGGCAATTTTTATACTCATTAAAAAATATACAAGTTTGAATATGCAATGCTTTTTAAATTAGTGTTTCAAGATTAAGTAGTTAAAAAAAAACTCAACAATATTGAATACCATAATAAAAATCATGTGTGTAGCATCTGGTTTTATCATACTTTCACATTATTCCATATTTGCTTTTGTTATAGTTGGGGTTCTCTCTACAATACTTGCATTTCCATGACCTTTGCTCCTTCTCAGAGGTAGTCTCATTAATTCAATATTTATCATTTTTAATTAGGTTTTCTACTCTTTCTATACTTGTATTTATCTCTAAACAATATATATTATAATTTTGCAGAGTTTTAAACTTTATATAAATGGTATCATATTACAGGTATTATTTTGCAAAGTGCTCTGTTTTATTTAACATTATGTTTGTGATCATCATCCGTATTAATATATATTTTGCTCTGTTTTATTTATTTTGACTGCTTTATATTTGTAAGATTCTATTCTATGACAAAATCACACTACACTATTTTTTCTCCTGCTGATGGACACTTCAATTGTTTCTAATTCTTCCCTTTTTCAACTAGTGCTGCCATAAATCTTGAGCATATTTCCTTTTATACACATATCAGAATTTCTCCTAGAAAAGAAGCTGCTGAGTTGTAGGGAATATACACTTTCAACTTCACTAGATATTACCAATTTACAATTCATTCACTGTTTATTAGAGTTCCCTTTATCCACATTTTTTTTTTCTAAAGTAAGTTATGTGCTTTCTCATTGTCATGGAACATACTATGATCCTTTTTCCTCTTTGACCTCAGGGTATACTCAACTATGTAACTGTCAGATTCTTTCTTCATCAAGATCATGGATCATATTACACGGGAGAGAGGAACCATATCAGTTCCTCCACCACAATTGCAGCAAGGAAGACATTTCATTCTGTGGGAGGAAGAAATCAGGAATGCTGAGTAGGGGCACCTCTCTCTGATCCCATATGAAGGAAATGTTTGAGTAAAGGACTATCTCCAGGTGAGTCCTCTGCAAATAAGCACACAGATCTCACAGGACAAGACTCTTGGTACTATGTAGCCTGGGAGTCACTAAACATCCTTACCTATCTACCCCCAGGTTCTCCTAGAAAGCCTTATATTGAAAAGCTCATTTTGTCTTGGGAATGAGGCACCTTCGATATGTGTTGTGTTACTGTCCAAGAGTTAGCAACATTTGCAATCTCCCCCTATCCCCCAAAAGTGATAAACTGATTCTGCCTACTGATCTGATTCCTATGTTCTGTGTAGCATCAAGTTTGCCTGGTTACAGCAAGACATTAACTCCTTCAATTTCTAATTGCCTAATTTACTATAGGAAAAGCAACTGGGAATAAGAGGGAAAGCATTTTCTCAACATAGCCAGAAAGTAGCAAATCCTGAAATGTAACTTGGTCCTGCTTCTAGAAAAATGCTTTTTTTCTATTATACCATTCTTCCAAAATGATTCCCTTTACGTTCTCTAGTTTTTCCTCTGAGTTTTGTGGGTTGGTTTTGTTTTGGCTTGGTCTAGCTTTTATATACATATTTTTTTTTCTTGAGAAAATTGCGTTTATAATGTATTTCTAGAAATAATATTATGTAAACATAAACTTTAGTCTCAGTATTATATAGGTCCTCTGCATGGAATATTCTATCCCCTGTCAACTCTTACAAGCCATAGAATTTCAGAGCAAGAAGGGATCCTCAAAAAGTTGTCTCAACACTCTCAATTTCCAGATACAACAGAGATGAAAAATTAAATATAAAGAGGGTATTGCCCAGTGTTTTCCTGCTCAGAACAGGCAGAGCCACAGTCATAGTATTTTTTTCTGATTGTAACAGTAAAGAATAAAATAAAACTAAACTACAAAATCCTACCAAACAGAGATAACTACTATTAAAATATCATTGTCTGCTTCTTTAATCAAAGTACCCATTAACACAATAGGTAACTAAATTGAATATTAATTTAATACCACAATTATTATTGTAATCCACTTGGGTTTAATTTCATTCTAGACATTTTTTAGATATGTGACCTTAAGCAAATTATTTAATCTTTCTGAGCCTCAGTTTCCCCATCTGTAAATATAGGGGAATAGTTTTGAGGATTAGATGTAATACATGAGAAAACTGAGAACAATATCTGCCAATAATCTGTGCTTGATAAAGCATAACTATTCTAAGTGAAAACACAGACTGTGTGGTTCATTATAATAGGAAAGATACTTTTATATTTCATTGTGTATTCTATTTGGCTATATACACATAGTTCTACATAAGATACTCAATATTTTTTTAAAATATGTATGTGTTTCTCTTTCTTTTTTATAAAGTAGACTCCATGCTCAGTGTGGAGCCCAACATGGGGCTTGAACTCCTGACCTTAAGATCAAAAGTTGGATGCTTAACGGACTGAGCTACCCAAGTGCCCTCAGTCTCCCTTTTTTATAAAGGGATCTATCAGATCAATCAGAAATTTGAGCTATGTTAAACATAATTTTATCTTAGGAGTTCGCATCCTACTGGGCCACACCCCAAAAGTAATTATGTCCTGGAACAGACAGTTCAGTGGAAGTATTTCCACCACACACCCAATCACATCTTCATCTTGAGCAGTTAGATTTATGTGTGCATTAAAGGTCAAAAAAAAAGTGACAAGGTCTACAAAATATGACCTTAGCTATAAATAAAAAATTTCTATGTTAATATTAAGAATATGTATATAATAACAAACATATATTTACATTAGGAGAAAATATACCAGGATTTTATCATGTACTTTTCAGAATTCCCAGGATGAATTATGGTACTTTTATAATAAGAAAATTCATAAAAGGAAAATGAAGGGATGTTTTCTCCCTTCTGTGAATTGTTTATATATGAAACATAATACATTTTTTTAAATTGAAGACAATGACAAATCTTCAGGTGTCCAACTTAGACTGATTTAGTACTTTATATCATGAGTTAGGCTGCCTCTTCCTGGCTTTACCTGTGCTGTCCTAACAGCCTTATCTCCTTTTCTTCTTTTGCCTCCAACACTCCATTATCACCTAAAGAAGAAGCTTAACCATATCTTCAGATATAACTTGTTTCTTCTCCTGAATTAAGATCTTATTAATTACTAATAATTGGCCTTGTCTATCTTTGTGACCTACTGTGGCTTTAATATATATATATATTATGAACCTGAAATAATTTTTTGTACCTTTCCAAGGATATGTCTGTACCTTGGGATTACAAATTCTAATTTATCCTTGTTTCCCCAGTATTTAACAGAATAGGTGCTCTGTGAACATTTGTTAAGTAAGAAGAAGAAAGAGGGAGAAAGAAGGAAGGAAAAGATGGATTGTGTTAATTTGGAAACAGACTACTGTAATGGACAATAGAGTTTCTGCCAAGAGAATTGTCTTTAAGAATGGGAAGAATTAGTCCGAAAAGAAACTGACCCCTTTCCATGTTAAGTTTTTATTTGTATCCATCCTAACCCAGCTATGATTGTGTATAGGTCCAGGGAGAATGAAAGGAGCCGTGTATCAATTGAAAGTTCTATTTCACTCGACTCAGTAATGATTTGGAACACAAATATTTCTGCTGTGGAATACTTCTTTTTACACCTGAACATAACATACTTCACAAGTGCAGAGGTATTAGCATAGTGGCAGCAGTAATGCTGGCTTATGCCATATGGGATACTGGACATAGTGCCATTAAATAAAGACAAAGCAGTTTTAGAGGCCAGCCCCTGGGAAATCTCCATGATATTAGTGATCCTGGCTATGACATCAGCAAATCTTGAAAATGGCTGGTATTCAGTAAGTAGTGGTGGTAGAGATGACCTGATTCTAAGGCCACTAAGAACAATCTCTGCTTAGGGCACATGTATCTTCCTGGGGCAGTATCTCTGTAGCATTGTTGAGGCTGGTGGCTGTGGATTATTGAATATTAGTTAAAAGAATTTAATTAGTTAATTTATTCAATTATTTATCATATATTCACCTAGTGCCTACTCTATGTAAATCATAGAACCTAAGTTTTTCAAAGTGCTGGACATACACTAGGGAAGGAAACAAGTGAATTTTCTGTTCTCATGGAGCTGAAATTTTAGGAGGAAGAAGCAGAAAATAAGGAGATGAGCAAATAAGTAATATAATTTCAGGTATATATACTCAGGATAAGAAAGAAAGGAGTCAAGGATGACTTCTAGGTTTTGGAGAATGTTTATGCCATTTGCTGAAATATAGAAGCATAGGGGTTTTAGTGGGCAAAATCAGGTATTTGGTTTTGGACAAGCAAATTTTGAGATGCGGACTCAATAGTAATGGAAATGTTGAGTAAGCAGTTGGATAAGGGAGTCTGAAGCTTGATGGATAAGTTGGATCACGGCAGTGACTCTCCAATGCAGCAAGTCTGGAATTAGGGATAGGAACATTGGTAGTACAGCCTGGAGCAGTAAATACGGGCTGACTGCCGCTGGCCCTCTGGACTGACTTGTAGTCCGTAAATCCCACCTAGAGGCATTCCCATATGTGTTCAAGGACGGTTACTCTGAAAGGAAAGGAGCTGGAATTGGTGGAGAAATTGGTGGGGAGCTTGAAGCAAGTTAGATTTGAGTGCTAGGGAAGCCTGGGTGGCTCAGTGGTTGAGTGCCTGCCTTTGGCTCAGGATCCTGGAGTCCCAGGATCGAGTCCCACATCGGGCTCCCTGCATGGAGCCTGCTTCTCCCTCTGCCTATGTCTCTACCTCTCTCTGTGTCTCTCATGAATAAATAAATAAAATATTAAAAAAAAAAAGATTTGAGTGCTAGTGCTGAGGTGATATCATTGATACCTCCAACCTTAGTAAGGTATGGTATGTTCTGGTAATAAATGTACATGCAGAATGCCATATCCTTGTCCAACCAAGTGTCCCAATGTGATTATACATTTTTACTGTATAATTAATTCACAATTAACATTTATTAATGTCTGCAGATTAGTGATGTTATACTAGTGGAGACAGTATGGGATAATAGGAGGGCAATGGACTTGGAGCCAACGTAATTTTCCTTTAATGAAGAACTTGTTGCCTCAGCTTCTGGGAGTCCTGTTGGCAGACAGTATTCAGCTGTCACCACCTTCAGTGATTGCTTCAGCTGCAGAGAACTGTGTCTGCTAAGTTCATACCCCTTCCTCGGGTAGCCCTCATCCAAAGCAGGAAGATTGCGGGCAGGCCACAGAGAGAGCTAGGCCTGAGAAGCTCCAGCAGTTTTTATCCTGGATGTTGGAGTCATCCCAGCCCAGGCATCAAGCATGTGAATGAGACCTGTGAGGTGACCACAGCTCTGGTGATCACATGATTGCATGGTCCCAAGTAAAGATTGACTAGCTGAGCCTAGTCAGTTCTCAGATAAGCAAAATAAATGAGTGCCATTATCTTAAGACACCACTTTAAGGTAGTTTGTTCACAGCTATTAAATAACTGCAACAATAATCATTTTATTTCTTTCAGCCTCAATTTCTCTATATATGATATGGGAATAATTGTATTAAAACTACCTGGACCTATCTCATGAGCATGTTGCGGAAATAACTTTAATAGTTTATGTAAACTTGCTTTATAAGCTGTAAGAGGCATAGGACATGCAATTTATTGTAATTATCACCATAAATCATCATTAACTTGGAAGACAGTATACAGAATACCAAGAAAGCATGGCTTCTGATTTCAAGGAGCAGTAATACTAGCTTTCAGTTCATTATAATTTATCCTAAGCACATAAAGATTTGTGGTGCTATATATGGAAAAAAGTTTTTTTTTACATGTAAATAGAAGGGTCTTAAATGGGAGGAGGGGAAATGAAAATCAAGAAGGGTTTAAAAACAATAAAAGACATTCACTTTTCCTTATCTAACTTTTCTACATAGGTTAAATCAGAAGAATGTTCTCAAGTGCACTTGTAGATGGCACAGATTTGTCCTGCCTAGCTTCAAACTTGACACTTAATTTCCTCCTTCGCACTCACTTAACATAGCCTGTATCCTGTCCTTGTTTTCTTCTCCTATATACTTCAAATGCCTGTTATCTCCAACTAGATACAAGTGTATTTAAGGAAACATTCCAGAGATTTTTCATAGTTATGCTCCAAGAGTAACAATCATAGCACTTTTTAAATAGAAGGTACCTAACAGGTGTTTATAAAATAAATACAAAATCTAAACAGTGCAAATATGACTTGAAAGTCAATAAAGGATCAGTGATTACTTACTACCAAGCTTTTTAAGAATTTCATTGAAAATGAGAATTCAGCTACCAGTTTAACCAGATTTTTTCTTTAGATTTTTTATTTTCTAGATTTCAAGATTTCCCCCGAGGCTTCATGAGTGCAGTCTGCCAATTATTCCAGCCCCTGTGGCTGTCTTGATTTTCCAGGCATCGTTGGGATTGCACTTCGTGAGCCCCCTGTGGTAAATAGTTGTGGAAAATTGTGAGTGTAAATAATGTTATTTTGGGTGGAGCTTTTTAAATTCTGGTTTTAGACCAGTCCAGAGCTCATGTTCCCTCTGGCAGAGATGTGTGAGATTCTTTTTTTCTTTAAGATTTTATTTATTTATTTTAGAGAGCACCCGCATGCGAGCAAGCGGGGGGCGGGGGGGGGTAGAGAGAGAATCTCAAGCAGACGCTGCACTGATGAGGCATAGGGCTCAATATCCTGACACTGAGATCATGGCTTGAGCTGAAACCAAGAGTCAGTTGCTTAACTGACTAACCCACCCGGGTACCTCTCAAGTGGTTAAATTGAGAAATTTTACACACACACATACACATTTATTTAATTTCTCTAACTGCTTGAGGCACCCAGGTGCCTGAGAAATATAAGGTTCTAAGGGAGGGACTATTCCAGTAGACTACCTCCCTTAGTGATTATAACAAGCAGCAATACCTCTTCCCTCTGCTGACCTACAACGGATATATAGCATGAACAAGAAATAAGCCATTGCTTTTTAAGCCTTTGAGTATCTTTGTTTTTGTTTTGTTTTGTTTTATTTTCCCACACATATCTTCCAGTTATAATCTTACTGATAAAGCCCCTAACACTTAGTGACCAGAACTGATTGATGGGCTTGGCAAAGCTTGAGGACAGCCGCATCGCAACTTAAGTACAATTTCTCTCCTTTCCAGGTCTTTGTCAGTGGAATATAAATTGGTCTAGTAATTCAGCACTTAATTTGAGGTGCCAACTTGTTACCACAGAGACCAAAAGCCAGCACTTCTAATCACATATACTCTTTAGGCTTTCCAAATTCTATGTTAAATGTTGTTAAAATAGCCTATAGTGTCTCTAGTTATATCTGGAGTTTCCTTAGGGGGTTCCCCAGAGAATACAGAGAGTTCAAGAGATTGCTATGCAGAAAGTTAATTCGGGAGTGCGGTCCAGAACACCTGTGACAAGTGCAGAAAAGAGAAAGGCCCCAGGGAGATGCTGAACTGAGATGCAATCACCAGGTCCCTGCTGACTGTATAGGGAACTGTCTAGATGACCCTTTATATTTGTCTGGTTGAAGCAAAGGGGCTTTGTGTCTGTGCATCAACCAACCATTGGATGTAGCTGATCACAGAAGAGGAGGTATAATTTCCAGCTCGGCAGCTTTCTTCATGGGAGAGCAGTGTCTGAGGAGAGGCTTAGCTGTGTGCTATCAGCAGCCACCGCTCCTGGCAGCTGAGGGAAATTCTGCCTCTGTCCTGAAGGGGATTCCATGTGGTACAACACAGCATCCACTACAAGAGTAATATAGATTCCTAATAAAATCTTTGGAGGCTGTACCAGGTTATCACCTATGGAAACCATTGCTTCTTAGTTTTTGCCCACAATGGTCTGTCCACCTGAACCGTTGTTTCCCTACATCCAAATGTCAAAAGCATATTACCCTTAAGGATTCAGCTCAAACACCATCTAGGAAAAACCTACCAGGAAATGATGCTGTTTTCAGCCATGATTTCTTCCTTCCTCTTTTGTACTCTCTTGGCACTCTACACCAGACCTGTATTACAAGTTTGCTTTGAATGGGGAAAAGATCCACTAAGTGAATGACTATGAAGCTGCTCCTCAAACCTGAGGCATAGAAAAACTAAGATGGTAGATGGTAGCGGGGGATAACATGAGAAATTCAGATAGGATACTTCAGTGCCATTTATTTCTCTGGGGTCTCACACCAATGACCCTAAGCCTGGGAGTCCCAGAATATCTGCTGTTCCATGTCATGATTTGTAAACTAGGTTCTTCTTTCTTTCACCATATTCTATGAACTGTTTCCCCATTATTCTAAAGCTTCAGTAGAAGGTTGTATAAATGTTCCATTCTTGACTTGGCCTTGTTTCAGAGACTTAAAGGGAGAGCAGGTCACTTCAAGGCCTTTTGTCCCCATTCCCCACCCTGACCCCATCCCCATTCATGGCTGAATCCTGCATGGTGGTTGTGATGTTAAGTATTGAAGAATTTTGCTGAGGGTGAAGGAAATATCAAAGAGTAAGAATCTGAGTTCTCAGGTTTTCCTCTTCTTTTTCCAAGCAGAACTCTTCCCTGCAGAGTCAACCTCTGATTATGTTTTAATTTTTATTTTGCAGGGAAGTAATTTCTTTTACATTGAATTAAAATTATTCATACGCATGTTTTATTTCTTCATTAGACCTTAATTTACTTGAGATAAAGAGTAAATTTAGGAAAATCACTAGAAGAGTTAATTTTCCCATTGGCCAAATGAGTGGCTATAATTCTTCAAGGGCTCTTCTGTCTGCAGAACTTACTAATTTTACGTGAGTCCCTAAAATGATAGGATGTCACAATTCTAGAAAGGTTGAGAATACCTTATCTCTGGTTTCCATATTAGTTTGTTGGCAGATATGCTGCCTACATCTTTCTGTTATTGTCAAGTGAAATAACTGCTCTGGAACAGAGGGTGAGAATAACAAAGAAAGTAAAACAAAGAAATTTCACAACAGCCATCATTAGGAACTCAAAGGCAATTTGACCTAAAGCAGCTCTAAATTTTATTTTTTTTTCAAAAGATTTTATTCATTTATTTGACAGAGAGAGCACAAGCAGAGGGAGTGGCAGGCAAAGGGAAAGGGAGAAGAAGTAGCCTCCCCATAGAACAGGGAGCCCAATGTGGGGCTGGTTCCCAGGACCCTGGGATCATGACCTGAGCAAAAGGCAGAGACCCAACTGACTGAGCCACCCAGCTGCCCTGCAGCTTGAAATTTTAAAAGAGAAACAGAAAATGCAATCTTTTCTCATTTGCTGTTTCTTTAAACAAGTACACTCTACCTCCCCAAAGATTTCCCCCTAAAAAGAAAACACATTGCACAGCTTGACCTGTAATTTAAATCACAATTAAGCTTCCAGTTAGATTTTTGTCATAAATCTGCCATAAATACCCCAGCATTCCGTTAAATTCCCTTACCCTCTTAAACAGCATGACCCCAGTTTTATTTTTCCTAGACATAAAATGTTGAATTTCATGGATTTATGAGTTTCATGAATAAGACTAATCCAATGGCCATTTGTAGAGAAATTCTCACCAGATACTCCTAGATCCCATTAATTAATAAAAAATATTCAAAATAAATATTACTGCAAATTAAGTAGAATGCTGGCAATATTGCTTTGTATAAAAAGATGCCACTGACTGGAACTGTGAGGAACATTTCCTCCTGTTGTCCCTGCTCAGCACTTTGACCTATGCTACATCCAAGCTGCTTTTTACAAATCTACCTTTTATCCTGTCATTTATTCTTAGTGAGATACTACTTCTTCTTCACTTCCCTGAACACAAAGAAGTTGTTAAGATTTTACGTTTGTGACCTAAACCTGGGTACCCACTATAAATCCAAACTTGACTGAGAATGTCCAGCATCTGGTGAAATAGGTCAGCTGGGGTTTCAATGACTTGAGGGCTTCAGTAGTAACATGGAAAAGAAAGTTACCAGAGGCATTAAGACTGCTAGTTATTTCTAGGGCACTATAAGATTACTGCAAGAAGTTATGCTTTGTAATCAATAAAATAAGAACTGATATCCACTGTAGTATAAGCTCCGTGAGGCAGAAATTGTTGTACTCTTCACTGACATTGTAAGCACCCAAGCATTTGTTGAATAAATGGATGGACTTTAGTCCTGGCTTTTCTCTGTGATCAAAGTCTAGTTCTGTGATCCTGCTTCTTCATCTATAAAATGGAGATAATTGGTTCAGTAGGTTAAGCATCTGACTCTTGATCTCAGCTCAGGTCTTGATCTCAGGGTTGTGAGTTCAAGCCTGGTGTTGGACTCCAAGCTGGGAATGGAGCCTACTTTAAAAAACAAAATAAAAATAAATAATTATTGAGTTACATAAAGTAACTTAGGAAAAGCGTTTGGAACCTGGCACTAGTATACATCAATATTTTAAGCAGTAAAAGTAATAAGATGACAAGCTAAGTCATAAATGAGGTGTTTTTTAAATGAGATTATTTTAAATCATTGAACAGCAATGATGGGCAAAACTGTTTGAAAGTTGCAAACCCTGTTTTTTTCCCCTAAAATGTGAAGGATTAAATTTTTAGGCATAAAAAGCCTTTGTTTTTGGAGAATCATCTGGATACTCAAGTTTATACAAACATTGAGCAATGGTTCTCTGCTAGATTTTAGATATATAGCACCAAGAAAATAAAGAGCTTTCCTTAATATAGTAACATATTTATATTAACGTAGGCAAAATCTGTTTCTCTCAAAAACATGTTTCTTTACTGTGTATGGATCTAGAGTAGTCTATGCCTGTACCTTATTGCTTGTCCTTATAGAAGTCAATAAGCATTTTCTTTTTTCCAAGTAGTGACCCATAAAGATTGGGAGAGGAGAACTAGAAATGGCAAAAAAGACTGGCAGACATGATTTTCAATGCCCACTGACAAAAGATATAAAGAGAATTAGATCTGGATTGCTGAAGCTGCAATAAGCTATGCCATGAATGTCCCACAAATGCTGTATTTTGAAGGGGAAAAAAAAAACCCTCAAACTCTTAAAAATGTATTGATGTTACATTATCCTGGTCTGAAGTCCCTTGGGAAATAAAGGTCAGGATCCTACCCTTTTGGGTAGGAGTGGGATTTGGGGAAAATAGGAAAATAGAGTATAGGAAGAGTGAAGACTGAAGAATAGCCAGAGGGCTGGATATTCCCTATCTGCCACCCAACCGGAGTGGGGTATAAGTGGAGCAGAAGTTAGTGTTTGAAGATAAGGTCAGAGTTGGAAAGGGAGGAGAGAGAGTGATCAAGGTATACCTGAGTTTCTGTGCATGTTAATGTTTGATGGAGTATGCAGGTAATTACTTAGGAATTTTAAGAAGCATAAAAGTAACAAAACAACAACCAATGTTCATTTGAAAAATCTAAAAAACAGAATGCGTGTTCTCTAGTTTCAAAAGAATGCCCATCTTTATACTATGTTCTATATGTTCTTCTGGTTGTTCCTCAGTTCAGTAAACATTTATGGAGCACAACTCTGTCAAAGAACTGGGATGGATGCTAAGTATACAGACACTAATAAGGCAAGACCACTGCTATGAAAATGCTCACAGTGAGGAGAAACAAGAATATAAATGTATATAATGTATATAATTTATAATGTATATAAATATAATAACATGTAACAGGAGTCTGTGTATGTAATAAAGGAGCACAAAGGAGGGGTAGTAATTATATTGGGCAGCAACTGGGAGCTGGTGATACTTGAATCGTACTCTTTGAACCTGAAACTGCAGCTGTTCCATGGCATAATAGAAGCTTGTTTTTACTTTACAGGTTAAAAAAGTAGGATGGGGAAAGTATATGGGGCTGACAGCCTCTGAAGCAAAAAAGCTAGGATGGATATTCTATGGTAGGTTACTCAGCTTTGTGATGATCACTTGGTCACTGATGGTATGACACAAAGAGAATATGGCTAGCTGGCATAAAAAAAATGTTTCAATGTTATATCAATGGGAAATAATCACTACCATTAATTTGCTGAGCCTTAAAATATTGAATAATTTGAGGAATATATTATGTATTTCAATAATCTGCATTTTTCAATGTTTCTGCATTTTTCTTTCTAACCTATTCTTTTCCTTTACCTTAATCAGAAAGCAGGAAATGAACTCCCTAAACTTACTCATATTCAACCAGTATTTATTGTCCACTGTGTGCTAAGCCCTGAGGTATGTCACAAAGATATGCCACTATATGAATAAAGCTCAGAAGAAAAATCTGATGAAAGGATTAAGAGATTAAAGAAGAGAATAGGAGGAATGTTTCCAGAAATGGATTAGATCTGGGTTTTGAAATAGACATAGAAATAGAAATACACATGCGGAGAGATATGGAGAGGATGGGCATTTCAAGTTTAGCACGTGCAAAGACACAGAGATGAAGAACATCAACATTTCAAGAATGACACAAAGTTCTTTAAAATGGCATACAAAATACTATATTATCTGAGGCTTCTGTGATCTCCTGTTCTAAATCTTGATAATTTTTACATCAAGCATTATGTTTATGTTCTATGCCTTGTGCCATCTACTCTATTTATAATGCCTTTTACTCTTTCTCTGGTTATGTCTTTATACAAATCATCTCCACTCAACTATGGACTCCTTGGGACAGGTCCACATCTTATTCATCTTTATATCCCAACACCTTACACACTTCTTGGCATAAGGTAGGCATTCTATAAATGCCTTCTGAATTCATTCATTCATCTATCCATTAACAAAGTTGGCATGCTATCTTTTGTCATTGGTTGGTTGGTTGGTTCACAGTAGTGAACAACAACAACAACAAAAAAACAAGGCAATCTAAAGAAGAAACAGGAGATGAGTCTGGGAAAGAAGGTTGAGAATGAATTATGAAAGGCCAGGCATGTCACCTTAAAGAGACTAGAATTAATTCTGTAGGCAGTTTCCACCAAGTATTTATACAGAGTGTAGAGATATCATATTTTTGATATAGAAGCATAAGTATTTTGTAGAACTTTAGAGAGGGTAGAGACTGGTACTAATAAGTATTTGCTGAATTAGGAATTTAAGTCAGAATTCAAAGAATAAGAAATACTTGTGACTAGAGGACTGAAGAAGGATGTCGAAGACTACAGAAAATGTTAATTACAGAAGGGACAGAGTTTGTGAACTAAAAATCTAAGAGTGAAAAGTCTGTTTGAATCTAGTAAGAACTAACAGTAATAAAAGGGAACCCACTGGAAGAAGATCAAGCAGATGTGCATGGATTTGAAATAAAAAAGAAGATACCATCATGACAAAGAGAACAATGAAATGAGAATCACATTGGAGAAAGGGGATCCAGTAATCATCTCCATGAAGGAAGGGGTGTGGCAAAAGAGAAGGAGTAGTTTTAACTATAAACCAATATGGAAGTGATAAAAGTCAAGGAGAGCTGAAAACCTGCAATTACAAATAGGAAATAAGACCTTGGATTTTATGAGTATTATGTGAAAATATTTTCTTAAAAGCTAGTTGGTGCTGGACTTCTGTTTTTTAGGAAAAGCTACTTTATATGGAATATAAGAATCTGAAAGCAATGCTTGCCGGTGCAAAACAGAGATCACTGATGTTCTTCATGAAAAGTAAATGAGAATGATGAGGGAGTGGAAGGCAAGCTGAGGACAAAGCACAAGCTGACACCCCACAAACCCCCACCGCCACTCCTAGGTGGGATATATGTGATATTCCTCAGGCATTCCTGGCTGCCCTAAAACTAAGAAAAGGAAAAAACAAAAAACAAATGTTTAACTAATAGAGATCACAGTCCCTCAAGACAGGAGTGTGTAAAAGTCTTAGTGATTTACAAGGAAAAAGCATTCTTATCAATAGCTAACTTTCAGAGACCCTTAGACTCAATTTCTTGGAGTCCTAACAACACCTGCCCATCCATAGAGATGTGGGAAACAAAGGTAGAAGGGAATGTAAATAAAATAAAATTTCCTGGGGATCCCTGGGTGGCTCAGCGGTTTAGCGCCAGCCTTTGGCCCAAGGCCCGATCCTGAAATCCCGGGATCCAGGATCGAGTCCCGCGTTGGGCTCCCGGCATGGAGCCTGCTTCTCCCTCCTCCTGCTTCTCCCTCCTCCTGTGTCTCTGCCTCTCTCTCTCTCTCTCTCTATCATAAATAAATAAATAAATAAATAAATAAATAAATAAATCTTTAAAAAATAAAAAAAATAAAAAAAATAAAATTTCCTTATAACCTGCAGCCCATTGACAAGGACTTGTGATAGTCAGAGTATAACATCCAGGAAACTCCCAACTGTCTTAATGTTAATGCTTTGCTAGAGGGAAACACAACCTTGACAATGACAAAGCCTCCGATATCTGGTAGGTCCTCTTTAGCATATAAAAGTTCTTTTGAAAACCTCCCTTCTCCCTAACCTCCCCCAACTCCTCAGTATATATAATCAGCCATTCCTTACAATCCTGATGAAGCAACTCCTGCCCACAAGTCCAGTCACAGTGCTTTAATAAAATCACCAATTTGCGCCATAGACATCTCAAGAATTCTTTCTTGGTCATCAGCTCCAGACCTCACCCCACCAACACCAACTCACACGCATTCAAAAACTACGTCATGAAGACCTCCTCTAAAATGATTGACTGAACTTTCCTTTATAAAGTAATACTGGATAAAATATAATAGTATCTTTGAAGAGGCACCTGCACCTCAATATCTATGGCAGCAATGTCTACAATAGCCAAACTATGGGAAGAACCCGGATGTCCATCAACAGATGAATAGATAAAGATGTAGTGTATATACACAATGGAATACAACTCAACATCAAAAAAAATAAAATAAAAATAAAAAAAATAAAAATAAGGGAAAAAAGAAAAAGAAATCTTTCCATTTGCAATTATGTGGATGGAACTAGAGGGTATTATGCTAAGCAAAATAAGTCAGTCAGAAAAAGACAATTATGATATGATCTCACTCATATGTGGAATTTAAGAAACAAAGCAGAGGATCATAGCAGAAGAGAGGGAAAAATAAAACAAGATGAAATCAGAGAGGGAGACAAACCATAAGAAACTCTTAATCAGAGGAAACAAACTGAGGCTCGCTGGAGGGGAGAGGGATGGAGGGATGGGGTAACTGGGTAATAATGGACATTAAAGAGGGCACGGGATGTAATGAGCACTGGGCATTATATAAGACTGATGGATCACTGATCTCTACCTCTGAAAACAATACTACGTTATATGTTGATTGAATTTAAATTACAAAAAAATTGATGTAATAATTATTATATAAACCATATGCCAAGCTCAGTAACAAAAAGCAAAAACATGACAGGAAATTCTCAGTGCCAGAAACAAACTGATAAATTGCAGCCCTCCCACATTTTATACTTGGCTTTAGGGCTCGGGAGCCAGTAGCTGGGTTTCCGTGCACAAGCAGCACAAGGCCCAGCGCCTCAGTGAGGCTGAGGAATAGGAACTAAGCCCTCAGGTAAAACCTCGAGGCTTAAACAACTGCCAGTCACTGGGCCTGGAAAAATTCAACCTACTAGTCTGGGAAAGAGGCAAAGAAGTTTGTTCTTTGCTTGTGGCTTTGCATAGGGGTTAAAAACAAAAGGTACCTGTGAGAAATAAAAACCCCAGGCCTGCAAGATATAAATTTACAATATCTGCATAATTCGGAAACCACAAGCTGAGAAATAATCATTCACAAATGCCCCAGGATATTTAAGAGCCAAAGAACCCTGGCAGAAACAAATACATAACTGTTCTGAAGGGACTCTTTCACAACTCAGGGCATGAGAGACTCCCATTAAACAAAACAACCCCATCCCAGAACAGCACCATGGGAGGATATAAATCACTATGAGTAAAATTCAGCAAATGTTGTAAACAGTAGAGTTGGGAACTCAAAAGCTGGAGTACCTGAAAGAGAAAATAAAGTTATTTTATTAAAGAGGCAAAATAATAGAAATTATGACGAAAGAATACACAAAGAACCAAACAGAACATACTGCAGTTTCATCATCGAAATGAAAATGAATGGGTCTAACCAGATCCCATAAGTGAATGAATATAGTCATCTCCTTTTCCATTCCTTATTTTTTTAAGAGATTTTATTTATTTATTCATGAGACACACACACACACACACACACACAGAGGCAGAGACACAGGCAGTGGGAGAAGCAGGCTTCATGCGGGGAGCCCGATGCGGGACTCGATGCCAGGACTCCAGGATCACGCCATGAGCCAAAGGCAGACGCTCAACCACTGAGCCACCCAGGCGTCCCACCATTCCTTATTTTGGATTATGCTCCGCTATATTTGTCAAACAGGTTACACTTGGTGTATTCAAAATGAGCTCCTGTGCAATACAATTTTACAATATGAACTTCCATCATTATGAATTCATTCCTTTGAACCCCAAATTAATCTCAACAAAATGAATCAACCTTTCCTTACGTCTGCAGGGAAGGTAAAGTCCTTTCATTATTTCTTCTGTCCTAAGTTGCGGGGAGAAAGGAATCATCTAGGTCTCAAGGGCTACTTTAGAAGTCTAAAATTAGAAATATGCACCCAGGGATAGAGGGTTCTTCCCAGTGCCCTGGAAGAGTAGACCAAATCTTTTTCCTAAGTCCTTCCTTATGGCTTTATCAGTATGTTTGTTGGTGCTGCTGATTTGGACATAGGACTAAAACTTTACCAGCCTGCCAATCTTGAACCTTTCACAAGATCCATGGTGATGAAACAAGAACAGTGCTCTATTTTTATTACATTTACCCTATGGTCTATCCTTACTTCCAGCCCTTTTCTCTCCAAATTAGGGAGGTATTAGTGGCTTTGTGCCTTGGTCTTCCCCACTTCCCTATGATCTCAGGAGGGGGCTATAAGTCAGCCATTAGTTGTTTCCTCAAATCCATCCAATTTCACAGAAATTCCTTATGTACCTGGCATGCTGGAAGACTAAAACTGATATAGATCTCTCCCTTAATAAGCAATATTCATTTTAGGAAATAATTGCAATGGAAGTAGGTATGTATATTCTTTTAACAACTCAGAAGTGCTCATCCAGCAAAAGTGCATTTGCAGTTTTCATCCATCTGACTTAAATATATAAGCTAATTATTAAGGGCAAAGGCTAATAGTGTCCATTTTCACTCCTCAAAAATGTTTATTTTTCACAACCTGGTAAAACCCACTTCAGGGCTTGTTGGCAAATTAAAATGCTCTACTCACAAAGTGATGAAGGGGACATAGTTGAGAGTAAATGTATGTTAAAATTGAATAGGCCATTTGCAACAACAGGGATGGAGTTAGAGTATTATGCTAAGTGAAGTAAGTCAGAGAATGACAAATACCACATGATCTCGCTTATACGTGGAATTTAAGAAACAAAACAAACCAGCAAAGATTAAAAAAAAGAGAGAGAAAGAGCAACAAATGAAGAAACAGACTCTCTACAGAGAGAGACCAAGAAAGAGACTCTTAACTAGAGGGAAAAAAACTGATGTTTACCAGAAGGGAGGCAGGTGGGGGGACTGGGTTAAATGGGTGACGGGGATTAAGGAGGGGGCTTGTAAGCACTGGGTGTTGTATGGAAGTGTTGAATTATTATATTATACTCCTGAAACTAGTATCACACTGCATGTTAGCGATCCTGGAATTAAAATAAAAAAACTTAATAGAAAATTGAATAGAACCGGGATCCCTGGGTGGCGCAGCGGTTTAGCGCCTGCCTTTGGCCCAGGGCGTGATCCTGGAGACCCGGGATCGAATCCCACGACGGGCTCCCGGTGCATGGAGCCTGCTTCTCCCTCTGCCTGAGTCTCTGCCTCTCTCTCTCTCTCTCTGTGACTATCATAAATAAATAAAAATTAAAAAAAAAAAAAGAAAATTGAATAGAACCAATATAGGAGTTGTAGAATGTAGGGGCTGCAGGATTCAAGATAGACAAAGAGAAATACTTAGCTGTTAAAAGATGTGAGGCTAGTAACCATTGACATTACAGAAGGGGGTGGGATAGGAGTGTAAGTGAGTCTTTAGTAAATAAACCAAACCCCCCCAAAAAAACTTTTTTTGTTCCTTTATAAGTAGGGAAAGGGATCCCTGGGTGGCGCAGCGGTTTGGCGCCTGCCTTTGGCCCAGGGCGCGATCCTGGAGACCCGGGATCGAATCCCACGTCAGGCTCCCGGTGCATGGAGCCTGCTTCTCCCTCTGCCTGTGTCTCTGCCTCTCTCTCTCTCTCTCTCTGTGACTATCATAAATAAATAAATAAATAAAAATTTAAAAAAAAAAAGTAAGGAAAGAATTTCAAAACATAGGCCCATTCTTGGTAATTTTTGGTAGTTCCACTGGTGCCCAATGCTGCAAAGCCATTCTGGGCCAAAGAAAGACCTTTCTTTCTTCCTTTTTCTTTTTCTTTCTTTTCTTTTCTTTCTTTTCTTCCTTCCTTCCTTTTTCTTTTCTTTTCTTTTCTTTTCTTTTCTTTTTTTTCTTTCTTTTCTTTTCTTTTTTTTCTTTCTGACATTTTAAATACGTGGTATAACACAGGGGACCGGGTGCACCGTGTTTTTCTGCATCACCTGGGGACAGTGCCCTCTGAGGCCGTCCTTCCTAAAGGACGGTTATTATCCGTATGCTCACCTCCGGCTGAAGTGGCCAGTTTGGTTAAGAACAGGACACGCTAATAAACACAGACCCTGGTTACGAGCGGTACTGGATTCCGATCACGAAGAGGACCGGTAGGTCACCATCACGAGGACGCGCTGCGGGGCTGGACGCCCAGCCTCTCCGCTCACCTGTAAGAGGAGAACAACGTCACAGGTTTCAGAGATGCTGCAGGATTTTAAAGCCCTGGGAACCCAGCCTGACACACGGAGGCTCAACAAATACTAGCTGTCGGGTTTCCAAAGAAACTCTCGGACATGCTGGCTCTGCCACCGTTTTATAAGTGCAGGGAGCGGAACACCTGTTAGGCCACCCCCTGCTGCCGGCCGCACAGCTCCCGACGACCCCGAGTACCAACCTCCCTCCCCGACGCGAAATTGGAGATGAAAATGAAATTGAAATGAAATTGGGGATGCCCGGGGGGCTCAGCGGTTTGGCGCCACCTGCGGCCCAGGGCGTGACCCCGGGGTCTCGGGATCGAATCCCGCATCGGGCTCCCTGCGTGGCGCCTGCTTCTCTCTCTGCCTGTGTCTCTGCCTCTCTCTCTCTCTCTCTGTGTCTCTCATGAATAAATAAATGAAATTTTAAAAAGATTTTAAGATTTTTAAAAGATTAAAAAAAAAGAAAAAGCCCGCCAGGGTCCGGAGCGCGGAGGGGCGGAGCCAGAACGCGCCCCCCAGGCCTCCCAAACTCCGCTCTTCCCCAGCCCCCCAAAAAGCGCAGCCTCCCAATTTTGATAAATTTGAGCCAAATAATCAGGTAAATTCTGAGGCTTCTGCAGGACGATGAGGACACGGGGAAAGAGGCCGCCCGCCTCCCCGCCTCCACGGCTCTACAACTACCCCGGCGCGAACCAGCGAGTCCCGCCAGGATCGCGGGACTCGGGGGCGGGGCTTCTGGGGGCGGGGCCTCCGGGGGGCGGGGCCTCCGGGCAGCCCGAGGCCAGATGGGGCCTAAACGGGGGCGGGGCCGGCGAAGCGCGAGGCCCCCAGGCTGCGGTGCGGGGCTGCCCGCGGGATGCCGGACGCCGGGCTCCACACAAGCCGCGTGCTCCTTTAGTCCTCAGGCCCCCGCCGTCGCACCCCCGGAGCTGCCAGTGTCGTGACGCCCTTTCCTACCTCCTGGTCGCTTTTACTGTTGGACGGGAGGGAAAAATGTAACCTCTAAGTCAGGCATCTCCTAGGCACCGGCCAATGAACTAGGCAGCGGAGGTGGGGTCCTTTGCTCGCGCCGAAATTCAAAGATATAAATATTTCCGGCCGGGTTGAGGAGCGCGGGCTGTGCGTCGGAGCCGCTATGTCGGGGTCTGCTTGGTAGCGTCCGAAAGCCCGGCAGAGTGGGCCGGTCTCTGCTTTTGCAACCAGGAGTAGCTTCTAGGGCACCTGAGACCCGGGCGGCTTGGCGCGGCGGGGAGGCGGGTGCGTCCGCGCGGCAGGTGGGGCCTAGTCGGGCAGTCCCGGCTGCCGAGGAGGACGCGTTGTTTCTGTGTGTGCGCGGCGGGGCGGCGGGTAGGGGGGAGACGGGTTCGCGAGAAGCGACCTCAAGCTAATGTTAGTCCTGATGGGTTCCCTGGCGGAGTGGCTCCTTTCTCTCTAGCCCGGGAGGAGGGCAAACAGGTGTTGGTAGAAAGGCCTGGTGGGGCGCGGGGACACGCCGAGTGCGAAACAACCTGGAGGGTATTGACTGACCCCCCCCCCCCCCCCCCCCCGCCCTGGAGTCTGGGGCCGAAGCGGTGGACATCAGCAAAGATCAATAGGAACTTGCATTGCGATGGTCTGGAGAGACGAATAGATACTGTTGAGTGTCATCTTGAAGTACGACGAAGGGAAAAGAGTGAGGGGATGGGGACAGGTCCGTTTTTAAATGGGAAAGTCAAAAAAGAGCCTAGTAAAGTGACATTTGAAGAAAGACGTGAGAGTGAGTCGCGTCAGTATCTGGAAACAGGGCACTACGGGCAAAGGGAGTGGGATGTGGAATGATCCGTTTCTGTTAGAGAATGATAAAGATGAGGTAAGCCTGGGGAAGGAAGTCGGTGACTTCCAGGTTGAACTAATGGTTTAATTCACTTCCAACTGGTTAGATTGGAAAACGTGTCTTTTACATCAGAGGAAAGTAGCTCGGCAAGTGCCGGTTTTCTTTCTCTGGAAGCTGTCATTCTTATGTTTTTTAGTCTTTCACGTACATTATGATTACAGATTTCTGTTCCACTTAATGTTCTCTGTTTTGTATAGAGCTGCTTTGCGGCCTGTTTGATTCCCAGCAGAAGTTTTGCCAGTCCTAGTCCCTGGTGACCATGCATGTCAAGTCCATCATTCTTGAAGGATTTAAGTCCTACGCTCAGAGGACTGAAGTCAATGGTTTTGATCCCCTCTTTAATGCCATCACTGGTTTAAATGGTAGTGGGAAATCCAACATATTGGACTCCATCTGCTTTTTGCTGGGCATCTCCAACCTATCTCAGGTAAACTTTCTGATGTACGTGAATCTTAAGTTTGGGGAGTCTCGAGGGAACCCACATTGAACACAGACTATATTGCTAGTATCTCTTCATTTGCGTTTTGAGCAAATTTTAAGTAAATCATTATACCTCACCGCAGTCCTTTAGAGGTAGATGTCATTACTCCACTTTTTAGGTGAGAAAACAGAACTTTTGGGTTGCTTAAGGTTCATTTCCTTAAGATGTTTGGAGCAACACTCAAACTCAGGCATTGTTTAAGGCAGCCTTCTTCCAGAGTCTGGATTCCTACCCATTCACTCTGCATCTGAACGGTGAAATTCTTAGATGCTGTCTTCCTAAATCTTTCAAATGAACTTCAGTTAAGAAATTAGTAGAAAACAATTCAATGCAGGGTTGGAAGAGTCCTGTGGAGAAAGGCCCTCATTTTAGGTGGTTTCCCATTTTCCTTTCCTTGCTTCTGAATGCAACTGTCCTCAGCTACTTAACAGATACTACATGGGTGCTTTTCCAACAGCAAGTAACCCATTTTTAATGCCTTTTTGTGCAGTATGGGGTTTTGTAGATGATAAACTTTTCTTTTGTTTTAGGTTCGGGCTTCTAACTTACAAGATTTAGTTTACAAAAACGGGCAGGCTGGTATCACCAAAGCCTCAGTGTCAATCACATTTGATAATTCTGACAAAAAGCAAAGTCCTTTAGGATTTGAGGTTCATGATGAAATAACAGTAACAAGGCAGGTGAGTGGCTACAAAATATTTGGATACTTAAGAACTTATATCTGACCTGTTTTTTTGGCAATATGACTTTACTGGCAAAGTTGATGAGCAAATTGATCAAATAGACTCGACCTCTTAAGAATGTCTTCCTTATTTTAAAAATTTGATCATGCAAATTCCACCATTTACCAAGAGGATTGAAAGGGATCTGGAAACCTGTCAGTCGGTACAGGCACTCAGCTGTGCTTAAATCTTGAACGGTATTTGAGTCTTCTCTGCTGGGATACCTATACTTGGGATCTTGTTACCTTCTGAGGTAATCTACTCTGTTATTGGGCAGGTCTAATTAAAAAGTTATTTCTATAAAGTGAGCCAAAGTATTATCATCAAGTTTTACATATTAAATCTGGTTCTTTGAGATCATAATCCATATTTTAATATTTCGGTTTAATATTGAGGTGTTAAATATTTAAGCTAAATCTTTCTAGGTCTTTCAACTGATAAAATTGTTTCTATTTCCTTCACTTGTCTGATTCCACTGAATACAAATTTGCGCTAGGTTTTTTTTGCCTTTATTTCATGCATGGCGCCTTAAATTGCATTTACGAGGATTAGTCTCCTTAGGACAGGATTAAGCAGAATTGTCACTTCATTTTAAGTGCGATTCTCTTTTCCCCTATATGACATTGGAGAGTTCAAAATACATTATGAATTCATATCCAACTTACTTAAAAATCACCGTAATTTTTAAAATGTGTATTAGCTGTGTTACTGCCATTTCTATTTGTAAGAAGGTTTTTGAAACCAGTGCAGGACCAGACCTTTGTCCCTTTATCTTGTTATAGTCATACAATGTTCCTTTGTCAGTTTTATTTTTAAAAATTCTGTTAAGTCCTGTTTACTCTCTATGTTAGCATTATGTAGCTTGTAGATTCTGCTTTCTTTTTTAATAAAAACCTTAAGAAAAAATAAGGCATTGACTAGGTTGGGATAAAATCCTGTTCTGTGTCATTAAGCATCCATCAGATACCTTTTAGGAATTTTCATAAGTCTTCTACTAATCTACCTAAAATTCCTGTCCTCATGCAGTCCATATGCCTTTATTTTCACCAAAATTTTGTTATAGGGATTTTTAAAAAATATTTATGTATACTAGATTTCTTGTTTAAATATATTAATATATGATCTATTAGCTTAATACTCCTGTCAAGAAAAGAAATGAATTAACACTCATCCAGTAGTTTGCTGTGTGCTGGGCATTCTTAAAGGCACTGGGAAATACAGAGAGAAAAATGAGCAACATCTTTTTAAGGACCTCAAAATACTGAGGATGACATGATTATGTCCATTAAGTGACAGTATAAGGGCTATAGTACAGTGTGAACAAGCTGGTGTCTGGTAGAAGTTGTTCTTTGAAGCTCTATGGTTACTCTTTTTCTTTCAAGAATTCAAAAGTCATGTCTTTATTAACTCCTTTTAGAATCTCTCAAGGATTGTTATCAAACTGCTTATCTTTGGGGCATTTGGGTGGCCCAGTCGGTTAAGCATCTGACTATTGATTAGGGGTCGTGATCTCAAAGTTGGGAGATTGAGCCCCCTTGTCGGTCTCCCTGATGGGCATGAGGCCTGCTTAAGAGTCTCTCCCTTTCCTCTTAAAAAAGAACTGCTTGTCTTTAGTTTTTAGTATCTACGTTCTGTTCTTTGGAAATTAAAAAGTGGAGGAAAGAAGGGTTAACCTCTGAGGGTGGAAAAATTACAGAGAATGATCATGTGTAGAATATGAAAGACTCCTAACTCTGAGAAAAGAACTAGGGGTGGTGGAAGGGGAGGTGAGCGGGGGGTGGGGGTGACTGGGTGGCGGGCACTGAGGTGGGCACTTGATGGGATGAGCACTGGGTGTTATTCTGTATGTTGACAAATTGAACACCAATAAAAAATAAATTTATTAAAAGAAAAAAAAAAAGAATATCGTTTCACATGTACTTGAAAACAAAGTCAGAAGTGACCTTAGAGATCTAGTCCAATGCAGGGGAGGTTAGGAGGATTGTGCTTGGTTATATAATCCAAAAGTCCTTGGATTAGAAGTCGGTTATCTTGATTCAATCTATAGTCTTTTGACCACCTCCTACTTCCTCCATTATTTACTTAGGATTGGTTTTATTTACCATTTGTTGGACAGAAGAAACAAGTGAAACATATTTGGGAATTTGTCATTTTAGTTCAAGATACGTGTGTTCATTTATATTTTTAAAAATACTTCCCTTTTAGGTGGTTATTGGTGGTAGAAATAAATATTTAATCAATGGAGTAAATGCAAACAATTCCAGAGTACAAGATCTCTTCTGTTCTGTTGGCCTTAATGTAAACAACCCTCACTTTCTCATCATGCAGGTATTTTGTTTATGGTCTTTATATAATAGTTTTGACATCGTTTATTTTAATAGGACAAGTGTTTCATTTTGGCTTTTCCATTTTTTATTTTCTGTTGCACTGGTATTTGGGTACCTGTTAAGAAGTATGTGTTAGTTATGTGTATTGATATATTCTAACATACACATTTGAAGTTTAAAGAATGTCTAGAAGTAATTTTCTTTGACTTATTTTGTTATTACAAGAATAATACATGGTCACTATAAGAATGTATTTATTTATTTTTAAAGATTTTATTTATTTATTAATGAGAGAGACAGAGAGAAGCAGAGACACAGAGGGAGAAGCAGGCTCCATGCAGGGAGCGTGATGCGGGACTCGATCCTGGGACTCCAAGATCATGCCCTGGGCTGAAGGCAGGTGCTAAACCGCTGAGCCACCCAGGGATCCCCTATAAGAATTATTTAAAGTATATTGTCATAATGTATTCTTTCAGAGTATTGGGTTGAAGCATTTTATTATTTCAAATATATATTAAATTTTAAGTAATTTCCTTCCTGAGAGACTTACTCAAATGAAAAATAAGTGCTAATATTTTCTTGCCCTTATATTATCTCACTCGACTTATCCGCAAGGTCAATGGCATGATCCTGATGTGACCAAAATAACTTTATTTTTACTACATCACAGCCTTAAAGCTTAAAATTTATTTTAAATGAATCTAAATCCTTGGGATGCCTGCGTGGCTCAGTGGTTGAGCGTCTGCCTTTGATTCCGGGTGATCCCAGATTCCTGGGATGGAGTCCCACTTTAGGCTCCCTGAATGGAGCCTGCTTCTCCTCCCTCTGTCTGTGTTTCTGCCTCTCTCTCTCTGTTTCTATCATGAATAAATAAAATCTTAAAAAAAAATAATCTAAATCCTAAGTAATATGATGCTCTGAGACTTAGGTAGTGGGGTTTTGTCTTGTTTTTTTTTTTTTTTTTTGGTAGCGATATTCTGGCATTGAAATAAAAGATTTTATGATTCTTTTTGAGGCTCACAAATGTGCAGTCTATTTCTAGAAATTATCTTGGAGTGTAGCCTTTAAAAAAAGACGTGTTAAACAATTATGCTAAAATTTATATATTTATATATTTATTGGACACTTTTATATCATTAATGTTGCCTCAGAAATACGGTCTGAGTTAATTTCATATTTTTTAATAACCATATCACTGGTAAGTGAAAAGGTAATTGGCAAAATTATGGAATTATAAGGTACCTTTGGTCTCAAATATAATAAAAGAAACATCTTTTCATGTAGATTAAAGAAAGAACTCCTTAAAGATTGGTATATTAGGATGGAACAGCTTCAGTGAAGATAAACATGTATGCCTTTAGGTAGGTGATTAATTTATCATTATAGTAACTGCCATTTTATTTTTCAGGGCCGAATTACCAAAGTATTGAATATGAAACCTCCAGAGGTAAGGATGCTATTTGTGGACAGTAAAAATTATAATTGTGAATAGTGTTTTAATCTTTTAAATCAATTTTTAAAAATTTCTTCCATTAAAATTCTTAGAAACATTATTGATTTAAAAGTGGCTAGTAAAGAATTTTTTTTTTAAAACTATTTGGCAAAAAAATAAAAAAATAAAAAAAAAATAAAACTATTTGGCGCTATACCTCCCTACCCATTTTTTTATTTGTTTGTTTTTTTTTTTAAGATTATATTTATTCTTGAGAGACAGACAGAGAAGCAGAGACATAGGTAGAGGGAGAAGCAGGCTCCTTGGGAGCCTGATGCAGGACTTGATCCTAGGAGTCCTGGGTCACGACCTGAGCCAAAGGCAGATGCTCAACTACTGAGCCACCCAGGTGCCCTACCACTTCACCTTTTTAAAGTTGTATAACATAACCCTTCTGATCCTTTGTTTCTTTATCCATAAATTAGAGTTAGTAGTCCATACCTCATGTCTTTTCTGAGGATTAAATGAGGATGTATAAGAAAATGCCTGGGACATTGGGGCGCAGATTTTTTTTTTTTTTTTTTAATAGAGGTAGAAGTGGCATATTAGTTGGTATGCGATGTAGTGATTAAACATATGTAGATGTTGCAAAATGATCCTTACAAATCTAGTTAACATCCATAACCAGTTACAATTTTCTTTTTCTTAGGATAACTTTTAAGATTTACTCTCCTAGTAACTTTCAAATATATAATACAGTATTATTAATTATGGTCCTCATGCTGTAACATGGTGACTACCATGTATATCCCCAGGACTTTTATAACTGAGAGGTTGTACCTTTTCACCTGGACCCATTTTGCCCACCCACTAACTCCCATCTTTGGTAACCATGAATATGTTCTCTATAAGCTCAGGGTTTTTTTTTTTCTTTTTTTCTTTTTAGATTCCGCATATAGGTTATATGGTATTTGTCTTTCTCTGACTTATTTCACTTAGCATAATGCCCTCAAATTCTATCCACATTGTCACAAATAGCAAAATTGCATTCTTTTTTAAATAGCTTTATTATATGCCATTGTGTATATATGTATATATGTCACATCTTTTTATTCATTTATCTGTCAGTGGACACTTAGGTTGTTTCCATGTCTTGGTATTGTAAATGAGGGTGCTGATACCTTTTCAAGTTAGTACCTTTGTTTTCTTTGGATAAATAGCCAGAATGGAATTGCTGGATTACATGGTAGTTATATTTTTAGTTTTCTGAGGAACCTTCATAGTTTCCTATAATGACTGCACCCAACTTACATTCCTACCTGCCAACAATATGTAAAGGTTTCCCTTTCCCCATAGCATCACCAACACTTGATATTTCTTGTCTTTGTGATAATAGCCATTCCAACAGAGGGAATAGCTCATGGTTTTAATTTGCATTTCCTAGATGATTAGTGATGCTGAGTACCTTTCACATACACATTGGCCATCTGTGTATGTCTTCTGTGAAAAACTGTGTGTTCACATCCTCTCTCCGTTTTTAAATTGAATTGTTTGGTTTTTCTTGAGTTGTATATACAATTCTTCATGTATTTCTATGTTAGACCCGTAGCAGATTTGTGATTTACAACTATTTTCTCCTGCTCATAGGTTACCTTTTCATTTTGTTTATAATTTAATTTGCTTTGCAGAAGGTTTTCAGTTTGATATAGTTTTTGCTTTTGTTGCCTTGGCTTTTGGTGTCAAATCTAAAAAATCCCCACAATGACAAATATCAAGGAGTTTATTAACCAGTGTTCTAAGAATTTTATGTGCCCAATGACTGTATCAAGCAGCCCTTCTCAACCATTGTTCCATGTTAGACTTAAACCCTACAGAAAAAGAGTTGAGTGAAATTAATTCATTACATACAGTGGATTGCTTAGGGTATTAATACTTAATTTTAATTTTTTTCTTGAAACCCCCTTGAAAGAGTTGGTATGAAGGAATACGTGTTTTGTACAAGAACAAAAGTTACTCTTTTCTGTTGGGAAGAACTAAGAGAAAACTGATAATTGATAACACCAGTCTGTTCTGAACCTGTAGGTTATGCATATCTTCTTTAGATAACATTTTAAGGGGAAACTTCTAATTTGAAACCTAACAAATACATAGAAATCAAAAGTTTTGAGAGAAATAATCCTCTAGAGATAAGACTTGATGATGAATTGAAGCCTCTGAAAAAGAAGTGCTGGCAAAATTGTTCTACTTATAAAATTGTAATTGATGAGTATTTACCTTTTTCAGAGTGGTTTTCACATAAATTACTTTGTGTAATTCTCAACAGTATTGTGACATACTAAGTATCCTATGGATGAAGAAACTGGCATAACAAATTAAGTTACTTGCCCAAGTTCTTAGAGCAAGTGCCATGGTTGGGATGCATATGTTATGTCACACTTCATCCTGTTGTCAGAAAGGATTACTCTAAAGCTACAACTGAATGTTGTTAGCCTTTACTTTTTTTAGATTTTTAGACTTATATTTGAAGGAAAAGAGAGAGGAGTTACTGGCTTCAATTTTATTTTTAAATTTTTATCTTTAGATAATCTCTGTACCCAATGTGGGGCTCAAACCCACAACCCCAAGATCAGCAGTCACATGCTCAGCCAACTGAGCCAGCCAGACATTCCTGGCTTCAATTTTAAAAGAGTTTTTACTCTACATCCTCAGTGTAGCATGAAGTTTGATTTTTAGGTTGGCGTAAAGGCCAGAAAAGTTTCTTGAATGTTAAGGCTATGGGGAATACATGCATTTGTATGTACTTCTTTGATCCATTTGGGGCATTATTTGGTAAGATATTTAGTGAAGTTAAGACCTTAAATGATATACTTAATGTAAACTCAAATGAAGTTCTTTATCTTGGATTCTTAAAACATTAACGTAATTGTCTTTCTAGATTTTGTCCATGATAGAAGAAGCAGCTGGAACCAGGATGTATGAATACAAAAAAATAGCTGCCCAGAAAACTATAGAAAAAAAAGAGGCTAAGCTGAAAGAAATTAAGACGGTAATTAAATTTACATAAAATATTTTTAAATATGAAAGTAATTTTAGAGTTTCTGTACTGCAAAGAGGAAATTCCCTCTCCCAATTTTTCCTTAGACTTCATAGTATTTTCCTTTCAAATTTTTTTAATGGTACTTTACATACTGAAAAATTTGATTTTCCTTTATTTTCCAGATACTTGAAGAAGAGATTACTCCAACCATTCAAAAATTAAAAGAGGTATATACTGTATAGAGGATTGCCAGCTAGAATGTCTCAAAATTGGTGACGGTATTTAAGATCATACAAATAAAGATGAAATGTGTGCCACAGGAATTTTTCTGTAGGATGAAATAAGGAGTTAAAGAGTTGATATTTGATCATCAGCCTTCTGCTTGTAGAAGACATGTTCTGCATATCTATTAATCATAATGATTTCAGAGATCACTGGTGATCCCAGAAAATGATATGCCAATCATTTTGTAATGATTCATAATGATGTAACACTTTGTTGAAGAGAAGTCTAGACTTTCTGAATAATTAGAATTGAGTGGGACATTTCTTGAGCTTATGACATTCATAATACTCCTGCTGGTAGAGTGGATAGTTTCTAGGATAATAGAGGCTATCGCTGTAATTATTGCTATCAAGAGAGTTGGTAAGTGAAGGGAACTGAAACATGTCCAGGATTTTTCTATAATTTTTAAAGTTTCTGACGCCATCAGCGTTTCAGTGAAAAAATGCATTGAGGGCGTATTGATTTTAAAGTTGTCCATTGGGACGCCTGGGTGGCTCAGCAATTGAGTGTCTGCCTTTGGTTCAGGTTGTGATCCCAGAGTCCCAGGATCGAGTCCTGCATCGGGCTTCCTGCATGGAGCCTGCTTCTCCCTCTGCCTGTGTCTCTGCCTCTCTCTATGTCTCTCATGAATAAATAAAGTCTTTAAAAATAAATAAAGTTGTGCATTTAGGAATTCATTAAATGTTCATTAAAATTCAATACTTCTCAAAGTTGTCTTCTGAATCCATATAGTATTATGGATGTTATTGGAAGGACTGAATAGTGATCTTGAAGGTATCCTGTTTATAGGCATGTTTTAGTAGAAAACACTAAATCAGAGTGAATTTATTTTTTTAAAAAGATTTTATTTGAGAAAGAGTGCACACAAGAGCACAAGCAGGGGGAGAGGGATAGAGGAGGAAGCAGACTCCCCACCAAACAGGGATGCCCCGGACCCTGGGATCATGACCTGAGCTGCAGGCAGACCCTCAGACAACTGAGCCACATAGGTGCGCCTAGATCATGAGTTTAAACCTGGGTTTTGGGCAGCCTGGGTGGCTCAGCGGTTTAGCACTACCTTTGGTGCAGGGCGTGATCCTAGAGACCTGGGATCGAGTCCCACGTCAGGCTCCCTGCATGGAGCATGCTTCTCCTTCTGCCTGTGTCTTCTCTGCCTCTCTCTCTGGGTCTTTCATGAATAAATACATAAAATCTTAAAAATAAATAAATAAACCTAGGTTTTACACCCGATTTTGCAAAATTCATTCTGAATCTGACATTAGGTCATTTAACCACACCAAGTTCATTTCTTCATCTGTAAGTTACAGAGATTTTCATTATTACTCTGTCTACGCTAGCAGGTCCTTAATGGAATCAAGTTAGTAATGTGTAAGCATATGTTTATAAATAAGTTACATAATTGATTGTTGGGTAGGTATCTTGATAATACTACTACAAAATACATGTAATAGTGTATTATTGGTGGTTGTATAGGTCATACTGATAAACTACTACCCTCAGTTTATGAACCTTTTATCTACATTTCTTTGTTAATCCCAACTGCCTGATTATATATTAGAAGAAATAGCCACATAGGATTCACTGGTGATGGTATAATGCTATTTGAAAAGCCACTAATGTTTAAGTTTCTATAATCCATGATCACTAACTGAAGATGAAAACTGTTATGGGAAGTTTTATACATGTTGCTATAGTTTGAGTCTTTCTAAATTTGTTGAAAAATATGAAGGTTGAGTTATACTTTATTGGTGATTTCTTTTCCAGGAAAGATCTTCTTACTTGGAGTACCAAAAAATAATGAGGGAAATAGAACATTTGAGTCGCTTATATATTGCTTATCAGTTTTTGCTGGCTGAAGATACAAAAGAACGCTCAGCTGAGGAGTTAAAAGAAATGCAAGATAAAGTTGTAAAGCTTCAAGAAAAATTGTCTGAGAATGACAAAAAAATAAAAGCACTTAGTCATGAAATAGAAGAGTTGGAAAAAGGAAAAGATAAGGTCAGACATACATAAGAAGAGATGATATACTGTAAAAAATTATGTATAGTAACTAAGGTTCGCTGGATGTAGTCTTCCATATTGATTTGTTAATCTTTATGATAAGCTTATAAAAAGTCAGTCTTGAAGTCCTATAAGAAAATGATGGCATGAGTAAATTATAAGTACTTTGATTGATTTGGATGCATTTGATTATAGGAAATTGGAGGTAAACTCCGATCTTTAGAAGATGCTCTTGCAGAAGCTCAGCGAGTTAATACTAAATCTCAAAGTGCCTTTGATCTCAAGAAGAAAAATCTGGCAAGTGAAGAGAACAAACGCACAGAGCTAGAAAAAAATATGATTGAGGTAAGTAAATACGGAGTTCAGTAAATATGAAGTCCATTTCATTAATATTTATTGCTTGTGTGTGCTATGGACCAAGTGCAGTTGTTTGGGCTACAGATAGAGCAGTGGACAAAATGACAGATTGGACCAGTGCCTTTTGGGTCTTCATTCCAATGAGGAAAATGATGATAAAATAGGTGAAATATATAGCGTGTTATATAGTGATAAGTGATTTGGAGAAAATGCAGGGGAGAGTTTTAGGAATATAAAGGAGGTGGGTACAATTAGGGATTTTTAAATTGGGTAACCACTGGAGATCTCATTGAGAGGGTGATATTTCATTAATAAGACCTGAAGGAAGTCCGAGAACCATGAAAATAAATTGGCTCTGGGGTAAGATGTACCAGGAGCAGTTGTCCCAGGTACCTACGGTATTAGAAATAAAAATGCAGGGAGACTAATTGTGGCCAGTTAGCACTAAGTAGGAATACAGAAAGGTAAAAGGAGCGCAATCAACATGATTTTATAAGACGTGAAAGACTCTGATCTTTATTCTGAGTGACATGGGAAGCTATTGTAGCTGGCTAAGAAGAGAAGAACAAGATCTTTCATATTTTAATAGTACTTTCATGGTATTTAGAGAATAATATAAAGATAAGGGGAAGAAGCAGGTAATTCAGGTGGTAGGTGCCAATGATAGCTCTAGGATAGCGGTATAAATGGGTGTATTGAGAGAAATTATAGGATCTTATGAGTATTTTTAAGGGTAGGTCCAATAAGGTAGTCCAGACAGATTGGTTGCTGAAAGTGGAAGAAAGATCTGATGGATACTGAAGATTTTTGTCTTTGATAATTGGAAATAGCATTACCATTAGCTTAGTGGAAAATAGGAGTACACTGTGAACATAATAAGCTTAAGGTGCCTGTTAAACTAAGTAGAGATGTTGATTAGGTGGTTGAATATAGGAATATTGAATCTGATCTAGAGAGACAAATCTAAATACAAATGTTGGCATGCCCCAGGGCTTGTGCTCAAACTTCTTTTATATGCACTCATTTCTTAGGTAGTTCCATCCAGCCTGGTAGCCCTAAAATACCATCTGCATGGTGATGTTCAGATCTTTAACTAAACTGGACTCTTTCCCTGAATTCTATATTTATTTGTCCAGCTATTTGATTGACACTTATACATAGAAAGAGTCTAAAACTTAATGTATCCAAAATAAAAATTTTTAAGTTTTCCCTAACTACCCAAACCTTTTTCAGTACTGAATTTTCCCACGTCAGAAAATGGCACCACTATTAACCTAATTGTTGGATCTAGAAATTAGAATCCTCTTGCATTCTCTCTTTTTTCTCAAACTCTGTCAGAAAATTCTCCTGACTTTAAAAGTACATCCTTAATACAGCCACTTTTCATCACCTCCATCACTGCTAACCTGTAGGCCGTCACCTCCCAAGAGGGATGCTGTAATGGAGTCCTTACCACTTGCCCTGCTTTTACTCCTGCTGCTCTACAGTCTGTTCTTCACAGAAACTGAAATATAAATTGGATCACATCGCTCTTGGGCTTAAAGTTCTTTAATGTTTCAATGTCACATATATAATTAAATTCAGCCTTTACCACCTTTACCATGGTCCACAAGACTGTACATGTTAGGACTTCTGGCACCTTTCCACTCGGTCACTTTGCTCCAACCACAGTTCCTCAAACATCCAAGCATATTCTGCAGAGCTTGCGTAGTTGTGTCCCCCTAGCATCAGCATGATCACTCCTTTTATTTCATGTAGGTTTCTGCTCAAAATGTCATCACAAAAAGGCCTTCCGTCATTCTTCTTAAAATAGTAGTTCCCATCACTTTCTGTCCCTTGCTTTATTTTTTACTATGTCTTCCCCTCTAGAATATAGGGTCCCTGAAGACCTGTGTCTTTAATGTCTAGAACAATGCCCAGTAGATGTTAAATATCTAATATTTAATGAATCATGAGCTAAACATGTAGGCCAAAATTTTTGGTCACTTTCATGTAAATAATATAGCTGGATTCCCCGCCCCAGGCTGTTATCTTACCGTATATGGTGTTTTAGTGTATATAACTTAAACGGTATTAAGTATTAGTAATGCCGTTCACACAAGTATTTAATATTTAAATTTTATGGCTTTTGATAGTTTATAAATTTTCATGTACATGTTCTTAGTCCTACAATCTTCACTTTGAAGCCTGGAGTAGAATGGTTATTACTTTTTTAGAGCTCTAGAAAGTTATTTTTTAGTTTCTTCAAATGACTGGTTTGTGCTATTATTTAACTAATTTCTGAATTAGATTGTAGCATGTGGAATAAAAGTATTTCTGGTAGTATAAGGGTACATTTATCCCGAAAACAGAGAGGGTGAATTGAAAAATGGAAATAAAGTTTTAAAGTTAGGATGGTTAAATTATTTTCCTTTTAACCATGCCCACTTCAGAATGCTATGAAATTTGATGACATAAGGGCATAGGTATATAAGAAAAAATGGGAATCTTTCCTAAAACATAATATTTTCCAATCTGAAACTCTTCCTGAAGGATTCTAGAACTTTAGCAGCAAAGGAAAAAGAGGTTAAAAAGATAACAGATGGGCTGAATGCCCTTCAAGAAGCAAGTAATAAAGATGCTGAAGCTTTGGCTGCTGCACAGCAGCACTTCAATGCTGTTTCCGCTGGATTGTCTAGTAATGAAGATGGTGCAGAAGCAACTCTTGCTGGTCAAATGATGGCCTGTAAAAATGACATAAGTAAAGCTCAGACAGAAGCCAAACAGGTAAATATAGACATTAATGATTGTGTGATTGCTCTTTTTTTTTTTTTTTTTTTTTTCTTAAGAAGCTGCTATGCCTTGACAGTTGTTATAAAATGATGAAAATAATCAGATCGATGTGAAGGAATTTGTTATCTTGCTGCTTTATAGCACCTAATGAAATGAGGTGTTTTATAGCACAATGAAATTCAAATATGTTAACTGCTAAATATTGATGACAATAGTTTGAGATGCTATAACATTAAATACCCTCCTAGATTAGTTGAAATTGTAAATGCAATAAATGCTTTATTCTATTTGTAGTATTGTATGAAATATTTGAGGTTAATTAGTTTGTTGTTTTTGCTGTTTTAGTGGCAACATAAAGTCACAGTCTTAAGCTCTAACAGGACAACAAACATCCTGCCCAATTCTGTGCCCCCACACTTAGTCCTTACCTTTCATCCTTGAGGTTATCTCTACCTCCCTCTTAGTCTTTCTAGTCTTCCATTTCCCTACACTGATTTCATAATCTTCAAAGCTTGTCATTCAGGCTTTCAAATTTGTTTAGATAGTTGTACAGCTTTTAAAGTCCTATACATGCAAGAGTTTTGAGGGCAGAAAGAAAAAATATATTTTTTCACACATTATCTTTTAAAAGAAGACTCCTCTTTAAAAATACAGATGTTTGTGTCTGTGTTGTATTACTCCTGTTCAACATTTCTGTTATGCATTTGCAACTTTTCCATTCAAAGATGATGGTCACAAGAAATTTGTAAGAGATCAATAACAAAAAAACTTGCTAGTCCTCTCAGATTTTCTGTAACTTACTGTATATTGGGAAAAGTCCACCATTATTCAGTCTTGGATGACACATCCAGTTCGATCTCAGAATATGAGTTCATGCTTTTAAGGAACAGTCCTTAGTTATATAAACTAGCATTTGAATATCAAACTTCTGGCATTGAAATTTCTCTTGTTAGTTTCCTGTTCCAGTTGAATTTTCTTATTGTTCAGTACAGTTTCTCCATTGTTAATTGAACAACACTCAAAAATACACAAATAACAAACGGGCATACGTAAGTGGAAAGGAAGAGAACTAGTGTTCTGATTACTAGATTTCTGTTGTGTTTTTAATTTAACAGCTAATGGCAGTTATTCTTCAATATAATTTTTGAACTCAGTAATGTCATCTTTTATAAGTATCTAAAAACGGATTTAAATTATAAGTAATGACTTATGTTAAGCATTTATTTGTCTAGACTGAGTTGTTTTCTGAGGAGAAAATACTGGGAAATGATTTATCTCTTGAAATATTAATGCAAGTCACCTAATAGTTACATTTTAAGTCTGATGTTTCTTAAACCAATCTGCATCTATGGTCATTTAATCACTAGCACTATCTGCCTCAAATAGTCTATTAAATTTTCAATAACAGGCTCAGATGAAGTTGAAACATGCCCAACAAGAATTAAAGACTAAACAGGCTGAAGTTAAGAAGATGGATAGTGGCTACAGGAAAGATCAAGAAGCTTTAGAGGCTGTGAAGAAACTTAAAGAAAAACTAGAAGCTGAAATGAAGAAGCTAAATTATGAAGGTTTGCATTTAAACACCTGATATTAAATCATTAGGAGGCAGTGATTGTTGATAGAAACTAAATTAGGGATGTCTGGGTGGCTCAGTGGTTGAGTGTCTGCCTTTGGCTCAGGATGTGATCTCGGAGATCCCGGATCAAGTCCCACATTGGGCTCCCTGCATGGAGTCTGCTTCTCCCTCTGCCTGTGTATGTCTGTCTGCCTGCCTCTCTCCCTCTCTGTCTCTCTGTCTCTCATGAATAAATAAGTAAAATCTTAAAAATAAAAATATAAATAAATAAATAAATAAATAAATAAATAAATAAATAAATAAAGGAAATAGCAAGTAGGAATTTTTTTTGACTCTATTAATGGATGTTAGTATAAGTATAGAACAGTTGATCCCTGAACCTAAGTTTGAACTGCATGAGTCTACTTGAGACTTTTTTTTTTTAAATAAATACAACTGGGTATTATAAATGTATTTTCCTTACATTTTTCTTTCTTTCTTTTTTAAATATTTTATTTATTCATGAGAGACAGAGGGAGGCATAGACATAGGCAGAGGGAGAAGCAGGCCCCCTGCAAGAAGCCCGATGTGTGGGACTCGATTCCAGACCCAGGGATCACGTCCTGAGCCAAAGGCAGACACTCAAATGCTGAGCCACCCAGGTGTCCCTCCTTACAATTTTCTGTAGCTTACTTAACTGTAATAATACAACATATAACGCATATGACATAGAAAATATGTGTTAACCATTTATCTTATCAGTAAAGCTTCTTGTCGATGTTTGGTTCATTAAGTTTAAGTTTGAGGATCAAAAGTTAAACACAGATTGAGGGATATCTGCTTCAGTTGGTAGAGCATACAGCTCTTGATCTCAAGGTTGTGAGTTCAAAACCTGTTTTGGGCCAGAGACTACTTAAAAAAAAGTTAAACATGGATTTAGAACTTCATGGGAGAGGGGTGTCAGTGCCCCAACCTCTCCCCGCAACAACCATCCCATTGTTTAAGGGTCAACTAAGTATAAAACAGCTGTTTTGTTTTGTTTTATTTTATTTTAAATCCCAGTATACTTAACATACAGTGTTATATTAGTTTCATGTGTACAGTGTAGTGATTCAACAATTCTATACATTACTCCGTGTTTATCATAAATGTACTGTTAAACCACTTGTTTCATTTCACCCATCCCCTTATCACCTCCCCATCAGTTTAACTATAGTTAGGAGTGGTTTTTGGGGGATACCTGAGTGGCTCAGTGTTTGGTTTGGCTCAGGGCGTGGTCCCAGAGTCTTGGGGTCAAGTCCTGGATTGGGTTCCCCACAGGAAGCCTGCTTCTCTCTCTGCCTCTCTCTATCTTTCATGAATAAGTGGATAAAATCTTTTAAAAAAGTGGTTTTTTGGTTTGTCTCTCTTTTTCCTTATTTGTTCTTTTGTTAAATTCCACAGGAGTGAAATCATATGGTAATTGTCTTTTTCTGATTGAATTATTTCACTTAGCATTATACTCACCAGATTCACCAATGTTGCAAATGGAGAGATTTCATTCTTTTTTGTGGCTGAGTAATATTCCATTGTCTGTCTATACTATATGTTCTTTATCCATTCATCTATTGATAGACACATGGACTGCTTCCATAATTTGGCTATTGCAAATAATTCTGCAGTAAACATAGGAGTGTGTATTTTTTTTTTTTTAATTCGTGTTTTCATTCTCTTTGGGTAAATATCCAGTATTGGAATTATTGGATTATATGATAATCCTATTTTTACTTTTTTGAGGAACCTCCATCTTGTTTACCAAATTGTTTACACTATTTTGCATCCCCATCAACAGTGCACAAGTGTTCCTTTTTTCCACATCCTTGCTACCACTTGTTGTCTCTTGGGTTTTTTTTATTTTAGTTAGCTATTCTAATAGGTATGAACTAATATCTCATTGTGGTTTTGATTTACATTTGCCTGGTGATGAGTAATGTTGAGCATCTTTTCATGTGTATGTTGGCCATCTGTATGTCTTGCAGAAATGTCTATTTGTCTTCTGCCCGTTTTTAACTGGATTATTTATTTTTTTAGTGTTGAGTTGTAGAAGTTCTTTACATATTTTGGATACTAACCTTTAATGGATATGTCATTTGCAAATACCTTCTCCCATTCCATAGATTGTCTTAATTTTGGTGGCTGTTTCATTTGTTGTACTGAAGCTTTCTATTTTGACATAGTCCTAATAGTTTATTTTTGCTTTTGTTTCCCTTGCCTTAGAAGATCTATCTAGAAAAATGTTTTTATGGCCAGTATCAGAGAAATTATTGCCTGTGCTTTCTTCTAGGATTTTTTGGTTTTAAAAAAGTCTCACATTATTAGGTCCTTAACCCATTTTGAGTTTATTTTTGTTTATGGTGTAAGAAAGTGTCCAGTTTCATTCTTTTGCAGACAGCTGTCCAGTTTTCCTAGCACCACTTGTTGTAGGGGCTTTTTCCTACTGTATATTCTTTCCAGCTTTGTCAAAGATTAATTGACCGTATAATAATGGGTGTATTTGGGGGTTCTCTTTTATATTTCATTGATCTATGTGTCCACTTTTGTGCCTGTTATGAATACTGCATCTTTATAGTATATCTTAAAATTTATGATTGTAATACCTCCAGTTTAGTTCTTTTTTTTTTTTTTTTTTTTCAAGATTGCTTTGGCTATTCAGGGTCTTTTGTGGTTCCATACAAATTTTAGGATGGTTTGTTGTAGTTCTATGAAAAATGATAGTTATTTTGGTAGAGATTGCATTAAATCTGTAGATTGAGTAGTATGGAGAGTTTAACACTATTTGTTCTTCTAATTCATGAACCTGGAATATCCTCCCATTTGTTTATGTTGTCTACAATTTTATTCATCAGTGTTTTATAGTTTTCAGAGTATAGATCTTTTACTTCCTTGTTAAGTTTATTTCTAGGTGTTCTATCATTTTTTGTGCAATTGTAAATGGAATCTTTTCCTAATTTCTCTTTCTGCTGTCTAATTATTGGCATATAGATCTTTCTGCTGTTTCATTATTGGTGCATAGAAAGGCAGTAGATTTTTGTACATTGATTCTGTATCCTGCAACTTTACTGAATTCACTTATCAGTTTTTAGCAGTTTTTTTGGTGGATCTTTCGGTCTTTTTATACGTAGTATCATACCATCTGGAAATAGTGAAAGTTTTACTTCTTTACTAATTTGGATGCCTTTTATTTCCATTTTGGCTGATCACTGTGGATAGGACTTTAGTACCATTGTTGAATACAATTGGTGAGAGTGAGCATCCTTGTCTTGTTCCTGATCTTAGGGGAAAGCTCCATTTTTTTTTCCCCATTATGATGTTAGCTGTGGTTTATTCCTATAGAGTCTTTATTATGTTGAGGTATATATCCTCTAAACCTAGTTTGTTGAAGGCTTTTATTATGAATGGATATTGTACTTTGTCAAATGCTTTTTATCTATTGAAATGATCTTACGGTTTTTATCCCTTATCTTGTTGATGTGACATATTTTTTTTTTTTTTTTTTTTTTTTTTTTTTATTCATGATAGGCACACAGTGAGAGAGAGAGAGGCAGAGACACAGGCAGAGGGAGAAGCAGGCTCCATGCACCGGGAGCCTGACGTGGGATTCGATCCCGGATCTCCGGGATCGCGCCCTGGGCCAAAGGCAGGCGCCAAACCGCTGCGCCACCCAGGGATCCCGTTGATGTGACATATTACGATGACTGATTTATGAATGTTTAACCAGGAATAATTCACACTTGGTTGTGGTGAATGATTTCTTTTAATGTATTGTAGGATTTGGTTTGCTAATACCTTGTTGAAGATTTTTGCATCTATGTTCATTAGAGATACTGGCTCTTATTAGTTCTCTTTTTTGTGTGGTATCTTTGTTTTTTTAATCAGGGTAATGCTGGCCTCATAAAATGAATTAGAAAGTTTTCCTTTTCTATTTTTTGGAATAGATTGAGAGAAGAATAGGTATTAACTGTTCTTTAATATTTGGTAGAATTTGCCTATGAAGGCGTCTGGTCCTGGACTTTTGCTTTTTGGGAGTTTTTATATTACTGATTCAGCTTCACTGCTGGTAGTCAGTCTGTTAAAATTTTTTATTTCTTCCTGTTCCAGTTTGGTTAGGTTATATGTTTCTAGGAGTTTATTCTAGGTTATTCAGTTTGTTTGTATATATTTCTTCATAATATTCTCTTACAGTTTGTATTTCTGTGGTTTTGGTTGTTATTTTTCCTCATTTCTGATTTCATTTGTTTTGTCCTCCTTATTTTCTTATTGAGTCTGGCTTAAAGTTTTGGTTTCTTTTATCTGTTCTGTTCTTTAGTTCTATTTCATTTGTTTCTGCTCTAACTTTATTATTCCTTCTTCTGGTTTTGGGTTTTGTCTGTCTTCTTTCTAGCTCCTTTAGGTAAAAGGTTAGGATATTTGAGGTATTTCTTGCTTCTCAAGGTAGGCCATTATTGCTTTAAACTTTCCTCTTAGAACAGCTTGCTGCATTCCAACTATTTTGGACCATTGTGTTTTCATTTTCATTTGTCTCCATGTATTTTATTCCCCCCCCCCCCCGCCCCTTGATTGACTGATTCATTCTTTAGTAGCATGTTTTTGTCCTCCATGTGTTTGTGCTCTTTGCAGACTTTTTCTTGTGGTTGATTTCTAGTTTATAGCATTGTGGTCAGAAAAGATGCATGGCATGAATTTGTTGAGACTTCTTTTGTGGCCTAATATGGGATCTGTTCTGGAAAATGTTCCATGTGCATTTGAAAAGAATGATGGCCTTGGTGGACAGATGGCCTTGGTGGCCTTTCAGCACTTGAGAGTATCATGCCACGCCCTTCTAGCTTGCAAGATTTGCACTGAAAAATCAACTAATAGCCTATGGAGTTTCCTTGTTTGTAACTATTTTCTCTTGCTATTTTTTAAATTCCTCTTTATCACTACTTTGTCTTGGTCTGGACTCCCTGGGTTGATTTTTGTTGGGGGCTCTGTCTCCGGATCTCAATTTCTGTTTCCTTCCCTAGATTCGGGAAGTTTTCAGCTATTATTTCTTCAAATTTTCTGTTCCTGAAAGTTATTATGCGTGATGGTATTGCTGACTTCTGTAAGTCTGTTTTCATTTTTTATTTTTTTTCTATCACCTGTTCAGCTTGATTGCTTTCTGTTGCTTATCTGTCCTCCTGCCTCCTGTAGTCTGCTGTTTGTTCCAACTTGTATATTTTTAATTTTGGTTATTGAGTTCTTCATCTCTGATTGTTTGTTTGTTTGTTTTTTAATGTTTTCTGTCTCTTTGTTAAGGGTCTCATTGAAGTCCAGTCTTTCCCAAGTCCAGTGAATATCTTTATGATCATTACTTTACATTGTTTATCAGGCATATTTGTGTTTCATTTAGTTCTCTTACTATGATTTTGTCTTCTTCTTTCCTTTGGGATATATCCCTGTATCCCCTATTTTGACTAACTTTGTGTCTGTTTTTATATGTTAGGAACATTAGCTAAATCTCCTGATCTTGAAAGTAGTGACCTTATGAAGCTGAATACCTATAGTGCCCTGCAGTGCAGTGTCTCCTGTTCACCAGAACCTGATGCTTTAGTGGTATCAGAACCTGATGCTTTAGTGGTTTTATGTCATGTGTGTAGCCTACTGTTATGGCTCAGCTGCTTTTGCCTTCAGTCTAGTTGTCTGGAATGTCTCTTTGCCTGTCATGGACAGGGTTTGTACCCTGTGTTGTTAGTGGGCCAGTCTGGGACTGCTTTGGGTTTGAGCTGAGTCAGACTAGGCGTTTGCCGGAGATGGATTAGCATGGAACTGCTTGTTGCTTTCCCTATGTTGTCCCCTGAGAGACTTTTCTTGGTGGGTGAGGCTACAGTCAGACCAGATGCCTGATCCCAGCCTCCTGCTCGGGCCATAGTAGGACTGGTGTATATAGTATCTTCCGAACCTCTCTGCATATGCCCTTCCTACCCTCTTTGACGTGGTCTCTTCTCTAAACTTAGCTGTGGAGAGTGTTGTGCCAATCTTTGGGACCTTTTTTTGGGTTATTTACATTGATGTGGTTGTTATCTAGTTAAATCCATGGGACATGGGGAGATTAAGATTCTCCATTTTCCCAGCTCTGAATTTTTTAAAAACAACTACTGACCATTTCCTGCTTCGGTCACCAAAGTGCCACTTGAAAACTCAAAAAGTCATTTGTATGTTCCCATTCAGTTATTCAACTCTTATATTGCTTTCAGAATGAAAATTTCTGTTATTTGTTGGTAATAATGTCTATTTGACCTTTCATGTTAAGCATCCTTTTATTTCATACCAGAAATTTGTATTTTGCTTCTAGGAATGCTTTGGAAATAGAGATTACTGTTAGCTTCTTTAAAACTATAGAATGTTTGCATTTTTAAAAGCTTTATGCCAATTTACTTGTGATTTACTGTTCAGAAAACAAGGAGGAAGGACTTCTGGAAAAGCGCAGGCAGCTATCTCGTGATATCAGTAGATTGAAAGAAACATATGAAGCTCTCTTAGCCAGATTTCCTAATATTCAATTTGCCTACAGGTAAGATATTTAAACCTTAAATTTTAATGTGGTAATAGCCAAGATATATTTTTAAGCTGGAAGACAGTTTGAAAATTTTATTAACATCAGGATTTCTGTATGAAAAACATTGTAAGCTGTTTTCCTTTAATTGGCATTTTTTATTCTTATATTCTTAAATGTTTATTGAAATGTTTCAAGTGTTGGCAGTAGGAATTCTAAAGACCAAAATGAAGAAAATTAAATCTCAATCAAAATTTTCTTTAGATATCTACGTTAACATTTTACAATTTGTTTCAAAACATGGGTATTTTTCAAGGAATACTTAGAGTAGTATATGTATTACAAAGATTATAACATCAGGAGCGCCTGGGTGGCTCAGCTGATTGAGCACCTAACTCCTAGTTTTAGTTCAGGTCATGATCTCAGGATTCCAAGATTGATCCCCATGTGGGGCTCCAAGCCCAGCAGAATCTGCTTCCCCTCTCTCTCTGATTCTCACTCTCACATGTTCTCTCTCTCTCCCCCCCTCTCTGTCTCTGAAAATTTTTTTTTTTTTTTAAAGATCATAACATCAAAGTTATTTTAGTTTCATTGAAAACAGTATGTACTGAAAGATCTTTTGACTGAAAACAATAGTTGTCTAGTCAGCTGGAACATTTAAAAATTTTTGTTTTTCTTAAAAGCATATAAGCTTCTCTTTTAATGTGTTGTTAGGAAGAAATCTTACCTAGTAAAATACAACCTTTTCTGTTTTATTATTTCAGATTAATTTTTGTCAACTGTTCTATTTTAGAGATCCAGAGAAGAACTGGAATAGAAATTGTGTGAAAGGACTTGTAGCTTCTCTGATTAGTGTGAAAGATACTTCTACAACCACAGCTTTAGAGTTAGTAGCTGGGGAACGGCTCTACAATGTTGTAGTAGACACAGAGGTAAATTAATTTTAATTAAAGAAAACTTACAGTTCTGTAGTTGAAAATATCATGAGCTGCTAGAATTGAGTAATGTCTCGATATTTTAAGATATTCGTAAGGTTGCTTATCTTTACAGGTACATTTATTCATTTAATGGCTTTTTATTATATTACTGATTATATTTGATTAACTGTATTCCCAAAGAAGTGTCATGCTTACTCAGGAATCCAGAATGCATATTACCAGTTTTAGACCTTTGATTGTTCACATAGTAGGCACTAAACATTTATTTTATTTATTTATGTATGTATGTATGTATATTTTTTTATTGGAGTTTGATTTGCTGACATATAGTATAACACCCAGTGCTTATCCCGTCAAGTGCCTCCCTCAGTAGGCACTAAACATTTAATTATGGATTCCTAAACTTGCATTCTTTCCCTCTGAATGTTTTCTGTCATTAATATCTTATGTTTTCATTTCAAATGCACAATGTTTTAGGTTACTGGAAAAAAGTTACTAGAAAAGGGGGAACTGAAACGTCGATACACTATAATTCCACTCAATAAAATTTCAGCCAGATGTATTGCTCCAGAAACTCTGAGGGTTGCTCAGAATCTTGTAAGTCTTCTTTATGTGTTTTATCTAAATCTTCGTTTTTTGTTTTGTTTTAGTTAGAGGAGATTAACTTGGGGGACATAATCATATGTAGAACCATAAAATGTTGTTGTTACCATGCCTTAAACATTTAAGCTTACAAAAAAAGAGTTGGCTTTTGTGAAATTAGATGAAAGGGGAATAGCAGTGGTAGAAAACTAAAACTACCTTTGATCTTTCAAAGTTGTAATGTTAAAATGTCTTTAAATCTTCAGTCAGGTTACATGACTATCACATGATAGTATTACATTTCTAATCTCTGAGTTGCTAGAATTACAGAGCTTATAAATACCAGAATTCTTCAGTTTTTTTCATGCCAGGCGCAGTTTAACTGCCCACAGTAACAACTGTTACAGGGGGTATCTATCAGCCTTACATAACAGGGCTGCTTCTCTGTGAGTTTCTCTAGGTTGCTTTCCATCCTGTGGACAAGCAAAGCAGAGAACCAGGCTATCCAGTCAGCTGCTGAGGTGGATCTAAAGTGTTATGGATATTAGTAAAAACAGACAAAACCAAAAACACAATAACAAAAAAGTAAACTCCAGAGGAACACAAGGCAATACATTTAAAAGGCAATTATAGTTGTGTAATATTGGGTAATAACATGAAGCCAATCCTTGTTATCAGCCTTCACTGAAAATTATTTTAAAATACAGTTGTATTGACATGTATACTCTTAGGAGAAGGAAAATTAGTGCAGAGTAATTGAAAGGTAGTGTTTTGGTTAGTATTTTGTTTACTTTGAATAATCACCATTGGGTCTGGAAGGTTTTGGAAGTTACTTCATTTTTTTGGACAAGTCCAAAGAAGTAAATGGGGATCTCAGCTAACAACAAAAATACTTCTACGCAGGTCCCTTAACCAGACCTTTTTAATGGTAGCTGCGGTGTTAGAGGGCAATGCTGAACATTTATTACACAGAACTGCCTTCATTTTGATTTCTTTTGTTGCTACTAAGTTCCTTAAAGGATGCTTAATTGTTTTAAAAAGATGGGCAGAAGTACACATCAACAAAGGTTGAGAAGAGGCAGTTGGATCAAAATAAAACAGAGATTTAACATTTTTTTTGCCCTGGCAATTGTTAGTTGTGTTTTTCTGTAACTGATAGGTGGCTGCCCTCCCGTGTTTAACTTGAATGAAAAAGTATTTTCTTAGAACAAACAAATGACTAATAATTGAAACAAAACATTTTGTGTAATTGTGTTGATCTAGCAGTTGCTTTATTTTAACTAAGATGTGTCCAAGTAATCCATTTTGGATTTAGAAATTTGGTGCTGCCTTCTGCTGTTAATAGACAGTCTCATAATGCTTGGTACTTTAGTTAAATATTTTACCTAGCCATAAAAGTTTCATTGTTTAAACCTGAAATTTTTTCTAAAACTCTTGATTTTCCATAGTATTTTAGAAATTTCAAAAGGAATTGTAGTGCTAGGTAAGTTAATTAAACTTGTAGTATAGTAGTTCTGTTTTATAAAATAATGTAAGGAAGGTAGTAGTATGTACTGTGATATATCTGTTGTTTTCCCACAGGTTGGTCCTAACAATGTTCATGTGGCTCTTTCCCTGGTTGAATACAAACCAGAACTTCAGAAAGCAATGGAATTTGTCTTTGGAACAACGTTTGTTTGTAATAATATGGATAATGCAAAAAAGGTGGCTTTCGACAAAAGAATAATGACTAGAACTGTAACTCTAGGAGGTGAGGTATTTGATCCTCATGGGACATTGAGTGGAGGTAGGTTGCTTGCTTTCTTGTTTATTTGCAAAGAATAAAAATAGCTGATATTTATTTAATTCACTCTGTGCTAGGTGCTATCCATATTTGCCTTTTTTCTCATTTATTCCTTATAACTGTTCTATAAAGTAGTTTTATTATTTTTCCCATTTTTTTTAGAGGGAATGAAATTGAAATTCGAAAAATTTAGTAAGTCATTTAGTAACTCAAATAGTGTTAGAGCTAAGTATTTTAACTCAGAGAGCTAGACTTCAGAGCTAATGTTGAAAAGTTACTAAAGATTCTTTCCTCTATATGTTGAGAACTTAGGATATGCCAGGAACCATACCATTAGTTCATTTAGCTCTAGGAAATACGTAAGATTAAAAAAGGAGAAGCAGAAAATATTTATTAAGCATATCAGTTTACTAATGACTTAAAAATCTTATATTGAAGTGTAAAGATTTATGGATTTAACTTTTTAAAAAATTGTATTTATTTATTCTTGAGAAACACAGAGAGAGGCAGAGACACAGGCAGAGGGAGAAGCAGGCTTCATGCAGGAAGCCCTCTGCGGGACTCAATCCCAGGACCCCGGGATCATGACCCGAGCCGAAGGCAGATGCTCAACCACTGAGCCACCCAGGCGTCCCTGGATTTGACTTTATTTACTTTCAGGGTTGTGGGATTTTTTGGGGGGCTTTATTTTGGAGCTTAAATCTAATGAAAAAGAGGTAAAAATAAATATCTAAAAAGATACACAAGATATGAGACAAATAGCAATGAAAAGAAAGTCTAGGAGACAAGATTAATACCAAAAAAATACTCTGTACTAAATGAATTAAAAGTAAAAAGGAACTGGAACTTTCTTATACTATACACTAAAATAGACTCAAAATGGATGAAAGACCTAAACGTGAGACAGGAATCCATCAAAATCCTAGAGGAAAACACAGGCAGCAACCTCTGACCTCGCTGCAGCAACTTCTTTCAAGACAGGTCTCCAAAGGCACGGGAAGCAAAAGCAAAAATGAACTATTGGGACTTCACCAAGATAAAAAGCTTTTGCACAGCAAAGGAAACCGTCAACAAAACCAAAAGGCAACCTAGGGCATGGGAGAAGATATTTGCAAATGCCTTACCAGATACAGGGCTAGTATCCAAAAATCTATAAAGAACTTAGCAAACTCCAGAGCCTGGGTGGCTCAGTGGTTGAATGTCTGCCTTTGGCTCTGGGGGCCTAGGATTGAGTCCTGCATTGGGCCCCCCACAGGGAGCCTGGTTCTCCCTTTGCCTATGTCTCTGCCTCTCTCTCCGTGTCTCTCATGAATAAATAAATAAAATCTTAAAAAAAAAAAAAAAACTTACCACACTCAACACTGAAAAAAACAAATCCAGTTAACAAATGGGCAGAAGATATGAACAGACATTTCTCCAAAGAAGACCTACAAATGGCCAACAGACACATGAAAAGATGATTAGCATCACTCAGCATCAGGGAAACACAAATCCACAATTAAATACCACTTCACACCAGTCAGAATGGCTTAATTTAACAACTTGGGAAATGAGATGTTGGCAAGGATGTAGTAAAAGGGGAACCTCTTATACTGTGGTGAGAATGCAGACTGGTGCGGCCACTTTGGAAGACTGTGGAGGTCCTCAAAAAGTTAAAAATAGAGGTATCCTACCACCCATCAATTTCACTATTAGGTATTTACCCAAAATTTACAAACAGTGCTCTGAAGGGTGCTCGCACCCCTGTTTATAGCCACAGTGTCCACTATAGCCAAACTCTGGAAAGAGCCCAGATGTCCATCAACAGATGAATGGATAAAGATGGTGAGTGTGCGGTATATGTATGCACATACACAAATAATGGAATATTACTCAACCATCAAAAAAATGAAATCTTGCCATTTGCGATGACATGGATAGAACTAAAGGATATTGGGATGCCTGGGTGGCTCAGTGATTGAGTGTCTGCCTTTGGCCCAGGGTGTGATCCTGGAGTCCCAGGATCGAGTTCTGCATCAGGCTTTCCACAGGGAGCCTGCTTTTGCCTCTGCCTGTGTCTCTGTTTCTCTCTATCTCTCATGAATAGATGAATGAAGTCTTTTGATAAAAAGAACTAAAGGGTATTATGCTGAGCAAAATAAGAGAAAGACAAATATGTGATTTCACTTGTGGAATTTAAGAAACAAAACATGACCATAGGGGAAGCAAGGAAAAATAAGAGGAAAATAGAGAGGAAGGCAAATCATAAGAGACTCTTAAATATAGAAAACAAACTGAGGGTTGTTGGAAGGGGAGATGGGTGGGGGGATCGGTTAACAGAGATTGGCATTAAGGAGGGCACTTGATTCAATGAGCTCTAGGTGTTATATCATTCCTTTTTATGGCTGAATAATTCGTGTGTGTGTGTGTGTGTGTGTGTGTTTAACCCACACACAGGTGACCTCTTTAGCCATTCATCAGTCAGTAAGTAGACAGGTGGGCTGGTTCCATAATTTGGATACTGTAGATAATGCTGCAATAACCATAAGGGTTTATATATCCTTTTGAATTAGTGTTTTTATATTTGTTGGATAAATACCCAGTAGTGTGATTGATAGACCATACGGTAGTTCCATTTTTAACCTTTTGAGGAGTCTCCCCCACTGTTTTCCACAGTGGTTGCACTAGTTTGCATTCCTGCCACCAGTGCAAAAGTTGCTGTTTCTTCACATCTTCTTCCACATTCGTCTGTTGTGTTTCTCATTTTACCCATTCTGACAGATATGAGGTGATACCCTTATTGTTTTGATTTGCATTTCCCTGATGAGTGATGTTGAGCATCTTTTCCTGTCTATTGACCATCTGTATTTTTTACTTGGAGAAATATCTCTTCATGTCTTGTGCTCATTTTTTAATTGAATTTTTTGGGTTTGAGTTGTTGAGTTTTATCAGTTTTTTATATGTTTTGGATACTAATCCTTTATCAGCTTTGTCAGGTGCAAATATCTTTTCCCATTATGTAGGCTGCCTTTTAGTATTGTTGATCGTTTCCTTTGCTGTGTGGAAGCTTATTTTCATGTAGTCTCAAAGGTTTATTTTTGCTTCCATTTCCCTTGCCTTGGGAGATGTGCCTAGAGAAATATCGTTGTGACCTACGTCGGTGACGTTACTGCATGTACTGTCTTCGGAAAATTTTATGGTTTCAGGTTTCACAGCTCTGTCTTTATTCCATTTTAAGTTTATTTTGATGTATGGCAAAAGAAAGTGGTCTAGTTTTGTTTTGTTTTTATTGCATTACTGACCAGTTTCCCAACACTATTTGTTGAAGAGACTGTCCTTTTCCTATTGGATATTCGTTCCTTCTTTGTGAGAGATTAGTTGACCATATAATTGTGGATTTATTTCTGAGTTTCTATTCCATTGATCTATAATGTCTATTTTTATGCCAGTACCATACTGTTTTGATTACTACAGCTTTGTAATATAACTTGAAGTCAATTCTAGAATTGTGATGCATCCAGCTTTGCTTTTCATTTCAAGATTGTTTTGACTATTTGGGGGTCAATACAAATTTTAGGATTGTTCTAGTTCTGTGAAAAACCCTGGTTGGCATTTTGATAGGTATTACATTAAATGTATAGATTGCTTTGGGTAATATGGACATTTTAACAATATTTGTTCTTCCATTTAATGAACATGGAATATTTTTCCTTTCCGTCATCTTTCATTTCTTTCATCAGTTTTCGTAGTGTTTGGAAATACAGGTTTTTCACCCCATTAAGTTTATTTCTAGGTATCCTATTATTCTCAGTGCACTTTTGTAAATGGGATTATTTTCTTAGTTTCTCTTTTGGCGATTCATTGTTAACACAAAGAAGTGCAACATATTTCTGTACATGGATTTTGTATCCTGCATCTTTACTGAATTAATTGATCAGTTCTAGTAGTTTTTTGGTGGCATCTTCAGGGTTTCTATATATAGAATAATTCAAATAGTGCAAGTTTTATTTCTTTATTAACCTGGATGCCTTTTATTTCTTTATGTTGGCCGGTTGCTGTGGCTAGGACTTCATACCATGTTGAACACAAGTGGTGACAGTGGGCATCCTTGTTATGTTTCAGACCTTAGAGTAAAAGCTCTCAGTTTTTCCCCATTGAGTAGGATATTAACTGTAGGTTTTTCATAGATGGCTATTATTATGTTGAGGTGTATTCCCTCTAAACCTCCTTTTTTGAGGGTTTTTGTCATGAATGAATGCTCTATGGAATGCTTTTTTTTTTTGCATCTTTGAAATGATTTTATGGTTTTTGTCCTTTCTCTTGATCATGATTATATGGTTTTTGTCCTTTCTCTTGATGTGATGTATCACATGATTAATACACAAATGTTGAACCACTCTTGCATCCTGGAAATAAATCCCACTTGTTTATGGGTGAATGATTTTTTTTAATGTATTTGTGGATTTAGTTTGCTAATATTTTGTTGAAGATTTTTTTTTTGAGTTGAAGATTTTTGTTTTTCAAAATCTTTTGTTCTATCTCTATGTTCATCAGAAATACTGGCCTATTCTCTTTTTTGTGGTTTCTTTGTCTGATTTCGGTATCAGGGTAATGCTGGCCTCATAAAGTGAATTTGGAAGCGTTCCTGTTCTGTTTTTTGGAATAGTTTGAGAAGAATAGACATAAACTGTTCTCTAAATGTTTGTTAGAATTTGCCTGTGAAGCCATCTATCTGGTCTTGGACTTTTGCTTCTTGGGAGTTGTTACATTACTGATTCAGTCTCCTTGCTAGTAGTACTCAGTCTATTCAAATTCTTTATTTCTTTCTGTTTCGGTTTTAGTAGTTTATGTTTCCAGGAATTTATCCATTTCTTCTAGGTTGCTTAATTCATTGGCATATAGTTCTTCATAATATTCTCTTAGATTTGTTTGTATTATCTGTGTAATTGGTTGTTTCTTCTCTTTCATTTGTAATTTTGAGTCCTTTCTCTTGTTTTTTCATGATTCTGGCTGAAGATTTATCAATTTTATCCATCTTTTAAAAGAACCAGCTTCTAGTTTCTTACTTCTTTGTGGCCTAATATGCAATCTATTCTGGAGAATTTTCCATGTGTATCTGAATAGAATGTGTATTCTGCTATTTAGGATAGAACATTCTGAATATATTTGTTAAATCCATTTAGTATGTCCATATTGTGTCTTTCAAAGCCACTGTTTCCTTGTGGATTTTCTGACTAATCGATCCATTGATGTAAGTGTTGAAGTTCCCTCCTACTTTTCTGTTAATATTGATTTGTTCGTTTTTGTTTGTTATTAACTGTTGTGTATATTTGAGATACCCATGTTGAGTTTGTAAATATTTACAGTTATGTCTTTTCATTGGATAGTCCCCTTTATTATTACATAGTGTCTGTCTTTGACTCTTGTTAGAGTCTAACTATGTCTGTTTCAGCTTTCTTTGACATCCATTCAGTATAATAAATGTTTCTCCATCCTCTCACTTTCAACCTTCAGGTGTCTAGGTCTGAAGTGTGTCTTGGAGGCAGCATATAGATCTTGTTTGTTTGTTTGTTAATGCATTCTGTCACCCTGTTTCTTTTGATTTAAGCATTTAGTCCATTAGTACTTTCAGAGTAACTTTTGATAGGTATGTATTGCCATTTTGTTTCTTGTTTCATTTCTGAAGTTTTCCTCATCCTCCTTCTTTTCTCTTTCATGGTATGCTGGTTTTCTTTAGTGATATATTTGCATTCTTTTTTTTATTCCTTGCATTTAATAGTTTTTAGTTTTTGAATACCTTTAGGTTTGTATGTAATTTTTTTTTTTTTTTTTAAGATTTTATCTATTTATTCATGAGAGACACACAGAGAGGCAGACACCCAGGCAGAGGGAGAATCAGGCTCCATGCAGGGAGCCTGAAGTGGGACTTGATCCTGGGACTCTGGGATCATCCCCTGAGCCAAAGGCAGACGCTCAACTGCTGAGCCACCCAGGTGTCCCTGTATGTAATATCTTCTGCATATAGCAGTCTATATTAGGAAACAGTTTGCTTAAGTTTGAACCCAATTTTACTGCTCTCCTCCCCACATTTAGGTATTTGGATATTTTACATCCTTATGTTTTGTAAATTCCTTGACTGATTTTTTTTTTTTTACAGAGATATTCATTTTTATTACTTTTGTGTTTCCTACCTTCATACTGTCACTTTTGGTCTTTCCAGTTTCTTGTAGATCTGGTTTAGTGGTCATGAACTCCTTTAATTTTTGTTTCTGTGGGAAACCTCCTTTCTCCTTTTATTCTGAATGATAGTCTTGCTGGATAGAGTATTCTTGGCTGCATCTTTTTCTCATTCACTTTCAGTGTATCACTCCACTCCACTCCACTCTTGCGTGTGCTCTTCTGTTGTGTCCTGGCCTCTTTATCCTTTAGGCCAGTCGTCTACAGAGGCTCTCTTTGCCTATTGTGGGCAGTGTTTAGTCTCTGGCCTGAATGTGGAGCACTAACTAGGTGTGCTCTGGTCTGAAAAGATACCTATTGCCAGTGGAACTGAGGCCCTGTAAAATTCCAAGGCCAGGAGACATGGTCTTGCCAAGGCTTTGGACTGGTCTTCTGGGGGTGGGAGCCTGCTGTTCTGGGACTGAGGCAAGCCTGACTGGGAAGGGGGAATCCACTTGAGCATGGGAGATGGAGTTCAGTATAAGCATCTTAGGTCGCAAATGTCTGCTGGGTTGGTTCCCATACATGGCTCTGTGTTTATACAAGGGGTGGGTGAGGGATGGGTGTGCTTGTTCCTTTGTTCTAAGGGGAGATCTCTCCATGAATGCTGCCTTTCTGGGACTTGCTTCCAGATGAGCTCACTGCTTCCTCACTGTGTGCTCCAGGCACTCTTCAGAAAGCTGTTACCATGTTGTTTGTTTAGGCTGTTTACCCTGCTGTCTGTCCAAAGAGCAGCTCCAATACCCTTGGGGCTCTTCCAGAGCCAAGCACATTGACCTTTAAAACTAGATTTTAAGCTCTGCTCATTGCCACAACTCATGAAATTTGGCCCCTCTCACTTTTTTTTTTAATATTTAAATTCAATTTGCCAACATATAGTATAACACCCAGGGTTCATCTCATCATGTGCCCTCCTTAGTACCCGTCACCTAGTTACCCCATTCCCCTAGCCACCTCCTCTTCTGCCAACTCTTTGTTTTTCCCAGTTAGGAGTCTCTTCATGGTTTGTCTTCCTCTCTCATTTTTTTCCCTACTAAGTTTCTTTACTTTCCCTTATAGTCCCTTTTCACCATTTCTTATATTCAAAGCCAGTTGCTATGGGGATTTGTCTCCTGTGTGGCCTCACCCATGTGGCCTCCCCCAGGTACTAGTCTCTGGCCATAGCTCCCACCCCACCATGGTAGCCATTTCTCTCCCTAACCACATCTCCACACTTCCTACCTTCTTAGACATGGTTTCTTTTCTGCCTTTACTTGTGGCGTTTGTTCCACCAGTCTTCAGGTTGATTTCTGGAGTATTTTGGATGATTTGATAGTTATCCAGTTGTATTCATGGTATGAGGTGAGTCTAGGGTCCTCTTATTCTGCTTCCATCTTCCCCGAAAATCTCAGAGGTAGGTTTTAGTTTATATCATTTTGTCCTCAAAATCTGTGTGGTAAAGTTGGATGAGACTTTTTGTTTTTCAAAATGGGAAATTGTGGGTTTGGAATGACTTAATCCAGAGTTTATTCCTAACTTAAGGATTCGATTTTCTTTTTGAATGCCTACTGTATCACAGCTATTTAATAATAACTGAGAAATTATGTTATAGCCCTCAAGGAGTTCATACTATAGTAATCAATTCTGTTGCTTTATTTACTCTTCTCAAGTAAATCTGTTCCTGCTTTTTGTTTTTGTTTTTTTTTTCTCTTGCATTTTGCCCTATTACGATATTCTAGCCACTGGAAAATTTTTTTTTAATTCAGTATTTTTACTTTACCCTTGCTTGAGAAATGTTGAGTTCTAAATTGTGTACATGCCACTGTATTTGGCAAAAGTAAGACAAATTAAATCTGCCCTTGAGATAAGATAATGATCATCATCATCTTGTTCTAGTATTTGCCACATTGAGTTTCCAGATCTCATGTTGAGTGATCAAGTACTAACAAACACTAAATAGTACTCCCTGTGTATCAGGCAACATTATAAGACTGTGCTGTCAAGTACAGTAGCCATATGTGGCTCTTTACATTTAATTAAGATAATTAGAGTTAAAAAAATAATTTACTCGATTGTACTAGTCATATTTCAAGGATTCTGTGACCACAAGTAGTTAACGGGTAACTGGGCAATGCAGATATAGAATATTTCTGTCATTTTATGATAACCTATTTTTAGGGCTTTAAATAATGAACTCCTTTCATCATTTAGCAACTGTATAATAGGTATATTGTTATCATCTGCAGTATACCGTTGTAGAAACTAACGTACAGAGTAGTTTAATAACTTGTGGGTAAATGGCAAAGCCCGGGATTTGAATTCAGGTTATCTGTTTTCACAGTTTGTGTTTTTAACCAAACCAAGAGACTGTATATATAATGCCTGTTGAGATATCACATGAATGAATCTTTTTCTAGGCCAAGAAAACAATAGCTAACAAAATGAATTCCATCAGCAAGTATCAAATTCCCCAGTATATACAATAAGAGGATTAGTATCTGTAATTGGAGGATAAAGAGAGATCAGATATTTTTAAATATGTAAGATAGAAGACACTTTTTAGATTTCATTGATTTGGATGTTCTTGAAGTTCCTTCTTTAGGGATGGCAAATACACATCCCTGTATCATATTACCAAAGTGCTCATAATACCATTGCTACTTGATCTTTGTATTCTCCCATCAAACCTAGAGTTTTCTTGCCAGTATAACTCAATCTTTTGTCACACAATTACAATTGCTTATAAAGTGAAATCAATTTTTCCTGCTTCCTCTGCTATATCAAAATTTAGGCCAGGTTATGATGCAGTAACAAATAGCACCCGAATCTCAATGGCTTCTAAAAAGTACCTACCGTAAGTAAGACTACTTTAGCTGTAGGTCATTTATGTCTGTTCAATGTTATTCTCATTCTGGAACCCAGGCTGAAGGGAAAATAGCTCCTACTTTGAACCTGCTTTTCTAATGGGAGAGGGAAAACAAATGGTGAATTATGTGCTGCTTTTTCAAGCTTACTTTCAAAAGAGGCACATTATCCATTTCACTGGCCAGAGCAAATCACATGGCTAAGTTGATATCGGAGAGGAAAATGGCCCTGAGAGGGATGGGCCCAGAAGGAGCAGTGATTATTTTGAGTAAACAATTCACATCTGCTTAGAAGTATTTTCTTATCGACTATGTATGTCCTAAGATTCCAATGATAAAATGAACTCTGTATCTTTATAAGCTAACTATATAAGATTTACTATTGAACCTTTTCAAGTATAATTCTTTGAAAGTTATTTATTGTCTAAATATGTAGTAACCCAATGTCTAAGTCCTCTTAAAATTTGCTTTTATCAGGTGCTCGATCCCAGGCAGCTTCTATTTTAACCAAGTTTCAAGAGCTGAAAAATGTTCAAGATGAGCTGAGAATCAAGGAGAATGAGCTACAGAGTCTAGATGAGGAATTAGCAGGTCTTAAAAACACAGCTGAAAAGTAAGATTTCTGTCAGATTAAGTTGTATTTTTAAGTTTCTTTTTGGTCAACGATTTGTATGGTAGAAAAATGAAAGAATTTTATCTAAAGAATATAATTTCTGACTTTTCTCATAATATCCTTGGTATTATCTGAATAAATTGTGAGTTGATAACTTATCAGTTACTTACTTTTTTCTGATAAATATAAGGTCTCTGTTATAAGAAAATAGGGAAAGCTAATTAAACAAGGAAGGAAAAAAAATCAGCCAAATATTTTTCTTTCCCTGTTAAGATATACTGTTAGCTTTCTCCTGGAATTGATAGGGAAATCCATAGATACTCTGGAGGTTGATACCAGAGGATACTAAAGTCTCTGATTTGAAATGATATATAATGTAGCATCAATCAGATGTCAACATTAGCAGCATATGGCTGTCCTATAGATATTAAAGACTGCTGGGTTGCCTGCTGAGGAAGTACAGGAGTTCATGTCAGGAATTCACTGTTAAACTATTTCTAAAATTAAGAGTCAGACACTTAGAGTGTTTCTTCTCAATGGATGTGGATATAGATATATATGTGTACCTCTCAACATTACTTCTGTTTGTGTATGATATGGGTAAATACATATTTTTATTTTTTGAAATTGGGATCATGCTATTTAATATAACCTCTTTTTGTCAGTTAATGTCATTTACTACTGAGTGTCTCCTATGTGCCAAGTATTCTTCTAGGAGCAGGAATACAGCAGTGACCCAAACCGATAAATCTCTTCCTTCTTCTTGTGTGTGTGTGTGTGTGTATATATATATATGAAATCTGAGAAAATGCAATAAAAAAGTTAAATTGGTAAAACATATGTTAGGTAATGCTAAGTTCTAAGGGGGAAAATGTCACAAACTTTAAAAAGTACATTATTTGAAAGTTTCTAATTTTTTCCAGTCTGAAGATGACAAATGGAACAGAGTTAAAATTAAAATCAAACATTTTATTCAGAATTCATAATACTGAATAAAGGTTAAAATCTGTACATAGATAAACTTCAATATATATAAATTATTAGCATTTATCTTCTGAAATTATCAAAAGTTGGAATGGTGCCAAGACTTTTTAGAATATTATATATGTGGAAAGAGATGGGTCATAATCAAAGTGGCCATTCCAAGATAGAAATTGTATCAAGATGTCCACTTTCAAACATATACATGTAGAGCCTACTTTTACTTTCATTAACATAAATTACCAAAAAGTGAATGAACTTTTTTCTCTGTGAAAAAGATGGGAAGAACATTTCTGAGATCTGTGGAAGCTTTGGCAAGGCAATGAATTTGTAGTTGCACTTGACTTAGAACTGTTAAATGATCCAATACCACTGAATAAAGTTATTTTGCAGAATTGTCTTGTAGGCTGATTATGGCATTGAAGTGAAGGAAAGAAAATAGATTTTTTTTTTTTTTTTTTTTTTTTTAGAAAATAGATTTTTAAAAATATGAGAGATGCCTCAGTAAGTAAAGTGTCTCACTCTTGATTTCAGCCCAGGTCTTGATCTCAGAGTTGTGAGTTCAAGCCCCATGTTAGGCTCCATGCAGGGTGTGGAGCCTACTTTAAAAAAAAAAAAAAAAATGAGAGTAGAAAGCCCTTCTTTCATGGACCATATTAAGAAAAAAGCTTATATCTTTTTTCAAGTTTCTACATCCCACATTTTTATTTTTTTATTTTTATTTTTTAAGATTTAATTTATTTATTCATGAGAGACAGAGGCAGAGAAGCAGGCTCCATGTAGGGAGCCCGATGTGGGACTCGATCCTGGGACTCTGGGATCACACCCTGGGCTGAAGGCAGGTGCTAAACTGCTGAGCCACCCAGGGATCCCCTACACCCCACATTTTTAAATGAACTGAGAAATGGCTTGAGAATTATGGTTTTAATTGCTGTCAAGCATTCTTAGGCAAAAATACTTAGGTAGTATTTATGTTATATAAGTTGCTTCCTTCCTTTTTTACTCAGACCTCATGAATTTCTGGTGCCAACTGGAAATTTCACTACTGCTGAATTAGACAAATATTTTCCAAAGAAAGAATTTTCAGCAGCTAGAAATGGGCTAGAATTACAGGATTTGCAAGAAGAGTGTGCTATAATGTTATAAAGTTCAGCACTGTGCCTTTTTAAACTATTGTCTCATTATAAAATATAGGGAACTTTGCTAATAACTTGAAAATGGAAACTGATAACCAGATTTCTGAAGTTTTGTGTGGTTGTTACATTTTAATGTATTTTTTTGGTAAGGAGCTACTGTGGACTCTTTCTTCTTGATACAAATCAGTAGGAGAGACCCTTTTTAAGGAAACCTATTTATTCCAAGGTTATTTTTAGTGTTTTCTAAAATTAAGAGTATTTCTATAGTTATTACCAGTATTGGTCATTTAGAGTCATTTACCTTAAGTGACCAAATCAGACTTGAATTTGATGCTTCAAAAACATGTCATCAAAGCTCTTCTTGTAACCAGTGGCATCTTATGTTGTTTATATTGTGAGTTTATATTAGTTTATATATAGTTTAAGTGCGTATCTCAAATATCAGAAAAGTTATAATCATTTATTGTAATCTTCTCTTTTTCTAAGGTATCGCCAACTAAAACAGCAGTGGGAAATGAAAACTGAAGAGGCAGATTTATTACAAACCAAGCTCCAGCAAAGTTCATATCATAAGCAACAAGAAGAATTAGATGCTCTTAAAAAAACCATTGGTAAGATAAAAACATTCTCTGTTTAATCTATTTCTGTTAACTTTATATATTTTAGATCTTATATCTATTTGATCACCCTAAATATTTTAATTATTATATTATCATAAATTGACTATATGCACATGGGTTTATTTCTGCGCTCTCTTTTGTTCCATTGATCGATGTGGTCTGTTTTTAATACCAATCCCATATGGTGTTGATTACATTAGCTTTGTATTATAGTTTAAATCAAGGAGTATGATTTCCTCACCTTTGTTATTCTATCTCAAGATAGCTTTGGCTATTCAGGGTCTTTTATGGTTCCATACAGATTTTAGGATTGTTTTATTTCTGAAAAAAAATGCCATTAGAATTTTGGTAAGGATTTCAACAAATCTGCAGATTGCTTCGGGTAGTATGGACATTTTAATAATATTCTCCCAATCCATGAGCATGGCATATCTTTCCAGTTATTTGTGTCTTCAATTTCTTTTATCAGTGCTTTATAGTTTTCCGTGTACAGGTCTTTCTACCTCCTTGGTTAAATTTATTCCTAGGTATTTACTTTTTTTTCTTTTTTAATTTACTCTTTTTGATGCAATTATAAATAAGATTGTTTTCTTAATTTCTCTGATAGTTCATTATTAGTATATAGAAGTGCAACAGATTTTTGTACATTGATTTTATACCTTACTACAAATTCATTGAATTTGTCTCTTAGTTCTGACAGTTTTTTAGTAGCGTCTTTAGGGTTATCTGCAAATAGAGATAGTTTAACTCCTTTCTTCTGTGGATGCGTTTGTTTGGTTTCTTTTTTTCTCCTCATTGCTCTGACTAGGACTTCTAGTACTATGTTGAGTAAAAATGGCAAGAGTCATCCTTGTCTAGTTTCTGATCTTAGAGGATAAACTTTCAGCTTCTCAGTGTTGAGTGTGATGTTAGTGTGGGCTTGTCTTGTATGGCCTTTTATGTTGAGATACATTTCATTTATACCTACTTTGTTGAGTTTTATTATAAATCGTTGTTGAAATTGGTCTAATGCTTTTCCTGTATCTATCGAAAACATGCTCTTTATTCTTCATTTGGTTTAATGTGTTATAACACATTGATTGCAGAAGTTAAACTAGCCTTTCATCCTTGGGATAAATCCACTTGATCGTAGTATATTATCCTTCAAATGTATAATTTAATTCAGGTTACTAATATTTGCTAAAGATTTTTGGGTCTGTGTTCATCAGGGTTATTAGGCTGTAATTTTTTTTCCCCCCCTCTGGTGTCCTTGTCTGGTTTTGATACCAGGGTAATGCTGGCCTTAGGAGTTTCAGAGTGCCCACCTCTTCTGTTTTTTGAAAGACTTTGAGGATAGGTATTAAATCTTTGAATGTTTGATAGAATTCACCAGTAAAGTCCTCTGGTCCAGGACTCCAGTTTAAGAGGTTTTTGATTACTGATTCAGTCTCCTTACTAGTAATTGGTCTGTTCAGATTTTCTGTTTCTCATGATTCAGTCTTTGTAGGCAGTAGGTTTCTAGGAATTAATCTGTTTCTTCTGGGTTATTCTATTTGTTGACATATAATTATTCATAATAGTCTCTTGGGATCCTTTGTATTTCTGTGGTGTCAGTTATAATGTCTCCCTTGTTTTTCTGATTTTGAGTCCTTTCTTATACTTAGACTAGCTTAAAGTTGGTCAGTTCCATCTTTCTAAGAACTAGCTTTTACTTTCATTGATCTTTTCTATTATTTTTTGGTTTCTTTCATTTTACTTTTCCTCCTTCCTTTTAACCTTGAGCTTTTGTTTTTTGCTTGTTTTTAGTTCCTTTACGTGTAAGGTGGTAGATTGAGATTTTTCTTATTTCTTGACGTAGGCAGTTATCACTATAAACTTTGCTCTTAGAACTGCTTTGCTGCATCCCATTAAGTTTTATATCCTATTTCCATTTTCATTTGTATTTTTAAATTTTTTTCTTTGATTTCTTACAGTAATATTATACACTGAAAAGCAGTGTTAGGACATTGTATAGCCATGATCTCCAGGGTTATAGTTGTATCTACATTCTAAAACAGTGTATAGCAGTTGTAATAGTAATGTGCTCATTTTGATCTTGCTTTTATTTTTTTTCCTTATAAATTAGAGCTATTTTTTCTATGCTTCATCCTAGACATGTTTTCACATATTCTCTACCTTAAGAAAAGGCATAAATAAGCAAAGAATACAACATAAGCTTATTTATGAAATTAACTGTAATCTTTTTGGCAACTAAGTAAAAGGAAAAATACCATAGTTATACTGTTGATTCTGGTTTAGGAAGCATCTTAAAGGTACACTAAAAGGATGGCTTGTGATCTTTTAAATAAGTTACAAGTAAAGTTTATGTTACTCAGATTTCATATGCTTGGAAGTACTTTCTTCACGGATCTGTAGATAATTCAAGTAGGCTCTTAGGTAGGATCTGTGTTTCAATATAACATTTCTAGGATAAGGTTGGAACAGTTAATTTTTTTAAATTTTAGCTTCCAATTTTTCAGACCATTTCTTCTATTAAAAGGTGAATTTAATAAGACATTTATAAACCATTACCTATAACTGCTAATTGTTGGAGGAACTCATTTAGTCACATTTGCCTGCTTTATGATACAGAGGAAAGTGAGGAGACCTTAAAAAACACCAAAGAAATTCAGAAAAAAGCAGAAGAAAAATATGAGGTACTGGAGAATAAAATGAAAAATGCAGAGGCTGAGAGAGACCGAGAACTGAAGGATGCTCAGAAAAAACTGGATTTTGCCAAAACAAAAGCAGATGCTTCTAGTAAGAAAATGAAAGAAAAACAACAGGTAATAAATAACCTTTCTTGAAGTGGAAACCAACTTTTTATCATCAATACAAAGCTGAAGATGGTAGAGCATATTTGATGGCCTTACTCATCAGTATTCACACAGTATCTAAAGCACACTATGCTTCTTTAGGAGATAAATTATGTATCTTCTAAGTCAAATTAAAACATTTTGCTGAAAACCTTGTAATGGAGGGTCATAATTATAAGGATGGGTTGCATAGTCTTGCTAATTTTAAAGAGCGAGCAAAATTACCTTATTGTAAATGCTTTGCGCAAGAGTAGACCAAAGCTTCTATTATGTAGTAGAGCTGTGTCATGTCAGCTTGAGTTTTGACATTTCTATTTGGTGATCATCCATTTGGTGAATGGATGCTGTGAAAATTGATACAGGACAAAGCATGTCACATTTATAAAGTGCCATTCAGTTGTAAACTGGTGATATCTGATTTTACCCTTTGGATAGTGCCAAAGTTGGAATTTGAACCTAGCCTTTTCTGTCTATTTTAAAGACAGCTCTGAATCACTTTTCTATACAATTTTATTTAAATCTATTTTTCTTCATATTCTGTCATTAAATGCTTGCACAAAGTATTTTCTAATGAACTAAAAGGTTTAATGGGAAAGAAGAAAATTGAGAAACTAGTTTTTTTTTTGACATTGCATAATTATGTTTTTAAAAAGCATTTTTCCTCTGCTAGTTTATCTCTTATGTAGAATTCTATATTTTTCTCTAGGAATAAACGGATAAAGGAAATAGCTTATGCTAAGTTATTTAAACTATATGTGATTTTTTTTTTTTTTTAAGTGTAGGAAAATAAATTTCCTTTCTCTTTTAGGGGAAACCACTTACATGTGTTCTGGTAGTTGAATAATGAAGCTGTGGGTCTTACTTGCATGAGAATCTTACTAATTTTGCTGAGATATATGTATTCATTTTTCAGTAGTTAATAGCCTGTTGAATGTGTAGATAATGTTTTTTTCTAGGAAGTTGAAGCTATCACCCTGGAGCTGGAAGAGCTCAAGAGAGAGCACACATCCTATAAACAACAGCTTGAAGCTGTAAATGAAGCTATCAAATCCTATGAAGTACAGATTGAAGCAATGGCAGTAGAGGTGGCTAAAAATAAGGTAACGTTTACTTACTATATTGGATAAATAGCAAATGTGAATCTACTTATGAAATGTTGGCTAGAAGATGTTTGACTCCAAGAGGTCTTGCTCTCTTGATTCTTGTCTTGATGAGAGCCAAAACAGTGATTACTGTGATCCAGAAAGAGTCCTGAAATTATAATACTAATTGTTTTAGTCTGGCTCTACTCTGAAGACAAATTATACAGTAATTCGAGCAGGCAAAGTTTAAATTAAAAATTCACTACAGTAGGAATTTGGAATGATGTGGGATTGATCACTAAAGAGAAAAGAGAATGCAAAATGATAAAGGAACAGCAGATACAGGGAATAGCCATTATGACCCATAGGACTGAGAAGTACTCCTCCGATGGAAGGAACAAATCTGGAAAACAGCCCCATTGCACTTGCTCTTAATTCTTTTGATGACTTAATTCAAGTTTTTTGTTTTTTTTTAATATTTTATTTGAGAGAGAGTGAGCACAAGCAGGGGGAGGAGGGGCAGAGAGAGAGGGAGAAGCAAACTCCCCACTGAGTGGGAAGCCCAAAGTACAACTCGATCCCAGGACCCTGGGATCATGACCTGAGCTGAAGGTAGACACTTAACCGACTGAGCCATTCAGGCACCCAAGTTTTGTTTTTAACACATTGTCAAATCAATAGAATAACATTTTTAACTACTTTTTTTGAAAAAATGCTTCTCAGCTCTGTTTTGTGATGATTAGATTTTCTAGATTTGTTCAGTTTCTATTTTGTCTCCAAAGTAAATTTTAGTTGTTAAAGATATTTTATTTAATATGTCTTAATCTTATATTTTTTATTTTATATGAAATATTTTCCACATTTTATGCTGTCTTTCATGGATCTCATGTTGGAGAATTTTTTTAAAAATTCGATAACATGTTTCTAAAGATAAAGATAAATGTGAAAATAAGCTACTCCTTTCTCAATCTAAATGAAATCAAAGTCCAAACATATACATATTTCCATTTTTCTTTATGGAAAAGTATAGAATGGATCACTTCGTTCTTAAAGGTGGTTCTTTCAGGCTCTTCATTCTAAATTGTTTCCTCTCTTTGATAAGAATAGCAAAGGACACTCCCCAGAGGCTAAGAAAAGAAACTGCCTACTAAATAATTAGACAAAACTAAAATTTCATTTCTGCTCAACCTTAGTGACAATTTCCTATCATTATAAAAAAGATTAAAATAGTCAAAATTGCAATGCAATTTTTAACCTGTAAGCATGAGAAAATCTTCATAAACATGTTTTTTTTTTTTTTTTAAGATATGGTGTTAGTTAATAGGCCTGTATCTGTTATTTTTCCCTCTGGTTAATATCACCAAACTATTTTTCACTTTCTTTTCTTGTTCTTCAAATGTTTCAAAAAGCTAAAATATCTTTAGGTTTTTATATGAATGCCCTGATTTATTTTCCTTCCTCAGAAGATCTCTAATGACACAGATTAAACATTTTAGGAAATTAAAGCACTTTGAGCACATTCAATAACCTAACCATAACATTAAGTGTTCTTTGTTGCTCAAAATGATCATTTTGTAATGAGCATGCCTAAAAAACTGCTACACTTTTTTTTTTTTTTAAGATTTTATTAATTTATTCATGGAGATGCAGAGAGAGAGAGAGAGAGAGGCAGAGACATAGGCAGAGGGAGAAGCAGGCTCCTTGCAGACAGCCTGACATGGGACTCGATCCAGGGTCTCCAGGATCACGCCCTGGGCTGCAGGCGGCACTAAACCGCTGCGCCACCGGGGCTGCCCTTACTTGTGCTTTTCATCACAAAGAACCACCCTTCTACCTTTCTCTTCCTCAGAGGCTTGTAGCAGATTGTCCTACTTAGGTTTTCCCTGTACCCAAACATGAGTTGAACTGGTTTTTTTGGTTTAAACATTTAATGTGATTTAAGATCTAGGATGAACGAAAGGGGTTTGTGGAGCAGGGGGTTGTTGATAGACTGAATTGCAGTTTTAATTACCACTTTGAGGATTGAGTGAGTAGCTTCAGCCTTGGGAAGTAGGAGGATAATAAAAGTCAAAGCAAGAAACTTTTTCTTTGTGTCACAGATCTATTTGTTCAAAAAAGTTTCTCTTTTCTTTTTCTCTTTTGACCCCTGTGCTGGAACCAAACATTATGACCTTCCATTGTCACTGGTAAAAATAGCTTATATCTATAAAAGGGAAGAGTAGAAAGCACCAACCTGCAAACTCTTGATAAATGATATTTGGGGATCTGTCATATTGTCTTCTTGTTAACTACTAAAAAATGCCACCTTTTTGAGACCTCAAAAGTCAGATTCCTATAATCCCTGCAAGTTGATCCCAACTAAACTGTACCCAGCAGAAACTTTGTCACTTCCAGCATGAATACTGCATCCCATCTTTTTTCTAGTAGTAAAACAAGTTTTCTCCTGTATATAAATTAGTCATTTTAATGGGGATGTAAAATATAGAGGGTTAGGTGACCATCTGCCTCTAAACATATTTCTATCTTGCCCAAAAGTTTGTTAGATGATCTTTTAATAAACTAAAAATATGTCCACAGCACCTTGCTATATGTTGTCTTTGAATTATTTGTTTCAGGAGTCTGTAAATAAAGCTCAAGAAGAGGTGACCAAACAAAAAGAAGTGATAATAGCCCAAGACAATGTAATTAAAGCTAAATATGCCGAAGTAGCAGTACATAAGGAACAAAACAATGATTCTCAGCTTAAAATTAAGGAATTGGACCACAACATCAGCAAACATAAACGGGAAGCTGAAGATGCTGCTTCGAAGGCACGTTTGTGTTGTTTATTTTTACCCGTAATCAGATTTTTGCTTCTGAGTTGTTGAAATATTCTGGTAAACTGCTCAATGAGGAATTCAGTATAAATGGCAGAACTGCTGTGTAACATAATTTTGAGGCTTACAGCTATTTTGAAGGCTTCTCAGCAATGTTCCTTTTCACCAAATAGGATAAATGTTTTGTTTCTAAATTTCAGGTATTTATTCCTATCTCCAACATGTTTTCACCAAATAGTGTTTTTTCATGGAACTGACCATTTTTTAATCTGTAAATATTCATAGACCTATTAATAGATCAGTACTAATAATATATATTGTTTACCTTATTTCAAAATGAATTGGAAACTCACAGAAATACATATACAGGCAAATTCTAAAAGAAGGACTTCATTGGCTTCCGGATGTCCTTGTGAGAATCAGTCAATTTTGCAGCCTCATCTGAAATCTGATGTTTTGCCTACCAGCTATCTTTTTGCAGTTATCTCAGTTTTTTGGTCACTCTTAAAGTTTCTTCCTTCTTTGTATCACAATGTCTTAAGTACTTTAAAGAGAATACATACTTTTGCAGAAATTCATGCTTGGTTAAGAGGCTGCACTGATGAAGTCTTAGTAACTCACCCATTATGTTTTCTGAGGAGTGTGTAATAGTTTGGTGTCTTTTAAATCTTTGTTAGCATCTTGAAAGTAGAAGAGATTTAACTTCAGAAAACTCAGAGTATACAAAATAGTTACCCCACCCTCTGAAAGAGCCATGTGTTCCTGTTCAGGTTCATTACTGAGTTTTAAAAGAAATGTTGTTTTTTTTTTTTTTTTTTCATAGCCACATCATTAGTATCCTAATTTATTACTGATTTCCTTTTAGCCTGGTAGCCTAATATTAGTGGATTCACTGAAATATTACCAATGTTAATATTACTGTTATCATCCTGAAATAACAAAAAAAGATACATTTTTTTGCTAATTGAAAATGCTAGTAGTGGTGATTGCTGGGGGATTTTATTTATAGTTAAGGAGGTGAAAAGGAGATTTGCAGATAGAACTGCTAAAAAGTCAAGGATTCTTTGAAGTATATGGTTTATCAAATACTTATTGAATACCATCTAGTATCAGATGGTAGGCAAGGCACTAGAGATAAGGCTAAGTAACCTGTACCCAGAATCACTTCCTAGAGCTGATGGATCAGCGGGAAGTTTGACTGGAAGTGATCATCTTTAGAGCCTGGAGGAGAGACCATACCCCTGGAATTAATAAGGATAAACATATTGACAAGGATTAGATTTTACCAGTAAACACCAGCCTAAACAATTTTAGTTGAGAAAGTCTCCTTAAGCACCATAATTTAAAATTTTTAACTGTTTATATTATATAAAGTATACTGCTGTGCTTTATCAAAAGAGTGGCTAAGAAAATGGAGTCACATTTAGGGCATCTTTTTATTCATCTAATAATTCTCAGAATTAATCAGTTCATCAGGATTAGGCTTGCACAAATTTACTAAGTCTATGCCTTACGTATTCCCATAAGAATCCTAACTTTCATAAGTTTTGTGTGTTTTTGTTTTGTTTTAATTCATGAGAGGCAGAGAGAGAAGCAGGCTCCCCATAGGGAGCCTGATGCAGCACTTGATCCCCGGACCCGTGGACCATAACCTGAGCCAAAGGCAGACATTCAACCAAAGAGCCACCCTGAGGTTCCCTCACAAGTTGTTTTTGAAGCCATTGCTTGAGTTTGATACAATCTGAAGGAGCCTTATCTGACTTATATTTTATTCTAATGGAAATGTTTCACATATACTTTATACTTGCCTGAGCTGGCTGGTTCTCCTAATGCTTAAGTAATAGGAAGATATTTTTTCTATACAACATCTTTTTTTTGAACCTATCCTCCAGGTAAAAATATAGATTTACTATTAACAGTGAGCCTCATTTTTATGAAGGAGTCGTTGATTTAAGATTACTAAATATTTAAGAAACTTTTTTTAAAAAGATTTATTTATTTGAGAGAGCATGCACAAGCAGGAGGAGGGCAGAAGGGGAGGGAGAGAATCCTCAAGTAGACTCTCTGCTGAGTTTGGAGCCCATAGTGGGGCTCAGTCTCAGGGTCCTGAGATCATGACTTGAGCAAAAACCAAGAGTCTGGAGGCTTAATCAACTGAGCCACCCAGGCACCCCAAGAAACTGGTTTTTAAATGTCCATTTGTAAACAATGATAGATGCTTCTATTATCCTCTGTAACTAGGTCTCCAAAATGTTGAAAGACTATGACTGGATTAATGCAGAGAAACACCTTTTTGGGCAACCTAATAGCGCCTATGATTTTAAAACCAACAACCCAAAAGAAGCTGGACAGAGACTTCAGAAATTGCAAGAAATGAAGGAGAAACTGGGGAGAAATGTCAACATGAGAGCTATGAATGTTCTAACAGAAGCTGAAGAGCGGGTAAACCCTTTTCCTTTGGCCACCTGAGTAGCATTGATGGCTCTCTGTGACCGTTGCAGCAAATATTAGCAAATTTTCTGCTTGATGCCTTTGATACTGGATTTTTTTCTGTTTTCCCTTTCTCTCTTTTCAGTTCGTATTACATTGTTTTGCATTATCAGTTATTTATATATTCTTTTGTACCTTGAATAACTTTTCTATTGGCTTTGCCATAAACATATTGTACCCTTTTCTTATTCTCTGTGTACATAAAAACAAGTTTGTTCTGGTTACCTCCTCATATTTCTATCCTTTCTTTCACTTGCCTTGAAAGGGCTTTGAAAAATAAGGTGTACTCAGCCATCTGCCTCCTTACCATTCATTCCATAGCTATTGTCTCCCTTTTGACTCAAGGGTGTCCTGGAACCATTACATAATAATGACTAATATTGTTATATGCATAGCCACTCATTAATTAACTTGTAAATCCAGCTGCATCTTCTGTTTTAATGCTCACTTACTTGATAATGTTATCCATCTCCCCAACCCTGACAAAACTTTTAAAATCTGCCATGTTACTAGAAAAATCTACAGGGGAAAGCAATCCATATTCTTGACAGCTCCATAGGAAATAGCAGTCTGAGTAGTTTTATATTATGCCATATACCTTCTTTAAATTTGCAAAATTCTGTTTGAATTTGTATCATAGAATTATGAGAGCTCTTTAAAAGTGGTAATACTTATGAGCTCAATTACTTTTAAGAAATTTTTCTATAATGGGTCTTTTTTGTAATTGTTATTGACATTAGTATCTACAAAGAATCTATATTATGTTAGATGCCAAATAGGCTAATAATGTTCATGTTGTGATCTATCTATAAAATGTTCCTGCTGGATTTTATTTCTCCATTAAAGCTTTGCAATATATGCCATATATGTGGAAGAAAATCTGGTCTGAATTTGAGCTGCATATGATCATGAAATTTATTCACTTCTTTGTTTTTATTAGATATGATAACTGGGTCTAATATTTCTTTAAAAGAATTTGCCAGCTCCCATTTCCTTACCAGAGGGGGGAAGGCTCTGTTGTTGATAAGCAAGGTGGCCTTTTGTTTTGTTGTATTTTGTGTCTGTCCACATGAGAAACTACATGGAATTATGCAAGGAATAAGAGAAAATTATAGAGAGGAAGTCTTAGGAGCTTGGCCATAAAGCAGAGAGACAGCAAGGGGACATGAGCAGGATTGGCTGGAATTTTTAAAGAATTTGAAACCTCCTTTGAGGCTTTGAGGAGAAATGAATTGAGGATTTTTAGAAAGTTCTGCTGCTACTCATGGTGTAATTATCCCTTTGCAGCCTCCCTCAATTTTTTTTATCAGTGAGTTTCTACATTAACCAGGAAAGACCACTCTGAAGATATGATACTTGAGGCACCAATTATGTCAGATACAGAGAAAGCATTCTAGGAAGAGAGAAGAATGCAGAGGCTGTAAGGCTATAATGAGCTTATTATGTTCAAGGAACTGAAAAAAGACCATACAGCTGGAGACTGGGGAGAAGTGGGATACCAAAAAATCAGAGAGAAGTAAGGGCCAAATTATGTAGGGCTTGTATATAATGGTGAGGAATTGAAATTTTGTGTCACTGCTGAGACTGACTTTAAGAAGAAAGCATGCCAGGGCTACTTTTGAGTTTACATAAGACATTTTCTTTTTTGCCTTGGCTGCTAGAAAGCTCTGGTGGGGGTATTAGTGGAATCAGAATACGTCAGGAGCTCATCCTATAAATTCTCAATAATAGCAACTTAACTTTGCATATAGGTGATATATTTACTTTCTTCATGATTTGGTTTACATCATGACTCTTAATGCAGTATACCTTTCTGGTAAACAGGAGTATGTATATTATATATAAAAATTAAACCTCTATTCCTGACTGAATTCTAGAATATAAGGAAAATTTTATATTTTTCTAATTAAGTATGATTTTTTTTAATCTTACTAGTATAATGACCTGATGAAGAAGAAAAGAATTGTAGAAAATGACAAATCCAAAATCCTTGCAACTATAGAAGACCTTGACCAGAAGAAAAACCAAGCCCTAAATATTGCTTGGCAAAAGGTATTTGAACCAAAAATATTGCCATTTATTCTCTATGAGGCAAGTATGAAGAATATTGTCAATAGGTTTATACGCTAAGATGAATTTGAAATGATTTGTGTTTGAATGAGACACACATTCACACCTTAATTAAAACCTCCTTGACTTTTAAATGCATTTGTCCTTTTAGACTTACCTACTACTGATTTGCAAAGGTAATAAGTTTGTGTTCCTTCATCATACTCTTAGTCTACTTCTCTGGGTCCTAACTTATATTAAATTTCTAACTTTCTAACTTTCTAGATTTATTTTTCATTCTTACCTTCAAAATACTATTTATCTGAAACCTTAGATTCTGTCCAATATCTGCCATACCCCACTCACCTTCTGCTTGAAGCTAGAAGCATTCTCAGATTTGCATTGGGAAGCTCTGATCACTGGAAAGCACCTCCCAAGGACCCCTTTGGTTGGTTCTAACTTCCTTGGTTTCTCTTGCCTAGACTCAGAGAGGTCAAATATTCCTTCTCAGAGCATTTCTCTATCTAAAGATTGGCATATTCCCTACCACTTATTTATTCATGAGTGACATAGAGAGAGAGGCAGAGACATAGGCAGAGGGAGAAGCGATTTCTCCCTGGGGAACTTGATGTGGGATTCAGTCCTTAGGACCTTGGGATCCCATCTGAGCCGAAGGCAGACGCTCAACCACTGAGCCACCCAGGCATTCCTCACTTAGAAGTTATTAATTGCATTTCAAAATTCATAGTTATGCATTTTGTAGGTTTTTAGTGAAGCATTTTGTACTTTTAATGAACAATTCCATAACTGATAGTTAACCATCCATATTTTATAGATGAAGAAATAAAAGCTTAGAAAGGTGAAATAGCCTAAGATCATATAGCCAAAGATGGAAAAGTAATAGGAAGGATTTACCAGTATTCTCTTCCTAAGTTAGAACCAAAGTTAAGATTGCCTTTCAGTTGCTAATTGCTGTTGCCCTTAAAAAATTGGGCAGTAAGCAAGGAAGTTTAGAATTCTCTTTCACTGGACTGTCATTCAGCAAAATCCCAAGTACTTTTTTGTCTTGTATCATAACAACTTTAGCAGATTTCAAGGTTCTTTACTATTATCTCTCTTCCTAGGCTGCATGTAATTTGTCTGCTTTAGGATAAATTCCATAGCCTCTTATGTGGAAGTTTTCCTGTATCATCCTAGCAAAAGATTCTCAGTCAAAAGACTTCAAACATAGTTACTGTGCTGTTTGGTACTTTAGCAAGCCTATGCCTCTGGGATTTAATTGGGTACTTTGCCTCCAAATAATTCTGTAACTATTTGGAATTCTGAAAACTTCATTTTCAGTAATGGCAGCACAATTATCCCGTTTAGTCACCTTGTTCTTACTCTATGACTTATTTTCAGTGTTCCATCTCCCTATGGAGTTTGCTTTTTTAAAAGGCGTGCAAAAAGTAGGTCCCATTATCTTTGTATAAGTGTGGATTTAACACTGGATTAGAGAACTTTTCTCCATGGTTCCTGCATTTAATGCAAGTACAAATTTCTTCTTTAAATTGATGTTCCCCCAATTTCTAAGTTTCTCTCAAAGCAGGTAGATTTATTCAGTGCTTATTATGTTAGATACAATTCTCATATTAATGTTCTCATTTAATCCTCAAAATAACCTATTGAGGTAAGTAGTGTTATTATCAGCATTGTATACTTCTGGGTTCCAGCACATTCAATTCAGAAAGCCAGAGTATTTTCAGCATTGGTTCTGTTATTTTTCTGTTTCCTTCTTACCTGTGTTGGATTTTCAAATTCAGTCCCATTTCACCTTTATATATGTCCATGAAGGTAATGCATTTCCTATCTTGAATAGGACTATCTTCTTCTTTACCCACTAACTGTTAAGTTTCTCTTTTACTCTTTGGAGGAGGTTCCACATGGAATCCATGGTCATGTTCAGAGTTTAGTAGCAGTCTACTGTTTTAATCCTGTTTAGTGTCTCACTCCTACCTGGACAAAAAATTAAAGAACGGAAAAAGAACCAAAGTTGTTTATAAATACTTTGCTATCTTCATCATTCCCAAAAAAGAGAGTGGCCCTCTCCATTGTGATGAACCTCACCTAGATCCAGAAATCTATCCCAGATAAAACTAAAATCTATTAACTCTGTGTAGGGTATTACTCAGTATGTATGCAGTTACTCTTAAAACTGTATTCCTTGGTATCTAGATCTCTTGTTTATTTGCGCTTGAATTTGGAGATTTCTTCAAGGAACATGACTGTCAGATCCTCATGGGTTTGTGCCTGTGTGTGTATACGCTTTCAAATTTACTGAACGCTCTAAGATTATTAGTTGTGTATTTTTTTGAAGACCAATGACCAAATTCTCAAATCATTGATCCAAACGTGTATGTACAAAAATTACCCAATTAAAATTAGAATACTGACCCTAAATCTCTAGGTAATCTGTGGCTTGATGGGGATAAGCCAAACAGCTTCTTTAGCCTTTCCTGTTGGGGTCTAATCCTGTTCCTGTTTTTTGACAACTTCTTTGGCTGAAAAGAAGCCTACAGACAAGGACAATCCAATGTCAGATCTGGTTGTTTGATTTCATGCCTTTTTTTTTTTTCTTAGACTTCATTGTGATCTTAGGCTTTTTAAGGTTAGCTGATCACCACTGGCCCATCAAAGCAGTCAAAAGAAAACAAGTTTTATAAGAGAACATTTTATACCCAAGAGTTTTTTGTTTCTGCCACTTGCAACTGCAACTTCTGTCTCCTATATTATATAGTTGAAGGAAGATTCTGGAATCTGAAGATTCCTATAATATAGCTTACAAGAGTATCAAAATTTCAGAGTACAGTTAGAAGTATAGCCTCTAGTTTCCCTTAGAAGTTAGAGCAGAGCTCAGTAAACTTTTTCTGTAAAGGGACAGGTAAGTATTTTTGATGTTTCAAGCCATATAGTTGCAATTACTAGACTATTGTTTTAGTTTTAACAGCCATAGACAATACATAAACAAATGAGCATGGCCAGATTTATCACATGGACCATAATTTGTGAATATCTGAGTTAGTAAGAGACAACAAAATGTATCTACTAGATTGAATATACACATACCAATATTTGACTATTCTTGGAAAGCCTTTTATAATATTTTAATATCTTTTTTTTTTTTTTTTTTTTATCTTTTTGTTTTTTAAATCCAGGTGAACAAGGACTTTGGGTCTATTTTTTCTACTCTCTTGCCTGGTGCTAATGCTATGCTTGCACCACCAGAGGGCCAAACTGTATTGGATGGTCTGGAATTCAAGGTTGCTTTAGGAAATACTTGGAAAGAAAACCTAACAGAACTTAGTGGTGGTCAGAGGTGAGTAATCCCTTTTCAGTATTATAATTTCTCATTCCTCTTATTTTATTATAATCCATAATCTAAGCAAAACAAAATTGAAAATTGGTGGGTAATCTTTATATGTAGAATTTAAGGAGCTTAGTATATAAGATTGAAGATTTTTATTTTTTGGAACATTTGATTAAAATAGTAGGCAACAGGGGCATGTGGGTAGCTCAATTGAGCATCCCACTCTTTTTTTTTTTTTTTTTTTTTTTGAGCGTCCCACTCTTGATTTGGGCTTAGGTCATAATCTTGGGGTCGTGGGATTGAACTTCACATTGGACTCCATGCTCAGCAGGGAGTCTACTTGGGATTCTCTCTCCACTTGCATGTGTTCTCTCTCTCAAATGACTAAATAAACCTTTAAAGTAGTAGGCAACAAAGGAGAAATAAGGATAAGCAACTAGAAAACTAGATGAGATATATGAAAAGTAATTATTTTTAGACTTTGGGAAATGAATAGCCCAAGAGTATGATACCTATGAGCAATAAAATAAAAGTTCTCAGCTCAGTGTTTACTCCAGCTTTCTCCATTGGAGAAGTTTCTGGATTATAGGTGTAGGGAGGGGAATCCACACAAAGCCTAGTGGACTCACTAAATTAAAGAAAATTAAAATTTGGGAGGCCCCAGAAAGCAACATCTTTGCATTCAGTCTATACTGCCCCCAAAGTGAAGGCTACCTTACACACACAGCAGAGTTCATTGCAAATCTTTAAGAGAGCAAGTTGATCCTTCTGTAACGTAGTTGTTTCTCAGAACAAAGCCCGGTGCTTTATTTATTTATTTTTTTAGTCCAGTGCTTTTAAAGAAAGATACCACAATTTAGATTCTAACATAACACAATGTCTGGCATCTGATTAAAAAATACTGGACAGAAATCAAGAAAATGTGACTCATTGCCTAGAAAAAAAGTATTCCAATGGAAACAGACCCAGAAATGACAGGTGAATAAAAATGGAAGACAAGGAAGTTATAGAATTATGTTAGTTATTTCCAAAAATTACAAGGAAAAAGGAATCTAGTGGAATTTCTAGAGAGAATAAATATGCCTAAAAAAAAAATTCACCGCATGACATTAACAAGTTAGACAATGTAAAAAAAAAATTAATGAATTTGAAATTACAGCAAATAGAAACTATTAAAACTAAACTGAGAAAAAACTATAAAACTGAGCTTCAGTGACCTATGGGAAAATATCAAGCCATCTAACATACATGTACTTGGAATTTCAAAAAGGAAAAGGCAAGATAGAAAAATATTTGAAATAATGGCTCCAAATTTTCCCTTTGATGAGTTCTGTAAACCCACAGTCTTCGTTTCTGTGACCCTAAGTAAGATAAACATATCCCCCTCCTTCACACACATAGGCTAACATAGCAAAGCCATGTTATATGAAATTGTGATTTTATATGCCAGTGATTTTAGAAAAAAAATTTAAAAGCAGCCAAAAGTAGAAAGACATATTATGTGCCAAGGAACAAAGATAAAAAGGACTTCAGGCTTACTGTCAAAAACAGTGCAAGCCAGAAGTCTGCAACAACATCTAGAAAGTGATAAAAGAAAAACATGTCAACCAAGAATTCTATGTCTATTCGAAATACTCTTTAAATTGAAGTCAATATAAATATTTTTTTCAGAAAAGCAAAAGCTGAAGGAGTCTGATCCCAGCAGAACTTTAAAAGTTAAAGGAAGTTTTCAGGCAAAAGGAAAATGATACCAGATGGAAATTTGGATCTACATAAAGGAATGAATAGTGTTGGAAATGGCATGTTCTAGGCTTCAGGGACCTCTTTCCCAGTCTTAACACGGTGATTCAATCGGCACACTTAGGAGGTCATGTGGCCTAAATCCTTACCTGCTGTAGAGAACCAAATAATTAAAACCTACTGAGAGAAAATTGTGAATATTAACATAATTAAAGATGGTTATTAATTTTGCATTTTTCCCCTGCAGGATATATAGTCCTAGTAGTTAAATTTTTCTCATGTGCCCTATGATGCCATCATGGAACTCTTATGTATGTAGAAAACACCAAGACCTGTTAATTTTCCTTATGAAATCCTTTGTCATTTTTATGATATAATAGTGATCCCCTGATTATAATTCATTATGATAAAATTCCTAAATATTTTAACAGTATAAGACACCTTTCAGTGACTTTTAAAATTGAATTCCATGGTTCATATCCCAATATCTAACTTTTTTTTTTGCCAAAGCCTTAGAAAATGTTTTGAAGATAACCTAAAATGAATGCTTATTTTCTTATTGGGACCTGAAAATTATTTCCATAATTAAGATGATACAAAATTATTTCTAGATATATACCATTATTTTAGCTGTATATCCAGCACAGTATAACTCTTGGTGAAAGATTTTTTTTCCTGAAAGGTTAAGTTGAAAGAAAGTTCAGTGCTGTAAACATTTGGCACAGAGAGAGCCAATGAAAAATAATTTTAGGTTGCTTGAATAACCTCCACTCCCCTTTTAGAGGTAAATATAAGTTTCAGTATTGTTTATTGCACTGTTTTTTACATGCCCTTGCTAGAAAGTTTGGTTTCTCTATTTTAAAAAAAAAAAAAAAAAAAGCTTTTTTAAATAAAATTTTTAAGAAAAAAATGTAAGAATTATTATATGATTCTTCATACAAAATTAGAACAAAACCAGATATAGTTACAGGGGATGGCTAGCTAAAAGAGAACTGAAAAGGAGCTCTAAAATCTGGGGTGCCTAACTCAGCTTTTAGATAAGGTGTATTAGGGTTCTCCAGAGAAACAGAACCAGTGGGCGGGGGGTGTATGTTTGTGTATGTATATGAAAAGATCATTTTTTAATACAGAACTGGCTCATCTTACTGTGTGGGCTGAGAAGTTCCACAGTTTGTCTGCAGGTTGGAAATTCAGGGGGACCAGTGGTGTAATTCAATGTGAGCCTGAAGGCCTGAGCACCAGGAGCATGGAGACCAAATATCCATGTCCCAGCTCAAGTAACAAGGCAGGAAAGAACAAATTCTTTCCTCTACCTTTCTTACTGTTAGGCCTTCAGCAAGTTGTAGGATATCGGATATCTACCCACGTTGGAGAGTGCAAAGTGCTTTACTGAGTCTTCCAATTCAAATCCAAATTTCACCCAGAAATGCCCTCAGAGACAAACCCAGAAATAAAGTGTAGCCAAATATTTGAATACTCCATGATCCAGTTAAGTTGACACACAAAATTAACCACATAATAATTGTTTGAACTTCTGACATTGGGAAGTAACGGGTCATAGTCAATACAGCTTACTCTTAAATGGTACCAGTACAAAAAGTGGGTATTTGTGTGCATCTGTGTATACTCATAAGTGCATGCATAGTAAAAGTTTGAAAGAGGGCACCTAAACCTGTTATACTATCACCAAGACAGTAGCTATTGTCTTTACAGGTAAGTATATAGCCCTCAGTCGCCTTCTACCTAAATAGCAATTGGGGAAGGAAAGAAAGAACCTAACATGATCTTTCCTTAAGGATAAATACCAATTATCCTGATTATTTGATTGGAAAGAAGAATATAAACCTGGTCTGTTAAAATAAAACTCATTTAAGAGAAAATAGGAGAATCTAAATTAAAAGAAACATTTTAATACAATAAAAGTGTTGAAGTTTGAAATTTATTTCTATGGTGATTTTCAGCTAAATCTGCATTACCCATAATAAGAGTATAGCAGATTTGCTTTAGTGTTTTGGTAAAGAGTGGTAAAATCAAGTTTTGGTGACTTCTCTTCTGATCTTTTCATAGGTCGTTAGTAGCTTTGTCATTAATATTGTCCATGCTCCTCTTCAAACCTGCTCCAATTTATATCCTGGATGAGGTAGATGCAGCTTTGGACCTTTCTCACACCCAGAATATTGGACAGATGCTGCGTACTCATTTCACACATTCTCAGGTAAGAACCAGAAAAAATGTCTCCATGATAGTTTTAAGTATAGTATTTGTTTTCTAAAACTATTCTTTAGTAATGGCCAATACTAAGATATTTAGGATTGAAGAATATTAAAGTATTATGTATCTCTTTAAATATACAGTGAATATTTAGACAAACTTACATTCAAATGGATAGAGAAGGGGAAAAAAAGGGTTGGTTTCCTATTAAAGAAAGATCTAGACATTACCATTGTTGGTTGTACGATGAGGGAGAATCGAAGTTTTTCATAATTTGGAATTAATTTATGGTTGACGTTATTATTTTCTCTAGCTAGCTGCCAGAGGATACACAATCTAAGTAAGAAATCAGAAAATCATAGGGTACTTGATGGGGGTACTCATCATTTTTCCTGGGTAGGAAATAAAAGCCCAAAGCCCTTTAAGAACAGTTTGTTTTTATTGAACTGTTGCTGTAGGAACTGGGGCTTCCAAATGTGGTTGTGTAGATCATGCAAAATCCAACGCTGGGAGCTTCACTTTTCATAGTTCTCACAGACTGTGTTTATTAGCAGGTAACAGTGAGGTGGTACCTTTTCTTAATTATGTAAATGTTCCACTTGAGCTAGTGGTAGTGCTTTCAGGAACTTGTAGCCTTCTCTGATATTTTTAAAATATCACAGGGAAAGCTATTTCACCAGGGCATTTAGCACTTGTAGCAACAAAACAGTGATGCCAGCTGCAGAGGACAGCAACAAGCAGTCAACGGGCAGGAAATAGTAAACTTGGTTAATGAAGCACTCAAGGTAAAAGAGACTCCTAAAACCCAAATATAGAAAGCTAGAATCCATATAGGTGCCTAATAATAATAGAACTGTTACTTGGATTTGAGCATGTGCATTTGCTTTGAACCAAGCTTTGAAAGAAATAATCAGAATACCTCTAGACAGTTCTTAACCCCAGAATAAACAGTGCATTTCTTCAGATTACAAAAAATAGCGTTTATGTTTTTTTTTTTTTTCCCTTAAGTTCATTGTCGTGTCACTAAAGGAGGGTATGTTCAACAATGCAAATGTCCTTTTCAAAACCAAGTTTGTGGATGGTGTTTCTACAGTAGCCAGATTTACTCAGTGTCAAAATGGAAAGATTCCGAAAGAAACCACATCCAAGGCAAAAGGACCCAAATGACCACATCTGGAAGTTAAAAGTACAGATTTACTCCTTCACCTTGACCAGTTTTTTTAAACATAAAGAACTTGGGCTTATTTATGTAAAAATGTAATGTTTTGTTACTTAACCCGTATTTTCTCTTCCTTTATATAATCACTTCTAAATGAATATAGATTCCCCTTTTCTTAATTAATGTAACTGTGGTCCAATTACTGTGATTGTGATTTTATGCACGTCCTCAAATGCTTTTTCTTACACAATTCTTTTATATATGTTGGGGAGCCTGAGGTACCTGGTTGGTGGTAGATTCTGTTTGCAAAAATACAAAGAAACAGATGAAATTAAATTATAGGATAAATATAGCTGATAGTCAGCTTTTAATTAGTTTAATTCCTAAGGTGATATTAGTGTGTTTTCTGTTAAGAAAGTCATTTAGGTAAGGAAGACTTAGAAAGTGAGCATCTGGACCAACAAAGGAACACAAAGGAAGCTGTTAGGCATTCCCTGAGCTATTTGTGGTTAGTTCTATGAAGATACAGTGCCAGAGCCCTGATTTAGACTCAGTCATGTTTGGATATCATGTTTCTTTATGCTTTGTAATTGGTCTGTGCAATCTGAAGGTTTTAAAAAGTATTTATAGATTTTTAATAGCCTAGGAGAAGGTGTGGTGCATGCTGCTGTCCACATTTATCTGAAGTCTCTTCATGTTTTCAGAGACTTTTGTCAGCCTTTTCATAATCCAGTCAGTAACAATCTATTAGTGAATGAGAATGTGAGAGTGAACAGACTAAACCACATTTTTCTTTGAATCAGATACATAACTAGATCCATCTATTTTACCAAAAGAACTCAAAAGAAGCACTGCCAACTGCTAAAAGATTACTGTGTATAATTCCTATTATTTCTAAGTGTATCACCAGAATAGTGTCTCCAAATTTTGAATCTTAAAAGCCCTCACATGACCTAACCTGTTTGATCTTGAGTATGTTTTTTGGGCCCCACATCCCTTCTTTATCCTTAAGACTTAGTTCCTTTATATTATCCTTTCCCTAATATATGCTTATAGTTTTTGGCTTTAAGATTTCTTATCCTTCATTCTGATACATATCTGAGGATGTCAGATAACATCCAGATTAACTGATAAAATGGGGCATATCAGAAAGGATTGAATCTGGAATTAGTTCATGCCTGCTGTGGGAGGAGAGGGAGACAAAGCTGTAAATGTTGAATTACAGGAAGTATAATATCACATATATAAGAGGCAGGCATGCGTTTTTTTATTTCATTTCAAATGTATTGCAGATTGTTTGCCAGGACAGCTCAGTCAGTTCACACTTGTCATCAAGTCGTATACCTATTGACCACAACCTAGTCAGCACTGGCTGTAATTTTTACTTCTGATTTGCTAGTTGTAAATGGCACTTTATTGCTGTTTTAACTAGCACTTTATAAATAACTTGTGAGCTTGAGTATTTTACCAGATGAACTTTCTTTACTACAAATTATCTACTTGTTCCCCTAATTTGTCATATAATCTCACTCTTTAATGAGAATGCTCAAACATATTAAATTTTTGTGAGTCATGTTGTTCGTATTCTTTGGAAGAAATGAAGGGGAAATGGGCACATTTATTTCATACATGTACAGTAATAGGAGTAACATTTATTACTAAGCTCTTTTATACATCAGATGCTATTCTCATTTGCACATGTTTTCACATTTGAGGTAAGTACTTTTGATCAGCATCATATATTTGAAGAAATTGAATTGAGCAGAAAAGTTAAGGAACTTGTCTTTAGTGACCATACAGTTAATAGAGAGGCAGAGCCAGGATACCAATCTTGGCAGTTGGTCTCCAGAATCTATGATACATTACCCTTCTGACAGTTTGAACATTTGTATTTATTGTACATAATAAATTTAAGACATACCTGGATGAGCAGTATGCACAATGTGAGAAAATTATTTTTAGGAAGAATGTCAAACACTTGCAAAGGATTCTTCCCCTTTTTGTGGGGGCATTTCAGGTACACTAAGAAGGCAAAAGCAAAACCTTGAGAAACCTCTTCCAATATGATAAAGTAATCAAATAGGCCGACTACTCCCACAATCATGTCATCTGCAAATCAGGGCAGGTTTTCTTCCCTTTGGATCTGTGTTTTATTTCCTTTTTTTTTTTTTTTTTTTTTTTAAACTACACTGGCTTGAAATTCTAGCATTGTGTTATATAAGATTACTAATGAGAGCTGGCATATTTGCCTTTTCCCCAGAATTCCGAGGAAAGCATTCAGTCTTTCACCAGCTAGGTATTGTGTTAGCTATAGGCTTTTAGTATATATTATTTATCAAAGTAAAGAAGTTTCCTTCCATTCCTACTTTGATCAGTTTTATCATGTATGGGTTATTGAATTTTGTTCATTGCTTTGTCTGCATTGATTGATATGATCATGTAACTTCCTTAAACTGTTAATATTATGAATTACATTGCTTAATTTTTTAATATTAAACCAGCCTGGTATTCCTAGATTAAACCCCATTTGGTCATGTCTATAATTCTTTTTATGTACAGACATGCTTCGTTTTATTATGCTTCATGGATAACTACCTGTTATTTTTCCTTTAAACAAATTGAAGGTTTGTGGCAACGTTGCAGCAAGCAAGTCTTCCAGCACCATTTTTTTCCAACAGCATTTGTTCTGAGTCTGTCACAGTATGGTAATTTTCACAATAGGTTCAAACTTTTTCATTATTGTTATGGTGATCTGTGATGAGCTCACTGAAAGCTCAGATAGATGATGGTTAGCATTTTTTAGCAATAAGGTATTTTTTAAAGTATATACTTTCTTTTAGACATAATGCAGTCACATACATAATAGACTACAGTATAAATAAAACTTTTATATGCACTGGAAAACCCAAAATTTTGCTTTATGATACCTGCATACCAGAAATATCTCCAGGGTATGCCTATTACAAGATTCTGTTTGCTAATAGTTTGGTCATGGATTTTGGTTTTTGGTTTTTTTCTACTGGCTTTGTTTGGTTTTAAGGTAATACTAGCTTTATAAAAATGGGAAATGTTCCTTCTATTTTTTGTAGAATTATATAGAATGTATTAGTCCTTTTTTGAATACTAGAATTCTCCTGTGAAACTGTCTGGCCCTGGAGATTAGGAGGGTAGGATGGGGAGAATGTAAAGTACACACAATTTCTTCAATAGTTATGGGACTATTTAAATTATCTGTTTTATAATGGGTGACTTGTGATAGTTTTTTTTTTTTTTTTTTGTGGAATTGTTCTAGTTCATCTAAATTGTCAAATTTGTCATTTGTGTGTAGAGTTCATTATATTACCTCATTATCTTTTTAATGTCTTCAAGCTCGAAAGTGTATCACTTGTTTTCATTCCTGATATAGGTAATTTGTGTGTTTTTTTCCTCTTTTGTCAAACTTACTGAAGTTTGTCGATTTTATTTTTTCAGAGTACCATTTTTTTGTCTCATTGACTTTGTCTTTCAGTTTTGATTTCTGTTCTTCTTTTTTTTCCTGCTTACTTTAGGCTTACCTTGCTCTTTTCTGGTTGTATGGTAGAAGTTTAGATTACTGATTTGAGACCTTTTCTTCCAGCAAGCAATTAATACTACCATTGTCCTCTTATCAAAATTTGTGAGATGAAGCTAAAAGATTAGTTATGTTGCGTTTTCATCTTTAAGTTCAAAATATATTCTAATTTGCCTAGACATTTCTCACTGTTGGATTCTTTTGGAATGTATTTTAATACTACCATTGTCCTCTTATCAAAATTTGTGAGATGAGGCTAAAAGATTAGTTATGTTGTGTTTTCATCTTTAAGTTCAAAATATATTCTAATTTGCCTGGACATTTCTCACTGTTGGATTCTTTTGGAATGTATTTCTTAATTTCCAGATAGCTGAGGATTTTCCAAATTTTAATTTATTATGTTACGATCAGGAATCCTTTTTTAAATTATTAAATGATAGAGTTAGAAAACAAAAAGAGGTACATATTTAATCTATATTTTAGATAAATAAGAACAAAGTAAACCCAAATTAAACAGAAAGGTAGAAGTCAGCATATACAGGACCAAAAAACAGTGGAGAAAAAAAATAGTGAAACTAGTATCTAGTTCTCAAAAGAACAACAAAATCAGTCTATCTCTAATTAAACCAATCAGGTAAACTGGAGAAATTACAAGTCACTAATATCAGGAAGGAAAGAAGAGTTGCTACTGTGGCTCTTACCTAAATTAAAAGACTGCAAAAATATGATTTTTATGCCTATAAATGCAGCAACTTAGACAAAATGGAAATTTGAAAAATAAAACTCAACCAAAACTTACCAGAGTAGACAAAACCAGAATAGCCTCACATCTATTAATGCAATTCAAATAATTAACTATCCTCCACAAGGAACACTTTCCTCCCATTTGGTTTCACGTATAAATTTTACCATTCAAGGAAGAAATAACCCCAGTCCTACAGTCTTTTAGAAAATAGTGGGAGAGGGGAACACTTCCAACTTGTTTTATGAGACCAGGGTTCTAATACTAAAACTTGACCAAACATTATAAAACAAAATTAGAAGATGGAGCAAAAACACAGAAAGTATTAGCAAACTAAATCTAATAACATCTGTAAAAGATAAACTGTTTTCATGGTTTTTTTTTTTTTCCCAACAGATGTTACTGACAGCAAGATATTTATACAGAAAAACATTCCCCCTTTCACAACATACACAAAAAATAACTAAGGATAAGTCATATGCCAAAAAGCAATAGTTATAACACATCTAGAAGAAAACAAAATCTCTGTGACCTTATAGGGAAAGATTTCCTAGAACACACACACACACACACACACACACACACACACACATACACACACATACATACATACATACATAAATAAACGAACATTAAAATTTTAAAAATATCTTCAAAAGACTCTTAAGAAAATGAAAAGACAAAGCACAGAAGTTATTTGCAATGTACAGAACTGATAGAATTATGTGCAGACTGAAAAGAATTTGCAACTCCCATGCTAACATTTGCATGAAGGGTGGGTAAAACTGCTGTCACCGTAGCATAAACCAAGGCAGAGCAGCATAGTGTATTAGCAATACTGATTGAATTTTTTAATGACAGGCTCACTTTTAAAGAGTGTCTTGATGAAGCTGTAAAAGTTAATTTTTTATCCCATCCTCCATCTTTCATAATCTGATAAAATGGGAATTATATAAAAAGCATTTCTGCGTACCAAAACATGGTTATTTTACAGAAATGCAGTTCTTTCAGTTGGAGTCTGAAGTAACTGCTTCTTTTTTACTTGAACAGATAACTAAGACAAACTGTGGTTATAAGTCTATAGTATTTGGTAGACATTTCCTAAAAATGAACAAAGTGAGCCTGTCCTATTAACCTGACATTTGTTGCAAATAATAAAACTGTAACTTTCAAATGAAAATTAGAATTTTGACAAACTTGTATTTATTTGTCATTGTGAGCTGGACATCTTCTCAGGACATCTTCTCAATAAAGACTTTTCTGATTATACTGGTGGTAATATTAAACAATTTTTTTATATTATGAAATGTTTAATATTTTGAAGATTTGCATAACCCAATAAATGGTATTTTCCCATGACCAATGTATGATGCTACAAAATCCTGCATAGGTAAAATAGCCCTTCTAAGTACAAGAAACACTAATTTTAATGTTAGAGTACGATAATTTTATTGATAGGGTTTCAGATTCCACATGGCAACAAACTCTTAAGAATCACTTGTTGCATTGTGTTTAGTGCCAGGAAAGAATATCTACATTATCTAAAACTCCCTTTCCAACTATATATTTATTCTCAACTCTAGATATGAATTTTGAATAATTTGTCCAAAGTTACACAGCTAGAACGTGAGGAGTGGGAGACAGGAGCCAGGATTTAAACTAAGACTGTCTAGCTGAAGATCCCATACTCTAAGCCATAATAACATAACAAACTAGGAGTTAGGTATACTCTTGTGTTTGTGCCTGGAACTAACATTCCCATTCTGCCTTGCATTGACAAAATTCTCTTATTTCTTGCCATGCATGGGTAGGAACAAGAAGAGCTACATTTAAATCCATTGTAGAGAACAAAGATTGCAGTTTAATCCTAAAGCTGATGCCACTGGTCATTTTATACCAATCCAGAGAGATTCTGTGGCTACTACTATTCCTTATTTGTATGACAGATTGGTAGGCATAAACTGCCTCTTTTCTAGCCACCAGTTAAGGACCAGAGTTTTCTTTGATGGGTTGATGCTTTACATATTACCCAAGACAACTTTTCTTAGTGGTTTGTAGGATGGGCTCTGTTACTTGATGGTCATAAGCTTCTTCTAACGTTTACCTCAAAGCTCATTGCTCCTTTCTGCATATTATTCCTTGTTTACATTACTACTCTGTTTAACAGTTTGGACTTCTAAGCCCCTAACGCCTACTTTATGGAGTTCCAACCTATCCTAAGCTGCTTTTGTGAACCCCACATGCCACACAATCTACAATCATTGTCACTCGTGAACACAGCATGCTGCTTTGTTTTTGCTCATGCTTTTCATGTGGAATATTCTATACCATTCCTATCAATAGCATATCCATCTTTCAAGGTTCTATTAAAAAAATACCTCTATGGATCATTCTCTATTCCCATCCTCCTTTCATAAGGCATTTAAAAATACTGCCTATTAGTAACTGAACACGTCCTAGTTGTAGTAGATTGTAAACTGCTAAGTGCAACTCTAGAGTCCATAACCTATTAAATGACTTGGTCTCCAAGATTTCCTCAATGAAAGAGTATAAGAACTCATAAAAGTTAAGATGAAATAGCCCATGGTATTTAGCTCATGTACCACACTATGGATTAGCAAACTGACTCAAATGAGATTGTTTGACCCATATTCACTATGAAAAGTTACTATTAGGGTTTTAACATATGTAAAACATAACATATGTAATGTATTCTCACAGTAAAATTTTATAAGCATAGATTTCATGCTAGAGACTTTTCCTCCAAAGAATTAAAAGAATCTATATTATTAGCCCTTTTATGTTTTGTTACTTCCAGTTCTATTTTTTGTAGGTGTGCAAAGTTTATAAATTCTCTATTGTGTTCCAAAGTCGAAAGGTTTTTATTTCACATCCATCAGCTTTCATGAAAAATTGAAGATGACACAAAGGAAATGCTCCATGCTTATGAATCGGAAGGATTAATATGTTAAAATGTCCATACTACCCAAAGCAATCTACAGATTCGGTGCAATTCCTATCATACCAACATCATTTTTCACAGAACTAGAACAAATGATACTAAAATGTATATGGAACCACAAAATAGCCAAGGCAATCTTAAAGCATAAAGCTGGAGGTATCACAATCCCCAGTATCAAGATATACCACAGAGCTGTAGTAATCAAAATAGTGTGGGACTGTTAAAAAGCAGTCCCACAGGTCAATGGAATAGGATAAAGGGCTCAGAAATAAAACTTCTGCTTGTCTAGTCATTAATCTGCCACAAAGGAGGCAATATACAAAACTTTAAATCCCTTAAACTTACTAGTTTAGATCTAGAAGTTTGCATTTGTGCTAATTACTTTGGATTAAAGATTGAAGGCATATTAATTTGAAGAAGAGGAAAACAATATCTAAAAAAATGTTTGTCCTGAGATTGCTTCCAGCTTAGCCTTAGGTAGCAGGTTAAACACACCCTGATTACCTCCGCTTTGGGGAACCAAAAAGAACATGAGTTAATTTACTGCTATAAATAATTCCAATACCTTAAGCTTTATTTTCCACTGCTTCTCTCATTATTTCTATGAGGGCTAAGTGGACCAAAAATGCACTGTGCTGCTAACCTATGGCCCATGCTATTCCCTGGTTGCTGCTGAAAAATTTAGACGGCAAAATAGATTGAGTATAAAGAGAAAAGAAGACAACAAGCATACAGTGCCTGCACTTAGTTTCATCTATGACCTGATTTTAACAGCTCAGCAGAGCTGCCATTATCATTCTCACAGATGAGAAAACAGGCTCAGAGAAGTTACTTTGCTCAGTTAAGGTGCAGCCAATCAGAATGTGGTTCTCTTTCATTCCAAAGTTCATGATCTTTCAACTACACCATTGTTTCCAACACATTATTTAGTAATGTAAAAACTATTTATAGGGGAAGTCTTTTCATGGGAGATTTAAATATGTATGAGAATAAACTTTGAAATGAACTCCTTTTGCCTCCATCTCATAAAACTAAAATAACAAAAAAATACAAAATAAGTACAAACCACCACAGAAACAAAAGTTTAACTTAGCATTTAATCTAATGTGGATGAAGGGTGAAATAAACTTGTTGCTTAGATTGAGACTAGGATGCTATCTTGCAAATTCTTTTAATTTTGGCATATTAGTGTGAGGCATGACTAATTTTTCCCACTACTGCCTTCACTGTGCACCACACTAAAACCTTGTAAGTGTGCCATAATGGCATTTGGTGATCACCTACCTGGAATACACCATGTGCATATTAAGAATAACTCTTCTTCCCTCAGGCAAGGGAAACAAAAGCAAAAATAATTGAGACAACACCAAAATAAAAGGCTTTTGCGCAGCGAATGAAACCATCAGCAAAACAAAAATGCAATCTACTGAGTGGAAGAAGATATTTGCAAATGATATATCCAATAAGTGGTTAATATCCAAAATATATAAAGAACCTAGGCAATTCGACACCAAAAAACAAACCAAAAATAACAATCCTCTTAAAAAATGGGCAGAGGGAGAGCAGCCCAAGATGGCCGACTTCGAGGATCGGGTGTCGGAAGAGGAGAAGGTACACATAGCTGCTAAATTCATCACTCATGCACCCCCAGGAGAATTTAATGAAGTGTTCAATGATGTCCGACTACTACTTAATAATGACCATCTCCTCAGGGAAGGGGCAGCACATGCATTTGCCCCGTATAACATGGATCAGTTCACACCTGTGAAGATAGAAGGATATGAAGATCAGGTCTTAATTACAGAACACGGTGACCTGGGTAATAGCAGATTTTTAGATCCAAAAAACAAAATTTCCTTTAAGTTTGACCATTTATGGAAAGATGCAAGTGACCCCCAGCCAGAGGACGTAGACGGAGGTCTGAAGTCTTGGAGAGAATCCTGTGACAGTGCTTGAAGGGCCTATGTGAAATATCATTATTCCAACGGCTTCTGTACTGTTTATGCTAAAGCTATAGATGGGCAACAGACCATTATTGCATGTATTGAAAGCCACCAGTTTCAGCCTAAAAACTTCTGGAATGGTCGTTGGAGATCAGAGTGGAAGTTCACCATCACACCACCTACAGCCCAGGTGGTTGGAGTACTTAAGATTCAGGTTCACACACAAAAAAAAAAAAAAAAGATTCTGGTTCACTATTATGAAGATGGCAGTGTTCAGTTGGTTAGTCATAAAGATGTACAGGACTCAGTAACTGTTTCGAATGAAGTCCAGACTGCCAAGGAATTTATTAAAATCATAGAGCATGCAGAAAATGAGTATCAGACAGCAATTAGTGAGAACTATCAAACCATGTCAGACACCACATACAAGGCCTTGCGCCGGCAGCTTCCAGTTACCCGCACCAAAATCGACTGGAACAAGATACTCAGCTACAAGATTGGCAAAGAAATGCAGAATGCTTAAGAGCTGAATGTAGGATTCTTCAGTACATGGAAAGAAAGGGTTCAACGTGCGGTCATATGATAAATAAGTGATTTATAAACAAGAGTGATATTTTGCTAGGGCTTTCAGAGTTAACAGGTTTTCTAGTTTTGTGGAATACTGTTGAACCGATAGCATTGTCTTGATTCTTTTGTGTTCTCTGCCTTGTAATTTTTTGTTTTCACTCTATGTACTTGTAATTTTTTTTTTTTAATTCTGCCACATTTAATGATGGAAAGAGAGACAGGCAGACAGACCTATCCTGGAGTCATTTTACTGTTTAGAAAATTTTCCTAGCCATGACGCCCTGTTAGTGATATAGACAGGTAATATGCTCAGTACATTTCTACCGCTTACCTTCAAAACACTTCTGGTACTTCAGCGGTTTTTACTGATCCACCAACAACAGCTAAAGAGGCTATGCTACAAACTAGCTGAATGGAAAACACACTCATCCTTCTCCCTCTGACTGCTTTGATCATCATTTATAACATCTCATAATTGTAGTTTTCAAAGTTTAGATTGGGCTTTTCAGGTCCTTTCGTGAGGGCAAAGGAAGTTTTCTGGAAATTCCATTATAGCCAGCTTCTCTGGGGAAGTTGTTTTTAAATCCAAAGACTTGAACCACATTCCCTGCACATGAACGTGTTTGCTTTTTTTCTCTTCCCTCATTGTCTCCTTCCCATCTAGTACCATTAGAGTTAGAGACATCTGCATTTTTAGAAGAGTTCTACCTGTTTATTATTATTTTGTATTATTCAAAAACTGCTGACCTACTAGGGATGTAGTAGAGTATAAAACTTAAAAAATGCAGATGTTGAAGGAATACTAGGTATCTTATGCTTTAATACTTTGTGGCAGGATTATACTATAAGCAGATGAGTCCAACAACTATGTAAATCACAAACAAAAAAACTAAAAATGAGCCAAAGTGAAAAGGATATGTTCCAGGCAGTATCTTTCTATTGTAACCTGTTATTTAAGGGAATACTAGTGATTCGTTCTAAATAGGTTGTAAAACTTGTTCCAAATTACTCTTCCTCAGTCCTGCCTGCCAAGAACTCAAGTGTAACTGTGATATAGAAACCTTGGCAGGTAAATGTGTGATCTTAGAATACACAGGTGACATAGATATGATATGATAACTGGTAATGGTGGATTCATTTACATTGTTTACACTTCTATGACCAGGCCTTAAGGGAAGGTCAGTTTTTAAAAAACCAAGTAGTGTCTTCCTACCTATCTCCAAATAAATGTCAAAAAAGAAGGGTGTTTGTGCTTCAGCTTTGTTTTTGCTCAGTAATACAGTCAAGCAAGTTTGTTTCCAAGTGACCTGTTGAGCTGTGTAAGCTTTTTTGTTTATTTCAAATAAAATATATTTGTATTATGTGTCATTCATACTATATCCATTCATACCACACTATCCTCTGTATCAGGTAGTCCAATAGAAATATACCTGTTTTGTTCTTAAAAAAAAAATGGGCAGAGGACCTGAATAGACAGTTTTTCAAAGAAGACCTACAGATAGCCAACAGACACATAAAAAGATGCTCAACATTACTCATCATCAGAGAGATACAAACCAAAAAGAATTTTTACAAAAAAAAATTACAAACCAAAAAGAATGAGATCATCTTAACTCCTGTCAGAATGGCTAAAATCAAAAAAATAAATAAAAAGTGTCCATAAGGATGTGGAGAAAAAGGAAACCCCGTGCACTGTTGGTGGGGGAATGTAGATTGGTGAAGCCACTGTGGAAAATAGCATGAAGGTTCCTCAAAGAACTAAAAATAGAATTACTGTATGATCCAGCATCCCACTACTCGGCATTTACTCAAAGAAAACAAAAGCACTAATTCAAAAAGATAGATGGATTCAGTTACTACTATTATTATGGAATTTGTTTGATGCCTTGTGAAAAGAGGATATGAATTGAGAAGAATCTATACACATGGTGTTTTTTGAATAGAACCTTGAAGAATGGGTATGCTGTTGATAGGAATGTGATAGAGTGATGGCTCCACATTGGGAAGAGCATGAGCAAAAGAGGAAGCAAAAGTTGACACCATTCCAGAGTCAGATGCCGTAGCTGTTGGTGGGAATGTAAATTGGTGCAGGAACGAAGGAAAACATAGTTTGGAGGTCCCTCAAAAAAAAAAAAAAATTAAAAGAACTGCCATATAATCATACTTGTGGGTATTTGTCTGAAGAAAACAAAAACAAAATTGAAAAGATACCTACACCCCCATGCTCACTGCAGGTTTATTTATAATATCCAAAATATGAAAAGAGCCTATGCATCTATCAATGGATGAATGGATAAAGAAAATATGGTGTATATATTACATATGCAGTGGAATATTATGTGGCCATAAAAAAGGAAACCTTGCTGTTTGTGACAATATGGCTCGAGTTTGAGGGCATTTTGCAAGGTGAAATAAGTCAGAGAAAGAAAAATATTGTATGATCGCATTTATATGTGGAATGTAAAATAAACCAACAAAAACCTCCAAGCTCATAGATACAGAGAACAGATTGATGGTTGCCAGAGGCAGGGAGTATGCAAAATGGGTGAAGGAGGTCAAAAGGTACAAATATCTAGTCATGGGGATGTACAGCATGGTGACTCTAGTTAGCAATACTGTATTGTATATTTGAAAGTTCCTAACAAATATATCTAAAAGTATATCTTTAAAAGTTCCCATCACAAGAAATATATCTTAAAAGTTCCCATCACAAGAAAAGAATTTCCAACAACATATGGTGATGGATGTTAACTTACTGTGGTGATCATTTTGCAATGTAGACAAATATTGAATCATTATGTTGCGTATACCAGAAACTAATACAATGTTATAAGTCAGTAAAAGAAAATGAAGCTGGAAAAGCAGTCCAGGACTGGACTGAGAAAATTATTTTACTTTAAGCTGTCCTCTTAACAAGTCTGATGTGAATGGAAAATTGATGCTAAAAAATCTAATCAGAAATCAGGAAAATAAAAATTGAAACTACCTCCTAAAATATGAAAGGAAAATGGTAAGGGATGCCTGGATGGCTCAGTTGGTTAAGCATCCAACTCTTGGTTTCAGCTCAAGTCATGATCTTAGGATCCTGGGATCGAGCCCCACGTCGGGCTCTGAGCTCAGCACAGAGTCTGCTAGAGATTGTCTCCCTCTGCTCCTCCCCCACTCAAGCTCTCTCCAAGATAGATAAAATCTTTTTTAAAAAATAAATTTAATTTTTTAAATGGTCAAACAGGAGAAAAACAATGTGACAAAAATCATTAATATGTGGATATGGACCCAAGATCCAACCTTGAAAATTTAGCACAATTCTAACAAAAGCAATAAACAGAGACAAGATTAAAATTTTCCTGAATGAGGAGAAAAACACTGCAGACACAGGTAAAAGATATTCATGTATTTTTGGCAAAATGAGTGGAAAAGAAAACGCACCTGAAACTATCCACTTCTGATTGGCTCCTTGCCACAAAGGCATCATCCATAACTAAATTGAAGCTTGATATATTCGAACTTGAATTCATGGTGTTTCAATTGTCAATGCACAAAACGGAATTGGAATTAATAGGTGTCTTTAACCTGCCTCCAGGTACTCCCTCTCTCCTTCCTCCCAGGCAAGTCCTGCTGACAAACCTGATCTCACGTTTTCACCCGGCCTCCTTTGGTCTTTAATCACTGGCAAGCTCATGTAGGTCCTGTGCCAGAATTTCTGCAGGATTTTGTTTTGTTTTGTTTTTTTGTTTGTTTGTTTTTTGCCCAGAACCACAGTATTTTCCCAAAGCCCTTCCACACTCCCACACTCCTTAGCTTCTTGAACAATAGCCCAGGCTAGGCTAAGCCTTGGATCCCCTGATTGTCTGGGAAGGAAATTTGGATCCTTGTAATATTTTTAGCAAAAAATATTCTAAAGAGCAATTTGAGTCTTACATGTTTTTCCTTTCTCTAAGAAAAACATCAAAAACTTGAGCGTAATGCCAACCAATCTAAGCAAACACAGTTATTGCAGAGTCCCCTAAATCAATGATATCATGCCACTGGGGATATTAGCAAATAATCCAGATAGAAAATCTTGTCGCACATTAAGTTGATAGACGTAGCAACTTCCACAAATGGAAGACCGTCTTAGCGCTGAGTCATTCAGGGTGAAAAACATCAGATTAATGTGTTCGTACAAAGGCCTGTTTTAAGTCACGTGCGGTTTGTTACAGATTCCACTGGAATTGCAATTAGCAGTCTCTGTGTTTTTACATATTTCCTGAGAACACATGCTTACAGCTTTTCAGTTCTAGTTTTTAACTTCTCACCCAAATAGCCATTCTTAATTTTAAAAACCCTCATTTTGAAACCTAACATCGAGTAATATACACGTGCTATAAGAAAATTCCTTTTTGCAGAAAACACTCCATTTTGTATTTTCTTATAGCATGTATATATTACTTGATGTTAAAAGGTTTCAAAATGAGGTTGTTTTTTTTTTTAATTAAAACCTGCAACTTCTTTTTAATTGCTATGATTCAGGATACAAAATAAGTAGGCAGCAGTTATTTTGAGAGGGAGAGGCATCACTTTGTGGATCTGTTACATTAGAAAATATGGAGGCAGGCTATGTGCTATGTGCCATTTCCTAAGAAATCAATACAGCTTCAGACAACATACAGCTTTTCCTTTCCCACGCACGTGGAACAAAATTAAAAAGTACTATTAGTAGTGCTAGGATTTTAGAATTATTCTAGGGTATTCCTATTCTTTTCAAATTTTTAGTTACATCATTAAGATCATTAAATTTTAAAAAATTTATTCTGAGTGATAAGAAAAATGGATGTGCCCAGCCAAAGAAATGCAAAATCGAGATCTATAAATTAGAAAATTATTTCTCCCTTCTCCACCTACATTCCTATTCCAGACTAATCATTTTAGATAATTTCTGTTTTAGTCTTTCTTTTCTAATTAATATTCCCATCCCACTGTATTAGTATCATGTGTCAAGCTCTCAAAGTATCATGTTCTCACAAGCTCTATATGGCAGATCAACTCTAACCTAAGACTCAGATTTAAGTGTTCTAACATTGGTTCACTCTTACTGTAAACATAGAACATTAGTTTGTCACCCCCATTCAGTTATTTTTATAAAAGAATTCAAGGCAATGTTTTGTGTCAGGTTTTCTGCTGCTCCTCATGTATCCACTTTTATGTTTCAACAGTGAATGGTATAGTTTCTATATAGTGTGAACTTTGTCTAGATAATGAGGAGTCCGTTTTACCATGGTCATTGACCTACCTCACTCTCCTCTGGGTAGAAGGAAAGTTATATTCTGAGAGAGGAACAAACTCTGTAGTCCCCAGTGCCTTATAAGGGTTTTCTTGGTCAAAACAAATGTGATTTCTTCCTTACTTATTCCTAATTTTTGATTATTTATAAATGTCATAGCTTTTAGAAGAATACTACATATGTTTACTTTTTTCCCTTACTATACCAACTAAGGTTTAGAAGGTGGTATGCTAAAATGTAAAATCACTTACAGGATACTGGTAATATGAATTCTTTATATTTGAATAATTCATCCATATTATTATTATAGTGGTATACTTCATAATATTTAAAATAATGTTTTTCAGGATAAAATTGTGAAAAAGTCTAGGAACAACCACAGTTTATGTCTTAATTGGATGCTGGGACACAAAGGAAGTCAAAACGGATTCAGTGTAGAAGAAGCCTAGTGACTAATATGAAATTTCTCTGCTTGAACTATCCTTAAATCTATTTTTGTTTCCAAATCAGCCTAGTCTGAGCTGACCATACACATTTATAGCAATTTATTAGCCATCGAGAGAAAGGAAAATTCTAACAACAATGAAAGTGGATAGAGAGATGCCTGGGTGGCTCAGTGGTTGTCTACCTTCAGCTCAGGGATGTTCCCAGGTCTGGGATCGAGTCCCACTTTGGGTTCCTGCTTCTCCCTCTGCCTGTGTCTCTGCCTCTCTCTCTCTCTCTCTCTCTCTCTCTCTCTCTCTCATAAATAAATATTTTTTAAAAAACTGGATAGAGAGAATGTCTAAAAAATAACCTACATATGAGTAAGCACTAGGCTGTCAGAAGCTTCTAGTAGTTAAAATAACCAAAAAAAAAAAAAAATCACCTAGAATATTGCATATGACATGATCCTGCAATCTATAGAATAAAGTACTCACAGTACAGAGAAAATATGCTTTAAAACTTTTTAAAAACTATACTCAAAAAATTAGGAATTAAGCAATTCCTTTTCCCAGTATTTATGAAACAAGATAAAATATATAAAACAGTATTCAATTAAATGAAACAAGAGCCTGAAATAAAACAGTGCTGAGAGGCAGGCAAATCAAAAGAAACAGAACAGAATTTAGTGGTGACACTGAAAGCAAATAGAATTAAAATTTACATTACCAGCAATTAAAACCAGTCTGAAAAATCAAATCGGTATTATGGAAAAAAATATGAGGTACTCTTTCAGTTACAGAAAAGAAAAGAACAAAGAAAAAGGAAAGAATTAAAATAACTTAGAGTTTAACCAAAATGAGACTTAGAACACAATAATTACTTCTTGAAGAGGTGTCCAGAACAAATGGACACACACAAAAAATAGATGAATATTTTCCTGAGGTGAAGAAAGATTTGAGCTGAAAAGTTCTCACTGAGTGTTTAATGCTTAATAAAGAGAAGAACACATGGATAAATCCTTTAAATACATAATATAAATATATATAATTTAAATGTAAATAGATAATATAAAAATATTGCTTCAGGGGCATGTGGGGTGGTTCAGTTGGTTGGGCGTTGCCTTCGGCTCGGGTTGTGATCCTGAGTCCTGCTTTGAGCTCCCTGCTTAGCAGGGAACCTACTTCTCCCTCTCTGCCCCTCCTCCTTGCTTGTTTTTTTTCTCTCTCTCTCTCTCTTTTCTCAAAAATTTTTAAAAAATAAATATTACTTCATTTAAAATATAAAGAATTTCATAAGCATTTTGGCAAAGATGCTGTACAAAGGGAAAAACTCTGGTTTTAACAACTTCACGATATTATATATCAGGATATTTAGAATCTACATGGGAAAAAGTTGTAACATGAATTTTATATTCAACCAATTTGTTAATCAGGTGAGAAAGGAATAGAATAGCATCTCTAGTATGCAAAGTTTAAAAAGTATCACCTATTTGGTCTTTCTGGGAGAGCCAAACAAACCAACAACAACATTTCCAATAAATAGCCCAGCTACACAAAGGATGGATCAAAATACAGACTCAAATAGGGAAGGTACAGTTTAAGATGTTTAATGGTGACCACTGAAATGGACATTGTTGGAAATATTTTTTAAGTAAGATTACAAAATAATGCAAGTGTAAAAATAATTACTGAAAGAAAGCCATCTGTTAACCATGAGATGTACCTGACCAACATATGGAGCACTGTAGGTAGAATCAATCTTTGAGTTGTGCCAAAATATCACATACTTTTATTAAAAAATTATTTATCAGGAACATTAGTTGGATGTTGCAGGGAAAGAGGCTTTAATCCTGCTTCCATGATGTCCTATTTGTCCATAGGAAATGGGATAAAGTAGACAGAAAACAATTGTTTTAGTTCATATTTGTGTAATATCTCCACTAGGCACTTTTCTATCTCTACTGGGTGCTATTTTTGCATACTTAATTCTTATAACATGTTGATAGGTAGTACCAAGTCTATTATGTGACAAGAAGAATCAGGCAGTTTAAGTAATATAGCCAAGGTTGTATGGATAATAAAAGATAGAGCTGAGATTTGAATGCAGGTCACATCATTCCAAAGCCTGGGCATTCCCTGTCCACATTATACCATTCCCATCAATGTCTGTTTAAATGGTTTCACCACTTGGAAACTTTTTATCTTCATCTCTTCCTAGGCTAAGCTTAGCAGTTTAACATTGAATGGCTGCCTTTTAATATACAATGTGTAATGTATAAATTATTCTCAGATTACACCTGTTTAATCAGTTTAAAAATCCATGAGGATTGTTGTCATGAATCATCACAGAGAACCATATGCTATACATATCACCTTTTAAAACAAGAAAACCCCACAATAAACATGACCTATTTGTGATTTCACACAGCAAAATAATTCCAAATCAATGTTTCCATTTAAATTTGCATATAGTCCACAATCTGCATGTAATGCAATCCCTATTAAAATACCAACAGCATTTTTCACAGAATTAGAACAAATGATCCTAAAATTTGTGTGGAACCACAGATAACCCCAAATAGCCAAAGGAATCTTGAAAAAGAAGAACAAAACTGAGATATCACAATATCAGATCTCAACGTATACTACAAAGCTGTAATAATCAAAACAGTATGGTACTGGCAAAAAAATAAATAAATAAACACATTGACCAGTAGAACAGAACAGAAAGCTCAGAAATAGACCCATGATTATATGGTAAATTCATCCTCAATAAAGGAGGCAAGAATACGCAATGGGGAAAAAACAGTCTGCTTAATAGTGTTGGGAAAACTGGATAGCTACATGCAAAAGAACAAAACAGAGCCACTTTTTTATGTCATATGCAAAAATAAACTCAAAATGGATTAAGGACCTAAATGTGAGATCTGAGACCAAAAAAAGTCCTGGAAGAGAGAACAGGCATTAATTTCTTCGAAATTGGCCACAGCAACATTTTCTAGATAGGTCTCCTGAGACAAGGGAAATAGAAGCAAAAATAAACTATTGGGGCTACATCAAGATAAAAAGCTTTTGCGCAGCGAAGGAAACAACAGAACTAAAAGACAGCCTACTGAATGGGAGAAGATATTTGTAAATGACATATCCAACAAAGGGTTAATATCCAAAATGTATAAAGAACTTATACAACACCAAAAAACCAGATCTTCCAAGTTAAAAATGGGCAGAAGACATGAACAGACATTTCCCCAAAGACAACATATAGATGGCCAACAGACAATGAAAAGATGCTCAATATCACTCATCAGCAGGGAAATGTAAATCAAAACCACGATGAGATCACCTCAAACCTATCAGAAAGGCTAAAATTAAAAACGTAAGAGATAGCAAGTGTTGGTGACAATGCAGAGCAAAAGGAACCCTCATACGCTGTTGTTGGGAATGCAAACTGGTTGTAGCCACTATAGTGGGAAAATAGTATGGAGGTTCCTCAAAAAATTAAAAATAAAACTATTATATGATCCAGTAATTCCCAAAAGAATACAAAAACACCAATTCAAAAAGATATGCACCCCTATCTTTATTGCAGCATTATTTACAATAATCAAATTATGAAAACAGCCCAAGGGTCTATTGATAGATGAATGGATAAAGAAAATCTCAACACACACACACACGCACACACACACACAATATTACTCAGCTAAAAAAAAGAATCAAATCTTGCCATTTGCAACATCATATATGGAGCTAGAGTATAATGCTAAGTGAAATAAGTCAGAGAAAGTCAAATAACACATGGTTTCACTCATATGTGTAATTTAAGAAACAAATAAAGAAAAACGAGACCAAAAAACAGATTTTTAACTATAGAGAACAAACTTATGGTAACCAAAGGAGAGGCAGGTGGTAGTGATAGCTCAAGTAGATGAAAGGGATTAACAATACACTTTTCATTATGTGCAGTAAGTAATGTATAGAATTGTTGAATCACTGTATTGTACACTTAAAACTAAGATAGCCCTGTGTGTTAATTATACCAGAATTAATTTTTTTTAATTGCATGTAGTCTTTATTATATCCCAGGGGGGCCCAACTTAAAAGTTTTTCCTCCTGAGTTTTAAATTTAACAAACTACCAGAACAGAATTCAAATAGGTTAGATTTACAGTGTACAACTGAGTTTCATAAAAGAGAGAAGCCATACAGCACAGTAACGTTTACTACATTTCCATTAGAAGTCTATATTCTAATTATTAAGTGGTCACAAATCTGGATTTTATGAAAATAAAAATTTTTTATAATCATAATATATTATAATTATACTACCCTAAATTTGTTGGGGCTTTAAATTTTATTAGAAGCATTAAAATGAAATTAGAAATAATTTAGCTCCCAATATACTGACATACTGTTAAAGAAAATGTCAACTTCACAGGCCAAATTGACTCCATGTGTGCATTTATGTTAATTAAGTGGATGTGGTTCCGATTGGTGCCCATGGATCTGGATTTAGGATGAATCCTTTATGCCATGAACCTGGAGACAGTCACAGTCTGGTACAAACCACTCTGGTCTAAAGCTAAGGTAACATTCAGAAGTACAGGAAAAGCATGGACAAAATGGAAACTCAGATACTGCTACCTGACAAGCTCAAAAGATTTATAAGTAATCATCATGTACAGTCACCAGTTCAAACACAGGCAAACATTCACATTCTATCCTGCATACACGCATCATAAAATAGATGGTACAAATTTTTATTGGCCTTTGCAACTTTATAAAAAGGACAAGTTTTGACCATATGTTCTTTTTCTTTTGGATCATATATTCTTAACAGTGTTTTTCTTTTTATAAAAATATATGGTTCATTATTTAAAATACATGAAAGATAATAAAAATCACTTGCAGTGCCTGTCATTCCCCAGTTAGGACACTCCATACGGTCACGTTTTGGTACTTCTATCTTTTTTTTTTTTTTTTTTGGTACTTCATTATATGCATGGCATATACATTCTTTTTCTCTTTTTTTAAAGGTGTGTGTTTTTGCAACATTATTCTTTCTTTAACAACATATGGACAAAATTTCATATCTTTAAATGTTCTTTTACTACACAATTTAAAATGATATGTATAATTAAATGCATTCCATCAGAGCATTTATTTTTATATGTGACTCTTACTATAACATACATGTTACAGTCTACGTCTGTGCTGTAACTATCATAACAGCCCTCCAACTAGTCTCTGCGGGTTAACTTGCTTCAAGTTGATGCATTCCTTGACCTGAGTCTCTTCATCTGTAGCAGAACTTACTGTCTTTGAGATTTGCAGTGCACTGGCCTTTGAGGATGAAGGACCAGACTTCCCCAGAAGATGAGCCTGACTCCATTCTCCAACAGCTGCCACAGATGCCAGCAAATCTGTTCAGGGTCATGTCCACATTCCACTCACCACCTGGGCACCTGCTTGTCCTGCACATAACCCCTCCCGTTTTCCCATGTCTTCCCCTTTAAAACTTCGCCTGGAGAGGGAAGATGGCCTTTGAGACATTACTCTACCATCTTCCCAGGTTGCCAGTTTCCTGAATAAAGCAATCTTTTCAGGATCCCTGGGTGGCTCAGCGGTTTGGCGCCTGCCTTTGGTCCAGGGCGCGATCCTGGATCCCGGGATCGAGTCCCACGTCCGGCTCCCAGCATGGGGCCTGCTTCTCCCTCCTCCTGAGTCTCTGCCTCTCTCTATGTCTATCATGAATAAATAAATAAATAAATCTTAAAAATCAATAATAAATAAAGCAATCTTTTCTTTCCCACCATCACTTGTTTCTTGGGTATTGATTTTTCAAGCAGTAAGCAGCTGAACCTGAGTTTGGAACCAGTTCTCTATCTGGTAACACAATGATGGAGTGCATTCACCATTTAAATAGCAAATAATAATGGAAATTGTTCATATTTTATATAAAAAAAGATGTACAAAAGTCATGCCTTTTTTAAAAAAGAAACTGTATGCATACTATATATGTATAGTGTGTATGTATAAAATAGATATTTTAGGCAATTTAAGAATTGTGGGTCCTTTGATTATTTGCAGATTTTATTAGCTGTAACTTACTTTGCAATGAACAGTGCTATAAAGAAATCTTTGCACACATCCTATATATCTGCTATTTCAATGCTTGACACAAGTGTTTATTAAATGAATAATTTTCCAAGCCTTTATAGATGTCATTTCAAATATATACCGCCTTTGCTAAGATCTTCCCAACACTGAAAATATGTTAAGGGATCCCTGGATGTCTCAGCGGTTTAGTGCCCGCCTTCGGCCCAGGGCATGGTCCTGGAGTCCCGGGATCGAGTCCCACAACAGGCTCCCTTCGTGGAGCCTGCTTCTCTCTCTGCCTATGTCTCTGCCTCTCTCTGTGTCTCTCATGAATAAATAAATAAAATCTTAAAAAAAAAAAAAAGAAAATATGTTAAATATGATAGTTTTATTTCTGAGATTTTTGCTAGGGCTTGGTAACAGGTCTTGTCTTTTGTCTATTTTTTTTTGTGTGTGTACATTGTTCACTCTACTTCCAGTATCCTAAAATGCAGATCCGACCATCTCACTCTTAAAACTCTCAATTTTATTACCCACTAGCCACAAACTAAGTCTACAAGGGCAGTCTTATTTAAACTGTGGTCTACACTGTCAGACCAGCCTCCACCGCAGGATTCCTTGGCTCCCTCTCACCTTGCTGTGAGTGCAGCGTGCTGCATGTGCTCATTCTCGCCCCACACCTCAGGCAGCATTTCTTCCTGCTGAACACTCATTCTCTAAAGCCCTATGTGAGCCTGAGTTTCTTTGCGTCATGCATTTCTCCACGCACGTAGGCTTCCAAGAAGCTAGTTCTTCCATTATAGCTCTCACGACTCTGAACTATATCTATTCATTTATATTTCTATATCCTAAATTAGACCATCAACTTCTTGAGTTCAAGAAAAATATTTTCACCTGTGTTTCCCTGGCACCTTAATGACAATTAGTGAATAATCCATTTTCTTCGGTGTGGGTTCAGAATACAGGCAGTAACTGCAATGCTTCACACACATCTGCTGATTTTTAGCACCTAGCTTTCAGTAATCAAAGTGACCAAATCCTATTACACTTTACAGAACAGAACTGGTAGTCTCAGGAAATTGGCATTTACAAAGTCCATTTTTGGGCAAAGATAGACACTATGACTGACTTCTGTAATTCACTTCTCTCTCGTTTCAAACAAGATGAATTTAAAATGTAACCTCTATAATATGGTTTCACTTTTTCTTTGCTCAAGCTCAGTATTCCTCTTTGTGTGAAAAGGAGAGAAGTCTACAAACAAACAAAACTCCACAATATTTAGAAAGTATGGCTTAGAGCAACCTCAGAGTGTCCTTTATAAAGGAAAAAAGAATTAAAGTTTCTTCCAGGGTAGCACAGTTTAGGTAGTTCAGGGTTATTTAGTCTTGTCATGCTATAACTAGTCTATAGACAAATTTTTCTCTTGTCCTTCACATTTATCATTTAAATGAGCTTTCCTGATACACAGAAATGAGTAACCTTTTCGTGCTCTGAATTTTGTCACCCCAGGTCAACTGGGGAGCCAGATCAAGACGAACTTTAAATAACAGTGCTGAATGTTTTATGACCTGCCTCTACATTAGAGAACAGAAACATTTATATTATGTGTGAAAACATGTGACATGGCTATAACAGGCTGCTGATTTAGGCCTATTGAGGTCAATACAAGATGGGTGTTCAGGAGGGCACAGGAAGTGGGGCACCGCCTCCAGAAACGGACCCTGAAACAAGCTGATTTTTGAGAAAGCTCTGGGGTGGAAGAGTCCTTATTCTGTCAACTGGAGATGCCAATTAGGCAGTTATGGACATAGCAAGGAAAATCCAGGCATGATGGTAGACCTGGAGTCCCAAAGGAGTTCTGGAAACATCTTATCAGAGAAGTACGGGGTAGCCATTTTATAAAAATCATTGCTGGGTTTAACTAAGAGGCAAGACTCACCAATTTTTGGGGGGCTTTTCTAGCTGTTTGGCTTCTTTGTGTACACACACACACAAACACACCCTCCATGCCAAACAGATCAATTTATCCAACCACTGGGAGCAATGTTTATCAGTCCCCTCAACCATGTAGACTTTCTCTTCCCAAATTTTATTTCCGCTAAGATATATAACCATTTTTTCCACATCCTTGGTGTTTTGTACTAAGCCCTCTTGTTTTTTGTTTATATTTTTTATTTTAATAAACATCTTGTTAAATGTAACGTGGTATAGAAAAGTATACAAATCATAAGAGTATAGCTTGATGAATTAGAATGAATGCATGTACCCAAGGGATTGATGACATGTTGGCTCCAGAAATATCTGTATAGGAGCAGTTAGGACTGAAAATATTATCAGGAAGGGAGGTAGTCCTGGGGATATGACTTGAGGTTGAAATTATACAGTTCCATTTCCAGGAAAGCAGAACATGAATAGTAAATAAGAAAGAAACAGTCCTAAGATCTGGATCAAGGAGGGAGTGAATAAGGAGTGTTATAATTCAGCATCTACGGGACCACCAGGGTTTACCACTGATCTACTAAGGTAGTCTGGCTACCAAGGAAGCCTCAGAGAAGACCAATGCTAGCAGTTGTTGAGAGCTGGTATGTGGGGAGGGGGGAAGAAACAATGGAGAAGGTTCTGGAAAGTGGGGATTGAGAGGACAGAGGGGAAAAAAGGGAAAGACCATCTGTCAGCTCAACATGGGATGCTGGATGGGTCAGCTAGTAGCATCTACAAGCAGGCAGGGCTTGCGTTTGGGGTCTCTAGTCAGGTGAGGATGCTACCCATGTTCTGAGGTAGGGGACTGGTAGGGCACCACCACTTGCTGGTCTCCTTGGCTGGTGAGCTTCCTGGCTGGGTTCTGTAGTCAGCCAGGGGCCCTCACTGGACTCCTCAATCACAGCTGATGGGTGGGAATGGCAGACAGTGTTCCCTGGCCTGGTGGTGCCCTCAGTGGAATTCCAAAATTGTATAGCGCTCCACAGTTACTCTTGGTGGGTGGGACCGCAGGCTGTGCTCCCCCACTGGTGGTACTCCACATTCAGGTATGACTGCAGGCAGGGCTTCCCAATTGGACAGGGACACAGGCTGTGCTCAGGGATCAGATGGGGCCATGGGGTACACCTAGTAGTTGGGCAGAGCCACAGCCAGCGCTTGCTGGAGGGGGAGACAGCTGCTTAGGCTCTGCATTTGGACCTGGTTTCTGCTATACCATGCAATTTAGTGGGGATGGACGCTAGGGTTTACGGTTGGGTGGGGTCAGTGGCTGGGCTCCATGCCTGACAGGGGCCAGGGGCTTGGCTTCACACTTGGGCAGGGCCTTAGACTGGACTGGCTACAGGGGGTAGCTGTAGGCCCGGCTCTCCCAAGAGTGGGTGTTTGTAATATTGTGATTATTGGACCTCTGTAATTGGCCCTGTCCCTGTTATTGGAACTGAGCTCCTAAAAGTCTTGGAATTTGCTAAGTGATGAGAATGATAAAGGTGTCTTTTGTTACGTCAATGACATGACTTTTGAACCACCCTTGGGTAACCTAAGGGTTGGGGCTGGTTGCTAGGGGAACCAAGAGCAGGATTAGAGGGTCTGAACTTTCATTCCTCATACCCGACTCCCTCCCTGCCCTGAGGAAGGGCTCCAGCCTCTTCCCCACCTTTGGATCTCCCCCATATAGCTGTTCATTCAGATCCTTTAAAGCCTTTGTAATAATATGGCAGTTCATTCAGATCCTTTAAAGCCTTTGTAATAAACCCATAATCTAGTAAGTAAACTGCTCTAGCAAATTAACTTAAGGAGAAGGTTGTGGGATCTTTATAACCAGTGGTCAGAAACACAGGTAACAATCTGGACCTGAAATTGATATCCGAAGTGGGGACAGTCTTGTGGGATTGAACCCTTAACCTGTGGAATCTGACACCATCCCCAGGTAGATAGTGTCAGAGTGGAGTTAAATTTGTGACACACGGGGTCAGTGCCTGCAGAGAATTGAGTTAATTGCTTGGTGGTGTTGGAAAAAATATGCATTGAAGCAGTACCACAGTCTGGGCCCCATGGGTGCCTGAGTCATGTTTCCCCAGGTCAGGTGGGGCTGGAGTCCCTGCTCCACAGCTGGGCAGGGCTTCTGCGTTGGCTCATGCAGTAGCCTGGCTGTAGGACGGGTCCTGTCTGCCTGGGGTCTCTAACCAGGCTTCCAGGTCAGGCAAGGCTAGAGGCTGTGCTCAGCAGTTTACAACACATTTAAATATGTAATATATTTTAATCAACATTCTTATTTCAGACTCAATTATTTCTCACTATCCCCTTAGAAACAGGCTTAACTTGCTCTCACCCTCTATTTGTATTTGTTCCTCTAGAACACTTAGAGATGAGAATTCTGAGCTATATGGATTAAAATGAGGAATTGGAGAGAGAATAGATGCGACTGGGATTTACAATATCTCACCGAAACACACTCACAGAAACCATAGGCAAGCAGAGAGGCTTAAGAAAATCTGCCATAGAAGGGTCCTTCCCTCCGGTCGGAGAGACTTTGTGGGAGCTGCTAGGACTACATATGCTTTCAGGGCAGATAGCATCCTTAATTCTTTTCTGGTTGCATGGCAGGCCTCTGACTCTCACTATTTAAAAAAAAAATGTGACAAAGAATAGAGTGTGATTTTTGTTCAGTGTAATGATAGTGTGTTGTTCTGGCAAGTTTTTTACATGAGAGAAAACTGAGAAGCGCTGAGGAAAGAATAGGTCACAAAACCACCACTTGGGGAAGCTGCAACAGAGACAGGTGAAGTAACTTGGTTAGAATGGTTAGTAAAAGGTGGAACAGAAAAGGGTTTTTATTTTTTAATATAAATGTCACAACCAAGACTAAAATATTTATGAGAATTTGATAAGGTAGGAATTTTTAGGAAGCACAACAATGATTAGAAACTAAGTTGCTCCTTTTTATCATGAAAACTAATTTAGTGCATCACCAAGCCACAGTACTATGGTCAACATTCTTGCCTGGTAGGACGATTTAAAAAAATTTTAGTTGTGCAAAGAGCATATAGAAGCTATTATATAATTTATTGTGATGCAGACCTTAAAATCATTTTTGCAATAAAGCAATTTATTATCAAAAATGACTAAAACCCTTAACATTTAAGGAGTCATTACACTTAGGAAGAAAAATAAGGAGAAATTAAGAGATCTTTACTCTTTGTAGTAGAAATGACAAACAACTGCGTTTATTCATAAATAGGTCAAATGAACCATTTGTCAAACAAACATTTAAAGTCTTTATTATGTCGAGGAGTGGTAAAATCATTTAATGCATGAGAAGAACAGAAGCCACAGGATAATTCAAAAGCCAACCAAGTAAAAATGGTCTAATAAAAAAAAGCTACTGAATGTTCCGTACTGTTATTTTTTGAGTTTCTTAAATATCATGACCGTAATTTATCAGAATAGTAATGACTTAGTAATGCTTACATTCTTTTGTGAGGTTCACAATAATCTAAATTTTTTAGACTGGTTTTGGAGTTCAAATTCCAATTAGGATGGAGTAAACACACTCCACCCTATTTTTCCCACTTATTAATACTTAATAAAAACTCTAGACCAAATACATAAAGGCACTAACTAAGAAGTCTGGAAAGTAAATAACAGCAAGCCAATTTCAGAGAGAAATTAAAACACAAAGAATAACCAATACATCCTTGAGTCTCCTGTTTTGGTTTTTACTCCCAGGACTCCTTATTCTAGGTTTTAGGACTCCCCAAGTCTGTGAGTATGAACAGAAAAAAATCACCAAGAAATTCTCTCTCCTTTTCTGGCCAAAGGTTGAGGAAAGGAAACCCTGTCCAATAGTTGAAGGGAATTCTAGTTTTAAAAACAAAACTCCCCCAGCCCAGCCCTATGCAAAGCCCCAGCCATGAAGAGTCTCGTCCTTAGCAAGGACAACAGTGATGACCACTCAGGCACCTAAAACTGTGAAATAAGATCCTTCTTTTTGACCAAGAGAACCCAGAAAAGAAGCCTCCATGGTCTAATCCCTCCATGGGACTCAGTTATTTTTCTTTTTTTCCTCACACCATTCTCTTGCTGAGGTAGACCCAATCCTAGGAAGTGCATGATAGCACAGGACACTAAAACCTTCAGCTTAATGGCCAGAGGATCAATAGAAAGGATCTCCTGGAGACACAGTGTGTGCATGGTGGGAGGAAGGGCATTCATAGGGAGGAATGATTTATAGTAAGAGATCTCTAAATCCATGTATAACGACTGGCACTCACCCTCCAAACAGCACAAGCGAAAAACTGACCCAAAGTGTGCTGTCACCCCATAGTTTAAACCATGTTGTGAGCTTGTTAAATTCTTCAGAGAACGTTGATATTTTAGCAGCAACCATTAGGTCCACATGCAAGTTTTAACCTGTCCTTTGTGGGCTGTAGTTTACATATCAATTTTCAAAGTTTATGCAGTACTATTTGTGCCAATATGGGAACTGGTCCGTGGTTTATTTTTATTATTTTTTAAAGATTTTATTTATTTATTCGTGAGAGATACACAGAGAGAGTCAGAGACACAGGCAAAGGGATGAGCAGGCCCCTTGCAGGGAGCCCGATATGGGACTCAATCCCAGGACTGGGATCACACCCTGAGCCAAAGGCAGATGTTCAGCCGCTGAGCCATCCAGGCATCCCTTGTCAGCGGTTTAAATCCAGTATAGCAGTAAAAAACAAAAAACAAAAAAACAAAAACAAAAAAACAATCAAAAGTACCATATCCCATGGGATAGGTAGCAATTACTGTCAGTCTTAATCTACAGAATGATGTAGGGTTGGTGGTCCAGACCTTTCACTAGTCTGGCTCCTGGAAAAACCAGATGGATCCTAGAAACTGGCATTACATTATGGAAAATTGAACTGAAAAGTTGTCCTAATTACAGCCACTACAATATCTTTATTTAAAACAGTCCTAAAAAAAAATAAAAATAAAAAAAATAAAAAATAAAAAATAAAACAGTCCTGGTCACCTGAAATGTAGCCACTGATTTATCAAATGTATTCTTTTCCATCAGAATCAGCTTAGGGGATCAGAAATGGCTTGAATTCAGATAACAGGCAACGGTATATATTCACAATTTAGTTCCAGGTTTATGTTAAGTTTTCCTTCTGCTGTCATAATATATTGCAGAGAGATCTGAATCATCTAAATATCTTGCAAAATACCACATCGATCTACTCTATCAAAGACACCATGTGTATTATGCTAGAGGAGCAAGAAGGGCTAACGTATTAGGGAACTTGTTAAGATATATATACTCCAGAGCATGGAAGGTAAACCCTATGATGGCTCCAGTACACCACATTAGTAAAATTGTAGTGCTTTCGTGGTCACAGGTATTCCAGGACATACCATGCAAGGTAAAAGATAAATTAATACATATTTACCTTCTAATATGAAGAACAGGGACTAATAGGCCTCTTCAGATTCTGAAGGCAGTGTATTCAACAACTAGGAATACCGCATTGACAAGTGACATAGAAGCTTTGAGCCAGGCCCCAAACAGGAAAAGCTCTTTAGCAAAGCCAAGGTATGGTGAAAATAGCTTTGCCACCTGGAGCATATAACCAGGCAGATCCTGTGCTATTACCAGCTGTGGTAAAACAAACAAACAAACAAACAAACAAACAAACAAACCAGCTTGTTGGAACTCACAACAGAGACCCACAGGCCAGGGCCAGCCACCTGCAGCAGAAACCCCAATATCTTCTGAAAAACAACTCCTGGTGTGCTACTGAGTCCCCGTAGAGATGGAGTACTGAGCCATGGGGCATCAAGTGACCACACAGCCCCAGTTGCCTTTCATTAGCTCAGTTTTGTCAGACTTACCAAGTCATAAAGTCAGGTGGGCCCAGCAACAATCCATTTTAAGACAATATTGCAACATCAAGAATCAAGCACAAGTCCCTTATCAGCTACCTCACCACCCCCATGTAATTCACCACTGTTACACTCCCCTCTTTGTGCACATCTGGTCAATCTCATTCTCACCTGTTCAATCTCAGGAGACCACGTCAAATGATTTTCATACACCAAATTTCCCCCAACCCAATGATCAGAGTCACACTGTAATGATGGCTCATCCCGGGGCCTGGCAAGGAGTGAAGGACACAGGCAAGTAGCCAGAGTCTCACCTTCCAGGATGCCCAGGTCCTTGGTGGCCAAAGTCCCAGGATACAGCACAGGTTCCAGGGGTGAAACACTTAACCTCTGGTAGTAAGGTCAAAGTCTGTGGCATCATGATCACATGGTTACACTGTCCTTGGGGTCAATTTTTCCTCCCAGCAGCTACAAGATGTCTTGATTTCATCACAGGAGACCTTTGTGGTCTGCTCCTCTGGCCCTCCCCAGGACAGCATCAGCTCATTGTTCTCTCTTTCTACCCAGCCTAACTGCCAACTCCCTGAAATGCAGGAGATAGCCCCTCCACCCAAGCCAGTCCATCAGGAAAGTTTCTCTTTTAAATACCATGAGTGACACTGGAAAGCCAGAACCAAGGAAGGGAAGGGAATGTGAGCCTTCCCAGGAAGGCAAACAGGAGCCCAAAGGGTGGACTACGTGGCTTAGGGTATGTGGGGGAGCAAGTGTGGGTCCAATGGAGACATAGGGAGAGGATGGGCTGGGATGCACCGAGCATTAGCTCAGAGAATGGCAGAATTGGACACAAGGTGCTGCTACCATGATGATTCTTCACAGAGAAAGCCCAATCTTGGGGAATCTTGGGAAATATAAGGGAGTTATATTTCCCAAGGGAAAATATAAATATAAGGGTGGCAAGGGAGGCCTGGGATGGGAAACACCTGGGTGCCCCAGGTTCCAGAGATCCCCCATCCCAGACTCCTCCTTTGGCTCCTTAGTTTGGCTTTTCCCACCTGACACAATAGGACTTAGTACAGCAGGGTCCGTGCTTATGACCAGTAGTATGAATTTTCAGTTACCAATGCTGATTGAGCTAATTCTGGTACGGAGGGATATTTACAATGAAGAGTGCTGGCCACTGGTGGAGGGAGATAATGAGTATCAGTTGTGGCTCTGAGACCAGCTGAAGTGTCTGTAGTTTGTCCCACCAACTTTCCCCCCTGTAAAATTCATTTAAGAAGAAAGGTCTACTAGAATCCTATAGAAGTCGCTCCCAAATTATATAAGAAAAAGTAGATTCAACTTGAACAAGGGGTGATTTGTAGACACCATATATCACCCAGAAGTCCCTTCAATGAAGGACTTATTAACCCAACTGTTGGGAGTGCTGACGATTGACAGCTGAAGGCTACTCAGGGTCTGGCTCAACCACCGGGAGTCACCTTGCCCAAGGGTGCGTTCCTTCCTGGGGGAGTCTACATCTAAGGAACAATTGCTAAAAGTATATAAAGGCCTGGCCATCTTGACCCACTCAGGACAACTGTTAAGGGGTGTTCTAGCTCCAGAGAAATTCTGGGAGTAGCCTGAGGCTGCCATTGGTCCTGGCTGCCTCTTAGCTTGACCTATGTGTCTTCTCAGTTCTACTTCCTTCTCCTTTCCACAGGGAGGCCTTTAAGGGAGCTCCTTAATAAGCACTCAGGAAAGTAACCCCATCTTAGAGTCAGCTTCTGGAGGAAGACAACCTGTGACTACACTTCACACTCAGTTTAATTTTTTTCTTTTTTGTGTTTGTTAATTTCTCTCATTTTCTTTTAAAATTATTCTTGGGTAATTTCTTTGTGTCTTATTCTCTAGATTGGAGAAATCTAGGACTGAAAGAGACATTACTGTCCATCTACCTAGTTTTCTTCTTGTGTACACTTTCCCCCTCTAATGTTCCCAACCTCAATCTGTTGAATATTTTCAGTGGTTACCAGATTAAACGATAATGCACAGCTGTAATGTTTACGTCTCCTCCTATGATGACTAGAAATCTGCCTGCTCGTGTCCGCTACTCATTTGCCTTTGGTTATTAATCAACTTCCAAATGACAGCTTCAAATAAATGAAAACATCTAGCATGACCTCTGCTGAATCTTCTTGAGGCCGGAGGAAATCCAGTTTCCTTAACCACTCCTTATATGTTTCAAGATCCCTTCCCACCATGGTTTCGCCTCTCCTGCAAACTTTGTGAACTACTCATTCTTTAGCCTAGAGATAACTCAGCTTTTTGTATTGTCCTGTCATCCCCTTATCAGAAGCATCTTGTCCAGGGAGGATATTTGCACAAGCAAACAAACAAATGTAGATTGACTGGACAGATAATATTTCGAGTTATTTGATCATTTTTTGAGTACTAAGATACATAAAGAAATATCCAAACCTTTTGATTTAATCCTCCTAATCCATAAATATAATGATGTGCCCATAAATGTTATGGTGGGAATTCTGGTCCCTTTGTAGGACTAATATGATTTATTAATGGTATCCTTACTTCGTGGATTGATTTGACAAATCAGAGGTAATTCAATTTTTCATTCTTTTAGTTAAAAGTGAGTGACTGATTCTTATTCTGATTGGCATCACTAATGGTAGTGTGAGATTCAGCATTCTGTGCTCTGCTTCAAGGACAGCAAAAGGGTGAACTAGCTGCCAACTTGACTGACATTTTATGCAAGTGACATGAACCAATATATCTCTTGTACATGGCTCATTGAAAATTATAATCGTGTATTTAAAAATGTATACAAGCCGTATTTTATATTGGTAGCATGTGTTTTGCAGAGCAGGTAACACATGACAAGAAACAAACATCCCTAGGTTGTTAAGGAAATCAGGCTGCTATCTATGTTAACACACATAATTTTCTGTTTTGAGAATGAAAAGTGTCCACTTCAATGAGAAACTCTAATTATTAAATTCACTCTAAGTTCCATGGAGGGCTGAAATCCTCGGCTTTTGATAACTTAAATGGCAATTTGCTTTGGACACTACAATGATATGAGGCTTATGTCATTAGGAAGAAAAACTCATTAAATTAATTCCCAGTTCCTAATTTACTTTAGGAAATTATTAATGTTGAAAAGATTAGCTGGGAAGAAGATTGATGAGTTTAGTTTTCTCATGGAACATTGAGGTTATAAAAAAAAAGTCAACTGATTTATCATTTTTATATTGTGTGTACTTCCTATCTTAATGAACAAGTTGACATTTTGTTCACTCGATTTTTATTATTTCATAGTTCACTAAGAGAGTAAGCTTTCCACGAGTTTCCATCTTTGACAAGGAGATGTATGGCATAACAGATACAAGTATAGGCTTTAGAGTCAGACAGAAGTTTAAATCCCAACTGTGCTGCCTATTAGCTATGTGACCTTGGTCCAGTTTTATTTTACCTTCATCAGCCAAGTTTTTCTCATTTGTAAAATCAGAATGGCAGTACTATTCACTTAATAAAATTGTAAGCATTAAATGAGATAGTACACCTATATACCATAAGTGTTCTCAAATGGTCATTATAGTTTGGATGGAGTAAGATTCAGGAGCTGTGGTACAATTAAAGCTTTCTATTATTTAATTTTTTCTATATTAATAAGAAAAAATGACTCTAACACAAATGTTCGTTAATACTTAAAAAATAAAAAGGAGAAATTCAGATATTCTGACTCCAAAGGCCATTGTTCCCCACATCTTAGCACAAAACACAATAGAGTGTCTTAAGGAGGGAAGAATAGTAGTAGTTCTTGAGAGAAAGACACAGTACATTTTTCTTCAGGGCACCAGAGAGAAAAGTCACAGGTAGACTGCACTATAAATATTTAACAAAGAAATCTTGAGAAGGAATGAAATGAATATTGATTTTTTTCCTGTGTTCCAAACTCTGTGATAAGTATTTGTTTAAAAATCAGTATGACCATCATCATCTCATCATCAGCCTAACATAAAAGCCAGCTGCCATTAACTAAGGACCTGTTACACAGTAAGAACTTTACATATGCTATTAAATGTTATCCCTACAATGCCTTTATGAGGTATACATTATTTTGCCTAATTTATTGATGAGAGAAGGCAAGGCTTACAAAGTTGAGGGAACTTGCCTCAAATCTTCTTGCTGGTGAATGTTGGCACTAGAATTGGAACCTACTTCTATCCAACAAGGACCAAAAAGAAGCCATGACTACTCTATTTCTGTTTGCTTTACTTCAGGTTATATCAACACAACTCAAGATCCTCTCATACATTTTGTATTGTCTCCTAAACATATGACCTTTGGATAGTATTGTGGGGACCACAATGAGGGACCAGGTGAGCTACAGTCTCAATGCCAACAGGCTCAATGCCAACCCCTCCATGGTTTTACAATCCCCTTGAGTTTTGTTCAGCATCTGTAGGACATCACTCATCAACCACATGGGCATGTCTTCCACTTAGGCTTGCACTTAATAACTCTGTTGCTATATACCAGTCACTGCTACAACCTCAGCTGCTTCCAGGGAGCCACCAATCTTGCTGAGCTCTCTGGTATTCATAAAAATCTTCCTTGGCTAGCAAGAGCTTTGCCCCCAACGAATGGCTGAAGAGCACTTATATATGTAGCAGAAGCTACTAAACCTTACGATTTATTCAGGTACTTGCTCCTCAATTGGTAGTTCAACAGCTTTCTTGGATTTTTTCTCTTAAAATACATACCATGCAAGCTTCCCTAGAAAAAAGAAGTTTCAAGCTATTCCATGGTTTGTATAGGGGTTTCTCTTATGGAGACTTTCTGGAACCCATAGAAACCCGGATCCAACTTACAGCTCAAAAGTCTAATAGGTTATTTCCTCCTTACGAGGTTGCCTCTTAAGTGAATCACAAAATTCTGTTGTGAAATAAATATTGAAAATAAAATATTGGCCTCGTAATTAAAAAGTAACATTTTATATATTTTAGGTACCAGTTAAATTTACATACATGGTCTCTAAAGCAATTTGGGCTTTTAGCACAGACTGCCAATATCATTTATTGCCTTAAATCTATAATGCTGCTATTCAACATCAGGAATAATTAGAGACAACAGAAGATACACAGGGATCTCAGAAGGCAAATTCTGTTGAAAATACTAACAAACAATATATTATAGCAGTATCTTTCCAAGGTACAGAAAAATGGCCCAAGATACTTTAACTGGTTTCTTATCTGAGGCTCTGAGATCTCAATTGTGAAAGATATATCACTGTGGAGGATAAAAAGAAAACATCCCAGAGGCTCCAGTGAGTGAAAGGGAAAGGTCACTAAGGCAATCCAGGTGAATGATGCCTGTATGATGCCCAAGGTCTGGACTGAGAACAAGAGGAACCCAAGGTTTACTGACTTCAAGGCAAACCTCACAGCTTAGCCAGTGGGCTGCAAGGTCAGTGGAGACGTGCAGTAAATCAAAGCCATTTAGTTCCCGATGCATGACTGCAATAGTAAGGAGAGCAAGTGGCATTTGGCAATGGCTTCCTTCACTGGCAATGTAAGCTCATTTTGTATCACAACATCCTTGGTGTCTCTTTGAACCTTTATTACATTCTCACGGCTGAGCTGGGACTACAATATTTAAAACTACTTTGGAACAGATGCTGTTTTGTGACAAATGGAAGAACCAGAAGGGTTCAAGCTTGATCCACAAGGAAAGTTTGTATGGAAAAGTGAGATAAGAAATAATAAGAACATACAATCTTGTAACTTATAGGGACCTTAAATAACCATCCTGCTTTGTATCAGTTATGGTCACTGTAACCCAGAGAATGTTGCTCCACATCACAGGATCAGAGCTTGGACTGAAACCCAAGTCCTTTTTATTCCTATTGTAACATGTTTTTTTCCAGTCCAGGAAATGCTAGAGACAATACCAAACAAAACAAAACAAAACAAAACAAAAACAAAACAAAACAAAAAGTGCATTGTAAAGGAAAATGGCCAGGAGCTCACTGGAGAATCTTCCTGTGATCATGGACAATTTTTGCCAGCATATTCTTAATTTAGCAAATATTTACCATGAGCCAGGCACCTTCTTATTTAATCCTCACAATGTTCTTGTGAGGTAAGAATTACTGAATTTTTTAATAATGACACTGTGGCTCCAAGAGGTTAAATAACTTTTCTCCAGATGCCAAGTCCAGTGAGTCTTCTCTGAATATTTAAAAATTGGGTTTTATGAGTAAGTCTGACCTGGCTCCAGTATACAGCTGCCCCAGTCAGCTTCATAGGGAACTCCTGAGTTTAAATAGCAATTCAGAGATTTTTATGAATTGAAGCAAGTGTTTCAGACATTTGTTGGCAAATGTCTGGCATCAACCAGCTACTGGGTGTCAGCTACAGCCTTTGGCCAGGATTATTCCCTGGAACATTAACACATGAAAGCAATATTTCTATATTTGCAACACTACTGGGGCATTTTCAATAATTCAAACTAAACCAGGGGGCTGATGAATTATAACTGTCGAAGAAAACAAATATAGATTATTAAACTGGACAGCTAAGAAAGGACTTTAGCAGAAATTGCGTCACATAGTTCAAAAGGGATGTGATTTTTTTCAAAAACTTGCTTGTTATGGCAATGTGGATAAAGGACCCTCCTTTTACTTTAGATGAATGCTTCCTGAATGTTGGCTTTGACTAAGCCCTCTCTCTGATTCTGGAGGAAAAAGTCTTACATGAAAGGTGAAATTATTCATGTCAGTCATTTTGATCTGCCAACCGCCTGTAAACAAGGCCTATCCTCAGATGGGAAACTGGAACTCTTATGTCTGACTCCATTTTTATTATAGGAAAATTTAAATACATAAAAAGAACTATCAAGAAGAAAATAGAACGCATAATCACATTACCTTGAAATAAAAAGCTGTTAACCTTGAAATAAAAGCTGTTGATTTTTTTTCCAGGAACATCATAATTTTATAATAAGCATTCTTTTAAGTAAACTTTATATGCATCCATTATTATTTCCTTAGGATAACTTATTAGAAGTTAAAAACTGGAGTCAGCGTTTATGCAGAAATTGAACACTTTGGATATGCTGCAAGACTTCCCTCCAAAAGACTAGGTGAACTAACATTACTACCAGCTCTATCAAAGTATTAATAATGTAGTCTTTTGCATTTCTTCAGGAAAACACCAGATAGCTCCTTTATGGTGGAGATAAACTGGGTCTCAGGAATCATGGAAATAATAGGAACTGAACTTTGGGAATATAAAAACATTATTTTGGATTATTTGTGAGAACTACACTTAAGGAGAAGGTGAATCTAAAGATTTGGGAGGACAAAATGAGGGCTTTCGGTGAGCTGCTCAGTGCTACCTGGAGGGTTGTGTGTGCATGTGTGTGTTTGTGTGTGTGTGTGTGCACGCAAAATGTTGTTTTCTCAAAACATGGAGGGTCCAATGGTTTGAACAGGGAAGTATTCCTTTTATTTTTCTAAATTTCCTTTCCTAAATTTTAGGTAAAGCAAGATATTATTGCAATACAGCATAATTTATTAATAGATTGGTTTTAAAATGGCATATTAAACACCAAGTGAAAAGATTGGTGTTCAAGATTTTAAATCAACTAATATGAAAAAGCACTCATAGTTTTCTTTCTTTCCAATTTAGTAAAGCATTGTATGAGAAATTAACTGCTGTGCAGAGACACCATGTGCTTTGAATAGAATAATAAAACTGGACTTGCATTTCTGGAAATGAGTCGTGTGGCTTCAATGGTGGATAAAGAGGGCATAGAAAGAAAGTGTTTGAATGACTTTGGCTTTGAGAAAAGACACAACAGAACAGACCCAAGATCTTATTAAATAAACAAGAACATTGCATTATTGAGGATGAGATGCTGGCACACATTATATGAAGCAGGAGTTTCTAAAGTGAACTAGGAGTAGGTTTCTTTATGAATTTTGCCGGTGTGAATGCAGAGGTTTTGTATTCATAGACCTGTTGGGCTTATTTATAATAAGAATTTCTGTCCTCAGAGAAGCTTTCAATGATAGAGACAGTAAAGGGGTAAAAAATGGTAAGTATGAGATGATATCCCTGTCTTTAAAGAAACTTCAGCTCAAGGCTGTGAATGAGGAAGTGCGGGTGGGTAGAGAGTATTGAGAAGAGGCTGGATCAAAATGCCAAAATGTTTGAATGTATATATTCTGAAAAATGCATTTCTCTGACTGTAAAAATAATAGTTTTTAAATATTTGGAAAAAAGTCTAAGTATAAAGAAGATAATACAAATTATCCATCATCTCACAAGCCTTTTGATTCAAATGCTTATACATCATATATTGTATATACATACACATTTTAACTTTATATCTTAATTTGGAAATATGTACAGGAGTGATAACAACTCAAATAATTACTTAGTTGCACCAGAAGTTTGAAGGATAAATTTATTCTTATCTTGTTATCAGTCTTTGTGCCCTATGATTCTCACAAAATTATTGGAAGTGTTATTCTCACCTCTGAGCTAAGAATTTATTAATATAAAATCCTTTGTTGTGGATTTGTTAATATGCATTTGAGCATTATCTAAAATAATATTTTTTAAAAGCGCTTGTTAAAGATGCATGCACAAATCGAGTGGTTTGCCTCAATATCAGGCTTCTTTTGCTTAGAATCATTTGCTAATTGGAAAGTTGAAGTTAAAAAAAAAGGAAATTTGAAGTTAATACTTCTGGAGATAGAAAGGTAATTGATCTGATGTTAGCCTAGGTTCAACAGTGTTGAGAGGTTTCTCTGATCCACTCTCAAAAAAGATCTTTAATCTTTCCAGAGCTAATGTTACTGTCTCTATTTTCCTGATATATAGCATCTACATAAAAAATGATTTAAGTTTATTCCTCCAATATATGTAAAATTTAAAGAATTGTTTTAAGTTATTTCTCATTTTTTGGAGATGTTGAACTCTGCAAGAGATGGTTCATCTTTTTTTCTCGATCACAGGGAAGCTCAAATCAAATTGGTATCATGCCTTTAGTACATAGAAGACATAATTAATGGCTTGAACTTTGCGTTTAATCTTATCCTGCCTTATTTCTCTATCTTTATGTCCCTTCCCCTCATTTCCTTGTCTATGTTATTTAACTTGGTTGTATATAAGATTAGCCAGATTTAAAGCTGAAATCCTAGTGGCTAGCCTCAACAATGGTTTGTTTCTTGTTTATGCACATTATAGGTTAGGGGTCTGCTCCATATGTCAGTCAACAACCCATGCTAAAGTTTTACCATCTGTAGCTGCACCATCTGGTCATTGTAGCAAGGGAAGAAGAGTCTGGAAAGATGCACATGCTATTTTCATTGTTTTAGCCAACAAGTAACATACTTCAGTTCACCTTTTTGTTGCTTTATTGACCATACTTGGCTTCACGGCCCAACGCAATGGCAGAGGAGCCAGGAAAAGTAAGGTTTTGACTCTGTCTTGGTGGAATTTTTTTTAAAGATTTTACTTATTTATTTGAGAGAGACAGCAGGAGGAAGCATGAGGAGTGGGGAGAGGCAGAAGGAGAAGCAGACTCCCCGCTGAGCAGGGAACCCAACATGGGGCTCAATCCCAGATCCCTGAGATCATGACCTGAGTTGATGCTGAAACTTAAGTGACTGAGCCACCCAGGTGCCCCCATCACAGTGTAGTTTTGACAGGATTTTGAGAAGTAGTTTTAGAATAAAGTAGATTATAAATAATATAAATATTGTCATTTTTGTAGGTCAAAAATGGTTAAATATCAGCAGTTTTATATAGTTCAGCCTAATAAATAAATGCATAATGTCATAAGCATTTTACTGAGTTAACACTGTCCTTGCCCTCAAAAGAGAGACTGCCTATCAGCAGGAGCAAGTCTGCATACAAATAACTGCAATTCATTCAGAGGAGAACTGTGACAGAAATGTGTGCAAAACGTCATGGCAACAGAGAAGAAAGCAATGACTGGTTATATAAGAGCTTGTTAAGGGAGGTGTCAGTTGTTAATTTTGTTAATGGTCGTTGCAAGGAGAAAGTAACTAATTTCTAGACAGAAGGAATGACATGCAAAGAAGCATAAAAATGAGGAAGGGAGCCTTGTTTAGAAAAGCCTAATACAGAAAGAGTAAGAAAAAGGCTAGCTTGAAATGAGGTCATAAATATAGATGGGATCAGGCTAGAGATGACTTTTTATGTCATGCTAAGCAATTGTCACTTTTTTGCTGATGGCAATTTGAAATTACTGAAGGCCTGGTGTGATGGGATCAGATCTGTCTTTAGGGAATGAGGAAGGAATCATGCTGTAGGAAATACTGGATGTTTTAAAGAAGAGTTTCTTTTCAATATGGACACATTCTTTAAACTATGCAATAAAATCTCCCAAACTTAAAGTAATCAAATATCACAAAACCTTAGGCAAGAAAAGACATCAATGGGTATGGTATAGACTGGACTCTGGCTGATTTTGGGGAGGAAAGTGGCTGGTGAAATATTTACTATAGTTCTAGCTTATCACTTGAAACTGGTACATTGACACCCTCCAAGTTTCCTGCAGTATTAAAAATATATATATACTGTTTTTGGAATCTTAAGGGTTAGATGAAACTTGAGGGGTTTCAAGGTCCACACTTGTTTTCCATGTGAGAATTTTCCTTATATTTAATAAACTTGAAAGTGGCCATTGAGTCTTATGCTTGAATAGGCCCTTGAGAATCTAATTTATTCTCAGGACAGATCATTCCATTAAAAAATAGTGAAAGCGTCTTGCTGTTGTTTGCCATTACAAAAAATGATACTTGAAAAATGGGAAGAAAGATGAGAGTCTGGCTAACAACCCCAAATAGAGCCTTTTCCATTTTAAACTAAAATACCTATAATGATACATGACTCGCCTTAATGGGAAGAGAAAGTCACTTAAAACTATAATGAACAATAACCACTTCAACCTTTTAATATCTTTGTGTATTGTGGAGACAATTCATATCAGAATAAAAACAAGGCTCTACACTGTCCTCTTCTATGGAAAAGTTTAATAGGAGGAGTGAGAATAAACAAATGATATTTCAAAGTCTTTGCCAGTTCATAATAACAGCCCTAATGAAGGTAACACCAATAATGATCCGAAGGTGCTGGAGATGAAGAATCCGGAAGGGCCAATCGGCCCACATAATAAAGTGGGGGGAGATTGTGTTGGGTGAGAAAGTCTGAGTACGAGCAGCCCTAATCTTTCATTACAAGCTGCTACCCACTCAAATGCCTATGTGACTGATGATTTAGAGCTTTTCAGAAAAGTTCCATTAGCTTTGTAAAAATGGGAGAATTCTCCTCTGGATCTGGCAATGGCTTTTGTTGTTATTCATGATGTGACTTAGATGTCAACTGGGATAAACTAACATTTGAGATTGGAATTAAAATGACTCAATGTGAAATATACCTGCCACAAGACTTCTAAATGATTATCTACTTTCTCAGGAGATTCCAAGTGCCATGAGGGAGCTGGAGAACCATTCACGTTATGGTCTGATTACCGGTAGCCATTGTAACACAAATGGGTACCTCTTATCCATCACACATTCTCAACACAGATGATTTCATTTCCAAGAGGGTGAACGTTTGTTCTTATTGGAGGGGGTTAAGGGAAGAAACAAATTCTTACTCTTTTATGTGTGAAGCACAGACATACATACAGTACAAAAAGGGCCATGTGGCATATATGTGGCCTTCAAATTCCATGAGAAGGCAATAAGGAAAAAAATATCTAAAAAGACTCCCTCTGTTTTACGTCTATATAGACTGTGATATGCATGGCACCTCATGTTGTTTTACAACATGGTAATTCTGGGTGGAAAGGGAAAGGATTTATGACTCTCCTGAGTCATGCAATTTCTGAGCTTCTGCTTCCCTTGAATTGGATAATTTTCTAGATCATTCCTCCATGGCATGCATGCTGCCCATCTTTCTTCTAGTGTCACTGTCACTATGGAATACTATTTCTTTTCTTATCCCGTTAAAAGAGATGGGAAAAAACCTTCACCATTCTTCTATCTTCTCCTTGGTTCATAAACATAAGGTCTGTGGCACTTCGAAAACTGGATAAAAATAAAAATATGTTATGCTCTTCATGAAGCCCTTCCTATTCTGCGTATTAGAAATGAGTTCTCTCATCTCTTTACCCCCCTAGCAATTATTTTTGCACCTCAAAAATCTACTTTTGAGATTACTGTGTATTTTTCTTACTCTTTCTTCTATAGCTTAAACTTCCTAGCATCAGAAACCATAATCTTCATCATTTTCATAGCCTCTTCCATGTCTTGCGTGATACCTTAAATAATATTATAGCAATCAACTTCATATAAATCTGGGAGGGGAGAGGGAAGGGTAGACTTGGGAGCAAGAGAAACTTTTAACAGTGGGTTTCAAGACTAATCAAATTTGAGATGAATAATGCCTAATATGGAAAGGTTCTATTAAAATGGGGCCCTTCTGTTAGGGGAGGAATAATGTATGTTTATTTGTAGGCAAAATGATTCAAGCCCATGCTAGCTGTGTATCATAAAAGAAAGGATAAAATGGAAAAGTGAGAAAAGTAAGGAGACATAGGTGCAGAATTCTTCAAAGAGAAACGAAGAGACACACAAGGAGGCTTCGGGTTGTGGACTCTGAGCAGATGTGCACACGGTGTTGTGGCCAATTGTGGGGGATAGTGTCTGGCTCTAGCAGGGCTTTGACTTTATTGATGGCTCTTTATTTTCTATCTCTCTGCTCTACTTCTAACATCTATCCTACTTCAGTCCTGTGTCCCACCACATTGCTTCCTCCAAAGTCTACAATCCTTAGAACCCAATTCTCACTTCTCCTTGTTTTAATTAATTTGCACACAAGTACAGAGTGCCTTGTGTTTCGGGCTATTTGTAAGGCATGAAGAACACATGGAGGTGTGAGACACCACCCCTGCCTTCCGGAGGACTTCATAGAGGAAAAGGCTTTGAAAGTTATCCATAAGCTGGATAACTAGATCAGGAGAAAGGAGGAAAGGTATTTCAGGCCCAGGGAACAGCTCAGAGTTGGAGCCGGGACAGTGCACACTGAGGCTAGATTGTTGGGGTGGCCTGAACCCCCCGGGAGGCATGAACAGAAGTGTTTTCGGGGAGCTCAGCTAGTTTATGCTCGGTTGGCTGCCTGAGGGAAGCCTGCCACACGGAGTTCTTCATTTCTACTGAATCTCTGCTCCTCTGCCTTTCAACTCTAATCCTGAATGTTCCTCCAGTTGTTCCTAATCCTAATTAAGTGGCATTTGGTAACTCGGGGGAGAAAAGTCATCTCTTTTTTACAGACCAATTATTACTGTAGTTAATTAGCTTACATTTATAAAGACAGTGCGTGCCTAATTACATCAAATATAGCCCCCATTCAACCAATTAATTATTGAAGCAAATGTTTTGGGGCACATACGCTGCATCGAGAATAGTTCCATCATTCGGCCCTTGAACTCAGGAACTGAACATATTATTCTTACCATCTCTACCTCCCACTTTTTTTGCTTTTAAAAATGAGAATGACTGTATCTATCTCTCACGATAGTTTTGAAAATTAAAAGATAATTCTTACAATGCACTCGTGTTGGTTGCTTTCTCCCTCCCTGTTCTGTCCGACTTCTCTGCCTTCTCCACCCTCTTCTGTGCCTCAATGTTGATCCCTACACACTGCAATGCCCACACGCCCCGGGGCTGGCTGGTTTCTGGTTGCTTCTGGCCAGTGCAAGGCACTGACAGGAGACAGGAGAAGAGGAGAAGGAAGTTGGTCTTTCTTTTTGGCTTTCTCCCTCCTTACATGTCCTTGTTCTGGCACATTATGGCAAGAGATTTGACCCTCTTCCTGCCCCATGGCCCCTCTTCCACTGCACCAGCTCTTAGCAACACTTCTACCTCTTGTCCTTTGGGTTTAAGAGCCATAATTGATGGCTTTATCCTGTTTGTAGCCCCTGGGCCCTTCAGCATCTGTTGTTCAGTGTCTCTGCCCAGTCCTCTGTAAAGAGTACCTTCTTTAAAGGCCCTTGAGTTGAAATTATCTGAGTGGAATTTTGTTTCTTGCAGGACCTTGGCTGATGTAGCATGTTACCAGTTGAGTGTACATCTGGCATGTAGTTTATCCTCATTAAATATCAACCATTCTTATCTTCATTCATTCTTTTGTCAGGCTTATTTAGTACATGTGTCTTCCTTGTGCTCAGTTCAATCAGTGTTACATAAATTTATAGTGTTACCTGCTTCTTTCTCGAACACCCACATTACTCAGCAGCTTGTGGATCAGAGACAGACATCCATCCATCTGCAACTTAAACCAAGAAGGCACTGAACATTTCTATGAGAACTTTCTCCCTTACATTTCTGAAACAATTAACAAATAGACTTTGAAACCAAGGATCAAAGTACCGGCTTTAAGTAAATATTCTATTAGGCTTACTACAGAGAGGAGCTAGGAGAGGAAAAGGCAATGAATATGTGTAACCCATAGGGCAAGTGGATCTTTAGAGAAAGTCAGTGGCCTTTCTCCTGGTGATCACCTTCCATTTAGTTAAGGCCTCCCTTCGTTGCAGAGCATGAGTGACAACGAAAAGACAGAACAATTTTTGCTTATATTTTCAAGAGGATGGCAGTTCCTATTTTAGGGTCAGATGCAGGGACCACAAAGTGAGAGATAAGCCTGTCTTCCTTATAATAAGGGGTTGCATGAAAAAAACCTTTTACTGTGCTTATTGTCTCAATGAGAAAATGCCTTTTGTAAATCTGTGTTGGTGAAATTATATACCAGTGAGATGGCAGTCATCCAGACTGTCTTGGAAAGTCTCCATCTGGAACCGACAGAGACTTAAAATTTTATACCAAGGTTTTATGCCATAATCCTTATACACCATTCCATTAGGATGTTCTCCATGCCTGCTCCTGCTCCGCCTGCAACTCTGAAGTATTTTTGCTGAGTTGCTTCATGCCCAAGGGCTGTACTCTTTTCGGACAAGCAAGGAGTGTAGGGTCTTGGGAGACTGTGCTCTACTCTGCAGGTAGGGTGGGACAAGAAGCACACGTGTGGTGACAATGATGTTCAAGATGACAGTGATGCAGGAAGAGACTCTTAACACCAGAGGCAAACGATGAAGGCAGAACTTGGAAGAAAAAGAGGCCTCAAGCTCAACACTGAGAAAGTCCTCAAGGCTTTCTGCTCCAATGCTCATTGTTGAGAACCTGAAGCTGTCTTGCACCTGTGCCTACTCCAGGTGAGAAAACACACGCTGTCAACTACCGTGTTAAGTAGGTTGGAATTCTTGAGGTTGCCTTTGACCTGTATTTCATGATAGTTCTTTCAGGAAACCTTAGATTGCATTTCTGCCATCATTTCTGTTTGAATTTGCAGTTACCTAAAGGATGTATGCTTTCTGACCACATTGATCCAGGAGCCTATAAGAAGAAACAAAACTCTTTGTTTGTTTGCTTGCTTTGTTTTTCAGACATTGAGAAATTGTGACAGAGCTGGTCAAATGTACAAATGTGATGTCTACAATTGTGCTTGGTTGTGAAATCTTCTGATGTCTTGTCTCAGTTCATTATCAATTGCAACACTGCTGAAAAAAATATAAAACTCTCCAGTGTCTTTAGCAGGATAAAAAAAAATATTTCAGGCCTTAAAACTCATGACAATAGCAAACCACTTATTTCCTTGAAAGAGCAAAAATGTGTGTTTTCCCCCTAGTGCTCCCAACATCAAAAATTTATTCTCGTCTAACAATTTCAGTTTAAGGGCTGGAAATTACTTAATCTCTACATATAACATCCCTATTTGCACCATATATTGATTCTGGTAACCTTTCACACCTATTTGATCATTCAATTTTCAAAATTGATTTGCAACATAGCAAATAAAGGCATCAGCAAACAACAAAATGGTTATTTTTAAATTACACACACAAAAAAACCTCAATATGCACCCAGAGGTAAAAATCTGATCTCTGACAAAAGTAAATAAAATAAGAACTAAAGCCTCCTAGCACCCAATTCCCAAATTTCACAGTACTATATCCTTCCTGGGTTATAGCCATGTTAATAGTTTCTTCGATAGGTGCTCAGAACTGGACACATGCACACATAGATACCCATGTGTATAACTGTAGCTGTACTTATACTCACACATAAATATACACTTTTTATAAAAATACTACTGTAATTAATGCACTGTTAGGCAATCTGATTTTTGCATTTAACAATAGTACACAAAAATCTATCATTCTTTTCAACAATTGAAGTGTATTTTATAAGAAAACAATTTTTCTATTGATGGACACGTAGGTTATATTTAGTCCTGATTTTTATTCACTCAATCGTTCAACAAATTTTTATTGATTTCCTATTATATGCCAGATTTCTGCTAGGGGCTCAGCTAATAGTGAACAAATCAAATACAGTCCTAGCCCTTCAAGAACACAGATTCATGTGAGGGAACGCACACAAAAAAAGTCAATCAGACATAAAGTGACATACTTACAAATGGAGTTCAATGCCATGAAATCAACAAAGATGATAAAGAGATAGAGAATAATGGAAGTTTCCATGTTAAATAAAGTATTCAGGAGGGACTTTGGTGAGGAAGTATTTGACATCCTAAGGACAAAGGAGCATCCATTTGAAAGGTGGAGAAAAGAGCCCTTCAAGCCTACGGATAGCATGTGCGTATGTTCTGTGGCAAGAGCTGGGCATGTTCAAAAAGTGAAAGAATGCCAGTGGTCTGGGGGTGCTGAGAGAGGCAGAGAGCTACAAGCTATTGCAAAGGGACCAGATGGCACAGTACCTCATATGCCACAGTAAGGCGTTTAGATCTTATCCTAAATGAAATGGGAAACCATTAAGTAGTGGATTGCCATGACATGATGTCTTTTTTTCTAGCTTTACTGATCTATAACTGACATATTATGTAAATTTAAGGTATACAACATGATAATTTGATACATGAATGTATTGCAAAATGATCACCACAATAAGGTTACTATCTCTAGCACTTCACATAATTACCTTTCTTGTGTGTGTGGAGAGAACATTTAAGATCTACCCTCTCAGCAACTTTTAAGTAATATATGATCCTGTTAACTGTAGTCTCTATGCTAAACATTAGATCCCCAAAACTAATTCATCTCATAACTGGAATTTTTCCCAGGTGACTAACATCTTTCCATGTCCCCCAGCCTTCAGCCCCCGGTAACCATCGTTCTACTCATTGCTTCTAGGAGTTCAGCTTTTTAAGATCCCAAATATAAGTGAGATCATACAGTATTTGTCTTTCTCTGTCTGACTTATTTCACTTAGCATAATACTATAATGTATTTTTAAAGAAGGTATTTGGCTGCTACGTAGAGAATGAACTAGGAGTCAAGAGGGAAAACTAAGAAGGGTGATTGCAGTTAAAAATTATTGTAGAATTGACCAAATACAGTCATTGACTTTTCCAAGTCAGCAAGGCTCCAAATTATGAGATTCTCAGTCAGAGTGCCAGCCTCGGGCAGAGAACATCTCATGTGCTATATTTCATTCCACCTCTGTTTGCAGATAGGCTCACTTAGCCTGAGTTTGCTAGAGGGTTATATTGTGTCTCACAGGCACATTTTGAGAATGGTGACAAAGTAAATACTTGACACTTTGGGTTTCTTTTGTAATAAGCTCACACATGCTTCTAGGGTTTCCAAGTTTTCAAATAAATATAAAGAGTACATTAAAAACTTAGTTTAAAAATTTTAAATTGTAGTAAAATATATATAACATTAAATTCATCATCTATTTTTAAGCATACAGTTCAGTGGCATTAAGTATAGTTACATGGTTGTGCAACCATTACCTACATCCATCTCCAGAACTCTTTTTATCATTCAAAGATGAGAATCTGTACCCATTACATAATAAGTCTCTATTCTCCTCTCCCTCAAGTCCCTGGAAAACACCATTACTTTCTATCTTTATAAGTTTGACTATTCTTGGCACTTCACATAAGTGGAATTGTACAATACTTTTCCCTTTGTGATTGGCTTATTTCACTTAGCATAACGTCCTCAAGGTTCATCCCTGATACAGCATGTGTCAGAATATCCTTCCATTTTAAGGTTGAATAATATTCCATTGTGTGTGTATATATAGTAATTTGTTCATCCATTCATCCATCAATGGACAACAGAAGTTGCTTCTGTCTTTTGGCTACTATGAATAAACTGCTATGAACATGAGTTCAATATCACTTTGAATTCCTGCTTTCAATTCTTTGGGGTTAAAAACTTCACATGTTTTGATATTGATTTTTTTCCGTAGTCACAGCTCCAAATTCTTGTACTGCTTAATGCATGTTATCAAATTAGAGATCATGAAAATGAGGGATCTAAGGTATAACCGATGAGGGAAACAGTGTGATGTCATAGAAAACTGTACATAATGTAAATTCAGCATAGCATGAGTGAAAGTCTAGATCCAACTCTTTGTAGCTTTTTGACCTTGGGCAAGTCAATTTTTCTGAGTCTCAGTTTTCTCATCTCTAAAATGGAATAAAAATGCCCACCTTGGGATGCCTGGGTGGCTCTGTGGTTGAGCGTCTGCCTTCAGCTCAGGGCATGATCTTGGGTTCGGGATTGAGTCCCACATAAGGGTCCCTGCAAGGAGCCTACTACTCCCTCTACCTGTGTCTCTGCCTCTCTTTCTGTGTCTCTTATGAATAAATAAATAAAATCTTTAAAAAAAAAAGGTCCACCTAAACTAAATGTCCACCACGAAACTGTTATGAGAATCAAATGGGAAAATGTAATCAAAATACTTTAAAAATTGAAAAAGTAAAACATATATATGTAATATTAGGTGATAGTTCTGCAACTATTTGTCTTCAAAAGCTCTTTAATGTCCATTATTAGTACTTATTTTTGTCTTGTTTTTAACAGATTTACCAAGAATTTGTCAATATAGCCCACATAATAGCTGCACGTGTTTAACCTATACAATTTATTAAGCTTTGGCATGTGTATACATTACCATCAAGATGATGAACATCACCTCCAAAAGCTTCCTTATTGCCTTCGTACCCACCCCACTACCATCACTAGCAAACGATGATAGGCTTTCTGTCTCAGAGTTTTGTTTGCATTTTCTAGAACTTTATGTAAGTAGAATTATTCAGTATGTAGAATTATTCAGTGTAGAATTATCCAGGTCTCACAGGATGGGGTTGCAATGCCCTAGTTTCCTTCTCACTTGTTAAATGATGTCTTATGAGCCCATCTGACCCTGCTGACTTCCTCATAAAAGAAAATCAAGGGGAGATATAGGGGGCCAGAACACCCTGAGAGAAAGAGAGAGAGAGAGATCATTAACATCATATGTACTTATGGCCACACCATTTATACTGCAAGAACACCTGAATCATATTCTGAGAGAATACTACTTTGAGATTAAGCGTAGAAAAGGAGATAAATTGACAAGAGTGCAAATGTGAAGTTACAAGGATGTTCACTGCAACTTGAAACAGAGAAAAATAATTGAGAAAAACTTAAGTGCTCATTAATAAGTGGTTGTTTAAATAACTTAAAACCATGTAAGGACATATCTGCATTCATTGCCATTCAAAGATATCACGACTTCAATTTTTTGAAAAAGAAAGCTGAAGAATAGGATGGGTGATATGCTTTAATTTATATAAAATTATTCACAGCAAACTCTCTACTAACATAAACTAACCACAAATGTCAAATGCATTCTGGAAGGATAACCACCCAAATGTTGATAGCAGCTCTTTTGAAATCTGGCTGATGAGTCTGGTAGTAATGATAGTGAGGGGGTTCTTTTTACTCGATAGCACTTCAATTTTCTACAAAAACTATTTTCTTTGAAAGCAGATAGATAGAAAAGCATGAGGTGAAAAGCATGAGGTGCTGCTGTACCAGCCAGATCTACTCTCAGCTAGGCATTAATTTTAGAGATATACGCTTAGAAGATGTTTGCAAGGGGTTATATATAAAATATTAACAATAATTATGTTTGGATAGTGGGATCATGGATTTCTTTTACGTTAAAAATTTCTGTATGATCATTTTTTAAAAAAATCCAACCCTGCATCAGTGATAACAGTAAATACCTTCTGCTTGGAAAGTAGAATAACATGAAAAGACATTCTAACCTGTACTTCTGGTCAATAAAGTAAAAGAACAGTTCTGTATCTTTGCATTATAGTAAAAGGGAAAAAATTTAACTACTTCTGGTATAATAATGGATGTATTTAAGCTTCAGACTTTTTTTTTATCCAGTATTTGAAGGATTCTCTAAATATAATGGTTATTTTTGTCACAGAAATGCCAGCAATTGTCATAGCATGGGAAACCAATATCAAACTCTCTAATTATTGCACTAAGAAACTCATTCATTGTAATGATTTCTCTGCTGTTATTGAAGAACTAGAAATTTAATAAGAGTATCTATTCATAGTCATTTATTGACCTCAAACTGCCAAGTCATTTAGGACAAGAATATAGGCCAAATGAAGTAACTTGTTAAAGAAGTTACGAGTATGAATAGCCACCCTCTCCTTTATTTAAGCCCATAAAAAGATTTTTTTAAATATACTGAACATGGAAAAGATATTGTAAAATGAATGAAAACACTCTGCCAGGGTGAAGAATTTTAAGAGGCATATGACTAAATCAAGTCTTACCTTCTTCCTTATGAGTAAAGCATCAGGGAAGTGTATAATTTTAAATCATATTTTGGCAGATACAGAATTGAACAATTACAATAGGAAAATGCTCAGAACTGAATTATATATTCTTGGGAGTTTCTGAGATATCTAAAAAGTAATATCCTTTTTTTATTATTTTTAAGATTTTATTTATTTATTCATGAGAGACAGAGAGGCAGAGACATAGACAGAGGGAGCAGCAGGCTCCATAGAGGGAGCCTGATGTGGGACTTGATCCTGGGACTCCAGATCACTCCCTGGGCCAAAGGCAGACACTCAACCACTGAGCCACCCAGGTGTCCCAAAAGTAATATCCTTAAGGAAAGAAACCGTCCTTAATTACTTTGAAATTTTAGGCTTTAGCTAGGCAAAACTGCGAAATGACTGAATAAATAAATTGGGAATTTATTGATTACATATCTAATCTGCTGAATAGGTATTACGGTGAAGTAATGATACTGCCAATACCATTAAGGTGTTCTCTCATTAACCTACTCTAATTAAGCTTCCATTCTTTCTGTTCCATCAAAACTACTTTTGCCGTGATCATCGATGGTCTCTAGCTTGCCGGATCTGGTGGCCTTTATTTTACTCTGTTTTACAGTTGTTGGTAGGCTAGATTGTTCTTCCTTTCCTGAAATTATTTTCTTTGCTTCAATGACAAAATATTATTCTGTTTGCTCTCAGTTTCCTGTGTTGGTGTCTCTTCTACTAATTAAATTGAAAATGTTGGTGGGCTTGGTAACCAATATTCTTTCCTTTTTTCCCTTTGTTCTCTAATCACAGCCCCTTGATCGCAACTGGTTATAAATACTGACTCCTCTCTTCCCTGTGTCCTCACAGTGCTGATCTCTTCCCTGTATTCAAACTCAGCTATCCAATTGTCTATTGGATCTCTCCAGCTAGATTTCTAGTAAGCATTTCAAAAGTAAGAGAACGTTTGATTTTGGACCCTGCCCCCCACCAAAACTGCCCTTACTGCCTATAAATGACCCCACTTTCCACCTACTGTCTTGAACCAAAATGTAGGAGTCAACTTTGATTTCTTTCCTTTCCTCATTATCTCACAATCAACTCAATTCGTGTTAGAATTGAAAAAATGTACTAAGTCCTCTCTTGTTTCTCTGCCTTCAAACTACCACTTTCATTCAAGCCACCATATTTTTCCTATACTTAAGTAGTTGTCTCCTAACTGGTACCCCTGTTTCCCTTCTTTCCATCCACTTTCATCCCCAAACTATTTTCCACAAGAAATGGCATTTTTAAGTGTGAATTAGATATTGTTTCTCTGCTTAAAACTTCCCATGATCTTCCACTTCCTTAAAATGAGGTAAAATTTTCCTACCAAAGCTCAAAAGATCCTTTGATTTTTGTTCCTGCCTAACTTCCCAACCTTGTCTTCTATAATGATCTTCTTACTATGCTTGATAGACCCATTGGACACCTCTCTGTTTACCATATTTTCCAAACCTAATTCCACCATGAAATCTCTGCATTTGCTCCCCTCTTTGTATATAATAACCTCCCTTCCCCCATTCTCTTTTCAGGGTAGGCCTCTATATAATAATTTAAAAGTTAGCTTAGATGTTACATTCTTACAGAGGCTCCATGACCAGAATGAAAGCTCCATGAGAGCCAGGAGTCTAACAAGTTCATCTTCCATTTCCATTAAATTGCCAAACTTTAATCATATTTATTTATTGAACACTTCATACAAAGGAGAAAAGAAAAAAACATCTTTAAACATTCATTCATTCATTCAACATTTATTAATTGCTAGGCACCATGCTGGCACTGAGTATATTGTGATGAACAAAACAGACTTGGTGATCAGAGTTCTCATGATGGATTGATATAGATATATAGAAGGATACAAATATAAAACAATGATACACACAAATATAGTTATCAAGTATGACCACTATTATGAAGGAAAATAACGAGGTCTATGAAAGAAGATCTCTGGATGAGTGGGGGGATGGAATAATTTAAATTGAATCAGAAAAGTCTTCTATCACAAAATGACATTTCAAGTTAGATCTGAGAAATAAGTAGGAATTAGACGAATAGGTGGACATGTAGATTGGGATTCTCATAAAGCAACTATTAGCACTACAAAATCTTATGACAAACTTTCATATTAAAAGCTATCTAAAAGGGTAGTCATGTTTCATATAACTCATACCCTATGTGATCTGCCATTGAGTCTTCCAGATTTTACTGCCCTCATGGAAGGAGTTCTTAAACAATAACCTGGTCTTCTTGCAGACTTTCCTATTCTGAGCCCCACTCAAAATGGTAAGTTTTTTTTTGTTTGTTTGCTTTTGATTTTAAATTTGTAGTAAAGATGTCTAAGTAGTATTCACAGCTTGAAATATGCTACTTCCAGAACCCAGAGTGGCTTGCTCACATTGGACTTCCTCCTTTGTGTCAGAAGATGCACTGTGCAATAATTTGATTTTATATACATAATATATATACATATATATACACTATATATATACATATACATATATATGTATTTTAAGAGAGAGAGAGTTTGGGGGGGTGAGCTGAGGGGGAGAGAGAGAGAGAGAGAGAGAGAGAGAGAATCTCAAGCAGGCTCACACATAGCATGGGAGCCCGACTCAGGGCTCAGTCTCACAGCTCTGAAATCATGATTTGAGCTGAAATCAAGAGTCAGACTCTCAACCAACTGAGCTACTCAGGTGCCCATGATTTTACTTTTTGAAGGGATGCCCCACTGTGCTCCTGATAACTGCCCTAAACATTTTATAGATGTGATAAGCCATTAATATCTGTAGGACTTACCTCCTATTTTTTGGATAGCTATAAAATAAGAAAGTATTGAGAAAAAATAATAACATTAAAAACTCTTTAGTCATATGGAAAACTTGCTATGTTAGCACAGTAATTGACTTGCCAGTATAAAGTGGTACTTATACTGACTGCAACTCTAAAATATGATGTATGAAGACAAACACTGGATGGCAAAATATGACAAATAGATTATCTGGAAAGGGTAATTATGGTTCATTTCCCCTAATATTTCAGAAAATTTCTCTTAAAACCAACGAGGAAATTATCTTCTTGTATATCTTTGGCAAAAAAGCAGCAAAGATCTCACACACTAAATTTGTTAAGTTACATTCTTGCCGAGCTAGTCTACTTTTATTTTATTTTTATTTTTTATTTTTATTTAAATTAAATTTGCTAACATATAGTATAACACCCAGTGCTCATCACATCATGGGCTCTCCTTAATGCCCATCAGCCAGTTACTTCATCCCTCCAACCCACCTCCCCTTCAGTAACACTCAGTTTGTTTCCCAGAGTTAAGAGTCTCTGATGGTTTGTCCCTCTCTCTGATTTTTCCCACTTAGTTCTTCTCCTTTCCTTATGGACCATTGCACTATGTTCTTATATTCTACATATGAATGAGACCATATGATAATTGTCTTTCTCTGATTAACTTATTTCACTCAGCATAACACCCTCCAGTTCCATCCACAACAATGTAAATGGTAGGTATTCATCCTTTCTGATGGCTAATATTCCATTGTATATATAGGCCATATCTTCTTTATCCACTCACCTGTTGAGGGACATCTTAGCTCCTTCTACACTTTGGCTGTTGTGGACATTGCTGCTATGAACATTGGAGTGCCCCTTCATTTCACTACATCTGTATCTTTGGGGTAAATACCGAGTAGTGCAATTTCTAGGTCACAGGATAGCTCTATTTTTAACTTCTTGAGGAGCCTCCATGCTGTTTTCCAGAATGACTGTACCAACTTGCATTCCCAACAACAGTGCAAGAGGATTCCCCTTTCTCCACATTCTCACCAACATTTATTGTGTCTTGTCTTGTTAGTTTTAGCCATTCTCACTGGTGTAAAAGTGGTATCTCATTGTGGTTTCCATTTTTTTTTAAATCCTTTCTTTACCAATTCACAATACTTGTGCTTCCTCTGTTAATTTGCAGTATTATAATAACACTTACTTGCCCTATGACTTTTCTGATTGGCTCTTGGCTTCTTTTGTGAAAACTGTTACATGTCCTTTTGGGGACTTGGTTAAGATTTCAAGGGGGTGGGGAAACAGACTCCCTCACTTCCTATCTCTATGGCTTTTGTAAATGTCCTAAACCTCTAAAAAATGCCTGTATCCAAGTACCAAAGTCATTTAATCATAGCTGATTTGCTGGAGGGTTGTTTTTTGTTGTTGTTGTTGTTGTTGTTGTTGTTTTTTGTATCTGACACCAGTATTCTAATGAATCAACTATACTTTGAATCTCCAGGTGATAAAGATACTGTTGTTTTGTTTTGTTTTGTTTTGTTTTGAATTGAATTGACCCTGTACATTTGCCCTGGAAGGATCCTTTCAGAAAGTCTGGAACCATATGGCCAGGCTGGGGCACAGGTTGAAGGAATTAACTCTGGTAGGTAACCCTTAAATGACCCCAGTGGTGTTCATCAATGAAATGAGCCTTTTAGTCAGGTTGTTAGAAGTGTAGCTCACCATCTGTGTTATTATGATGATGATGTTACAAGAATTACAGGATTGCAAAGCAAGTGCTAAATAATGACCTGGGACCTCATGGCTGTGAGATATATGGAATTTATCTTAATGCTTACAAGTGCAAAACTTGACCCAATGAATTTCATAAGTGGTAGGATACTTTAAGTCCTCAGATTTTCCCAGAATCAGGTCTTTTCCTTTACTAAATGCAGAATCAGCTGTAGGCCTCAGGAAAATGGAAAGGGAAGGCTTGAGTTGTTGGCCTAATGTTTGCAGCTCTGATTTGAGGTTGCTTGTTGTTGATTTCACTCTGATCTTAGGGACCTCAGTTTCCCAGATCCCATTTTACTTCCCAACATGTGAAGAGAAAAGAAAACGTTTTAAAAAATGTTGAGCACCTATCATGTTGCAGTGACTACTAAGCACATATTTTAAATGATGGTATTTCATTTTCATCATATTCCTTCCATTTGGCTTCATAACATCCATAATAGTGGTGAAAATTTAACACTTACAAAGTAGAGCTTTCCCAGTAAGTGCAGAGCTGAAATATAAACCCAGAGCTTTTTGATTTTAAAACTGCACTGAGGGGGGCACTTGACTGGGTGAGCACTGGGTGTTATGCTATATGTTGGCAAATCGAACTCCAATAAGAAAAATACAAAAAAATAATAATAAAACTGCTCATTTGACATGCTGTGTCTTCTTTCACAGCAAGTATCCAGTGACAAAACCTCTGCCCCTTTTCCCCGTACCACAGTGACTCAGTGCCTGCCATGTTCTCCAATTCCTTTTAGAGGCTATATTTTTTACCTTCTACTTAGTTCTTAGATGTCCTTCCTCTAAACCTGAGTCTCCCTATTACTACTCAGAGGTGACTGCTGGCTTGCACTTTGGAACATTACCAATCATTTGCTTCTTTTGCTCTGAGACAGCTGAGATCTGTGGTTTAGCATGTGTGATGGTTAATTTTATGTGTTAACCTGGCTAGGCTACGGTACCCAGTCATTTAATCAGACACCAATCTAGGTGCTACTGTAAAAGAATTTTGGAGATGTGGTTAACATCTACAGTCAATTTATTTTAAAAGAGATTGCCCTTGGGATTGTAGGTGGGCCTCATCCAATCAATTTACACCCTTAAGAGCAATTTACACCCTTAACCTCCTAAATAGGTTTTTAGGAGAGGTTCTGCCTCAAGACTGCAGTTTCAATACATCACATCAAGAAGAGAAAGGATAAAAATAATATGATCAATAAATGCAGCAGAAAATATATGACAAAGTACAGCATCCATTCATGATAAAAACTCTCAAGCAAAGTAGGTTTCAAGGGAAGATATCTCAACAAAATAAGGGACATCTATGAAAAACCCACAGCTAACATCATACTCAATGGTGAAAAACTGAGAGCTTTTAATGTAATGTCTGGAACAAGACAAAGATGTCCACTCTCGCCACTTATATTCTACATAGTGGTGGGAGTTCTAGCCACAGCAATCAGACATCAAAAAAACAAATAAAAGCATCCAAATTGGCAAAGAAGAAGTGCAACCTTCACTATTTGCAGATTACATGGTAATATATATAGAAAACCCTAAAGATTCCACCAAAAAACTGCTAGAACTCAAATGATTCAATGAAGTTACAGGATATAAAATCAATGTGCAGAAGTCCGTTGCCTTTCTATACACCAATAATGAAACAGTAGAAAGAGAAATGAAGAAAAGAATCCCATTTACAATTGCACCAAAAATAATAAACTACCTAGGAATAACCTTAGCCAAAGAGGCAAAAGACCTGTACTCTAAAAAGTATAAAACATTGATGAAAGAAATTGAAGATGACACAAACAAATGGAAAAACATTCCATGCTCATGGACTGAAAGAACAAATATTATCAAAGTGTCTATAATATCCAAAGCAATCTACAGATTTAATGCAATCCCTATCAAAATACTATTAGCATTTTTTCACAGAACTAGAACAAATAATCCTAAAATTTGTGTAGAATCTCAAAAGACCCCAAATAATCGAAGCAATTTTGAAAAAGAACAAAACTGAAGGTATCACAATCCCAGATTTCAACATATACTATGAAGATATAGTAATCAAAACAATATAGTACTGGCACAAAAATAGGCACATCTTGATGGAATAGAATAGAGAGCCCAGAAATAAGCCTACAGTTATATAGTCAATTAATCTTTGACAAAGGAGGAAAGAATATCCAATGGGAAAAAGAGTCTCTTCAAAAATAGTGGTGGAAAACTGGACAGCTACATGCAAACAATGAAACTAGACTACTTTTTTATACCATACACAAAAATAAACTCAAAATGGATTAATCATCTAAATGTGAGCCCTGAAACCATAAAACTCCTAAAATAGAACACAAGGACACCTTCTTTGACATTGGCCATAGCAACTTCTTTCTAGATATATATCCTGAGGCAAGGGAAACAAAAGCAAAAATAAACTATTGGGACTACATTGAAATAAAAAGCTTCTGCACAGTGAAGGAAACAGTCAACAAAACTAAAAGGCAATCTTCAGAATGGGACAAGATATTTACAAATGACATATCCGATGAAAGATTAGTATCCAAAATATATAAAGAACTTATAAATCTCAACACCCCCAAAACAAATAATCCAATTAAAAATGGGCAGAAGACGTGAACAGATATTTTTCCAAAGATATCCAGATGGCCAATAGACACATGAAAAGATGCTCAACATCACTCATCATCAAGAAATGCATATCAAAACTACAATGAAACACCTCACATCTGTTAGAATGGCTAAAAATCAACAGCAACAGCACAAGGAACAAATGTGGCAGAGGATATGAAGAAATAAGAACTCTCTTGCACTGTTGGTGGGAATGTAAACTGCTACAGCCACTGTGGAAAACAGTATGGAGGTTCCTCAAAAAGTTAAAAATAGAATTATCCTATGATCCAGCAATTGCATTACTAGGTATTTACCCAAAGAATACAAAAATGCTAATTCAAAGGGATGCATGAACCCCTATATTTATAGCAGCATTATCTAAAATAGCCAGATTATGGAAACAGCTCAAGAGTCCATCAACTGATGAATGGACAAAGAAGATGGGGTGTATATACACAATGGAATATTACTTAGCCATAAAAGAATAAAACTTTGCCATTGGAACAACATGGATGGAAGTAGAGGATACTCTGCTGAGCAAAATAAATTAGAGGAAGACAAATACCATATGATTCCACTCATCTATGGAATTTAAGAAAACAAATGAGCAAAGTGGGAAAAAAAAACAGAGAGAGACAGGCAAACCAAGAAACATACTGTTAACTATAAAGAACAGACTGATGGTTACTGAGGGAAGGGGGGCAGTTTACTGGGGGGTTTGGTTAAATAGGTGATGTGATTAAGGAGGGCACTTTTGATAAGTACTGAGTGTTGTATAGAAGTGCTGAATCACTATATTGTGCATCTGAAACTAATATTACACTGTATGGTAACTAACTGTAATTTATTTATTTTTTGATAAATTTATTTTTTATTGGTGTTCAATTTACCAACATACAGAATAACACCCAGTGCTCATCCTGTCAAGTGCCCCCCTCAGTGCCCACCACCCAGTCACCCCCACCCCCCATCCTCCTCCCCTTCCACCACCCCTAGTTCGTTTCCCAGAGTTAGGAGTCTTTATGTTCTGTCTCCCTTTCTGATATTTCCCACACATTTCTTCTCCCTTCCCTTATGTTCCCTTTCACTATTATTTATATTCCCCAAATGAATGAGAACATATAATGTTTGCCCTTCTCCGATTGACTTACTTCACTCAGCACAATACCCTCCAGTTCCATCCACGTCGAAGCAAATGGTGGGTATTTGTCGTTTCTAATAGCTGAGTAATATTCCATTGTATACATAAACCACATCTTCTTTATCCATTCATCTTTTGTTGGACACCGAGGCTCCTTCCACAGTTTGGCTATTGTGGCCATTGCTGCCATAAACATCGGGGTGCAGGTGTCCCGGCGTTTCACTGCATCTGTGTCTTTGGGGTAAATCCCCAACAGTGCAATTGCTGGGTCGTAGGGCAGGTCTATTTTTAACTCTTTGAGGAACCTCCACACAGTTTTCCAGAGTGGCTGCACCAGTTCACATTCCCACCAACAGTGTAAGAGGGTTCCCTTTTCTCCGCATCCTCTCCAACATTTGTGGTTTCCTGCCTTGTTAATTTTCCCCATTCTCACTGGTGTGAGGTGGTATCTCATTGTGGTTTTGATTTGTATTTCCCTGATGGCAAGCGATGCAGAGCATTTTCTCATATGCATGTTGGCTAACTGTAATTTAAATAAAAACTTCAAAAAAAAGAAAAAAATCAATGTGCTGACTTGGTTAATAGACAATGTGTTTGGTAGCCAGAAGTTTGAAACATTTTAGAAAAGTAAAAAGTTGATACATCTATAAAATTTATGGATCATATCTATGTGACAATGATTTGTTTATGCACAAAGAAAGCCCTTAAATTGAAGAATTTTAATTGAAGCAATTCCTCTTCCTTATTTATCAGATTTTATGAAAATTCAAAAATAACTCATAATATGTCACTCAATTAAAAAGATTAATTAACCTGGATTAACAGGAAAATTTTGTTATGATGCTGAGTTTTCTACTGAGAATTAGTCATTATATTTTTAGCCCATATGACCACCAGATCCTGGTATGTTTTAAGTGAACACTCCTTTTCTGTAGATTGATATGCCAATGTGCCTTGTGGTTTGATCGATTCCTTCAATCCTACATTTATTTATCAAATGTTTATCGGGTTTCATTATAGGCATTGGGCTATGCTCTAAGGATTACAACAGTGAGAACAGGGACCCTTCTTCTCTTCCATGGACCCAGCTAAATAAGATACATCCCAGCAATCAGACAGTGAGGTGAGTGTTATAGAGAACAGATTGCTTTGGTAACACTTGGGAAGGCAGCTAATCCATACTTTGGGGATCAAAAAGGCTAAGGGTAAGAACTAACTAGGCACTGATCAATGAGCAAGAGCGGGGTGAAGAGGGGTGGAGGGGGAGATGTTTGCTCTAAGAGAGACATTGATTGGTAAAGACCAAGGGATGGGAGAGTTCGCAGTGTGCCCAAGAAATGAAGGATATATCTGGAACATGTAAAGTAAGGAGGGTGTTGGAGGTGGAAAGAGGGGTAGTAGGAAAAGAAGCTGAAGACATAATCAGGGACAAGGCTGTAAATGTCACATAAAGGAGTTTGGACTTGAACGTGATGGTGATGTAGACTCTAGAGCCTTGCATCTTAGACTGAACCAGCAACCTAAGCATGGAAGCTTATTCCATGTACAGCCCCATCTGACTTATCTAATCAGAATTGGCATTGTAATAAGACCCTCAGGTAGTTCTTATATACGTTAAACTTTGAGGAACATTGATCTAGAACCATTAATGACTTTAATCAGGATGTGCTAAAACAGATCTTTGACCTAATTTAGCCCTTGCTGTGGGTTCTGATCTGACCTGGACCTTTGTTTCTTTGCTACCTTTCACATCTCATCTCTCCTCATCTCTCCTTCCCCAGTCATTATGTTGTAGTGAGGTGCCTGTTTCTGAATACAGGAAACATGTTTCAGTTGTAGAGACTTTGCCCTGGCTCATGATTCTGCCTTGGAAGCTCTTCTCCAGATACCTACACCTACTCCCTCACTTCATTCTAGTCTGTGCTCACATATCACCTCTGCAGAAAGACCCAAGACCTCCCTATCCAAGATACCTGCCCTCTCATTCCCCTTTACTTTAATTTTTATCATATGTCACTACGTGACACTGACATGTTATATGTCATAGTTTTATTTTTTAAGAAGATTTACTTATTTGAGAGAGAGAGGTGGAGGAGAGACAGAGTGAGAGAGAGAATCTCAAGCAGATTCCCTGCTGAGCACAGAGCCCCATACTTGATCTTAGGATCCTGAGATCATGACCCCAGCTGGAATCAAGAGTTAGATGCTTAACCAACCAGTAAGATGCCTAAGCCACCCACGTGCTCTTAGTTTTATTTTTTTAAATAAATAGCTGTGTATTTGTTTATTCACTAATGGACTCACCCACTACAATATAAGTCTCTTGAAAGTAGGGACTATTCTCTCATGTTTATTGCTGTACTTCCAGCACTTAGGTATTCAATGGATGTTTGCAAAATGAATGAATGATTGTATAAATGAATTAGAGGATTAATTAAAACCAAAAGAATCAAACACCAAATGTATGGAGGCCTAAAGCTACCTATCACTGACTCCCTCAAACAAACATTCATTTTGTAGTGCAAAAGAACTAAATCTTCCTAAATTTAATGGCTCTCACAGTGGGAGTGAGAGCTCATAGAAGAAATTTTCTGACACTCAGAAAGTATTGTAGAAATCTTGATACGATGGCAAATTTTCCCATTCAGTTGAAGATTTAGGGATCTTAGGGTCAAGAGTAACTGATGCATATGCAAAAGGACGGCTAAATTTTAAAGACAAGGATGAAATGAGCATTTAAATTTTTAAAAATATCAAACACCAGGATTCGTCTGCTGCTGTTGACATAGGAGGAGCACAGAATTTATCTTCAAGAATCCAAAGAAAGAGAAGCCATTTTTCCTAAGAAACTAGGCAGCAACACATTGATCAGTCAGTAAATACTCTGTAAATACCTACGGACTCACTGCCATGCATCCGACTCTGTTCCAGGCTTTGGAGACCAAGAAATACACTGAAATCATGCTGTTCCTGCCTTCATGTTTCTTACATTCTGGGGTGGAGTCAGGGGGACCTTTCTAGGTAGGATTAAAATTTTAATTGTGCTCCCCCCCCTTTAACACATTTATACTACTTCATATGTTAAATTATTAGGATTATTATAGCTACAAATATGTCTCATTTTGTATGACTGTATTAAGGTAAACTTGTCATAAAGTGAAATTCACAGATTTTAATTGTAGATTCTGATGGATATTGATATATGCACATACCCATCTAACCACCACCACAGATTGTTTTCATTGCACATTTATTATTTTGATGTCCTCCTGATGAACTGACCCTCCTGTCTTTATTAAATGTCCTGTTTCTCACAGGTAACACTCCTGGTCTTAAAGTTTGTTTTGATGGGATGCCTGGGTGGCTCAGAGGTTGAGCATCTGTCTTTGGCTCAAGGCGTGATCCTGGGGTCCTGGGATCAAGTCCCACATCCAGCTCCCTGCAGGGGGCCTGCTTCTCCCTCTGCCTATGTCTCTGCCTCTTTCTCTGTGTGTCTATTGTGAATAAATAAATGTAGTCTTTTAAAAAAATAAAGTTTGTTTTGACCAGCTTAGTTAAAGGTTTAACTTATGTAAAACAGCTAGGGGCATCTCTCTCTATACTCATCTGACGTCTAAGTATTTAACTCAGGCCAGTGGATCTGAGCACAGCCGACCCAATATCCACGAGGAGGATGCTCTGAAAAACTCTTACCCTTACCGTAAGTACCTTACCATCTTTATATGCCTTTTTCAATTCTTCAATTTCACATCCTACCCCTGAATTTATGGCGTGAGGCTGTTTACTTCCTTTCTTGTATTCAGTTCCATATTTAATCTTGTATTTGATAGCTGAGATGGTGTCTGAATTTGTTTTTGTCCCATGATAATTTGTACACTTTAGGATCAACTGGCTTCTAGTTTCTCTAGGTAATTATCCTGCCAGATTCAGCCTTGGCTTGTCATAGCAAGCTAATGTGGATCTATTTTATTTTTATAGTTTTTATTTTTTTTTAATATTTTATTTATTTATTCATGAGAGACACAGACTGAGAGAGAGAGGCAGAGACACAGGCAGAGGGAGAAGCAGGCTCCATGCAGGGAGCCCGATGTGGGACTCGATCCCGGGACTCCAGGATCACACCCTGGACCAAAGGCAGGCACTAAACCGCTGAGCCACCCAGGGATCCCGCTAATGTGGATCTAAATGGACAATGCAGCTTTAGCAGGATCTCTAGGAGGGAGGGACTGCTGTTGAAGACCTTCAGCCCTCAGTTTTGGTGAAGAAGCATGGAGATAATCTTTCCTTGAGCTTTATGTAGTCATAGTCCAAATTTAAGTACACATCCTGGTTTCCGTGGTTGGCTTTGAGTGTTTCCCAAGCTTTCTGAAGCAACACATCTATAAATCTACTTTTAGTTTGGTCACTTTTATTCCTGCCTACTTTTATCCAATTCAGTGTCAATTTTTAGTAAACTTGCAGAGGGTGATTTTATGTCTAAATTCTGAGGGTAATTTACTTAATTTCACAATAAACAGGTGTTTAGGGACTTCTACTTTGCCAGCTATTCTGCTAAACACAAAGCTCAATAGTTAAGAGAAAAGTTCTACATGCAAACAAGTCATTGTAATGCGCTTTGAAAAGCCCTTTATGATATAAACACCAAAATGTACTTATTCTGACAAACATCAAACCTTTTCAGAGATGCAACTCGCAGCTTCCCAAGCAGCCTAATGCAGGCTAAGGGTTCCCAGAGAATATACAAGGTGGTCTAAGGAATCTGTAATTCAAAAATTTCCACAAGAAACTTCAGCATTCTATAAAGGTGAACTGTATCACTAATGGGGAGAACAAACACATCTAAACTTGCTTGTGTTATTTTTCTTTGGTTATCCAAAGCTGCAAGACAGAAACTGTAAATTTAAGGAATGCTTTGTAGTGTTGAAGTTAAGTTGAAACTGCTTCAAGTTCCTTTACCACAAAAGAATATGCTGATGTAAGTGATTAAAATTCTGCCATTCTTCTGAATGTCTTTGTAAAGTCATAAAATACACAAGGATATTTCATGTATGTGGGAATAATTGTTCTTAAGCAAAGTAAATTACTTTGAGCAGATCAAATGTGAAACTCCATTCTTTCTAGCAATACCAGCAAATAGTTCTAAAGAAATACAATGCGTACCTGTTCTCCCAAAGCCTCTAATTACACATTATTATAAGTATGCATGTCCTGTTATACAAAGTTATGATTTCTGTTTTATTGTGAGATAGTAGTCATGTCTTATGGATAATGCCACACCCTTGAGGGAAGGATTATCTCTTGAGGAAGAAACTGGGAGTGAAAAAGCATATTCTTAGAGGCAATAAGGAATACCTAATCATAACATTATGGCCCAAAGTCTTAGGGGAAAAAAATTGTAACTCTAAGGACAAACCTGACAAAATTGCCATGCACAAAGTCATCTTCATATGTTTTGAAACATATCATTTCTATTTGTTGTTTAAAGGAAGAAAAGTCACATTTCTTAATTAAAATGGAAAAAAAAAGGAAGACAACACTATTACCCGTCTCTTGTGGGTATTAACTCTGATGTTGGTAGTGTTGTTTGTGTGTGTGTGGAGGTGTGGGTGTGTATTCATTCTTTAGTCTGCAAAGATGATTTGTTACAGCTGTATTATAAATGGCAATGAGGCCTGTATGGGGAGTGAAAGGAGGAGAGACTAGAAAGACAGGCAGGAATGATATCACTAAGACTAGGTTTGCTAGCCTAAGGAGTTTGGATCATAGGTAAGGGCATTTATTGGTATAGCCAATTAAGTTTCAAATATTTTAAAAGGTGGATTGATTGTGTGAGAAATTGGAACAGTGAGAAAAATGTGCAATGTTCACATGAGAGAATCTGATGGTCTACACGGACATAGAAGCACTGGAAATAGAAGGATGAAAAAGAAGTAGAGAGTGGAGTTGGATGGACTGAGGGTAAAGAAGGGAATTAAGATGCATTTGAAACCATTCTCCAGTACTAAATGTTGGAGGGGGCATTTAAAATATAGCATTATGAAAAAAAATAAAAAAATATAGCATTATGTATTCAGAAATCAATGTCATACACTACATCAACAAAACAAAGGATAGGGGTGCCTGGGTGGCTCAGATGGTTAAGTGCCTGCCTTTGACTGAGGTCATGATCTCCAGGTCCTGGGATTGAGTCCAACATTAGGCTCCCACCTCAGCGGGGAGTCTGCTTCTCCCTCTCCTTCTGCTTGTGCTCTCTCTGTCTCTTTCTCTCAAATGAATAAATAAAAAATCTTTAAAAAAATAAAAATAATATGATCATCGCAATAGATGCAGGAAAAGCATTTGATAACTGATAAAAGTTCTCAAAAAAATGGGGTTAGAGAGAACATACCTCAACATAGTAAAGGCTATATGTGAAAACAAAACAAAACAAAACAAAACAAAATACAGCTACCATCATATTCCATGGTGAAAAATGGAGATCGTTTCCTCTAAGGTCAGGAACAAAGCAAGGATACCCACTCTCACCACCTTAACAACATAGTACTAGAAATCCTAGCCACAGTGCTTATTAAACCAGAAAAAGAAAAAAGAGGCATCCATAAGGGTAAGGAAGAAGTTAAACTATCATTTTTTGCAGATGACATGATACTATATATGGAAAATCCTACAGATTCCACCAAAAGACTATGAAAAAAGAAACAAATTCAGTAAAGTGAAAGGATCCAAACAACACCCAGAAATAATTTCTATACACTAAAAATGAATTCACAGAAAGAAAAATTAAAATAACAATACCATTTACAATTGCATCAGAGGAAAAAACTTAATCATAAGAGCTGAAATACCTGTATTCTGATAACTATAAAATACAAATGAAAGAAATCAAAGATGACACAAACAAATGGAAAAATATTGCATGCTTATGGAGTAGAAGAGCCAATATTGTAAAAATGTCCATATTATCCAAAGGAATCTACAGATTTAATGCAATCACTATCAAAATACCAACAGCATTTTTCACAAATCTAGAACAAATAATACTAAAATTTGTATGGAACCACCTAAGACCCTGAATAGCCAGAGCACTTCTGAGAAAGAAGAAGCCTGGAAGTATCACAATTCCAGATTTCAAGATATACTACAGAGCTGTACAGAGTCAAAACCTTATGGCACTGGCACAAAGATAGACACATAGATCAATAAAACAAGATGAAGTCCCCAGAAATAAACCCACATATATACATATGGTCAATCAATCTATGACAAAGGAGGCAAAAATATACAATGGAGGAAAAGATGGTCTTTTTAATAAATGGTGCTGGGAAAACTGGACAGCTACATGTAAGATCATAAAACAGGACTACTTTTTTAACAGCACACACACACACAAAAAAACCCTCAAAATGGCTTAAAAACTTAAATGCAAGACCTGAAACTAAAAATCCTAGAAGAGAACATAAGTAGTAATTTCTCTGACATCAGCTGTAGTAACATTTTTAGAGATAGGTCTCCTAAGGCAAGGGAAGTAAAAGCAAAAAGAAAGTATTGGGACTATACCAAAATTAAAAGCTTTTGCACAGCAGAATAAACCATCAATGAAACAAAAAGACGACCTACTAAATGAGAGAAGATATTTGCAAATGCTGTATCCAATAAGGGGTTAATATCCAAAATATAAAAGAACTCCTACAACTCAACACTAAGTAATAATAATAATCCAATTAAAAAATGGGCAGAGGACCTGAATAGACATTTTTCCAAAGAAGACATACAGATATCCAATGGACATATGAAAGGATGCTCATCATCAGGGAAATGCAAATCAAAACCACAATGAGATATCACCTCACACCTGCCAGAATGGCTAAAATCAAGAAGACAAGAAACAAGTGTTGGCAAGGATGTGGAAAAAAAAAAAGAAACCGTTGTGCACCGTTGGTGGGAATGTATATTGGTTTAGCTACTGTGGAAATCACAGTAGCCATATGGAGGTTCCTCAAAAATATTAAAAATGAAAATACCATGTGATCCAATAATTCCACTATTGGATATTTACCCAGGGGAAATGAAAACACTAACTTGAAAAGATATATGCATTTCTATGTTTCTTGCAGCATTATTTATAATAATCAAGACATGAGGGGGGCACTTGATAGGATAAGCCCTGGGTGTTATACTATATGGTGGCAAGGTGAACTCCAATAAAAAAAAATATATATCTATATCTATATATATCATTTTTGCAGATGATATATATATCATTTTTTGCAGATTATATATATATTTTTTAAAAAAGAAATAAACCTAAGTGTCATCATTAGACAAATGGATAAGGAAAGTGTCATATATATATATTTTTTTTTCTTTTGCACAAGTATTAGTCATTTACTTTTTGAATCTTCATTAGCAGAGTTCTCTGGTGATGAGATCAAATAATTGAGTTATAAGAAAAAGAAGTGGGTCATTTGTTTCCCAGTCATATCCCCCTGTGAGAATCTGCTTCTAGTTGAATATACTGATCTAGGTTCAACGCTGCCTGGATTCTGACTGACAACAAGGCCAAGCTGATGGATTTCAGATTCGCTCGGCTAAAATAGGACTCTGGCAGAGAGTTACACCAGAGTAAAGTGAAGAGAGAATCTTCCAGGTAATTTTGTTAGGAGATGCATCTTCAAAAATCTGAATTAAAGGGATAATCCTTCAAATGGGACTATAACCTACAGTGCAGGGCCTCCAGTTCATTCTTTGAAGGTAGGTATGAAATGGATCATTAATCCATTTCAAGTCAAAGGCCTCAAAGTTCTCAACAATGCGTGTCAGTGTCACAGACTTGTGGCCTGCAGCACTATTCCACTAGATATGGAACAGGATCAGACTCTGGGTGGTGGGTTTATTGTGCTTCCTATCTTTCACCTTAATGCTGGGATCCTCCAAAAATCCTACACACACACACACAAGAATATTACACAGCCATGAAAAAGGATGAGATTGTGCCATTTGAGACAACATGGATGGACCTAGAGAATATAATGCTATGTGAAATAAGTCAGACTGAGAAAGACAAATATCATATTATTCCACTCATAAACAGAAAAAGAATGAATAAACAAAAAGCAAAATCAATTTTCCTAACACCATTTGCTAAACAGACTTTTTTCCATCAGATATTCTTTCTTGCTTTGTTGAAGATTAATTGACCATAGAGTTGCAGGTTCATTTCTGGGTTCTCTATTCATATCCATTGATCTATGTGTCTGTTTTTGTGCCACTGGATTCTATGCCGGAAATTAATAACCAGTATATGTTAACTAACTTGAATTATTGAATTTAAATTTAAAAAATACCTTTATGGGAAAAAAAAAGCAGAATCTGACCTCCGAACACAGAGAACAGACTGATGGTTGCCAGAGGGTAGGAGGTGAGAAGTTGAGCAAATGGATGAAGGGGATTGGGAGATACAGGCTCGAGTTATAGAATAAGTAAGTCAGGAATAAAAAGCAGAGCATAAGTAATATAGTCAGTGATATTGTGATAGTGATGTAATGGGAAAGATAGTAGTTATAATTGTGGTGAGCACAGCATAATGTATAAACTTGTCAAATCATTAACTTATACACCTGAAAGTAGTACACTATTGTGTGTCAATCATACTCAAATTTGAAAAATAAAAAATAGTATTATGCACCTGAATCTCATTCACCTTTGTCAGACCAATTGGCTCATATTTTCTTTCTTTCTTTCTCTCTTTCTTTTTCTTTCTTTCTTTCTTTCTTTCTTTCTTTCTTTCTTTCTTTCTTTCTTTCTTTCTTTCTTCTTTCTTTTTTCTTTCTCTCTCTCTCTCTCTTTCTTTCTTTCAGATTTTATTTATTTGAGAAAAAAAAAGAGAGTGTGTGATCAGGGTGAGGAACAGAGGGAAGAGCAGAAGGAGAGGGATAAGAAGACCCCCTGCCAAGCACACAGAGCTGGACACAGGGCTTGATCCCACAACCCTGAGATCATGACCTGAGCCAAAATCAAGAGTTGGACACATAACTGACTGAGCCACCCAGGAGCCCTAGCTGACATACTTTCTTATGATACTGGAAGACCGTAAATGAATTCAGCTTTTCTAATTAGAAAATGTTTTGAAATATGCAAACAATAGAAAAATGATAGTGTAGTTGGAGTAAACATTACCGTTGGTAATCATTTTTCTATTATGTCTTTATGTCTAAGGCTATTAATGAATCTAGCTCTCAGCAAAAGAGTGTACTGTTCAACTGTTGTACTGTTGAACGCTTTCCAGGCTCTGAAGAACTCTTGGTGGGGGGTGACAAAAAAGGAAATTCGTAGCTAATAATCTTTAGATATGGTCAAATATTCTAAATAATATTGCCAAAATATTTCCCACATTTTTTTAAAGGCCAAAAACCTATTTCCTATTCTGCTAATGTTCTAAACAAGAGTTTAAATTGGGAATTCATATTAAAGTCTCACTTGGGGGACACCTGGGTGGCTTAGTGGTTGAGCGCCTGCCTTCCGCTCAGGGTGTGATCTCTGAGTCCTGGGATAGAGTCCCACACTGGGCTTCCTGTATGCAGCCTGCTTCTCCCTCTCTTCGCCCTCTGCCTGTGTCTCTCCCTCTCTCTGTGTGTCTCTCATGAATAAATAAATAAAATCTTTGAAATCAATCAATCAATCAATCAAGTCTCACCCAGGAGTACAATACTTAGTTCAATTTTTGTGATACTGTTTTTGAATACATCGTATTTTCAAAGGAAGCATAATAGAATGGATTTATATAAAGCTAATGAGAATGTTAGATGCTTATAAATTTTCATTTAAAGATATTGTGACAGTCTTAAAATATTTATTCCAAATATATCATTTATTCAAGAATATTTATAGCTTATAGATACAGAAAAAGGGATAACAAATAAATACCCAACAGTCAGAAATTAATATGTGAAATTCTCAAGGTCGCTGAGACAAGGCCAATAATAAAAAATTAATTGTGATTCTACAAATTAGTAACAAATATTAGGAAAGGGCATAAGAATATAATTTTAAAAAAGAAAATAATTTGATTTATAATAGCATAAAAATAAATCAAATTCCAGGGCAGCCTGGGTGGCTCAGCGGTTTAGCGCCTGCCTTCAGCCCAGGGTGTGATCTTGGAGACCTGGGATCGAGTCCCGCGTCAGGCTCCCTGCATGGAGCCTGCTTCTCCCTCTGCCTGTGTCTCTGCCTCTCTCTCTTTCTCTTTGTGTGTCTCTCATGAATAAATACATAAAATCTTTAAAAAAATATCAAGTTCCTGGGAATAAATCCAACAAAAAATATTTAGGACTTCCTTATCTAAAAATACAAAAATAGTGCGGAAAGAAATTAAAGATCTAAGTAAATGGAGAGATGTATCATGTTCATGAATTGGAAGATTCAATTTTAAGATGTACTCCCTCCCAATCCATCTGTAGCTTGAACACAAAGACGAAATTACCAATAGAATTTTTTGTGACGTGTTGATTCTGGTTACACTGTGTTTTATATGATATTCTTTCTCTAGTTTCTTAAGGCGGACCTTTAGATCACTGATTTGAGATCTTCCTTCTTAATGCTGTAACTTAATCCATAAATGCTGTTTATATGTCAATCTCACACTTTGATATACTGTGTTTTCACTTTCATTTAGTGCAAAATGCTTTCTAATTCTTCTTTGACTTGTCAGGGTTGACTGATGGGTTATTTAAAAATGTATTATTTGATTTCCAAATATTGGAGATTTCCCAGAGATCTTTCTGTCATTTTTTTTTCTAACTTAATTCCACTGTGGTCAGATAATATGCTTTGTATGATGTGAATCCATTTAGAAGCATGAAGTGTCTCAGAAAAAGTCAATTTTGGTAAATGTCCTACACACACTTGAGAGGAGCATGTCATTCTGCTCTTGTTGAGTGGAGTGTTCTATGATTTTGAATTAGGTCAAATTGATTGACAATATCCAAATCTTTTATATCCTTACCTTTCCTTACCCTCTTGTTCTATGAATTATTGAAAAAGGGCTATTAAACTCTGGTTATAATAGTGAATTTGTCTATTTTGTGTTTCAGTTTTTGCTTCAGATATTTCAGGGTTCTGCTTTGTGGTGCAAAAGTGGTATCCTTGACATCCATATAATTCTTATGCACTAATTATTGATTTTATTATACCTTCTCCTTTCTCTCTTCCTTTTCATCCAGTTTTTAAGTTGTGCTGTTACTACTTCATCTACACTTTTCACATTCACATAACATTCTTCTTCTGGCCCTACATCTTGCATTTGTCCTACTTCTCAAAATAAATATATTCAAAGCTGACCATAAGCCCATTTGATAAAGTTTTCCCAATCAGTTGTTGTTTTTGGATGTATCTCTTTCCTTAGAAAGGGTTCATCAGTATGTTAATTACCTTTTGTGTTGTTTTGTATTAATTTTTTTTTCTAAATCTTTGTATATCTTTGCTGGATATAAAATAATTGGCTCAATTTCTTTCCTGGAATTTCTTAACATGAAGCTTCACTTTTGCTTTGCTTTGCATGTTGCTATTTACAAGTTCAATGCCAACTTGGCTTGCTTCATGATTTCTTTTTTATCTTTAAGGTCAACTTTTTGAGTAGGCTGTCTAGGAGTTACTTGTTTTGGGTAAATCTTCCCAGATTACACACTGAGCCTTTTTATATGGAAAGTCAGATTTTCCTTTATTTTTGGAATATTTTCTTAGATTATAGATTTAAACATTAATTATATTCTATTATTCCATTTTTCTTCAAGGAGTCAATTCACATAGGTTGGAACTTATTTATTTTATAATCTTAGTCTATCTTTTTATCTTTGTATTTCAACTCATTTCTCAAATCTTATATATTTAATAAAATCTCTCTCCAGTATACTTTGTAATTATTCTTAATTTATTAGAGATGCATTTTCTTCAAGTTTTTCCTTTTTTTTTTTTTTTTTTAACAGATTCAGCAGATCTTTTCTACTCTCTTCTGTATCTTTTTTTTTTTTTTTTTAATTTTCTGATTTAGGGCACCTGGGTGACTCAGGGGTTGAGCATCTGCCTTTGGCTCAGGTCATGATCCCAGAGTCCTGGAATGGAGTCCCACATTGAGCTCCCCACAAGGAATATGCTTCTCCCTCTGCCTATGTGTCTGCCTCTCTGTCTCTCATGAATAAATAAAATCTTCTAAAAAATTTAAAAAATAAAAATTTTCTAATTTAGAATTTTTTCATATTTGCATAGATTTGTTTAAGAATATTTAATGCAAAAAAAAGAATATTTAATGCTAGTTAAATGAGTATTATAGTTGCTAGTTGAAATGTAGTATTATAGCTTTCCTTTGATTTGGAGTCAGTTTTGGGGGGAGAATTTTCATTAACTCAAATGTTTTGATTTGAATTTTTCCCCTCCCTACAGTAACTTTAAATCTATGTTGTCTGCTGATTCTAAAATGACTTATATTTTCTCGGAAGCATTGTGTGTATGCAGGTAAGAGGTGTGGGATTTTGGAGGCTTCCTAGGTCTCTTTGCTCAGGAGCTTCTTCTTTTGGTACAGTGAAATGTATTTTTTAATAGTTGGACCCCTCTTTGTTCAAAGAAGGGTTGATGCTTCTGGATTTTGATGTTCTTTTCTTTCTGTAGGACCCTTACTTTCTAACACTTTCATGGTTCTTTCCCTTCACCTCTGAGCCTCCAAGAATTGTCCCAGAAGTGGTAGCTTCCCACGACTGCTATCTGCAATCATATGCATTTTCAAGTCTCTTCCTTTTCTTACCTCAACATACAAAAGTCTGATCTAAGAGGTCTTGGATATATTCTAAGTATTTTCCCACTCTGTGTGGGGTTCACCTGTCCTCTTTCCTTTCTAATCTTCTTACTGTCAGCTTCACTATAGGCTATGAAGAAGACATGCAATTTTTGAATGTATATTTACATACTTACATATCAATTGTATTTTATAGAATTCTCTGTCTCTTAGCTAAGCTATATATGTAGGCCTTGGGTAGTTGTTCTTGTTGATCTGTATGTCTATTGGAGAGTGCAGGGAAAGATTCAAGTTAAGATGACCTCCATTATCTTATATGAACCTAAAAGTTCTAAAATATTCTTATTTTTACTATGAAATTCATGCCTAAAGATGTGATCATGCAATTTCACAAGGAACATTGATTAATTGATTCTTATGCTGAAAAAATAATGGATCTTTGGAGCCCATAATATCTGTATTAATATCCTTGGTATGTTGCTTAGTATCTATGTAAACTTAACCTTCATGTCTTTACCTATAAAAAGCAAATAATTATCTCAAATGATATTGTTAAAGCTAAATGATATAATAAATATAATGCACTTAAAAGTGCATGTCATTATAGGATATTTCCTTTCACATTTAGAGAGCATAAGCTTAATAATAAATGTACCTGTTAAGTGGAATCAAGAAAGGAAAGCTATAATGGGTTAGGGAAAATGATTTTTAAAGGTATTATTAATATCTGTCATTGCACATATCTACTGTTATTCATGGAAGGAGCTCTGTCACTTTAGCTACACTTGTAATGGAGGTCATTCTATTGATGTGACATATGGCTACTAGTGGATTAAGATATTTATTAATTTGCTTTTTATAAAAGGAACAATCAGGATGGCATATTAGAATATTATGGAAAAACATGTCTGCTCTAGTGAATGGTCTCCTTGAAATTGCTTTTCAAATTTATTGTTGTTCTATTCTGAAAGTCTGACATGAAATATGCTATCAAATAAGAAATGATTTCTTAACTACCTTTATTCACAAGAACGTAAGCAATAAGATGGTAGCAAGCATTGTGGAAATCATGTTTTGTCCTTTGAGATCCTTCATGATTCAATGCTTTCTTAGTAGTATCAATTTTAAGAATTAACCTTTTTTTCACCACTTTTGCACTAACAACATTAACTGAAATCAAAAGGGAAGAAAATCATCCAACACTCCCTGCAGCCCAATAAATTAAGTGGTTTACTTGTTTCCTTTGTGTTTTGGAAATATGTATATATATTTTCAGAGCTTTAAATACAAGGATTGTAGCATAGAATCACTTTTGTATCTTGCCTTTATAAAATGGTTCATAAGCATACTCTAATTAGAATGATGTAAACAATGTGAGTATACATGGACAAAGACTGAACAAAAGTAGTAAAATTGTTCAGGAAGATGTAATAGTGATTGGTCTTTGTCCCTTTTTTCAAATTTGCTTTAATATTGTTACATTTCATTTCCTATAACTATACACTAACAGCTAACATATTGATGGTATTTTAATCATCCCAGGTATCCTATCCTATCTAAAATGTTTTACATGCAGTATCTTATTTAATTCTTACATTTTTGAAAATAAAGGTGAGTCACAAAGAGGCAAAGTATTTTGATTGGGGTCATACTCTGAAGGGACTTTCCATAAATATGATACTTAAAGGAATTTATGACTATCGTGTTAATAGTTGAATCTTTTAATTTTTAAAATTTCATTTAAATTCAATTAATTAACATAAAATGTATTATTAGTTTCAGAGGTTGAGTTCAGTGATTCATCAGTTGCATATAATACCCATGCTCATTACATCATGTGCCCTCCTTAATACCCATCACCCAGTTACCCATCCCCCCATCCCCCCCCAGCAGCCCTCAGTTTTTTCCTATAGTTAAGAGTCTTTTATGATTTCTCTCCCTCTCTGATTTTGTATTATTTTTCCCTCCCTTCCCCTATGATACTCTGTTTAGTTCCTTAAATTCCACATATGAGTGAAATCATAATTATATTGCTCTGATGGGCTTATTTTGCTTAGAATAATATCCTCTAGTTCTATCCACATCATTGCAAATGGCAAGATTTCAGTTTTTTGATGGATGAGTAATATTCCAGTGTGTGTGTGTCTGTTGATGGGCATCTGGGCTCTTTCCGTAGTTTGGCTATTATAGACATTACTGCTATAAACATCGGGGTGCAGGTGTCCCTTCAGATCACTATGTTGGCATCCTTTGGGTACGTGCCTAGTAGTGCAATTGCTGGATCATAGTAGGGTAGCTCTATTTTTAACTTTTTGAGGAAACTCTATTAATAGTAGAATCTTAATAAATTATATTAAATATTTCCCTATTAATGATATTTAGTTTGTTTTCTAATCTAAATTATGGTGACAGAAGCACCTGTTGTGTCAAGTATGAGTATCTTTTAGTAAGTGCTGGTTATATATGCAACAGACAATATTTCATATATTAATCTAAAGATAGGCAGAACCTGTATAGTAGTAATAATAATAAGTATAGCATTCATTGAGTTTTTCTGTGCCAGACACTGAAACATAATGATATAGTACGATTATTATTCTTCTTGGTTAGAGAGAAGGGAGGGACCTGCAAGTTTGGAAAATTTAACTTGACCAAGGTCATAAAACTAGTAAGCAGTACAAGTGAGCAATGGACCATGCCAGAGAAAAACCTCTGACTACACTGCACTACCTATTCTTTGAGTCATTAAACAAAACAAAACAAAACAAAACCCAACAAACAAAAATGCTACTTTATATGAATGGTGCAATTTAATTAATCCAGAAGCTTGACTATGTAAATTATGCTTTGTAATGTTAACTTCCTATATAATGTGTGACTCATAACTAATTCAGTTTTCTAGTAGAGTCATTAAAGAAAGATTTTTAAAAAGTAAATTGATTTTACTGATGTATTTTATTTAAGACAATCTACCCAAAATAGGGGATCCCTGGGTGGCTCAGTGGTTCAGTGCCTGCCTTTGGCCCAGGGCGTGATCCTGGAGTCCCAAGACTGAGTCCCACATAGGGCTCCCTGCATGGAGCCTGCTGCTCCCTCTGCCTGTGTCTCTGCCTCTCTCTCTCTCTCTCTCTCTGTGTCTCTCATGAATGAATAAATAAAATATTTTAAAAAAGACAATCTACCCAAAATATTATCATTCCATCAAATGATCAACATAATATTATCACAGATATTTTACATTCATTTTGTGGGGTTGTTTTCAAAACCTAGTCTATATTTTATACCTCTGGTATGTTTCAACTCAAACCAGCTACATTTCAATTGTTCCTTGGCCCTGTGTGGCTGTTGTATGGGATGGAGTAGCTCCAGATGGTAGATACTATCTCAATGCAGTATATTAATCAATAATCAAAAATTTCAAGGCCTGTTTTCATTCAGAGTGATCAACACCAACTGCATGTGGCTTGGTTTAGCACAGAGGAGGCCATTCAAGTTTGGGTTTCTTTCTTAGTTTGTATGTTCTGTTAGGTTAGTGGAGAGCATCTGTATTCAGCTGTATCTCATAATTCCATAAAATTCTAGGTTTGATTAAATGAATGTGAAAATTAATAAAAGGAAATCTCACTAAAATAAGTGGGAGGCTAGAAGGAGAAGCCTTACCATTCAACATCAATTATAGGCAGAACTGTCAATTACAGAGCCTAACAGAAGAATCCTCAACAGGAAAGAATGATCGATTACAGGCCCCAACAGGAAAAGATGTACATTGAGTCTTCTACAAGAATAAATAAAAAAAAAAAAAAAAATAGTCTAGAACAGGAGTTGGCAAAGTGCAGGCCATATATATATATATATATGCTTTCTTGAAGAAATTACCACCATAAAGATAAATTAACTGCTTTACTTTGTATATCATCATTCATCAAATTCTTGAAATTAAATGCAGTGGAGGTTTTCTGCCTCTTTGATTTTTCAATTTAATCTATACATGTATATGTAGTATATGTGAATAAAGCACAATTGTGGTTTTGAAAAAAAAAAAAAAAAGAAAAAAAAAAAGAAATCAACTATCCCTGTAACTCAGCCAAGGAAAAACATTACCACATTACCATCCTGAACTCTTGCGATTCTCCAATGGCTTTTCGTTCAAAACAACTCTTCTCAACTTTCTCCTCCTTCTCCACAAAATAATGTTCCTCTCCTTTGTTTGTAGGACTTGCCTGTGGTTTGGCCATAGCTTGTGTGTCTCAATTGCAATTCTGTTATTTCCAAATAAGCCCATTTTTTGCTCATAAGATAGCTTTTATTTTGAAGGTTAACACTATCCAGAGATCAGGTATATTTTGCAAAAAGATCCTTTAGATAAGAACTTATCTCCTTGCTAGTGAATCTTATCAGAGTCTTTAAAAGATATTGGGTCAAGGAAATAATATTTCAGGTGTTGCAAAGGAGGGATAGGAAGAATTAAGACCCTTGTTAATTCTATTCTCTCAATGCCCCAGTTTTGGTAAGGGTAATGGCATCAAGTATCTACAGAATAGTTGGCTTTGGTAAGGACTGCCACAGGGTTTAGGCAGAACTGAGACTTTACCCATTTCTCTTCCCTGCATTTTGATTAATGTGGCCATCTTTCATTCTAACTTTGGTTACTCCAGATAAAGTTTCAAAATGTGTGTGTGTGTGTGTGTGTGTGTGTGTGTGATTTGAATAGACCAAGAACTTAAAAATAAAAGATAAAAGCATTTGTCATGAGATTATATTTTTTATTAGGATGAACATGTTTCCTATAAAGACAACCATAAGGGGCACCTGGGTCGTTCAGTCTGTTAAGCCTCTGCCTTGGGCTCAGGTCATGATCCCAAAGTCCTGGGATGGAGCCCCATGTTGGGTTCTCTGCTCAGCAGGGAATCTGCTTCTCCCTCTCTCTCTCTGCCCCTCCCCCTACTAATGCTATCTCTCTGTCAAATAGATAATTTTTTTTAAAAAGACAACCATGAAATATTTACATTTCTGACCACAAAATAAAAATGAAAACAATTTTTTATTATAGTTTTTACAGTTGAAAAGAACCACTAAGTTTACTTCATACAAATTTTATTTCAGCAACATCCCAACAACTGGCCATGGAGTGAGCTTTCACTTTATACTCCGCTAATGGTAAATATATTATTTCACTAGGCAGCCCATTTCATCTTGGACCAACTATATATTATAGACTGAGTATAAATCATTTATCTTTCATTTCAACCAGTGGGTTCTCATTTTGCCTTCCAGAGTTAGACCATCTTAAATCAAATCTCTATACCATGTTAATTTTTTTTAAACGATTTTATTTATTTATTCATGAATGACACACACGGAGAGAGGGGCAGAGACAGGCAGAGGGAGAAGCAGGCTTCATGCAGGGAGCCTGATGTGGGACTCAATCCGGGGACTCCAGCATCAGGCCCTGGGCTGAACGTGGCGCTAAACCGCTGAGCCACCCACAGATCCCTACCATGTTAATTTTTGTGAAGACATGAGGTATGGTGAAATGAACACTGAACTAGGAATCAAGAGACTTGAATTCCTGTTGCACCTCTCCCATTAAGTAGCTTTTTAAAATATAATATCTATGTATTTCTTTTTTTTTCTGATATCTGAAGGTGCAGGATGGTGGTAGTAAACTAAATAACTACTCAACCCCTTTGCATATCTCTTTTCAGTGGCTTTAGCACTGCTACAAATTACAGGAAAAGTTGAGGAGAGTCTTTCATGTGTCTTGACAGTGACCTTGTGGCACAGAAAGTTGTTGCTTGTCCATTATTTCTGTTTCTGGGCACAATGACAATCTTTCCCTATCCCCTTGCAGTTAATGAGTCTTTGCAGCCGGATTCTCACCAAGGAAATGTAGATGGACAAACACGAGGCACCATTTCCAGTCCTGCCAGCCTCTACACTTTACATATATTCTCTCTCTTTCTCTCTCTCTCTCTCTCTCACACACACACACACATACACTTTCCTTATCTACTAACCATATATATATGTAAGGAACCTGATACAAGACATTAGGGCCCTAGAAGACAGAGAAACTTAAAAGGGAGAACATACTAGCTTAGGTATCTAAATGACTGTGGAGGAAAGAACTTTCTGTCTGCTGTACACTAACTAGATTGTGACGTAAATGAGAAATAGATCTTCATTTAATTAAGCATCTGAAATTTTTGGGTTGTTTGTTATAGCAGTTAGTCTAGCCTTTATCTAAAAATAGCATATAAAGAGAACTGGAAAACTTCCACTTTTTCTTTACCCTGAAGGTGAATATGGAGTTAAATAATTTATGTACCACTTACTCATTTTCAGAGAGCTCCTCAATTATAATTAAGAAATTGTCACAATCCCTCATGGGGAAAGATGTACTTTCCTTCTCATTTTAGGCTACAGAATTTTGGGCGATGAAAAATGAATTGCAGCATACTCAAAAGCAATAACTATTCCACCAGGGTACAGAATTCATTTGTTAGAAATCAAAAAGCTAGAACTACCATGTTTTATTTGTATAATGCCCAGATTCATTAGAAATGCATGAATGACAGTTTTTTTCTGCTTTACGTTTTTTTTTAAATTTACTAAGGTGCCCTTTTTGATTAATGCCACTTCTTTTTTCTGACCATTGTGCCACATTTCTAGATGAAGCATATGACTGCAAATAGCACAGGCATATTAAAAATGCCAAAGTGCATAGTTTTTTGCCTTTAAAGTCCTTACATATTTTCATTTCCAAAATAAAGTTGGAATGATAATTTTATATCTAGGAAATGCAATGTCTTCTAATTAGGTTTTTCTGTCACTAGTACATATTGGAGATTAAAAACTTCATATTGATTGATTATAAGCACATATAGTGGGTATCCAATGAAAATGAAAAAAAAATATATCCTTCATTCTCTAATGCCTTCTTAGGAGAGTGGATTCTGGTAACTGGAAGACCCTTTATTTGCTGAGTGATGTCTGAGGGCATGCAGGTTTGCTTATTGGAGCAGCAACCAAACTGACTTCTCCTGAATAAGAACAGAAAGTTATGCAGAGTTGGGGAAAGATCTGGAAACAAAGAATGTTGGACAGATTAAATATTGAGTGGAAAAAAGGTGAATATGGAAAACTCCCTGGCTATTAGAGGATCTTCAGAAGAAACCTTGTGATGTGCTAGTGAGTATGTAAGAGAAAACGCTTCCTTTCCTTCGCTACCAAAGCAGTATCTATACTGCTGACTATGGTTTCTGCTCGTGACCGAAGTTCTGGTCCTGACTTTAGAAGGGTGTGAAGCTAAGATCGCAACAAAGGTCAAATCTTGGTTGATAAAGGAGTTCCCACTCATGTATTCAAGAAAGTTATTACTAAACACCAGCACTGGTCTATCTCCATCAATAATTTTTTATCTCCCTCTACCTACTACAGGACTTTCTTCTCAAGGTTCTGCTCTCTCTTCTACATTTGGCATAACAAAGGTCAGTAAAGTTAGTTTAGCAAATAACCCTGTGCTTATTTCCTGAAACTTAATCTTTGCCCACTACTGTTACAGAAGCCTATACCCTCTGATGGACTGTGATTTCACTCAGCCTTCCTTCAGTTCCATAGACTCTGATTTCTTAACTTTTTATTTACTGCACAGTTTTATAACGAAGAAAATTGCAAAAAGAAAACAATCCTACCATCTTAACATAGTAGCTGTTTCATATTTTTTGGCTGTGATTACTCCTTATTCTCATAAATCAACATTTTATATGGCCGTGCCTGCAGTATACACACACATTTGTGTTCTGCTTATTAAAATTTAATATGCATCATACAAATCTTTTTGTTTAAGTGTTGCTATGGTATCGTTTAAAAAAATACAATATTAAACATTGCAGTATTCCAACAGATTGATATGAACCTCAGGTTGTTTTCATTTTTTTCCCCTCATTTTTATAATGTCGTAAAGACTTCAATATTTTCCTTAAAGCTAGACCTAAAAAGGTCTCACTAGTTTGCTATGTGAAAACCATACTTTGGCTGCTTTCTTCTGTCTGGTTTGGAACATGACTCATCTAACCTTTCTGCATAAAATCTTTGTTGGCTGAGTATCTCTAGACCCTCATCCTCAGTAGCCTCCTGCATATTCCTTCAGGCTTGATTTGATAACTCATAGCCTGAATTTGGCCTTAGCTCAGCCTGAGATTAAACAGAAAGTAAAATTGTTAAAAATTTTTGGTCTAAATTATTTGGCATGGTTAACTGGAAGTTCATAATTAACAAGTGAATTCTGGAGATCTATTTAAATTTTTTTGGATAGGGAGAATTTATTGAATATCACAAAGAAAGCATTTTATTTAACATAGAAACATCATTTCATTTGAGTCCTATAAAACCTTACGAAATAGATATTATTGTTTTTCTTTTTTTTTCTTTAAAGAAAACAATGGCACAACTTTAACATGCCTAAGAATATATACTACCAGAAAATGGCAGAGGCCATAGAAACTTGAACCCACTTCTGTTTTAAGTTTCCATTGTATATTCTTGTATCGCTCATGTACCAGTGGATGCCATGTATGTATATCCCATTTACTTTTTATCTCCCACAGTATTATACAGATATTGATGAATGATGGGAGAAATGAACTTGATGCTCTTAGCTGTAGGAGGCTCACAGCAGCCATTAAGATCTTTCAGGAGTGTATTGCTAGGAATGTTGCTGAGAGAAACGTTGCCAATTACTCTATTTTGATATGCTAATGTCCTTTAAGGAGTGCTCTGAATATCTTGCTAGTTGTTGACACCAGGAGATGCAAAAGGTTCATTAAAATATTTTCTCTACTTTTGCATATTTTTGAAGACTTCTTTAGTAAGAGATTTAAAAAAGAATCCTTTTAGGGTTTGACATTCAGGCTGTGCTTAATGTTTTTAATTAATTTAAATTCCATTTGATATTCAGACAATGTGTAGTTATGGCATACTACTTTGTGCCAGGTATAGTGTTGACTCTTATTTGTATTGCTTTCAGAAGATCACTTTTCTCTAGTGTGTGGACTGCTTCACTGTTGTCCCTCAACTCCTGACAAGAAGGATGGCAGAGGTGGGCTCAGATCCTCATAGAAAGAGAACAGAAGGAACATCAGTTAGTAGGCAGCAGTGACAGGGATAAGTGCTGGTGTTTCTAATAAATTTTTTTTTGTTCCTCCTAGACTTAGAGGATTAGGGAAGTCTGTCAAGATACTGAGCAAGCATCTTTTTGCAAGTTGTGATTATTGGCATCGGGGCATGAGTGGCAGTTTCTGAATACAGGAACAGGAAGAGGCCAGTTGATGAAATTAGAATACAAGGCTGGAGGCAGACTAGGAGCATAGAGTAAAAGAGAAAAAAAAAAAAAAAAGAACAAATAATAAAGCAAAGCACAAGAGAACACATATAAATAGTAAGATAAAGTAGCAAATACAGTAGCTCTGATAATAAATTAAATAGATTATTAGGCTGGGAATAACATTGTCAACACAAGAGTGAGGGCCTACTTTTGTAACTATATAAAAATTAAAAAATTTTACAAAAAACTCCCATATTATATTCAAAATTTTAATGCAAAATCAAGCAAGACAGAAAAAATATTTATAATGAATATGAAAATTATGGGGTATGTTTTCTTAATATAAAAAAAAGAGATTACAACTTCATAAGAAAAGAATAAGCATAGCAGTTAAGGAAGTCAAGGGCTTGTAGAGAAGAAGTAGTTTGCTAAAAAGAGAAGTAACAATAGCCAACATATACACGGGGATATGAGTTGTCTGTTCTTTTTGTCTATTGTTTCATTTCAGGAAGACATAGGTCTTAAGTCTTCCCCCAGATGGCACCTCTTCATACAAACTAAGGCATTCAACGTTCTTTCCAAAGAAAAGTCAAGGCTGAGTTGTTCAAACAGCAGGACCTTCAAGAAACTCTCCATCAGTTCATGCTTCTATGTCTCTAGAATCACCCAGTTTTAACTGAGATCAGATTATTCATCTATATGTTCAATGTTGCAAGCAATCTAGTATTCTTTTAAAAAGTTCTCTTGTTTGAGTTAATCAGGGCCTATTTAAGATGCTTGGGATGAAGTAAATCTAATATGGAAAATAAGAAAATAAATTAAAAGGAAAGAAGATGCTACTTTTCTATAAATGTAATTTTTTTTATAAATGTCAAAATTAAATAATAGCTAGAAGTTATGGTCAAGGGGATAAAAAAAATGTACCTTCTTACAAACTTCTGGGAACTGCTACAGTTTTTCTGGAGGTAAATTTTTTACATTTTCTACCCATATAATACTATTCTTTAATTATGGAAATGAAGTTTATAAAAGATCTTACACAAGTATTATATTATACATAAAGATTTATAAAACTGAAAAATTATAAATAAAAAATGCTTACACTACAGAAGTGTTTAAAAGATCATTATGTACCTATATGATTAAAAACTTTGTAATCATTAGAATACATGTTTTAGAATAACATTTACCAACATGAGAAATTGCTGTTGACATACAGTTAGAGAAAACAAATCAGATTCTAAGATATGTATTATGATCTCAATTTGGGGTAAAAAGCATAGATTTGTGCCCAAAAAACACTAGAAAGAAGTATGACAATGTGTTATTTTTTTTCTGTTTGTATTTTAAATTTTTATTTTTTTTCCTGAAAGGAACACATCTTATTTTTAAAATCAGAATAAAGAACTCAAAACTAATAGGTATAAAGACATTCATATTTCATCTATTAAGCATGCATTTTGTGGTTAGATAGATAAGAGTTTGAATCCAAGTATGTCCACTACCCCTTTTTAAAAAAAAAAATATTTTATTTATTTATTCATGAGAGACAGAAAGACAGAGAGAGAAGCAGGCTCCACGCAGGGAACCTGACATGGGACTTGATCCCAGGACTCTAGGATCACACCCTGAGTCAAAGGCAGGCGCTAAACCACTAAGCCACCCAGGGATCCTCATGTCCACTACCCTTATCTCTTGTCTTACTTTTCTCATTCATAAAATGGAGATAATAATGGTACCAACTTCCTAAATTGTTGAAATGAAACCACGTACTAGTCATTGTGCCTAGCATCTAGAAAGTTCTCAAGAAATTTTAACTGCTGTTATTATAGTGGCTTTCTCTATTTAGATAATTAAAGCTATTTGGTATGCTGAATATTTGGTCTTCATTTCTCAATTCCCTGGTTACAGTTTTTAGTTAATTTTAATGCAATGTTTTGCAAATGTGTCAGTTCCATGATAATAAATCCTGTGATAGCATTTAGCACAAGTGCAAACAAAGGCTTCAGCTTTCCCCGTGGGTACATCACAGTAATCGTGGCATCCACAACAACATGCTTCTTGATTAGATCAATTAATTCAGGCAGACAAGATATTTATTTTGCATTTTTCAATCCTTATGTTCTCTGGTGACTTCCTGTTGTTAAATGCTTCCCTCTTACAGTTTTTTTCATGCGGACCAATTGAATGGTGTAATGAACTTTAAATGACATATATGAGAGTAATTTATCCAACACCAACTCACAACTGAAATCATGATCTATAAGAGATGAAAGAATGAGGTGCTAAACAGGGTGAGAGAGAACATTATAACTATAGATTACTTTTCTTCAAAACCTTCTTTAATACTTCCAAGTATTACACAGTTCAGAATTAGACACTGAGAAAAGATTAAACAGTTTTTCATGCTTATTAGTCATTTATTTGAATTTTTCTTTTTAAATTTTTACTTAGCGTCATTTGCTTCTTTTTATTGTTCTCTTCCTCTCTCCCCCTTCCCTTTCTCTCTTCCCTCTTGCAAAAAAGGGGAATAATGAAAGAACATAGAAGTATCTCACACAACTCAACAGCAAAAAAAATGCACCTGAGTATCACAAAGGTCTAGAACCAAGAACTGCAGAGAAAAAAAAAAAAAAAAAGAACTGCAGAGAATAGATTCTAAATGTCAATAAGGGAAAGTTCAGCAGGGAGTACAATCTATCATAGTCTCTTTCTAGTCTTTGCAACAGGTAAGGAAACACTAGAGAGGCAAAATTTTACCATTGTAATTAGAGCTAATATAAAGACCCTAACCCCTGGAACCTGGAGGGTAGGTTTTTAGTAAGTTGTGCTGGCATGCAACCAGAGCTGCTTCTTTGCCATGTCGGGAGCTACGTTTTCTCTCTAAAAAATCTGCATTAGTATTTTGGGGAACTTCTGCTTTGGGTGCTATTTCAGCTGTAAGAGTAGTGACTGCTCCTAATTATTATTCTTAAATTCTTTGGAGTTTACTTCTTCCAGGCCAATCCTTCATTATTCAAATCCCCATTAGACTTCATAATTTTTTATTAAACATTTCCTGTTCAAATCAGAGTGGTTTCTGTCTTTTGATTGGTCTCTGACTGATAAACCCCATTCCAAATTCTAATTGAAATCACTCTAAACATCACATTTCCTACCCTTTAAAAATCCCAATTAGCTTTTTGTCATTTTTGTTCCTAATATTGTTAATTGTCCTATTAAGAATTATTAACTGCCATTGATTTTTGCCTTTTTGATTAGATCATGATTTCTCGTTGACATTATGGGTATTTTGAACTGGATAATTTTGTTATGAGGGGCTTTCCTTTGCATTATAGACTGTTTACCAGCATCTCTGGCTAGGGATGTACTGCTAGGGCACTATATGAGGATAGCACCCCTCTTCCTAACTTGTACCAAATCAAAATGTCTCTAAACATTGCCAAGTGTCCCCTGGAGGCCAAAATCATTCATGCTTGAGTATCATTGAATTAGATAGTCTTCTCCCTGTTTTTCTTTTCTTTTCTTTTTAAAACATGTAGTCCTTTCATCCATTTGGAATTTATTTGGGATTTCGAAATGAAAACTGAAGCTTATTTTTCTCTTGCATATAAAAGCCACCATCCCAGCATAGATTATTGAACAATGCTTCTCTCTCCACTGATTTAAAAATCCTGTCATTATTTTTTATTTCTTATACATGTTAGTTTATGCTTTAGAACTGTTTTTCTATTCCATTAATCTTTCATTTATTTCTACAGTGTTTGCATAATTTTAGCTCTATAAAACACTTTAAAATATTTGAGAAGTTTGGGCCTCTAATAGTAAATAAACCATCTTTTTTTTATCTTTTTTTTTTTTTTAAGATTTACTTACCCATTCTTGTCCACTTGCCCTCCCAAATAAGCATTTAAATGGTTTTGTGAAGGTCTTTAAATGTTTAGATTTTGAATGAACTACAAGTCTATTAATCACAATAAAAAGAATTGACATTGTTATAAAGAGTAACTCTTTTTTATATAAGAACGTGGTATGGTCATTTCTTCTTATTCCCCTTAATCTACCTCAGTGAGTCTTTGTAGTTTTATTTATAAAAATACTGTACATTTCTTATTAAGTTTATTTCTAGGTATTTTCTCTTGAGATTAAAAATAAAGTTATTTGTTTCAATATGTTTTCTAACTGTTCATTGCTAGCTTAAATGAAAGTTATAGATTTCACCTATTTGTTGTACATCTGACAACTTGATTGAATTCTTGTAAACCTTATGTATTTTTCAGCTAATTTTCTTGAGTGATCAAATCTATTTCAATGTAAAAATTTTGGAAAAAATATAAGCTTTCCATGGAGGTATCATCTCTTTATAAAAAGTAAAACCACTATAATTTTCTAAGAGCTTACTTTTGTTATCTCATTCAAATCTCAGAGACAAGTACTAGAAGCTACATATTGGAAGAAGATGAAATAATAGTTCTTCCTGGACATAAAATACAGTATAGTGTATTTTCTTCTCTTTTTTCCCTTCTTGGTATCTCAGAGCCAGACCCAAGATAGATTTTTTTGGAATATAAGAAGGCCCTGTTTGTTTGGCTTAACAAACATTGTCAAATATATTTTATGCACCAAACTTGATCTTGGCCTGGGAAGAAAAGAAAATAAACCTATCCTAGTCTTTATCCTAAAAGAATTTATTGCCTAAGAGTAAAAGGGACACATGAATAATTTAAAAATAATATGGTTCTTGATATGAAAGTGAAATGCCCAAGGTGTAGTTGCTGAAAAAGCTTAAATGAGAGTGTGTTAAGCCAGCCCAAGGGGAAGAATGGATGGAGACCCGTGAAAGATTTTCTAAATAAAATTATGTCTAAGCTGGATAAGGATGATTAGCCCAGTTAACTGTGTAGGGGGTAAGGATTGGATGGGAGTAGCTGAGATAGAAGGTATACCATGAACAAATTTATAAATTTATGTGATTGGGGGAGCAGAGATCCAGAACTGCTAAAGTTCAAGGCAAGAAATAAGAGACATGAGGCTTCAAGAGGTAGGGATCAGATCTTAAAGGCTTTTACATCAAGCTAAAGTACTTGGGCTTAATATTGTGGAAACTTTAGGGCCTATGTGTGAGTTAATACTGTTGAATTTAATTTTTACAGGTAGAGCAGAGTGGTGGTGCTATGAAGGATAAATTTATGGATGTGAGATGGATTAGATGCAAGAAAACAGGAGAATAGGCTACTGAATTAGGAATGAAGTTATTTCAGATTGAACTAGGTATACCAGCAAAAATGTGGATTTAAAAAAAAGGAAATTTTAGAAATTGGCAGGATTTGCCTAATTGGTTATTGTAAGGAGTTTCTAGTGTGTCAATTTAGCTAAGATGGAACAATGTTTCTCAGAATTCCCTTCTATACATAGTTCCAAGTTAGCATGAATGGTGTGAAACATTTTGTATGAGATTTGGAATGCAAAAATGAAACAGCAATAACATTCTTTTTATGCTGGGGATGTCAGTGGGAGCTCTGGGCACAGTTGCAGCTCAAACACATTGTTACTGATATGCTGGCTCACCTTACTGGCTTGAGCAGCTGCTGGACCCACAGGCCCTCCAATTCCCACCATATTTCCTTCACTTTTCTTGAGCCAGATCCAGTCCTAGATGCAGAAGTAACAACCATATATAAACTGTTTATAATTTATATTGCTCCCACAATCCTAGGGTCAAATTCCCACATAAATCCACATTTACTATCATTCCTAGTGGTTCTGTTTTTCTGACCAAACCCTGACTAACACAGATATAGTGAGTGATGGAATGGAAGTAGCGCAAACATCAGGTTTCGTGTTTGAGGTCATTCAGTGGATAATGCAGAATGTAGGATAATAAAGAATACATAAGAGGAATAAATCTGGAGTTAATGTGTAAACAAAAAACTTTAGCCTTGAAATGTGTTTGATTTGTAAGAAATATCTATGTGGTAATGTCCAGCTGGTCTAGTAGACAGTTGGTTATATTACACCCAGAAGAGAGGGCAAACGTAGTGTCAATATATTGAAGTCATATTGTACAGGGGCAGGTAAAACCATGATAATTGATGAGGTCCCTCAGAGAAAGGAAGTAGAATGAAAAGCGAAGATGGCACAGTGCAGAATCCTTGAAAAAATACCAATATTGAAGATGTGAACTAGGGAGAAATAGACCAAAAGGTAGGCTGAGAAAAAATGGTTAAAAATAAGAGGAATGTGGTGGGGTCATGGGGGTAGGAGGAAGAGTATAATAGAAACCAGTAATTTAAGAAGATTTTAAGAAGCAGGTTTCTCCATATCATTTATGGCAGAGCGATACTTTGATTTGTGAATTTGGAGATTACTGGCAGGTAGCCTTTGGCTGAGTAGTTTCCATAGAGTAAATAGGAGTACAGTCAAATCACACTGAATTAAGCACTGAGAAATGATTATGCAAATGAAATGATGGTTGAGAAGGGAGCAGAAAGTTTGACTAGTATGTGGAGGTAGATATTGGAGTCAAGGGAAATCTCTCCTTGGGATGAGAGATACATATGTCCTAAAAGGAATGATCCAGTGGAAGGAAGACAATGAAGCCATAGGAATATTGTTATAATTGATAAAGCAAACAATGGATAAGCAGAGGGAACTGACGTCAGGAGCCCAGAGAAAGGAGTTGGTTTTGAAGAGAAAAAAGACATTTGTAAAACTAGAGGGAAGAATCTAGTGATATTTGCAATTATCAATGGGTTTGTAGGCAGAGAGGTGTGTTCTACTTTCTTGATCAATACAACACTACTCGGATGCCTGGGTGGCTCAGCTGTTGAGTGTCTGCCTTCTGCTCGGGTGTGGTCCTGGAGTCCTGGGATCGAATCCCACATTGGGATCCCTGCATGGAGTCTGCTTCTCTCTCTGCCTACATCTTTGCCTCTCTCTCTCTGTCTCTCATGTATAAATAGATAAAATCTTAAACAACAACAACAACAACAACAACAACAACAACAACAAAACACTACCTCCTGAAGTGAAAGGGAAAAGGGCATGGTGGGACAAGATAGAACTAAAGCTTTGGAACAGTCACTGGGGGAAATGAGGGAATAAACCTCAGGTGGTGAGGAATTTGGTTTCTGGTGGATTATCTAAGGAAACTATGTTAGGAAAGAAAAGCTTTTGGCCCAAGACTGTTTTGCTTTGTGAAGGTATCATCTTTGAAGAGCAAAGAAGGCCATGATAGGGCAAATGGAGAAACAGATTGCCTAAAATCATACTCACCTCAGCAGGAAAGGAGGCAACGATTCTGCTGTTGGTAGTAAGTTAAATAAGTGGTAATCAGGAAAAGGGAAAAGGAAAGGTTGTAGGACAGACGGCAGAATAACAGAAGATGTTTTGCAATAAAGCCTTGTGAGAGGCAAAGCAAATCGGCAAACTGTATCTGGTCCTTAGAATTTTCTCCTATACTCCACCATGTGTTTCTACGTAATTAAGAAGAACATAACTACGGCCTTTCATTAGCTCATTCCACAAAAAACACTGAGTATCAACAATATGCCAGGCCTACGTAAGGCACAGAGAATATGACAGCAACAGATATGGTCTCTCTTTCTTAGGAGGATGTAGTCAGGTGTGGAATACAAAAAAGAAGTAAAAATAAGTGTGTGTGATAAGAATAAACAGACTAAAAATAGAAATATTATGTACAGAGGAGGAAACAAGAACATCGGGATGCTCTTGGGTACCTCCCTTGGCTCTGAGTGAGTAGTTTCAATGTTTACACGAAACTTTTGTCAGTCGTATGTCCTCAAATTAACCCGTATCTCCAGCACCACAGTAAAATCATGAAATGGGAGTCAAGATAGGACCGAAAAACAAAAATCCCAAAATCAACATTGTAATTCTCAGAAAACATTGCATGAATTATGCATTCCAGTTTACTTGTCACCTCAGACACACTCTTAGAATGCATACTTCGTGTGCCTTACTGTTACAGGTACTGGGGCAGATCTCGTGTCCGGTGATAGATAATGTCACCAAAATATGACCTTTTCTTCATTATGGTTAGCTTTCAGGGCCATGATTTTTTGTTCTGGATTAGAAACAATACTCAATTCCAATCAATTCAAAATCAATAATTGTTTCCTTGTTGAAATCATTGATCCAAAAGCTGTTATTGCTGTGTTATAGTCCAACCTCTTAAGAGCTAGTCAGTTAAATGGATTCTCCATTAGGATTTCCTCTGAGATTAACCACCAGAGTGTAGTTAATTACTACATAGCTTAACATTCATCTAACTCAGAACCCGTGAATTGGGTATTCCAAGTGGCTAAATGGTCTACTGTAATTAGGAATCTTAAAAGAGACCAGAACTGTTTTATAACAGCATGCCTTGATTCATGGTATGTTATTTGAATCTGAAATATCTTTCTCCTTTTTATCATCAGTCTATGCTCTACTTGTCCTTCAAGATTCACCTCAAAGATCACATCCTCCCACACATGCTCCAAGAACTTCCTCCCAGTCTGCATATGCCTCTGCTACTTATTTCTGTCTTACCACATCACAGAGAAATAACCTACCATCTGTTTATCACACCGAATTTTTCACAGTTAAGATTTTATATCTCCAGGAAAAATCATAGTCATTGATTCCTAGTAGGTTCAGCATATAATTCATGTACTATTACATCCCATTTTGTTTAGATAATAAACAGTAAAATGCAGTGAAAATTTCCTTGGATCTAGATATCCTTATTCATGTAGGAGGCATCTTATCATTTCTTTAACAAATATATTCATCAACTACCATGTGCTTAGCACTTTAAAAGTTGTTGAGAATTCAATAATCAGTTAATGGATATGGTCCCTGTCCTCTTGGGGCTTGTAGCATACAAAAGCTAGGGGCTAGATACCCGTGTATAATGTATAATAGTTACTATAAATGTTTGTCCTACGGCCCTGTTGTCTCTATAATCTCTGTCTACCTTCATATTTCTTGAGGCTCATAGAGCATTAAAGATCATTTAGTGATCATTTAGTGAGTAACAATAAAAACTGTGTAATTTTAGTTGTGAATATGTGTTATTTGCTTCGCATAGGAATTATACATGAAGAGATTGGCAGAAATTGGAAAATTCTATGGGTTGTGAGTTCAAACTCCTCCTTTTACACGCTTTCATATTGAGACCTAGGGAGGGGATATAACTCATCTGAGGTCACAAGATGGGTTAGTGTAGGAGCCAGAGACTATCCTAGTTCTCCTGGATGCTCTTTATTTTTGAAATGTTTCTTATGAATCATATTTTTCAGTTTGTTTTTTTAATAGCCGCACTTTTTAAAATTATTTTTCTTCTAGTATGAAAAATGAAGAAATTTCCAAAACATTGATTCAATAAGCACATGTTGAGTATTAACCATGAGTCAAAAATCCATGAGTCTATTATATTTCCTGCCCAGGTTGTGCTTAGGTTTCTTAATTTCATCTAAAAGCTCATGCACCAATTATTATAATTAGTAATATCTTTTTAAAAGATTTTATTTTTTTATTCATGAGAGACACAGAGAGAGAAAGAGAGACAGAGACACAGACAGAGGGAGAAGCAGGATCCATGCAGGGAGCCCGATGTGGGACTCGATCCCAGGATTCCAGGATCACACCCTGGGCTGAAGGCAGGGCTAAACCGCTGAGCCACCCAGGAATCCCATATAATTAGTGATATTTAAATTCCAAAATACTCTCAAGAAATAATTTTTAAACACCAGAAATAATGAATTAATGTTTCAATTCTACATCTTAAATCAAAATGAAGTGGCCAAATAGAGAAAAGAATAGACCTCAGGAATGGCTGTAGTGAAAGGATACGGTAAAAGGTATATTCAGCCTCAACTGATGAACAAGAGAAAAAGAGTTGATGGACCACAGAGATAAATTGACTATGAGAAGCTGAGACAGATATTCTGAAACAAAAGCACATCACTAATGGTACATGGAGTCTGAAGTGCCAGTCTGAAAGAGAGTAAATTTTATTGAGAACCTATTTTACGGCAGGCACTGTAATAAGCACCCTATTACACCTTGTTGAATCCTCACAACAGCAATTTAGGGTTAACATTTTTATTGCCATACACTGCCACATAGAGATCCAGAAATTAAAGGTCTCAAGGAAACTGTATAACTTGTTTAGCTTACACAGCTAGCTGGAGCCATGATTCAACCCAGGTCTACTTATCTGTCTATACAGCCTATGTTCCAATATAAATCCTTATATTGCTCATCAGAGGACTTATTTTCAAAGTGGCATATTTTGATTATGTCAAAGTATCTAGTATTTGGGTAGAAGAAATATATATGTCAACCAAAACAGAAAAAAGTTTCATGTGTATACACACACACACACACACACACACAAACACGTGTGTGTCCATATATATGTAATCTTGAATGCTGACAAAATTTCCTACAGAATGAATTATTTTTCAACAGTAAAGTTTGTTAGAAGAAATGACTCCTATGTAATTGTTTCTTGGACAGTTGAGACCCATGGCTTTCTGAAACATAGTGGCTTGATGTTACAAAATTGTAAATCATTTAATTATTTTATTAGAGAAATTTAAAAAGATGTTGAAGACTTGGAAACCAATTGGTTTAAAGTTTAGTAGAATTGAATAATTTTCCAGAAAGACAGATAACCTCTTTTAGAGAGTAGTACACTGTCTGTCTTCTTTTTTAAAAAACATAGGTTATGAGATTTGGTCCAAATATATATATGGCCTTAAAAGAAAAGACATGTACAACTCAGTGAAGAAGGAGGAATTGTACCAATAGAAAACCTTAGCAGCACCAGGAACTTCCAGAGGAGGGTGTCATTGACATCATTTTTCCCTAGAAAGCTCTAATAATGTGATTTGCTAATGATAGCTCTGACCACTTGCAGGAGGAGGTGCTCAGTTCTGAAAAATGCCTGGGCAGTGACAAGTGGGTTATGTGTGTGCACAGAGAAAAAGTGGCCAAATAAAATCATTTCTTTTTCAATCTGTGTCGCCTATAGGCTGCCTAAAATGTTCATATAAATTGGTAGAAATAAGATATTGAAATACAGTGTGTAAGGATATTTACTCACGCTCAGATGTTCCAAAAATTGTATTTTTATCTGTTTTATATAACTTAACTAATGTTTACCTGTAGCCACTGTTGAATCTGGTAATTCTGGAACAGGAATGCAGGACCCAGTGAGAGGCAAGAATTTAACCAAAAAAAGTCCTTAGCACCATTAGCACTTATGGTTTGAGGTTAAGCATTTAAGATTTAAATAGTCTCGACTTCATGGTGAAAAGAGTAAATCTTCAATTGATTCGAGGAGTGCAAGCTTTCCATAAGGGATACTCATCCTTCCATCTGGGGGTGGAGGAGCAGTCACATATATGATGGAGGTATTAGTTTTTGTTCTGTGTGGCTTCCACTTGATTTGGTTCATCCTCTCTATCTCTGGCACTGGCCTTTTTTACTATCACATTTGATGATAATGAAATGGGTGGTTCCTAGCACCAGGGCCTACACCAGTACCCAGTACCCAGACCTCCCTTTGCTTTGGTTTATGGAGTCCACACAGCTGCAGCCCATGACTCTAGTTCCACCTGCTTCTCAGCACTTCTGCATCTCTCTGGTATCCTTTAGATTCTCCTTTTGGATATCCTACATGCCTCCCATAAACTGTGAAAGCAATGGACAGTGCTATCAATCCAGACACCTCTCTGCCCTAATGTCCACTATTCCTCTTACTATATTGAGTGAGCTGCCATTTGGGGTGAAGGGCTTTTCTGAGAGGCTGGCAATCTCTTTTCTAGGCTATGTCCCAATAAAGCCCAACAGTTTCCCTAATCATCCCACCACCCATCTGACCCCGTTCCAAGGGGTAGGTAGTAGCGAGGGGCTAAGTTGCCTAATGTTCCATCTCTCTCAACTAAAGTAAAAAATTTTTAAATTCTGCATCATAGTAAAGACTATAACTATTACAGATTTACTGGCAATCATTTAATGCTTTCTCCTTATGATTTGTGTGTCTTCTTTTCTGAACGTATATTTGGATTTCATATGTGAGACATTACATAAACTATTTCATATGAAATAAATTACATCTTAAATAATATTTATAGTTCATAAAATACACAATGATATCTGAACATGCACTTATAAAAAGGACATTATGGGAAAAATAAAATAGAGTGTAAAAGTCCAAAAATAGAGAGAGTAAATAGAATTTGTCAGAATTATAAAATGAGAAAATTTGATGCTATACTACTCCGTCTAAAGGGTTACATTGATGGACTTTTACCTATACTGTCTCAGCATGAGTAACATCTCATCAAACAATATGTGTTATTTTTTTCCCTGTTGGCCATATTGTGATTTTTTTGTTAGGTTACATCTCTATGACATATTCAGGATAAATCTGAGAATAAAAGATAAATGAACTGAATGTAGCTATTTGTGGAACATAATCAAGAGCTAGCTGAATCTGAAAAGACAAACAGTATACTCATAATATCTAGAAGAGCTACATTTTTCATATACCAACAATTGTCTCTCATAAATTGGTTTAAGTGTGAAGGTGTAGCTGAAAGGTAAATTATAAAGCTAAACAATTTCAAATGTCACTGTTGATCACCAAATTAACACCAGATTCAGTATCGCCAAAAAATTATAATTCATTTCACTGCATTTAATTGCTGTCTTTTATCCATTATTAATCACTTCTGGTATGCCTGCCTTCATAAATGAGGAAAGCTACACCTTAATTTTACTAAGCAGCTGCAGAAAGGCACACTCATTATGTAGGTTTACAAACAAAAGCAAAGAGACTTCAATTATCATGTGAATTGGGATCCAGGTACACTACAAAATAGAGCAAATTAATGTTCTTTCAATACTGAGTCCACACAGTTCTTCATTTCTCAATCACCTTAGACAATATTTGCAAAGTACACAAGTTATCTTGCAAAGTGGTTTGAGAAGGAAGGGAACTGACATCAAGAGATATTAGAATGAATATATCAACAGTTAAACTTTGGATACAACTTAGGTGCAGCCTCTTTGGATAAATGACATGTTAAGGATGTGCCCCCAAAGGCTCTTATGGTCATCTGTTTCTTTAAGGGTATTCTAAAATTCCACTTTTGGAAAAAGAATATTATGTTGCCATGGTTGAAAAGCAGATACTTTAATAGGGAGTTAAACTTTGAGCAAATATAGCAGTTCAGGCAAGACAGTAGATTCAGCTAACACAAAAGAACCCCACTTGCTCCCAACACCTAGAAATGCTGTATAAAACAGAACTTTAAAACAGATGAATAGCAGAGCTGAAAAGAAAAACTAAAAAGTAGAGGGGAGAGGTCGCTAATTGTCAGAAAAGAGGAGGAAATGAAAATGAGAGCAAAAATGCATGAACCGAAGTGATGGTTTCCCTGTGCTTGGGTCCTGGCTATTAATACCTCTGTGGGGTCAGAAAAGGCTTTGGGTCCAGCCAGGTGAGAAGCTGAAATCTTGCTCTGATATGATTGAAAAGCAAGGTAATATGGGAGTTTAGAGAGAGGTTCGTTAAATTCTGATGGATACTGTATACATTCCAGAGGCTTTTGTGTACAGAGAGTTCAGAGAGGAAATGACATGAAAATGTCCCTCGAAAAATTAAATAGGGCTTCACTAAGAAAATTAATGGAAGACGACATTCTCAGGTGAGGAAAATTCTACCGACCAGCAAAAAGGCATCAATCCATTGCCAAAAGGAAAACCCTTAAGATGAAGGATCTCTAAGGCACTGATGGTTCTGACATCCTGGGGGACTAAGATTTAATACTGAAATTGTGGGTCTCTAATGGTATCTGAGAACTATAAGCTTTCTGCTCTTCTACTCCACCAACTTGAATACTTTAACATTTCTTTCTCATTTCAAACGCTGTTGTTGAGGGGATTCATTTATGTCTACTCCCTCAAATTCTTTTTGCTCATGTTTACTATGTGCTACTACTTCACCCGTATGTTAACATTTAATCCTTATGTAAGCCCTATGATAGCATGTTTTTCTATTTTAGAGATGAGTAAGGTATAGCACAATTTATAAGGTGGTTTGTTGTTATTCTTAGCTTTCTGTTGATACTCAATGTATATAATAATTTTACAAAGTGATTATTCCTTCCTGATACATCCTGAAATATTTTACTGATATCTTAATGAGTATGAAGCATTCCTATCTCTCTGAGACAAGTCTACCGTGAACAGTCTGACCCTACAAGGCAAAATATCTGAATAGGTATTCAGAACTTCCCTAGAGCCATGTGCTGCCATCACCAAATTTCTACCTCTGGAGGAAACAAATATTTCCTCCAGAGGTAGAATTTAGAGGGAACAGAATTAATTAACATTTTTGCTTAGTACAGATGATTATTACTAACCTGAATAAACAAAGTCATATAACCATTAATAATTCAAATGTACTGTTTTTATCTCAATCTTCACATTCAAGTCCTTCTTGCTCAACAATCTCAATACCACTTTACCAAATATTTCTAGATATTCGAAAACAGAGCCTATTTGTCCATCATCAGACGACGTATTAGAGTGGCAATTTAACACTCACTGTGTTATTTTTCTCCTCTAATTCAGTTTCTTTTTCTACTTCATTGACTATATTTCTTTCTAATAGAAATAATAATACATGTTTCAAACTGTCAATTACATACTCATATTTCTACTTTCAGATGAGTGTACTGAGGCATGAAATACTTAAGTATGATGGCCGGGGCCACTGATTCATTAAGGAAAATACTAAGTTTCTAAAGGCTATCTCACTCCAGATAGCACTACAAAACCTAAGTTTTGTGGAAGTCCTAACAATGTAAATGCTTGCTATTGTTTTGATATCACCTTATGCAGCAACAGAGACACTAAAATTATGATGTAGTAAAACTATACAACATGATGATTTGATACATCCACCCATTGTGAAAGGATTTCCACCATTCAGTTAATTAACACAGCCACCATCTTACATATTTCCTTTTTTCTTTTCATTTTGATGAGAACGTTTAAGTTCTATTCTCTTAGCAAATTTCAATTATACAGCGCAGTATTATCAACTATAGTCATTATCTTATATATTAGATCCTCAGACCTTATTCATATGACAACTAAGAGTTTATATTCTTTTACCAATCTCTCCTTATCTTCCCAACCCACATCCTAGCTCTTGACAACCACCATTCTCTTCTGTTTTTTGGGTTTGACTTAAAAAAATTCCATATACAAGTGATTCCACGAGTGTTAGTTTTTCTCTGTTGGTTTATTTCATTTAGCTTAATTCCCTCCAGTTTTACTCATGTTGTTGCAAATGACAAGACTTCCTTCTTTTTAAAGGCTAAATAATATTCCTGTGTGTCCGTGTTATGTATGTGTGTGTGGTTTTTGTGTGTGTGTGTATATATATATATATATATATATATATATATATATATACCCATTCATCCACCAATGGATACTTAAGGTTTCTAAACCTTGGTCATTGTGAATAATGCTGCAATAAACAAATATCTGTTCAATATCCTGTTTTCATTTCCTTTGGATATATAGCCCACAGGTGGGATTGCTAGATCATATGGAGCTCTATTTTTAATTTCTTGAGAAACCTCCGCACTGGTTTCCATAGTGTCTGTACCAGTTTACATTCCTCACCAACATTGCACAAGAGCTCCTTTTTATCCACATTCTTGCCAGTACTTGTTATTTCTCTCTTTTGTGATAAACATCCCAGTGAGTATGAGATGATATCTTATTGTGGTTTTGATTTGCATTTCCTTTATGATAGTGATATTGGACATCTTTTCATGTACCTATTGGCCACTTGTATCTTTGGAAAGATACAAGTCATCTTTGGAAAAATGTTCATCCAGGTCCTTTGCCCATTTTTAAAATTGGGTTATTTGGAAGTTTTTTTCAATTGAGTTGTAGGGGTTCCTTGTATATTTTGGATATTATTCCCTTTTAAATATGTGATTTGGAAAGAGTTTCACCCATTCCTTAGGTTGCCTTTTCATCTTATTGATGATTTCCTTTGCTGCATAGAAGCTTTTTAATTTGGTGTAGTATTACTTGTTTATTTTTGCATTTGTTATCTGCGCTTCTGGTTTCTTATCCCAAAAAAATCATTGCCAAGATCAATGTCATGGAGCTTGCTCCTTCCATTTTCTTCCAGGAATTTTATAATTCTTCCAGGAATTTTATAATTTCAGGTCTTATGTTTAAGTCTTTAAACTGCTTTCAATTGATTTTTGTGTATGGAGTAAGATAGGGTTCAGTTTCATTTTTTCACATGTGAATATCCAGTTTTCCCAACATCATTTATTGAAGAGACTATATTTTTTAATACTGTTGACTCTCTTATATTGGTTGATAGTATATGTGTAGATTTATTTCTGTGATCTCTATTTAGTTCCATTAATCTATATGTCTGTTTTTTTTTTTCACCAACACCATGCTGTTTTAATTATCAGAGCTTTGTAGTATATTTTGAAATCAGGTAGTGTGATGCCTCAAGTTAATAGTTAACAGAATGTTGACTAGAATAGTTAACAGAATGTGTGACATAACAATAATAAGAGTTAACTTTTATTAAGTGCTTTCTATGGACCAGCCACTATGTGAAACCCTGTTTGTGTTATGCTTTTTAATATTTTCGAGAGCTCTGGGATATAGGATCAATTGCATCCCTATTCTAGAAATGGATAAACTGAATTTCATTTAAAAATTTCAGAAGGTGAATTCAAACCCAACTCTGTGTGATATCAGAGGTTATTCTTTTAACCACTTTGCTAGAATTAATATAAAACCATAACATGTTTAGCATTAAACACAATTTTTAAACGTAATTTCAGGCATGCCTGGCAATAACTTTCATTCTCTCTTTTCTAGATTATTTATAAGTTGTATTCATAATTAACTACCTTTACATCATTTTGTGATTCATTTTCCAGTTTATACCCTATGCTAATTCATGCCAGCCAACATTGGGCCTGGCTTATAATAAGTCTCAACTAGAGTAAATGAAATAAAATTGAGAACCTCTTATAATTATTATTTCAGTTTTTGTACATCTAAGGAAATGGTAAAAAGGACTACTTATTCATCATCTACTATGATGGTGCTCTGTTAGTTAAAAGAAGAAATAATCACTGCCCTCATTGTGCTTCATTCTAAAGCTACATTGTGATGATAGCCAGTGGACACATGAGGCTATTGAGCACTTGGAAAGTAACTAATCCAAACTGAGACATACTTTAAGTGTAAAATATGCACTGGATTTTGAAAATTTCCTTTAAGAAAATCATAATGCTAAATATCCCAATAATGTATCATGATAATTATATACTAAAATAATATTTTAGTTATATTGAATTAAATACATTATTAAGATTAGATTTTATGATTAAAATGAATTATGCTTAAAAGTGCCTGGCTGGCTCAGTCAGTTAAATGTCTGATTCTTGATTTCAGTTTGAGTCTTGATCTCAGGTTGTGAGTTTGAGCCCCACATTAGACTCCATGCTGGGTGCTGGGCATGGATCCTACTTAAATAAATAAATAAATAAATAAATAAATAAATAGTGCTTATTTTCCTTTTTTGTGTTTCGTGGGGCTTTTTTTTTGACATCACTACTAGAAAACATGAAATTTCATATATTGCTTGTATTTATACTTCTATTAGACAATGTATTCTAAAGGACAAGAGGAACACATTAATAGATTATTAAAATAGAAGTTAAAATTTGTAGGATACACAAGGATCATATGGAAACACAAAAGAAGGACTTCCAAATTAGGAAAGATAATTCACTAAGACTCCCCATAGAAGGTGACATTTGTTTTCTTATCTTCTTGCATTTTTTCTAGTCCCATTTGTTCCTAATGTATTTGTGCTCAGGTTAATGGATATTGTGGCTTCCTTATACAGAAATTCTGCATGAAATATCTTGGGTGCTTATGACTGCCTTCACTAGACACAATAAGAAGGTGTAAGGATAGGATAAGTCTCATGAGCTGTAGTGGGGAAAACAGAATGCCTAGATCAAGAACTGTTGGAGTGTACTCCCTGTTTAGCTTTCTCTTAAATTTTTGACTGCTTTTTGTGTCTTGCTATTAAATATTTTCCACCAGTTTTTTTTCCAAACCTCTTTTTAGTTAAGTATAAATAAATACATAAAATTGAAATCACAGGACTACAGCTGATAAATTCTCATAAAGGAAAGACACCTCTGTATCCAGCACCTAGATCAAGAAATAAAAAATATCCAGTGTCTTAGAGGGTCCTGTAAACTCCCTCCCCATCTCTGCACCACTAAAAGTAAATAATTTTGTTGACTTGTAACACTGCAGATTAGTTTGCCTATTTCAAGCTCTGTATTTATGCAATTATGCAACTTCCTTGTGTTGACAGTGCTCCAGCATTGGACACCAGCCATACCATCCTTCTATTTAAATGGAAGTAGACAAGCAAGAATCACCCCATGTACAAGAAAGAAAGTGCAATACAAAAAAGAAAGAACAAAGATGCTGAAGGAAACAAAGATAATTTAGGGAAAAAAAACAAAAACCTTGCTCATTTACTATTTTCAACTTACATATGTCTGGGTATAAGTATAAATAAATTACAATTGGCTCTGAGACAACTTGGGGGTTAAGGGTACTGACCCCCATGCAGTAAAAAAATCCACACATAACTTTTGAATCTTCAAAAACCTAACTACTAATAACCTACTGTTGACCAGAGCCTTACCAATAATATAAACCATCAACACTTATTTTATATATGTATTATATACTGTATCTTCAAAATAAACTAAGATAGAAAAAAGAAAATATTAAGAAAATCATAAGGGGGCAGCCCTGGTGGCTCAGCGGTTTAGCGCTGCCTTCAACCCGGGTTGTGATACTGGAGACCCGGGATCGAGTCCCACGTCAGGCTCCCTGCATGGAGCCTGCTTCTCCCTCTGCCTATGTCTCTGCCTCTCTCTCCTTCTGTGTCTCTCATAAATAAATAAATAAATAAATAAATAAATAAATAAATAAATAAATAAACTTAAAAAAAAATCATAAGGAAGAAAAAATACACTTACAGTACTGTATCGTAAAAATATCTGTGTATAAGTAGACCTGTACAGTTCAAACCCTTGTTGTTCCAGGTTAAACTATATATACAATACTGAACTTAGTGAAATTCTAAATATTATACACAAAAATATTTGGAAGAAATTACAAAAGAAGAAGAATGACATAAAATTGAGATAATCATAGAACAGGAAAATCTTAGAGATTGAAAATAAAATTGCAGACATAAAACATTTACTAGGAGAACTAGAAAATAAATTTGAGAAAATATTCTAGCATGAAACAAAAAGACAAACAGATAATGGTAGGTAAAAAATAATAGGTGACTGGGTGATGGGCACTGATAGGGGCTCTTGGTGGGATGAGCACTGGGTGTTATGCTATATGTTGGCAAATTGAACTCCAATAAAAAAAAATTAGGTGTAGTAATCCAATATGCTGTAAAACAGGATTTCCATAAGGAGAGAACAAGGAAAATGGATGCAAGGAAACTATCAGAGAAATAATGGGAGAAAATTTCCCAGAAGTAAAAGAACACAGGTCTTGAGGTTGAAAAGACTCATTAAGTCAACAGTGCAATAAATGAACAAAGATCTGCCCATAGCCTTGAATTTTTAAAACTTTAGAATATGAAAGATAAAGAGATAATCCTAAAAGTATCCAGAGGAATATGACAAGTCACTTATAAAAGGATGAGAAAGAATGGCTTCAGCCTGGCATCAGCAAAACTGGAAGCTAGTGGACATTATAGTAGGATGCCTAAAAGTTCTGAAGAAAGGCTATAGCCCACCCAGAGATCTATATTCAACTAAGCACACTTTCAGATATGCAAGGAATTATCAACTTTATCTTTCATTTGTGTTTTACCGACAGTGATTTGATATATTTCAACAAAATAAGGGGGTAAATCAATACCTTGGAAGATGAAGTAATCCAGGAAAGAGTAAATTTACTCTAAGAGAGCAAAGAAAAGAAGTCCTATAGTCTCAGTTTTGTAGTAGATCTTCAGGACAAACCATCCATGTCATGGCAAAAGGATGATGGATAACTCTGTGATCTAAAAAATTCCTGATATAATAGAAAACATAACTAAAAATTGAAAGTAATTGGGAAAAGTAAAGGGTCAATAGTATAAGAATGCAAGAAAGTCAGAGCTCAAATATTAAGCAAATTGAAGTGTAGTATGATTTTAAGCAATTATTAGAGTAGATATAGTGATACATTTGACCTGATGCTAGCAACAGTCCCCTTTATGTAGTACAGAGATTAGAATATTGGTTTCAAAGAGGAAGAAAGTAATGCTAGCACATTCCATGGTTTGAAATCACATATTCACAAAATTTAAAAAGTAACTCATGCAATGGTTTTTAACTTTAGTATCAACCTATAGATGAAACGTACAAGTCTGGATCTGGCTGCAGAACAAAATGTAAATATTAACAGACAACATAAAAGTAAAAGTGAAGCTGACATAAATTGAGAAGTGAATAGCTAGAAAAGGTTTGGGTTGGATGAAAGTGAAGGACAGGCAGGGTGTTAACCTACTAATGAGAAGGTGACAAATCAAGAGAAACTGATGCAAATTGATGGAAACAATTACACAGATCATCAATAAAAGAATTAAAATTATAATATTAATATCTAACAGAGAGCAGGAAGGAGGATGCGTGTAGGGTAATTGACCTAAACACTCATCATTCATATTGAAGAGGCAATTGAATTATAGAACTCTAGCTGACTAGCAGAAAAGAAGTTTATTAAAAAGAATACTGGGAAACTCACATAATTTGAGGGAGTGAAAAAACCAGATCAGAATTAAGCTTCCAGGAACAATATCTAAGACCACAAAGCAAAAATAGTCTAATGAAGAAATTTGTTACTATGATTGCCCCAGTGAACACTAGAGAAAACCAGAATCACCAATGCCCTTACAGCTTGTTACCCCAACCCTCTCAGCAAAGAAAAATAGATTGAAGCCCTTTCCTCAATTCACTTACTTCCAAATCACACTCCCATACTATTGAGTCTGATTGGATGAACTGAAGTCACATACCCATCCTGTAGCATATCCCCTACCTGCAAGGAGTCTGGGGAACTGAGTTTTCTCATTTTTATCTTGGGGGGGTAAGATTCATATGATTAGAATATTCCTATGAAAGCACTGCATGATGAGAAAGTCAGACAGCAGTGACATAACTTGTCAAAGTTGATTTTATAAAGGAGCAAAACCATATAATCCACAGCTTTAAGATGAGCACCAAGAGAACCAAATAGCAGAAATAATCTAAAAAGTTGCATTCCAGGCAGTGAAGCGGATGTCAGAAAAGGAAGGTAATGCGGAACTTCTTGTAAGAAGCTCTTCTATTTAACTTGCCATCACTGGCTGACTTGACGGACACAATTAAAAATTGAAAATAAACTAGAGATGATGAGGACACATGCTTAAGTGAGCCAGTAAATGATAGAGTAGGAAGTTTAACAAAGATCTTCCTTAAAGCCAAATACTGACTGCAATTTAACTTAATGTGACAGAGAAGGTGGAGATTAAGCAGAAAGCTTTTGTTTGTGTGAAAGAAGAAGGAAGAAATGGTGGTGCCAGGGACGGAATTTAGAATTAGAACAAAAGACCAGACATTTTTAGTTTTAAAGAAATGTCAACCAGGATAAGTAAATATAGAGTTCTGAGGAAACTAGCAGTTGAGGCATGCACTGAGCAAATTTATGAAGGAGTTTCCAAAGCTAGAATCACTGTTTCTTGTGGCTAGAATTTCTGTCTCTTCTGAACAGCAGTCCTTTGAGTCATAACACACATTCTGTTTGGTTGAGGTATTTTTTTCTGATTGGTCACATCTCACGCTATACTGGTTCTTAAATATTTTGGGATTCCACTTTGCTGTGTTTGGCACTATCTTTAAATAGAGTATTCATTCTTTTACTTTTATTATTTATTGATGTATAACTTTCATACAATAAAGTGCATAAATCTTTAGTATACAGCAAAGTGAATTTTCACATTTTTACAGGAATATAAATACAATCTCATAGTCACCACTCAAATGAAGACTCTGAATGTTGCCGGTATTTTAGAAGTATTCTCGAGCTCCTCTCAATCAATACCCCTAAAGGCAGGGGGCTCCATCCTAGGACCCTGGGATCATGAACTGAGCTGAAGGTGGGGGCTTAACCAACTGAACCACCCAAGCGCCCCTGAGGTTATTTCATGTTCTTGCATGTCAGGAGTTCATTCTTTTTTCATTGTCTGTATATATCCAAATTGATTTATCTATTGTATTGTTGATGGATATTTGTATGTTTCCAGCTTTTGGCTATTCTGAACATTCTTGTACCTGTCTTCTTGCATTGGATATTAACCCAGGAGTGTAATTGCAGTGTCATGGGGGGATATGCAAGTTTAGTTTTAGTAGTCACATGTACATATATTTTGCCACTGTCTTCTTCAAAACAATATACTCCTTTCTCATTGATATCTAAATTCCTATCAAATTAACAGATTTTCTTATATTAACATCCACATATAACTTTTCACTTGATTTACACATTTGACTCTCTCCTTTTCCTTCTCCCTCTTTTTCTCTTCTTTCTACTCCTTCACTCCTGTTTTCTGTAATAGGCATTTTCTTCTTGCTATGAAAAAGTGACAAATCATCATTTTCTCTCTTTTGCTTGACTTTTGCAATGGGGCAAGTTTTTCAGTGATTTTCTGCAAGAAGGCTTAACTGATTGAACTGTTGAACAAAGGGGTTAATACCTGGCTAGAACCTTTCCTAATTTGTAAATTATTAATAAATCTAGAGTATTAGTCTCTTGTCAACATTAGCCCTTAATAGTAAGGAGAGCCTTAAAGGCAGAAAATCAAGATACAGACTTTATTTAGGTAAAATTTCTGTGTTGAGAAGCTGTAAGCATTGGAGTAAGACATTGGAAAAATGTATGTTTTGGAATATTAAATAGTAAATATTTTTAAATATCAATAAATCATTGTATTAAAAATAGACATCAGATCCTTACATAATTACATTTAGACTTTTCTTATTAAAAGGCTATTATTAAAATTTTTTCTCAGGGGCCCCTGGGTGGCTTAGTGGTTGAGCATCTGCCTTCAGCTCAGGGTGTGATCCCAGGGTCCTGGGATCGCGTTCCGCATTTGGCTTTCCGCAGGGAGCCTGCTTCTCCCTCTGACCACATCTCTACCTCTCTCTCTCTCTGTCTCTCATGAATAAATAAATATAATCTTTTTAAAAAAAGAAATAAAACTCTTTTCCAAATAACTTGTATTCATTATTTTGTATATCTTATAATTGTGGTAAGGAGAGGAAAGCCTGGAACCACATTCTATAGCTGCCAAGATTTGGTGAACCCGGAAGGTAGAGCCATGGGATAGAAGAATAAGTAACATTATTTCACACCTTCCAGTTTTTCTAGGGAGACATAGGATTGAAGTCAGTCTGTGTAAGTCTGTAGAAGTCACAGAAAGTTTGGGAATCTCTTCTGCATGTTCCAAATGGGACTGACCATAAAGATAAGTTGTCAATATATTTCTGGCACTACTGCCCTGGGAATGAGTTGGGAGCAACTCTTCACAGTGCTACGTAGTAAATCCTGGGCATCCTTTATGACGGGAGATCTCACGTGGGCTCTGGGTACAACCTGGAAGTGATTCCTTCTGAGCCATCCTTTCATCACAACAGTATATAAGAAAAAGGTCTGGAATGCCAGAAAGACCAGCGGTTGGGGCAAGGGCTGATGGCTTCTGTGGAATGTACAGGAGGAAAGCAATTCTCTTTCAGAATCAATTAATAAGGGCTCAGAATGGAACAAAAACAAAACAAGAAAATACTAGTCTGAGCAAGTACATAGACAAAGGACTAAAAACTCAATTTTATAGGCTTAGAAACAAGGCAGATGATACTGAACAAAATAAGTCTTTTTGGTTCCTCATATATTAAAATGCAAAACAAATAATGAATGAAAGCACTTCTTTTATTTTGCATTCATATCAATTGTATTGGTAATTGTTATTTTAGACTCCAGTTTATGTTTTGCTTTTATGTTGAAATTTGGATTATATCTTCTTATAAACAATGTTTATTTTTGCAATTAAAATATATAAAAATGGAGACTTTTGTATAATTGTTTTGCCTGGCTTTCTTATTTTGGTAATTTGCAATAAAGAATGAACAGTGCTCACCAACTCCTGTAACTATACATAGGTTTAGAAGTTCCCTCTCCTCTGCTTGGCTAATTGCTATCAACTTTTTAGAGTTAACCCTAAATTTAAATTTTCAACTTTTTAGAGTTAACCCTAAATTTAAATTTTCTAGTATCAGAGTCTATCACTAGGATCATATTTGAGAAACTAAATAACTGGAGCTAATATATAGGAAAGCCATTTTCTTAATGGCTAAACCCATTAATGAAACTTTTCAAACAAGATTCATATTTAAAAAAAAAACCCAAAGTCCATACTTTCTATATACTATAATCCAATATTGGAGTTCTTAAGAAACCTCATATTATTTAAAAATCACATGAAAAACCAATTGTTTCAGTGAAAGAAAAGATTAGGATGAGAAGGATTCAGGGTCACAATTGCCCATGGCTGCAAAGTAATACAAGTGAGTAATTCAAATTTGATTTACTAATTATTTAATCAATGTTGTAGCTGATGCAAGTCATGAAACTTGCAGGAAAAATGACTATATTAAAGAAGCATCTGGCTACTCTTCCTCCTCATTCTGTTGCACTCTGATTTTTTTTTCACTCTGATTTCTTTGAAAAGTAGCTAAGGAAGCCTGACCTACCCTCTAAAAAGAATGGAATATACTTAGTATATTGGCAACATTCTAGGTATTAAATGCATACAAAATATTTCATTTTCTTGCTTCTCCGAGCTTACACAAAATTGTAAATAATAAGACAACAATGAATAATGAGAAGAAAAATAAAATCAGTAGAGATGTTGGATTGAGCTTTATTTTAGTCTATATTAGAATCCAGTCTAGTCTAGGGATCCCTGGGTGGCTCAGTGGCTTAGCACCTGCCTTCCGCCCAGGGTGTGATCCTGGAGTCCCAGAATCAAGTCCCACATCGGGCTCCCTGCATGGAGCCTGCTTCTCCCTCTGCCTGTGTCTCTGCCTGTTTCTCTCACTCTCTGTGTCTCTCATGAATGAATACAGTCTTTAAAAAAGAAGAAGAAGAAGAAGAAGAAGAAGAAGAAGAAGAAGAAGAAGAAGAAGAAGAATTTAAAAATAAATAAATAAATAAAATCCCATTAAAAAAAAAAAAGAATCCAGTTTAGTCTAGCTTTGTCTGATAGATTGATAGGACTAGTCTACCAGGAGACTATTTGCATGGGGAATGAGCTATTACTAGGATATTGATTTCAATGAGAATGAATAACAAGTAATACATTCATACAATGGAATATAATTTCAGTTAAGATAAATGACACATATCAGTATGGATAAACCCCCCAAAATACAAAGTTGAACATTATCTCAGGTTCCTGGACCCAATTCTAACATGTGGATGGATGTGTGTGTGTGTGTTTGTGTGTGTAGGGGTGGGAGAGTTCCACACACACCACCAAGCAATACTTGAGACACCACCCAGACATTCTACAACTTAATTCGATTCTGACACCATCTACCTGGAGACAGCCTCAAATCCCACAGGTTGAAGGTTCAGTCCCACAAGATCACCCTCCACCTCAGATGCCAGTTCTAAGGCCAAGTTGTTGCCTGTGTTTCTAATTGACAGGCTATAAATCACAAGTTTCCCTACCTCATCCTTGGTTTGATAAATTTGCTAAAGCACCTTACAGAACTCAGGAAACTTGTTTATTCACTAGATTATTGATTTATTACAAAGGTTATTAAAGGATACAGATTGACAACCAGATGAAGAGATACATAAGAGCAAGGCATGTAGGGAGGGAAACGGGGCTTCCGTGACTTCTTGAAGTGCACCATTCTGCCTGCATTTCCACATGTCTACCAACCTGGAAGCTCTCCAAACCCTATCCTTTCAGGTTTTTGTGGAGGCTTCATTATTGTGAAAATTAATTAAGGGGAATCTTACTAAAATGGAGCTGGGAGGTTCAGCAGGGGGAGTTCTTACATCCTACTCCTCATCAATCACAAATCCAACAGGAAGAGAGGAACCTTGCAAGTTGATACTACTTTACTAAGTCAGCAGGAAAAAGAAAGGCTTCCCCCTTCTTTCACCTCCTGCAACAGCCCAGTCAGTGAGAGATGCTCACAACTCAGCCAATGAGAAGCCGCTGTATTTCAAACTCCCATACCAGACTCTATCAACTCCCCTTTTCCTCTCCTTTGTTCTCCAGACTTGCTTATAGTTTTGCTTGTCCCTGATAGCAGTTCACTGCTCTGTTAACATTACAGAATCATGATTGATTAAATCATTAGCCATTGGCAATTAATTCAAACTCTAGCTCCACCCTACAGGCGAGGGGGATGGTACTGAAAGTTCCAACACCCTAATTATATAGTTGCGTCCCCCCCCCTCCCCCCCCCCCCACCAGTCCCCATCCTTCAGTGGAGTCCAAAAGTCACTCCATCAATATAACAAAAGATATATCTTTTGCTCTCATCATTACTTAAAAAATCCCAAGGGTTTTAGGAGCTTTATGCTAGAAACAAGGACTAAGACTAACTATACATTTCTTATTGTAAATCACAAGATCGCAAACACAAAAAAGTTACAAAAGAACAAAGGGGAAGTATGATGCATGTCACTTGTTTAAAAATTTAAAACATAAGATTTTACACAATATTTTTGGATTTTTCTAAACAATAATACATATTATTTATATATTACAAAATCATGGCCTACAAAGATATGCATTCATTTCCAAAGAGTGGTTTTATCTGAGCACAAATGCCAAGATTGGTTTGGGGAAGAAGACTGTAGTTATCCTATATATTAAAAACAAAAAAAAATTAGCCTTTTAAAATCACAAGTTTTTTTTTTTTTTTAAGATTTTATTTATTTATTCATGAGAGTCAGAGAGAGAGGCAGAGACACAGGTAGAGGGAGAAACAGGCTCCATGCAGGGAGCCTGATGTGAGACTCGATTCTGGGTCTCCAGGATCAGGCCCTGGGCTGAAGGCTGCACTAAACCTCTGAGCCACTAGGCTGCCCTAAAATCACAAGTTTTAAAGCAGAACATTTCCTCAATCCTCATAGTACTAGTTATATAGACCTTTAAACAGTCACACCAAGTATAGTAAGTAGGGTCATTTGGCTGTTTGGGACATGAGCTTAGATAAAGGTCTAAAGGCAAAGCAAATATAATTACAACTGAAACCTAACACATGGGAACCAAAATGTTCTTAACTTTTCTCAACAACTTGAAAAACACAAAACGCTCATTGCTAAAATGATTGAAAATTGAAGGGCAATTTAAACTTATTGCAGAGGTGGATTAGATAAAATGCACCCGCGGTGGTTGGTGAATTTTAATGTAATTTAGTGATGAAAGAACTTTATGATCAAGTGCTGTGGTGATTCCTGGCACTGAGGGATTTGAAAGGTAGTAATGGGAATGTGGGTGGAAGAGAGTTATTTTCCATTTAAAATCTAAGAAATAAATTTCTACTGTTCTTTGATTTTTTTCATTAGTATGAAATCATACTAATTCTGTGTGGTAACACTGATTAACTTATGTTGATTGGAAGTTTGATTGTTGGGTTTATTTGTATTTGATTAATAAACTCCAAGATAATGAATAATTCTAAATAAACACAGTGCTCTTGGCAATAAAACTTTTCAGAACATTGATTTGCATGAAAAAATAATAGTTTCTGGTGATAGGATGGAACAAATGTATATAGTTTAGTGGCTTCTCAGAAACTAAGTCTCTAAAAGGTTTAATTGCTCAGGTCACATATCTGGGATGAGGAAATAGTCACTAATCAGCCTGGGTCACTCTGCATGCTAATGTATTATTGTCTTCTTTGTTGAAAGAGGAGATGAGACAGGAATTTTCCACGCTGACATGAATGCCAAGTTACTGACCAAAAATGCAGTATTTCTCAAAAGAAATAAATTAGTATGAATTTAGTTACTATATCAACTGTGAAAGTCTATTCAAATTCACGGGAAATGAAATTGAAAGGGAACTAACATTTACTGAGAACCTACTATGTGTGCATGTATGTGCTCCTCTGTTACTTTATTTACTTATGTTAACTCTCTAAATTTATTATTATTCTCATTTCACAAATAAGAAAAATCAGCTTCACCAGGGTTAAGTAGTTTGCTCACTGTCATGGGATAAATGCTGAGCCAGCATTTGAAGTAGGGTCTCATTCTACAACTTCATGAATTAGGATCATGAAGAGGACTTGGGCTAAGTACTTGGGATTTTTTATCATATTTGTGCCATGGACTCTTTTTGTACAGCCTGGTGAAGACTATGGAGCACTTCCTAGAATTCTGTTTTAAAGTACATACAATAAGATACATGATATACGAAGAGGCTCAAAATATGCTCCCAAATATGCCTTTATGGATATTGATTATTCTGAACTGGTTATTTTTAAGAAAAAGTAGAGGCAATTGAGACCCTGAAAACTGAGTAGAAATTACCCCTTTGTAAGAGACATTTACTCTTATGAGGGAAATCTCTATTTATAAGGGTATCTCCCCCTCTGTACCAGGAAAAGAAGGATGACGTTAGATCTCTAGAAACTCCTATCAAAGGAGAAGGAAAGGACTTAAATCTTCAGAGCAACCTTATCATTCTCTACTGTGCTTTCCTGGTAATCCCCCCATTGCTGACTGACCTCTTCCCCACCCCCAGTATCTTTTGTCCTGGAGGAGAGATGGCATTTAAGGTGGGGGTTTGGGCCATTTTGGAGAGTTACTCAGTTTTCCTGCATCTCTCTCATGTATACAAGAGTTACACGTTACTGAACTTCTCTTTGTTTTCCTCTTGTTAATCTTTTAATTGTAGGGGTGTCTCAGCCAAGGAGAGAAGGGCCTCATAGATACAAAGGCAGAACTTCCAAGGGAAAAATAAATGGGAGGAAGGAAGGCCTATATTGGAGGGTAGAATGAGAAGTTCTCCGGTCATTCTAATCTAACCCGGCTGAGTAGGGGACTATGTCTCAGGCACAGAATAAAGTGGAATAGCTGATTGCTAGGTAGTTAATAACTACCATTTGTGAAAAAGACTGGGATTCTGAATAGGAAAGATCAAAGTCCTAAATGAGAGACTACAGCCTCAGTTTAAGAATGAAAGTACAGGAATGCCTGGGTGGCTCCACGGTTGGGCGCCTGCCTTTGGCTTGGGTTGTGATCCCAGGATTCGGGATAGAGTCCCACAGCCAGCTCCCTATGGGGAGCCTGCTTCTCCCTCTGCCTGTGTCTCTGCCTCTCTCTCTCAGTCTGTGTCTCTCATGAATAAATAAATAAATAAATGTTTAAAAAAGAAGAATGAAAGTACAGTAGACCAGCAAAAAGAATCATAGTATACTAGTATACTATAGCTGGTTGAGTAACTTTACATACCTGTCATTGCCTAACATATAAATAATGTGTATCCTTAACTCACTCCATGCTGTGATAAGATTGGCTATGAGCATAGAGAGTGAAGAGCCATATTCCAGTTTGCTGGATCTGAGAGAGACACCAGGCGTTTGTAATAGCTTCCTATTTTTTAACAAATTACACTAATTTTACGGCCTAAAACAAAACAAAAAATTATTTACATACAATTCTGGAGGTCAGAAGTCCAAAATAGGTCTCACTGGGCTAAAATTACGGTGCTAGTGAGAATGCACTTTTTTTGGAGACTCTAGGGGAGAATCTGTTTCCTTACCTTTTCTACCTTCTGGAGACCTCCTGCATTCATTAACTTATGGCACATTTCTCTGTTTCAAAGCTAGCAGCACGGGGTCTTCAAATCTTTGGCTGTGACCTTTTTGATCAAATGGGCCCACTTAGATAATCCAGGATAATCTCCCATTTAAAATCCTGATTTAATCAAATCGTGAAATCCCCTTTGCCATGCAAGGCAACATATTCACAGCTTCTGGAGATTAGGAAGTAGACATCGTCGGTAGGTGGCATTACTCTGCCTACCACAGTGGTACACTACAGTGATTTCTCTTCATAAGAAGAGAGAGAGAATACAACCCTAATGGTTTTCTCTTTATATCCCAAAGAAGATAGTTTATGTAACCCACCTACTCAGCACATAACAGAAAATAAGTAGCCACTTCTCAGTGACAGGACCTGGTAGTTTATACGGTTCACGATGTGGGGAAAGTGAGATATCTTAAGTTCCAGAAATGCATGCATATGTGCTGTCATCAATGAAAAGCAGCAATCTCCATGAAGCCTTCATTCACTTTCTACCTCGCCTCCAGATTTGATCTTAACGTTCCTCTTTGGTCTTCTTTTATAATTGATTATTTCATTTCTCTTTTTACAAGTGTGTCTCCACACTGAAATCGGAAATCCTCAAGGGCAAAGACAGTGATTTGCTTATCCATGTGTCCCGGTGCCTGATAGGATACTTGGCCCACATTAGGACTGAATACGTAGTTGTTAAAATAGCCTGTATTTGTTCACTTTGGTCATTTTTCTATGAAAACAAACTCTGTGGGCAATAGTCTTTTCCTAATGTATGTTACATATTTTTTACCCACAAAGGCATTACAATAGTAACTCCCATGAATGGCGTTCAGAGAATCCATAAGATCCCTGAATGTATACATAAAATGCTGGGCGTGTATGAGAAGGCTAATATCCTTTCCAGTAATGTCTTCTTATGAGGAGAGCATCCTGATCATCTTTTTCTACACTGTTGGAAGGATGGTTACACATGTCCTTAGACACTTCTGAGATAAGATGAAGGTTCAGCCTCACACTGGGCAAAATAAAAGATGGTAGCATTTTATTTTAGAGAAGGGATTGGATGTCTTAATTGTGTCACTCCTGAATGGCCACAGTTACTTTTTCCATAATGAAAGGTCTAATTGCTTTGGGTAACAGTTTCCATTTTCAAGCTGGTGTAGGGTATTAGTGTCTGTCTCCATTAGCCTTTTGCTGGAAGTTATTTGTATGATACTTTCAGTGCCAGCTACATTACAAAAATGCTGATGGCCAGTATCTTGGCCTGTGATAATTTGGTGCTTTCAATAATAGAAATGCCAAGTTGTTAATTAGCTTAATGTAAGGACTATATATCACCTTTTTCTTTTCATTTTGATTGGCCAGCATTACTTCTCTTTAAGTAGATGCCTGCTAAAGTGTTTTGAGAGGTGCTTGTTTTCACAAAATAATCATCCTGGATTAGTGAGTTATGAACAGCTGCCTCGAGTGAGAGCTGATTTAGTCCATTACTCAAAGCATGAACCAAAACATTATTGGTGCACAGAGAATTTATGGGAAAATCCACTTTTGCCACGCTCTGACAACAGCACAGCAAATCAAGGTGGAGCTCTGGGACTAAAGCAATTTTACTATTCATAGAAAACTTTGATACCTAGTGGTTTCTTGATTAGGAGAAAGAAACTACACATATTAAGAAACAAGTCTAATAGAGAAAAGGAATCTAAGTTTCTTATGACTTGACTGTAAACATATCAATTTTTCTTTTGTTCTTTGTCTATTCTAAAATATTGACATTGTTAGGCAAAAGTTTGACTACAACAACTGCTTTACATGGAATTAAGACTTCTAATTCATATTCCAGCTTTCTCTACTCATTTTACTGATAGATTTTAGGATTATGGATTGAGTTTGCCAAGTTGGCAGCTAGGCAAATCATTAAAATTGAAAATGGCATGGCCCTGACAGTAAAGCCTTTGAGCACATTTGAAACTCAGGAATGGCCAGAGCTGCCACATGGCATGAGTGATAGCTTCTATTCTGAAGGAGAAAATCTATGCATCATAATGTCTAAGATGGGTAGACAATGAGTGTTATATATTATAATCTCCATCAATGATCATGATGAAAAAACTAATAACTAAAGTGATAACAAATTGTTGACAAATAGAGTTAGCATAATGCTTGGTTTTCAGATTTAATTACTGTTAGATTATCATGGCAGAGAGCATTGTGTAATGATATGGGTTTGGACATGGAGGAAGTCAGAGAATTCTAGGCCTGTTTATCACACTTATCATTTGTATAGCCTTGAGAAAGTCAAATAATTTCTTTTAGAGTCAGTTTCCTCAATCATAAAATGGAGATGGTAATAGATATTAACTATAAGCGGGCACAAGGAAGCAAAGAAGGTGATAGAAATGCTTCAAAATCGGACTGTGGTGATGGTTGTGCAACGTGGTACTAAAAATTATTGAATCAAACAACCTAAAATGGTGAATTTTACAGCACATAAATTACATCTCAATATATTTGTTAAAAAGTTGAGGGTGCTTATTTATTCTTTCAACAAATGAATGGCATATCCCATTTTTTAAGAGCTCACAATCTCAGTTAGGTGACAAATACATTTGCAATCATTCTGCTTTTCACCATTATGTGATCAGTGCATTATAGCATTTACTCAGTGTTGGGCACTATGCTAAGCACTTTACATACATTAACCCTTTTAATCCTCATACCTATTATCATCTCCGTTTCACAGATGAAGAATCTGCTATGCAGATTACTGGAGGTCACACATCATTTAAATAGTGGAGCTGAGATTCAAATTCAGGTCTTCTGAGTTCAGACTGTATTCCTCTTAACCAATATCCCTAGAAGCTACTAAGTGGGAATGTGCATAAAATCACAAGATATCATGGGAACTACAGTGGAATGAAGGGCATGCAACGACCTGAAAGGTTAGAAAAGGACTTTCAAAGGAGCTATGAAATATATGCTGAAGAACTGGGTAAGAGTTTACCAACAAAGAAATGAAGATAAGTTCACTCTAATCTGAGGAAATAAATACAGAAAAACACAAGTGTAAGCAATCATGACTCTGAGCTCTAAAAGTCTAAAGTTCAGGGAATAGATTAGAACGATGTAAGTAGAAGTAATCTAGGAGAGATTTTAAAAAATCCAATAGAAATATTGAAAATGTACCCCCCAAATATATTCCTTCATGAAAAAAAAAACTCCCTTCTTTCACAGCTTATGTAGCCTGTTGCAGATGCAGTAAAAGGAGAAAATTTGTGTATTATTTTATGTGGTCTTATTGCTGTTTTGGGGGAACAATTATCTTCCTATTTGACTTACCTGATGTAGAGAGGACAGGAAACATGATAGTTCCTATCTGTGCCTGAGGGGAATCCAGGCCCAGCATCCAGGACTCCTCAGGTTAGTGTAAAGTCAGTGTCTTTTTCAATTTCAGCAAGAGAGGCAAACGGAGTTTGAGAAGGACATGAAGATAGCAAGTATATGAGGCAAGTCCAGCCTAAATTCAATGAGGATTCCTTTGCTAAGGTGGTCTCATTTGCAGGCATATGGCTTTACAGCAATCTTTATCAAGATAATGAATTATTTAAGCAAAGTGCTACAGTTGAAATTTTCTCTAATGTTTTAAATATATTTCCTGGTTTTGATAATATTATTTTCTATTCATTATTACTATTTTTAACATATCTTTAGTATATTTACCAATTCACCAATCTTTTTTGTTCCTATTTTAGAATTGTTTTATTTTATGTTTATTTCATCTCTGTCTCTGCATTTTGGGTTGCTCTATTTGTTAATTTCTTAGATTAAAATCTTAGTTTATTCTTTTTTTTTCTGATTTGTCCATTAAAGCTTATAAAGCAATCAGTTTGTCTTTAAGCATAGCTTTGGCTATAATTTTTAAGTTTTATAGGCAGTTGTCACTAGTTTGATGAGTAATATCAACTTTATGGAATATACACATGAAATTTTTTTCTTTAATTCTTGATTTGAGTCACAATCTGCTGAATCTCCCATTTCCATCATTTATTGACATCTTTTATACCATTTTTCATTATTAAAATGCAGTCCAGTCATGGAAACATGATAAGAAGAGAAATACATCAATCCAAATAACTGTTGTGTAAAAGTGACAGGAAATATCAACATAAGGAAAATCATCTTTTATGAGAAAAGGCATATAAAATTATAGAACATAAATAATAGTGAGTGTGTTTTAGCTTACTGTATGAAATTGATAGATGTATACGCAAAAGAGAAGAAACTTTTTGAGGGAAGAAAAAACCCAGCAAAATTACTCAAAATAAATAGGAGCTGATTATATTCAAATTAAGTTCAGAAAGGGGGAGGAATTCTAATCCTTTGAATTAATGGAACTTTGGGACCTTGAATCCACTGACATTGAAATATTTGCTTTCCACTTGATTCTCTGACCAAGAAAGAAAACCAGCAGTGTCATTTATATTGTTAGCAAACTCTGAGACATTTATGACTTTGGGAAGAAATCACATCCCTTGAAAACAGTGAGGAAAACTCAACTTTGGACAAAGATACTACTCACCAATCTCACTAGAAGGAACACAGAACTTGTCAAGAGATAGTAGGGAATATGTTTGTAATGAAGCAAATAATTGAATGTGGGCTATAGTTGATGAATTGGAGGGAAGAAGATTTTCAGAAATGAACTCTGCTTATCTTGCTTCTATATTCCCAACCTACGGTGGCCTCTTTATGATCAACTAGCATGCTGAAGTGGTGATCCACAAGTAAGGTGACTCTATGAGGTTTATAGGAAGTCTAGAAAATTTAAAAGAAATCTAGGAAGTTTAAATCATGTTGGATTCTATACACACTGGGCTGGTCATATGAAGATGGAGTTCACTGACTTCCGTAGTTCTCAGGAGTCTCTCCCTTCTCTTCCATCCATTTTCTTAATGATACCTTTCTTTGACACTATTTATGATGCTCAAAGGGGAAGCCCGATTGAAATGTGGATCCATGCTTTGTTTGAAGTCGCTGTTAGTACACTCTGAACAAGTGTGATAAATAGATTCCACGTTTCCCTAGGTGTTCTCATGTAAATTGATGACTGCTGCCCAGGGGAATAAGTAGGGCCTGAAGACATGAAGAGAGATTAGTTTAAATGTGACAAGGCCATAATCTGTAACGAGGAACATCTATCACTGTCACACAAGAGAACCATGGTGCTGGGAAGACCCTCTCCGCTTGGAAAAAGTCTCTTACTTCATGGCTGACAGTTCAGTCCTCCTTAGCTCAACTCTACTTGTTCCCTCCAAAAAAGCTCTTTTATTCAAATTTGACAAACTAATTACTGCTACCATTTGGCTTTGAATGACTCAATTATGGCTGCAGTCACTTGGTTTAGTAATTACTAAAATTATGGTTTGGGCCCAAGTCCAGTTCTGTCTTTGCTCTCTTCCCCACAGAAGCAGGGAGAAAAGCACTTTTATAGGAAAATAGATGGTGATCCAGGAGCGAGCTTGTAACAATCATTTTAAATGACCTCAGTCAATGGGAAAATAAAACTGAACAGCCTGGCCTGAGAATAGGGCTAAATTTCTTTCTTACTCTTTAAGAAAACTGGCACCCTGAAACTATAGGCTTGGTTTCTATGGATAATTCTAGTCTCTGCATGAATGAGGCTAAAAACTCCTTTCCCCCCTTTTGTTCATGCTAACCTTGTTAGAATTTATGATAAACTGCTGGTTTATTCACGGTGTTTTAGTTTAACTAGAGCAAAGACTCTAAGTTCTTAATACCTCGTTCCCAGGTTAGTTTTGGAGAGGAAAAAAAAGCCTTGGGGAGGCACAAAGATTTTAGAGATTCTGATGATATAGTTTTACTTGATTTGAAGGCTTTATCACAATTTTATTGCTGAAATTGCTCAGTCTAAGGGACATAATGTTCAGTCAAGTAAAGAACACTATCAACTTTCAAATTTTGGCTCCATTATTTTTGTCCGGTGAATTCTTGGCTAAATCACTTAATTTTAGTAATCTTCATTTCCTCATGAATAAGTGGGGATTAGTATGAGATGCTTTCCTCATTGAGTATTTGTGAAAATCAAATGAAGTACCAAAAAAAAAAAAAGAGGAAACAAAAATAAATGCAACAAATAGAAAACACATGGTAGACATTAAAGCAAAAATATCAATAATTATTTTAAATCTGAAGGGTCTAAACACACCAATAAAAAACAGACATTGTCAGAATGGGTGAAAAAAGCATGACCCAACTCTATGTTGTCTACAAGAAATTCTTTCTAAATATAAGGACTTAGACTAAAAGTAAAGAGATGAAGAAAGACATACCAAACTAATGCTACTCAGAAGAAGAAGTTGAAGTTGATATATAAATTTCAAACAAAGCAGACTTAAGAACAAGGAAAACTTTCAGAGATAAAGAGGGACATTATATAATGATGAAAGGGTTAGTTCTTGGAGGAGTTTGGGAAAATTGGGTAGAGTAGGATGATTCTGAGTTCACCTTGTCCTATATTTACAACTAGATAATATTCACATCCAAGTCAATAAATCAGAGAAAGATCTGAAGACTAGTAGAATAAACTAGAAAAGAGAAAGCTGCATCTGAAAGGTTAGAAAGCTCAGAAAGCCCTAGTGAGGCTGCTAGCAGAAGGAAAGGAACAGCATGCAGGAAGAGGGCAGAGAAATGGGCCCTCACACCAGGGAGCTCATACAAGGAAGACTAACCCCCATAATGTGTGGTTTGAAAAACCAGAGGGGTTGAATTCTGTGAGTTCGTAAAACTACTGGGACTGGGAGCCTGGGGCTTTAAAAATCAGCTGACCAGTGCTGGGTGAGCCTGGGGAGTGAGTGACAGCTGGGTAACTGCCCTTAAAGAGATAGCAGCCTGTGTAGAGAGGCAATGTAAAAATGACAGTTTACATAACATTGGGTGCAAAAGGGAGATAGATCTATTCATACTGATTTCTGAGCATGTTGAGGGACTTCTTTAAAAATGAGGGAGTTGGCAGGTGCCATTTTCCTCAATCACCCCCCAATATAAACATAGAGCCACCTGTGGGAGGTGGGGTTGCACAGAAACTTGTAACCTTGGCCCAGGGCTCAGTACAAATTTTGTTAAAGCTATGTGCATGCCCTACCCCTATGCCAGGTACACAGCATGCCCAGCTGCAGCATGGTGCTCAGCCATAGTCCCCAGCCACTGTTGTGTGCCATATCCAGCAGCTGGATGTACAGCTGCTGCAGTGCATAGCATCCCGAAGTTGCACTGTGCCAGCTGCATACCCTCAGCCACTGTCACATGCTGGGCTCAGATGCCAGGAGCACAGTTGCCACTACCTGCCACATCCTGCCATGCACCCCCACCACCATGGTGCACAGCCCCCAGCTGCAGGAGTGGTTTAGAGGATATAGCATAAGACTAGTAGCTCAACAAATTTTGCTAACCCTTCCCAGTGGGCATGGCCCCACAGAGATGGCCTGCCTGGGTCCCACTAACACCACGGAAAGCTAGCACAGCCCACAACAGGCAGAGTCAGTACAGATGCTTATACTGAAAGGAAAAATGACTTAGACACAACAACAAGGTGTAAGCAATACACATAGGATACTTTCCTGAAGTGCCAGGTGTAAGCAATACACATAGGATACTTTCCTGAAGTGCCAGGTTTTGGTGAACACCCCTATTCTGCACTGCACTATAGAACACCCCAGGACCTCCTCCTTGTAAATTCACTACTTTCAAGAGCAGAAGACATATCTAACTTTCTTAAGACAGAGAAACAAAGAGAAGCAGACAGAATAAGGAAACAGATAAATTTATCCCAAATGAAAGAACAGGACAAGGTCATGGCCAGAGATCTAAGCAAAAGAGATAAAAGTAACATTTCTAATAGAGAATTTAAAGCAATGATCATAAGGCTACTCACTGGACTTGAGAAAAGAGGGGAAGACATGAATGGGACACTTAAAACAGAGATAAGTAATAACATAGCAGAAATAAAGGGCTCACTAAATGAAATGAAAACCACACTTGATTAAATGAATAGCAGGATGGAAGAAGCAGAGAAATAAACTAGTGACCTAGAATACAGAGCAATGAAAAGTAATAAAGTTGAACAAAAGAGAGAAAAAAAATATGCAGAATGAGAATAGATTTAGGGAATTCAGTGACTCCATCAAACATAACATTCATATTACAGAAGTCTCAGAAGAAAGAAGAGAGAGGAAATGCGGCAGAAAATTCATTTCAAGAAATAACAGCTGAAAATTTCCCTAATATGGGGAAGGAAACACATCCAGATTTAGGAGGCATAGAGAACCCCCAACAAAGTAAAAAAAAAAAAAGCAGATCCACACCAAGACGTATTGTAATTAAATTGACAAAATATAGTGATGAAGAAAATATCTTAAAAGCAGCAAGACAAAAGAAATTAGTAACTTACAGGGGAAAACCCATAAGGCTATTAGGGAATTTCTCAGTAGAAACTTTCCAAGCCAGAAGAAAGTGGCACAATACATTCAAAGTGTTGAATGGGGAAAATGTGCAACCAAGAATATCCAGTAAAGCTATCATTTGGAATATCAGGAAAGAAAAAATAATTTCCCAGACAAACTAATGATGTTTGTGGCCACTAAACTAGTTCTGCAAGAAATATTAAAGGTGACACCTTGAGTGGAAAGCAGAGACCCAAAGTGACAGTATAAAGGTTGGAAACATAAAATCCATAAAAATGAATATTTTTGTTAAAAAATGAGTCAAGTAATTCACAAAAAAGGATATAAAATATAATAACATATATTTTAATAATGGGGAAGAGAAAAGAATGGGTTCAAATGTATATGGTCATCAACTCATTAGACTCCTATATGCAGAGGGGTTATAAACTTGATGGTAACCATATATCAAAAACCAAAAAAAAAAAAAAAAAAAAAAAAAAAAAATGCAAGGAATACAGAGAAAGAAATCCAAATATATCACTAAAGAAAATTAGCAAAACACAAAAGGACAAGAAAGGATTAGAGAAATCATCAGAAACAACTATAAAAAAGGTAATAAAATGGCAATAAATACATATCTATTAATAATTACTTTGAATGTAAATAAATATTCCAATCAAAAAAGTGACAGATGGATAAAAAAAAAGAAGACTCATCTATATGCTGCCTATAAGAGACTCTTATTAGACCTAAAGACATCTGCAGATTAAAAGTGAGAGGATGGAGAAATATCTATCATGCAAATGGATGTCAAGAGAAAGCTGGAGTAGCAATACTTATACTGGACAAAATAGACTTTAAAATAAAGACTTTGGCAAAAGACAAAGAAAAATACTATATAATAGTAAAGGGGACAATCCAACAAGAAGATATAACAACTGTCATATTTAGGCACCAGCATAGGACCACTCAAATACATAAGACAATAACAAACATAAAAGAATGAATTGATTATAACATAACAATAGGGGACTTTAACTCCAATTTGCATCTAAATAGAAAATAAACAAGGAAATAATGACTTTGAATGACACACTAGAACAGATGGATTTAACAGATATATTCAGAATATGCCATCCTAAAACAGCAGAATACACATTCTTTTCAAGTGTACAGGGAACATTCTCCAGAGTTGGTCATATATTAGCCTGCAAAACCAGCCTCAACAAATTCAAGCAGATTAAAGTCATACCATGTATCTTTTCTAACCACAACACTATGAAACTAGAAGTCAACACAAGAAAAAAAATCTGGAACCACCACAAATACATGGAGAGTTAAATAACATATTACTAAACAATGAATGGGTCAACTAGGTAATAAAAGAATAAAAAGTATACAGAAACAATTGAAATTGAAAATGAAAACACAATGGTCCAAAAACTTGAGGATGTAGCAAAAGCAGTTCTAAGAGGGATGTTTATAGCAATACTGGCCTACTTCAAGAAATAAGGAAAATATCAAATAAAATAACTATGCTTACACCTAGTGGAGCTAGAAAAAGAACAATAAACAAAATATAAAACCAGCAGAAGGAAAAAAATAATGAGTATTAGAGCAGAAATAAATGAGATAGAAATGAAAAGAATAATAGAATAGATCAATGATACCAGGAACTGGTTCTTGGGGAAAAAAATCAATAAAATTGATAAACCTCTAGCCAGGCTTATTAAGAAAAAAAAAAGAAAGATCTCAAATAAATAAAGTCATAAATGAGAAAGGAGAAATAACTACCAACACCACAAAAATACAAACAATTTTAAAACAATATTATGAAAAACTATGTGCCAACAAACTGGACACTCTAGAACAAACGGATAAATTCCTAAAAACATATAAATTACCAAAACTAAAACAGGAAGAAATAGAAAATTTGAACTTACTGATAATCAGCAAAGAAATGGAATCCGCAATCAAAAAACCCAAAAAGCAAAAGTCCAGGACCAGATGGCCTCACAGGTAAATTGTACCAAATGTCTTTTTTTTTTTTTTTCAAAAGTATTCCATAAGATAAAAAAGGAAGGAAAACCTCCAAATTCATTCTGTGAGGCCAGCATTAGTCTGATATCAAAACCAGATAAAGACTCCACTAAAAAAGAGAAGTATAGGCCAATATCCCTGGGGAACATAGATGCAAAAATCTTCAACAAAACACTAACAAACTGAATCCCATAATACTTTAAAAAATCATTTACCACAATTAAGTGTGATTTATTCTTGTCACAAAGTAGTTCAATATTCACAAATTAATCAATGTGATACATCCATCAATGAGAAACTCAATAGGTGATCATTTTAATAGATGAAGAAACAACATTTGACAAAATATAACGTTCATTCATGATGAAAACCCTCAACAAAGTAGGGAAAGAGGGAACATACCTCAACATAATAAAGGCCATATATGAAAAACCTAAAGCTAACATCATCTTCGACAGGGAAAAAATGAGAGCTTTTCTCCTAAAGTCAAGAAAAAAACAAGGATGTTCACTCTCATCAGTTTTTTTTTTTATCTATCTATCTATCTACCTATCTATCTATCTATCTATCTATCATCTATTTATCTATCAAGGATAGAGACAGAGAAAGAGAGAAGGGGAGGAGGAAAAGCAGAGTTCACTCTGAGCACAGAGCCTGACATGAGGCTTGATCCCAGAGCCATGAGATCACGATCTGAGCTGAAAACAGGAGTCGGACATTTAACCAACTAAGCTACTCAGGCACCCCCACTCTTACCACATTTATCCAACATTGTACTAGAAGTCCTAGCCACAGCAATCAGACAATAAAAGCAAATAAAAGGCATTCAAATCATTAAGGAGGAAGTAAGACTTTCACTGGATGACATGGCACTATATATAGAAAACTCAAAAGATGGACTAAAAAATTACTTAAATTGAAAAATAAATTTGATAAAGTCATAGTATGCAAAATCAATGTACAGGAATCTGTTGCCTTTTTTAAGATTTTATTTATTTATTCATGAGAGACACAGAGAAAGAGGCAGAGACATAGGCAGAGGGAGAAGCAGGCTCCCCATGAGGATTGTGATGCAGGACTCCATCCCAGAGCTCTGAGATCACAATGTGAGCCAAAGACAGACATGCAACAACTGAGCCACCCAGGCACCACTTCTGTTGTCTTTCTATACACCAATAATGAAGAAGCAGAAAGAGAAATTAAGAGAACAATTCCATTCACAAATGTGCCAGAAGTAACGATAACTAGGAATAACTTAACCAAAGAGGTGAAATATCTGTACTCTAAAAACTATAAAACACTGATGAAAGAAATTTTCTTGTTTCAGCTTTCACACTATAAACACGTTTATTTATTATTTATTTATAAACAAGTTTATTGATTATTACTTTTCGCAGTTTATTCAGCGCCATTGTTTTCACATGTTTGTGTTTTGTAGGGGACAATTTTGCAGCTTAAAAAAACCCACCAAGCATAATGCTGAAACAATGTCTAGTTTTCCAAAGTGCAAGAAAACCCTGATGTGCTTTATGAAGAAAACACACGTGTTAGAGTAGTGTCATTCAGGCGTGAGTTATCATGTTATTGGCCATGGGTTCAATGTTAATGACTTAACAATATATATAGAATGTCTGTGAACAGATGCAAAGTCACGTACTATTCTGTTGATGAAAGCACCACCAGAGGCTCAAAGGAATCAAATCCCCCTACTTCCCCTAGAAGCAATGGTTCAAATTTTGCTAATTCAGTGTTTGTGATGACTTTAGAGACCATAACTACCTAAAATAATGAGAACTGAGAGTAAGCACAAGTGCTGATACCTACTGTATACTGGACACTGGAGTTTGTGTTATTCAACAAATATATATGAGTTCTTTCAATGTGTCAGATTTGTTCTAAGTAATGAGGGACCCATAGTGTAATAAACCAAAGATTTCAGCCTTCTTTCTTCATGGAGCTTATATTCTAGTAAAGGCAGAGAGGAAACAGCCACATATATGTTTAATATGTTGTTGATGGTAAGTGCTATGAAGTAAGCTTCCATGCTCTAGTATGTAGATTATGTAAATAAAACTCAGAGAACTAAGTAACTAAGTTGCTTACGAAAAATCTAAATTAAATAACTCAAAATTGAAGCTCAGATCTTTTCGCTTCAAAAAGCATGCTCTTTCAATGAATTTACCCTTGATCCTTCTCACAAATACCTGTACTACAACTTCTTGGTAGAAGAACTGCTGTTAGCTCCTGTGAGGAACACCCTATCTCAAAAGACAATAATTTTATCCTGTCAGGAGTGGTTTTCAATATTGAGGCCAATTTTGCCTCCCTAGGGGACATTCAGTAACACATTTGAGACATGTTTGATTGTTGTCCTTGGGTCGGTGGTGATACTGGCAGCTAGTGGCTCAGGAATCGTGCTTCACATTCTACAAAACAGAACAAAGAATAGTGTCTGGACCTGATAGTGTTTACAAGAAGAAACTGCTCAGAGCCATGAAACTTAGAGCTAGGTGAGCAACACTTTCAAGTAGCTAGCTAGCTCAGGACTCATGTAGGAAAAAAAAGGATCTTGCTTTCTCACAATCAGATTAATTGTGCAGCATTGTAGGGGAGCAAAACTTGCCACCCCAAAAAGTGTCTCTTTGGCATGTGAATTATTTTAGGCTGATTATTTTTAAGAAACAGAAGACTCAAGAAGTATTTCTTTTTTGCTTCCCTCCTAACTCCTTGAAAGAATTTAGATAAAGGACCTTTTGCAGAATAGGAGCTATCATTTATTATATATAGTTATATACATGACTAGGAACCTAGCCAGGCATACTTTGACCAAAGTCCTCTCTATGTCCCATTGTTTCTGGATGGCCCAGGAAACATTTGTTTACCAAATATGTATTCTTCCCATTCTTTCTGTGAATTGCATTCCTTCACTTTGAAGCCCCAGGCCCTTATCCCTATTCCTGAGGCCAGAATAACACATATACCTCATGTTGCCTGTTTCTGGAATCTCTCACATTTATGTGGATCCCTTGTATGTACATTATTAAATTTTATTTTCTCCTGTTAATCTGTTTCATGTCAATTTAATTCTTAGACCAGCCAGAAGAACCTTAAAAAATAAAATAGGGATCCCTGGGTGGCGCAGCGGTTTGGCGCCTGCCTTTGGCCCAGGGCGAGATCCTGGAGACCCGGAATCGAATCCCACGTCGGGCTCCCGGTGCATGGAGCCTGCTTCTCCCTCTGCCTATGTCTCTGCCTGCCTCTCTCTCTCTCTCTCTCTCTCTCTGTGTGTGACTATCATAAATAAATAAAAATTTTTAAAAAAATTTAAAAAATAATAAAATAAAAATTTTCCTCCCCAACAGCATCATCTGGTCATTGCCAAGTTAAGATCTTCCTAAACCTAAAATATTCTCACACTGGATGCCAACACATCTGTTTCCCAACAACCTCTTCCTTTCAGAATTTTCAGAATGTATTTAGGAGCTGAGGAAATAAAAATAAGAAGGAAAAAAGGGAGACATTGATGGTAGAAAAAAAATGGAGATAGACTAAAATATAAGCATCTAAAAAAAGAAACTTAAATGACTCTCTCTTCCTTCTTCCCTTGCTCTCTCACATCCTTCCTTTAGTCCTTTAGTTCTCTCTTCCTTTGAACAGATCCTTTTTTTTTTTCCTCCTGTGCTAAGTGTGTGGTGTACAGACAAGGTTATCTTTTGAGGCCATTTTATTTCTAATAAGCACTGTATTTTACAAACTACATTTTACATCTATTATCTCATTTGAGTCTTTTTAAAAAAAGATTTTATTTATTTATTCATGAGAGACACAAAGAAAGGCAGATACATAGGCAGAGGAAGAAGCAGGTTCCCTCTGCGGAGCCTGATGTAAGACTCAATCCCAGGACCCTAGGATCACTATCTGAGCTAAAGGCAGATGCTCATCCACTGAGCCACCCAGGTGGCCTCATTTGAGTCATGTCTATGCTGTTCTTTCACTTATATAATACTGACATAGGCATGATGATTATGAGGATATACGGTTCTATATTACTGTATACTTCTGAGGGTACCAGAAATGGTATTATTCTGGATTATAAAATCACACAAAACACATGCTTTTTTTAAAAAAATTATTTATTTATTCATGAGAGACACAGAAAGAGAGGTGGAGACACAGGCAGAGGGAAAAGCAGGCTCCCCGCAGGGAGCCCCATGTGGGACTCGATCCGGGGACTCCAGGATCATGCCCTGGGTGGAAGGCAGACGCTCAACCACCGAGCTACCCAGGCATCCCAAAACACATGCTTTTAAAAAGAGATGTACTATCCTGGGGATCTATAATGAAATTGACTAAAAATAACACTAAAATGAGGTTCTATTGAACTGCTATTAGGTATCAAGCACTAGCACAAAGTAGCTCATTAAACCCCTTAGATATCTCATGAGCTAAATTGTTTTTATTCTAGATCTGAGAGAAGTTGAATAATCTTAGTACACAAGACTAAACTTGAAAGTAGTATAACATGAGTAAGCAAAAAAAAAAAAAAAAAAAAAAATTCCTTTGGAGTGACCTTCCAGTTGTGCTGCCTATATAAGTGGTATTTAGCTATCAAAAATAAAGGTCGCCCCCCCCATAATACATTCTAACAATTTTGAGCCCCAAATTTTGTACACAAACAACCAAAATGTTTGTTAATTACCTTGCATATATGCTAAAAGTTTATTCATGTCTTGCATTTAAAGGGAAAGGAGCAACTTTCTGACACAATAATTTAAATCTAAATATTAGGCTAGAGGATCCCTGGGTAGCTCAGCGGTTTAGTGCCACCTTCGGTTCAGGGCATGATCCTGGAGTTCCAGAATCGAGTCCCGCGTTGGGCTCCCAGCATGGAGCCTGCTTCTCCCTCTGCCTGTGTCTCTGCCTCTCACTCTCTCTATATCTATCATGAATAAATAATAAATAAAAAATGAAATCTTTAAAAATAAATAAATAAATAAATACATAAATAAATATTAAGCTAGTAACTATTGTTTTGAAAAATTTATTCATTAGGAACACCTGTGTTCCATTTGCTGCTCCTACTTTGAGTCAGACCACTTGTTACAATGTTGGCTCTGATTGGAAAATATATTAGAAAATAAAGAGTTCTTGAAAACCTTTAAGTCATGGATTTGAATCCTATTCTATTCAGGGCTTGCATCATAACATAACTTGGGACATTTCTGGGAAATATAAGATGTCAAACTCTATGGAAAACTTGGAGCTATCCCTCCCCCAGTCCATAGCAGAACTTGCCTAGTGTTCTAAATTCTGTCTCTAAGGCAAACAAAATAGCAGCTAAGGCTCAAATGAGTGTGGACACCTTCAGATCCTCTAGCAGGTAAGTTTGCTAAATAATGTAATTTCAGTTATTTTTGTTTTTCAAGATGAATGAAGACTTAATGAAAACATTACCTTCAGAAAACATCTTGAAGCCTCATGGAAAGGATGACAATTATGCAAATCCTGTGTATTCTATTTTTATTTTCTGATTCTCTTAGGAGCCAACTTTGCTCCCTGTTATTTCTGTGGCTTCATGTTTATAAGAGCTTAGTTTTTGCTTGTTAGGGATTTTTGATTGTGAATTCACTTAGGGGAAATGTTGTCATGAGACTTGGGTTTAGTTGTGCTTATATAGGGAGAAGGCATATTTGCTTCTGCCAGTTGTCTGGGGTCACTACCAACTTAAACCTTTTTTTTTTTGATAACTGATTGAATTTACTCTGCAGACATAATTATTTTGGGTTACACAATCTCAGCTAAAATTTTCTGCATACTTTCATGTGGGTGTTTTCTTTTCTTTTCTTTCTTTTCTATTCTTTTCTTTTCTTTTCTTTTCTTTTCTTTTCTTTTCTTTTCTTTTCTTTTCTTTTCTTTCTAATTCACCTTTCAGTGAGAATGTAGACATTCAGGTATATAGACTTATACAGAGGCTTCCTATTATACCTTCACCTTTGAACAGAGTCCATTCTTTGCCTCCTGTCATCTGTAGCTAACTAACAGTGCTATCAGAATTGAAGCTCAAGGACAACCGATTACAGGCATCTAAGTGGTGCCAGCGCTCACGTCCCTCTCTGGATTCCTATATAATTTTTTTTGCCTCTCAGAATTTTACTAATTTACTCAAGATATATTTATAAATATAGATATATTTATAATTAGATATATGCTATATTAGCTAGCATTATTTTGTTATTCCTAGTGAGACAATTTTTTAAGTTTCACAAAACTGCCAGAAATGATTACTCTCTAAGATTTGATAAAAGTCTAAAATACTTCTATATAAACATTTTCCTTTAACAGCATATTCAGCCATCTTCTCATATTAGTACATACAGGTTTACTTTTTTTAAATGAATGGCTACATATCAAATACTATGGATAAACCATCATTTACCTAGCAAGTTCCCGATTAATGGATATTTATGTTGTTCTCAGTCTTTTGTTATCACAAAGATAACCTCAGAATAGTCAACATGTGTATATTTGTTGATTTGTATATCTAGAATAAACCTCTAGACTTATAAATCTCTAGAATTTCTAAGTTAAAGAATATAATACTTAAATTTTGATATCTCCAATTTGTTTTTCAGCATTTGCAACAATTAGAGTGAGAAGGAAAAAAAAATCAGTGTGCCTGAATCCTCATGCTTTTCTATAATAGGTTTTATTGAGCATATTATTATTAATCTGAGGGAATAGTTTGTTTCTTAACCTTGTTCTAGAATTTATTCCATGGAGAGATATTACAGAAATATGCATGAAATGTTTTTAATAGATATTTTTCATGCCATATAAGGAACTGATTTGAACCAATTTTTCTTATATACAACTGAAATATAATCTTTTCAGGGCAATGCCATTTGATTTCTCATCTGACTGTGAGTGTTCTAACTGCCTGGAGAGTACTCAGAATGAGCCTGACTGGAATCCCTGTTTCAACAAGAGTAGTAATGACTCTCTATATTTAAGATCAAGAAAGAAGTCCATGCTTTCTTCTGGTGTACGGTGCTTTCCTCCTCAGTGTTGTTCCACCAGGCCACAGAATGACACCAAAGAGGACTCAGGATTTCTTCCCTCAGAGGAAGAAAACTATGTGGAGTCTTCTAAAAACAATTACCTCAGTCTGAACCCTGAGGGCATTTCAAGGAAAATCAGGCCGTTGAGAGAGTTGACTGTCCAAGAATTACTGAGGGAGTTTGGGGATAGTGGGAAGTTCCAGCCAAACTCCACATCTGTAGGCCGCTTTAGAGATCAGGTGGTCATGAAGTTCAGAAGAGCTCTGTATTATTCTGGAATTTGGGTGACACATGTCCAAGGCTACAGACATGAAAAGCACCTGTCGGCTAATTATTTCAAGAGAAATCCTCGTTGTCTACACCGGCTGGTTCCCTGGCTGAAACGGGAACTAACAGCTGTTTATGGAGATTATGGTTATACAGTGAAGAATATCCTAGCCACCATTCTCCATCACATGACACAATATGATCTGGACAGTGAGTCCTTCATTCACCTCTTGGAGCCTTATCTCCAACAACACACCCACCATTTTCTGCATGAGTTTATTAGTTTTGTTCATTCACCTTATAAAATGGAGACCTATGACCAACGAGCCATCTATCAATGTCCGTCTGTTTCACCATGGGTTAAAAAGAAGTCCATAGAATCAGATTCTGTTTTGCCTTTGTCTAAGGATCAGGTTCTACTGGCATCTCAACATGATACAGGGCAGTCTGGAAACACTCAGGGGCAATGGAAAAATGAACAGAAGCCTCTGTCAGGCTTGAAACAGTTTCCAAATGGTAACTCGTCTTTGAAAAAATCTGAAATGCCACTACAACATCATAAAATAGCAAGCAAAATCCATGCTTGGATCAAAGACAAATCAGAATCAGGTGATGAAAAAGGCACAACTTCTACTAACAATATATTCTTGAATTATACTACACCAAGGGAAAGGGGCCCAGGCTTACAGAATTGCAAAAAAAAGGTTCAAGAGAGGAAAACAGAAGGGATAAAGTTGCTTCCTGATCATGTCCAGGATCTGGGAAAGAATGATACAACTGCACATACTTTCAGTCCCCCAGAAGTTTTTAGTCAGGGGCAGCCATGTCAGTACAGTCTAAGAGAAGGAAAGATTTTGAGCCCTGGCCAGCAGATCAATTTCAAGAAAAAAGAAGCAGACAAAATTAAATACTCAGATTCTTCACCAAAGATTTTTCAAAGACAACTACTCAGAGAAAGATCCTTGTTAAGTTGCAAATCCAGAAAGAGGGACCCTTCTTGGAGTTGCATTTCAGAAACTGCTCCTTCTTCTGGGAGAAATAGTAGGAAACTGAGCTCTTTCAGAAAAAAGAGACTGAAGAGCAAACAGTCCTCCCAATTTGCAGAAGTTGGTTCACATTTCAGTAGAAGAATTCAAAGACAGTCAAGGTCCAGTTCTCACAGATCCAAATCTTGGTGTGTTGGGTTTACAAAGAGATAATTAAGCAGAGAATCAAGTAATCCCTCTCTGAGAGGAAGCCACAGAAGTGAACGCTTCATCCAAAATATATGCTGTAACCACTCAAAAGAGAAGGATGTGCATAGTTATGAATCAAACTGTGGGAGAGCATCTTTGACCACAGTCCAGTATGTGAAACGGCCTTCAACTGCTGGGAAGAGACCCAAGTGTTCTTCTAAAAGTGAGAGTACTTCCCAACCTGGAAGCCACTGTAATAGCCTCACACGCCTACAGATTGAGAAACATAGATCCCCAAGTAAACAAGAGATGAGGCAAAAAACTACATTTCCTAGAGCTGGCAAAACCAGAGCAGTTAGGCGCCGAAAAAACAAATGCCAATGTCTAGGTACAAAAACTGCAAAGGAAGTCAGTGATGAAGTCAGGGATCCGAATGATGTAAGGCAGAAGAGTAGTCTTTCTGAGTGTGCACCTTCCGGCAGGAGGCAAATCCAAAAGAAAAAGGAGAATTCAGGCCTTCAGAAATGTCACTGGGCCAAAAATGAACATAAAGGAGACAAAATATTAGAAACACAGGGGTGCAAATTATTTTGAAAAGCAAATCAGTCTATTCGACTAGCCACCAAGGATCTTGGAAAGTATTAATATAACCTGGAAAAGGGATTCGTCCCATTGCTTTGTAACTGGAACTAAAAGCCTGATGAATTAAATTTAAGGCTTCTTGTAGAGACAAATACATATTATTAAATTGGCCATATATGTAAATATTATTTCAGTCTGAATTTTTTCCCTTATGAACTGAGTTCTTAAAATATTTGGCTTTTCTTAGTTGCTAGATTTAACCATAAAGATTATTTGCTCAAAGTTGCAAACATCACAGACTATACTAACGATAGGAGTATACATTACTTAACACAAGTTATACATATTAAGTATTACTAAACACAAATGTTATTTTTTAAATAACATTTGAAAAAATCTGTATATAAAAAATTGTATATTTTTTATTTTTAAAATATATATAATCTATAAGTTCTATAAAATATATTTATTAAATATATGTGTGCGTATATATATGTATGTGTATGTATATAGATATATATACACATTCCAGACCTAATGCTTTTTCAGTCCATGGAAAATAAGGAGGCATGCTCACTATCTTAAGATATAGTCATTGCCTTCAAGAATATCACAATTAGTTGTAAAAATAGATACAAATAAATAGAAAAAATAAATATCTTTGGGATATTTGGCACTACCTTCGTATCTCTGTACTCTGAAAACTGTGCCTTTACATACCCTGACATCTAGAGATCTTCATTAGAGGCTACTATGTTTTTAGAAAACTAATTTCCTACTCACTGTAAATTGGTCCAGTAACGGTGACTATACTAAAGCCAAGCTAATCATAGTATTTTGCCCATAGTACTTTGTCCCTCCAATCATGCAGTTGATGAGTCCAGGGGTGGTCAAGTCATAGTACTTCCCTGAGATTTTTCAGCTGGTTTTGATGAGAGGGTTATTCTCTCCCATCCCCTAGTGGCAGGTAGTAAAAGCTTTAAAGCTTGGATACTATTAAGAGCTATAGTTCTCAATTTGTGAAGAAAACCAGTTTGAAGTAAGAGAGTAGAAAGCTAACAAAGAACAGCAAAGATAAGTCAGGAAGACACAGTCTTGGATTCAGACTTGAGTTCAGACTAGAACTTGAGTTGTGCTCTTGCTCTTCACGTGGTTTTATTTTTTAACCCTCTTTAGGTTTTGTGAGTCAATGCAGTACTTCTCTCCTCTCTTATTAAATAGAAAATTACAGTTACTTGCAACCAAGCAATTCACTGGGAAGTGGCAAGCGGAAATCTGGGAAAGAATAGTCAGGAAGGAACAACTGCCTTGGGGAAGATTCTGAAGGCTTCTTGGAGAAGTAATCTAGAGTGAGTAAGAGTGTCCCAGGTTAATGTGATAGCAAATGCTATCAAGAAAAATGAGCAACATTAAAAAAAAATACCCTAATGTAACATTGTGTGTCAACTATTCTTCAATTTTAAAAAAGAAAAATGAGCAACTTCAAAAAAAAAAAAGAAGAAAATAAAAATTTCCAATACTCTCCTTCCAATGTAACTGGGAAATTCTAAGAGAGATGCTGAGAAGGGATGCTAATCCCAAATTGTAAATAGGAATGAAATCTGGCTTTTCCGGGTCCACAGTAGTCATGAAGCACCTAAAAGTAGCACAGGACTCAAATCGCAAATTAAGAAAATGACATTTTGTCTTAATAACTCCTTTTTAAAAATAATCAAGACATGTTCCTGCAGAAATCTTAGAAAACCTGTTCAACAGACATAAATGTGTTCTGTTACATTCAATTTTAAAATTGTTGTATTTCTTTTTTAATCCACATTTTCATCAATTCAGGTAAGTGAGTCCACTGTCAACAATGATCTAAACCTTTCATGGTAATAACTCATGGGAAATACATACAAAGTCCTGGAATTAGGAAGAGGAAATTAATTGTAGTGGTTCAAAGTCACTACAACTTAGTAGTAGTAGTGTACATTAACAAGGAAAATAAAACTTATTTTGGTCAAAAATATGCTTATGAGCTAACAATGTTAGGCTGCATTCAAATGTAGATCTAGAGAATTTCTCCAGGTATGGAAAACTGAAGTGGTTATCAAATGCATGAATAGATATTCTCTAGGGAAATATATTCCTCCGGATGATTTGGAAAATGAATTTGGGTTTAAGAAGAAAGTTACAGAATAGTGATTTTTGCTTAATGAAAGAAAGCCTGTCCTATTAGAGTGGTCATATGGTTTCTATCAGAATGGACATATGGTAGATCAAGAGGCCAATGGAGGGAAGGAGTTCTCATTCCTGGAAGTGTTCATGCTTGGCTGGATCCCAGTAATGTGGGAAATCTGACTGGATGTTTTATATATTCCCATTTGACTCAAAGATTCCAAGATTCATTAAAGAGTCACAGACAGTTGCTAATGAACCAAAAATAGCATACTTATAAATGTGCAACATCTTTTCATGAATGGGAAAAAGAAAAAATATTCAAAGATAGCACAGTAACAGTAATTAATATTGGAAGTTTCCTATTTGTGACACATTTACTCCTCACACACACACTATCAGGTATTATTTGAATTCACATTTTATGGATGAAGGAAACTGAGGTTTAATGCTGTTATTTGCTGAAGGGCACAAAGCTAGTAAATGCTGCACTCTGGGTTGAAACCCAGATGGTCTTACTTGCAGAGTCACTGATCTTAAACCCAACTTGGCTTTGCTTACTTTTTTGTTGTTGTCTTTTTCAATTATCTACTATCTTTCTCACTCTACTGAACACATTCACAAACACTGTTATTTTACCTTTACAAGTAAATAAAGTTGGTTTAAATATGCCTATGTTTTCAAAGATGAAAACAAGTTTCAAAGAAGCTTTATCATAACAAGCAACAGAGCTGAGAGCCAAACTGTAGATCCAACTGCCCACACTTCGTGTTTATATAGCCTGTCATGGCTGACTGAGCTTTTCAAATCTAACTCAAATGTACCCTATGACCCTTAATCACCTACTCTTCTTCACTACCAAGAGCACTTTTTCATTCAAAATCCAGAATACTAATATAATCACGCAGGGTGAGGCATTACGGGGTCACTCTTACTTATTTATAAGGATAAAAGCCAATTCCTCTTTCCCAAGTTCACCCTGAATTGTCCTTCTGATGCTAATGGGGTTCATCTCAGCCAGCTAGGAGAAGGCAGGGAATGATTTTCAATACACATGCTTCAGTTCACACAGTATCTTCTATGGCACGTGGGTCAGTTGAATCTCTGAAGCAAAGGACCAGTTTTCATCTCTGTCCTTGACTCTTACATTCTTTGGGCTGGCACTCCTTTAGGTACATTTCATATAAATAATCAGAAGCAGGTAAGGAGAAATGAGGTGTCTGAAGATACTTGAGAGTCATGGTCAGGTGAGAATATTAAAACAATGGGTTATTAATGCTTATATCTTTCTATCATGCATATTTTAGCTAATGTATATTTAATCAATCCTCACAGCTGCTGCTTAGGGAAGTTTTTCATCTGTGCTCACTAGAACCATTAGTGTATCTTCTTAACTGGTTTCCTTGCTTCTGTGTTTGCTCTCTCTCTTCAGATCATTGTCCACACTCCCACAGTTATTCTAACATACAAATTTTATTTGTTTATTTTCCATGCCTAAAATTCTTCCTTGGTTCCCTATTGCAGAGAGGATGAAGTCCAAGTTGTTTACTCTTACATATGAGGACCCTTTGGCCCCAATCCATTCCTATATCCATCTGTCCTTAAAGACAAAACACACAAACACAAAAATACGTATGTATTATGCACAAGGACATATACACACATCCTTATATCTGCATACATCGTCTCTTACCAATAGAATAGACTGTAATCTCCCTACCTTAAACAAATGCATTCCCTTCTGAACACTTGGTCCACTGTCTTCCATATAAGAGATGTTCAATAAACACATTTTTCACATAATTGGTCTGGTACTATTGGACTGTGTGATCTCGGATAAGTTCTCTACAATTCTGTTTTCACTTTAGTTAAATGCAATTGATTCAATCATGTTTTAAATCCCTGATCTGATATTCCATAAACAATGTCACCACATTATATCTGAATCTTTTCCATACTTCCTTATGTTAGTGGTTTTGACTAGACTCATCTTTCACATTCATCTGCCCTCCCCGTTACATTATTGGTGTCCATGGTGGATTTTAAATTGTTTACTGGCTTATAATATTTGGACTTGGCAACACTCTGCTAGAGGATTTTTCTGGACTTCCTTCAATTTCTAATCTATGAATCTTTGATTTTTTATTTAAGTTAAACAGTCATTTCAAAGTGACTGTTGAGCTACTAGTAATATATAACTAAGGACTGACAACAAATTTTATCACATTATTGAGTGAAGTAACCCCAAGTAAAATTTTAGGACATTGTTTAGAAATACTGCTATGTGCAGATTTATCTCACTGATATTTCATTTATTGTTGTATAAAGTGTCTGAACACAGGTAATTTCAATAATTTTAGTAATGTGCAACTATAAAACTGCTTAGGGAGTTGACAGGTATATTTTTTGTGTTAGGTTTCAGAACAAGCAAATATATTATGAATATTATTTTTGTATGCCAACTACTACACAAAAACATTTTGAAATATAAAGATTCTGCAAATATACTTATTTATTGAGAATTCAGAAGAACAAGGTGTTATACTTCAGCATAAATATAGTGCCTGGATGTTAAAACAAGCAAGGAACAGATGCAACAGCCTAATTGCTGATGTAAAGCAGTCATCAATTTCTCCCGTGCTTAACCATTTAATGTTTTCCCAATCTTTACTGTCTACTGCATCATGTTCTTTGATTTTTCCTTCTCAAATGTGATCCAAAATTCTATGATGTGGTGATACCAGTAGAATGCTGGTTCCTCAGTCAGGCCAAGCCACTGTTTTCATGCTGAGTTCTTACTTAGAATATTCTTCGCTCCACCATCAATTAGACAATACTTACTTTCTAGAATCCATTCAAGGAATACTTGTTCTTTGAAGCATTCAAGGAATACTTGTTCTTTGAAGCCTTACTTGATTATTTCCCCAAATGTCAAGATGTTAGAAGTGAGCAATAACTTCCTTTGTGCCCTCATACAAACTTCTATTCGAACATCAGAAATGCTCATTTTGACTTTTTATATGTCTGAGTCACCTTCCCATTCCCTTTGCTCCAAGAAAGAGAGCTTCTTTAAGACAAAGACCAGCCTGGTGCATAGTAGGTGCTTAATGAGTGCTGAATGGATACATGAATGATCAAGGATAGAGAACATAGCTTTAGATGAGTTAAGTAGAATCACTGGTTTTAAAAGCTACTGTAAGGAAACAGTGACTCAGAAAGGATCCCTGTCATGAAGTCCAATGTGATTCATTTTAATCACTCTTCTATATTAGAACCTAAAAGTCAGTCAACTGTGTCCAAGTAAGGTAAATCCTAAGGAGATTCTAAAGGATGCACTTATATAATCATCATGTGTTAATAGGAAATTCTCTATGTACTGTATTAAAATGACACTTGCTACTTGATAGAAATTCAGAATCTCAGCCTCCAACCTGAATCCAAATCTGCATTTTAATATTATCCCCAGTGATTAATATGTATATTATTTTGAGAAACACTTCTTTAGAATAACAGTTGTAAGACTGAACTCCAATGAAAAAACTACGGTTTTAAAAATTAGCTTCAGAGGTAGAATTTAGTGATTCATCAGTTGCATATATCACCCCTTGCTCATTCATCAAATGCCCTCCTTTTTAAAAAAAAAAAATGCCCTCCTTAATGCCTATCATCCAATTATCCCTTCCCCCATCCACCTTCCCTCCAGCAATCCTCAGTTTGTTTCCTAGAGTTCAGCCTCTCTTATGGTTTGCCTCCCTCTCAATTTTCATCTTGTTTTATGTTTCCTTCCCTTCCCTTATGTTCATTTTGTTGTTGTTGTTGTTTCTTAAGCTCTAGAAATTATGGTTTTATCCAAAATTTTAAAAGAGAGTGGAGAGAAGAGAGATACTATATAACTTTAACATTACATGTATAACAAGCAGGTGGACCATTCTATGCAGGGAATATACATGAATGTAAATTCACAGGCAGAAATGCATTGGTAGCATATGTTTATGGTCCATTAGGGTCAAACTCTGATCAAGAAAGCTTTAGGAAAGGTAAATTTAACCAGAGCACTTTGAAAGCATTTAAGGAAGCAGTTTAGCAGTTTGGTTAAAGTGTAGTCTCCCTCCACGGCAAGGCTGATTGAATTCAAATCCTTGTTGGATTCTTACTAGCTATGTGATCTTGGGCAAGCTATTTAAAATATCTGTTCCTCAGAGCACCTAGGTGGCTTAGTCAGTTAAGTATCTGACTCTTGATTTTGAGCTCAAGTCATGATCTCAGGTTTGTGAGATCAAGGCCTGTTTTGGGCTCCATGCTCAGTGCAGAGTCTGTTTGAGATTCTCTTTCTCTTTTTCCTCTGCCCCTCCTCCTGCTTGCACTCTAAATAAATAAATGGATAAATAAAATCTTAACAACAATAACAAACATCTGTTCCTCATGTATAAATAAGGGTAATAATAGTACCTAATTCATAGGGTTGTTATGAGGAGTCAATATATGTATGATGCTTAAAACAGTGCCTGGCACATAGTGCTATATAAATATAAATATTATATATTTGCTGTTTACCATTATTTACTATCATTGTTATTGTTAAAAAGTTGACATATGAAAGGATACAGGTTGGTCTGGACATAAGAACTGAAGAGGCAGAAAAAACAGGAGGTCACACCGGCAAGTGTGATGTGATGAGCATCACTGGGATTTATAGCATGAATAATCAGGAAATAGAAGACAATCAGGAGGGTCAGGCTACCACAAAGGGAATAGAAAGGCAGAGAAGAGGAGAAAACTATCAATTATTGTGCACAGACAATATGCCAGGGACAATGCCAGCAGCCTTCATAAATATTAGCTGGTTTAATCCTCAACTTATTGAGTGAAGTCTATCTTGTTAGCTTATTCTACATATGTGGAAAATGAGATGCAGGAAAGCTAAATGAATTATCTGAGATTTAAAAAGTAGAAGGTCATAGACCTTGGCTTGAGCACAGGACTGTTTAGATTTAACAATTCCTACAGTGTTTGTTCAATCAGTAGGAAATTGACTAATTCTTTCCAATATGATCTATTTTAATGATAATGATGATATTGGTGGTGGTGGGCAGCACCAGTGGAGTGCTTACCATTTGCCAAGCACTATACTAAACATACTGCTTGTGTTACCTCTTTTAATTGTATGAAGAACCCTTTGAGGAAAGTATATTATTATGATCCCTATTTTACAGATAAAGAAACTGAGGCACAGAGGACTTAGGAATTTGACGAAGGTTTTACAGATAATAGTGGGAGAGCTGGCTCTCATCCCAAGCAGTATGAAGCCAGTGCCCATGCTCTTAACTATCACACTGTACTGTCTCCTGTTAAAACAGCAACAATATTTTGGACAAGTGGCAAGAATTCATATTTTTTGAGCACCTGTTGTATATTAGAGTATGTGTTCTCATATTTAATTCTCACCACTAGGAGGTGAGGTAGGGAGCAGTTTTGATGTGAGGCTTCAGAAAATTGGGAAGTAAAGTCTAAAATAGGTGGAACAGAAGGTCCTAAAAATAATTATGTTTAGTTAAACTGGAATTCAGGGGGAAAAAAATGAATCCCTTGATTAGGAGTCAGCAAACTTTCTGTTAAGTTTCAGACAGTAAATATTTCAGGCTTTGTGGGAATATGGTCTCTGCAACAACTAGTTACCTCTGCCATTGAAAGAGTGTGTCTAAGTATCAATAAAATTTTATTTACAAAAATAGTTGGTGGGCTAGATTTGGCCCATGGTGTATCATTTTTAGATTCCTATTGCTAACCTTTAAGTAATAAAAATAATGTACCATTTTCCTTTTATGGTTTCCAGGTGGTATAATTCATGATAAACCAAATACACTATTATTTAGAATTCTGTTTCTCAAGAATTAAAGCAACACTGATGAAACAAAGTTGTTGAATGTAGAATATTAGTGTTTCCAAGAGCTGACTCTGCCAATGGTTTACTTTTGGAAAGGCGAAATATTTTAAAGGATGTGGATGCTTTGCTTTATTCTACAAAATACAAATAAATCATGAACCAGTGAGCTAGAGCCATCCCTGGAGAGAATAATCTTTAAACTATGAAAAAAGTTAGAGGTTATTTCCTTCAAAAAATGGCTACCAAAGTGAGGTGTCAGATTGAGATCACAGATTACATTCCCACTTTCTCTTCTCTACTTTTCATCCTATTGGCATTTATAATAACTCCACGATGAAAAATTACAGTCATTTCTTCTTGAAAGATATATTGCATCCACATGTGGGCCAAGTGATTTAATCTTGATTAGTGCTGTCTGAAGCCTTGTCAGATGGGTTAGCGATTGGTCATGTACTTCATAGCACTGCTATTAAATCTACTGGGAATTAACATGTTAAATCCATAATCATGCTTTATTGCCTGTATAATCCTGGGTTAACTGCAAAACGAAGTTGATTCATTTTTCACATGTTCACCAAAGTGAAGTCATATTTTTCCCTTAACTAGTAATTAACCTTTATGGCTTTATTAACTACTTTATTAAATTTAAATGAAATGTTTATTGGAAAGAGTTCATGGGAAGTGTAAACCACAATGACAGTGTGGCCCTGGTGATGTCCTGTTCCCTGAAACCTCTCTATTAAAAAGGTTCATATTACAAGTAGTTCATTTTTTATCACAAGGTACCGATGCTCGTAACTTAATAGGTAGTGTGGTAAATAAAATAAGCACTGGCTTTGGAGTCAGACAGACCTGGGACCAAATTCACATTCAATTGCCTATTAACTATGTGATGTTGGTCAAGTTACCTAATATCTCTGAGCCTCAGTTTCCTTATATGTAACTACAAATAAATATATAATAGTTATTCCCAGACTTTTGAGGATGAAGGGTGTGAATGAAATAGTGGGGGAAGATAAGAGAAATATGCAATTTTAAAGAGGTAATTTTTGTCAAAGCTTCTATCTTGGGTTGAAGCAGGAAGATTCTGGTGTGGCATTCACATAGGAGAAAAAGGAAGCTGGAGACCAAAGAAATTATTCCTAATTTCTTCCCACCTTGTCCAGCCCCATGAATTAGGTATGAACCCCGTATAGAGACAATCTCTGGCCTAGGCTGCTAATATCTTGCACTAGGAGTTTCCAGAACTACCATTAGCCTAAACAGTTACTTTGTGCAAATTAGAAAATCATTACCCTTGGGGCAGAAACAGCTCTGTGGACATAGGGCTTGTCAAAAAGGAACTTTTGTGTAAAGAAGAAGATACTGGGACTCATGGCTTGATGAGTAGCGCATCTCCTAATTTATCAACAAGACATTCTTTTTCAGACCACAACCCACACATCTTCACGTAGTGCCCTGAACCTCAGAGTTTTAAGTGGGCATTTGGTTATCCAGCTGAAGACAAATTTCCCAGCCTCTGTTGTAATACGAGTAGTCATATGAATTAATTCTAGCTAATGGGATCTACGCAGTAGTGATGTCCTTAATATAACCTCCAGTCACCTTCTTAAGCAAGGCGTCTTGTCTTTTGTCTTGGATACTCTCTTTCTTTTTCCTTTGTCTGGGAAATGGCAATAATGGATACTCACCTTATATACAAAGATCAAAGTCATGTTTTGAGGGTGGCAGAGCTAGTCCATTAACCAAGGGGGGAACAGAGCCACCATAAGCTCTGGGCTCCTCACTTTCAGAATATACATAAGCAGAAATAAATAAACTTCCATCATGCAGAAGCCACCATGTGTTGGGATCACTTTGTCATAATAGTCTAGCTTGCATACTAACTAATATGGGGCTTTTCTTTTTTATTTACTTTCATTTATTTATATAAATTTTATTCATAATAGCAAAACACTGGATATAGCCCAGGTGTCTAATAACAGAAGAACCAACAAAGAAACACAAAAATGGGATTATGGAATACTTTTAACAGTGAATGAGAACAAATTATCTCATGAGATTGGGTGAAGGAAGCCAACACAAAAGAGAAATACTGTATTATTTCATGTGTGTGAAATTCTAAGCCATGCAATACTAATCCAAAGTGAAGGAAATCAGACTGGTTGTTGTCTTGAGGGAGAATGACTGGGAAGGGAATGAAGGAACTTTTGGAGGTGATTCAACTGTTCTGTATGCATTTGCCAAAACTCATTGAACTCTATACTAAAAATGAGTGCATTTTATTATACTTAAAATACACCTGAGTAAAACCTTCCTGACGAAAAATGGCTTCAAACATAATTCTCAACATTTTGATTTTTTATGAATTCTAATTGGTTATAGAAATTTTTTTAATTCTTTTTTTTTTCTTTTTCTGAAATTGAATCCCTGGACCATGCATCCTCATCTCTCCATGCAGGAAGCTTGGTAACCATCTTGGTGTCACATGGGGTCAGGAATAACTCCTGCTGTAGCTCAATGAGGGGTTCTGAGAGATTTGATGAAGAATAATTTTGAGGGTGGAAGAGTGCATTTTATTTATTTATTTTCAAATATTTATTTATTTATTTGAGAAGAGATAAAGTAAGGGAGAGCACAAGAATGGGGGGAAGGGCAGAGGGAGAGAGGGAATCCTCAGGTAGACTCCCTGCTGGGCGGGGCCTCTAATATGATTTGGGTTTTTAACCATCATCACCATCATCACGTTAAAACAATCAGAAGCACCACATATCAAAACAAAATATGAAACTCAAACTAGTCAATTATTGTTTTCTGACATTCCCCCTCAAAATTATCCAACTAGAAATGTTTAAAGATTTTTAAAAGGGTGTTGGTTTTTATTATTATTGATTTTAAATTCTTAGAAATGTATCTGAAAAAAATTCAAAATCTGAAGTGTTCACCAAATGCTACTGTAGTGCTACCCATTTGATAGTTGAGCAAATTGAGGTTTAGGCTCTCCTAACTGGAGGGAGGAAGGAGACAGAGCTCCAGTAATTTAAATCGATAAAAACCATTGAGCAAAGATACAGGCCACCTCTTTAAGGAATCTTTGATCCACCCCTGAAGTCCTACATGCCTGAGACTCTCCCCTAAAACACACCAGTACCATTTCTCAATGCCACTGCCCTCACCTACCCCTTGGGCTACCTGGAGATCACCACTTCTAAGACCCCATCACACTGCCTCCTCTCAGCTATTCATTTCTGGAGAGATGACCCTGCACCCACATCTCACCAAGGGACAGACCTAGACTGACTGGGTGCTCCGAAGGTCTTACTCAGTGCCCTCAATTACTGGCTCCTCCATACCAACATGGGACTTTTACACCAGAGTTGAAGGAGTTATTTTTATGAGGGAGTCTGATTTTCAGTGACCACCAGTAATGCTGCCTTGTTCCAGGTGAAAACGACATGATGATGTACAGAAAGAACCACATGGCAGTGCTGGCACCAGTGGCAGTCCCCAGAAAGGCTGTACCACACCAATGATGGAGACTGTGATGCATGATGGGAGGCGGCAGATACCCAAGAAACTCAGCAATGAGGTGGGTCTGCTCAACCGAATTGGTACACAGACCTTCTTACCAGCCCTCACTGCACTTGCATGAGAGTAATATTGCGCTTGCGTGAAAGTAATATTGCAAATACCTGCATAAGTAGATGATGGAAAACATATATTTGTGTTTGATTGTTTCTCTGACTTCATGTGTATTCATGGGCTAATAAGACCTTGAGTCGGGACGCCTGGTTGGCTCAACGATTGGGCATCTGCCTTCAGCCCCGGGCATGATCCTGGAGTCTCGGGTTCGAGTCCCACATCAGGCTCCCTGCATGGGGCCTGCTTCTCCCTCTGCCTCTCTGTCTGTGTCTCACATGAATAAATAAATAAATAATCTTAAAAAAAAAAAAAAAGACCTTGAGTCAATCAGGGTCCAATGAGAAAAACTGAAACCACACAGTATATTACAAATAGAGATACTTTGATAGAGAGCACCTGTTTCCAAAGTGCTTGAAGAGTTGAGAAAGTAAGAGGGAAGGTGATGTAACAGGTTAGAACTACAGGAAGTTCCTAAGACCTTAAGATTAAGAACAGAAAAGAGGGGGCGTTAACAAAGCCAGGAGAGTATTCACTACTGATGGCGGTACAGCAGACTATAGCTCTTGTCATTGCTTCTCCCAGAGTTCATAGCTTCCTGCTGCTGCTGCAGGAGTGGAGAGAGAGCAACAGAGGGAGAGGAAGGGAGGGGTACCTTAAGAAGCTAAAAGTTGGGGGTTGGAGTTAAATATTCATTTTATAAATGTTATATATTCATTATATGAATATTATAAATATAAATAAATACTAAAAAAACACAGGTGAGAGAGACAGGGAAGCTAGCAGATTGGAGGTGTGCTGTTCACATAGTCTCTAGAACAATGCTGGGCAGGCAGTGAAACTCCCATTTGTATATGGTGATCTGGAAATTGCATACACACTTTTCTGTTTCTTTAGCTTCTAACATTAAGCTCTATTCTTCTGTTCAACACACAAGTGTAAGTTCATAGCACAGAAACAATTTTTAGAGCAGCTAATAATATCATTGTGTGCCTGACATATACTCCCTTTGCTTCATATTTTGTAAATTTTTCATAGCATGAAGACTTTTATTTCATTGCAAATGATGAAACACTGAATTAAACATAAGCTTGAATGCCGAAGGAAGAATAGAAGCTTGTCAAAATTTCACCTGCTCTTGGTTAAATTTAAATAAGATCTGCTGGCCTTCAGAGATGGACATTTAAGGCTTATCAGTGAACAATTCCAGCATATGACTGATGTACTTATTCAAAGAAATATTTTTTCTTTCTTTTTTTTTTAAAGATTTTACTTATTTATTCATGAGAGACAGAGAAAGAGAGAGAGAGAAAGAGAGAGAGAGAAAGAGAGAAAGGGAGAGGCAGAGACCAGGCAGAGGGAGAAGCAGGTTCCATGCAGGGAGCCTGACTTGGGACTCGATAGTGGGTCCCCAGGATCAGGCCCCTGGGCTGAAGGTGGCGCTAAACCGCTGAGCCACCCAAGCTGCCCCAAAGAAATATTTTTAAATGTACTGATATTTTTTTTGGGACATTGACACCCATTTACTGCATTTTTTTTCAAATCTTTAAGTTTATTTCTCAAATAATCATTCTATCTCAGACTTTCATGCTTGAGGTACACAAATTTTATCTCTACTCTTAGCAAAGAGACTCCTATCCCCAACATCAAGCTGTACAAATGACCAAAGAATCTTGTGTATTGCTATTGCAATGACTATTTAACTATGTGTCAGAGCAGGCCTACAAGATCCAGTGACCCTATTACTGTCTCCTCATTCAAATGATGGAGCCTCATTTGTCACATCAATTCAAAGTGATGCCTCTTTACACCTGACTGGTTTTCCTTGGGTCAATATTACTGACAAATGACTATCTCCTTCAATACCAACCAGTGATAACTCTTCATGTGCCTTATACTTGCAAAAGATTAATTTACACTTCCAGTGCACTTGCAGACCAAGAGGAGTCATGCCAAGGAATATTTCTAAGTTTCTTGGGGGCCCAGTACTATGCTACATAGAAAATGTACAAACTGTGTAAGATAATAGCGCTATTCTTTGAATGCCTGGAAGTGGGCTGAACATTTAATGTACATTATTTCAGCTAGTCCTCTCAATCATGCTGAAAGGTATTTTCATGTCTATTTCTTTAATGGGGAGACAGAGACTTGGTAGTAGGGCTGAGATTTAAACTTACTTCTGTCTAATGCCAATATCTTTGCTGATAAGTAGCTGGCATAATCTTAGACAGTATCCTGCCTTTAGGGTTGGCCATATCCTTTAGGGGATAAAAGGAAGACCTATGTAGTCATCTTATCACTAATATCTTTCTCATCTGCTTCTCTATGCCCACACCTACAGAAGAAGATAAAATGAATAATGGGAAGCCACAGAAATTTAAAAATCCTTTTATTTCTCCTGAATCCATAAAGTTGGGAAGTATTTACCTTAAAATCTCTGATTGTGCTCCACCCTGACTAAACAGCTGATGACAAAACCATTGTCAACATGAGAAAGTCAAAAGCCTTGGATGCTATGTTTCCAATGGGCCTGTCTTATGTCATCTCCTGGGACTCTCACTTGCTTATCTCAGACTCTACCACAGAGCACTGCAGTCCATACTCCTTTATACCTATTTCCTCTGCTCCTGTTATTGCCACTACCAGGAAGTACTTCCCTACCCAGCTTGCATGAAAGTCACTGTTCTTCAAAAATCAGTTATTTCATTTCTCCTATGAAACATTCCCTGATTCCGTCAGGCTTCATAAATGGCTCCTTCCACTGTGTTCTGCCTGACAGTACCTCATATCTGACTCTCTTACAAGCCTCTGTCTCACTACATTATAATCATGTTTATGTGCCTGTGTCTCCTGCTTGAATGAGATGTTCTTAATGTCAGGGACCATGTTTTGTTTACCACTGTATCCCCTTGGCACTTCTGCAAGTACCTAAATCTTAGAAAGTACCCCCCAAATTTGTTGAATACATGAATGAATAAATACGTGGATAAATGAATATCTTGAGATGAGGGCAGGTGATTAGCATAACCATGTCACACACCCCAAGGCCAGGAAGGTGAATGACAGTTATAAAAACTCCCATGTTTATACTGTCCCTATGCACATCATTTTGCTACAGAAGCCTGGCATTTTATGCCAGCCTTTTCTACCTGAGGATATAGAAGAATTGCTCTTCCCCATCAGGGAGAGGCAGTGTGTCAGTCTGATGTGTGTTCTGTAGCAGAGCAGTACCTTCTACGAGTGATTGCCTGTCAGCTGGTGACACATTATGGCAGATGTCACAGCAAGCCAACTCTATTTGGCATAAAGGAGAGCTAATAAAGGAGTGGGGAGGACTTCTCAAATGATTCAGACAGCATAGCTGGCAGCTGGGGGATGGGAAGATGAAGCCTCCCTCTTAAGCACATGGAATGAGCTCCACTTCCAGCCTTGGACAGGGACAGAGTTATCAGAGAAATGTGATGTTCCCACCTTCTTGGTCAGCTACAGACTCTTTCTCTACATATTTTGAAGTAAACAGCCATGATATTCCTAGAGATCATTTTAGTGTGGACCATCAAAGACATGTGACTCTCCTTACCACAGTATTGGAGAAGATGTGGGATATAAAGAAAAGATGGAGACTGATCCTTTGAGGTCTATTTTGTCTAAGAGAAGATTCTCACTCTTTCTGCTTCTTTATCTTCAGATGGCATCTCATATATAGAAAAAAAGTTGTCTAATTATTAGAGTTGAACACTTACACCTGTATGTAGTATGGTGGCAGATTAAGATACGAGCCCTACTCTCAAGGAGATTATACGCAATGGAGAAACACACACTTAACCAATGATTACACTGTGGTAAATGTGACTTATGAAAGCTAAGAACAAGGCACAATAAGAACTCCTAAGTTAGGGGGACTCCCAAATCATATTCTGTAGTTAAGATAAAGCATCTGGGGGAGGGAGGACTTGAGCTGAGTAGTAAAAACCAATAGTTAAATAGGTTAAAAAGAGTAAGAGAAGCTTTCAGGTTAAGTGAACAATTCATATGAAGACACTGGCAACACGATACCTCTTTTGGGAATTATTACTTGACATGATTGGCACACAGACTGGGAAGTAGAGAGTGGGAAATGATGCAGGAGAGTTAGGTTCAGACAAGATTGTGATGGGTTTTGTAAGTAATGTTGAGAAGCTAGGGTTTTAAGACATTAGTTGCTGAGGGCCACAGCCCACAGTCCAGGTCAATTAAAGGAGGTGTGGCCATAAAGAAGAACTGAGTGGATGGAGATGCTTATCTTCAAGTTGATTCTCAACATGGAATTCAAAGGAGGGAAGGATGAGTTTTCTGGCTATTTGGACATGGGAAATCAGCAACCAACATACAAGGCCAAGTGCCCCAACTGACCAGCTACTGACATGATGAAGTTGGACAGATTACAGTTGATTTCCAACCTTTTAATCAAATCAATACACTTCCATGAGGATTACACCTGATTTCCAATCCTTTCAATCAAATCAATTTGCTTCCATGAGTATACATTTTTTTTTAACTTGAAAAGTTGATAACTATTTATCCCAAGGGTTTTTTGTGTCTGTTAGGTACGACAACAAGGGAAAAGTGAAAGGTGTTTAACATAACATCTGACATAACATTGTTGCTCAACAAATTGTTTGTTAAACTTAAATTGTGACATATCTATTAGAACTGTACACCAAAAGAACTGTCTGTGATGATGGAACTACTTTAGGTCTGTGCTTATGCTAAAGCCACTTGCCACATGTGGCTACTTAAGCATTTGAGACTTGGCTAGTGCAGCTGCAGTACTAAATTATTAATTTTATTTCATTTTAATTAATTTAAGTAGCCACATGTGGTAAGTAGCTAGCATTTTGAACAACATAGCTTTATTTTCCATAAATTCTTCACATAATTAAACTGTTTTGTTCTAAACATATAAAAAATAAGATTGGTGATTTTCAACTTTGATAATCCCTTAAGACAATATTATAGTAATTAATATCCTCTACTTCCACTCTGCATTTTGAAATCTCTTGTATAGAAAAAAAATTGTTTTTCATGACAATAATTCTGATTTTGACAACATGCTTAGACACATGTTATAAAGTAAATGAATGATATAATTGATTTCAAAAATACATAACTTCATACATAATGCGAACCCATTTATTTTAGAAAGGTACATATCAAATTGTTAACACTGTAAGATTATATGTGATTTGTGTTATCTCCTCTCTGTTTTATATTGCTTGAATCTTTTTAAATGAACAGGTGTTAATTTAAAAAATTTAACTGTTTTGCTTGTGTTACAAAAATAAAAATACATTAACCAAGAAGATCTGGAAAATAAGAATAAGTTTCAATTCACAAGAATACCACCTCAATTTATGTCTCCATTCAAGGCATTTGTTTGTCTTTCTATCATGAGTATAGAATCACTCCATCCTGATATAAAATTAGGGAGAAATGAGTTAAAGCAACTAAGCTGAGATCCATTCACTCCTTTTGCCAAGAGTGTGCTACAGGGTAAAAGGAAAGAGTGCACGAGACCCAGTCTAATTTTCTTGCCAATGTGATAATTAAGCTTCTTGGTAAATGATAAAATGGTATTTGCTAGGAGGAGGGTCCTTTACCTTTCAATGTTTTTAACAGGATGTGACTGGATATGTGCTACTTATAGAAATTAAGTCTGTAATCTATGAGTTTAGGATGAATGGTTCCTGTAAAATGGCAGGGACACTGAAAGGAAATCTTTGACTAATTCATCAAGAAAGTGGCTCTTCTTTAACATCTGTCATCAGCAAAAGTTGATTGAGCTGCCAGGCTCTGTCCATGGTGCTGGTTATTCAGAAGTCAAGACGCTGTCCTCAAACTCTTCATACTCTAAAAGGACTCGAATAAATAATATAGTGTAGCCAGTGCTAACATATAACATATAATATAGTGTAGCCAGTGCTAACATATAACATATAAGTGCTATGTTAATACATATAAAAGGAGAGTACCTAGCATGAAATAATTATGGAAAGTTTCCTCAGAGAGGTGTTACCTTAGAGGAAACATTGAGGTTACCTTGGAAATGGTTGTTGAGTGTTCTGGGGGCCCTAAAAAGATTGATAGCAGAAAGGCATAGATATATGACAAAGCATGCCATATGGGGAAACAAAAAGTAGGCCAGGATGTTCATGGTCTTGTTCATAAGGAGAAGAAGATCAATGATGGGAAACAATGTAGGAAATGTAGGAAGGGGCATATTGTATCTTTTATGTTACTTAAGGAATTTACCAACTACACTGAAAGCAAAGGGGACCACTTTAAGCAACATGGTGGCACAACCACATTAGTATTTTAGAATGGTTATTCTATTAGTAGTGTGGAAAATGGATTAGGAGGAAATAAGGCAGGAGGTTAGAAGGTTATCGAGGAGAGAGATATGAATCTGAAATAAGCAGAGGCCGTGCAGGTGGAGAGATGACAGTTATTCTGAGAGTCATTTAGCAGAATCAATCTGTAAGATTAGATAGATTAAATGTGGGAAGTAAAAGAGGGCAGTGAAGGTGATGACCGAGTTTTTTATTTGGGCAACCAGGTGGATAGGTTTACCAGAGATATGACCCAATGAAAAAATTAATTTAAAGTAAAAGGATGAGTTAATTCGGTTTAGTTTTTTAACCTCAGGGTCTCAAATTGGATTATAAAAGTGGAGATTTATTTGTACTTGTATGTAACAAATGGAATATAAATATCTAAGCTATATGATCTGGAGGTTATAGTTTGTAGGTGAAACTTGAATTACATGGAAGAGTTAAACATTGATCCTAAGGGAAAGAAGACAAAGTGAACTAGGGCTTGCTCCAAGAACCAATATTCAGGAAACATGTGTAAAGGAGGAGAAGGAGAGAAGGAACTCACACAGGAGACTGAGAAGCAGCATCCAGAGAGGTAGGACACAAAGGGAGCACTAAAATGGACATCAAGAGAGGAGAGAAAGGAATGATCCTCCATGTCAAATATTCCTGAGTTGTCAAGTTAAAATAAATGTCCAGTGTTTCTAAAATCAATGAGATCATTGACAACTTTGACAAGAGAAAGCAGGTTTATATTGATAATAGTGAGTAAAGTCCAGAAATTTTATTGGAAAATATCTCAAGGAGAAAAGAACAGGTTTCCTTTTATAGTCTCTTGATTTCTATCAGAGTAATTAGGATTCTCTCTCCTACCCAAAGGGTGTGAAACACTGTCATGAAGGTGATAGATTCTCACTAATCTTTGTTCTTATCTTTGGGGAAAATAGAGTACTAACTCCATGCTTTCTGGTCCCAGATTTATAATAAGAGCTTAGTTCAAATCTTGGTTCTACCATTTTTAGCTTTGTATCATTTTTAGCCTTGTGATCTTGAATTAATCTCTTAGTTATTTGTTACTTGAAAAAATAACTGGACTAGCTGCAAAGCATCACATTGGGAGTCTCTTAGAAATATACACCTAGGCCCCTCCAAGGACTGCTGAATCAGAATCTGCATTTTAACAAGGTTTTCTGATTCTCATGCTCATAAAGTTTGAAAAACATTGAATGAACTCAATGAACACCATTTTTCCAACTAAGAAATGAGATGTAATACTGACCACATAGATTTTTATAAAGACCAACTAATAAAGTGAAAGTAATACCAATTTGTATTATCCCTTGAGCCTACAGCTCAATGCTACAGAGGTAAGAGAAAATAAAAAGGAAAAAAACCCACAAATACTTATAGCACTTTTTCTTTCTTAAACCTTGAACTTTTACAAGGTGAAATTGTCTTAAGAAATAGGCCATGCACAGTTTCTGCTTTGAGGTGAAGTCTATCAATATTCTCTAAGTGATCAGAAGCAATTCTATCAGCTTCTGTGAGAAGATATATGGGCCATTCGAGATAGCCCAGGGTGATATCTGTTGTATGTGTAACTAAATTTATGAAAACTGCTATAACAATTACTCATTAGGTATAGATAATTGTTCCTTGCTGCCTTGTGACTGATATTTCTGAGCATACCCATACATTTGTAGTACGTGCCCACCCACACTTCTAGGTTAGAATTCATTATTCATCCACTTAACAAATCTTATTTACTGAACAGCTACTCTGCACCTGGCATTGTGCTTGGCTAGATGCACACAGTAGGTCTATTTGATGTCCTCAACATTATGGATCCTACAGAAATTGGCTCTACTCTTCCCTCCCACATCCTGGCCACTCATTTAGTACTGCCCTGACTTCTGTTCCCTTGATTTTAAGTGACAGTGAGGGTTGTCTTGTTACTGATACATATAGCAAACTTCAATGCCTGGTATTAATTCTGGCCCCTACAGACTCAGTCTTACAATTGATCAAATATTTCCACAATCAATCCTAGTATTCATCCATGTGTTCATCATTTGTTCAACAATTTGTTAATCATTGTTTTAGAAGCATGGCCCAGGCACTGATTTGCCAAACTCAGAAATAAAGAATATAATTTTTAGTTGAAAACAACCTCACCATTATGGTTTTATTAAAGATAAGTTCTCTGAGGAGTGCTAAACTTAAGGTTACCCTAATCACAATAGTATGAATAATGTTTACTCAGTAACTTAATGATGACTTTTTATTTGAAGCAGTTTCAGCTTTCCTGGAATTCTATTTTATGTATATCTGTATTTCTAAGTCCTTTCTATTTTTCCTTTTCGACTTTGATCTCCTCTTAAGATGGTATCCCACTGAAGTAGAGCTAAATATTCGCCTATCCTTTAAACTAAAAATGCAAGGTTATCCCAGATTTAAATAATTGGTACTATATGTCTCTGTGTAATATTATGATCTAAAAGCCTATATGTCCTTTTTCTCAGAATTGCATTATTCTGAGAAGAGATCGACTGGGTCAAGTTCAAATATCAATTCTTTATCTTCTTATTAATATTCCTTTATGAAAAAACCTTCTAGTAAGGGAGAGTTTCAATCCAACTGATGTATCATGGAAGATAAAGTCAGAAGCCTGAAAGATGCAGAATAATATGATGATCACAGACTCAGGAGGGAAAGGAGGAGGGAGAAAGGAGCTTGAAAAATAATGACAGAAGTACATTGGAAAGAGAGGAAGTAGTTTCTGCTTACTGCTCAGAAAATCCAAAGAAGGGCAGATAATTTGAGCATATGAAATAGGAAGTATAACAAAGCTTTGACTATTAGAATTGGATTCTATTAAAAAACTGCAGTATGTCAAGTGGTTTATTTTCGCCTCCAAATATAATGTCATATAATTAGAGAAAGACATTAAGGAAATATTCCACAATGTTATCTATGTAACTAACTCGGGAAGATGGGATTGTTAGGTAATTTTGCTTTCTTCCTTGTAATTTTCTGTATTGTCCACAATGTGCATGTTTTGTTCTAATAATAAAAGAAATCAATATTCATTTTAAAATGAAATTCTCCCTTCTCTGTCTTCCAAAATAATCACTCTCCAGTTTTGAGTGTTTGCGTTGGAAATTTTATTTATAAGCCATTCCAAAAGGCTGAACCCCTTCTAGTTCTCCTCCCCCTTTTTAACAGCAAAATAATATGGTCAATTCTCCTCAGCATATTCTTAGTAAAGTTTCATTGGCTTTCTATCTACCACCACCCATTCCTAGTGAGCAGAAAAAAATCTAAATAGATAAAAATAGCAATTATGCAGATAAGTAAATCTGCCCCCCTCAACACTTTGCAGCCAATGAAAAAGCAAAGGTAGAGCTGAGGAAGTGTTTCAGGTGTTCAAGTCAAGATCAAGGGTCTTAGTGGAGGAGAACAGCAAATGGAACCCAGGATGTGGCAAAATTGGACCCCTGAATCTCTTTATGCTGAGATAAGCTTACCCAAACTTCTGAAGGGAGGCACATCCACCTGGATTAGTTACCTCCCAGGTCCCCCTAAAGGATCCTACTCATAGCACCATAATCACAGGGCATCTTTACAACCTTTCCTGACTACACAATTACCTCTGTTCTGTTTCCCATGATTCTGTTACCGCTTTTACATGTAATCATTTCTTTTTTTTTATAGTTATCTGACAGTTATATTTATTGTTTGTAACATATATAGTTATGTGTGTATACGACTGTAAAATTATGTTATAACAATTATATTAAATATATTATAATCACATATTATTACTATAATGTTGTTAACTTTGTTCCCTACTGGGCCATAAACGCCATGAAGGCAAGAACTGTATCTCCAGCATTTAGTATAGGGTCAGGAATAAATACCTGTCTTCATATTTTTGAATGATGCATACTTGGTTAAAATGAAAGAAGGGAATAGAAGTAGAACTTCCTATTGCAACAGGTATCGTGACGTAATAAAATTGATTTCTGCACCTTTGTATGTGCTATGGGAGCCTTATCTGAGATTTTTAACCTGCAACTACAGTGGAAAAGAACTTCTGATGGAATGTTTGCATCTGACCTTAAATTCTAGGTCTTCCCCAGATAAATGCCCAGGTTACGGTTTCTTTATTTGTAAAGTAAATGGGAATTCTCTAAATTACCTCCCTTCTTTTAGTGTTTAGGATATTTTCACTCTGTGTTATCAAATCTGTTAATAATTCTGTTAATAGTTTCTTGCATTTCAGTCCAGTTCCATTTAGATTCCTACTGTGTGCTAGCACTTTCCTAAGCTACATAGCTTCTGCTATATGATTTGAAAATGGTTTAATATACATAGAAGATAGTTCATATTCTATCATATTCTATGATTAACTTGTATGATTTTTGACATCGTATTTTTTCTGGGATTTGGCCTAGAAATTTATTTTATTTTATTTTATTTTATTTTATTTTATTTTATTTTATTTTATTTTATTTTGTTTTGTTTTGTTTTTTGGCCTAGAAATTTTAGATAGCAGTAATCATTTCCATCTCCCTATCCAGCCATAAACTCCCTATACAGAGAAAAATGCATTTCCTGTCTCCAGGAACAAGTGGTGGGGCTGCTACACAATGATAATCAGTACATATTCATTTCATTCAGCCACTTCTGTCTCCTAGTCTTTTAGGTCTACAGGCTACTGCTTTTTTTAACATGCTGTCATATTTAACTGACAGATTTCAAGACCTCAAAAGCTACTCTGGCATCTTCACTTTTAATTAGGCTAGCCCTCCTCCAGATCCCCCCTTTTTAGACATAATCTTATTAAACTATACACCCAGGCCTCTTGAGAACATGCTCTCTTATTTGAGATGTCTTTATATTTTGAGGGAAATACAATTTCATTTTGATGTTGATAACCCAAAACCACTGTTACTGATGTCTGTATCCCCAAACCTATCTATTATCTTACTTTCCATTGGGCCTTCCACAAGTCACTCAGTCTGTGAGGCCTCCGATTTATAGTATTACAAGGTGAAATTTTAGCAAACCACATATAACAAAACCATAACAGCCCAGTGTCTGTCATCTTCACACAGTAGGGCTCTCTGAACATAGAGGTAAAGGCTGATCTCTAATATTTTCCTCCTGCAATGGTCCACTCAGGACTATCCCATACAGTCTGCTCTGTCTCGGGCTTCAGTCACATCAGCCCATAAGAATACTGATTTCAAGTTCAAGGTACGTAAATTTACTGAACCCACAACCATGAGATCAGGAATGGCTTACTCCATCAGCTTGAGCCAGACAGGCACCACAGTAAAACTTTAAAAAAGTCATTCCTGGCACAGCATTGTTATTTAGGTACATGGCTCAATTAAGTATTGGGAAACATCTTTCGCATATTAATAATAAAAAGATTCGGGGAACACCTGGCTGGCTTAGAAGGTGGAGCATGTGACTCTTGATCTCAGGTCATGTGTTCAAGCCCCACGTTGGGTGTACAGATTAATTGTAAATAACATCCTCTTTAAAAAAGAAAGAAAAAGAAAGATTTCATCATTAGGTTAGGACCATGGTCTTTTGCATCTTTTTTAATAATAAATTTATTTTTTATTGGTGTTCAATTTGCCAACATACGGAATAACACCCAGTGCTCATCCCATCAAGTGCCCCGCTCAGTGCCCGTCACCCATTCACCCCTACCCCCCGCCCTCCTCCCCTTCCACCACCCCTAGTTCGTTTCCCAGAGTTAGGAGTCTTCATGTTCTGTCTCTCTTTCTGATATTTCCCACACATTTCTTCTCCCTTCCCTTCTATTCCCTTTCACCATTATTTGTATTCCCCAAATGAATGAGACCATATAATGTTTGTCCTTCTCCGATTGACTCATTTCACTCAGCATAATACCCTCCAGTTCCATCCACGTCGAAGCAAATGGTGGGTATTTGTCATTTCTAATAGCTGAGTAATATTCCATTGTATACATAGACCACATCTTCTTTATCCATTCATCTTTCGATGGACACCGAGGCTCCTTCCACAGTTTGGCTATTGTGGCCATTGCTGCTATAAACATCGGGGTGCAGGTGTCCCAGCGTTTCACTGCATCTGTATCTTTGGGGTAAATCCCCAGCAGTGCAATTGCTGGGTCGTAGGGCAGGTCTATTTTTAACTCTTTGAGGAACCTCCACACAGTTTTCCAGAGTGGCTGCACCAGTTCACATTCCCACCAACAGTGCAAGAGGGTTCCCTTTTCTCCGCATCCTCTCCAACATTTGTGGCTTCCTGCCTTGTTAATTTTCCCCATTCTCACTGGTGTGAGGTGGTATCTCATTGTGGTTTTGATTTGTATTTCCCTGATGGCAAGTGATGCAGAGCATTTTCTCATGTGCATGTTGGCCATGTCTATGTCTTCCTCTGTGAGATTTCTCTTCATGTCTTTTGCCCATTTCATGATTGGATTGTTTGTTTCTTTGGTGTTGAGTTTAAGAAGTTCTTTATAGATCTTGGAAACTAGCCCTTTATCTGATACGTCATTTGCAAATATCTTCTCCCATTCTGTAGATTGTTTTTGAGTTTTGTTGACTGTATCTTTTGCTGTACAAAAGCTTCTTATCTTGATGAAGTCCCAATAGTTCATTTTTGCTTTTGTTTCTTTTGCCTTCGTGGATGTATCTTGCAAGAAGTTACTGTGGCCGAGCTCAAAAAGGGTGTTGCCTGTGTTCTCCTCTAGGATTTTGATGGAATCTTGTCTCACATTTAGATCTTTCATCCATTTTGAGTTTATCTTTGTGTATGGTGCAAGGGAGTGGTCTTAAAATGTTAGTAGAGAATGATCTACATATAGCTCTAATCTGAGAATGGAGACATCAGCAGTCACAAATACCAAGGCATTTTTAAAATAATAATGAAAAGCAGTATGAATTCTTTTTTTTAATTTTTATTTATTTATGATAGTCAGAGAGAGAGAGAGAGAGAGGCAGAGACATAGGCAGAGAGAAGCAGGCTCCATGCACCGGGAGCCCGACGTGGGACTCGATCCCGGGTCTCCAGGATCGCACCCTGGGCCAAAGGCAGGCGCCAAACTGCTGCACTACCCAGGGATCCCCAGCAGTATGAATTCTTTTGTTTGATAAGTCAGAATAGAGAAACATAATCTAGAACACACACACATACACACACACACACACACACACACACACACAAAACCCTGTAGTTGAGACTTTGAACCCAGAACTCAACTGGGTCATGATGGAAATATCCAAGTAATTAGAGAACTGTTGCCAGTTAGCCATGCAACACACACACACACACACACACACACACACACACACACACACTGAATTGGGCTGCAGTCATGATCTTCCTTCTCAAAGCTTTCTGGCATTCCGTCAAGGTAAAACTAAACAAAGGTGTTTCTTCTCTGAAGTTAAAACCTTCTTTAGGGCATCCTGCCTGTGTTATCCCATTCACACAAATTAGGACAGGTTGACAAACCCTGTCCGTGGCCAAAGAGCTCAACTCATCACCCCAAGTGGTCTCACCTGGAAACATTTGCAGTTGCTGTTTCCTCTACTTGGTATGTTCTTTACCTAATATTCACATGGCTCTCTTCTTCCTTCCTTTTAGGCCTCTAAATACCATCTTAAAGCCTTTCATGACCAACCCTTAAAATACTTAAATATCTTTCTCCATTCACAGCATTCTCTATCTCCCTTACTCTGCTTTATTTTCACTGCCTGACATTTTATTTTTGTTTACCCAGTGGCTTTCCCTACTGAAATATAAACTTCAGGATTTCAGAGACTTGATTATATTCACCACTGGTTTCCCAGTGTTTATGAGAGTATCTGGCATTTAGTAGGCGTTCAACAAATATTTATTAAATGTATGAATGAATGAACTCAAGAATATGACAACACAACCCAAGACATCAGCTGTCGAGCAGGTAAAGAAAGCAAGAGGCCTAAAGCAAGAGTGTAGGAATTTCACAGGGTCCTGAGAATAGGGTCTTCATGAAATGTGGAGTCCATTAAACATATAGCATTAACACAAACAAACATAGAGTATTAAAAAAGCAATTAGAAGTTCTTAGTAGTTTGAAAGCATATGGCTTTTCTGCCCACCAGGCAAAGCAAAAGCATCTAGAGTACCCAAAAATAACAAAGAGATACATGCAAGAACATCATAACCCAAGTAGGAACAAAAACAAAGTGTATCATGCTTCCGAGCAATTAAAAGAATGAAAGGAAAGAGGCTGTATTTGATTTTCATGCTAGAATATTCAGGCTCTAGTAACTCAGATTTAATGTCACCAAATTGCTGACTCTCATTTCCTCCTGTGTGACCCAGACCTCCAGGGCAAGGAGGACTTTCTAAGTAGTAGCTGAGCAGATTGTTTCATTCCCAGGCCAAATTGTAGAGCCCCCAGTGGAGGCATCTCTGTCTTTTCTTAGTCTATAGCTTTTTAAAGAACTGCACTGCGAGTACATAGTCAACTAGCCACATGTGGCTTTTAAACATAAATGCAATTAAAATTATATAAGTTAAATGTTTCTTTCCTAGTTGTAGTATCTACGTTTCAAGTGCCTAGGAACCACATGTGGCTAGTGACTACTATTGAATGAGTGAATGAATGAATGAGTGAATAAAATTAAACAGTGAAGAAATTAAACATCTTAATCATCACAGAAATTCCCATTGTTCTTAACAAATGATGGAAAACAGTAGAGAAAATGAGTCAAACAAGATAGGCAAGTTTGCATCTTAGTACTTACATGTACTTGGAGAAGCAACAAGTCTGCAATTCCCAATAATTTCTCAGGCAAGAAGGTGTGATTTTGCATTTGTTTCACACCACTCAAATTCCTGCTAAGAATCTAGGCCCATATTTCTGGTTGCTTCCTTTGTGGCGTCATTTTAATATGACTAGGAAATAATTTTCTGTCTCCATTCTCTTTTTGGTGGTAAACTTTAATAATGGTAAGACTTCTGGAAGTCTTCCCAAGCGCTTTACAAAACAGCATGCTTCTGTAATTAAAACTATGTAAAAGCACACATTTTCTGTTATCTGTTGTTCTTCCTACCTTGTATTTTCTTTTTTGAATTTTGAAAGAACCATGTTCTACTTCAGGATGATAGATTTAATTATATCTAAAATACTGTTGGAACTTGAAAATTCTAGTTTATTTGATTATCTACTTTATTTCCCATCAGAATTTGATTTCTCATAGAGAAATCATAACATTTGGTTCTATATTAAATCACATTTGCATCATCATAATATTACAAATGTAGCTTATTGATTTTTTAGGAAAAATATTGAATATGATTGTAATTATAAAAGGGAAGGTACAGTCAGGTTGGTAACTTGAAATTAGCCACCAAAATAGGCAAATGCTACAAATCAGCTTCCTCCCTCACCATGAGTCAGTTTACCTGAAAACCATTGAGTATGAGGTTCTGCAAATTTATAATTTAATTATTTAAATGGTAGGTGTCAAAGAATAATCTATTTATTGACAAAATAGTAATAGGTATATATCATATGTATGTATATGTATGTACATATTACGTAGAGCTAAAAATGAAGCCAAAAGAAGAATTAAGTAATCTCATAAATATGTTAATAAAAGTTACTCATTTTTCACAGGCAAATTTATAATCAGTATTTAAAACTGGTACATTGGAAAAAAATTCAGATTTCAGCATATTATTTAGAATAACCACACTAAGAACAGATTTGGGGAAAGAAGGACATTTAATATTGCTTCTTTACTGTTTGAACTTTTACAATTTAACATATTACTTTAATAAATGTAACCTTTCCAAAATACATATAAAATGCCATATAGACCTTGTTCCTCCAAACCTTCCATACACACAAATAATTTGTTATTTGAACTTAAACTCTTATAGGAAAATAAATAAAATAAAAACATTTATTAGGCCATATCATGTGTACTACCCTAGGAATTTCTACACTTGTCAATTCTCAATCTGTTAAATCCTCCTAATATCCCTGTGAAATAAGTATTACACAGGAGTACTCTTAGAATTTAGCGACCTGAAGCAAGAAGGGGTATACTGGGGGCAGAGATTTTGAAATGGTTCCTACGATGTTGGGGATACCCAATATCATCTGTCTTTCTTTTTTTTTCATCTGTCTTTAAAACCAACTTTGATAGTGATATCAAGTTTGGAACTACATCTCTCACTGAAGATCTGTTCATTTTTGTGAAAGAATAGAGACTGTGAAATGGGGACCGACGGGGAAAGTATATTATTCTTTGATCGTGCTTGCTTGGCCACAGGTGGGCAAGCAGATTGACCTGTCCATCCAAACTGAGTAATTCCTCACTCCTTCACTTTTTGTTTATGACTTTGTTTCTTCATCCTTGGCAAGAACAGAAAGTAAATCATGGCATTTCTTGGCTGAAAGGCAGAGTGAAACAGCTGTGACCCTTGAGATATTGTTTACTTTACTGCCTCCTGATACACACTCAGTCACTTTTGTTGGACATGCTTGATGGCTTTTGTTCATACAGTTGGCTGTTCTGTTGCTCCACCAATTGATGAAGAGACAGAGAGTTGCTGCTTTAAGCTACATTTATTAGTTCATTCATTAAACATTTATGAGCACCTATCTGCCAGATACTAGGATGGTTATAAATAGGAACAAACAGGTACCCTACCCTTAAGGTGCTAATAGTCTAGGAAGGGAAGACAAACATGTGAATATGAATCATTACACAAGGAGAGTAAGTACTAGAAGAAGTATGAACAAAATAAGATGGGAACACAGAAAAGAGAAAGAATAATTTCGCATAGGAGAAAGGTGGAGAAAGGCAAGATACAGGAATGTTTACAGACACAGGGATGTTTTAATTGCACCCTTGTGGCAGGCAATGGCCAGGATGGTAGAAGCCTTCATGATGCAATAGGAAATAAAGCCCCCAAATCAACAACTGTGGCACGGCTACAGGCCATAAAGAGTAGTAGGTTGAATGGATATAGTAATACACCACCCAAAGCACTTTAGGACCCCTTTAGGACCAAAGCACTCCAGCTGCCAGCAGCATTCCTGCTGAAGGCTGAAAGTGGATTATTTTGCAGTCTGGCTTAGCTCAACACTTTGGGATAAATAAGAATTGCTCAGGAAGAGGGGGAGAGGTCATGCAACAACATGTGTAATGCATGGGAGAATGTATTTGGAGTTCTGGGGCATTTAGGGCACAGATGTTACGGTGAACCTTAGATCCTGCAGCTGCACTCGGGGTTTCCTTTTGGCCTAATTACCTACTTTGTTTCTAGCTTTTACCAAGCCCAGATCTGATGCTAGAATAGAGAGCTTGTCTCATGCAAGGCTTTTTATTTTATATTCAAGTGTTGAGACATCCTCTCCAAAGCAGTTGGGGGGATATTGGAGGGCTGTCTTGGTGGGAAGTAACATGATCAGATTTGTGTATTGTAAGGTAAAATGGCTGGGTGTGTAAACAGGAATGAAAGAAAACAACTTTAGAGAACAGTTATGTTCAGTTAGTCCTGACCTTGAACTCCATAACCGTTCAGAGGCTAACAATTGGAGAAGGAGGCAATAGTTCTGAAGATAATGTCCCCTTGATCATGGCTGTAGAAACCTGGACCCTATTGCCTGGGTTGGAATCTCAGTTCTGCCACTTATTTGCAATGTATATATATTTTTTTATTTTTTAAAGTATTTTTTAAGATTTTATTTATTCATGAGAGACACACACAGAGAGAGAGATTGAGAGAGAGAGAGAGAGAGAGAGAGAGAGAGAGAGACAGGCAGAGGGAGAAGCAGGCTCCATGCAGGGAGCCCAACGTGGGACTTGATCCCGGGACTCCAGGATCAGGCCCTGGGCTGAAGGCGGCGCTACACCATTGAGCCACCAGGGCTGCCCTGCAACGTATATTTAAACAAGTTTTATGAACTATGTTTGCATTTTTCTCATCTACACTAATGATACCTGTCTCATGGAGTTACCATGAGGATAAAGTGCATTAATATATGGAAAGCCCTTCGAAGAATGCCTAGCACACAGTAAATGTTTAATAACGCTAGTTATTATTAGCTTAGCAGTTTCCTCAAATGTTTTATAGTAAGGAGAGCTACTTTTATTTATCAGAGTCCTGGAATCTCAAGAAACAGTGAGGAGAAAGGAATGTATTCATGAAATTTGTTGATTAAAGTTGGAAAAGATGCACTGCTACCAGGGACTTCACCCCTGTTCCAGCCCCAAGAACCAACTCTCCTCCCCCTTCCCAAGTCAGAATGGCAAGATGGGGAGGGGAATCCCGTTTGCTTAGACCTGAAAGGGGCACCTTTAGTCATCTTGGAAAACCATCCATCTAAGGTTGGGTTCCTACTACAGCCTGCCTCAGCCTTTGGTTCTGTCATTAGACTTGAATATCTAGGGACACCTGGGTGGCTCAGGAGGTTGAGCGTCTCTGCCTTTGGCTCAAGGTGTGATCCCGGGGTCTCAGGATCCAGTCCGGCTTTGGGTTCCCTGCAATAAGCCTGCTTCTCTGCCTGTGTCTCTGCCTCTCTCTCTGTCTCTAATAAATAAATAAATAAAATATTAAAAAAAAAAGACTTGAATATTTGGAGCAATGGGAAACTCACACCATTCCCATCCTCACAGAGCCCACAGTCTACTGGAAAGCACTGCCATAAATTTACAACTACATGCACACATAAAAGCACAATAAATGGTATAGAATAGACTTAAAGATGGGATGGGAGTGAAGAGAAAAGAAGGACAAATTTACCCTGGGACAAGCAGGCAGAGTTTCATCAAGACAATTACATCTGTGATGAATCTTACAGGATTAAGTTTTTCTTGCTAAGCAAAGAAGATAAGGAAATGCATTTGAGGCAGAAGGAGGTGCCAACAGAGGTAAATAGTCTGGAAATAGCCCAGCCGGTTTTCAAAATCTTGACAGCCAGAACATAGCTTGGGGAGTAGAAGGGAAGAAAAGTAAGGAAAGATAGACATTTAGGCAGAGGAAGTGGGTTGTAAATCCTTCAAATCAGTGCTTTCCTCTTTACCACTATTCTGAAGGAAGGGCCTTTGAAGACTTCTAAGAAGAGAAACAACTAAATTTGTGGTTTAGAAAATTTCGGTGGTGTTACATGGATGAAAGAGGGCAGGACTATGGTAAAGCCTCCCGGACATAAAGAGGAAGTGAAGCCTTTTTGAGATGCGAAATTTAAAACCACAGTGATAACACAAATATTTAATTTTTTAAATGTAAAATCCTAAGTATAATGTAATGAAATGCATTCCTCAAGGCTGTCCATATGATCAAGGAACTTTTATTAACGAATTTTCTGTTTATTTATATTTTATGTTTGCTTCATCTAGAGCACTATTTTACAGACATGTACGTTCAGATGACATGCTTTTTTAGCCCAAAACAAATAGAGAAATAGATCAAGCTAAGAAAACTGTTTTTTTTTTTTTCTTTTTTTAGTGTGAATGGCTGGAAAAGCAAAATGTATATTGTCTGAAAAGAACTGCTCTATCAATCTCCACAAATGTTTCCATTCCTGTGAAAAATCAGTGTGTATTACTCAACATATGTGCCCATCAATCTCTACTAGTTTGAGCTGAGGGTTAGTCTGGTAAAATTTCCCAACAGAGTAACAAGTGCTAAATGTCACTTCCTAAAGCTGAGAATTTTATTTCACAAAGGTAAATTTAAAGCACAAGTTTGGAATTAGAAATGAAACAAAAGCTTTATGAGGATGCACTACATTTTGGAAGTGAAATGTGCCATGTTTCACAGATTATTTTTCTTTAAAGTTAGTAGGTATTAAAATAAAATTTAGTGCTTTTCTCTTAAAAGTGATTACATGTTTATATTAAAACCCTGACAATTAAGATATAAAGGAGAAAATAAAATTACTCATAAACTCAGGAACCAGAAATAACTATTTTTTATGAATTTATTTTTTATTGGTGTTCAATTTGCCAACATATAGAATAACACCCAGTGCTCATCCCGTCAAGTGCCCACCTCAGTGCCTGTCACCCAGTCACCCCCACCCCCCGCCCACCTCCCCTTCCACCATCCCTAGTTCGTTTCCCAGAGTTAGGAGTCTTTCATGTTCCGTCTACCTCAGAAATAACTATTGTAAATATTTCACACTCCTTTCCATGCACACACATATATAATATTATATATTTATCACCTATTTCTATTCATTTAAATTATGCAACGGATATTTTCCTGTAATATTCAATGTTATTTGAAAACAATATTTTAATAGTGGTGTAATATTGTACCATAAGGCTATTCCATAAATTATGCAACTATTAACTTACAATTGGGCATTTAAGTTGCTTCTAATTTTCTATATTTTAATTTTCTATATTTAACTCTGTAATGTTCATTCCCATACATGAATCATTCTTCCCATATCATTGGTGACTTTCTAAGAGTAGAATCCTAGAACTAAAATTGTTAGGTTAAAGTGTAAATTATATTTTTAAAGCTTTTGCCAGTTATTGTCCAATCACTTTTTGTGCAGATGTTATTAGTATGTGGTTGCACTGGGAGTGCATATTTCCAGGCAAAACATGGTATGCAACTCATAGTTACTTTTCCTTATTAAATGTGAAGCGGAGATGTTTCATAGTGCTTATTGGACAACTATTTTCTGTGATTTGTCTCTTCGTATCTTATCAATTTTCTATTGGGGTATTGGTCTTCATCTTCCTCTTTTGAATAAAGGAAGGAAAAGAACTTCCTTTGTATAATAGATACTTTGGGATGCTCAGGAACACCCCAGTGGAGGAATTTGGGCTATCTTTTTACTTTGCAAACTGGTTGAGCTCTTGAGTCTGGACTCTAGTTCCTGTTGCCCATGGGAGCTACTTAAGGACACCTGGGTTAAGATCAAGACCACACAGTTCATAATTATATTCTGTTCATACGTTAGCCTCTTTAGTCTCTTTGTCATATTCATTGCAAAACGGAGCATTTGCTGCTCTTTTGATTTTAAATGTTGAAATCAAAAACACAAAATTAAATCTCTTTATCAGGAATTTTTAAAAAGTAGATATATATGTCAAACAGTACTTAACAGTACTTAAAGAGCCCATAACTTATGGTAGTTACTCAATGTTTTTAAAAAATGTAATGTGCCTTTCATTCCCAAAGTATTGGTTTATAGCTAATCTTAAAAATGTGGGAGAGGGATGCCTAAGTGTCTCAATGGTTGAGTGTCTGCCTTTGGCCCAGGGTGTGATCTCGGGGTCTGGGATTGAGTCCCACATCGGGCTCCCTGTGAGGAGCCTGCTTCTCCCTCTGCCTATGTCTCTTCCTCACTCTCTGTGTGTCTCATGAATAAATAAATAGTTTTAAAAATGTGGAAGAGAGAAAAAGATGGGAAGAAAGGTAAGTAGAAATAACATACTGAAGCATTCTATAAAGCATTATGCTCAACGTTGACAGAAATCACCAGAGGACATTCTCTCCCGAATATCACCTTGTTGACAGAGATGTTGAGTATTTCCTTTTATAGATTCTAAATTAGATGACTAATTTTTAAAGTCTATGCATTACTTTGTTCCTTAAATATAGCAGAGAAATATAGTTTTAACCCTGAATAAAATGAATCTCATTTTCCTGCCCCATGGGAAGATTGGCTACTCCTGTCAATGATACCACAAAGCTCTTGGCCTTATTGGGTGGGTCTGGCACTTCAGTGGGGGTTGTCACTGTAGGTGTTGATGGCACACACTTGTGAAGAATCACAGCTTGTCATTGCTCATTTCTAGAAATTGCACATAAGCATCTGGATGCACTCCTCCTTGAAGTTGAATAGGAATGCATATAGTAGCTGCCTTCTGCATAAGTTGAAATGATAACATTTGACTCTGTTTCAAAAGCACAAATGCATGGAGAGCCTGAGGGAACCTGAAATTTGGGAAAACTCTATTTAGAACTGAAGTATTTTGGAAGAAAACTGCTGACACCAAACTGTTTCTTCCTTCTTTGGATCTTTGGCAGCAAAAATGTGGACTGTGCCATAGTCACTAGATACACAGATGATGGAAGCATCCTGACTGAAGCAAATGAAATAAATATTTGCTGCTTGTGATCCTTTTCATGGTTGTTGGATCCAATGCCTTGATGAAGTAGCAAATATTCTTATGATTCCCTTTCTCAGAATGTCCTTCTGTGTGGGAATGTCCATGGGCAGCTTCTTGGTGCTCACCATGTCCACAAGCTGCACATGACTCATTTGCATGCCCAAAAGGCCAAGAAAGTATTGCTACTTTCTTGATTCACCATACAAGACACAAAGGATTAAGCAGGGTTATAGCAGGATTCAAAGACATGACACTGATAGGGATTTTGTGTGCATGTAAACATCTTACTTATGGGGTCCAAGATGACCATAATTCTATCTCATTTCAATGTGACCTCCTTGACTTCTGTAGAAAAATTTATTTCATTTTATTTCATTTTTAAAAGATTTATTTTGACAGAGCATGTGGAAATGTGCACATATGCATGGGGGAGGGGCAGAGGGAGAGGAAGAGAGAATCTCCAGCAGATTCCCCACTGAGTCTGAAGCCTGTGTAGGTCTCAATCTCACAATCCTGAGATCATGACCTGAGCTGAAATCAAGAGTCAGACATTTAACCGACTGAGTCACTCAGGAGCCCCCAAATTTTATTTTAATAAATTTTTTTTCAGATCATTCAAAGTTATCATTTTATTGGAAGAGTATTCTGGCTTTTTTAAAAAATACCAACAACCAAATATAAATAATTGCAGCAAAATGTTGCTTGGGGAGACCTGGAGATAGGGTCATACCACCCTGGTGCCAGAAGTGCATGCATACCAGGGAGCTCTCTGAGCACCCAGTGCATCCATCTGGCAATGCAATGAGTGGGATAGGGCCTCATGTTTTTATTACTATTGCTTTTATTTTATATATCAGAAAATGAAATGTTATTGACATGTTAAGTTTTTTTGAAAGTAGGATGATTTGGTTCAAGGCAATTCCAGTGGGCCTTTTGGCATATTATCAGAATGATCCTATAGTTCACCTGAGAGAACAATTGTTTGAAACTAATGAAGAAAATGTTGAAAAGATGAAACAGAGGGGTATGGCCCTGCACAATTAGAACAAGGTTTTGTATAATGTAGTAGTAATTAGTGTAGTAAGACATGAGCTTAGGGAGAAAGAGACAACGGAAAGAATAGAACATCAAGAAAAAGACCTATGTAAATATAAGTAATTTAGAATATTAAAAAGGTGTCATTTGAGATCTGTAGAGAAAGATTAAATGACTAACAAATGTCAGACTAATCACTGCACCCAAATAATGTCTAGACTGCTGAAAGATCTTGATATTTCTTTAAAAACCCCCAAAAAAACGTTTTGGGAAGAACTTTATTAGCAAATATGTCACAAAATTCAGAAGCAATAAAAAGAGGTGACAGATTTGATTGGGGAAAAAAACAGCCAGAATCAACTTAATGAAAAAGAAAAAGAGGAAATTTTTTTATAATAGTCATAATATATATAAAAGTTTCCTGAAATCCCATAAGAGAAATATATATATATAAAAAAACAGAGGAATGAGAATATCACAAAAGAGGTACATAAATGGTCAAAAAAGGGAGAAAATCTTTGTATAGATGTAACAAAGATTTAATAGTCAAAATGTGTAAAACATTTCCTACAATTCAACAAGAAAAAGAAAAAAAACAAAGAAGATACACAAATGGTCAGGAGATATAATAACTTCAACGACAGTAGGAACAAAACAAATGCAAATAAACAAGTTTTCACCTATCAAATGGAACAAGAATTTTAAGGAATAAGTACAGCTAGAGTTTTCATGGACATCATCCTAGTCTGCTCAGGCTACTACAACAAAATACCATAGACTGGGTGGCTTCAACCAAAAACATTTATTTGTCAGATCTCTAGAGGCTAGGAAATCCAGGATCAGATTGCTGGCCGATTCAGTGACTGGTAAGGACCCACTGACCGGAGGACTTGATTTTTACATGGGCATCTTCTTACTGTGTCTTTACAGGTCAGAAGGGACAAGGGAGCTCTCTGGGGTCTCTGTTATATGGGACTATCTCATTCATGAGGGTTTTATTCTCATGACCTAATCACCTCCCAAAGGCTCACCTCCAATTACCATCACACTGGGGATTAGGTTCCAACACATAAATTTGGGTGAGGGATACAAACATTCAGTCACACCACACCAGGAAGAAAACCATGGCCAGCTGAACCAGCCATACAAGGGAATACAGAATGGTAGTGAAAGAAGGTAGCTAGCTATACATTAGCTACAGCCAAGTGACCAGTTACAGAAAAGAGAACTAGACAAATCACGAATATTCCTCCTTATTCTGTTAGAGAAAACACAATTTTTGTGTATCAGATATCTTTGTTTTCTTATCGTTCTCGTATCATGTAACATAAGATAGATGTGTTGACTTTATATCACAGTATCTAAGTATTGCTAATTTTACATCATAGTATTTAGGTTACATAGTATCAAGGAGAGTAAGCATCATCCAAAGACTTTGTGTTCAGTTTTAGGGAAAGAGTTAGTGGGTTCTCAGCTGTAGGCAGGATAGTTACATCATGTTAGGTGAAATTATAATCACATTACTGTTTTTATTTGGAAATTAAGCATAGTCTAATGAGAGGGATATGAATGCCAAATTGACAAGGCATGGATTTGTGATAGGTAAGTGTAAATTTAAAAAAAAAATTTTAAGTAATCTCTACACCCAACATGGGACCTGAAATCACAACCCCAAGATGAAAGCTGTATGGTCCTCTGACTGAGGCAACCAGGCGCCCCATGATAGTTGAATTTAAGTGTCAACTTGGCTGGATCAGGGGATCCCGGATATTTGATTAAACGTTATTTCCAGGTATGAATGTGAGGGTGTTTCTGGATGAGATTAGTGTTTGAGGGATGTCTGGGTGGATCAGTGGTTGGGTGTCTGCCTTTGGCTCAGGTCATGATCCCAGGATCCGGGATCCAGTCCCACACTGGGCTCCTGTGAGGAGCCTGCTTCTCCCTCTGCCTGTATCTCTGCCTCTCTCTCTCTATGTATCTCTCATGAATAAATAAATGTTTATAAAAAAGAGAGAGATTAGCACTTGAATTTTGGATGCAGTAGACTGTCCTCCCCAATGGGCATCATCTAATCGGGTGAGGGCCTACATATAAAAGGCAGAAGAAGAATTTGCCCCTTTTTCTGCCTCATTGTTGGTGCTGAGATATTTCATCCTTTCTCCTGCCCTCAGACTAGAATTTACATCATTGATTCTCAAGCCTTAGATTCAGATCAAATTATATCACCGGTTCTGCAGGGTCTCTGGCTGGAAGATGGCAGACTGTGAGACTTCTCAGTCTCCATAATTGTGTAAGCTAATCCCTTATAATAAATCTCCTTTTATATCCTATTGTTTCTATTACTCTGGAGAACTCTAATATAGACACCATAAATACTCATTTTATTGCACTGACGGTAAATTGCTACCACCTTTCTGGAAGGGAATTTAAAAATAAAGTCATGCTTTTTGACATAATTCCACACCTAGGAAGTTATCCAACATTAGTATCTATGGATGAATTTATGGATTTCTCCACATGAACGGACAACTCACTATAGTTTTTTTTTTAAGATTTTATTTATTTATTCATGAGAGACCGAGAGAGAGCCAGAGACACAGGCAGAGGGAGAAGCAGGCTCCATGCAGGGAGCCCGACGTTGGACTCGATCCCCGAACTGGAATCACACCCTGAGCCAAAGGCAGACACTCAACCGCTGAGCCACCCAGGCATCCCCTCAGTATAGTTTAGAAAACTAAAAAACTTGGACACAAATGTCTAATCATTACAGATTTACCAAGGAAATTATTTCATCATTCAAAGCTATACTAGGAAGGCTATTTTTTTTAACGGAGAAGTGTACTCTTTTATTAGTCTTATGTAACATGATGCCGTTTTTATACATAGTTTTTTGTCACAAATCTGCATTTCTGCAGAGAATGGAGTTTTAAAGTCAAGGGTGTGAAGAGGAGATAGTAATGGTGGGATTCTTCTCAGAAGTGAAAGCTGAATCTATAAATGCCACTGGTTCTAATAGCTGTCTCCAGAGGAGTTAGGGAATAAAGGTCAGGAACTATATTTTAAATGCTATTTAAAACCTCAGAACTTTTGTCATTTACCCTTTACAGAAACTGCCTATTTCCCCCATAGTAATCATTCCTTTATTTTACATATATTTTTGAGCACCTAGTATGTGCCAGGCACTATTTTAGGTGCTAATATAGGAGCAGTGAAGAAAACAGAAAAAGTCATTGCTTTCACGTTCCTATGTATTCAGATTCACAGTATTAGACATAAAGCAATCAAATATAATAATGTGTCAGTGGGTGATGAATGCCAAGAAAAAAAAAAAGTAGAGTGAAGAAATAGAGGATGTAACCTCTTTGATTAGCTGACATTTGAATAAAGACCTCAAGGAAGTGAGCAAATGGGCTATGCTGACTTTCAGGGGAAAAGAGGACCGCGTAGGCAGAGATGAAGGTAGCGCTAGTGGTCCTGAGTCAGGAGTGTGCTTAGTGGCTAAGGAGCAGCAAGGAAATCAAAGAACCTGGAGTAAAGTAAGGCAAAGGAAGAATGTGGGAGATAAAATCAGAGGCAATTGGGGGTCAAGGAACATACTGAGATGAGGGTTATCCAGGAAATTCTTAAATTATGAAATCTTATATATGACTTATACCAGAAAGCAAAGAGCTAGAGGGATTCTATACAACTTCTCATTTAGCTTAAGGGGAAAGGAATCCCAAGGGCAAAACCTACCAATAGGTGAACAAAACAGGGTAAATAGTTGAGGTTAATTGACAGGTATGAAAGATCTATGGAGGCAGCTTGGGGCTAAGAAGCTGGGGTTGGGGTTGCCTTGAAACACCAATTGGTTCTGAAATAATTATACATGGTACATACCTTTTTAAATGAAAGTTTGTTTTTGAAAATATGTTAGAAAATGTCAGTGGGTGTTCTCACAGTGTAACGAAGCGTGAAGAATGAATATCCTCCAGTTCACTTCTGTTTTTCTTTCAAAGAATATGCAGACAGAGGCTTGCTATAGAGAAAATGAGTAATTTGAATTTTTCTCCCGAACTCAGAAATGATCCAGATTATTTGGCAGTTTGACTTCTTCCAGTTTGCATTGCATTTGCATTTTAACACAATGTCAATAGACATAACTATCTTCTTTGAACATTTTTATTCTTTTCCTTTACAGAGTAGTTATTCTGATCAGAGGATAAAATAACAACTTAAAATGAAGTCTCTGATGGAAATCAGGCCAACTGATTGAAATAAATTTAAAAAGAAATCCTACCTCAAGCTGTATGTGTAATAGTGTGAAATGATATACTCCTGCTGTTTCAGAAAAGATGAATTACTGTGAATGCTCCCTAAACCAGAGATGAAACTTCAAAATATTGTAATCTGAAAAAAAAAAAAAAACACAAAAACAGAGCTTAACGAAGGGGGGGAGGGGAATCCATACTACATAGGTGTACTATGTTATATCCTTTTAAACATAAATGCCTTAAGAAGAGATTGTATATTTGTTTGTTAATTCATAAATTATTATTGCATGTATGTTCTGTTCCAGCAACTGTGCTAGGCACAGGACACCTCAGTGTAGTAGGGAATGATGGTAAGGGAATTAAGTGTATTATAAACATGATGAAAGAAGCAAGCATACGGGGGTGGGGGAAGTGACTGTAGAAACACAAAAAAGACTGGAGAACTGGGAAAGGCTTCTTGAAAGATATATTGCTTGGGAACCTGGAAAATCTGGATTAGAAGGATGGCGCAGCACGAAGACCTTGGGAAAGGGGGCAAGGGGCCTAGCTTCCTGTATGAACTCTGCTCTTATCTAAATGTGTGACTTGAAAGGTGAGGGGAATCAGAAATGAAGGGAAAAGACAGGATAAAGCAAAGGTCCTATGAAAGAATGCTTGACACAAAACAAGGGTGGGGGGGGTGCCGGGAGGTTTAGGGCCTTGAAGGGTGTGGCTGTGCTATCCCTGCAGCGGTACTTATCCTGGGTTTTCTGGGCTGAAGAGAAGCAGTGCTGACAACTTTGGTATCTCTCTTGCACCTCCTCTACTGCCTGTGGACTTTTCCAAATCCTCTGTAACAATTTCTGAATACTAAGACTGATCTACTCCATTGCTTTTCAGTAAGTGCTCCCATAATCTCTTACAACGTGAGAGACCCAGGGTCCTCATTAAAAATACCACTCTTTGGGTCTTACCTCAGGGTGCTGAATCAGAATATCTGGAGCTAGAGTACAGATCTCTATTTTAACTCCCTTATCAGGTGATTCTCATCCTTGTCCACCTGCATCCAAAGAAAGTGGTATCCACACTTGTAGTTCCAAACAGGGACTGAAATTAAGGCTCTCAACTCCCAGCTGGGGTGGGGTTTCCACTCCATTGTGTAATTTTCCTTTTCTGACCCAACAATCTAAACTGATTTAGTATTTCTATAAATAACGTGGAGAAACTCTTATGTTGCTAAGAAGCAAAGTAGGAATTTAAGTTATGCATAATGTGATACTTTGATATTATCTGTGAGCAAAAATATTCATGGGGGGCCACCTGGGTGGTTTAGTGATTGAGCATCTGCCTTCAGCTCAAGTTGTGATACTGGGGTCCTGGGATCGAGTCTGCATCAGGCTCTCTGCAGGGAGCCTGCTTCTCCCTCTGCCCATGTCTCTGCCTCTCTCTGTATGTCTCTTATGAATACATAAATAAAATCTTTAAAAAAAATAATGGAAAAATACTGAAAGGAAATCCAACAAAATGTTAGTCATTTTTACCTTCATAGGATAGACTGTTGATTTTATTCATCTTTCTCTTTTCGCATAGTTTGTGTCCTATAACATATGTGCAAATGTTTTATAATTAAAAATAACAATTTCCTGCAGCCCCGGTGGCTTAGCAGTTTAGCGCTGCCTTTAGCCTGGGGTGTGATCCTGGAGACCCAGGATCGAGTACCATGTCAGGCTCCCTGCATGGAGCCTGCTTCTCTCTCTGCCTGTGTCTCTGCCTCTCTCTCTTTCTGTGTCTCTCATGAATAAATAAATAAAATCTTTAAAAAAATAACAATTTCACTTAACCTGAAATAAAATCAAAATTGAAATGCATAAAGCTATAAGTGACCCTCAGAGAACTTTCAAAGTCCTTGATAAATTTTTTTCAAAATTTTAACAGTTTTTGTTGGCTCTGGCCTTCCAGATGGTATGGATATGCTCAGTGATCTCTGACCTCATTTGATTTCTAAAAATGTCCTTTGATCATCAACTTTTACCCTACTTTTCCTGAAAAATTAAGTCATCAGAAACACAAAAGGTTTGGAAGGTTTCGATTTGGGGATGAAGAGAAATCATGAGGAGTAATATTTGTTCACTTCTAAAATCCTGTAAATCTTCTTTATGAGAAATTTAAAGGCAGGCTTGAAATTTTTAATCTGGGATTTAAAAGTTGATGAGGATAAAAAGAAATTCATATATTCTCAAGTAGAGGTAAAGCTAAAATGTTAGAAGACTGTGATTTGCTTTTGACACTTTTTATTATGAACCAAGTGATTTTTTAATTTAAACATTTTATGTAATATACTAGTATACACAATTTAAAAAATAAAAAAATTAATTATCCATAGTGCTACTGTACATTAACATTATAGCATGTTTTCTACAGTTTATACATAGGACTGTAATCGCAGACTACACATAATTTGTATTCTTATAATTTTTATGGTATTTTAATGTACATATTTCTCAGGTCACTAAGTAGATTTTAGAAACATCAATGAACCAAATTATTCCTGACACTAAAATCAACATAGAACTGATCTGTTTTGTTCAGATTACGAATCTACTTCAAATTACTTAAAATAGGCTTTTGGTATCATGATATATTTGGACAGTCAGGAGCATATTCATTTTATTTTCTATTGCCCTATTATATAATTAGTCATACCTAGGTGAAACAGTGATAAGGGGCAGGATAAATTCAAGTGAAAAAACTTCCTTTCAGTTCTCATCAAGGCATATATCTCATGGATGGAGATTCAAATAAAAAAGCTTATGACTAAATAATTAATATCAACTTCTAATAGGAAATTTACTTTGTGATAACAGATGAATTTGACCAAATTTCTGTGAAAGTACTAATATGAGGATTATTCCCACTCCTCTGTCCTACTTTAGAAGCTACAGCCCCTTTAAGTCCTATACAGCATAGGAAAAACAGCCACTGACTTTGGAGAATTTTAGGAAACTTTTATTGACTTAAGCATTGATATTTCCAGATGGATCTGGACTCTGAGTATCTGGGTATTGATGTATCACCTGAGTCTTCCCTATTTATTTCTCAATAAATCAGATGGCATCCAAAGCCAGATAAGTCCTACACTTGAAGAAAAAGAAAGGCAAGATATTCTGAGATAAATGACATAGCAGGTAACTGCTGATACCACATAAGAAAACACTGGATAACAGAAGGCTCTATTAGTGCCTAATATTGGAAACCAGAAATAATATTACCAGGAAAAATTTTTTTTGGGTCCCAACAAAGGTCAGAGTCTAGTTCCTGTTCCTCTGATCTTTCAGTAGGGAGATTACAGTTCCCCCAATTTCAGTTAAAGCCCTTGAAAAAATTCCCTAAGCAGTTTGCATATTAGAATTTCCTTTTTCTTTCCTATAGTGATACATGCTCTTTACATTTAAACTTAAATTGCCCTATATCAATTACCAAGTAGTTCATTTGGGGCTTTAGAAAAAATTCATTCACAAAACATGAAGAATGCAAGGTGGCTCTTTTCCTAACTCTGAATTCAGTTATATCATGTTGATATCTTGAAGGCAGCCACAGGGAGTACTGTAAACCAGAAATCAACAAACACCTTAAGTCAGAACCCTCACCTTTAGCCCCATCAGGCTTGTGTGATCAGACCACCACTGCCCATAGAGCTCCATATATAGCTAAAGCATGAGAAGAGTCTGATAATCATGTGCTTCACAGCCCTGATCTTAATGTAGATATCCTTCATTGGCTCTCACTGGCAGTATGATGTAGAGCCTAGACACAACAGCATAAACTACTTGCAAAGAAAAATGAGAGCCCAGTTCCCCATATAGGAACATTCCAAAGTGACCCAAAGAATAAATTAGAGAAAACTTTCTTCTTCCTTTAATTCAAAGAAGAAAAAAGAGGACAAAGATGAAGAATGAACAGGAGGAAGGAGAGGAGATGGTAAAAGAGAAAAGAAGGAAAAGGAAGAAAAAATGAGGATGAAAAAAGGGCTTGTCAAAAATCCCACCTTTTCATAGTGGCCAAAATGCACATTCATTATTTATCCTTTGTTTCAGAGGCACTTTTACTGTGTATTTTCCTTTTCCTTCCTTCTTTTTTTAAAATATTAGAATACTAATATTTTAAAAATGAGGATGAAAAAAGGGCTTGTCAAAAATCCTACCTTTTCATAGTGGCCAAAATGCACATTCATTATTTATCCTTTGTTTCTGAGGCACTTTTACTGTGTATTTTCCTTTTCCTTCCTTCTTTTTTAAAATATTAGGATACTCTACAGCATGCTCTGTTATCAGTACAGGAATATTCTGGATCATGCTTTGCTGCTGCCCTTCACAATCAAGACTGTCCACTCCTTTGAGGGACCTACTCCATTAATGAGTCATAATGTTCTTTTTCTGTGATTCAATGACACAAATAAGGGATTCTCAGATGTAAAAAAAAAAAAATCAGTCACAGGCAAACAACATTGGACAAAAGAGATTGAACTTGAATCATTGCTTTTGGAGAGAGCCAAGGGCTTAGATCAGACTCATTATGAAGTTGTCTTTCAGAAAATTAAATTTCTTATTAAACTGCTAGCTTGCCTCTAATTTCTGAAAGACCCTTATTACAGTTTATATCAGCTTAATACTAGACAAATACATCATTTAAAATATACTCTATTGAGACTTTCTGAATATCTGATATATATCCAAATGAGATGTCAAAATTTCTCATACAGGCAGTTCAGATGAGATGGTTTCATAAATTCCATCTATGGTGAAGCATACACTCTGTAGCCTCAAGACACAGAACAGTTTCCATAAGTCCAGTATACTTCCAAGTGTTGTTGGTGTTACCATGAATCACAACAAAAATAAGGTGAAGGTGAAACACAGGTACTGTAATTTGTAGTTTGCACCATATTTCAGGTGCATTTCTGCTTTGACATTATATCCAGACAAGCAACAATGAGTAATTCTCAGTTACCCTTTGTAATATCACAGAGATTTTTCTAATAAAAAGCAGAAGCGGAAAATATAAAATGTAAGTCCCCAGTCAGGCAAGGATTTTGTTCTATTTGATTTTATTCACTAACACCATTCCTACTGTTTAGGACAGTACTTGGGAGAGTGGGTACTCAATAAATACATGTAGACTGAATGAGTTAATAAATGGAAATTTCAGATTAGCAGCTTTACTATTTTTTTAAAATAGTTTGCATTCAATTTGATTGAATCCACCAATGGTTGTAGTTTCCTTTTTTATTTTCCATGGTAACTATATACTTCTGCAACAGAGAGGTAAAGGAACTCCATAGTTACAATTTATGTTTTACAATTCTACAAATTAACTCTGTTTTCATAAAAATCTCATCTAAATTAAGCTAGTCATGTCAGAAAATCCCCTAGCTAAGGAATATATGTGACAAAAATTATATCAAGAGACCAATTTATATTTATAATCTTGCTTATTAAAATTTTTATTATTTATTTTCTTCACCTTTTTTCCCCATTCACAAAAGCACAGTCAAAATAAACAAACGAACAACGACTAAAAACTGATTTTCTGTTAAATGAACCAGGAAGCTATCAAAATCCTGGAGGAGAACACAAGCAGCAACCTTTTTGACCTCAGCCAGAGCAACTTCTTACTAGACATGTCCCCCGAGGCAAAGGAAACAAAAGCAAAAATGAGCTATTGGGACTTCATCAAGATAGAAAGTTTCTGCACAGTGAAGGAATCAATCAACAAAATTCAAAGGCAGCCTACAGAATGGAAGAAGATGTTTGCAAATTACATATTTGATAAAGGACCTATACCCAAAATCTATAAAGAATTTATTAAACTCAACACCCAAAAAATGAATAATCCAGTTAAGAAATGGGCAGCAGACATGAATAGATACTTTTCCAAAGAAGACATCTAGATGGCTAACAGACACATGGAAAGATGCTCAACATCACTTATCATCAGGGAAATACAAATCAAAAGCATGATGAGATACCACCTCAACACCCGTCAGAATGGATAAAATTAACAACATGAGAAACAATGGGTTTTGGTGAGGATGTGGAGAAATGGGAACTCTCTTGCACTCTTAGTGGGTGGGAATGCAAACTGGTGCAGCCCCTGTGGAAAACAGTATGGAGGTTCCTCAAAAAGTCAAAAATAGAACTACCCTATGACCCAGCAATTGTACTATTAGGTATTTACCAAAGGATACAAAATTACAGATTCAAAGGGATACAGGCACCCTAATGTTTATAGCAGCATCATCAACAATGGCTGAACTGGATAGTCCAAATGCCCATTGACTGATGAATAAAGAGGTGGTACATTAAGAAAATTACATATATATGTATATTATATATACACACACACACATATATAGGCCATTATATTACACATATTTATATATTACCTATATTACTCAGCCATCAAAAAGAATGAAATCTTGCCATTTGCAGTGATGTGGATGAAGCTAAAGTATAATATGCTAGGTGAAATAAACTAGAGAAAGACAAATACCCTATGATCTCACTAATATATGGAATTTAAGAAACAAAACAGATGAACATATGGGAAGGGGAAAAAAGAGAGAGAAACAAAGTATATGAGTCTTAAATATCGAGAATAACTGAGGATTGTTGGAGGGAGGGAGGTGGGGATGGGCTAGATGAGTGATGGGTATTAAGGAGGGCACTTGTGATGAGCACTGGTGTTATATGTAAGTGATGAATCACTGACTTCTCTTCTTGAAACCAATATTGCACTGTATATTAACTAGAATTTAAATACAAATTAAAGAACAAAACAAACAAAAACAAAGGGAATGTCCCATACTCTTTTGCTAACTAACTCTTTCTGTTTTTTCAGCGATCTCTAGAGCAGCTGTGGAATCACCTGGACATAAAGTATCACTCATTTGTTAAGATAGTTTCTAAAAAGAAGAACAAATACCATACCCACATCTGAAAGTCTATTAGGAAGTATAAACTGGTTGAAATAGTTAATGAACACTTTTGGAACATGTATATTTGGGAAGGAGAATCAACTTAATTACCTTTGTCAATCAAAGTCTTAATTATACAGTTAATTAATGCTAGTCAATGAAATAATTATAATTAATCACATATACTTTCTATTATTTACTACTACACCTAGAGGTTTCTTTTAAACTAAACCTGCCTATAGATGCCTATAAGTGAAAATATGTAAAAAATTATCTCTAGTGTTAATTTTCAGAAATATCAAGATATATGAAATTAAACCTTTAATGTTACAAATTTAATTCTAAACTTCTCTTTCCAAATCAAGAAATTAAAGCTTTTTCTCAAATGAAAATAAGATGTGATTTTAAAAATTTCAAATCTATGGTAGAAAAACTTATAGTTTTAGGTAACAAATTCTCTTAAAATACATGAATTATTGGAGCCCCTGAGTGGCTCAGTTGGTTAAGCATCTGCCTTCTGCTCAGGTCATGATCCTAGGGTTCTGGGATCAAGCCCCACATTGGGCTTCCTGCTAGGCAGGGAGCTTCCTTCTTTCTCTCCCTCTGCCTTGCATTCCCCTGCTTGTGTTCTCTCTGTCAAATAAATAAAATCTTTAAAAAGACACATGAATTATTTAGATCACTGTTTCCTTAATTTGGCTGTGCATCAGAATCTCCTAGGGAGATTTTAAGAATATGTATCTCAGGATCTCTGCCTAGATCTATGGAACCAGAGCCTTTGGGGATAAAACTCAAGAATCTTTTTTTACAGTACTTTCCACGTCCAATGTGGAGCCCAGTGTAGAGCTTGAATTCATGACCCGGAGATCAAGACCTGAGCCAAGAAATAGAGATGGACACTTAACCAATGAACCATACAAGCATGCCAAAAAAAACCCATATTAAAAAATTTATTTCGTCACATGATTCTGATGTATAACCAAATTTGAGGATAGAAGATTTTAGATAAGTATCTCTTACACATCATGAGCTATCCTCATTAATTTTTCCACATACTCCAAAAGGTGAATCTACATAAGAATTAAGCCAGTTATAAAACTTAGACTTTAAATTGGTCTGACTTAATATTTGGTCCACAAAGGGCATACAAAAATCTGGACCACCCCGTGGGCAATCCAAACATAGTATCTTTCATCATCCATATCTATTGCAACCATGGTACCATTTCAGAACTCTGTGGCTTCTGATCAGGACATCCATTATAGAGAAAGTAAACAGTAACATTTTAAATGTATAAGTGCAAATCACAAGGCTTGATATTTTCAGTTGCCAGCTTTGATTTGTGGTCTGTTGCTTCTCACACATCAGCAGCTCTTTTTAGTGTCCTCTGCTGTAAAAAAGATGGAGGGATTTATAAGTGATAAGGAAGTACCTTGAATGATAATGGGATTTTAGCTATAAAATGTAAAGGGAACCCAAGAAGTTATTTTGATAGCCTGGGCTCCCTCCAGAAATTAGAGTTGGAGAGGGCTTGAGTGCAGATAATTTTGGGAGGCAGTAATCCCAGGGAATAGAAATCAGGGAGTGAGACGTGGAAGGAAGAAAAGCTAGTACAAGGATGTGTTCTCAACTTGGTCACTGCTGTGGGCCCTGGAGTTAGATTATGATGGATCTTCTGAGAAGCAATATAGAACATGCCTCAAAATTGTTCACTGGAAGGAAAGAAGAGGAAAACATTTGCGCACAAGCCCCTGCTTCCAACCAGTCAAGGATTGACTCATCAGATGTTTATTCTTTGGACACACTGGACACACTCCAGTATGTCCATGTGTGAGTGCTTCCCAGTTCCCACAAGCATCCTACACTGCAATATCAAAGACCTAGAGATCAAAACAGAAGGTGTCCAGCAGGCAAAAGTGAGGTGCTCTCAGAATACATATTTGTATGAAGCTGGTAGCTGGTTTAGCATGATGGCTAGATTAAAAGGTGGACCAAGAAGACCACAGACAAGGCATAAAAGTTGTCCAATACAGTCATGCATGTATCAAGGAGGCTGCTATTCTGTACTGTAGTGAGGCTGCAGTTTAGAGATGTGAGATTCCCAAGGTTGAATACTCTTACTTATGTGTTGAAATATTCCCATAGTTCTCTAAATTACCAAAAATAACATGAAGTTATGCTCCTTACATACTGTCATTGTGAGTCTGTACCATGGCAGCTCCCTTCCTCCCATACTGTCAATTTTTTTTTAATTTTTATTTATTTGTGATAGTCACAGAGAGAGAGAGAGAATGAGGCAGAGACACAGGCAGAGGGAGAAGCAGGCTCCATGCACCAGGAGCCCGATGTGGGATTCGATCCCGGGTCTCCAGGATCGCGCCCTGGGCCAAAGGCAGGCGCCAAACCGCTGCGCCACCCAGGGATCCCAATTTCTTATCCCCATCCAAGGCTTTTCACTTCTGTTTCTACTGAGTGACTTTTATACTTCACCTGTGACCAGTGAGAAGCTAATTAATCCCCAATTCCATGATATACATTTAGCAAATTAACAAGATATAGAAATTATAGTAGGGGTATCAGGGACCTCAATGATGATTTGGGGTATAAGTCTCCTTGATGACTAGTATCACTACACTATCAAACACCACTAGAGATAATAAAACTATCTGGTGCTCTTACACTGGGTTCCTTGGATTCCTAAGGCATACAAGTAAAGTGATGGAGTGCCAACACTATTCTGAAGGTTCAGGTCAATGACACTTGCAGATAATCTGCCACAACACATTTGTCTTATTTGTTACTATCTGCCATGTTTCTGGAAGATAGCCCTTGCTCCTCTTCATCTCTGCTCTCAAATATTTCTCAAAAATAAACCTACCTCACCTTACATACCATCATCACCACTATGCATTTCGAAAATCAAGTTTCCATCCCAAACCCAAGAACAATTTTCTCTTTGAATTAACCTGCATTTCTAATGCCACTGTTTAGATACTGTCTCTGATTGAAGACCACTTTTCTATGGTCACCGGCAGTGTCGGCATTTGGGGTTTTGTTTGTTTACTTGTTTTAAAGATTTATTTTTCATGAAAGATGAGAGAGAGGGGCAGAGGGAGAAGCAGGCTCCCCACGGAGCAGGGAGCCTGATGTAGGACTTGATCCCAGGACCCTGAGATCATGACCTGAGCCGAAGGCAGATGCCTAACCAACTGAGCTACCCATGTGCCCCAATGTCTGCATTTGACCTCTGAACCTGTTAGCCCTGTGCTAATCCTTTTGCTCTTTGCTTGTCTCTTTATTCTCAACAAGATGCAGGCCCAGCATCCAGACAAGATGCAGGCCCAGCATCCATATAGCTTGCTCATTTGCTGGGAGATTTGTTGTTACAGGAAACTGTGCTTTTGTGTATTCCTGTTGTGTGAAGGGATTCAATATTTCATAGAACTGAATGATTAAATTCTTTACACTTTTGAGGTATTACATATTCCTATGGAGGAACTCATCAAATTGAGTCTGATTTAAAATAATACAAAAGCAGGAATTATTCATTCTATCACCCTTTTTCTTGCAGTTCCTATGGATACCCCATTCCTAATCCCACTGTTTAATCATATCCTTTATGACTGTATTTTTTTGGCAATGAGCAGAAAGTGATACTAAGACAGGCTTAAGGGGAGGGTGCATTCTAGCTCGTATCACTGAACAATTAAGGGAGTAATTGACTTCAGTTATGGTTTCACTCAGCATTCGGTAAAAAGGAAATAGACATTTTTATCATTTCTTGGTTCTACTTCCATAACGTTCTATTCATTTTCTGCAAACCCCCCACTCCTACCCAGTGATTGTAAGATGACTACAGTAGTATCAGTCCCTGCATACTCCTATGTGGTAAAAAAAATGAATTGGGGATATATTTGAGGATTCCCAATGAATTTTTTTATTGAGCCTCACTGAATCTTAATGGCTTATTCATTTATATTGGACTGTTACAGATTGAATTGTGTACCCTTCAAATTTATATGTTAAAGTCCTAACGCCCAGTATCTGTGAATGTTACCTTATTTGAACAGGGTCATTGCAGATGTAATTAGTTAGATTAGGTCTTATGGGAGTAGTATGAGTCTTTAATCCAATATGACTTTGTCCTTATAAAAAGGGAACGTTTAGAAACAGGCAAACAAGGAGAACACCTGTGAAAATGAAGGTAGAGACTGGGGTGATGCAGCGAAACCCAAGAAATACCATAGATTGCCTGCAAACCAGCAGAAGCTAAGAGAATGACATGGAACAGATTCTTTCATAGCTTCCAGAAGGAACTAACCCTGTTGACACCTTGATTTTGGACCTGGAAAGTAGATGTTTATCCATTCATCACTCAGTGGGCATTTGGGCTTTTCCCATTGTTTGGATATTGTTATAATGCTGCTATAAACACTGGGGTGCATGTATTCCTTCAAATCTGTATTTTTTTATTCTGTGGGTAAAAACCTAATGGCACAATTGCTGGGTTCTAGGGTAGTTCTATTTTCAACTTTTTTAATGTTTGCATTTAATATTTATATTAGAGCATGTTAATTAGTAATCTTTGAGAGGGAATGTAGATGGTATTTTCAATTAACTCACCTATACATTCATTTCTAGCTTTTGATTTCAATTTTTAAAATTTAATTTCTAGTTAGTTAACACATAGTAAAATTGGTTTCAGGTATAGAATTTAGTGATTCATCACTTACATAGAACACCCAATGCTTATCACAAGTGCCCTCTTTAATAGCCATGGCCCATTGAACCCATCCTCCCTACCCGCCCCCATCAACCCTCAGTTTGTTCTCTATCATTGTCTCTCTTTTTTCCCTTCTCCCATGTTCATCTGCTTTGTTTCTTTTTTTTCCAACATATGAGTGAAATCATATGTTGTCTTTTTCTGGCTTATTTCATTTAGCATAATTCACTCTACCTCCAACCACATCATTGTGGATGGCAAGATTTCATCCTTTTGAAGACTGAATTTTATATATATTTCCTTGACTTAATTTCTCCAAATGAAAAACCATTCTAAGTAACATTTTAATACTTTTTAGTTTCGAGTTTGTATGTAGATTCTAGTTATTTAACATACAGTATAATATTAATTTCAGGTGTAGAATTCAGTGATTCATCACTTACATACAACACCCAGTGCTCATCACAAGTGCCCTAATGCCCATCACCCATTTAGCCCATCTCCCCACCCACCTCCCTTCCAGCAAACTCACCTTGTTCTCTATGGTTAAGAGTCTGTTTTATGATTTCTTTTTTCCATTATCATTATTTTCTTTCTCTTTTTTGTTCATTCTTTTCTTAAATTCTACATATGAGTGAAATCATACAGTATTTGTCTTTCTCTGACTGACTTTGCTTAGCATAATAGTCTCTAGCTCTATCCACATTGTTGCAAATGGCAAGATTTCATTCTTTTTGAAGGTTAAGTAATATTCCATTGTGTGTGTGTGTGTGTGTGTGTGCGTGTGTGTATCACATCTGCTTGCTTTGGGCAAGCTCAGGATTCCCACACTGGAAACTAAATATCTTAGTCTGCATTTTGTTGAGTCTTGTCCCACAACTATCTCCACACAGATGTTTGAAGAAACTCTTTAGTTATTCCTTTTCCCCATCTTAGAAATAACATCCCTCAAAACATGCTACCCATTTGAAAAACTAAAATGAAAATCCTGAAAATGCGGAAGTGAGTTATACTATAGGACTAATTAGAATCCTTTGAATTTCAATGAAAAAAGAGAAAGCTGCTGTACTGAGACAGAATTATCAGAAAATGCCTGCTTTTTAAGTATATTCAAATTTGATAAGTGAAATGGCTCTCAATATGTTGTTTAGGAATCCCATAGTAGAGTATTAATGAGCTAGTCCTCATAGCTGATTACAAGTCAGTTCTAGCAAGGGATGTAATTAAAGTCTCAGATGTTTCGATTTTCACAAATAGAAGTTTGTCCTCCCTTGGTGCCTTTTATCCATGCTCAGAGTTCTTTGCAATTATTAGCTCATTAGTCCTAGTGGATTTTTTAATTTAATTGTAAATTAGTAGACCCTACAGAATTAAATATAAAACAAACAGAATGTTAATAGCCCATTTCATGAATATATATACCAATGGCTCAACCTTTATTATCTCAACATATACATTAATAATATCACCAGTGACTTCACCTCTCCTCTGAAGCAAGCACAGTTTCATGCTTCTCACATATCAGTACTACACAAAATGTGTTTCAACCTCAAAACCACTTTTCTTTTTGGTATTTTACACGCCATTTCAAAGTTTAGCTTTTTGTAGAATTTCTACTATATTCATCCTACTACTTGGTATATTTTATGTATAGCAAAATTGTCTCATACAAATGGACAAAAAATAGAACATTTTCATCAAATACATTGATTACCAGGAATATCATTTGATTTACCAAGATCTTACATTAACATTACTTTCATCAACACTTTCAATATGGGAAAGAAATCAAGGGAATTTCCAGGGTTTCTAGGGGCCTGAGTAATACTTGGCCTTGTACAGAAGTTGAAGGACTGAAAGAGGACAAAAATGTATTACATGGATAAATTGAAAAGTGAACCTTGATGCCCCTAAAATTGAGAGAAGATAAAGAACTATATGGTTGACAGCTGAGTTTTTTCTAACCAGGTTCCATTCATCTTCCAGATCTCACTTAACTCCTGAAAACCCCTCCTTCCTTCAGTCTATTCCAGTGCTGTCATTCTATTCCTGGTATGGTAGGCCTGCATATGACTTAAGCCTGGCCAGTATATTGCTTTCACCTGATTACGGTGATTGTTTCATGTATTAGTTTCCTGGTACTTGCAAAGTACCACAAACTGTGTTGCTTACACAATAGAAAGTTATTGTCTTACAGTTCCAAAGTACAATTGCTGGGTTATAGGTTAGTTCTATTTTTAACATTTTGATGAACCTCCATACTGTTTTCCACAGGGGCTACACCAGTTTTGCATTCCCACCAACAATGAAAGAGTGCTCCCCTTTCTCCGCATCCTCGCCAACATCCGTTGTTTTCTTTTTTGGCCATCTAGATGTCTTCTTTGGAAAAGTATCTGTTCACGTCTTCTGCCCATTTCTTAACTGGATAATTTTTAGAGGTGTGTGGAGTTTCATAAGTTCCTTACAGATTTTGGATACAAGCCCTTTATCAGATATGTCATTTGCAAATTTCTTCCATTCTGTAGGCTGTCTTTGAATTTTGTTGATTGTTTCCTTCACTGTGCAGAAATCTTGGTGAAGTCCCAATAGCTCAGTTTTGTTTCCTTCACTGTACAAAACTGTCAGTTTTTCTCATTGAGGATATTAGCTATGGATTTTTCATATACAGCCTTCATGGTTTGAGGTGTGTTCCCTCTATCCCTTTTTGGAGGGTTTTTATCCAGAATGGATGTTCTATTTTGTCAAATGATTTTTCTGCATCTATTGAAAAGATCATGTGGTTCTTATCATTTATGTTATTAATGTTCACACATATGTATCCTAATATAATGGTGACATACTAGTTATATAAATTAAAAAAGAGTAAAATATCCTGGAAAATCATTCTTACTGGGTCATCTGGAAATAATTTCATTAGGGAGCTATCAAAGGTTTATGAATTTCATGTCATGCATTTGATTCCATGTGTAGAGTCAAGATTTGTCATTAGTTGTGTTTTATAAATACCTGAAAAATAGTAAAACTTAAGGATTTTATTTTTCTAATGCACTAGGGTGTTTGCAGGTAAGAAATCTAGGGCTGGAAAAAATAAAAGAAGACTAGGGTTGGTTTCTTGGCCCCACACGGTCATAAAATACGGAGGCTGCTTCCTCAGTCATTCTTATGTATTCACAGTCAGATGGTCTTAGGAAGGATACTCAAAGTCCAGCATCAAATTCCCATTTCAAAACAAGGAGAAAGGCACCATCTGTCAGCTAATTTTGCCTATTTAAACGTTTTTTCAAAATGTCAACCAAATAACTTCTATTTATATCTCTATGTGTACAACGAAGTTATGTGGTCATGTTAACAGTAGGCAAAGTTGGAGAATGGCCTTTGCTTGGCACAGTGTCACCTCCAACAGAATTGGGTGTCATAAAAATGCATCATTTTATATACTCTTAAAAAGGGGGGGTGGAAATTCCTGCCAGTGAAACAATGACATGATTTTCTTTCCACTTAGAACACTTATTTGATAATCACTGAATACTTTTAGATTTTTCTTTACAGCTAGAGTATTATCATAGATCGTATTGTTCTGTGTCCGGGACATTGTATACACACAAGTTTTTTATTTCAGTGGCAAATTGAAGACATTGTGAAAATCAGTAAAATTCAACATGAGTGGTACCAACTACAAACATAATTCAGTTTATGTGATGACAATGTGAATAGCACCTACCAAATTCAGTTAAGATCAGATGATAACAATTATGTATTGATGCCGCTTGGCCAACGGTGATGGCAAGACACATTCAATGGCAAGAGTACAGAACAAAAACAAATTTGTCCTGGAACAAGTCAATATAGCACCTAATAATTAACTAGACTACTTTTGGATAGTTGGTGTTATCTGCAACATGACTACTTGAATCTGTAGCAGAAACTTTCAACTTAATTCAGATTCTTTTTAAAAAGGTAGATGGTAGTGTTCTCATCTAAGCAAGTATTTAAGAATTAAATGCAAGTACTTTCAAAAGATAAGAAATCCAGAAACCAGATAAAGCATATTAGATTTCATAAGCAAAATTGAAGGAGAAAAAGTACACTGGGTTCTTGGGAAAGAAAAGAAGGATAAACCTGAAGACAGAGTAAAAAGAGATATATGTTTGTTCAGTGCAATCTTGAAAAAGATAAAGGCACTGGAAGTAAAGAACATCTAGGCATTGGAATTGCATCCCTGAACATGTTAGGGGTAAATACTTAAGCTGGAATTGAGGGGCAAGGGTGTTGATAGGATGATAACTAACTCAGTCTTCTGTTGTAATATTGCATGCTCTTCATCAGAGTAACTAAGGTCACATAATCCATCACCTAGCAGAGTATTGGCATATAGTAGTGATCAAACTATTACATAGAATTGGAAGGTTGATTTTTTTTTTTATTGGGATGGGAAGTTGAAAGATACCCCAGGATAATCATGACTTTTTTTTTTTTTTTTTTTTTTTGGTTTAGTACATTAAATAGAAGTTCCCTTAAGGTTTTTGGGTTTTTTTTTTTTTTTTTTTTTTTTTTGGTAGCGGTATTTGAATGGGACTCAGGTTACCCTACAACTCTGGAATCTAGTTGGGAACCACTAGGTAAGAACCAGAATATCCATCAAAATCAAAGAAGCTGACTTAAATGTTACATACTGAAAGGATATGCTAGTTGTCTATCCTCTTACAAGCATGGGATATACTGTCAGTAAAAAAAAAAATGTATTCTGAAATTATACTAGATGTCATTCAGTCACATTTATTATGCTTCTGCTCTCTCTAGATTTCTGAATTGGATACTGTGGGAGATAACAGAAGAGATTGGTAGAGTGTAAAGAGTAGCTTGGATTCAACGACTAAGTCTTCTGTGCCCCAACTCCAGATCTGCAAAATCAGCATCTCTGCAGTTTTGACTGCAGCATCTGTAATTTTAAAATCTGCCAAGGTGATTCAGACTTGCAGTTATGTTGAGGATCCTCTAGATTGGATCATTTCTAGAGTTCCTTTAGGCTCTCAAATTTCATCTTTTAAGACATTCATCATGTATTCAGCAAACCTACTGGTTTTTACTAATATCTGGCAATTCTTCTAGTTCTCATCTCTCCTTAAAATATAGGAGACTATGAGAACCTCATAAACCTCAGATATCCTCAGGTTTATGAAATTCCAGAGCCAACTAAATCCTCCAGAGATGGAAAGGCTGAGAAATTCCCACTAATATGGGAGAAGAGCAAGAGTGTTCCAATCTTATACTGTTAGCATTTCTATCTAATATCTCCAAGTCTTTGCCCCTATGTTCTTCTGTAACAGTAGAACTTTAATGATTACAATCACAATGGTCTCTCTTCCACAGGATGAAGGATAATTTGGAGACCACCAAACTGTTCTCATGGAAGAACAAGGCTGCTGAACCAAAGTTTGGACATAAGGGGCAGCTGGTACTTTAAGGAAGACAGAATAACCACTCAACAGTTACTACACGTGAGAAAAAGAGTAATAGGCCTAATAATATACAGAGCAACATGTTATATTAATGTACCAAATGCTACATTAATATACCAAAAATATATTAATTTTATAGTGATCTTTTGATACTGAGCCCACATGACCTGCAAGAAAATCTGCTTCAAGAAGTGTAGTGGTAGGTTTGTTCCCCATATCAGGGAACTCAACAAATAAATATAGCTGCCTTCAAACAGAACCACAGTTATCTATTAGTCTTCCATTTAATTGGCCTGCACCACCTTATAATAAAACAAACATGATATTGTTTCCAAATTATGAGCCTTCATCTTTGGAAGCTGTGAAACAGACTGCATGAGCACCAGACTGACGTTCACGGCTGTGGCTATGGTGAAGGCTATAATGAAAGAGGGTTATGCACATAACAGAAATTTCCCAGGAAACATAATTCTAAATATGCCACATAGATTCTTGAAGCTAATAAGACCTTTATATATCTTACAGTTCCTAAAATTTGAGTAGGAAATTGTGAGGAAGAAACAATCAAGGGATTCTGCAGATTTAAATTTTCAGATCTATGCACAAACACAACAAGGAAACAGAAGTTGTGAAAGATAATAGTACTTTTAGTTGACAGACATAAAAATAAGCTCTTAAAGAGTGTGATGGATCAGATTTTTGCTTCTTCCTTCAGCATATTTTCCTGCAGGAGGACTTTATTTCATACTCCATTGATATTATCCTTGTCTATGTCATTTCCTTTAACCAATAAAATAAAAGCAAACATGATTGTCACTTCTGCCAAAGTTTTTTTTTTTAATAAGTGTACAGTCTACTATATACATTTTTTCTTCATTGCCTGCCTAGATTGAGTTTTCTTCAAATGGTTTCCAAAATAAAAATAATTTGGAGTGGAACTGAAGTCAACATGCAATGACATATATCATGAACAAGAAATGAATCTTTGTTACTTTCAACGAATACCCACCATTTGCTTCGATGTGGATGGAACTGTGGAAGGAGCCTCTGTGCTCATCGAAAGATGAATGGATAAAGAAGCTGTGGTCTATGTATACAATGGAATATTCCTCAGCCATTAGAAACAATGAATACCCACCATTCGCTTCGACATGGATGGAACTGGAGGGTGTTATGCTGAGTGAAGTAAGTCAATTAGAGAAGGACAATCATTATATGGTTTCACTCATATGGGGAATATAAAAAATAGTGAAAGGGAATAAATGGGAAAGGAGAAAAAATGAGTGGGAAATATCAGAAAGGGAGACAGAACATGAGAGACTCCCAACTCTGGGAAACGAACAAGGGGTAGTGGAAGAGGAGGTGGGTAGGGGGATGGGGTGACTGGGTGATGGGCACTGAGGGGGGCACTTGACGGGATGAGCACTGGATGTTATACTATATGTTGGCAAATCAAACACCAATAAAAATATACATTAAAAAATCTTTGTTACTTTAAGTCATTGAGATTTGGGAGCCGTTTGTTTCTGTCGTATAGCACCACATAAACTGACTGATACAAAATGCTTTGTATGTCAGTCTAGGAGATGGCTTTTCTCTCCTAGATACAGAAGTTTGTGAGGATTCACTGAAGGCTTTTAAACTAAGGAGCAAAATAAATGATTCTTAACTGTGAGGGATGAAATGAAAAAATAATGAAGCTGTAGATTGCAAGAAGGCACTTCTATTAGCAAGCCCTGAAAAAGTATGCTTATTCAATAGATTATTTCTCGTATTGGCTTGTTTCTAAACATTCTCATCTCAAAACACAATAATTAACAAGATAGAATATATGTAAGTAAATAATACATTCTCATGCTTCACCATGTTCCCAGCAACTCCATTGCAATTACTAATAAAATATCATTCATTCCTTGTTAACTATTGTATCTGCTAGTATTAAATAATCATGATAGATTTAAAATAGTTGTTATCTTTTCTCAAAGATTTTTTTTTTTAATTCTGATGCCATGGGTAGCTATTGTTCTTAAAGATTCAGGTTAAAATATCTGCTTTTATAATTAATATTGCATAGCCTGATGGCTTAGGAAAAGAAGGACTGTCTTATGCCCCATGCCATTATGTTTATTTGTCCAGATTCCTGAGGGAAAATGGGCTCAACCATTGTAATGTCTCATGTTCTCAAAAAGAATATCTGGATATGGACACTGTCAGTCATCTATCAAAGGGATTCACTGAAAAAGAAAAAAACCCAGACAGGGAAACAAAATCTTTAACAAAAATGTATATAAATGGACAGTTGTTGATTTAGGAGGATAGTAACAGAGGATACCCTGAAACAAGCTGTCCAGATGTTCCCCAAATTCTGTATATGTTTGGCAGTGATGCAGACCAAATACTTGGATTTTTGGTGGACATTTTCATTTTTTTTTTGAACATTGAGACATCTTATTTGGGAAAATACATCATTCAAAAATCAGGAAGAAAGCATACTCTAACTAAAGAAAGAGCATTTTTAAGTCGTCGTCTTCTTCTTTTTTTTTTTTTTTTTTTGTATTTTAAAGTCAGGTTGATTGTCTAGTTTCATTAACTTCATCAGATGAGGTTGTAATGCCTCCTCTCACCTGGTTTAACTGGACTTAGAGGTTCAGGGAAATTTTTAGCTCAAATCAGGGCAATCTAGAAGAAAATTTCTCAAATTGCAAAATGAGTTCTTAGAAATCAAAAAACTTTTACTCCTTGGTGAATACATTCAGAAATGCAAAATCTGAACAAATTTTTCCAGTGACTATAAAGACATGTTTAAAATCTCCAGAAATAGCTTATTACGCATTTTTCCAAGCATGTCTTCTGAATAATTGTAAGATATAAAATAACACATTTCTTCTCATCTGAATGCAGATTAGTTTACCAGCTGAGAGACAACATGTCTGATTTATGTTTGTGAAAGATGACCGAATCTTGCTTCTCAAGGATAGGGATAATCCAGTGTGAGAACTGTTAGAAGCAACTAAAATTACTCAGCCAACAGAATGGATATTTCTTTTTATTCTGTTTTCAGCCTTCAGGGCACAGGACTCAAAATAATTCCCAAAGAAGAGGCTTAACATAATTTTAAGAGTTCAGGAGATAGTTACTCCTCAAATTCATTATGGAATAAAGAAATCACAAGAGGCTTGCTGATTAAAAACAAGTATGTCCAGTAGGATAAAAAGGTGGAAAAGCAGAGGCTATCTCTCAAATTTAGGCTGGAGAAATGATACCATTCCTAAACAAAGGAGTAGAGATAATTTGGCAGAGTCAGTTATTAAGACAAAAAGCTGTGATGTGCCCAGAAAGCTCAATGGACAGATACCTTTGGTGAACAAATTAAAGTCAGTATCTTAGAAGATAATTTCAGAGATTCAAATACTTTAACATCTCTGTATTCAAAGTAACCATCCATGTATGGTTAAATCCAGAAAATACGCTCTTTGCAGCATATCTAAATCCTATCATAAGAGAGAGATATGGGTAATGTGGCAGAGAAGCTCCAGGACACATGCCATGCATTGACTGAAAAGAAGGAAATGTCTGTCTCTTTTTCTTCTTCATAAATATCTTTTTAGTTTTTAGGAATGATCCTTCTTAATTTATATTCAGTTAATTCACTTTGTTGTGTGGGACTCCATTATGTGAGTTCATAATAATTTATTATTCCACCTCCGTCAGTAAATAATTAAGATGAGGCCTATCTTAGCTGCAATAAACAAGACTTCAAAGAGCCTATATATATACCTAAATGGGGAATTAGTGAGTCATGCAGTATGCACATTTCCAACTTTATTTCCGAAAAAGATGGTTTCAATTAATATTCTCACCAATAGGGGATCCCTGGGTGGCTCAGTGGTTTAGTGCCTCCCTTCACCCAGGGCATGGTCCTGGAGTCCCAGGATTGAGTCCCACATCAGGGTCCCTGCATGGAGCCTGCTTCTCTCTGCCTATGTCTCTGCCTCTCTCTCTCTCTCTCTGTGTCTCATGAATAAATAAATAAATTTTTTTTAAAAATATTCTTTTATTTTTTTAAAGGTTTTATTTATTTGTTCATGAGAGATAGACAGAGGGAGAAGCAGGCTCCATGCAGGGAGCCCAATGTGGGATTGATCCCGGGTCTCCAGGATCAGGCCCTGGGCCAAAGGTGGCGCTTCTTTTTAAATAATGTTTTATTCTATAGGTCTTATTGAATTTCTAAGATATATATTAGTGTATGTGTCCATTCCACCCCTTTATTAGTTACACGCATGTAGATGGCCTCTCCCAGTGCTATGGGTTGTTAGAAGTTTTTAATAGTGGTATGTTTAAATGTATTTGTTTATCCTTTTGAATCATTTAAGAAATCCCTCCCTATTCTAGTGTCATGAAGACATTTTCTATGTTTCCATCTAAAAGTTTTAAAATTTAATCTTGCATATTTTATCATCTGGAAATTATTTTTACTTTATGAAGGGATCTTTAAAAATGTATGGATAGCCACTTTTCCAAGCATTAATTACCGAATTACTTCACTATTTTTTCCTTAAATTCATAGCTTTGGTTCCCACTCTCAGCAGGCAGTATTTCACTACACATATAACACAAGTTAAACATATCTTTATATTTCTCCCTTCACATGCGCGAAGGCACTAAAAAGGGAAAAGGAGTTGAAGGAACAAAGACAAGCTGTATTTGGACAAAAATTTTGAGTGGAGTTAATTTCCCACTGTGCACCCTGAGTCCTTACTTTTATGGAGAAAAAGTGGTAGGTGCTCACACTTCAACTGAAGCCTAGTGCTAGCAGCTTCAAGTGAGCACGGATGGAGATTTATATACGACCCCAGCAATTTGGAGGACTAGTGTATGACTCCCAGTTGAGAAATACAGAGGCTTCCTGAAGTTACCATAGTATCAGAAAGGGAGGATTCAGTTAGGAAGCAGGTGTACTCCTGCTGATATTAATCAGATCTAAGGGCCTGGTTTCATCAGACCAGACATCAATTATGAGAGTGAGCACTGCCTTATGTTTGTCTTAGAAACAGCCCCAAACTAGTTGGAGGAAAAATGAGACTTTGTATGAAAGGAAACTATATGCAGGAGGTGTCAGATATTGATGTGCTAACCAAAGACCACACACAGCACTTCAAAAAAGAAAAAGTAGTCCTTATTCTCCTGCCATCTAGAGAATTTTAAAAAAGATTTTATTTATTTATTCATGAGAGATACAGAAAGGCAGAGACACAGGCAGAGGGAGAAGCAGGCTCCCCACAGGGAGCCTGATGCAGGACTCAATCCCAGGACCCCAAGATCACAACCTGAGCCAAAGGCAGATGCTTAACCACTGAGCCACCCAGGTGCTCCTCTAGAGGATTTAATTACAGCTTAGAATAACACTAGTCAAGAGAGAAATAGTCTGTTCTTTTATATCTCCCTTGTGCATCTTCCTCTCCACATGAACCTTGGTCATGTCAGAAACCATTGTTAGCAATATGGGAGAGAAGGGATACAAAAATAAGTTAGGGAAATTGAGAAGGAGCATGACTCAAGCATGACTGCTTGCCCGACTGAAAATAGTCTTCCCAAATAAGGCCTGGCTGGAGAGGTGAAAGCAAATAAAGCAAAATTAAGAAGTTTTGAAAATATTACAATGAACATCCAAATACCTATCAATTAGATTCAACAGGTGGCTTCTAAGATTGCCCTAAGGCTTGACATTCAATCAGCCGATGGAGAAGAAGAGAAGGGAGAATATCTTGGTAGGTTTATGGGCTAGTACTGGAAGTAGAAATAGAAGTTTTGCACACATTTCATTGATCAGAATTCATTCCCATGGCACTACCTTGAGGTAAGGAAGCCTGGGAAATATAATCCCTGGATGATTGTCTTAATTTAGCAACAATTTCATACTGAAATAGGATCATGAATGGGTGGTATTTTGGAGGCTATCTCACCACATTTGTTTTGTTGTCTTAACAGTTAGAACTCATGCATTTAAATTTGTGTGTGTATGTGTGTGTGTGTGTGAGAGAGAGAGAGAGAGAGAGAGAGAGAGATGTGAGCTAATAATCTAGAAATTCAAAGTCTTGATTATTTCCCCAGATTGGATATGTCATTGTTGAACTGACACTGGAGGATATTCTTTTTACTAAATGAGAGATAAGAAAACCTATGGAGCCAACGTGGGATTTAATCAAGGGACAAAGGCAGAATTAATCTCAGAGAGAGAATTTGGATAGGTAATAGCAAAAAGAGGAGAATTATTTTTCCTATATCTCTGATAAGTCCTACTTGTCTGTGCCTTGACATTTTAAAAACATATGTAATCCTTAATTTTACATTTAGTATGGGCCTAATCTACCCTCTAGTGATTCTGCCTTCAGAATAATTAAAAGGAACAAATCAACACACACCATCTCCACTAATTGAAAGACTTTTTAATGTGTAGTAATAAAATGCAAAGATAAAAGGCAAGATCTAATCAGGTAAAAGTCATAGGTGTAGGATGAAGTGTCTTGTTTTTAATTTTGGTGTCTGGTAGTTAGATGCTCAACTCTTTGTTTCTGTGTTCCTTGAGTTAAGTGCTACTAAGACACAGCATACCAATCATAGGCGATTATTCAATCCAGTATAGTGTGGCTGTCATATTTAAGATATATCAACTCTCAAAACAGCTTGTGCCTTGAAATCTATCTGCATTATAAAACTAGCCCAACAATCTGATAACATTCAATGGCAAAAAAGTATTTATTGCCAGCATTAATTTCAAAATATTTGCTGGGCTTTATGATCCAGCTAATCCTGTAAAAGAATGTTTTCTATGCCATACTTAATAACTACATTCACCTTTTATTATAAAATTTATAAAATGCTGACTCTGCTGAAGACAGAGGCAAGTGCATACCTGAAGTACACAGAAAAGAATTAAATTAGGTGCTTGGCTGTGATGGTTAATTTAGGTGTCAACTTGACTGGACCAGAGTACTTATATATTTGGTCAAATGTTATTCTAAAACAAAAATGTTATTCTAAGTGTTTCAGTGAGGGCGTTTTGATGGGAAAATATCAACATTTAAACTGGAAGACTGTTAAACAGATTGTGCCCCCTTACGTGGATAGATCTCATTCAATCACTTGAAAGCCTGACCAAAACATAAAGTCCAGCCTTCCTCCGACTAAGAGGAGAGCATTTCTGCCTGACTCCCTTCAAGCTGGGACTCCAACTTTTTTCTTGCCTTCAAACTCAAATTGAAAAATGGGCTGTTTGGGGGTTTTGAGCCTGTTAGCCTTTGGATGGAAATTACACCATTTGCCCTCTGGTTCTCAGACCTTCAGACTTGGACTGGAACTAAACCATTGGCTTTTCTGGGTCTTCAGCTTGTTGACTCACTTAGCAGATCTTGGAATTTGCCCATCTCTGAAATCACATGAGCCAATGCCTTATAATAAGCTTTTTAATATATATTAGAAAGAGATTTACTTGGGCACCTGGGTGGCATAGTCAGTTAAATGTCCAACTCTTGGTTTCAGCTCAGGTCATGATCTCAGGGTCATGAGATAGAGCCATATGTCAGGCTTCATGCTCAGCCTGTAGTCTGCTTAAGACTCTTTCTACCTTTGCCCCTCTTCCCACTCTTTCTCCCTCACTCTCTCAAAATAAATAAATAAATCTTTAAAAATAATTTTAAAAAGAGAGAGATTTACCAAAGAAATTGTTACCAAATTTACCAAAGAAAATTGTAAAGCCTCATTTGACACAGGATGGACTCTCCCCAGTACATTCTCTGTATCTTTATCTGATTTCAGTGAAATAAGAACTATAACTTTTGCTATTACTTTTCTTGCTGTTGGGATTAACTAGTGTGAACGTTTTGATCCTCAAAGAAAAACATAGGGGAAATTGTCCTGTTAGGCGTAACCCTTCACTATATTGCTAGCACTGCATCCTACCCTTGCCCCTGTGTTCCCTTCCAGGTCCTTTCTTTCCAAATTGCCCCATTTGGCAGATGTCTGCAAGCAAGCCTGGAAGGGACCAGCACCACTCCAAAGTGACTCTTACACTGGGGAAGGGGAAGATAACCATATATATCAGTGTGCCTGCAGTTCCATCAGCCAAATGTTATAGTTCACAGTGCAGAGATAGTGCCTTGCAGTTTGGTGTAACTGAGCCCCAATAGACAAACTAAGGACAGGCACCTGATCTGACTGTTGATACCACCCAACCATAAGCCTGTGATGGCCTCAGCTAGGTCCCTTAACACCTAACCACAGGGATCAAATCCTGCCACAACAGGCAAAGTGGACTGAAGAATGAATCAGCAACCTAGAACACAGGGTAATGGAAAGCAACCAAACTGAATAAGAGAAAGAAAAAAGAATAATTTAAAAATGAGAATGGATGGAACTGGGGGGTATTATGCTGAGTGAAAAAAGTCAATCGGAGAAGGACAAACATTATATGGTCTCATTCATTTGGGGAATATAAATAATAGTGAAAGGGAATAAAGGGGAAAGGAGAAAAATAAGTGGGAAATATCAGAAAGAGAGACAGAACATGGAAGACTCCTAACTCTGGGAAACGAACTAGGGGTGGTGGAAAGGGAGGAGGGCAGGGGGTGGGGGTGACTGGGTGGCAGGCACTGAGGTGGGCACTTGAGGGGATGAGCACTGGGTGTTATTCTATATGTTGGCAAATGAACACCAATAAAAAATAAATTTATTATTAAAAAAATAAAAGAATAAAAAATAAAAAATTTAACTTGGAAAAAAAATTAAAAATATAATAAAAATGAGAATGGGTTAAGGCAATTCAGAAACATCATCAAACATAATAAGAGCCACATTATGGGGATCTCAGAAGCAATAAGAGAGAGGAGTAGAAAAGCTATTTTCAGTATATCTGAAAACTTCCCTAATCTGGGGAAGAAAACAGACAACCAGATTCCAGAAGTACAGAGAACCCTGCTTCCCAAATTAGCTCAAGGAGGCTGACACAACACATAATAATTAAATGGAAAAAGTAGTGATAAAGAGAGAATTTTAAAAGCAGCAAGAGAAAAGAAAATTTAGTTATATACAAGGAAACCCCATAAGGCTATCAGCTGATTTTTCAGCAAAAACTTTGCAGGCCAGAGTGAAGTGGCACGATATACTCAAAGCGATAAAAGGAAAAACAACAACAACAATAACAACAACAAATCTGGCAACCAAGAGTCTACCTGGCAAAATTACCATTCAGAATAAAAGGAGAGATTAAGTAGTTTCGCAGACAAACAAAAGTTAAGGGAGTTTATTACCACTAAATTAGACTTATAAGAAATGTTAAAGCAAATTCTTTGAGTGGAAATAAAAGGCCATAACCAGGAATATGAAAATTATGAGAGGAAAATTTTCACAGGTAATTGCAAACATATAATATATGTAGTACATTAATCACTTATAAAACCAGTTTGGAGGCTAAAGCACTAACGTAGTAAAACCAATTATATCTAAAAAATCTGTCAAGGGATTCACACACACACAAAAAGTAGAGTATGACATTATATACATAAAATGGGGGGAGTAAAAATATAGTGCTTTTAGGATGGGTTCCAACTTAAGGGACCATCAACTTAATATAGACTGCTATATACATAAGATGTTATATATATAAAACTAATGGTAACCACAAATACAAAACCTATGATATATACACAAAACATAAAGAGAATTAATCCAAGTATGCTGCGGGGTAGGTCAGAAGGAGGTGTAGGTCGGGCAGAGGGGAAGCAGACCAGGAGGGCACCACAGGCCAGGGCCTCTGCACTCGCCAGCCACACTCCCCCAGGTGGCCCCACATCTGCTCAAGCCATTTCCCTTCTCTCTCCTTTTTTTAAAATTTTTTTATTGGAGTTCGATTTGCCAACATATAGCATATCACCCAGTGCTCATCCCACCAAGTGCCCCCCTCAGTGCCCATCACCAAGTCACCCCAACTCCCTGCCTACCTCCCCTTCCACCACCCTTTGTTCGTTTCCCAGAGTTAGGTGTCTCTCATGTCCTGTCGCTCTCACTGATATTTCCCACTCATTTTCTCTCCTTTCCCTTTTATTCCCTTTCACTAATTTTTATATTCTCCAAATGAATGAGACCATATAATGCTTGTCCTACTCCAATTGACTTGCTTCACTCAGCATAATACCCTCCAGTTCCATCACGTTGAAGCAAATGGTGGGGATTTGTCATTTCTAATGGTTGAGTAATATTCCATTGTATACATAGGCCACAGCTTCTTGATCCATTCATCTTTCGATGGGCACCGAGACTCCTTCCACAGTTTGGCTATTGTGGACATTGCTGCTAAACATTGGGGTGCAGGTGTCCTGCAGTTTCACTGCATCTGTATCTTTGGGGTAAATCCCCAATAGTGCAATTGCTGGGTCGTAAGGCCATTTCCCTTCTAACAGATGCCGCCTCTGCAGAGAACAAAGCAGTCTGCATGTGGGGCTCACCCCCAGCACCCTGGAGACCCCAAGGGCTCGGCAGGCTATTTCTCTGAAAGGGAGGGTGGGGTGCGGCACCATTCCTGTTGCCTGCCGGGTGCAGAGAAGCAGCCAGCCAGGGGCCCCAGCTCCCGAGGATCTGGGTGAAGCCCAACTGCAGTGGGACTATGGACTAGGTCTCCGATGAGAAAGTCACACTGATTCATTTGTGCCCATTGAACAGACTCGTTTCTGGTGCTGCAGACATCAGGCTTACTAAAGATGACAATGTGCTTCTTCATGAAATGCAAATTCAGCACCCAACAGCCTCCCTAATAGCCAAAGTAGCAACAGCCCAGGACGACATAACTGGTGATGGTACCACTCCCAATGTCCTAATCATTGGAGAGCTACTGAAACAGGCGGATCTCTACATTTCTGAAGGTCTTCATCCCAGAATAATAACAGAAGGATTTGAAGCTGCAAAGGAAAAGGCACCTCAGTTTTTGGAACAAGTCAAAGTAAGCAAAGAAATGATAAAGAAATGGTAGATGTGGCCAGAACATTTCTACTTACTAAAGTGCATGCTGAACTTGCTGATGTTTTAACAGAGGCTATAGTGGACTCGATTTTGACCATTAGAAAACAAGATGAACCTATCAATCTCTTCATGGTTGAGATCATGGAGATGAAACATAAATCTGAAACTGATACAAGCTTAATCAGAGGTCTTGTTTTGGACCACGGGGCAAGGCATCCTGATATGAAAAAAAGGGTAGAAGATGCATACATCCTCACATGCAATGTGTAGTTAGAGTATGAAAAAACAGAAGTGAATTCTGGATTTTTTTTTACAAGAGTGAAGAAGAGAGAGAGAAACGTAAAAGCTGAAAGAAAATTCATTGAAGATAGAGTTAAAAAAATAATAGAACTGGAAAAGAAAGTCTGTGGTGATTCAGATAAAGGATTCATTGTTATTAATCAAAAGGGACTTGACCCCTTTTCCTTAGATGCTCCTGCAAAAGAAGGCTTAGTAGCTCTGCATAGAGCTACAAGGAGAAATATGGAAAGGCTGACTCTTGATTGTGGAGGAGTAGCTCTAAATTCTATCGATGACCTAAATTCTGATTGTTTGGGACATGCAGGACTTGTCTATGAATATACATTGGGAGAAGAGAAATTCACTTTTATTGAGAAATGTAACAATCTTCGCTGCATCACATTATTGATCAAAGGACCAAATAAGCACACGCTCACTCAAATCAAAGATGCAATAAGAGATGGCTTGAGGGCTGTTAAAAATGCTATTGATGATGACTGTGTAGTTCCCGGTGTGGGTGCAGTTGAAGTGGCAATGGCAGAAGGCTTGATTAAATATGAGCCCAGAGTAAAGGGGAGGGCCCAGGAGTTCAAGCATTTGAAGGAAACGCTTAATGATGAAGGAAACAATCCAATGCATCACGTTGCTCATTATTCCCAAGGTTCTTGCTCAGAACTCTGGCTTTGACCTTCATGAAACACTAGTTAAAGTTCAAGCAGAACATTTAGAATCGGGTCAACTTGTGGGTGTAGACTTGAGCACAGGTGAGCCAATGGTAGCAGCCAAAGTAGGCATATGGGATAACTACTGTGTAAAGAAACAGCTTTTTCACTCCTGCACTGTGATTGCCACCAACACCCTCCTGGTTGAGGAGATCATGTGAGCTGGAATGTCTTTGACATTTGAAGTTTCCTTTGTGTCCTCTGAATCATGAAGACTACTGAGAGATCTTAAGGATATAGCAACAGAAATTTTGTCCAAGCTTCAAATAATTTTTCAAAAGCATTTGTTTTCCCATATGAAAAAAAGAGAATACTGACACTTAGATTCTGAAGTTCTGAAATTAAAATTACAGTATTTTTTTAAAATTGCACTGCAGTGTACACACATTAAGTAGGCCATTTTCACCCAGTGAACCAGATGTTTTGCTTTAGCTTCAGTGATGTAAAAGTACCATGTTAGATAAATATATGTTATCTACCTTGTTATTAAATGTTCCTTGAAAAACAAAAAACAAAAAAAACAAAAAACAAAAAAAATCCAAGTATTTCATGAAAGAAAGACAAAATCACAAGAGAAGAGAGTAAGAAGAATGAAGGAACAGAGAAACTATAAAAACAATCATAAAAAGGTAACAAAATGACAACAGGTACATAACTATCAATAATTTCTTTGAATGTAAATGAACTAAATGTTCCAATCAAAAGACATAGTGTGACTGAAGGATAAAAAACAAGACTGATCTCTGTGCTGCCTATAAGAGACTTGCTTCAGATCTGAAGCAGACTGAAAGCAAAAGGATGGAAAATATCAATCATGCAAATGAAAGTGAAAAGAAAGCTGGGTAGCAATATTTTTATCAGACAAACTTTCAAACAAAAACTGTAACAAGAGAAAAAAGACACTACGTAATGATGATGGGAACAATCCAATAAGAGGATAGAACGATTATAAATATATATACACCCAACACAGAGCACCTAAATACATAAAAGTATTATTAACAGACATAAAGGAAGAAATTCACAGTAACTCAATAATATTAGGGAACTTTTAACACCCCTTTTAAATCAATGGATAGATTAGCCAGGTAGAAAATCAACAAGGAAACAGTGGCTTTGAGCGACACATAGGATCAGATAGACCTAATAGATATATGCAGAACATTCCATCCCAAAACAGTGGAATATACATTATTTTCAAGAGCACTGGAACATTCTCCAGAACATATCACATATTAGACCACACAACAAGTCTCAATGAATTCAAAAAGACTGAAATCCTATCATTATGTCTTTTCTGACGATAACTGTATGAGAGTAGAAATAAATCACAAGAGAAAATCTGGAAACATGAATATAGGGGCTAAGTAATATGCAACAATAAATGGATAAACTAAGAAATCAAAGGGGAAATAAAAAATATATGGAGGCAAATAAAAATGAAAACACATGGTCTAAAATCTTTGGGATGCAGCAAACACTGTTCTAAGAGGGAAGTTTAAAGTAATACAGGCCTACCTCAAGAAACAAGAAAAATCTCAACCTAACCTTACATTTAACAGACCTGGGAAACAAAGAGCAAATGAAACCAAAGGCCAGTAAAATGAAGGAAGCAATAAAGATGAGAGCAGAAATAAATACAATCGAGACAAAAAAATCTAAAGGATCAGTGAAACCTGAAGCTGGTTCTTTCAAAAGATCAACAAAATTGATAAAACTTCAGCCAGACTCATCAAGAAAAAAAGAGAGATGACTCCTATAAATAAAATGAGAAATGAAGGGAGAGAAGTAACAACTGACACTAAAGACATGCAAATAAATATGAGACATTATAAAAAATTATATGCTGACAAATTGGAACACCTAGAAGAAATTGATAAATTCCTAGAAACATCTCCTCTTCCAAAACTGAATCAGGAAGAAATAGAAAATTTGGACAGACTGATTACAAGCAATGAAATTGAATCAGTAATCAAAAACTCCCAACAAAAGTCCAGGATCAGATGGCTTCACAGGTGAATTCTATTAAAAAAGACAGGTTAATATCTATTTCTCAACTATTCCAAAACATAGAAAAGGAAAGAAATCTTCCAAACTCATTCCATGAAGCCAGCATTATGCTGATACTAAAACCACATAAAGACACACACACAAAACAAAAACAAAAACCTATATGTCATTATCTCAGAGGAACATAAATGTAAAAATCCTCAACAAAATATTAGCAAACTGAATCCAACAACATGTTAAAAAATTATCCACCATGGTCAAATGGGATTTATTTAAGGGATGCAAGCACAGTTCAATATTCACAAATCAATCAAACTGATACATCACATTATCAAGGGAAAGAATAAAAAGCATGTGATTGTCTCAATAGATGCAGAAAATGCATTTGACACAGTGCAACATTTATTCATGATAAAAGTCTCAACAAAGTAGATTTGGAGGGGACATACCTCAATATAATAGAGACCATATATGTAAACCCCACAGCTAGCATACTTAAAGATGAAAAACCAAGAGCTTTCCTCTAAGATCAATACCAAGGAAAGGATGTCCATTCTTACCACTTTTATTCAGCATAGTACTGGAAGTCCTAGGCACAGCAATCAGATAACAAAAAAGAAATAAAAGGCATCCAATTTGGTAAAAAGTAAAACTTTCATCATTTGTAGATGACATGATACCATAAAGACTCCACCAAAAAAACTTCTACTACTGATAAATGAATTCAGTAAAGCTGTAGTATACAAAACTTATATACAGAAATTCATTACAGTGTATACACCAACAATGATGCAGCAGAAAGGGAAATTAAGAAAATAATCTCATTTACAATTGCACCAAAAAGAATAAAATGCCTAGGATTAAACATAAGTAAGGAGGTGAAAGGCCTAGAATCTGAAAACTATAAAATATTAATGAAAGAACTTGAAGATGACACAAACAAATGGGAAGATATTCCATGCTCATGGGTTAGAAGAACACATTGTTAAAATGTCTATACTGTCTAAAGCAATCTACAGGGATCCCTGGGTGGCGCAGTGGTTTAGCACCTGTCTTTGGCCCAGGGCGCGATCCTGGAGACCCGGGATCGAATCCCACATCGGGCTCCCGGTGCATGGAGCCTGCTTCTCCCTCTGCCTATGTCTCTGCCTCTCTATCTCTCTCTCTCTCTGTGTGTGTGTGTGTGACTATCATAAATAAATAAAAATTTACAAAAAAAAATTTTAAAAAAAGCAATCTACACATTTAATCCAAGCCCTATCAGAATACCAACGACATTTTTCACACAACTAGAACAAATAATTCTAAAAATTTTATGGAACCATTAAAGACCCTGGATAGCCAAAGAAATCTTGAGAAAGAACAAAAAGCTGAGGGTATTATAATACCAGATTTCAAGATGTAGTACAAAGCTATAGTAATCAAAGCAATATGGTACTGGCATAAAAACAGACACACAGAACAATAGAACAGAAAACCCAGAAATGGACCCACAACTATATGGCCAATTAATCTTTGACGAAGCAGGAAAGAATATCAAATGGAAACAAGACAGTCTCTTTAACAAATGGTGTTGGTAAAACTGGATAGCAACATGCAAAAAAAAAAAAAAAAGAAAGAAACTGGACTACTTTCTTACACTATACGCAAAAATAAATTCAAAATGGATGGCAGTCCTAAATGTGAAACAGGAAAGCATCAGATTCCTAACGGAGAACATGAGCAGCAACCTCTTTAATATCCATTGTTCAACTTCTTACTAGATTCATCTCCAGAAGCAGGGGAAACAAAGGCAAACATGAACTATTGGGACTTCATCAAGATAAAAAAACATCTGCACAGTGCAATCAACAAAACTAAAAGGCAATCTACAGAATGGGAGAAGATATTTGCAGGGAAATATCTGAGAAAGGGTTAGCATCCAAATTATATAAAGAACTTATCAAACTTAATACCTCCTTCCCTCAAAAAATAACCCAGCTAAGAAATCAGCAGAATACATGAATAGACAGTTTTCCGAAGAAGATATCTAGGTGGCTAACAGACACACGGAAAGATGTTCAACATCACTCATCATCTGGGAAATACAAATCAAAACAACGATGAGATACCACCTCACAACTGGAAGAAGAGCTAAAATTAACACAGGAAGCATCTCTTCCTTGATGCTGGCAACATCTCTTGATGTTGGCAAGATGCAGAGAGAGGGGAGCCCTGGGAATGCAAACTGGTGCAGCCACTATGGAAAACAGTATGCAGTTTCCTCAAAAAGTCAAAAATAGAACTAACTTAAGACCCAGCAATTGCACTACTAGGTATTTACCCACAAAATACAAAAAAAAAAAAAAAAAATTTCAAAGGGATACATGGACTCCAATGTTTATAGCCGCATTATTCACAATAGTCAAATTATGGAAAGAGCCCAAATGTCCATTGACAGATGAATGGATAAAGCACATGTGGTATATACATAGAATGGAATATCACTTAACCTTCAAAAAGAATGAAAGCTTGCCATTTGCAACAATGTGGATAGAGCTAGAGACTATTATGCTAAACAAAATAAATCAGAGAAAACAAATACCATATGATTTCCTCATATGTGGAATTTAAAAAACAAAACAAATGAACATGGGGAAAAGAGAGGCAAATCATAAAACAGACTTAACTACAGAGAACAAACGGAGGTTGCTACAAGGAAGGTGGGTGGGGGATGGGCTAAATGGGTGATGGACATTAGGTAGGGCACTTGTGATGAGCACTGGGTGTTGTATGTAAGTGATGAACCACTAAATTCTATACTTGACACTAATATTATACTGTATGTTAATTAACTTGAATTTACATAAAAACTTTTTTAAAAGTATTAAAATATTACCTAGAATGGTTTTTCATTTGGGGAAATTAAATCAAAATATTTAAGTCATTTTTGCCTCTTAACAGTTGCCTATCTTCTCAAAAGCCAGATAATATACTTGATTAAAAGATTCCGACAGTTACAGGAACCATGTCTATTGGATTCAAAACATAAATTAATTTGGAAGCTATTAGTTTTTCCTTCATTGTATTCCTAAGAAGAAGTAGTTCTTCTAAGGGGGTATTAAGTTCTCTTTAACTAGATTACAGTATTAGAGGGTGGCCCTTTGGAGCTAAGGAGGGAAAGAATTTAGCCTCTGAGCTGAGCCATGGCAGGTTCCACTTTAGTTCTTTATGCATGTGGAGGCTGTGTTAAGTCACAGCGCAGAAGAGAATAGGTCCCTCCTGAATCTACCCCTTCGGCCTCATTGAGATACATGTTGAAAAGAGTGTAAAGCTTACTGAAAAAGAGACTATTTCAGTCCCTGTCTTCAGAGTACTGTACCATCTACCCCCTACTATGACTTAGGCTCCATATTGGAGCTTAAGGACAAAGTCCCAGGCAATAAAATCTTCTTTCTCATAGTCTTGTTATCCATTCATATATTGCTTTCTTCAAACTTTTGCTAATAGGCAGGCAGTAAAAACTTATATGTCTACTATTTCTCTGTGGCATCCTGAAAGACTCAATTTACATTTGATGTGTTTTGATGAAGAGGTAAGAATATCCATTAAATAAAGGGTAAAATGTTGAGATGCAAAGTACCAAAATAAAAACAAAGTTTTATTGTGTTTTTATGCCTCTAAGCCTTGGGACTAGGTCATCTTTGACCTGGTTCAAAGCGGGTCTTTTGAACAAGACCTATCCATGAAAAAGATCCCTTTCCTATTGCAATATCAGGTAATAGTCTTCCAATTCAGTGCCTTTTTGGCAACACCACAATCTCCCTACCAATTTGACAGTGGCTGCTTTGAACATTATCAAGAGACAAAAGTAAACTTGAACTTTGAGTTTATTAGCTTCTTGAGATGTTCGCTGGGGTTGGGAGTTTTATTTGTATTTTCAGCTTTTGAGCTCTCAACATTTTATGGAACTTAATTTTATATCTCAAATGTTGCTTGAATCATTACTACACATGCAGCATCAACATAGAAAAAAATTTCAAATGAGAGAAATCATATGCAGTAAACTAGGAAAAGGGTAAAGACAAATAGTCCAAGAAAAAACAATCGCGAGCTACCACTAGGTAGTTTTTCAAAGAGATACTAAAAGGAATTATGGAGAGGTGTCTGCGTGGTTCAGTCAGTTAAATGTTTAACTCTTGATTTCCACTCAAGTACTGATCTCAGGGTTGTGAGATCAAGCTCTGCGTCAGGCTCTCTGCTGAACATAGAGCCTGCTTAAGATTCTCTCTCTCCTCTCCCTCTGCTCCTTCCACTTCACCCTCCCCCACCCTCATCCTCTCTCTCTCTAAAAAACAAAACAAAACAAAAAAAAGGAATGTGGAATCTTGCTTTACCTTAGAGTGGTTTTGATTTCAGGACACTGCTACTGGACTTGTGAGTCAGAAAATATCCCCCAATCTTGAATAAATCCTCCTTGACACAGAGGGAAAAAAAAGTTCATACGTCTGTCTGTATTTTATTATATTATTTAGGGCGGGCTATCCGCTGAAACAATTCCAAAATATCAGTTTGTAATAAATTAGAACTTTTCCACTCATGCAAAATCCAATAAGATGGGGGAGAAGGATGAGTGACTTCCACAGAGTTTCTCAAGGACTCAGCTCCTCCTGTCCTGTGGTCCCACTGTTCCCTAGGACCTTGGCATCCTCAGCTGAATCCTCTGTTTTTGGCAGATAGTGAAGAGAGACAAGCACACACGGAGGATCACACTGAGGCTCTTATTAGCCAGGCCTGGATTTGGCACACATCACTTTCATTCCTATTCCAAGGGTCAGACATCAGTGGCTGAAGAGGAAGCTAGAAAATGAGTCTAATTATGAGCCCAAGAGGAGAAAAAAAAATGGATTTTCGTGAACACTCTACCACAATTCTGCTTATTGTGGCTCAGGTGTTCATATTCGTTTCCAAGATCATGGAATAGTCACTTCAAAATTGCCAAGACTTTCAAAATGATATATTTATACCAGGATCTTTTTGCTCTTTTTGCCTCTGTCCCCAGCCAAGTTCTGTGGGACCTGTTTATGACTAAATATTGATAATAGTGTGGATTTGGGAGGACATAGATCCCAGAGTATGAATTCCAGCACAGTTCTTTTCTGGAGTTCACCAACAAAGATAAAGAAAAATGAGAATCACCAGCCTATAAAAGTTGGACCATCGCCTTGCACTGAGGTGAACAATACTAAATGTATTCTTCAAAAATCCAATTGCTAAGAAGGAAACAACACAGTGACTCTAATATCAGAATTGTTAATGAGCAAAGGGATAACTACAATCGGCAGGTAAGAAGGCTGGCAACAGAAAAGTGTTGTTTGCATTTTATAAGAAAACTATCAGAAACTCAGGAGTAAGGAGATCCACTTATAAAAGGTTTTGATCTAGTAGTGAAAACATGAGCTGTGGGAAACAGTAAAAGAAAGGAAGGAAGACATTCAAACTCCGAATACATTAGTTTTATATGCAGTCAAGGAGAAATGGATCAAATTAAGAACATCGAAGTGTTAAAATCTCAACTGGCCTTTTCAAAGCTGTATGGAGACACTAAAGTAAAAAAAAAAAAAAAAAAAAAAAAGATTTCAAGAGTCAGTATAGTCCGATTTCATTCTACAGATAAAAAAATTAAAGATGCAAACAGTATTTTTGCTGCAACTAGAAAAGCTTTCTTGCGATAAGGGAATTCAAGGAAAAAAGCATTTGAGAGAGGAGAATAAGCACATGCTTGCACTGGGCCCTAAGGCACAGATTTGGAAAGTAAAACATTCCATCTCTAATTCACTAAGTTTATTCTCCAGCAGGGACAAATGTGAACTCCTGAAGAAATCTTTCTTGGTGGGGAGAATCCAAGCTATAAGGAATTCAGGAGCTGGGGCTGGTGTTACAGCTATTTGTTAGAGAGGAATGGAAACATTAGCAAATGGCTAAGGAATAGGGTGGTTCTTTCAGAGATGGAAAACTCTAGAGAGAGAAGAATTTGGGAGAGTAGGAACTATGAGCCATAAACTGTGCTAGCCCTTGCTATAAGTCTGAGATCCTCAGCTCACCAGAGAGTGGAAATTCTAGTCCCAGTCAGAGACCACACTCAATTCAAAATTAGGATTCCTGGAACTCTGTTCTAATGAACACCAGTGGACTAACTAGGACATAAAGGAGAAAAGGTAGCATTAATAAAGGGCAATGCTCTACTATTGCCTTATATTTATTATTTTAAGAAGATAAGAATATTTTAATGAACCTCTCCTAATTTATGTATGTAGGCCAATGTTTTTTGTTATAATTTTTCTCTTTTGTTTTACTGTTCTCCTTAGAATACAAGAAACAGAGTGTGTCACAATTACCTCTGAGTGAGAGATTTCTTGCATCTGAGGGTTAAATTCGAGGCACTAGCCTCAGGAGATTGATGGACATTCTGAAGAAAACTAAATGAAGAAAACATTTTCTCTTAAGCTCATTTTTCCTCCTCAGTTCTTCTGCTAGTTATTACAAGGTCTATGAAGTTATCTATTTTGTTAACAAGATGTATCTTGTAACATCTTTTCTATTTTAGGGACATCGTTTTTACTTGGAAAATGCTTTTGTTTATGGAATATGCTTAGATTTCAGGGCGGTGAGTGTCACATGGATCCTGAGGGTGGAAAAACTGTGGGGCTGGTGCTGTGATCTTATGGCTTATGGTTCCTCTGGAACCCTACAAGAACATGTAAGAGTCTTCTAGTTCAAAGCTCATTCAGCGGGATGCCTGAGTGACTCAGTGGTTGAGGGTCTGCCTTTGGCTCAGGGCATGATCCCAGAGGCCCAGAATCGAGTCCCACATCGGGATCCTTCCATGAGCCTGCTTCTCCCACTGCCTCTCTACCTCTACCTATCTCTCTCCCTCTCTCTCTCTCATAAATAAATAATCTTTAAAAAAAAGTTCATACAGCAGTATGAACAGCTAACAAGCTCTACTATGTCCAATGAAAGGATATAGCCCTTTATCAGGTCACTACTGATGAAGAGGTAACCCCCATTTCTCTATCAAGAAACGAGCTCTTTTTGACTGAGACTCAAATAAGAAGAAAATGCAGAAAAATGATTTTAGACATAATCTAGGGTTTTACTTTATCTTTAAAAAGGGAGATGAGATTTCATTTCAGCTATTAAATTTCCCTGTGGTAAAAAAAGGTTTATATAATAACATGAATGGTTAATATTGTTAAAATGTATAGGCTTAGTTAAAAATGTGGGGCATTTTAAATTGCTAGCCTTGTGTTATTTGGGCTCTGCTGTTAGCTGGTACATTCTTGTATAAGTGTGTCTGGTGAATAGATAGGAGAAGGAAAAATAGGGACTTGGATAATTTATCCTAATGTATAGTATGCCCTTGGGGTCACTCAATTAATTCCTGTACTGACCCATTTTAAGGCTTTTGGGGACAATATTAAAAAAGATTTTCATGATGGCCTAAGGGGATGGTCTGCAGGTTTAATTGGTCCCTGTTAGCCTATAAGTTCTGTGGAAATCAAAATTAGGAAATTTTAATTATGTTGACACACTTTAGTTATAAAAATGTGGGTTAAATCGTATTTATGGACATATGTACTTGAAAAATGCAAATACTCTGTTGAAAATTTCCTTCTCAGCAAGACAAAAAAATGGAAGGAGCAAGAATATATACATCTTGTAACCACAGGAATATAAATGAAGATGCTAGCCAGATGGAAAATGGCTTTTTGAAAGATGAAATTGTGCATGCTTTGTTTCTTGTCAATGTTGATTAAGAGGCCTTTTTCTATATTTATCAGTAATTAGTACAACAATATAAGACTTTCTGAGAAGGATGAAAGCCTGACTACACATCTTCCAAATGTAAGAGTTTAAACAATTTTGTCAAGCATGTCTGATGGGTTATATTTGTTCACTTAAATTATATATTTGCATTAAAATTTGAACTTCCTCTCTCACTTGGTAAATGATCTTGCTCATCTTGTTTTCATTAATTCATATTTATTTATTCTGTGGTGAAATCTCTTTTTAGACTGAGACAGTTTTGGTCTTCTACAGCATTATTTTTTTTCCCCCAGTCTTCCCTGACCGATTTGACCCCAGCACAGTATAAAGTCTAATTTATTCAGTTGCTCCCTGACAACAGAACCCATGTCAGTTTTACCCTCATCACTGCATTCTAATTGCCTAAGGGAGGTGCCCAGACATTCAAATGAGGTGACTGCATATTATTTGTTAAAAATCAATAATGGGGCCATATGAAGTTATAAGGAAATGATTTCTGATAATCGACTGATCTGTTTCCTAAGTGGTTCAACAATGTCTCCAGATGACTCTAATTAAGCTTAAAAAAAGGAAGTTATAAGATTAATAAAAGAATCATAAGTAAAGGGAAGTTGACCTCTGAAGACTGTTCTGGTTCCCCTCCATACCCCATTGTTATTGGTTCCCCAAGAATAAGTTAGGTTCAAGGATATACATTGGGCACCGTTCTAGAGCCATGAGATTCTGAATCTCTTGGTATCTCCTCTCCTTCCAGGAAGTTGAAGGAGTAAGAATGCCAAGTTTTCCTATCCTGAGAGAGCCTGAGTTAGTGACATAAGCATGGTTGACAGGGGAAGGTAGACACTCTTTGCTCCAGTAATTATGGCAAATGACTTCTAGTTGGCTTATGTTAATTTCCATCATGTATTTATTTAACCCTGGACTTTTTATCATAGAAACAAGATCCAGTATAGACAATAGGAATCATCCGAAGACATCCATCTCAACTAACCAAATATTAGAGTATGAGGAAAAATCCATATAGTAATAGTGTACAACACCACCTAAAATACCACTTTGATCAAGAACTGTTCCCTGAATCACCTGTGCAGAATTAATTGGAATTAATGCTTCCCTTGAAGCATACTGCCAAGCTGGTATCGCTATGTTAGATTTATTGTATTCAGTACACTCTTAAATCACACTTGCTATATATAAGACACTGTTTTAAGAGTTTTACAAATATTAACACAGTTAATCTTAAGTTATTTATTTATTTTAAAGATTTTATTTATTCATGAGAGACACAGAGAGAGAGAGAGAGAGAGAGGCAGAGACACAGAAAAAAGGAGTAGCAGGCTCCATGCAGGGAGCCTGACATGGGACTCGATCCCGGGTCTCCAGAATCACACCCCAGGCTGAAGGCGGTGCTAAACCGCTGAGCCACCTGGGCTGCCAAATCCTAAATTATTTAATTCTATTATCATTCCCAATCTGAAGATGGTAGAATTGAAGTTCAGAGACATCAAGTAATTGTTCACGGTCACAAAGCTAATCATTTGCAGGTCATGTGATTTCAGCACCTGTGTTCTTGACCAGTTGTAGTATCTACAATTACATAACTTTCCCTGAATTTTCTTATATTTTTCAAAGAAAATGTTCAAGTGATACATTCTCTCCCCACCCCCCACTGCCTCAGAAATTTGGGTTTAACTAAAATATAGGAAATTATTCTGTTATTATTAGTTATGTTGATTTCTCACTTAATGGAATAATAGAAATAATAGCAACCAAGGTGTATTAAGACTTATGACATCTTATGCCTAATATTCTAATATCTAAGAATATGTTATTTTTCATATATTACAAAGAATACAGTTATAAAAAGTGCTCTGGACACAGGAGGTGGTTTTCCCCACATCAAAAAGCAATTCTTGGACAACAGTTGAGTGTCCTACAATTCAACTTCATTCCGATACTACCTACCTAGAGATAACATCAGATCCCACAGATGAAGGGCTCAGCCCTACAAGACTGCCTTGCCTCTCTCCCCCCGACTTCAGAGGCCAGTTCCAAGTCTAGCTTGTTACCTGTACTTCCCACAGAGTTCCCATAAGAGGTTCCTATGACCCCCCTCCTTGTTTTTGAAGGATTTGCTAGAGTGTTTCACAGAACTCAGAGAAACATTTTACTTACTAGATTACTTGTTTATTACAAAAGGATATAATTCAGGAACAACAGATGGAAGAGATGCATTAGACAAAGTATGGGTAAAGGGTACAGAGATTCATGCCCTCTCCAAGCATGCAATTCTTCCCAAATCTCCATATGTTCACCAACTTGGAAGATAGGCAAACCCCTCCTTTTTGGTTTTCATGGAGGCTTCATTACTTAGGCATCGCTGATTAAATCAATGGCCATTGATAATTGAAGTCAATCTCTAGCCCTTCTCTCCTCCCAGGAGGTCAGGGGGCTGAGACAAAAAGTTTCAATCCTATAATTATGGGAACCTGATTCTCCTGGCAACCAGCCCCCATCCTTAGGAGAGTTCTAAAGAGTCACCTCACTAACATAACACAGCTCACCTTTATTGTTCTCATCACTTAGAAAATTTCAAGGTTTTTTAAAAGCTCTATGCCAGAAATGGGGATGAAGACTATATATATAAATTATGTCATGATATCATACAGTATATCTTATACTTCTCACAATAACCCTGTAAGGTTAGTATTATTACTCCTTTTTAGAGCCAAGATTTGAACCTAGCTCAGGCTCTATGATATGTATATATGGTAACCAATACACCATAGTGCTTCATGGAAGACAAACCTTAAGCAAGCCGACTACATTTATGCACTGATAATTCTCCAGCATATGAAACCTGGAGATCTGCATGGCTCTGCAACTAAAGTCTCATATTTTTCTGATGTTCCATAAACCTACTATATATACCCACTCCAGCCTATACATGATGTTGCCCCTGGTGCTCCCCTATGTATCTCCCTTAGGATCTGCTACAGGGGCCCTCCTTCATCTTAGAAAATAGCTATGGGCCAGACTGTCCTCAGGGCTGCTTAGGTGTATTTTTTAACCAATAGGTCTACATCAAAACACTTTTCTCAATTTCAAAGGAGATAATACAGCTAATTTTTCATCTTTCTCTATTCACTCTTTACTGGACAAAGAATCATCTACTTGAATATTGTACAGATTTACCCCAATTATCTTGCAAATTTAACTTTTAGAAAATAGCCCTCAAAAACTATTTAGCTTTATTGTAGGGAGGCAGTAAGATCTAGTGGTTAGAACGTGAAATCTGTAGTCAGAAATTTGGGGTTCACCACTAGCCTCCGAAAAAGCCTCATTTCTCTCCTGTGAAAAAATGGAGATAATAGGTAACAACACTCTCCTCCTTGGGTTGTTGTGAAGATAAAAAGGAGATGATCCAGTTAAAGAACTTAGCACACTTCTAAGTGCCCATTGAAATCACCTGCATAGGTCAAACAACTACTAATGCTTGGGTCCAACTACCAGGGATTCTGATTTAGTTGATTTGGGATACTCCTGGGCAACTAAGTTATTTAAAATGTTGTTCTTCCAGCCAGCTTCAGTATAATGTTTTGTACCTAGTAGGTTCATGCTCTATATATAGTCACTAAGTGAAATAATGAACATATTTTAAGATTCTAGCAGCGGAGCCCAAACACACAGCCGGGAAGGGAAGGGAATGTGGACATTTTTTAATAAGTGGCAGCTTTCAGAGGGATAGGCTAAAAACAGCAAGAGGGTGAGAGGACCTGTCTAAATTCTTATATCACCCAAATACATCCAAGCACTCAATCAGTCAGGTCCCTCAGCAGGACCACATTCGTTGTTACATGGATGAGGATCCTAAAAATGTTATTCCTGGATATGTTATTACCTAGGATAGCCATGGGTTGTGGGCAGAAGGTGGGAGACCTGGAATTCTAGTGTTAGAAAACCTGGTTCCTCATTCGGGTCCCATCAGTTGCCTGTAAAATCCAGAGTCAGTCTTTAATCTTCCTTCAGGCTCAGATTCTTCATTTGCAAAAGCCGATTAATACACATGGTTCCTGAAATGATCAGATGAAATTTTCAGGTTAACTTTCTCACTGATAAAGGTAATGCATATTAAACATTTTTTCAGTATATTTTACATTTTCTGCTCCTCCAGCCTTCCATCAGTCCCTTCTCTTCTCTATAATTCCTTGTTTATGCTACTATTACAGATTTTTTTCCCCTAGTGATACATAATAGATGCTTCCCCGCAGGTCAGGAGCAGAACTTACTAGGTTCTGTATGCCCAGAACCTAGATTATCTGGTACATAAAAGGTGTTTAATAAATGTTTAATGAAAGAACAAATGGAAATCAAGAAGCCATAATTATGAGCAAATAAGTTTTTACCAAGGCCAATTCATTGGAAGGAAGTTGTCAGACTATGAAAAGCGATGTGGGAAGGAGCAACCCCAAACCTCAATTTAACCTCCTTGATGTTAACATTGACTATTGTTTCAAAATATGATTTTAGGAGCTGTCATAGCAGACTTTCAACTCATCAAGTCTCATTTATTAGGTGTGATAAAAGTGAGGATTTAAGATCCTGCTAATTAACGAAGTGTGCTTTCAATTTCAATCTGTTACCTACAAATATTTGAATTAGCATTTAATGTTTATTTTGAGCTATCACTGCTATTTCTGGGCCTTCGCAACTCAATTAAAAATGGATTTCATTTCCCTCCAGCTTAACCAAAGAGAAGCACTGACTCATCAGAGGAAAGGTATTTCGGATCAAATATTTCATAACTGGAATTAATGCCAACGCAAGTTAGTATATGACTATATGACTTGCATCCCCCAATAAACATTTACCATCCACTGCCTCTGACTTTCCATCACTACTTGTCATAGGCCAAATTATTGCATTAGTCTTTTCATATTCAAAATATGGATAAGAGGAATACTCCTCTACTGCTTTATTTCCTACTTCTTGACATCATATACTATCCAAGTTAGCTTTGTAATAATGAAGAATTGAATTATAACCCTAGACTCTATGTCATTTGGAAAGCTTTGCTTTGTTTCCAGCTATATCCTAGAGCAGCTGTTGAACTTTAAAATGCTTTCAAATAAAAAAAGTAAAAAAATAAAATAAAATGCTTTCAAATCAGGAGTTCTTATTAAAATACAGATTCTAATTCAATAGGCCTGTGATGGAATCTGAGCCTGAGCATTTCTAACATTCTGCTAGGTAATGTTGATGATGCTGGTCTACAGAGCACATTTTTAGTAGTAAGTTTCTAGATCCTTTTAATTCATTATATTTGTTTCAACTTGCTCTTCTGTAATCCTTGATTTTTTTTATCCTCTTATTACAACCATTCACTTCTCCCCTTCTTCTAGGGGAGAAGAATATATATCTTAGGTATAGGCTTTGAGTCATCTACTGAACTAAAGCTCATATTCCATTTGTCTCAGCTCCCTAGTTAGCACTTGGAGCTCCCACATCTATGAGCCTTGTGAAGACCTACCAGCAAATAGAGTCCTCACAAAGAAGACAGCCATAGTGAATACTGAGATAAATCAATTAGTTTGAGTACCAGTTTCTCTATGTGCTTCCTTTTGAAGCAAGACATCTAATTTTTATAAAGTCTCTGAATTCCTGAATAAATGTTTGTGTTTTCAGACTTACTAATTATACAATTCAAATTATTTATGTGTCTCTCATTTTACTTGCATTTCCAACAAAAATGTACTGCTAAGCATATTGACATACTTAAATTTTTCATGCCTATCACTGCTTTCACTCATTTTTTAATTTAACATTTTATATATTTTTATATTTTGCTATTTGAAAATTAAAAATGAGCCATATATTTTGTGTTCATTTTTTTTTAGTGAGTATTGGAATTACTATATTTTGATATATCGTATGAAGGAATGATCTTCCTAAAAGGCTAAGATAATATCAGAGTCCGTTATCTTTGGAACAGGCAGCTTCTAAGATAAGGGACAAGGAAGATAATAGGAAATGCTGAATTATCAAGACAGAACTTAGGTAAGAGGCATAACTTCTATTGGATATCTAAGACTTGATCTCTTGAATTTGGACTTTTAATGCAAATATGCCTTAATAGTTTTTCTATGAGCTAACTACTTACATGTTACTTGCTATAATCCTTTTTATCATTACTAAAATTTTACTTTTAGTAAGTCCATATTTTAAAATATAAGCTTGGTTTTAGGTATAAAATGAGGAATTAATGATGAGGAAATGGTAAAACAATAGAGGCTTGGAGTTTGGGGTTCAGGGACTATAAATGTGGTGAACCTCAAGCGCCGGGACCCTAGCTATGATTGCAGATTTCACCAGTAGGTGTAAGAACAAGGAATCTGACAAGCCTAGGATCTTAGCCAGTGATTGGTGGGCAATAGATACATATAATGAACTAGTGATGACTCATAGGACATCCACCATTCCTTAACCCTAACACTCCAGATAGTATACATGCTACCAAGGAACTTAGGTCTCCCCAGCCCCTACCATATACACACAGAAAAAGACAATTGATTCAGCTTATAGTCATGACTAAGTATCTCAGAGGCTAACTTCACTTTTCAAACTGGAACAGATAGAGTTGTAATGGGCAATTTAACTTTTTTCTTCTATGACTATGTAAGAATAGATGACAAGAGCTGAGTGAGAGCAGTTACAGAAATAAAATCTTCTTTCATCCACATCCAAAACATAGTATGTATATACCAGCTCTATTCATCTATTGATCACAATATTGAAAATTCTTGCATTGATTTTGGTGTGGCAGTCACTAACAAATACCATGTTGCAAAAATACTCTTGCTTTCCAGTCCTCAAATTATTTGAAGCCTGAGCAGCATATAAACATTTGATAATCATCTTTTCCTGCTTAGAGAAACACTCTCCACTCTTGGTTGTCATAGTACTACCTTCCTATAGTTGTTCCTTCTCAATTTCCTTTGCTGAATAATCCTGGAATTCAAATCTAAATCCACTTCTCTTATCCTTCAACCTCTTTAGAGATCAGTGGTTCTCAAATTTGAGTGCAGGTGTTAGTTACCAGTGGAGCTTTAACAATGCTTGGGAGCTTGATCCAACCCCCAGAGAGTCCAATTTAGTTGATTTGGGCAGTCTGGGCAAATACATTAAGAATTGTTAGTTGATTCTAATGTGAAACCAATAATGGGAAGCACTTATAGATTGTTTTGTATAAATTGTTTATTGATAAAGATCAATTTTTATATTTCTGCTCCAGAATGATTTCCTGAAATCCAAACTCACTCATCCAATTGCCAGAATTGTGGTGATGGCTGAATAGTTTACATTGAACTAAGGCTCTTGCCAAAAACAATTATAAAGTCTGGACAAACAAATATATATGTCTCTATATATCAACCAAAAGTGAGCAGACATTGGACCTGCTTTTTTTTTACTTTCAAGAATGGAAGCACTCTGGATGAGATGCACATTTCACTGGCACTTCCCAGTTTGTTCCATGCATTGGAGGTAGAGATGAAGCAGAAAACAGAAGTCTGAGATCAGAGCTGCTAGAAATATGTGAGGATAGGTAAGTGCATGAAAGGATGAAACCACCTGCCTTAACTTAATTAATCACACCTCCCAAAATCTACATGTGAACTTTCCCAGAGTTCGGTGCACATGTGTAGAGACAGACTAATGAACTCAGCAGAAAACAGTTGAAAGGGTAAAATACTGAGCAGGCATTTTGTAGCTGCCTGGTGTTGGGAAAACACAGTTTGGACTCTCAAGTCCTGCCTCATTAAAGGACTTAAATCTAGGGTTTGTCCAGAAGAGTCACATCTTCTAGTAGTAGGGACATTTCTCAGGATGAATGTCTATGTCCCCTGAGAGAAAGATTAAATTATAGCAACTCTAAGAAAACTAAAAGCAAAACCTCTGCCAGGATGCAGTGGGTCACTCAGAAATTTACTAGCTTGGGAACAAAATTAACGTTTTACTGAGAAAGGTTATAGAATCCAAAGTCTCTACAAAATGTTATTCAATGTATAATAAAATTACTAAACATGTGAAGAATCGGGACATCATGACCTATTTTCAAGAAAAATCAGTCATTAAAAGCACACACAGACATACCCAATATTGGAATTAGCAAACAAGAAATTTAGAGTGACTTATGATAAAGAGTTAATAGGAAAAATGGATATAATCATAGGGAATTTCAGGAGACATAGGAAATTTCAGAAAATATATAGAAACTAAAAATGAACCAAATGGCTGTCCCAGAACTGAAAAATATCTGCAATTAAAATAAGAGGAGCTTTCGGAACTCTCAGTGACATTAAAGACAAATCAAAACTTCCAAACTCACACAGATAAGAAAATGAAAGAAAAACAAAAACACACACACACATACACACAAAACGCAGAGCCTCAATAACTTGTGGAATGATATCAAGAAATCTAGCATATTTGTAATGGGAGTCCCAGAGAAACAGGACACAGATAATGGAGCAGAATAAATATTTGAAGAGGTAATGGGTAAATATTACCTAAATGTGATGAAAAACAGCAACCCATAGACCCAAGAAGTTCAGCCAATTCCAGTAGGATATATCCACAGTCAAGCAATCATTTCAATTTGGGTTACTCCAAGATCTTAAGACTACCAAGTTCAAAAATGATCTCTTGCTATTTCCTACCCTTCAACCCTGCTTGCTCATTTGCCACTATTTCTCACTTTAGTAAATGATATCACACTTACTCCATTGCTCATAATGAAATTCTGGAAGTCATCTGTATTGGTTTTCTATGACTTCTATAACAAGTTACCACAAACTTGCCAGCATAAAAGAACACAAATTCATTTTCTTACAGTTCTAGAGGCAGAGTCTAACACGGATTTCACTGGTCCACAATCAAGGAGTCATCAAGCCTGTACTTCCTCCAGAGGCTTTAGGGGAGAATCGGTTTCCTTGCCTTTTCTAGTTTCTAGTAATTTCTGTTATTCTTTTGCTTGTGATCCTGTCCTCCATCTTCAAAGCCAGTGTATATAGCATCTTCTCCCACTGATTCTGCTTCCCCTTGCTTTGGTCACACGGTTTCCTTCTCTTCTGTGTCAGATAGCCTTCTGATAGGGACACATGTGATTCCATTTAGGTCCTACCTAGACAACCCAGAATAATCCTCCCCATCTCAAGAGCTTTAACTTAATCACACCTGCATCATCTTTTATTGCTCCTCTCTTACACCAACATGTATTTTTCATAAATAATTCTTTTTTTTTATTTGAATTGAGTATCCTCATGATTGTTGCTTTAAGTTATCCATCAGGCATTTTACTTATATCTGTTTTGCTTTGATCTCTGGCTGTGACTTTATCTTGTTCTTTAATTTGGGATGAATTCCTCCATACTGGCATTTTGTCTAAGAAAACACATCTCGAATCCATGCATTTCATCTCCACTGCCATCCCTTTAATCCAAACTACCACTAATAATTATCCAAAGAAGGCCTCTGGCTGAAACACACTTCCTTCAGATCTCCTTGCTATCATCTCCTTCTCATACTTCAGACAGTAGCTCAAATAACTTCACTTTTGAGAAGGCTTTGATAACAATATCTCAAGAACCCCATTTTACCCTTTTATCTCCTTCAAAGCACTTGACACATTTTAAAATCAACACATTGATTTGTTTCCTCTGTCAATGAGTTTCAATCAGGAAAATAGAAATCCTTTTCACACTTTTAACAGAAAGAATTCGTTACACTAATACTGTAAAGCTGAAAGAGCAAAAATGAAGAAGGGTCTTGGAAGAGGGAATGTTGCCCAGAGATTAATATATACAGAAAGCAGATACCTCCCTCATGGTTGGGAAACAAAAGAGAAGTGTTGTCACCAGAATCCAAGAGCACATTCGCTTCTGGGGATGTTGTACAGCAAGTTCTGAAACCTCTGATAGAGATAACCTAGTAACATAGAAGATTAAAAAAAAAAAAAAAGCATCTTGCTCCCTCATTTTTTATTTCTCTATAGAACACTAATGCAAGCTTCCTACATTGCCAGTAAAGTGCATCTGTGTGGACCATATCCTGTGAATGAATAGAGGACTGTTTAAATGTGGTCTGGCAACATTAGGGGGTGAACTTAATTGTTCAAAAGCCCTTAATCCCCAACAGCAAGTATATTAGGGAAATCTCCCTTTAAAAGCGTTGGATGCTCTCTGTTTTTCCACTATCTTTATCCTTAACAGTTGACCCTGCTGTTCTACATGCCATTTTGAGAGTTAAAACATTTCTGAAGAACTTTAAAGACAAACGTGGGGGTTTAAGCTCCACTGTGGTGAATTTATCTTGTTTCCCAATAAATAAAAGTTACAAATGGCAAATCAACTTTGTAATACTGTAGAAAAGGATCAAAATGTATTCCTTTCCACGACCAGAAGCTGTGCTCATTACAGCAGGAACCCCATGTATGATCTCTGTTGGCATCTTGGCCCTTGGAACAAGATGTTAAATAATTAGCACTATCATAGCAATGGGAAGCGAAAATATGCTGCCTTAACAGATCCACTTCCTGCACAAAGAAAGCAGCAGGTACAAGTAGAGGGCAGGGACCTATATAATCAACATTTATGAAATACCTACTATGTTCCAGGAATTTTAAAATTATATTTATTTATTGAAAGAACATAGGATTAAGAATCAGAACACACCTGTACCTAGATCCCAACTCTGCCTTTTAAAATTATGTGACTCTGGAAAATGTGTTTAACCTCTCAACTTCAGTTTTCTTAGGTGTATAATGGGAGTGAGAATAATAGTCTCACAGAAATTGTGAGGATTATTTAATATGTTAACAGTTGTTTATAAAGCTGCTATATACATATTTCTGTTGAAAAATATAAATTGCCATTTAAATATTTCTGTTTTACGATTGTTATAAAAGAAGAATTTTTTAAATGCCAATCACTTTAGTTACTTGGCTGCACAAACAAGATGACAGTTGTTAGAAATTAAGGTGGACTTTTTTAAGATTTTATTTATTCATTCATGAGAGACATGAAGAGATCGAGAGAGAGAGAGAGAGAGAGAGAGAGAGAGAGGCAGAGACGTAGGCAGAGGGAGACGCAGGCTCCCTGCAGGGAACCCCATGTGGGACTTGATCCTGGGTCTCCAGGATCACGCCCTGGGCTGAAGGCGGCACCAAACCGCTGAGCCACCTGGGCTGCCCTCAAGGTGGACTTTTGAAGCTGCTTGCAAAAACGTAGGAATGCCTGAATCCTGTTTTGCAAATCACAACTCATCTCTGAAAATTCTATAGGGAGATGGACACAAGAACAAAGCCAGGGGGAAACAAATATTATTTTATTATTACTTGGGTAAGTACCAAATTACTCCTAACACAAAACGATGAAAAGCTGAGTTGGAGGACTGTATGTAGCTCTTTGTTTGCACCTACCCTAATTTCAAATCTTGGAATATCACCACCTACTGGCCAGCCACAAGGTATGAAGGACTTGACACATGACAAGGATATTCAAGTGGTTTTGTGAAAAAATAAATAATAATAATAATAATAATAATAATAATAATAATAATAATAATAAAGTTTCTCCCAAGAGCACCAAAAAGTGAAAAAGTATAGTGTTGATTTGTGATATTTACCACACAGTGTTCCCACAAGTGTGGATGAATCGATGGCTCAGAATTTGATAAGATTAGCAATTTTTTTCATGGGAACATGAGGGAAGTAAGATACATATAGAATAATAATTTTAAAAAAAACTAAAATATCCTCCCCAGCATCCCTTAGATGGCCATTCCCGGAAGCTAGCCAGCCTGTCTCTGGCCATTCATACCTACCGGGTCCTCTGGATAAATTCACAGGGAATGAGTACACACTGATGCACTCCAAAGAGGAAACTAGATTAGCCAGTGTGCCATTTATCATTGTATTGCCTCTCAGGTACAAATCTGCTTTCCACTGCATGATCTGTGAAACAGAGATGGGCTCTTTGATTATTTCTTCTTTGCCATAGGTGACAGTGTTAAGTTTTGTGAATAGAGTTCTGGAGAGACAAACAATAAAGGAGGAAGAGGATCTTTTCTCTGGTTCCAGTGTGTTCCACTCTATTAGCTCCTCCAGCACCCAGCTCCTGCAGCACGGTGGTTTCTCCAGCCACAGGATTCTGTAGCCCAGAAGGTCTCCTCCAACGACTTGCTCCTCCTGCAGTGTACAGTGGTGAGCAGCAGTGGTGACCAACACCTTCAATCTCTTCAACAGTACCTGAACTTAGCCGCAGGGGTGAGGGATGCTGGGTACTCTTTCTTGAGTGCTCTATCAGTGACTACTCCTTCTATCTGCCATTCCTATATTGTTTAGAATTCTCTTTATGTCTTACCATCTATTTCCTTATTCCTCCAATTTCCTGTTATTGTTAATATTCTTTCTCTTAAACTTATTAAAAGCACTGTGTGGTCTCTATATCCTGATTGGACCCTAAGTGGTAGAGCCAGGTTGGTGCAAGCTAGGCCCTACTCCAGAGAGAGGAGGGAAATAGCATTTACTGGCCATCTGTTCTATATAAGACCCTGGGCTGGGTGTTTCATCCTCATCTCATTTAATCTTCATGGCCTCTCTTTGTTGCAAATACTAATATTGGTGTCATTTTGCCTCTAAGGACACTGAGGCTCAGAAAAAACAATTGACTTGTCAAGGTCTCTCAGCTATTAAGTCACAGGGTTTGGAATTGATTTCGTATTTTTCTGGGTGAAAGCCCATATTGTATATAGCCAAGAACTCTCCAAAATTTCTTAAGTTCTTTAGGTTTATTTCCCTAGTTAGAACTGGATAATATCCTAGATGCTTATTTATGGAATAAAAATGCATTTTCTAGTTCTTATTGAAATGGAAATTATGTTCCTTTCTGTTAAGATGAAACTGGCCTTTATTAGAGTTTAAGCATCCTTTACCACCCATCTCTACCACCCGCCCTTGGTGTGCCTGTAAGGACCCATTAGGAACAGCAAGGATTGAGTTATCAATGACTAACCTTCAAAGCCATCACTACTATGTTTCCTCTTTTTATCTTTCTCTTAACTCCAGTTGATTTTTCAAAATTTTCAGTTTCTGCTTGATTCCTGTTTTCTTGCACTCCTATCTTCCTTTATAACATCAAAGTGTATTTTATATGCTTCGGTCCAGTGGGGTGGTTTTTCAGATGAAATAACTTGCTTTCTTTCTCTAGTTCTAAAATCATCAGAGGAACCTAGTAGCATGAAAGAGAGTTGGGCAATGTATTTGAGGATCATAAATTACTCATTGGGGAAAAAAGTCATGGATATATTTATTTATTATCTGCATATATTATGTGTTTTTTCAAGATCCAGTTCAAATGTTTTCTCCTATAAAGTTTCCTTTAAACATTCCAAACATAGGTGGTGGTCTCCAGTTTATAACTTCTTCACATGTCCATTCTTACCAACTAGTATAGGACCTTCCTTGGACACACCATCAATTATAACTTGCCAAATAAATATTAACATTTGGTTTCCCTTTATCTGAATGAAAATTATGTGGATAATGTCACAGAATTCTGGACTTGAAAAAAACCCTACATATCTTTCTTCCCATTTCATGGATAAGCAGATGAAGCAAAGGAAAAAAAGTGCTTTGCACAATGATCTACAGCTAATCAGAAGCAGGACTTCTGACTTATTTTTTTTGGTTTCTTTTCATAGCTCTGTCTGGAAACTGGAAATGACTAATTGATCTATTCCCAACGTGGCAATCAAGTTAAGTTACTTTTTTTTTTTAAGTTACTTTTTAAAAATGTATTACACTTTCCTTGGTTACCAATATTTTTGAAGGTAATGAAAATAACATATAAGTTAGTTAGTTACAGGGCTCACAGCTGGAGATTACATGTAGGCATCATTTATAGTATTCCAATTATTTACAGAATTATTTCACTTCTGCCTCTTTAATACACAATGACTGACTGAAGCAGATTCCTTAAACTCTTTACCTCTAAGAGTAACTTTGTTAATTTTTTCCCCCCGTTTTTAAATTTGTGTTTTATACACTGTTTTTCTTCTTTGTTATTGTAATGATTCCTTCACAACAACAGGGGGTAAGAATTTTTAAAAACACGCTTATTCTTTCTCATAGATAGGTTTACCATATAAAGACTAAATATTTCAAAGTATTTTGAATTTCTGTATTTCCCTACTTGAAATCCCCTTTTTTGTATCCCCCAGTTCTAAAAGTCCTTACAGGTTTTGTTCAGGACTCCCCCATCCCATGACCCTTGAGGACATTATGCTCAGTGAAATAAGCCAAACGCAAAAAAGATAAGGATTCTACTTATGTGAGTTACCCAAAGTAGTCAAATTAATTGAGGCAGAAAGTAGAATGGTGGTTGGCAGGTGCAGGGGAGTGGGGGGAGAGAAGGATGGGGAGTTGTTGCTTGATGGTATAGAGCTTCACTTTGCAGAATGAAAAGAGTTCTGGAGATTGGTTGCATAATATCATGAATATTCTAAATGCTATTGAACTGTATACTTAAAAATGGTTAGGATGATAAATTTCATTATGTATACGTTGCCACAATTTTTTTAAGAACGAAATTTCTCCATCCCAGAGTCTTTTCTAATGACTCTAATCCTGAATGCTTTCTCTTTGTTTCTGGATGCTTAGGTCTTACACTCCAGATTATCACTCCATTTTAGATTGTCACGATCTCAGCTCATTTCATAAAGGATGGCAAGCCCTTGAAGACATATGTGAAAGTATTATTTTTATAGTCACCATAAGTTGGCATAGGAGTCTCAAAGGACAATTGGCTGACAGAAATAAAACTAACATAACCAAAAAGATTTACAAACTCCTTAGTGCCACAGTTGAATTCAGTAATTCCACTTTACATTTTTTATTATTATTCAGGTATAATTGATGTATAACATTATATTAACTTCAGGTGGTTTCTTTCTCCTTTTTTTTTTAACATTTTAATTAATGTAATCTGGTTAAGTATTTATGGAAAATGGCTTCAGCCAGACTAATTTGTGTTTCCTGTCTCCTGTTGTGTGTTTTATACACACACACTTTCGAGAGCATTCAATTTGAAGTGCTGAGTTGTGTGGTTTCCATTACTCCCTAAGAAGCTGTTGTGACCTTTATGTCTATCTACATGTGTGCCTGTGACAGTCTTTAGGAAATAATGTATACTTTTTCTCATCTACTTACCAAACTACATGCAAATGATTTTCACTGGCACACTTTAAATTTGAACCAAATGGATAAAAGCCTTCTAGAAAATGAATCTTCCTTCTTCTTGTCTTCTGCTGTCATTTTTAGAAAAGGACACATTTACCAGGGTACTGGTGATGTATACTTGATAAAAGATAATTTGATCCAATTACATAGGCCAAACACAATAGATAGAATATAATTTATCCTTTGCTTTATCACATCTGTCTCTTACACAACCATATTTAACTATAGTTGTTTTTTTAATATTTTTTCCCAAACACACAGGTAGATACCTTGTTATCCAGGGCTTCAGAAATATCAACTGTTTGCATAGTCATTGGTGCAGACACAAGAATCTTTGTCCCAACAGTTCTTCAAATTTCAAATCTCCCTCTCTTGTCTCCAATATTGGAGGATACCAAGAATTTTTATGACTCCCCCTCTAGTCAGTGATACATGTCCTGGAGTCTCCCAAGGCTCTAAGTGAGCCAGACATACTGGAACCTTCCTGCCAAAAGTGAGTACTTCAGGCATTCTGGCCCTTCTTGGTCCACTGGAGTGGATTCACTGATCTTCACCTAGTGGTGGAGCCACAAATGACACTCTTCAGATTAATTCTGTAAGCACACTGGACACTGACATACCGCCTCACAGTGATCCAAATAAGCTTAATACTGCCCAAGGATAGCTGGAACCAGCTCAGTAAAAGTCTACAAACTCCACACCCAATGCTTGAGATCAAATGTCCTACTGAATCAGAGAGAATTCCTCTTCTCTCCAGTGCCGAGAAAATGCCAGTCTCTGGGAGATAGCTCCCCCTTCACGAGGCTGGACACACTGTGGTCTTGGTCATCCCATGCTGGAGATTCCCAGTCTCCTCCACAATTAGTTCTTGATATGTATTCTGCCCTAGCCCATTTCTGAAACATTTGAACCTTCCCATTCACTCCAATACTACTTCATTCAGGGCTGCAGAAACTTTGGTCCTTGACCTGTTAGTTCTTCAAATTCACCAGCTTCTCTCCTAAAAAGTTACATCCTGTGCTGCCCATGTACTGTCTCCTACCACTAAAATTTTCAGCCGTCCCTGTTCAGGTGACAATATACCCATATTGTCTAGGGATGGCTCATGATCGACCCCATACATTTCATAGGGATTGGCCTAGAGGAGGTATAAAACCTAGTTCTGGCCAAAGAGATGTGAGAAAAGTGAGCCAGGAGATACCCAAAAACTTAACACCTGAAAAAAAAAAAAAGAGGTTCATAAGAACAAGACCACTTTACCTTTTCTTCCCTTCCAGATCTGGACTCTATCATATGAGAACACAGTGCTGGACATTCTATGTGAGTTTGTTGAATGACTGAATGAATGTTCTTTGGGAGATATCACATTGATTCCAATTGATTTGGTCAGTTTTTAAAATAATTTCCAACAATCATTGGTTGTAGATGGTCAAGAGAATATTCAATCTCAAAATAATCCCTTAGCATTCTCTGTAGAAGAAACCAATTATAACTAGATTTAGATGGAATTTAAGTTAAATTAATGTAGAAAGCATGAGGGTGGTTATTTACCTCTGTTATTTTCCATCATAAAATAGCCTAATGTGGCCTTAATTAAATCACAGTAATCTGTGACTTTTTGCTTCTTCATATTTATTTTTTTCATATTTATTTAATTTTATATTTAATTCATATTTATTTAATTTTAGAAACACTCATATTTATTTAATTTTAGAAACACTCAGGGTGCAAAAAAAGAAATGCTCAGGGTGTCTGCATCTGAACTCTCTCTTGCCCTTTCTTTTTAAATATTGCCCTCGGAAAGATCTGAAAAGTGGGAGAGGAGGACAGAAGGCAGTTGTTAGAGCACAGGGAGATGCTAAAATAAAACTGTATTTCTGAATCCATCAGAGCTAAAAGTATTTGAGAAATAAAAAGATACAAATTCAGGGGTGCCTGTGTGGCACAGTCAGTTAAGCATCTGAATCTTGGTTTAGGCTCAGTTCGTGAGGATCTCACATTCATGAGACTGAACACCACATCAGGCTCCGTGCTCAGCATGGAGTCTACTGGAGATTCTCTCTCCCTTTCCCTCTGCCCCTCCCACTCATACTTTCCCTTTCTCAAATAAATCAATTTTAAAAAAAGATACAAATTCAAAGTTTAAGAGATTTTTTTTAAAAAAAGTTAACTAGTTTCATTTTCTAATATTTTAGTCATTTAGAGCTAATAGTTGAAAAAGTCATAGAAAAAGACATCTTAAAAGACCTAGGTATTGTCTATGAGGACCTTCGACCTAACTAATTAGTTCAACTCCTGAACTTTGGGTATAGTTTCTTATTACTACCCTGCCATGACTATATGAATAAGTTCAAACAAAACAGCTTCATGAAAGTGTTGATTTAGATTTTGTTCCTATCTCAAAAGAAAATTTCACTATCATTTTCCTAAAGGATTGAGTTGAAGAGCATTTCATAGTGCCAGCCATTCTCCTGCCTCCAATTTGGGCATTTTCTGTCCAAAATCTCATGCATTTTGCAGGTGCTCTTTGTAGATCTGTTCCAAGAAAGGGAAACTGAAGAGGTCTCAGTCATGGTTAGGTTACTTGTTTGTGACTACAGAGCAATAGCCAGGGAGAGAAGCAAGGGCAGACCTCCTCCTTCTGCTATCTTTATCTGTATTTATAGCTGCATTCATGTCTTCATTCTGTAATTCCAAGGCCATGAGGTTAGGGCGTAGGAGAGAGATTGTACCAGAATGCTCTATAAAAGCAAAGCAATTATCTTATATTTTCCATATGTAGACCTTTATAGACTCCTATGACTTAAAAATAAATTCTTTATTGATTTTGCTATAATAATTTACAGCTCCAAGATAATCAAATTGGTGGATAACTGTTGTAATAGTCATAGATGTATGCAACAAGAAACAAGCACAGAAATATATTTGCATCAGTAATATCAGTATCAGAGTTCCTAAAACAGATATGCCTTTTCTTAGCAAATATCTGCAGAGATAACATTCTGTGCTAGACCACTAAGGAAGGATCCCTAGGAAGTGAGATGGAGAGTAATGTAGAGCTATTGCCATCTAGTGGTTTGTAATGGAAACATCAGGGTCCTTTTTTTCAGACCCAATAGGAACATAATTTTTTTTTTTTTTTACAAATGCATAAATATTTTGCAATTTTATTTCACTGCTCTGTATATATGGTTGGATTAGAACAGTTTTTGAAAGAACTCATGAATGATTATTTTTATATGAGAACAATTCAAACCTCTAGCCATACTGAAATTTTCATTCACTTATTATTTATTCAATATAGCCAGGGCATGTTCTTAACACTACGGATATGGAGATGAGCCAGACTCAGAGCCCCTGTTTCAAGTTGTGGTTCAAAAGCTATGTCTAGTTATTCTGGATTTCATGTGTGTGACCTGAGGGCATCCCTACGTCATTTTTTTTTTTTTGGTTCTCTCTCTTTTTACATATATATGTACATGCAAATAACATATACATACATACAACATAGTACTCAGTACTGTGTACACCACAAACTATTTACCAAACTACACACTGTACAAATAATATAATAAAAATGAATTAGGAATATCTAAACATTTAAATTATATTAAACAAAAATGTATTAAGGGGCTCACTAAACTATTATTAATAACAGTTTCAGCATTGTGATGAAATAGAATCTGCTTCATCATTTAAATAAAATTTTGGCTTGGTGCCTTATGTTGCAGAAATTAAAGGTCTACTCTGTTCATTTTATTTGTTTATTTGATGACTATCGCAGCTGCAAAATATTTCTCAAAAGATCTGTGGATCCAAGAGAGGAAGTGCATAGTTGGCTGCACTTTCTAAGTCATATTAATTTCTCAGTCCCATTCACAACATTTCCTGTTCGACTGTATTGTTAAAAGTAATAAATCCCCCCTTTCCTTAATGTTAAATTTTATTTTTGGTAATGAATCAGAAGGGATTTTCTTTCTTAAAATTTTTGTCAACTGGTTTCAAAAACCACTGAAACTCTTCATTTGGAAGATCTTAAAATAGGTTAGGGAATTCTGTTTCTTTTTTTTTTTTTTAGTGTAAAATAAGAGAAGTTTATCTCGGAGACACATCATTTTTTAAAATGATGTAAACACATACAAACATCCATTTTTCAACATTCTTTTCCCATAGCAGGATTAAAAAAGAAAAGAAAACAAAACAAAAACAGCTACTTTCTCACTCATTGTTAGACTGTCACGTTTACCTGGAAAGGAGACAATAAGTGTCTTTATCCTTTTTGAGGATCTCTGTTAGGTGGCATCTATTGACAGCTACTTGTCATGAAAGAAAAGGTCACCAAATTTGGAGTACTTGTCTTTTAGTGAGAGAAAGCTGTTACTCTTTCAGGTTCTTTACCAAAAGATAACAAGACAACTATGTTGCACAAAACAAAACAAAAAGCAATACATAAAGTAGATTTATACGGTTACACCTAATGTCATCACAGATTTAGGCATTATAAGGAGTCTACTCTTTATGATACCAAATTCATGAACACAGACAATCGAACATATGGGAACCACAGCAGGTGCTTGAAGGGATGTGTAGGCATGTAGCTGTTGACCACTTTAAGTTATGGAATGGATATTCTCCCCTCAGGGCACACCTTATACATAAGTGACACATGGACCAAGTGGGGATACCACTGCCAATCGTATATTACATAACGTTAAAGTGTATTCCCTTTTAGCCTACTCGATACAAACGAATATAAGCAGAAGTTGTAACATTTTCTTCCTGCACATCACTTCAGAGACCTTTAGGGGGCTTTGGGCCTTTTTTAGGTTTTGATGCTCCATCCTCAGCCCAATGTTGGTGTCAGTTCCAAAGTAGAAGCTTTTTTCTCTGGGGACCTAGCTGCACTTGAGCCAGGCCTTAGTATGGCTGGACATTCCCCCAAAGACCTAGATGTATCTGTGAATCACTGTTTGGTAGTTTGTTACTCCTTGGGAGCTAGTTTCAAATCTTCTTAGCTCCTGGATATTTAATTCACAGTTGGTTCAGGGGACTACACCCCCTCCTGAGAGCAGCTCCCCTCAGAGAACAGGCAGTCCTCAGAAGTCTACTCCAGGCCTTTCTAGAGAGACACTTAAACTCCCCTCAGCTGGACTCTCCTCACCTGGAGTATCCTGATATTAGACACCTAGTCCAGAAGAAGGAGCTCTGCGGGTGCAGATTTCTGCAAGTCCCATGGAAGAGTATGAAAGACACTGGCTACTTGGGAGCACCAGAGCTACAATCCAAAAGCCTTGGAACCCTGGATGGCTGATTGTGCCTCTCAGAACACCGGCAGGGCTGGGGGGAAATGTTTGGGGCATCACAGCTGGTAGTAGGGGCAAGAACTAGATACCAGGACTTTTGTCTGAGTTTGGAAATGAAATCCAGCCCCCATACTCTAGTAAGGATCCAGGTCAGGTTTTATTTCTAATCTGGTGGACCAAAGCCAGCAAGATTATCTGGATCTAGCAGCTTTAGTGGATAGGGGACTCTAGTTAAATCTCACCTCTGTTCCTAGTAGAGCTTGTCCTGGAACTAAAGTAAGCAGAAACATTTTGTTTGGGTTTTGGTAAAAAAGGGCTATGGAATCAAATACTGAACAATAATAGTATTTATAACAAAAGATATGGATATTGATTCAAATTATTAATCTAGCTCCACAAAAGCATGAAATATTTGTGCAAAAAAATGCAGAAATAGCATGGAGATAACTAAAATAGAATATATTGATTTCTGATGACTTGGTTTATATAAAAAATAAAAGTTAGAGAACCTTGGTCAAGGATAGAAAATGCATGTCGTGTACACTGCCACGTCTCCAGTAGAAGCCCATGGCCGGCCCTGCCACTGAACTACTTACTTTCCAACATGGCCAGGATGAACCCTAGTCTACGAAATAAGAATACAAAATATTCTACAGAATAAAGGTGCAAGAATTGTTACCTTATTGAGGGTAAACTTGTTTTTGTTATGTTTTATTATATTTAAAAAGTTTTTAAAAATTCTTTATTATGAAAAAAAATTTTTACACAGAAAAAGAATAGTATTATGAACCACCATGTACCTATCCCTCAGTGTCAGAATTATTCACATTTGCCAAACTTACTTCAACCATCTGACTCTGCCTCACTCATATACACATATATTCTTTATTGTTTTTAAATAAAATTAAATCTGACTTCAGGTTCCCAGCTAGTAGCTGGCTAGAAAAGCAATCCTTTAAAATATTTTTTTTTTTTTACTTGAGTATAGTTGGCACACATGCTACATTAGTTTCAGGTGTACTACGTAGTGATCCAACTTTTCTATACCTTATGCTATGCTCACCACAAGTACATCTAACATCCATCATCATGCAACACTAACTACAGTATCATTGACTATAATCGCTTGCTATGTCCTTTGCTTTCATGATAGAAAAGCAATGTTCTTGAGAATCCCCTTTCTGACTCTGTCTTCCTACACAGATGAGATGGGAGCTCTGCTAAAACCATATGTTCACAGAGACCTCTCCTGCCTTTGAGACCTTCTGGAAGAGCTGATAAACTTATCATCTATTTATACTGAACTTCGAAGTCCTGTGGCTCTGGAGCTTTCGGCAGGCACCTGACTATTTGCCTATGTCCCAGCTCTAGTGTCCAGGGTCCAGCCTCCTGAGCTTTATCAAGCAGTCATTCCATCTGGAGGTTCCTTCCTGCCTCCAAGAATATTTCAATGGATCATACTTTGCATCTCAAATACACCACAAACTAGCTAGATGTGTATTTGCTATCCCCTTTTAAATTTTATATATACCCCAACTTTTTCACTACTTTTGTCTGCTTCTTACCATGGAAGAGACTGGCTTCTCTTCCCTCCTCCTCATGATATCCTTCATGAATTTAAGCTTCCAAAAAGACCAAAAAAAGTGATTTTCTGGGGCATCTGGATGCTCAGTCAGTTAAGCATGTGCCTTTGGCTCAGGTCATGATCTTGTGGTCCTGGAATCAAGCCCCATGTCAGGCTTCCCTGTTCAGTGGAGAGTCTGCTTCTCCCTCTCCCTCTGCCTGTTGCTCCCCTCCCACTCCCCCACTGCCGCTAGTGCTGTCTCTCTCTGTCAAATAAATAAATAAAATATTTTTTAAAAAGGGATTTTCTATCATGAATTTTGTTTTGCTTAGAAATTACACCCAAGGGAAAAGAATGCAAAGTCTTGGTTGCCTTTCTGGTGTAAGGGGAGGAAAATACAAAGTATAAAACATAAATACTCCTCATTCGTTTTTTTTTATTTTTTTATAGCTGTAAAAGCAAAACACAATTTAATATTTCAAAAAATTACCTGTCATACCAGCTTTTCATGATTAAAAACAATGCCTCTATAAATGCACTTGTGCTTTACCGCAGTGTCTGATATATGTTTTATTTCTAGCCAGCCAATAATCAGCTCTTGCTGTCATGTTGGTAACTTTTTGAAGATATCCATCATTCTGGAGGAACTAGCCAAGGAAAAGCTAGAGTGATTGCTGGCTGTATCTGCAGCACTGAGGTAGAGTAGAAATATTTACAGTTAGAAGAAAGTCCAGGCAGCTGCTAACTGTGTGACTTGGCAAACCACTTTAGAACTCTGAACCTCAGGCTCCTTATAATAATAATTATATTGATAATAATAAAAATGATAATTTAGTCCTCATTACCAAATACTATAGTATCAAATGAGTAGGTATATTAAAAAAAAAACACTTAAAATCAGAATACTAATGTAATTATTTTGGCAAAATTTCATGTTGTATTTCTTTACGTAGTAAAGTACGGTAAAAATAAATCTTTTGAACTCTCAGAAATTCAGTGCAGTTTTCTGATCCTAAATAGAGTTTGTTTGTATTTCAGAATATATTAAAAGGCATTACATTTTGGTGAGCATACACAAATGGTCAGTGTACACAAATGGAGAGTGCCTGACCTGTTTGGGTGCTAGAAGTAAGGTTTAAGATTCATGCAGAGAGACCCCCGTGTGGCTCAGTAGTTGAGCACCTGCCTTCCGCCCAGGGCATGATCCTGGAGTCCCAGGATCGAGTCCCACATCGGGCTCTCTGCATGGAACCTGCTTCTCCCTCTGCCTATGTCTCTGCCTCTCTCTCTATGTCTCTCATGAATAAATAAACAAAATACTTTTTAAAAAAGGATTCATACAGAATCATACATTTATGCCTAGGACTATTATGGACTAAATGTTCATGTTCCCCAAAATTCACTGTGGAAATCTAATCCCCAGTGTGATGTATTCAGAGGTAAGGACTTTAGAAGGTGATTAGTCATGAGGGTAGAGCACTCATGAATGAGATCAGCCCTTTCATAAGAAGAGGCCAGAGAGCCAGTTCACTCTCTATCTATCATGTGAGAATACAAGAAATCAGCCATCTGTAACCTGGCAGAGATTCCTCACCAGAACCTGATCATTCTGATACACTGATCTCAGACTTCCAGCCTCCAAAGTTGTGAGAAGTAAATTTCTGTTGTTTATAAGCACCCAGTGTATGGTACTTTGTGACAGCAGCCTAAACTAAGACAGATACTTTGTCTTTGCCAAATAATGACATTAGCATATTAAGAAAGACCTTATATCATACAATTTACTACATCAAAGCACTTAATAGAAGTAAGCTTTCTTATTATGTTTTCCTGAAATTGAAGATTTGCATGTGTGGCTCTCTGTTAGATTCTAAGATTCTAAAAGTCAAAATAAGGCCTTTGAGGGTGCTGATTAAAAGCCTGGGTGGTACAGTCAGTTAAGCCTTTGACTCTTGGTTTCTGCTCAGGTCATGATCTCGGAGTCTTGGGATTGAACCTCCCCTTCCTGCCCCCACCATTGAGCTCTACCCCAGGATTCTGTGCTCAGCATGGAATCTCCTTGAGATTCTCTCTCCCTCTGCCCCTCCCATTTCTGCTCCCTGTCATTCTCTCAAAAATAAATAAATAAATCTTTAAAAGAAGAAGAAGAAGAACAAGAAGAAGAACAAGAAGAAGAAGAAGAACAAGAAGAAGAAGAAGAAGAGGAGGAGAAAGAAGAAGAAATCGGACAGACCTGGGCTCAAATTTGAGCTCTGACTCTTCTTAACTTGGGACAAGTTATTTGAATTATCTGCGTCTCAATCTGTAAAATGAAGATTATAATAGTCCCTAAATCAAGGTTGCTATAAGAATTAAATAAGAAAATATATGTAAAGCCTGACACATAGTTAATGCTCAATAAGTACAGCCATTGTTGTCTTTAGTGCATTGACCTGTACATGTTGACTTACTTGCCTTGCTCTCTAATTAGACTAAAAATTTGAAGGCAGAGGCTATGGCCTATGCTCTCTCCCATTTCATTCCGTATTTTCTTTAATGGATTAGTGTTTCTCAACATGGTGGTCTGTATCACTAGCATTCTCCATCCATCTAAATAAAGAGAACACACTTTTCCCTATCTAGATTTTGAACAATGTGAGAAATTAAACAAATAATAAAACTGGAGGCCAAAATATTACCTACTTTATCAACGAAGCTTAGTTGAAAAATGCACTTTGTGGAAGAACCTATCAAGACCAGTCCAGAACTAGAAAAATTTCTCTATCCAACTCCAGCCAACACTGATCTAGGGCAGCAGGGAAGCCTGGCCAGATAAGGTAAGAGTAAAAGGACAACTCATGCCACTTGCAGGCAGGCTCTTCCTAAGCCCAACAAAGAGAGCTGCACAGGAAGGCAAGATGTCAACCCTGTAGAAGACAAACTGGACTTGCATGTTTTAAAGGATTCCCAATCAAGAAGTGGAGAATAGACTCTCCAGAGCAAGTCTTGGGATGCCTGTCAGAACCCAGGAACTGAACAGGAAATAAACAAGTGTTTGGCCAGGAGAGACCTCTATGAGCTTCAGGGAACTGCAGATAAGAGGTTCCCTGCAAGTCTCCCAGAAACCCACAAAAGGGGCTCAACTAGAAGAAGAATGAGTACCTATATATCAGTCACTCTTCAGAGGGTACCAAAGCCACATTGCAACTGTATCCTATGGGCAAATCTTTCCTGTCCTTATCTATCTTTGTTCCCCTATTCCAACACTATAGGATTCAAAAAAAAGTATAGCAAATGGGAGAGAAGCAGCAGAAAAACAGGGACAGAAAATGGTGAAGAAACTCTTAACCTGTATGTTCTCATTGTAGAATTCACAACCTGAAGAAAGGCCAAGATGGGGAATAGAAGAACCTTTAAAGTGGATGAAATATTGAACCATTAATATTAGCCTGGATTTTTTTAATACTGAGAAATTAAACTATTTTTATTAGCTAAGAGATATGGTACATGCTTGATATTTCATCCAGGGATAAGAATTGTTTCTAGAAAAAAGGTTGAAAGGGGCAATTAACTATTGAGACAGCTTTTCCCTTAAACCATTTTCATGTGTTTATTTTTCGTGGGGATTCATAATGATGCCATGAAAGGGAAAGTCTCTCTTTTTTGAAATCTTAATAGTTAAAATTTTAAGCACAGAGTGGTTGATAGCCATTTTTTCCCTAAGAGTAAAGCCAAATTCAGGAAAGTAGAACCAAGAAATTGAAGAGAGAGAGAGAGAAGAGATTGATTTATTATTGATAGCATCATCTGAATTCTTAATTTAGCCAGGCTTAATGTGAAATCTCTTCGAGGATTTCCCAGTTTATATGAGCTAATGCATGCATTCCTTTTTCCATTTAAGCTAAGTTAGAGGCTTTTTTCTTTCAATCCATGTCAGAAAGAGTTCTGACTACTAAAGTGTAATTATTTAGAAAAGCAATTAAAACCACATGTGCAGGGATGCCTGGGTGGCTCAGTGGTTTAGCGTCTACCTTTGGCCAAGGGCGTGATCCTGGAGTCCCAGGAAGAAGTCCCATGTTGGGCTCCCTGCAGGGAGCCTGCTTTACCCTCCACCTGTATCTCTGCTTCTCTCTCTCTCTCTCTCTCTCATGAATAAATGAATGGAATCTTTTTTTAAAAAAAAAAAAGTTAAAAAAAAACCACATGTGCTACATATACTATAGTTAGATAAAATGATATCTGAGTAAGTTTTCAAATTAGTGCTACTCATATATAATATTAGATAACATGTACTACAATCACTGCTATAACATCTTTACATGAAATAACTCATTTAATTGCCACAATGACCTATGAACTTGTTACTATCTAGTATGATCCTCAGTTTATCAATGCAGAAACTAAGGGGTTAAGTAAGTTGTCCATGGTCACACATCTTAGTAAGTAGTGGGGCTGGAATTCGAAACCAGGCAGTCCAGCTCCAGAACCCATTTCTGATCTCAACTCATAGTCAAAAGAAAAGAGCATAATTGGGAATATGATCAAATCATGTCTTTTTCTCAATATGCTGTGCAAAGAAATGCTTCTATGCATATAAGAATGCAGATTGTTACAAAGGCATGCAAATGAGTGAAGTGAACCATTAGACGAAACACTGCTAATACTGGAGATCATTTCCAAGATTTTAAGTAATTTACTTAAATTGTGTTTCTCATTGAAATGGGCAGAAGCAGAATCTTGAGCAGTCTGAATCTGTGATACCATACTAAAACATCACAGTTTTTCAAGTTAAGGATAAAATATTAAAGTTTCAAAAAGAAAACTAAGCCCTGTTGCAGATTGATTGCTAGAGTTTCACTCCTTCACAGTACCTGATGGCTTTTTCACCTGTGGAGAATGAAATTGTTGGTATACGTTATTGGGCATGTTTAATCAAAACCTGAAGGAGTGCTTTACAGAGATGCATGAGACAAAGAATGGATAAAGACTCCTTCGCCATTATCTTTCACACTGAGACATTTGGCTTTTCAGTTTTTGAGATGATATTACAGAGTGTCACATACACGTAAAGTAGTAACTGAATAAGTATACCTTTGTATACTTAAAATAGGAACTGAAAAATCTGTTTATAAATTTTAAGTGCATTTTGAATCTGAATCTCCAGAACCATTAATCAGATAATACCGAACATTGTCCATTCCCGGTGACTAAAATTGGTTAAAATGTACTGGTTTAATAGAAAAAAAGAATTTAAAAGAATTGTCCATTCCTGGTGCCTAAAATATATTAAACTGCTCTGATTTAATAGAAAAAGGGCTTTAAAATAATAGATCAATTGGATATAACCCCAATTATCAACTATAGCCATTCATTATTAAACTGGATATCGAACCATTGTTGAAAGATTTCAAATAATTTCATCTCTCTCACTGATATGAAATAATTATCATAGTTATGGATTTTATTTGTATTATTGTCTTACATTTGAAAACTCAAAAAAATCCACACAAAAATTGCTAGAACTGATACAGGAATTCAGCAAAGTTGCAAGATATAAATAACAGAAGTCAGTTGCACTTCTATACACTAACAATGAGGCAGAAGAAACAGAAATCAAGGAATCGATTCCATTCCTTGAACCAAAAACCGTAAGATTACCTAGGACTAAATCTAACCAAAAAGGTAAAGGATCTGTACTCTGAAAACTATAGAACATTTATGAAAGAAATTGAGGAAGACATCAAGAAATGGAAAAACATTCTATGCTCAAGGATTGGGAGAAAAAATATTATCAAAATGCCAGTGCTACCCAAAGCAATCTACACACAGCACAATCCTGATCAAAATGCCATTGGCATTCTTCAGAGTTGATGAATCTTTTAAAAACATCTTTCAAATTGGTGACCTAAAGTTGCCAAAAGTTTGAGAAGCACTGTTCCATGTAATTGTAGAAATTCCTATGACATTAAGTGGCATACATGATGGTGTCTCCCTGGCATTTTAGTGTAAGTTGTGGTGAAAAATCAGTAGAGATTACTTTCCTCCTTCTCAGGGACTTAATTATATAATAGATTCTTTTTATAATCAGTGGGTAAAATGTTCAGAAGTTGGATACAGACATCAGTCTGAGTGGTTTCTCAACAAAGTCCTCATTTTCTAACTCAATGTTAAGTAGCAATCAGCTATCAGCCACTCTGATTTCTCTGCGTTCTGATGAAGGCTTTCTACTTCAAGTTTCAATAGCCTCAGCAGAACTAGAGAACATGCTTCTTGATCAATCATCCAGCCCGTAGCTATCTTATGAGGAGGTACATAAACAGAGTTCATTGGCAGTTAAGCCACATAGACACAATTTCTGTCATTTCCTTTCTTCTATGATGTGATTTTCCTTCATTTGTACCCAATGACAACAATGACATCATTTGGGATGCAGAGGTGGCTGCTTTTTTTCTCTAATGGAGCTATTATAAAGTAGCAATCATGCAAAAACGTTCATGACATAATGAAAAATATATAAGGAAACTTACATGCTCTTTTCATTTCTTATGATCATATAAATTATCTGCATGAGATAAAACAAACTAAGCCATGCTGTGCAGTGCACTACACATAATAGTTTAATCAGGTTTGTTTGTTTTCAGATGAAGGATACATTGTCACATGGCAAATGACCAAAAAACACTTTTGACGGCCTAAAACAGGTTTCAACAAGTTATTGTGCATCATGGCACCTAAATCCCAGTGCTTACTCTATGGTCTGAAGGTTTCATGATATATATCAAACTTAATATGTCTCCAACACAAGACTTTACATACATTCTAGAGAGCTGGTAGTGATGTGCCATGTTTCATTCCTCGTATTGGTGAAATGAATCTTCTCTCCTTTCCTTTGTCAGTCTTGGTAGAAGTTTGACAATAATATTGAACTCTTCAAAGAACCAGCTCTTTGTTTTGTTAAATAGCTCTTGTTTTTCCTTTTTCAATTTCATTGATTTCTGCTGTTCTCTTTATTACTTACTCTCTTCTGCTTACTATAGGTTTATTTTGCTTTTTTTTCTAGATTCTTGAGGTGAGATCTTACATTATTGATTTCAGACATTTCCATTTTTCCAATGTGTTCTTTTACTGTTATAAAACCCCCCTCAACACTGCTTTAACTATGTCTCACAGTTTTTTATTGTGACAAAATATACCTATCATAAAAAATCACCACTTTTAGGAGTAGTTCCACGGCATTATTCACATTGTTCTACAACCATCATTGCTTTCTATGTCCAGAACTTCTCATTTTTCCAAACTGAAACTCTATACTCATGAAGCAATAACTCCCCATTCCTCTCTCTCCCCATCCCCTGAAAAGCACCACTCTACTTCCTGTTTCCGTGAATTTGATTGTTTTAGGTACCTAATATAAGTAGAATCAGACACAATATTTGCCTTATTGTGACTGGCTTATTTAGCTTAGCATAATGTCTTTAAGGTTCATCTAAGTTGAGCGAAAGTCAAAATTTCCTTCTTCTTTAAGGCTTAATAATACTCCATTGTATGTATATACTACATGTTGTATATGCATTAGTCTGTCCATGGACACTCAAATTGCTTCTACATTTTGGCTACTGTGAATAATGCTGCTATGAACATGGGTGTATAAAAATCTGTTGGAGTCCTGGCTTTCACTTCTTCTAGATATATACCCAAAATAGGATTGTTGTATCATATGGTAATTCTGTTTAATCTCTTGAGGAACAACCACACCACTTTCCACAGAAGCTGTACATTTTATACTGCCCTGCCCTCAGCAATGCACAAGATTCCAATTTCTTCCCATCCTCGTCAGCACTTGTTATTTTCTGTTTGCTTAATAATAGTCATCTTACTGGGTGCAAAGCTGTGTCTCATTGTGGCTTTGATTTTCATTTCTCTAATGATGTTGATCATCTTTTCATGTGCTTGTTGGCTATTTGTATATATTCTTTGAAAATTGTCTATTTGAATCATTTGCTCATTTTTAAGTTGGGTTGTTTGGTTTGTGTGTACGTGTGTGTGTGTTGTTGTTGCTGAGTTTGTTCCACAAATTTTAATCTATCATCTATTTTAATTCTGTGTAATGTAATTTTTTATTTACCTTGAGCATACCTCTTTAACCAATGGGTTATTTAGAAATCTATTGTTTAGTTTACAACTGTTTGGAGATTCTCCTGTAATCCTTCTTTTTTTTTAAGATCTATTTATTTCTTTATTTTAGAGAAGAGTATCCAAGTTGAGGGAAAGGGCAGAAGGAGAGGGAGACAAGTGGATTCCCTGCCACGTGTGGAGCCCAACATGGGGCTTGATCCCATGACCTGAGACCACAACTTGAGCTGAAACCAAGAGTCTGACACTCAATCAACCGATTCCCTCCAGGCATCTCTCCTGTTACCTTTCTCCAATACATTTCTAGTTTGCTTCCATGTAGTCACTGAACCCATTCTGTACTTTTTATTCTTTTAAATTTGGTAAAGTTTGTTTTATGGCCAGGTTATGATGTACTTTGTATAATAAGTTCCATGGACACTTAAATGTGTACTCAGCTTTGTTGAGTGGAGTGCCCTTTAAGTGTCAATTACATACTGTTGGTTAATGTCATTATTTGGTTTTTATATATCTTTCTTGATTTTCTGTCTATATATTCTATCAATTATTGATAGAAGAATGCTGCATAATGTATCTTTTGTCCATCCTTTTATTCTCAACCCACATATATTGCTATATTTGAAGTAAGTGCTTGTAATGTGCATATAGTTGAGCATGCTGCTTAATTCACTTTGACAATCTCTGTCTTTTCATTGGTGTATTTAGACCATTTGCATTTAGTGTAACTATTGATATGTTGAGGATTAAGTCTGCCATTTTATTTTTATTTTCAGTTTCCTTGATCCCTTTTGTCCTGTCTTTTCTATGAGTTAACTGAACAATATTTGATCTGAACAATTCTGTTTTATCTGTAGTTTTTTTAAGATTTTATTTATTTATTCATAAGAGACACAGAAAAAGAGGCAGAGATATAGGCAGAGGGAGGAGAAGCAGGGCTCCATGCAAGGAGCCCAAGGTGGGATTCCATCCTGGGAATCTGGGATCACACCCTGAGCCAAAGGCAGATACTCAACCACTGAGCCACCCAGGCATCCCTATCTGTAGGGTTTTTTTTTTTTTTTTTTTTTTTTAGTGTATCTCTTTGTATAGCTATTTTGGTTATTGTTCTAGATGTTACATTATTTTTGCATAACTTATAACAGTCTACTTGTATCATCATTTTACTATTCAGTGATATATAAAAACCTTACCTCCCTTAATGTGCCTTTACCCACTTCTACTGATAGCATAATTGTTTTATTTTTTTATTTTTTTAAAATAATATATTTATTTTTATTGGTGTTCAATTTGCCAACATACAGAATAACACACAGTGCTCATCCTGTCAAGTGCTCCCTCAGTGCCCGCCACCCAGTCACCACCACCCCCCGCCCTCCTCCCCTTCCACCACCCCTAGTTCATTTCCCAGAGTTAGGAGTCTTCCATGTTCTGTCTCCCTTTCTGATATTTCCTACCCATTTCTTCTCCCTTCCCCTCTATTTCCTTTCACTATTATTTATATTCCCCAAATGAATGAGACCATATAATGTTTGTCCTTCTCCAATTGACTTATTTCACTCAGCATAATACCCTCCACTTCCATCCACGTCAAAGCAAATGGTGGGTATTTGTCGTTTCTAATGGCTGAGGAATATTCCATTGTATACATAAACCACATTTTCTTTATCCATTCATCTTTCGATGGACACCGAGGCTCCTTCCACAGTTTGGTTATTGTGGACATTGCTGCTAGAAACATCGGGGTGCAGGTGTCCCGGCGTTTCATTGCATCTGTATCTTTGGGGTAAATCCCCAACAGTGCAATTGCTGGGTCCTAGGGCAGATATATTTTTAACTCTTTGAGGAACCTCCACACAGTTTTCCAGAGTGGCTGCACCAGTTCACATTCCCACCAACAGTGCAAGAGGGTTCCCCTTTTCTCCGCATCCTCTCCAAAATTTGTGGTTTCCTGCCTTGTTAATTTTCCCCATTCTCACTGGTATGAGGTGGTATCTCATTGTGGTTTTGATTTGTATTTCCCTGATGGCAAGTGATGTGGAGCATCTTCTCATGTGCTTGTTGGCCATGTCTATGTCTTCCTCTGTGAGATTTCTCTTCATGTCTTTTGCCCATTTCATGATTGGATTGTTTGTTTCTTTGGTGTTGAGTTTAAGAAGTTCTTTATAGATCTTGGAAACTAGCCCTTTATCTCATACATCATTTGCAAATATCTTCTCCCATTCTGTAGGTTGTCTTTGAGTTTTGTTGACTGTATCCTTTGCTGTGCAAAAGCTCCTTATATTGATGAAGTCCCAATAGTTCATTTTTGCTTTTGTTTCTTTTGCCTTCGTGGATGTATCTTGCAAGAAGTTACTATGGCCGAGTTCAAAAAGGGTGTTGCCTGTGTTCTTCTCTAGGATTTTGATGGAATCTTGTCTCACATTTAGATCTTTCATCCATTTTGAGTTTATCTTTGTGTATGGTGAAAGAGAGTGGTCCAGTTTCATTCTTCTGCATGTGGATGTCCAATTTTCCCAGCACCATTTATTGAAGAGACTGTCTTTCTTCCAATGGATAGTCTTTCCTCCTTTATCGAATATTAGTTGACCATAAAGTTCAGGGTCCACTTCTGGGTTCTCTATTCTGTTCCATTGATCTATGTGTCTGTTTTTGTGCCAGTACCACACTGTCTTGATGACCACAGCTTTGTAGTACAACCTGAAATCTGGAATTGTGATGCCCCCAGATATGGTTTTTTTTTTTAATTCCCCTGGCTATTTGGGATCTTTTCTGATTCCACACAAATCTTAAAATAATTTGTTCTAACTCTCTGAAGAAAGTCCATGGTATTTTGATAGGGATTGCATTAAACGTGTAAATTGCCCTGGGTAACATTTTTTCACAATATTAATTCTTCCAATCCAGGAGCATGGAATATTTTTCCATCTCTTTGTGTCTTCCTCAATTTCTTTCAAAAGTGTTGTGTAGTTTTTAGGGTATAGATCCTTTACATCTTTGTTTAGGTTTATTCCTAGGTATCTTATGCTTTTGGGTGCAATTGTAAATGGGATTGACTCCTTAATTTCTCTTTCTTCAGTCTCATTGTTAGTGTATAGAAATGCCACTGACTTCTGGGCATTGATTTTGTATTTGCCACACTGCCAAATTGCTGTATGAGTTCTAGCAATCTTCGGGTGGAGACTTTTGGGTTTTCTATGTAGAGTATCATGTAATCGGCGAAGAGGGAGAGTTTGACTTCTTCTTTGCCAATTTGAATGCCTTTAATGTCTTTTTGTTGCCTGATTGCTGAGGCTAGGACTTTCAGTACTATGTTGAATAGCAGTGGTGAGAGTGGACATCCCTGTCTTGTTCCTGATCTTAGGGGAAAGGATCCGAGTGCTTCCCCATTGAGAATGATATTTGCTGTGGGCTTTTCATAGATGGCTTTTAAGATGTCGAGGAATGTTCCCTCTATCCTTACACTCTGAAGAGTTTTGATCAGGAATGGATGCTGTATTTTGTCAAATGCTTTCTCTGCATCCAATGAGAGGATCATATGGTTTTTGGTTTTTCTCTTGCTGATATGATGAATCACATTGATTGTTTTATGGGTGTTGAACCAGCCTTGTGTCCTGGGAATAAATCCTACTTGGTCATGGTGAATAATTTTATTAATGTACTGTTGGATCCTATTGGCTAGTATCTTGTTGAGAATTTTTGCATCCACGTTCATCAGGGATATTGGTCTATAATTCTCCTTTTTGGTGGGGTCTTTGTCTGGTTTTGGAATTAAGGTGATGCTGGCCTCATAGAACGAATTTGGAAGTACTCCATCTCTTTCTATCTTTCCAAACAGCTTTAGTAGAATAGGTATGGTTTCTTCTTTAAACGTTTGATAGAATTCCCCTGGGAAGCCATCTGGCCCTGGACTTTTGTGTCTTGGGAAGTTTTTGATGACTGCTTCAATTTCCTCCCTTGTCATTGGCCTGTTCAGGTTTTCTATTTCTTCCTGTTCCAGTTTTGGTAGTTTGTGGCTTTCCAGAAATGTGGCATAATTGTTTTAAATATTTCTTATACATACATTTAGGATCACATAAGACTCTAATGTTTGCTTCCACTATAAAATATGATTTATAAAACCTAAGAGAAGAGAAGTATATTGTATTGACTGATATTTTTGCTCATTTTGTTCTTTTTCTTTTCCTGATGTTCCAAGGTCTCTTCTTTTGTTATTTTCTTCTCTCCAAAACACTTTCTTTAGCCATTATTTGAGGTAGATTTGTTTGTGACAAATTCTCGTAGTTTTCCTTCATCTGAGAGTATCTTGATTTTTCCTTCATTTCTGAAAGATGTTTTCCTTGGATATAATATAGTGGGTTGACAACTCTTTTCTTGCAGCACTTGGTGTCTTTTCTTTCTCACTGCTTTCATGCTTTTTCTTTTCTTTAGTTTTCAGATGCATGAAACCATGATGCATTTAGTGTGAATTACTTTGGGTTTATTCTGTGTGGACTCCATTCAGCTCTTGAACCTGTAGTTCTTGGGAAGTTTAAAGCCATTATTTCTTTGAGTGCTTTTCCTGCCCTACACCAGTTGTCCATGGTGCTAATATCTGCTGATTTTTCTTGTTTCATCACAGTTATATTAAAATTTAGCTTTATCTGTCTTTAAGTAATGCTTGCATATGACTTTGCATGATGTAAGGCTACTTTACATATTTTATGGAAGAAATCTTGAAAGGTTATTTCATACACTGACTTCATTGTTTATAGCTTCCTGGAAAATCAGTTTATTTCTTAACTAAAAAAATTATAATCTTGATTTTCTCAAACTGTTATATACTCACTTCTAGATTCCCTGAATGATCACACGTACACTCACTTCGGAAATACTTGTGTCATTCAAATTTGAGGATAAACTTTGCAAGTAATTTTAAGTAAGTTTGCCTTCCTAGACTTTGTTGAGAATTCCTAGAAAAAAGGGAATATTAGCTGTGACATGACCAGATTCTTGTCCATGACAATGATGGTGTATATCTAACTCAAATTAAATTCAATAATAGGAATCTTGTAACTTCTAAAAGGAGACAGTCACAGAGTTTTTGGCTATAGATTTGAGTCATATCATTACCTAATTTTCAAGTCATTAGAATTTTAGTTCCTACTTAAGAGCATTATTTGATTGAATCATCTAGTCTATTAATCAATGTACTATTCTATTCCAAATTCTCGTCATAGCCTTCTAATTAAAATGCTAATACATTTCCTTTATAACAGTAATACCAGCTTAATAATACAAAGGAATAAGATATTTTATATACAATTAAAAATAAATAACTTAGAAATGCATAGGAACTCTATAAAATAAATGTCACAATTCTAATCAAACTTATAAGATATTTCAGAGAATCCCTGTATGTGAAGAATGAATTTCATAAAGGTCACAATTCTTCTATAACTAATTTTTGGTTTCATCACAATATCAATATCCAAAATTACATAGACATACATTTCAGAATAACTAAAACAATTCTGAGTGGAAAGCAGGCTTAGATAGGCAAGTCCACATTTTTGGAAGACTAATAAGTGATATTGCACTATCAAATATTTCAAAACATTGTAAATATATAATCCTAATAAATGTGCTGCCAGAACAAAAATAACCGGTCGGAAAAATGAAAGAGAAGTGAATTGAAAAGGAATAAATAAAATAAATTATAAATAAAATAATGCAAATAATAATCAAGATTATAAATATTAGGGAGTGTGAAGAATTAAAAGTAAGAATTAAAGGCACATTAAATTGGCAAAAATTGAATTGATCTTGATATGAATTAAGATTGTCTTAATTTCAGTATATCAACAAGTAAATCTGAGGTAAAAAAGTATCTCTGTCATCGGTGAAGAGGGAGAGTTTGACTTCTTCTTTGCCAATTTGAATGCCTTTAATGTCTTTTTGTTGTCTGATTGCTGAGGCTAGGACTTCCAGTACTATGTTGAACAGCAGTGGTGACAGTGGACATCCCTGTCTTGTTCCTGATCTTAGGGGAAAGGCTCCCAGTGCTTCCCCATTGAGAATGATATTTGCTGTGGGCTTTTCATAGATGGCTTTTAAGATGTCGAGGAATGTTCCCTCTATCCTTACACTCTGAAGAGTTTTGATCAGGAATGGATGCTGTATTTTGTCAAATGCTTTCTCTGCATCCAATGAGAGGATCATATGGTTCTTGGTTTTTCTCTTGCTGATATGATGAATCACATTGATTGTTTTACAGGTGTTGAACCAGCCTTGTGTCCCAGGGATAAATCCTACTTGGTCATGGTGAATAATTTTTTTAATGTACTGTTGGATCCTATTGGCCAGTATCTTGTTGAGAATTTTTGCATCCACGTTCATCAGGGATATTGGTCTGTAATTCTCCTTTTTGGTGGGGTCTTTGTCTGGTTTTGGAATTAAGGTGATGCTGGCCTCATAGAACGAATTTGGAAGTACTCCATCTCTTTCTATCTTTCCAAACAGCTTTAGGAGAATAGGTATGGTTTCTTCTTTAAACGTTTGATAAAATTCCCCTGGGAAGCCATCTGGCCCTGGACTCTTGTGTCTTGGGAGGTTTTTGATGACTGCTTCAATTTCCTCCCTGGTTATTGGCCTGTTCAGGTTTTCTATTTCTTCCTGTTCCAGTTTTGGTAGTTTGTGGCTTTCCAGGAATGTGTCCATTTCTTCTAGATTGCCTAATTTATTGGCATATAGCTGTTCATAATATGTTTTTAAAATCGTTTGTATTTCCTTGGTGTTGGTAGTGATCTCTCCTTTCTCATTCATGATTTTATTAATTTGAGTCTTCTCTCTCTTCTTTTTAATAAGGCTGGCTAATGGTTTATCTATCTTATTAATTCTTTCAAAGAACCAACTCCTGGTTTTGTTGATCTGTTCCACAGTTCTTCTGGTCTCGATTTCGTTGAGTTCTGCTTGAATCTTTATTAACTCCCTTCTTCTCTTGGGTGTAGGATCTATTTGCTGTTTTTTCTCTAGCTCCTTTATGTGTAAGGTTAGCTTTTGTATTTGAGTTCTTTCCAGTTTTTGAATGGATGCTTGTATTGCGATGTATTTGCCCCTTAGGACTGCTTTTGCTGCATCCCAAAGATTTTGAACGGTTGTATCTTCATTCTCATTAGTTTCCATGAATCTTTTTAATTCTTCCTTAATTTCCTGGTTGACCCTTTTATCTTTTAGCAGGATGGTCCTTAACCTCCACGTGTTTGAGGTCCTTCCAAACTTCTTGTTGTGATTTAGTTCTAATTTCAAGGCATTATGGTCAAAACTCTTCAGAGTGTAGGGATAGAAGGAACATTCCTCGACATCTTAAAAGCCATCTATGAAAAGCCCACAGCAAATATCATTCTCAATGGGGAAGCACTGGGGAGCCTTTCCCCTAAGATCAGGAACAAGACAGGGATGTCCACTCTCACCACTGCTATTCAACATAGTATTGGAAGTCCTAGCCTCAGCAATCAGACAACAAAAAGACATTAAAGGCATTCACATTGGCAAAGAAGAAGTCAAACTCTCCCTCTTTGCCGATGACATGATACTCTACATGGAAAACCCAAAAGTCTCCACCCCAAGATTGCTAGAACTCATACAGCAATTCGGTAGCGTGGCAGGATACAAAATCAATGCCCAGAAGTCAGTGGCATTTCTATACACTAACAATGAGACTGAAGAAAGAGAAATTAAAGAGTCAATCCCATTTACAATTGCACCCAAAAGCATAAGATACCTAGGAATAAACCTAAACAAAGATGTAAAGGATCTATACCCTCAAAACTATAGAACACTTCTGAAAGAAATTGAGGAAGACACAAAGAGATGGAAAAATATTCCATGCTCATTGATTGGCAGAATTAATATTGTGAAAATGTCAATGTTACCCAGGGCAATATACACGTTTAATGCAATCCCTATCAAAATACCATGGACTTTCTTCAGAGAGTTAGAACAAATTATTTTAAGATTTGTGTGGAATCAGAAAAGACCCCAAATAGCCAGGGGAATTTTAAAAAAGAAAACCATATCTGGGGGCATCACAATGCCAGATTTCAGGTTGTACTACAAAGCTGTGGTCATCAAGACAGTGTGGTACTGGCACAAAAACAGACACATAAATCAGTGGAACAGAATAGAGAATCCAGAAGTGGACCCTGAACTTTATGGGCAACTAATATTCGATAAAGGAGGAAAGACTATCCATTGGAAGAAAGACAGTCTCTTCAATAAATGGTGCTGGGAAAATTGGACATCCACATGCAGAAGAATGAAACTAGACCACTCTCTTTCACCATACACAAAGATAAACTCAAAATGGATGAAAGATCTAAATGTGAGACAAGATTCCATCAAAATCTTAGAGAAGAACACAGGCAACACCCTTTTTGAACTCGGCCATAGTAACTTCTTGCAAGATACATCCACGAAGGCAAAAGAAACAAAAGCAAAAATGAACTATTGGGACTTCATCAAGATAAGAAGCTTTTGCACAGCAAAGGATACAGTCAACAAAACTCAAAGACAACCTACAGAATGGGAGAAGATATTTGCAAATGATGTATGAGATAAAGGGCTAGTTTCCAAGATCTATAAAGAACTTCTTAAACTCAACACCAAAGAAACAAACAATCCAATCATGAAATGGGCAAAAGACATGAACAGAAATCTCACAGAGGAAGACATAGACATGGCCAACATGCACATGAGAAAATGCTCTGCATCACTTGCCATCAGGGAAATACAAATCAAAACCACAATGAGATACCACCTCACACCAGTGAGAATGGGGAAAATTAACAAGGCAGGAAACAACAAATGTTGGAGGGGATGTGGAGAAAAGGGAACCCTCTTACACTGTTGGTGGGAACGTGAACTGGTGCAGCCACTCTGGAAAACTGTGTGGAGGTTCCTCAAACAGTTAAAAATATACCTGCCCTACGACCCAGCAATTGCACTGTTGGGGATTTACCCCAAAGATACAAATGCAATGAAACGCCGGGACACCTGCACCCCGATGTTTATAGCAGCAATGGCACGATAGCCAAACTGTGGAAGGAGCATCGGTGTCCAACGAAAGATGAATGGATAAAGAAGATGTGGTTTATGTATACAATGGAATATTACTCAGCTATTAGAAATGACAAATACCCACCATTTGCTTCGACGTGGATGGAACTGGAGGGTATTATGCTGAGTGAAGTAAGCCAGTCGGAGAAGGACAAACATTATATGTTCTCATTCATTTGGGGAATATAAATAATAGTGAAAGGGAATATAAGGGAAGGGGGAAGAAATGGGTAGGAAATATCAGAAAGGGAGACAGAACGTAAAGACTGCTAACTCTGGGAAACGAACTAGGGGTGGTAGAAGGGGAAGAGGGCGGGGGGTGGGAGTGAATGGGTGACGGGCACTGGGGGTTATTCTGTATGTTAGTAAATTGAACACCAATAAAAAATAAATTAAAAAATAAAAATAAATTAAAAAAATTTTAAAAAAGTATCTCTGACTTTTTTTAGAGTACATAAAATCCTACAATCTTCAGCATTATTCACTTCAGTATTATTCTTGTTTCATTCTGTATATACATCACTTCATATAAGTGAAAAAATACACCAAGAAATACACTACACTATTAATTGTCTCCTTCTTCTACCTGTTTGCTATATTATACTCTGAAAGTTTGTTTCTCTGAATGGATGAAAAGGAGAGGTATTGATGAAGGATAGAGGAGGGTGGCATGTGGCTCTGGCTCCATCTGTAAAGAAAGCATTCCCACAGGATAAATCTGTAGTTGTTCAGGTTGTTTTAATAGACAGTCTTTAAGTTAACTTGGAAAAAAAACTATATTTTCTACTGATTTCCTATTCTCAATCCTCACTTCTTCCCACCAGCATTCAATACATAGATTATAATTGTGTTTCTCAATCCAGTTTTATCTACTCCTTGTAGTTCATAGAAACTCTCCTGGATCTTTTCCTGATGGTTGACACATACACTTAGTTCTCAGAATGACTTATAGGTATTGTCTTTAACTGTCTCTATGAGTATTTAAATAGAAAAGATACTTATATCTTTAAAATACAAACTGCAATTTTATTTCTGTTTAAAACTCTTATTAGGGCTCTCAAATAAAAGAAAAATTCTCACATGACCTGACCTTGCTTATTCATTATTCCTATCCTAAGTCAGGCCAACACCAGCCTCTTAATTTGCATTGCCGTATTGTTCATTTTTGATCTGTATCACCATGTCAGTCATTATGCAATAGTTCCCATGCTATTAAGTTCACAGAATAGAACAAAAGAATGACCTCATAGCCATTTCATATTTTTCTCACACTTCAAGTCTCATCTGATAGCCTTTCAAACCATATGCCCTTGACATACTTTAATATCAAGGTAAATTTTAATGAGCAATTAATCATTTTTGCTCTGTTCCCCATTCTCCCTGCATATTAATTTTATGTTGAGAATTTGTCCATCGTATCACTTAAAACCTCATCTTTCTTCACTTTTTCATTGTTTTTGGCCTTAGTGAAAATCTAAACTTAAACAATAGCCCAATATTTGAGATACGCAGTTCTAGAAAAAGAAAACACAAGCTAAAAAGCTTCAGTCAACAATTGAATACTGGGATCCCTGGGTGGCGCAGCGGTTTGGCGCCTGCCTTTGGCCCAGGGCGCGATCCTGGAGACCCGGGATCGAATCCTACGTCGGGCATCCCAGTGCATGGAGCCTGCTTCTCCCTCTGCCTGTGTCTCTGCCTCTCTCTCTCTCTGTGACTATCATAAATAAATAAAAATAAAAATTAAAAAAAAAGAAAACAATTGAATACTGCTAACAATAAGCTTTTTCTACTAAGTGATTTGTTCCTACCCTGTTAAAAAAAATTTAAAAAAAAACTAAGTTGACTGCTATTATAATATAGTGGAGAAAAAAATGCATTAGAGCCAGTTAGATAGGAGTTGAAATTTTGCCTCTGTTACTTTACTTAACCCTCTGTTATTTCCAAACTTTAGTTTCTTCAGGTGACATGTTATCATTGTGAGAATAAATTTAATTATGTGTGCCAAATATTTAAGATAATACTGCCTCCTTTTCCTTCACAATGCCAAGTTAATTTTACAGTATACTTTGGGAAGGTAACTATTAATGTTCCTGCCCTGTCTACATTAGAAACTACATATAAGTTCTAATCTAATGTTATAAATATGAGATTGGGTACATACTTGCATGGCACTTCATCCCCATGAATAAATGAAGAGAAAGATGAAACAGGGACCAGAAAAGAGCTGGATGTGTGGAACATTTATGAAGCCATAATGCTTAACTTATTTAAAGTCCAATCCGATAGACGCAGAAGTGGTTAGAGTTAGGGCTAATGCTGATATCTAAAAGTATTCAGACCATCAATTAGAGTAAATAATCAATGGCCTTTGTTGTATACTTGCTAATTATGTGCCAGTCATGGTTCTAAGTATAATAGCCATTGAGCCAATAATAATTAATTAAATAACAGAAGGTTACAGCCATACTATGCTTGCTACTGATGAGTCCATTAAAAACAGGAAGCTAACTGGTGAGTTGACCCAAGAGAGGCAATTCAATACCCTAGGGAGAGTGCTAGCAAGACTACAGTAGGGTATGATGTGTTGGGTTATAGATAGGATCTGTTTTAACAGGAAAAAGGAAATCCAGGTTTGAGGAGGCAGGAGGATAGCTGAGATACAGCAAATGTAGGTTCACCCAGAAAGGTAGATAAGGAATCTGTAGCGGTAAGCTTAACTCCAGTCATCTCCATTAGAGAACTACTATTTAAAGTCCTTTTTAATTAATGAACTATTGTAAATTTGCTGTTTTTCCTGATTAACACTGAGAACTGAATAGCAGTAAGTTACCAAATGGAGCCATTCTCTTGCCAAGGAGTAGATAAGAAAAAGAGAGTCCAACAAACTTAGGCAACAACAAAATTAATGTGGGTCAGAAATATGCAGATGTCATAATATTAAACATCAACTGTGTTAAATTTAGTCTATCACATCTTGACTAGAGGTTGGATGAACAATAAAATGCAGTATATTCCTGATTTCCCCCATATTTTTTGTATTTGTGGAGCAAACAGCATAACCACATTAGTGGATGGTAACACTGTAGTTATAATCCTTTAAATCACCTCTGATCCTTTCAGAGTGTCAGCAATAGCAAACTACTTAGGTCCTGCCTTGGAGTCACTTGAGAATGCTTTCTTAAATGTGTAAGCTCTGAAGTCCATCTTCAGAGTAATGGAATATGAATCTAAGAGGGGTCTGTAAATGTGAATTTTAAAGAAGTATTTCAGATGATTCACTTACACACTATAGTGTGAAAACCATTGTTTGACCACCTCTGTGAATCACACTATTTTCATTTTCACTGATCTTATCCAGATTTGGTCCCAAATATATATCATTTTTACAGTGTTTTAACTATAATGTAGATACACATTTACTTTTTTAATATTTTATTTATTTATTCATAGAGATGCAGAGAGAGAGAGAGGCAGAGACACAGGCAGAGGGAGAAGCAGGCTCCATGCTGAGAGCCTGACGTGGGATTCGATCCAGGGTCTCCAGGATCACGCCCTGGGCTGCAGGCGGCGCTAAACCACTGCGCCACCGGGGCTGCCCCTAGATACACATTTATAATCTGGTTAAATGATTCATAGGGATATTCTGGTTGCTACAGTCTATAATAGTCATTTTTAATGGCTATAAATTATTTTATTATGATATAGAGCAAGCATATTATGTTACTCAATTAATCATTTATAATTCTTTTGTTCAGGATATTCTTCTTTATTCTGCTTTTGGATTCTTTAAGTATGACAAAGTCCCAGGAAAGAGGCTTGCTAAGTCAAAGATTTGGCCCAAATTTTTTAACAACCAAAATCAAACACAGGCACAATCTCCATAATAGCCAGCAGTTTCAAATTCATAATCATAAAATGAAGCATAAAATCTAAACCACTTTAACTCGAAAGGCATTTAGCTAGAAGTAGAGAGGATTGAAACAGGGAGAAAATATGTGATATATATGTAATATATATAAAATATGTGATATACATATATATAAAATATGTGATATATATATCTTGAAAACTATATGATAAAAGAGTTTTTTGTAGATGTCTATGTATGGAGAGAATAGTACTGATTTCTAGATGTAAATAGGGCTAATTTCCTTTCTTTACCAAAAGATTGTCTCATATTTTTATAAACTTTTAAAATAATCTGGTTCCTGCATGATTCTAATCAGTATTCTTCCTTCTGACCACACTGGACCACTACCCACATTGTAGTGAGGATCACCTCTTTTAATGATATGATGGTCTTTAACCATCATTCCACTAACATTTAGGTAAAACTTACACATTTTAAGGTGTCTCTACTTGGTCAGGCCAGGTCCGTTTCAAACTTCCAATATTCATTTGAAGCTTATTAGATAGAGGCCTTTGAGTTAGATCCTTTTTTCTGCATATTTCCTCTTTAGCTTTATTAAAATATCTCTAATTTACCCATCCAATTTTACCTCAATTATTTTGGAAAAGTAAATTCTTTTTCAAGAATTATATTGCTAACTTTTCCTTCTTGTCATTTGTATTTTTAAACTAATCATATTTTTAGTGTTGAGAAGTTTTCAAATATTCAGTCAAGTATTTCAATTTTTTTCCATTGATTTATTTTTTTTGAAATTAGAAGTCATTCCTCAAGTAAAAGTACAATTCTGTCTATATTTTATTTTATTCTATTAAATTTGGTTCTGTTTTTTTCACTCAATATTGTAATCTCTCTGGAACTTTTTTGGCTGTATGATATGAGAAAGTGATCTAAAATGTATTACCAAATTCCTAATGAAATGTGCCAGTGCATTTCTTAAATAATTTATTTCTTCATATTTCAAAATGCCACTTCTATGTCTTCCCAGGTGCTATGACAAAATTTATATTTCATTCTACATTGTTTCTGTTCACCCAGCATTTTGCAAAAACCCTCACCCAATTCATAACCAAGTTCTCTTGTTTCCATATCACTTTATCTTATCTAACACCAGTTGGCCCAAGGTGTCATCATTCCTCATTTGACAATTGTAATCTGACAGTCTGTTAAGAGACAGACCTTTCTAAAAGCATATGGCACTAGGGAATTGAAAATTTGAGTGTAGGATTTCCAAAAAAGACAAGACTTGAGAAGCAAACGACTCCAAAGAAGTAAAATACAGAGAGCCAGAAAAGTTAGCACTTTTATCTTTGAGATAATTTTCAAATTCCTTACATAAAACAATCGTCTAAGAATCTAAACAGAAACAATGTGAAACACAGACCAGAATTTTCTCTTACAATGCCAAGGATAAAGATTTGGAGTTCAGGAATTTCCAAAAAGGAGAGTCCCTGGTAAAGACCCTGGAAGTCTACACTCTAGGAGCAAGGGTAAACCAGAAGTAGAATAAGCCTTACAAAGGCTTAAGCCCCACATCAAGTGAACTCAGTCCTTTATTGGGTTGTGGTGAAACAAAATTCTAGCTCTCTATCAGTGGATAGAATGCTTTCTGGAGGAAAACAATGTCATCTACAAACTTTCTGGAAGAAAACAACATCATCTACAAACTTTCATAGACATGTATGATATTCAGTACCAAGAAACAGGAAGTACCTGAAACAGGTACCAAGTACCAAGAAACAGGAAGAAAATATTAAAACACAGACATGCATAACCCAGATAATGAAATTGCAAAACAGAATCAGATGAGATATTTACCAAATGCTACACTACAAACAACTTTCAAGATATCTGAAAGGACTGGACGCATACTGAGTGTAATTTCTAACAAAAATGTCATTAAAAAGTGAACAAAAGAAGATGATAAAGAAGAATCCAAAATATATGGAACTTAAACAGATTTCCATGGGTCAAAATGATATATAAACATGTGATGTAATAGCAAACACTTAGTATTATGATAAATATAAATTCAAGTGTATCAGCAGGTGCATTAAATATACATGGATCAGTTCTCCTATTGAAGTACAAAGATTGTCATCCTGAATGTAAAATAAAGTGCTTATAGGAGATATACACAGAAAGGTTAGGAGTTAAAGGAAGAAAAACAGGTGTATCATGTGAACACCAATCAAAAGAAAATTGATGCATCTATAGTAATAATATAAAATAAAATTTTAAGTCAAGTGGAATTTATAAAAAACAGTTAATTAAAATGTAAGTTAGAAAATACTTTGACCTGAGCTATGATAAGATGAAACTCGTAGAATGCAACTAATCATGGTTAGCACAACATGTTAGAGAACAGAGAGGTGAAAATCAAAGATCTTGGTATCTATAACCAGAAATTAAGATATGAACAATATATCAATCACCAAGAAAATAGAAAAAAGTAAAGAAGGAGAAGGACAAAAATAAGTGAAACAGAAAACAGATTTATAATAGATAAAAGCAATGCAGTCAAAAGCTGATTTTTTAAAAAAGGTTAATAAAACTGGTAATTTCAGGGACACCTGGATGGCTCAGCAGTTAAGCGTCTGCATTCGACCCAGGGTGTGATCCTGGAGACCCGGGATTGAGTTCCGCATTGGGCTTCCTGCATGGAGCCTGCTTCTCTCTCTGCCTCTATGTTTCTGCCTCTCTCTGTGTCTCTCATTAATAAATAAATTCTTAAAAAAAGAAAGCTTGGTAATTCCAAACAAGACAGATGGACAAAAAATACACACATATGTGAATATAAATTCTCAATATCAAAATAATAGTGGGAACATGACCTAAGTCACTAAAGACATCAGTAACAATTATATAAAGCTAAAGGCCAATACATTTGACAAATTGGATGAAATGGTCAAATTCCTAGGAAAGTATCACTTGCCAAAAGTGGCAAAAGAATAAATAAAAAAATATGATTAGTATTATACCTATGAAAGAAAGTAAATCTATAATTAAAATTCTCCCAGGAGACTTCTGGGGAAGATGGAAGAATAGGAAGGCCCTCAGCTCACCCATCCCATGGATACAACTTAATAATGTTCACATGTTATTCATTCACAATAACATTCACATCAGTGAAATAACGCATAAAATGAGCCAAAAACTTGTAGAACAAATTCCATAACTAAGTGTAGGGAAGACACCACATTGAAGAGAGTGAGTAGGGTGGAGATGTGGTTAGGAGCTAAACCACCAGAGGAAGGGATCCACAGGCATGGAGAGGGGAGAGAAACAGACTATTGCACCAGGAAGCCTACAGGAAAAGGATGAACTTCCATAAAATGTGGCTTTGAAAACTAAAGGAGGTGAATTTCATGAGTTCTTACAACCAAAGGAAACTTTAAAAATCAGTGGGCTTGGTTATGTGACAGCTGGGAAAGCAATAGAGATAGAAGAAGGAGAAGAAGGAGAAGAAGGAGGAGGAGGAGGAAGAGGAGGAGGAGAGAGAAGAGAGAGAGAGAGAGAAAAGTGGGTAGGAAATTTATTTGAAGAAATAATAGCTGAAAACATCCTGAATTTGGGAAAGGAAAGAGGAATTCAGATCTAGGAGGCACAGAGATCCCCCAATAAAAGCAACTCAAGAAGATTCACATCAAGACATATAGTAACTAAAAAGATAAAAAGCAGTGATGAAAGACTTTTAAAAGCAGCAAAACAGAAGAAAATAGCTTCATATCAGCTACATACAAGTTCTAAAAAGCTATCAGCAGATTAGTTTTAAACAGAAACTTTGCAGGCCAGAAGAAGGGAGTGGCATGATGTATTCAAAATGCTAAAAGGGAAATATCAGCAGCCAAGAATACTTCATACAGCAAGGCTATTATCATTCAGAATAGAAGGAGAGATAAAGCATTTCCCAGACAAACAAGGACTAAAGGAGTTCATGACCACTAAACCAGCTCTACATAAAATGTTAAAGGGGATTCACTAAGTGGAAAGGAAAGACCATAAGAGAAAAGTAAGAAGCAAAAAGCAGTTAAAATAAGTATATATGTAAAAATAAGTCAAAGGACTCACAAATAAAAGGGTGGAGAGGAGAGGAGTAAAGAATGGGTTCAAACTTAAGCTACCATCAACTTAAGATAGACTGCTATATACAGAAGATATTATATAAAAACCTAATGGTAACCACAAATTAAAAAGAAATAATATATATGCAAAAAACCAAGAGAAAGGAATCCAAGTATAGCCAACTTATGATGAGAGAAAGCAAAGGGGAGAAAGGAACAGAAAAAAGTCCTCAAAAGTAAACACAAAACAAATAACAAAATGGCAATAAAGGCATATCTATCAATAATTACTTTGAATTTAAATGGACTTTATAAATGCTCCAATCAAAAGACATAGGGTGTCAGATGGATAAAAAAAAGAAAAGATCCATCTACATGCTGCCTACAAGAGACTCATTTCAGACCTAAAAACACCTGCAGATTGAAAGTGAGGAGATGGAGAAATATTTATCAAGCAAATACATGTCAAAAGAAAGTTAGGATAGCAATAGTTACACCAGATAAAGTCGACTTTAAAAAAACGACTGGGGATCCCTGGTGGCTCAGCAGTTTAGTGCCTGCCTTCGACCCAGGGTATGATCCTGGAGTCCTGGGATCAAGTCCCACATCAGGCTTCCTGCATGGAGCCTACTTCTCTCTCTGCCTGTGTCTCTGTCTCTCTCTCTGTGTCTCTCATGAATAAATAAATAAAATCTTTAAAATAAATAAATAAATAAATAAATAAATAAATAAATAAAATGACTGTAAAAAAATAAATTAAAATAAAACAACGACTATAATAAGAGACAAAGATGCTATCTAATCATTAAGGGGACAATCCAACAAGAGTATGTAACAATTACAAGTACTTATGCATCCAACATGGGAGCACCCAAATACATAAAACAGTTAATAACAAATATAAAGGAATGAATCATTAGCTATATAATGATAATAAGGGACCTCAACACCCCATTTACATCAATGGAAATATCGTCTAAACAAAAAATCAACCAAAAACCAGTGGCATTGAATGGCACACTGGACTAGATAGATTTAATAGATACATTCAGAACACTCCATCCTAAAACAGCTGAATACACATTCTTTTCAGGTGCACATGGAACATTCCTCAGGATAGAACACAAATTAAGTCACAAAATAAGTCTCAACAATTCCTAAATATTGAAGTTATACCCTACATCTTTTCTGACCACAACACAATGAAATTATAAATCAACCATGAGAAAAAAAAATCTGGAAACACCAGAAATATATGGAAGTTAAATAGTAAGCTCCTAAACAATGAATTGGTCAACCAAAAATCAAAAAGGAAATTAAAAAAATATGTGAAGGCAAATGAAAATTTTAAAAAATCCACAATAGTCCAAAATATTTGGGACTTGGCAAAAGGTGTTCTGAGTGGGAGGTTATAGCAACACAGGCCTACCTGAAGAAGCAAGAAAAATCTCAAATAAACATACTAACTTTACACCTAACGGAGCTAGAGAAAGAAGAGCAAACAGAACCCAAAATCAGTAAAAGGAAGTAAATAATAAATATTAGAGCAGAAGTTAATGAAATAGGAACCAAACAGTAGAAGAGGTTAATGAAATCAGGAGCCAGTTCTTTGAAAAACTCAACAAAATTGATAAACCTTTAGTCAGACTGAAAGAAAGAAAGAAGAAAAGAAAGAAAGAAAGAAAGAAAGAAAGAAAGAAAGAAAGAAAGAAAGAAAGAAAGAAGAAAGAAAGAAAGAACTCAAGCAAAATCAGAAATTAAAGGGGAGAAATAACAACAGACACCAAAGAAATATAAAGAATTATAAGAGAATATCGCAAACAATTATATGCCAACAAACTGAACAACCTAGAAGAAATGGATAAATCCCTAGAAATATAACCTACCAAAATTGAAGCAGGAAGAAGTAGAAAATTTGAACACACTAATAACTAGGAAAGAAATTAAATCAGTAATCAAAAAACTCCCAACAAACAAAAGTCCAGGACCAGACAGCTTCACAGATGAATCCTACCAAATATTTAAATAATACCTGAAGAATACTTATTCTTCTCAAACTATTTCAAAAAATAGAAAAGGAAGGAAAACTTCCAAATTCATTCTATGAGGCCAGCATTACTCTGATACCAAAATCAGATAAAGACACAACAAAAGAGAGATATAGGCTAATATCTGATGAACATAAATATAAAAATCCTCAATAAAATACTGGCAAAGTGAATGCAACAATACATTTTAAAAAATCACTCACCATGATCAAGTGGGATTTATTTTGGGGATGTAAGGGTGGTTCAATATTTGCATATCAATCAACATGATATATCACATCCTAAGAGAAAGAATTAAAAACATATGATCATTTCAAGAGATGCAGAAAAACATCTTCCTACTCTCACAAACTACCATATCTATTCATGATAAAAAACTATCAAGAAAATAGGTTTAAAGGGAACATACTTCAACATAGTAAAGGTAATATACGAAAAATACACTGCTATGATCATATTCACTGGTGAAACTTCAGAGCTTTTCCCCTAAGATGGGGAACAAGACAAAGATGTCCACTCTTACCCACCATTTGCTTCAACGTGGATGGAACTGGAGGGTATTATGCTGAGTGAAGTAAGTCAATCGGAGAAGGACAAACATTATATGGTGTCATTCATTTGGGGAATATAAATAATAGTGAAAGGGAATATAAGGGAAGGGAGAAGAAATGTGTGGGAAATAGCAGAAAGGGAGACAGAACATAAAGACTCCTGACTCTGGGAAACGAACTAGGGTTGGTGGAAGGGGAGGAGGGCAGGGGGTGGGGGTGAGTGGGTGATGGGCACTGAGGGGGACACTTGATGGGATGAGCACTGGGTGTTATTCTGTATGTTGGTAAATTGAACACCAATAAAAAATTAATTTGTTAAAAAAAAAAGATGTCCACTCTTACCACTTTCATTCAACATAGTACTGGAAGTCCTAGCCACAACAACCAGACAACAAAAAGAAATAAAAGGCATCCAAATTGGTAAGGAAGAAATAAAGTTCCATTATTTGCAGATAACATGATACCATATATACAAAACCCTGAAGACTCTACCAAAAATTATTAGAACTGAGTGGTTTAACTTTCTTTCCTTTTTTCCCCCATGTTCACCTATTTCACTTATTAAATTCCACATATGAGTGAAATTTTATGGTATTTGTCTTTCTCTGATTGACTTATTTTACTTAGCATAATATATTCTAGCTCCATGTACAGTGTTGCAAATGTCAAGATTTCATTCTTTCTGATGGCTGGATAATATTCCATTCTGAATATATGCTACAATATCTTTATCCATTCATCAGTCAATGGACATTTGGGCTCTTTCCATAATTTGGCTATTGATAATGCTGTTATAAACATTGGGATGCATGTGTCCCTTCAAATTAGTATTTTTGTATCCATCAGGTAAATACCTAGTAGTGCAATTGCTGTATCGTAGGTAGTTCTATTTTTAACTTTTTTGAAGGATCTCCATACTGTTTTCCAGAGTGGCTGCACTAGTTTGCATTCCCACCAACAGTGTAACCTTATAGCAGACTCTTAAAGAGAACAAACTGAGGGTTGCTGGAGGAGAGGTGGGCAGGGGGATGGATTAAATGGGTGATGGGTATTAATGAGGACACTTGTGATGAGCCCTGGGTGTTGTATGTAAGTGAATCACTAAATTTTACTCCTGAAACTAATATTACACTTTACGTTAACTAACTGGTACTTAAATAAAAACTTGAAATAAACAAAAAAGAACTGATCAATGAATTCAGTAAGGCCACAAAATACAAAATCAATGTACAGAAATCCACTGCATTTCTATACACTATAATTAACCATCAGAAATAGAAATTAAGAAAACAATCCTATTTATAATTATACCAAAACCAATAAAATACCTAAGGAATAAACATAACCAAGGAAGTTAAAGATCTTATAAAAACTATAAAACATTGATGAAAGAAATTGAAGAGGACACAAAAAAATGGAAAGACATTTCATTATCATGGATTGGAAGAAGAAATATTGTTAAAATGTCTGTACTACCCAAAGCAATCTACACATTTAATGTAATCCTTATCAAAATACCAACAGCATTTTTCACAGATCTAGAATAAACAATCCTAAAATTTGTATGGAACCACAAAAGACCCTGAATAGACAAGCCAACCTTGAAAAAGAAAAACAAAACGGAGGTATCACAATCCCTGACTTTAAAGATATTACAAAGTTGTAGTAATGAAAACAGTATGGTAATGGCACACATACAAAAAATAGACACAAAGATTAACAGAACAGAACAGAGAGCCCAGAAATAAAGCCACATTTTTTTTAATGTTTTATTTATTTATGATAGTCACACAGAGAGAGAGAGAGAGAGAGAGAGGCAGAGACACAGGCAGAGGGAGAAGCAGGCTCCATGCACCGGGAGCCCGACGTGGGATTCGATCCCAGGTCTCCAGGATCACGCCCTGGGCCAAAGGCAAGTGCTAAACTGCTGTGCCACCCAGGGATCCCTAAAGCCACAATTATATGGTCAATTAAACTTTCACAAAACAGGAAAAAATATCCAATAGGAAAAAAACTGTCTCTTCAACAAATGGTGTTGGGAAAAGTGGACAGCTACATGGAAAAGAAAAAAAAAATTGGACCCCTTTCTTACACCATAGACAAAAATAAATTCAAAAGGGACTAAAGACCTAAGTGTGAGACCTGAAACCATAAAAATACTAGAAGAGAGCATAGGTAGTAATTTTTCTGGCATAGGCCATAATAATGTCTTTCTAGATATGTCTCCTGATGTAAGGAAAACAAAAGAAAAAACAAACAATTGGGACTATGTCAAAATAAAAAGCTTCTGCACAGCAAAGGAAACAACCAACAAAACTAAAAGACAATCTACTGAATGGGAGAAGATATTGGCAAATGTCATAATCTGATAAACGACTAGTATACAAAATATATAAAGAACTTATACTTCACCACCCCAAAACCAAATAATTCAATTAAAAAATGAACAGAAGACATGAAAAGACATTTCTCGAAAGATAAATAGATGTCCAGCAGACAGATGAAAAGACACTGAACATCACTCACCATCAGGGCAATGCAAACCGAAACTATAGTGAAACATCACCTCAAAACAGTCAGAATAGCTAAAATTAGAAATAGACGAAATAACAAGTGTTGGCAAAGATATGGAGAAAAAGGAACCCCTCATGCACTGTTGGTGGGAATGCAAACTGGTGCAGCCACTGCTGAAAACAGTATGAAGGTTCCTCAGAAAGTTAAAAGTAGAACCACTTTTCTACTTTTAGAATCACACTAACAAATCACACACACACACCAAATACACCAGTAGTGTATTTGGATAAATACCCAGCAATCACAGTACTGGGTATTTATCCAAAAAAGTACAAAAACACAAATTCAAAGGGATACCTGGACCTCTATATTTTTAGGAGCATTGTTTATAATAGCCAAATTACAGAAACTGCCTAAGTGTCCAAGTGTCATCGGTAGATGAATGGATAAAGAATATGTGTTATATACATGCAATGGAATATTATTCGAGCACAAAAAAAAGAATGAAATTTTGCTATTTGCAACAACATAGATGCAGCTAGAGAGTATAATGCTAAGTGCAGTAAGCCAGTCAGAGAAAGGCACATACCATATGATTTCACTCGCATGTGGAAATTAAGAAACAAAAAAAGGAGAAAAAAAAGAGATAATCCAGAAAGCTGACTCTTAACTGTAGGGAACAAAAATCCAGAGGGCAGGAAGATGGAGAGATGGGTGAAATAGGTGAAGGTGATTAAGAATACACGTATCATGATGATCACTTAGTAATATATGAAATTGTTAAATCACTATATTGTACACCTGAAATGAATATAACACTATGTTAACTATACTGGAATTAAAATTATAAACAAATAAATAAATTATGGGTAAAAAATTAAAATAAAGTAAATAAATAAAATTCTCCCACAAAGAAATCTCCAAGCCCAGTTAACTTTAGCTGGAAATTTTTCCAAACATGTATGGGAAAAGTAACTCCAACCTTATATAAATTCTACAAAGAAGAAGTACTCTTCTCACCCAGTTTTATAAGGCCAGTATCAACTAAATGCCAAAATTTGATAAGGTCATCACAAGAAGGAAAGATTACAGCTCACTCTTTTCATAAAGATATTCGTAAAATCTGGAAGCAAGTATTAGCCAATTAAATGCAGCAATTAAAATGCCTCGTTAATACATTACAGACATTTGGCTTTGTTTCAGGAATGCAGGTTGGTTTAACATTAGAAACTCAGTGTTAACTCACCACATCAGCAAAATAAACGAGAAAAACTATATCATTACCTTAAACAGGAAGAAAAAGTATTTGATAAAATTCAACTCTCATGTGCGATAAACATAAAATCTTAGCAGACCAAGAGTGGAAGGAAACAGCTTTAATTCGATAAAGGGCATTTAAAAACCCTCACAGCAAACATCATATTTGAAAGCATTCCCCCGGATCAGGAGAGAGGTAAAAGGACCCAGTATCATGATTTCTATTCAACATTTTATGGGTTAGCTCAACTGGTACAATAAGGCAAGAAACATAAATAAATGTTATTATGATAAGAAAAGAACAAATAAAACCATCCTTATTTATACATGGCATGACTTTGTCATCTGGTTTCCAGTCATATTCTGAGACAAGAGGTTGTAATGAAGGCAGAATTTATATTTGTAAAGCTTTCCTGTGTGAGGTAGCAATTGTCTATTATTTGTAAGTGAAAAGGTATATATTTTATACCTGGGCTCCATCCCAGGACCCTGAGGTTGAAGTCAGGAGCTTAACAGGCTGAGCCCCCCCCCCCCAGGCGCCCCCCAAATATCTTTTTTAAAGTAAACTTTAAAGTTCAGCTTATATACATAGTTGTTTCTTTTTTGAATTTTTACATAAAAAAATTTAAAATTTTGGACTAGTTTCTCTCCGTTATAAGTGGCTGAGGTCAGAGAACTGGGAGGTACTCTCACTCCCTTGGTCTTGCTGCACTCTGCATTCTTGTAGTGGATATAGTTGTAATTTTCCATATCCAACTTCTCTAGTGATCTTCCAAAAACAAATCAGATCATTACCCTTCTGCTTACTGCTTAAAATTTTTCAGAGGATCCAGTGCTTCCTATCCCAATGCCTGTAAAGGCCTCAGTAAGTAAACCTCCCTCATCTTTGAAGCCTTTTCTCTCTCCACTCTCCACAATCCTCAGGACCTTTCTGCATTCCAGTTACACCAAATTGAAAGCACAACAACATATTCTGCTTCGTTGTAACTTCACACCTTTGAACTTACTATTTCCTCTAATTGGAGTCCCCTCTAAACCTCTGCCTCCTTGATAAAGAGCTGCTCATCATTCAAAACATGGCACAGGTCTCATTTACTCTTCAAAGACTTTCTCATCCCCAGGTATATTTACTATGTCTCTCCTCTGTTTCCCTATAGCATTTTGAACATTGTGTTAACATTTTCAGTTTACTTTTCTCTCTCCTGCACCGGGCTGTGCATATCTTGAGGGAAGAAGGGAGTATTATTATTCTTCTTAGCACCTAACTCAGTGCTCGATATTTAGCCAGCAATAATAAAAAAAAAAATGACAACCAAGAAACCCAAAGGTGCCCTTCTTATGTCCAAATTATTGCAAGTGTCTATATTAGCACAGTCTAACTTAATGATGTTGAAGGTTGAGGTTAGAGTTTGGTGTCCAAAGCAAGCTGCTAACAGCTTCCTTCTACAGGATTCTCCCTAATAAATTATACACACCAAGAGAGGAGCTAAATGGAGAAAAGAAACTGTTTTATAACCACCAGCAGATGACTTTCTAGTAAAATCTGATAAGATAATGTAATGAGAAACAAAAGATACTATCTAAACTGGCTCCCTTTCTCTGAAGTCCCAAAATCTTCCTAAACCCTCCCCCTTCAAGGTTTAGCGTATTCCTGAGAGCCCATGCATCTCTCAAGAAATCCTATGATAATTAAAAGGACTGGTGAGTGTCCCTGGATTTACCTCTCTTCATCATGAACTTGTCCAAGTCAGAGAGTCCTGTTTGTGGGAGAAGTCTCCTAAATTTAATAAGACCTTTAATAAGACCTAAGACCTACAGAATAGTTGGAGGTTGGAGTTTGAGATAGGAGCTACTGAGCTTCAAGTCACAAGATTTATAAGATTATGATACTTTATTCCTCTTCAACTTTACAAACAGAAGTAATCCTTATTGTCTTAACTCTAATTTCCATAGATTTTTAAACGTTTAAATGGTAGGCCTGATTTGTTCAACACATTTTGAGTATTTTATCTTCAGAACTTCAAGAAACAGTTTTATGTATATATCTTTTCTAATTTTTACAACATCTTTTGAAATAAGAGATGATGGCATCATTATGCAGATGTTAAAACTGGGTGGGAGATAAAACGTCATGATTTATTTTTCTACCAAGTAGAGCCAACCCCCCCCCGGGTAGGCAAGTAAGGAGAGATTAAGGACAGCCACCTTTCTGAAGTCATGTATGTGCATTTGTCTGGAGCATCTTTTTTACTTCTTTTAGAAGAGATATATGAGGGCAGGTCTTCCATCTGCTTCCTGCTCACTGAAACACATAGCCAAAAAGCAGAATTGACTATAGAGATGGGATGATTTGATGTCCAAATTTGTCTTATCCCACATCATTCAAGTTCCTTGAGGCCCCCTTTTTTCCCTTAAACTATTGATTTCTTGTATGTTTTTTTCTGGTATATAGATGCTGAAAAGTCTCTGCTGGCTTCTAATGTTCTGATTTCATTCAGTGAGGGTTTCATGTGTTACCTTATCTCAAGAAAGTATATTTCTATTTCTGCTCACTTGCAATGAGAAAACCTTTGGTTTGCAAAACATTTAAATCCATGAAAAAAGAATGGCAGCTTTTTCTACAGATGCTGTTACAAAGGACCTAAATTACACGTGTGTGCGTGTTTAAGATGATCTTTTTTAATTAAGTGTTTTGCCCTCCGAGCACTACTTAGCCAAGAAGAGGCCAGTTCTAGTCCTGAACTCATCCTTAAAGAGCTAAGCTTAATTACTTTATAATTGTGTGGGAAAACCCAAGCAGAGTTTATCGTTTCCTCTTGCAGAAACAGCAGGGTGATGCTAAGTCTCTGCAGGGTGCATTGCAGATCACAAATTTTCTTCAAATTGTTCAGCAAATTGTGGTAAGAGAAAGAGAGACAGACAACTATACTGTGCACTGGAGTTAAAAATGTTTTTATTTTACTTGTTTTTATACATATGCATTGTCTTCTTTTAAATTTTCTTGGGCATTTTAATAGAAATGTTAGAGCAATACAGCAAAAGACCTTAGGACTTTAGAGGTATTTGTCTCTGGGCAAAATCCCCAGGAGCTACAAGATATTGGCTTTCTCATGTAATTTGGATTTTAAAACATGGTTTATAGGGAAACTCACTAAGACAAAACATCTCATTAACAGGGCATCCAATGAGACTGAATTATGGTTTCCTATTATAGATATGAATACAGATTGATTCAATTGCCAATTTGAAGATTCATGGTATTATTATTTCTGCTGTTAAATTTAACTTGGCTCAATTAGGTCCCAAAAGTTGTATCCCAAAGAATATAAGTACAGTCAGCTATGAAACCCATATTTTTAATTCTATTTAGAAAAATATTTTATTTTTTTAATAATAAATTTATTTTTTATTGGTGTTCAATTTGCCAACATACAGAATAACACCCAGTGCTCATCCCGTCAAGTGCCCCCCTCAGTGCCCGTCACCCATTCACCCCTACTCCCCCCCTCCCCTTCCACCACCCCTAGTTCGTTTCCCAGAGTTAGGAGTCTTCATGTTCTGTCTCCCTTTCTGATATTTCCTACCCATTTCTTCTCCCTTCCCTTCTATTCCCTTTCACTATTATTTATATTCCCCAAATGAATGAGACCATATATTTTATAAAACTTTCCTATGTGCAGGAATCTGGATGTGTTCTATCAGTGGTACACATTATTTTCCCTTTCACTTATTTTAATTTATACCATCCATTACATCCCCTTGTTATCTACATCCACCTTCTTCCATTTCTCAACCATTAATATTCAAGCAATATTTATTGAGTACATAATAAATACTAACATTTGAAGACATTCGTTTACTCACTTAATAATGACCAAGAAGCAACAAGTAATATTATCCTCATTTTATTTTATTTTTTAAAGATTAATTTATTTATTTTAGAGAGAGTGCATGGGGGGGATGAGACGGACAGAGGAAGAGGGAGAAAGAAACTCTAAGCAAACTCCATGCTGAGTGTAGAGCCCCACACAGGGCTTGATCTCACAACCCTGAGATCACAATCTGAGGCGAACCAAGAGTTGGATGCTTAACCGACTTCATCACCCTGGCGCCCTTATCCCTATTTTAAAAATGAGAACATGAGACTCAAACGCTTAAGAATATAGGATCCAAAGTAGGAAGAGGAGGGAGTCATTCTTTTTCCCAAAAATCTTCCGGTTGTCTCATATGCTCAGCTCCTTAACATTCCTCCTTAAATTGAACCATATATCTTTCTGACAAAGAATTCTTTCTCAGGTACCTTCTCCCAACACCTGAAATCTGGTTATTATTTTTAAAATTTGCCTTCTCCTATCTCATTCTTTTTATATCCCTACCCATAAGGCAAAATTAAATCTATCATATTGATCCACTCAGGCACACTCTATTTTTTGTTTTTTTCTGAAGTGCATAACATTTGGGGTAGCTCTCATTAAGAAAATGTTTTATTCTTCCACAATATGTGCCATGGGGTTTACTGTGTGCATGTGTGTGTGTGTGTGTGTGTGCACGTGCATAATAAAGATTGCAATTTCTGTGGAAATAATATGTGGAACAGGTATATTTAATGTGAAAACAAGTTTATATTTTACATATCCCAGCAATTTCTTCTGTTGCTGTTTTCATCTAGGTCTTCATAATACAGTACCCAGGTTACTGAAATAGTGTTCTGATTGATTCTATCACCTCCAGTGCTTCTCACTTCCAAGGCAGACCACTTGAGACTAGTTGATTAATTTTCCTGAAATACAACTCTAGTATCATACCTCTCCAGTTCAGATACTTTTTGAAGGCTCCAAACTGGTTACTGGATAAATTTCTAAATCAATATCTTGTCTTTCAATAACCTATACATTTAGGCTCCAACTTTCTTTTTAAGCCTCATTTTGTACCACTTTTCTTGATATACTATATGCTTCAATCACATTCATCTAGTTGATTTTTCCATAAGTGCAAAATAATAGTAAGCATGTTGGGGCATCTGGATGGCTCAGTCTCCTAAGCATCTACCTTTGGCTCAGGTCATGATTCCAGGGTTCTGGGATCGAGTGTCACTCACATCAGGCTCTCTCTTCTCCCTCTCCCCCTGCTTGTGAGGTTTCTCTCTCTCTCTCTCTTTCTCTCTCTCTCTTTCAAATAAATAAATGAAATCTTAAAAATAATATTAAAAATACTAAGAATGTTAATACCATTCACATTTTAGAAATATCCTGAACACTCAGCCCTTGATAAATTTCTCACATCTTGACCACACTCATCCAGTTAAAGGAGTAAATTGTGGGTGAAGTCTACTATTCCTATCTAGAAAAGACCTTTCCCACCCTCAATATTCACAGCATGGTCTGCACCACTTATATAAAATTTGCAACTTTCTGTTCTGTGTTGTTGATATCTTATTTCCATATTACAAATAGAAGGAAAAATGCAGGTCTGAATTTTTTTTACTCCAAAGATTCTAGTAAAGTTCCATATTCTTTAATATCTATTTCCCTGAAAATTGCCATATGCAATAGGGCATTTGCCCCCTTAGATAAACAAAACAATACTGAAATTCCCAAATTATGAAATCTTTGAGGAAAGGAACTATAATCTTTTACATATACACATTCCTTGTGACAAATAATAGATGTTTGCATAACACTCTGATTCTTCTCTATACTATATCACTTATTACACTGTAATGTAATTAGTTTAATGTGTTTGTGTTTCTCCTTTTCGTTATCCCTATGAATTCTCAAAAGTAGAAACTATATATTATTTAGTTTTATATCTCCATATTCAAAAGAAAGACAGCTCCTATTTTCTGCTTAAATAAGCATTTGGATTAGAAAGTTAATAAAGAAATTATTAACGGCATTTTGATCAAATGCAACTAGATATGCAGAAGTCATCATAAAACATTAAAACTAATTATTAATTAAAATCTCAGAGAAATTAGCTTAATCATAATGCTTAGCTTTATAAAATGTTCTCAAAAACACATCTGAAAATAACCAAAATATCAATTTTAACCTTTCCAGGCAAGTACTTATCCTAAAAATAAGATAGAGAATCAGTTTAGTGAAAAGTCATTATTTTACAGAATGCAGCAGGATATTTTCCCAGTAGAATAACCCCAATTATTACCAAAAGATTTCAAGAGCTGAAATCAGAATAGAATACTCTTGGAAAAGTGTGATACCATTTTAGGAACTAGAACAGGAGCCCTGAATTTAGAGCCAGGAGGTCTGGATTGGAGATTTCCTCTTGCAGTAGCAAGCTCTTTAGTCTTAAAAAGCCACTTCTCTTTTCTGAGACTGTTTTCTTGTCTATAAAATGAGGCAATTTACTTATGTCATATTTTTGAGTTATGCATTTCTATTATTTCAGATATAACTGTCACAATCTCTACTTTAGAAATTATATATTAACTTTCAAGTAGAGAGCTACTATAAGATGATTCTTGGAGCCAATTGACTTATTCATGAAATATCTCCTGAGGGTTAATAATTTATTCTGTTTTCTTTCATCGATTGACTATTTTTTCCCCACTCTCTATTCTGTTGGGTTTTGTGTGCTTTGTTATTTGTTTGGAATAAATATAAATGTGTATAAATAGAACAATGTAAAACTCCCTCCTGCATTTTGAGGCCCTAGTATGCTTTGCATCTGAAACTATGAAAAATACATAGAAAGAAGGGAAGATTTTTGTTGCCAACCCAAGCTATTGAATTTCCTGTTTAGCAATAGCAGGTTTGATTTGTTTCTGAATAGGCAATAAACAGGTCTAACCCAATAGGCAGCTTTGGAGCAAAAAAATTGCCCATTATAAGAGTCAACTATTGAGCAAAAATTTCAAGCCCTAGTCCTCTCACTTGATTCAATCATTTACTGGGAACTCCCCAAAAGAATGTGTCCTTGACTTGAATGGTGACCATGGCTGTGGTTGAAAGCTCTACATTCAGAGGTTCAGACTCACAACTGACAACAAATTCTGTCTTTGGGGGAGATCTGGGCCATGAGCCACTAGCATTCCATAGCTGCCAAGTCAATAAGCAGAAAGGAAGGAAGCTCTCTACCCATCTGTGGGGCAAATTCAACTAGCAGAGAGAGCTCTAGCATTAGGCAAATCAGAGTACACATACTTCTAGCATACAGTTGCTGCATTATATCAGGTATGTTGCCTAGTATTTCTGAGTATTATTTTCCGTATATATAATGTGAAAATAATAGTAATTTCCTTATAATTATCTGTTAAATAAATGAGTAAGACTGTTGTATAGATTAAATGAGATAATGTCTGGAAAGGGCTTAATAGAGTGTTTTAGTATATAATGAACGTTCAGTAGACACATTGAAGTAACAAATTGCCCTAATTTTTGATTTGCAAGAGTTAAGAGACTCTAGTCTCTAGTTTTGATAGAATATCTTAAGGAATTCCTTTTTTCCTGGATATTTTATACACAAAAATGGGACCATAACAACACACATTACCCTTTCTATTTGGAAAAACTCAATTTCCTTCTTTGTAAGGAAATTGTAAGATCTATCCATTGTGATGTGTTAAATAACCAGCATAGTAAGTTGTGATGGAAAGTTCTGGCATCTTAATTCTAAGTGTACCCTTTGAACACAAGCCAATATCTTGATATTATTCCATTTGTATTTCTTTCTGAATAATTTCCTTGGTTAAGCGATTCTGCTGAAATCCTACTTGAATCGGCTCTCTTTTCTGGAAATTTGCCATCTAAGTACTCACTCACAATGTTTGGCAGACTCTCCTTTTTCACTGATTTACCATTACAAAGCCATTTTGGTTCATTATTATAATTTTCATTTCAACTAAAATTGATCCTTTAGTTTAAAGCCATTAAATTCACTACAGCAATTATTTTTCATTCTTGGCACCTATTGTTCTATACTATTACTAATACTCAAAGCTATGATGATGATAATGATAACAAATTTATCATAGTTCTATATCATATATCCATATGATATTCCATATCACTTTAGTTTGGGACATATTCGTTGTTAATAACTAAGTGACTAAAGTAATCTTGAGATGTTGTTCTTTATTTTGAATACAAATATTTGTTGTTCTTTATTTTTTAATTATTTCTTTGGAAGTTATTCCCAGATTGAGAGTGCTGGGTCAGAAAATAACATATTCAAGGGATCCCTGGGTTGCTCAGCAGTTTAGCACCTGCCTTTGGCCCAGGGCGTGATCCTGGAGTCCCGGGATGGAGTCCCACATCAGGCTCCTTGTATGGAGCCTGCTTCTCTCTCTCTGTCTCTCATGAATAAATAAATAAAATCTTTAAAAATAAAGAAAACATATTCAAGACTGGGCATTTATTGCCAAATTAGTTTCCAAATATATTATTTTAACTGACAGTGCAAATAGCAATGAATACATATATTTATTCCCCTGAAGTGCTGCCAATATTCTAAGGTATGGAAAGGTAAGCAGCAGCATAGCTACTGGCACCCATGTTTCTTGATTTTGTCATGTACTGTTTTCAGCACAGTGTAGCATATAAGCAAAAAGTATATATTAATAGAGTAGATACACCTGCATATTTTACCATGTGATCTAACTTCCAATAATCCTCACCCCCACACACATATATACATACAATTCGCTAGTACAAATTAGAAGTTGAATATTGATTTTCTCTTAATTTTCAGGCATATATTTACATAAAATCAGTTTTGGTCCATGGTGGTTAACTGAGCATAGGCTCAGGACCTTACTCCCAGGTCTCCCATTTACTAGATGTGTGACAACACACAGATCATTTAATATCTCTCTGTGTTTCTGTTCTGAAAAAATGAAAATGACAATGATATCTACTTAATAGTATTATAAAATTTAAATGAGTTAATGTAAGAAAAATCATAGCTCCTAATATATAGTCAACTATCAACACATGTTAGCTATATCTTTAAAGTTTAATACCTATTGTGCAGGTACATACTTAAAAGGGTTTGTCTAAAATGATTATGCCATTTATGTTTATTTTTAACAGATGTTTTACATTAGGAAGATCAGGGAAAGCAAATAGGTCTCATCAATGTGAATTGATTGGTAATAGCTTGCTGGAACATTGGGCTAAAAAGAATTTTGTGTCCATGCCTGTGACTAGATAGAAAGAGGGTCGTTCTTGATTAGTGGTGTCTGCCGAGGTACAGAAAAGACAACTGGAAGTGTTTGTGTCAGATATTTGATATATTTGCTACAGACAAAACATAAATAATCAAATATTTATATCTAAGTCATTTTATTGGTTCTGTGTAGACACAGAATGAAAATCATTTTATTGGCTCTGTATATACATAAACTATAATAATTTAGCATCTCTCAGTTATTAGAGAGAGGATCTGAAGCAGAAATTGAATTTACAGTGAAGGACCCCATCTTTCAATAAATCACTTTGATTACATAAGTTTTCTTTTAAGGAAAAGCATGTTTTCTACTATTTGCATTCAACTATAGAGAAGCAAAAAAAAAAAAGATATTCTAGTTCTCAAAGATTTAAGCTCAAAATAATGCATATGTGGCTTCTTAATAATAAATCTTTGTTTCCTACCTACTACACTATGTTATTATAGGAAGAGAAAACAGTTCCTACTGTGCTGCCATCTGTCTCCCCAGCTAGTCTAAGAGGAGTTCATACAGAAGAATCAAATCTTATTCATTTGTGTGTCTAATACTTGGTCTAGAGTCAATGTTCAGTCAATGTTTGTTGAATAAATGAGTATCTTCTAGGTCTCAGGCACATTGGTAGTAGGATTCAAGATGAATGAGAGGACCCCTGGGTGATGGCAGATGCTTCCATTGCCAGAACACAGTAGTACTCTCAGTGGTTATCATAGCTGATGGGAATTTCTCAAGCTCCACAAGCAGAAGGACGTAGAAGCATAATGGTTAGACACTGCCTTAGCCCCTTTGCAAAAGTCATCTCTGGCACCTATAACCCGTGGCAAGAATTTTAAGGCAAGTTTTTTCAGAACTCATCAGTGAAATTCTTGAAATGTTCTTGCTAAGAGTTCCAAATTATTTTCAAATTTCTAATTCCAATAAGTGGTCTCTTTTCATTTATTTTTATACTCTGAGATATCCGGCAGTAATCATCACTTCCTGTTATTGGAAATACTTTCTTTACTAGATTTCCATCACATCATGCTATCATAATTTTTTCTCTCTCTTTTTGCTTCTTTTCAATCTATTCCATTTATCTTTCAACTTGTTGCTATTCCCTGGGAGGTGTACTATTGGCTCTTTTCTCTTTTCCATGTATACTCTTATTTCAAATCACCTACTTATCTAAACTCAGCTATAATCTTTATGTTGGTTATTGTTTGAAGTGACATTTTATGCTCTAATTCTTGAAATTTGGACTTAAATTTGAATTCCCCTCTGGACATCTTTCTCTAGATTATCTCCAGGGCCCTCAACTTTAACCTATCTAAAACCATAATTACGATTTCCCCTGCCAAAAGTTTTCTTACCCACTTATTTCTTATGTAAAAAAAAATGATTATAAGTTTTGGTGAGTTACAAGTTCTATGAGAACGCCTATGACAAAGCTTTTCTCTTCCTCAGTCAACATATCTAATTATTTGTTAAGTTCTTTTGAGTCCAACTTTTCCAGTGTATTGTCAACCCTGTCCTTTCTATTCCCACTATCCTCGTCCTGGATGAAGTCTCCATTGTCCTCTATATTACTATAATAGCGCCCTTATTTATTTCCCTGAGTATAAAGTCTCCTCTCTATCTATACTGATACTAGAGTCGTGTGTCTTTAAAAATAAGTCAGTAACTATCATCCTCCATTCCATTTACTTTAGAGAAAAATCCACTGCCTTTGCATGGAATTTTCCAATCCCAATAATGTCTTTTGCAATATTCCAAATATATCAATGCTTTTATGGAGCAGAAATGGACTAAATGCTCCACTTAAAATAACAAAGACTGCCAAACTGAATGAAAATGCAAAACCTAGACACAAAAGGCACATCTAAAATGCAAAAATACAAAATGATTAAAAGTACAAGAAAGAAAAAGAAATACCAAACCAAACAAGACAGAACAAAAAACCAAAGAAGTTTATATTAGTGCCTGGTAAGTTGTATGAGCTCCATAAATATCGATTTTATTGAGAAACCTATCCAATGTTCTATAATGATGACAGGAACAGGATTATAACCCTGGCAACCCAAAGTCCATATGCTCTTAACTATTACACAGAGCAGCACAGGCACAGAATAAACGTTGTTAACAAGAAAGGGAATAGAAAAGAAATACAGCAAAATGCAAAATTCCTACCTATCAAAGGTACCATAAAGAAAATTAAAGGAAAGCTATACTTACAAAGAAATTATACTTTAATCTGATCTAGTCTCTAGATAGAACTATTAGTTTACAGGTATTATAAACTCAGAACATGTTCAGTGATGCCAGAGATGCAATCAGCAAAATACAAAGCTGTGGGTTTTTGGAATCCATCTCTGCCTTTACTGTAAGGCCATGATAGCCATGGGCTGTTCTCCATAAATTACTATGATAGACTTCTTCCTAGAGGAATTCTTTTATCTGTAGATTTCGTGCTAGGTATCCCCAAAAGACTTGAGGCTGACTGTCAGTCTAAGATGCTTCCACCCGATTTAGATCATGATCTAAAAGTTCTCAGTTTTCCCTGATTCCTTCCTACTTATTTTCTCACAATCCCCCAATTAAACACTGTTTTGGCATCTGCTTCTTGGAGGATACAGACTAACACATCTTACTTAGAAGGCCCTGTACAGCATGGCCTCTTCATCTCCACCTTGCACAACACCTCCTCCGATACTCTCTTCTCCAACACTAGTCTTCTCCTGAAATTAATTCTCTTCTATCTTTTCCTACTTAATCTACTGGTCCTTCAGCTCTCAGTTTAAGAATACCATTTGCAGGGGTGCTTTCAACATATTACATGTTATAAAAGCCTCTTGATGATAAAGCACTATTGCATTTCAAATTTTTAAAAATATTTTATTTATTTATTCATGAGAGACACACAGAGAGAGGCAGAGACACAGGCAGAGGGAGAAGCAGGCTCCATGCAGGGAGCCCAATCTGAGACTCGATCCCAGGACCCCGGGATCACATCCTGAGCCAAAGGCAGACGTTCAACCACTGAGCCACCCAGGCGCCCCTGCATTTCAAATTTTATATTTATTTTGTGACCATTATGTTCATTATTCTCTGCCTTGCAAGACTACAAGCTAAGTAAATAAATGGTTGCATGAGCAAACTATTCACTCATCACTGTATTCCCATCATATTGTAAAGTGCCTGGCATATAATAAGTGCTCAATAAATCTATGCCAAATAAAACAATGAAAATTAGCTGTATAGAAATCCCCACTTTTATTGACAGCAAATCACACTAGAGTCCAGCAAAATATTTGGCTGCTTATATCTCGTCTTTCCCCTCACCTGCCTGGGGCTAACCTTATTTATTCTTTTGATCTCAGCACAGTTATCTTCTCCTCAGAAGAGCCTTCAATGAAGATTGCCACCACCAGATAGAAGACTCTACATTATATCCTCTAATGGTCCAGATAGTCTTCCTTCACATATTTTATCACATCTTTTAAATTTTTACATTAGTTTATATAGTTATTTAATTGCATAAAGATAAATTGATTAAATAATCTACCTTCAGTAGATTCTAAGTTCTATAAGGATATAAATATCCACAATATATATGGATATTACATATATTACATATGTACACATATTACATATACCCATATGTATTACATATATCCATATATATCCAGAAATATATGTAATATGTATATAATATATACATATTACAGTTAAATGAATTAAGAAGATTTCTCTTCGGTTAAGAAGGCAGCTTTAGGTGCTCGCTTCAGTAGCACATATACTAAAATTGGAATGATACAGAGAAGATTAGCATGGCCCCTGCGCAAGGATGACACGCAAATTCGTGAAGCGTTCCATATTTAAAAAAAAAAAAAAAGAAGGCAGCTTTAGGAAGGAATATTTGGACCAGTTTAGAATAAAGGGGGCAACTGTTACCTAAGCAAATCATCTAAGCCAGTCCTGGGATAAAAATGGGGTGACAGATATGTTACACAGATCACTATTATATTCATAAAGATGAAAAGAAATAGGAACACCTAGGTGGCTCAGTCTGTTGTGTCTGTCTTTGGCTCAGGTCATGATCCCAGGGTCCTGGGATCAAGCCCCGGATCTGAGCTCCCTGCTCTATGGGGAGTCTGCTTCTTTCTCTCTCTCGCTCTGCACCTCCCCCTTGCTCATGCATTCTCTCTCTTTCTATCTCAATCAATCAATCAATCAATCAGTCAATCAATCACTTTAGAAAACAAGATGAAAAGAGAATAAAGCACATACAAAGAAATAAGTCTTGGCCAACTGATGTATAAAATGTTTGCCAGGAACACGTGGGTGGCTCAGCATTGAGCATCTACTTTTGACTCAGGTATGATCCCAGGTCCAGGGACTGAGTTCTGCATTGGGCTTCCTGTGGGGGGCCTGCTTTTCCCTCTGCCTATGTCTCTGCTTCTCTCTCTGTTTCTCTCTCTGTCTCTCATGAATAAATAAATAAAATATTTTAAAAGCAAATAAATAAAATATTTTCCAGAATTACAATGCAAATACTAGCCAAGCCCAGGGAAATAAATTTTTACATATTAGATCTATTTTATGTTAAACAGCCAGCAAAAACAAGTCCTGTTCCAGCATTTTATAGAAGACTGATTTTTGAGCATTAGAGTCTTAAGTGTGAGTTCACCTTGTTTATATATTTCTCTATTACAATATCTTAAGGAGTTATCATTTAAATTATTTACCCCAAATTATAAATAACATATACTGAATGAAACATTAATGCTGATAATAATCACCACCACTTATGGAGGACCTACCATATGTTGGAGTCCATAAAATAGGGAATTTGGATGTTCATTCACCCTTTCCCCCAAAGCTGGTACTTCCCTCACCTTTATCCAAAGGAGAGGGCCTTCATCACCTCCTGAGCTTGTGGGTATATACAGTTGCAGGGTGAGCACATAGCTTAAGTTGGAAGAGAACCAGACAAAGTCTCAGGACATAGTCAAGCATTGAATAAGTTCTGGGAGGTCTTTAGTCTAGATTCGAACTGCTAGTGAATACAAATCCACATAAAAAATTGACAGAGACAGCATCATAGACCCCGGATATAGTTTCAGCAAAGGTTGCATGGTCAGCTGTGGCAAGTTACAATTAAAGAGGGCACTTGTGATGAGCACCTGGTGTTGTATGTAAGTGATGAATCACTGAATTTTACTCCAGAAACCAATATTGCACTGTTAACTAACAAAATTTAAATTAAAAAAATAAATAAAATATTCAACAGCTATAAACTATTAGGAGCTGAAGCAATTCTGTTTCATTCCTTCTCTACCTCTATAACCATAAATATGAATCAAAATTTGTTCATTATATAGCATATAATGAAGTGCCTTACCAAAAATTACCATTAACATCTAATTTTCACCTATACCATAACACTGGAGATTATTATATAATGTATAATGCAATTTCTCTGTTTAGCAAGGCTTTATCTCACATATATCTATAAACTCTTATTCTTAGTTCACTTTAGTATGTTGTTTTTCTTCTGAACTATTATTTATAATGCTTTTCTTGTCCCTTATCATTTAAGAGGCTTTCATAGACTAAAAGCAGTACTTTGGGTACCCTTCTGAGTGAGCTGTATTGGCATTTTATAGAGGAGTACAATCCCAGAGTGAGAATACATAAAACAGATCAGAAGTCTTTGTTTATGATTCAAAGAATTAAATGATCCATCAGAGAAAGTATATAACACACACAAAAATAATTGATTGGATTTGATGGTATTTTTGTCACTTTTGCAAAATGGGACAATCTAGGTAGCCATGGGAGATATAGCTTACTACATATCCTAATGATTATTTATGGTTATTCTTGTAGAAAAAGACTAAAATTTAAGCAGAAAAAAACTGATTCAAATCCAAACTCTATCATATCTTTTTAAAGATTTTATATATTTATTTTAGAGAGACAGCAAGCACGAGTGAACATGAGCAGAGTGAGAGGCAAAGGGATAGAGAGGGAACCTCAAGCAGACTCCTCACTAAGCATGGAGCCCAATGCTGGGCTGGCCCATGACCCTGAGACCACAACCTGAGCCAAAATCATGAGTTGGGTCTCCACCAATTGATCTACCCGGGCACCTCTAAACTCTAACATTTTTAAATTTCTGAAATACATAAAATTTGGATTGACATTTTAGATATTTTTCTTCAATCATTTCTTTGGAGTATAAAATGGAATTGGAGTAAACTGGGATCCCTGGGTGGCGCAGTGGTTTGGCGCCTGCCTTTGGCCCAGGGCGCCATCCTGGAGACCCGGGATCGAGTCCCGCGTCGGGCTCCCGGTGCATGGAGCCTGCTTCTCTCTCTGCCTCTCTTCTTATCTCTTTGTGTGACTATAATAAATTAAAAAAAAAGAAAAGAAATTAAAACAAAGCAAAAAAAAGAATTGGAGTAAACTGCAGAAGCTTAAGTTCAGTTCAAAGAAGTAAACATTTCCCCAAAACTTGGGTATAATAAACTCTTGAATATTTCATAATTCCTCTTTAATTACCTACTGATTCCTACAACATATCACATCTCATAGTAAGTAATTATGCTGCTCTAAAGAAAGTCTGAAACAAAAAAGTTTGGGTTTTCTTTCTAAAACACTATCAGATATCTGACATTTTTTGGTGGTAATTTTAAACTTTTGATCATTGTTAACTAGTATAAGGTAAATTCCAGATGCATTTGGCCAGTCCTGGCATCCTGGCATATAATATCCTGCTTAAGTAATGCATGCCTTCACTTAATAACATCCAATAATCACATGCACAAATAAAAAAAGTTTAAGCTGTGTAGATCATATTTAGCAAATAGAACAAAAATAAAATGCACTTTCAAAGAGAATAACATTTCATTCTATCTCATAATACCTCATATAAAGGGAGGCTGCCACTCATCCTCCATTCCTAAACTAAAACAGAATGCCCACTGACTCTAGATGATTGTCTCCTTGGATGAGTGAATGCATTAGTGAGAAGCCTTCCAACCAGCAGAACAAATGAGTAGAAGACTAGCCCAAGTAAATTCAAAATTCTCCAATCTATAATCACAAACTACTTCTTCCATTTTAGGCCTTCCCAGGATTAAGTTAAGGTTTCCAAAGCCATAAAAAGCTAAAAATACCATTTTTTTGTAGTCTGTATCAAAATGAATACAACTATAAACCACAGACTAAGAACCTTTCCACTATACAATTAATGAAATTAAAAAAAAACAATTAATGAAATTACCTGATTAGATTTCAAAATACTGGTTGCATTGGGAATGCAATCCATTAGTGAATAAGCCTTTAAATCTTTGAGAGGATGTTATTAGAAAAAAATTCAAAGTTCATTGTTGAGTCACCGATTTCTTCAACTAGTTCTTTCTGTATTGTAATTGATAATTGAAATTTATTTGATCTTTGTAGCAAAAGGACTAGTTTTCATGAATGGTTAAGCACAGAATTAAGTATGGCCGTTGAACAGTCAATAATGTACTTGCCTATCCTCAATCAAGTAAGCACTTGATCAGCAAGAGAAACTGTTATTCACCCAAGGGTAAGTATGGTGAAAACAAATTGCAGTACCTATTGGAATAGTCATCACTTAACTTATCTGGAAGAACATGTTTTTTTTGTTTTGTTTTGTTTTGTTTTTTTTTGTTTTTTTCATTTTGTAGACATTTGGGTGAGACTGCCTAGACTTTCTCCTTAATCACTCCATAAACTTAATAAATCACTAAGCCCTATATATTTTACCTTCTAGAATCTCTCAGAATCATACCTTTTTCTCCATCCCCACAGCCACAATCTCTGGGCCATTACCATCTATTACCAGAACTATTAAAACTGTCTTTCAACTATTTTTCTGCCAATTTCTCCTTGTCCCAGTGTATGTCTACAGTTTGTCCAAGTCTACTTTGACTATGTGACTTCTCTAATCAAAAGTCCCTATTTGTACACTGTAATCTGGATCAAGTTCAAACCTCTTTACATGCCACACGGGGCTAAACATTATCTGGCCTCTGTCTTCTAATCTTACCTTCCTCCAATAACGAGAGGGGCAGAGATCTATGCCAATCAAAGGGTTTACTTTGCCCTGAGTATCTGTTTCATGGTGATTCTTCCTTCACAATACTCTCTCTATCCAGAATGTTCTCCCAACCCTGAAAATAGTACTCATTACTCTTTCTTGAGTCATCTCAGACAGAGATAACTTTTTTAAAAAAAGATTTTTTTTATTTATTCATGAGAGACACAGAGAGAGAGTCAAAGACATAGGCAGAGGGAGAAGCAGACTCCCTGAGGGGACCCCAATGTGGGACTCAATCCCAGGACCCCAGGATCACAACCTGAGCCAAAGGCAGACACTCAACCACTGAGTCACCCAGGCGTCCCCAGAGATAACTTCTTGAGGAAAAACTGTCCTGATGACTGCAGAAAGAACAGCTAATGAGAATATTTCCTATTATTGCCAGCATGTATAATTCATTTAGTAGCTATAATAACCCTAGGAAGGTCTATTGTTATTTTCGTTTTTCAGGTGAGAAAATGGAAATTCATAGGGATTAGAATTTTGCCCTATGTCACACAGGTAGGTAGTGAGTGTTAGTGCTAAGATACGAACTCTGGCAGTCTGAATCCAAAACATCCACATACTTTATTGTCACACCATATCACTTTCTGATCTTCGTCATAATACATAGAACAGCCTTGGAACACTACAGCTTATGAGTCTATCCCTACCAGACTCTGAATCCTTCAGGGCAGGCTAAATATCTATATTATCCTCCCTGAGCTCTCAACATCCAGTCCCCTCCCCCAAGACAGTAGATCCTTGAATAAATGAGAAAAAAAAAAGACTCATGAATTGACTTTTTTCTTTTCCTCACTTTCTTTTTGTTCATTAATTGCCCTGTAAGTGTGGCCACCTAAAAGACAAGCTAAAGAATTGAATATATAGGAGCTTCAATTCAGTGTTTCATGTTCTGTTAGATACAGTGTTGGGAAAAATGAAAATAACTGATTTAAGTGAAGTATCTGCATGTATTCTTGGAAGCCTCCTATTTTGTTATCAAGTATATATTTAAATTTGGCCTGTGTGTGTTTTGTCTTTCAAATTAGATCAGAAAATCCTGAGAGGAGAGACTGTGTCTATGTTCCTCTGTACCTCTTCCATTACTTAGTAATATATGCTGTGCACATGAAATGCTCAGTAAACATGTGTTGAATAAATGAGCCAATTATTTAATTACCTACAATTTGATAATACAGTGGCATGATTCTGTTAAGGTATTTATAGTATTTGAATCAGAAACTGTATTTGTGCAATTGAAATAATTGCAAGAGAAGGACTCTGGAGATATTTGTTCCTTAAATTTTAAAGATCACTCTGATGCTATAAGGGAAAAGATGATGCACCATCGACTTATCAACTTCTCTGAATTTGCTGACCTCAATTTCCACCCACTTGTGTTCCTCATTGAAAAAATCCTAGTGTCGGGGAAGGCCAGGGCACATTGACCATTGATGAACATCTCTTAATATCACCTCCAGAGACTCACACGATGGAGATCTGAAGCAATGAATGAACCACCCCACGAAAAGACCATGGAAGGGCATCAAGGCAAGGAGGAGAGCAAATATGTATACAATGGAATATTCCTCAGCCATTAGAAACGACAAATACCCACCATTTGCTTCAACGTGGATGGAACTGGAGGGTATTATGCTGAGTGAAATAAGTCAATCGGAGAAGGACAAACATTATATGGTCTCATTCATTTGGGGAATATAAAAAATAGTGAAAGGTAATAAAGGGGAAAGGAGAAAAAATAAGTGGGAAATATCAGAAAGGGAGACAGAACATGAAAGACTCCTAACTCTGGGAAGTGAACTAGGGGTGGTGGAAGGGGAGGTGGGCGGGGGGCGGGGGTGACTGGGTGGCGGGCACTGAGGTGGGCACTTGACGGGATGAGCACTGGTGTCATTCTGTATGTTAACAAATTGAACACCAATAAAAAATAAATTTATTTAAAAAAAAAAACAAAGCTGAAAGGAAGTTGGAGTGTTTGCAGAGACTTTGGGCTGTATAGAGTCTGCATTTATTCTAAAAGCAAGGGAAAGTCCTTTGGGATTTTAAGCAAGGCAGAGATCTAATTAATAATTTTAAAATCTGGGGCACCTGGCTGGCTCAGGTGGCAGCAAATGTGATTCTTGATCTCAGAGTTTATGAGTTCAAGCCCCACTTGGGCATAGGGATTACTTTAAAAAATAAATTATTAAAAAATCTTTCTACTTGTAGTGGATATGGCTATCAAACATTATTACAGATGAGGAATGAGATGGCTATCTTGCAGAAATGACTAGTAGATATTTTTGCTTCATCCTCAACCTCCAAGTATAGTCCTGTTAACACCACTCACGTCTGTTTTTTCAAAGCTACCTCCTTGTACTCAACCCTGCTGCCTTGTATTCAAGTCCCGCTGGTTTGGTCCAGTGTCTCGGAATCTGTCTCATTGGTTATTCTAATAGGGTCCAAACTGGTTTACCTCCAGGGGTAAACCTATCGCTTCTTAAAGCCCTTCGTTGAATCTCTAATACTTAAAGTAACCACAAATCCGGGTTTGCCCATTCTCAGTTTATAACTTTTGTCTCAGGGTAATTAATAACACCTACTGTCACTCTCAAAAGTCTCCTAGTTTGAATAATAACTTACATAGTGACTCTAATACTTTTAGTTTTAAATCCACACTCTTGAATGGAGGGATTCATATGACCTACATTCCTCTACACTCTATCCTATATTTTCCTGCCAAGCCTAGAAATCTGCAGTATTTTTAAGCATAATGTGCTCTGCCCTCAGTGTCTCTGCCTGTGCCCTATGAACCTCTCCCACTTCTTCCCACAGCTAGCTTCTGCATGATCTTCAAATTTCAGAACATTTTCCATATCTTTCAAGAACGCTTTTTGAACTTGGCTGAGGTTATGTGCTTCTACCTATAACACCATAACTGTTTGTATTCCCAGCAACTACCACAAAGCCAGGAAATGCCTGTTGAAAGCAGCAAAAGACGAAACTAAGAGAGCAAACAGGCAGACAGGAAAGAAAGGAGACAAAGAAAGAGGGAAGGAAAAAAAGATCACAGAAAGGAAAAATACCATGTCTCACACATCAGAAGTGTTTAATAACCTCTGGCTATCATCAACTTAAAAATTTTCCTCTAACCAAATTATCATTTCCATTATAAAAATGTTTATCAGTTTCTAGTCTAAAAAATATATTTTATGACTGCTATTTTGTCTTATTCTTAGAATCCTGTAATATAGATGAGATTGCTTCCATTAATTTTACAGATAAAGAAACTGAGACTCTCTCCCAAAGAGAGTCTAATTGCTTTTAAGCAGCATTTTTTCATCATTACTGGATTAAAACCAAGGTGTACCTATAGTATGTAGCTATGGATTTATTTTTTTAATATGGATGGATGACAACTGATTACAAGCTATGGTTTCTCAATTTGCATGATCACAGATATTTCACTCATATGCTTTTAGTCGAATCTCATTTCCCAAGGATAGATTAATTTAATTCATCGGTTTGCACATTTCAAGTTAAAGGGTGGATATCTGATATTAGAGAAGAGCTACTGACTTGTAGTATGTCAAAGAGTAACTGAAATGAAAAATGGTCAAAATGAGGCTAAAGTTTTCTAGGACACTGCTGATTATTTTTCATTTCCCCTATGCTTCTCCAAGATTAATTCTCTGTCTTTCTCTGCCCTGCACTTTCCCTAGGAGGCAGACATAAATGGACTCCACCTAGTAGGCTCCACTGCCAAAAGTTTTCCAGTTGGATTTGGATACTGGAACAGAGGCAGGCGATCTGAAGGCAGGAAGACAAAAACTGCAGTATTTCTTCACTTCTTTTCTATTTCCTTGCCATGTTCCTGGTGTAGCTGTGACCCTCTGTGTCAATAAGTTTTACCACCAGGCCTTCCTCCATAGTTTTAGCTTTCAATGGGATGAGATAACTAAATTCATTTTCCTTGTCTATTCAATTTTAAGAATAACATTCAATTTTTAGAGTGATAATTGTCTATTTGATTTTCAGAGTGGTAATCATTTAATAGTGATAATTCAGAGTTATTGGGAATATAAACTGCTTCTGGTCTCTGGGTGCCATTTTTTATTTTTATTTTTTTAGCCCTATTCAGTATATGTTCACTCTTTTTGTTAAAGTCTCTTCATTTGTAACATTTGAGTTCATTTCTGTTTCCTGCTGGGACTCTGTCTGAAACAGACACAGTATCTTCATTCATGATAATAATTAAAATTTAAAAATTGATATTTATGAAATCTCTAACATAGAAAATATATTACACTGGATTCTATCTGACAACAAGGAATAAAACACTTGGTTTAAAAGGCTTAAATGAATTAGGGTTTATTATTTTCACGTAACAAGAAGTCTGGATGTAGATGGCTAGTGGTATTAATTCTGGACTCCACAATACAGGTTCTGACATCCTTGATTCACTTAGCTTTTATTTAAAGATCATATGAAGTCTATTGTAGCTCCATCTGTCACATATTTATTCAATTAGAAAAAAAAAGGGAGAAGAGGAGAGGTAAGAGCAGCTATGTCCTTCTTAGGACTTAGTTTACTGGACACTGCTCTCAGTGGTCTTATGCTTAGCATTTGTTATGGGCCAAATTATATTCCTCAAAATTGATGTTGAAGTCCTAACCCCCAGTACTTCATAATGAGACTATATTGGAAATATAACCATTAAAGGGGCTATTAAGGTTAAATGAAATCATATAGATGGACCTAGTCTAATCCACATATGATTGGTGTCCCTATAAAGAGAGAAAGAAACACCAGGAATATGTATGCCGAGAGGAAAGACTACATGAGGACACAGTGATGTCCTTTTCACCACTCCTTTCAATATCAATGGAAGTTCCTAGCTAATGAACTAGATAAGAAATGGAAAACTATGGGGATCCCTGGGTGGCTCAGCGGTTTAGCGCCTGCCTTCAGTCCAGGGTGTAATCCTGGAGTCCTGGGATCAAGTCCCACGTCAGGCTCCCTGCATGGAGCCTGCTTCTCCCTCTGCCTGTGTCTCTGCCTCTCTCTCTCATGAATGAATAAATAAATAAATAAATAAATAAATAAAATATTTTTTAAAAGGAAACTAAAATTATACATATTGGAATGTAAGAATAAAAGTAGTTTTTTGCGGGGGGGGTGTTGGTAGATTGTTTTGTTTGTTTTTGGCAAATGACATGGTGTCTATGTAGAAAATCTCAAAGAATCAACAACAAAAATCCTATAACTAATAAGCAATTATAATAAAGATGTAACATATAAGATTATATCAACAATGGAAAATTGGAATTTAAAACACAGTACAATGGCCAAAATCCAGACAACACCAAATGCTGGTGAGGATATGAAGCAAGAAGAACTCTTATTCATTACCAGTGGGAATGAAAAATGGTACAGCCACTCTGGAAGCAAACTGGTAGTTTCCTACACAACAAAACATACTCTAACAAATGACTCAGCAATCATGCTCCTTGATATTTTACCTAAGGAGTTGAAAACTTATGTTTACGTAAAAGACTGCACAAAGATGTTTATACTAGCTTATTCATGACCGTCAAAATTAAAAGCAATGAAAATGTCCTTCAGAAAGAGAATAAATGAACTTTGATACAACCAATTAAATACTATTTGGTTCTAAAAAGAAATAAGCCATAAAAAAGCATGGAGTAAACTTAAACAAATATTATGAAGTAAAAAAAAAAAGCCCATATGAAAAAGCTATACACAGTATGATTCCAACCATATGACATTCTCAAAAACACAAAACTTTGGAGACAGCAAAAATATCAGGGGTTGGTTGCCAGGTGTTGGTTGGTAGAGATGAATGGGCAGAGCACAGAGGATTTTTAGGGAAGTAAAACTACTCTACATGATAGTATAATAGTGGATACATGTCTTTGTGTAAACCTACAGCAGATACAACACCAGAGTGAAACTTAATGTAAACTATTGACTCTGGGTGATAATGATGTGTCAACATAGGTTCAACAACTGCAACAAATGTACCATTCTGCTACAGAATGTTGATAATGAGGAAGGTTCTGCATGTGTGAGGGTAGAGGGTATATGGGAAATCTCTGTACTTTCTGTTCAATTTTGCTGTGAACATCGAAATGCTCTAAAAAATGAATCCCATTTATATTAGCATCAAAATGAAGTACTTGGGAATGAATCTAATACATATAGGATCTATATGTGAAAGACCCAGAAGAGCCAACACAATACTGAAGTAGAAGAATAAAGTGGGAGAATTAGCACTACAGAACAGCAAGACTTACTATAAAGCCACAATGATCAAAACGGTGTGGTTTTGGTGAAAGAATAAACAAAGAGAGTGATAGAACAGCCTAAAGAGCCAGAAACAGACCCACAGAAACATAGCTAACTGATCTCTGAAAATGGAAAAAAGCTAATTAATGGATAAAGGATAGTCTTTTCAACAAATTGTGCTAGAACAAAGGGATACCCACATGCGAAAAAAAAAATCTAAACACAATAATGAGTTTTGATGAAGCTAGAAAAAAACAATAAGTCTTTTTAATAGTGCACACAAATACTAACCTTGTGTATGAACATAGCTCCTATTTATATTATCATTATCAGCTTCAGAACTAAAGTAGATTCAGGTCTTAGAAAAATGATACGACGTACTGTAATGAAGTAGGGATTTGTGATATATTCATTGTCATTTATTAAATCTTTGGTACTGGAAAAATGATTGAATATCCCTGAGTAAGGTTTCCTTACCTATAAAATGGAAACAAAGATATTGCCTTCCCTTCCTAACATGGTTACAGAGATATTATTAAATAATGAAATAATTTAACAATATTGCAATAATGAAATAATCTCTGGAAGAGATCGTATTGGAGAGAAGCATCTTCCAGAGCTGAAAGTTAATCACAGGGTTATCAAGTCTTTATCAAACCACACCAAGTTCAAGTACCATGAGGAGAGGCAGCCACAGAGCAGCCACTTGAGAGTAAGATTGAGCATGAGAGAGAGAGAGAGAGAGAGAGAGAGAGAGAGACGAGGTCCAGAGTAACTGCTGGAAAGAATCTAATGGCAGCCACAGCTCACGTTACTATAGGCAGGTATATATGGGTCCTGCCTGGCTTTCAGCATGGACTGGCCTTTAGCATGAAAGTATGTATATATCGACATGCTCCAAATCCATTTTATGTATTCTCTATAGATGACTCTGGCCTTGAGCCTATTTCAACCTTGATGCTGAAATGTCTCCACCCACTTTGTTTTAATTTGGGTTTCTTCTAATACACACACACACACACACACACACACACACACAACCATTTACTCTTACATCCTCTCTATTCCTGGGATAGTAGTCTGTGTAGTTCCTTCATAGAAGTATTTACAGCTTTGCACAAAAACTATTACATAGTTCTGAGCAAATGAGCCAGGGAAAACTAGGATTATTTTTAATATTCAAGAGCATGGAACTTTCCAAATATAGTATGAGGTTCCTAACCTCCTCTTACATTTACTTTTTACTAGTTCAATCCTTCACTGGAGTAGTTCACCAGCAAACCATTCACAGCTTCCAAAACTGTAGTTTGAACTTCCTAATTATGTTCTTTAAATTCAATGCTTTTGATAACTATTTCTATAATCTGCATACTAGTCTCCATCTTCTGATGACCTGTATATTATGAAATAAAATGTTTTCTATTTATTTTTCCATCTATCTCATTTCTGTTGTTTCAGACCCTTCTAGTTGAAAGGGAAAGAAGACTGAACCTGCAGTAAAAACATCTGAATATAGTAATTAGCTCTGCTATTATATATTTATGTGACCTTGGGAAATAACTTGAATGCTTCAATGCCTTCATTTCAGTCTCCTCGTCTCCAAAAATAAGAATATGAACATGCACCTAGCTCACAGAATTGTTGTGAAATTAAATTAGATAATATAAGTAAAAGTTCCGGGCATTGGGTACTCAATAAATATCTGTTACCACTCAGTTATGAGCTCTCATTGCCCTTGACGTTGCTTCCAAAATGTTTAGAGCCATTATGATGGTAAAATACTTACTCAGACAAGGCTGAACTAAGCTATAAATTCACTGAGGCGTTCATATTTTCACAAGGAACAAATTCAAAACTCCTCTTCAAAACTGTAACTATCCATGTTCCCATGATAACTGCTTAGGATAATGGTGAAAGTTAGACAAAATTCTTCCAAAGGACAAGTTTATTCTTACAAGGTAAAGGCAAAAGGAACCCCCCCCCCAAAAGTCATCCATCTCTCTGCTCTCTGTTCACACTTCTTCCCCATCATTCTCTCTCGTCCTCTTATCCTATTTTTTTCTATATCTGTAGCCCCTGAATTCCTATGTAGAACCCTATGAATTTTAGAATCCAAGTTCTCAGCAAGTAGTACAGCATATCCTTTAGTCCCTTCCTACTCCAAGGTCCGCCCACCAATGACCAGCATTATGATCACGGTGAAGCTTGTTAGATGTGCTATCACAGACCTTACCTCAGATGTATGGAAACTTATTTGCATTTTAACAGGATTCCCAGCTGATTCTTATACACCTTAAAGTTTGAGAAGCACTGGTGTAGCCAATAGTTCTCAACTCTGGCTGCACAGTAGAACTACTCGGAGAATGTTAAAAAATGTATGTGTCCAATCCCTGCCCTCAAAAACATTCTGATATAGTTGGTGTGAGGTAGTGCCTGAGCATTACTATTTTTAAATTGTCCCAGATGATTCTAATGTATTGCCATGTTTGAGAGTCTTTTTCCTGTCTCAGTCAGGTTTTAGTACAATAATACTTTTAAAATCAGTATTTACAAACTTAAACAGCTTTAGCTACCCATTTAGCAACACTAAAAACCTATACAATGAGACATACTCAAAAACACTGTTATTAAAAAAAACACTGTTATTTCTTGCAATATGATGAGAACATACAATGTCTTAAAATTTAAAGATTTAAATTAAAAAATTTTAAATAGACATACACATTTTGTTTTGTGGGCTTAACCTCAGTCCACATATCTCCTGCTGACACTTATAAAAAATAAATAAAGTTGCATTATAGGACACAGAGGATTCCAAGTGAAAAGTGAAAACTGCTCTTCTCCAATCAATCTATCTTCCCAAAGGTAGTAACTATTAGTATTTACTTTTATCATCTAGAAAAAAAAATTTAATACCACATAGATAGATAGATTTACTTTTATTCTCACACACCAGAATCACACTATATGTTGTGCTCTTTATTGCCTTTTTTCATTTAATATATCTTAGAAATCCTTCCTTTTGTGTATACCTTATTCTTTTCAATAGCAAGTTTTTTAGTTCTCTGTTTTGATTGAAGCCCTGGTTGTATCCAGTTCTTTTTTGATGTCTTTTTATTTCTTTGTGGTTTGATTATTTTTCTATATCACAGCATTAAATGAATATCCTTATACTTGTATCCTGGCACAATCCGGTAAGGGTATCTATGAGATATATTTTAGTGGTATAATTCCTGGAACAAAAGGTATGGGCAGTTTTAATTTATATGTGTTACCAAATTGACACTAATGAGGTATATGTCTACTGTCTCTCAGCACCAGTATATGCTTCTGCATAATTTTATCCCCACCAGCTCAAGATATTATCAAATCTTATAATTTTTGTCAACATGATATATAAAAAATGAGATTTTATAGTTGTTTAATGTTGCATTTCTTTATATATGAAAAGGTCAAACATCTTCTCAGATGTTTACTGGTTGTCTTCTCTTTTTTCAACTATGTCTCTTTCTGACTTTTATATTCAGCCTGGACCAATTAAGTTCAGAAATCAGATGTTTAGGAGTGATACTTCTTTTCCTTTGCTGCTGTATTGGAAAAAAAACACTGAAAAGAACCAAAGCAGAGAAAGAGGCCATTACCTGGTATCATCCTAATATGTATGAGGAATATAGAGGATTCTATGGTTCACAAAGATAGTTCTTTTCAGCTTTCTGATAATTGGTAGATTACGAGTAGAGTCTGAGGCTGAAACTAGAGTAAGTCAGCTAGAGAAGGAAGACCCCCTTTGAACCATTGGTCTTTGATTTCCTACACCACACCAGATACCAGATAGCCTCCCATAGAAATAGGGGTCATCTTGCCTGAGAACATGTCAAGCATGCCTAAGAAAAAGTTTGGGGGTAGAAAAGGCCTAGTTATAGGTTGAGATTCCCAAGGCAAAGCCAAAGAAATATGGCTAGCAGCAAAACTCACTTACATAGGTCTAGACTGGGAATCTTATTCATACTTCTTTATCAGTGGTTGGCAAATGGCTATCTTCATCTCTAAACAGCCTACCTGAGAAGACACATGGTGACTCTATGTGATGAACACTGGGTTTTATATGCAACTGATGAATAACTGAACTCTACATATGAACACTAATGGTGTACTGTATGCTGGTTAATTGAATTAACCTAAAAATTTTTAAAAATATTTCCATCCCATCCTCCATCCAGAACAATTACTGGATATTAGTAAGGACTCTTCAAAGAATTATAAGGACTTACTAAAGAAAAAGTAAGCAGGAAGTCTCAGTTTAAACTGAATACTATAGGGGATCCCTGGGTGGCGCAGCGGTTTGGCGCCTGCCTTTGGCTCAGGGCGTGATCCTAGAGACCTGGGATCGAATCCCACATCGGGCTCCCAGTGCATGGAGCCTGCTTCTCCCTCTGCCTGTGTCTCTGCCTCTCTCTCTCTCTCTCTCTCTCTCTCACTGTGTGCCTATCATAAATAAATAAAAATTTTAAAAATATAAAAAAATAAAAATAAACTGAATACTATACTTTATTAAAAGTATATATGCTCAGAGCAATAATTAGAAAGATAGAAAAAGCCAGGTGCAGGCAGGTTGGCTTAATAACAAAGCCATAGTCATTGAAGATATTTCAAATATAACATGTTGCCGATTCTAAATGTATTTTCTAGACCAGTTCCCACTGTACATACATCTAAATCCCATTAGAGAGCAAAAAACAAATGATGAAGGAGCTAGTTCATAAGAATCCCTGTAAAGGACTATGACATATATAGCACTACTTTATGGACCTGAAAATGTAATTTTAAGAAAGGAAAGAAAGCTTTGCTTCTGAAAAGAGAACTTCCTCGCTTACTTTTTTTTTTCTTGGCTGCAGAGTATCCAAAGCTGCTTCATCACCCAGACCTCACCACAGTAATAGAGGCCCCCAGGAAAGACCCATGGTGCAGAAGGCGGAAGAGGCACCTCCAGAAGAGGTGATATACAGTGGAAGTGACTTCATAGCCAGGAAAATGTAACCAAAAAAATAAGGTAGTACTCCTCCATCTGAGAGGAGGGAGATGATCTCCAGAGGAGAGTGAGACAAGGCAAAGTAGTATGGCTTAGTAAGCAGAGGCACTACCCCTAACCCCTGGAGTCGAGGTGAGCAAGGGAGTAAGGAAGATGCAATGTGACCAGACTTGGTCTAAGCACACCTGATATATATCCAGGAGGCTACAGAAATGATGAGGAAACAAAAAGAAAGTGGAATTATGCATTAGCAGGTGGATCATGAACCAGTGAAATAAAACCTATTACTTATTACCGTATTACCTGGGTGTGCTAAGGAAATACATGTACAGGTATTTATTCATGTATAACCAGAAAGGGTAACAATATTTTTAAAAATATGGCTCGTATGATAAAATACCATGCAGCCATTTTAAATGCTCTGCATCACTGGCCATCAGGGAAATACAAATCAAAACCACAATGAGATACCACCTCACACCAGAAAGAATCGGGAAAATTAACAGGAACCACAAATGTTGGAGAGGATGCGGAGAAAGGGGAACCCTCCTGCACTGTTGGTGGGAATGTGAACTGGTGCAGCCACTCTGGAAAACTCTGTGGAGGTTCCTCAAAGAGTTAAAAATAGACCTGCCCTATGACCCAGCAACTGCACTGCTGGGGATTTACCCCAAAGATACAGATGCAGTGAAACGCCGGGACACCTGCACCCCGATGTTTCTAGCAGCAATGGCCACAATAGCCAAACTGTGGAAGGAGCCTCGGTGTCCATCGAAAGATAAATGGATAAAGAAGATGTGGTCTATGTATACAATGGAATATTCCTCAGCCATTAGAAACGACAAATACCCACCATTTGCTTAGACGTGGATGGAACTGGAGGGTATTATGCTGAGTGAAATAAACCAATCGGAGAAGGACAAACATTATATGGTCTCATTCATTTGGGGAATATAAAAATTAGTGAAAGGAAATAAAGGGAAAGGAGAGAAAATGAGTGAAAATATCAGTGAGGGTGACAAAACATGAGAGACACCTAACTCTGGGAAATGAACAAGGGGTAGTGGAAGGGGAAATGGGTGGGGGGATGAGGTGACTGGGTGATGGGCACTGAGGGGGGCACTTGGCGGAATGAGCACTGGGTGTTATGCTATATGTTGGCAAATTGAACTCCAATAAAAAAATAAAATATAAATAAATAAATAAAAAATAATAAATAAATAAATAAATAAATAAATAAATAAATAAATAAATGTTTTAAAATAAATATTTAAAGAGTTACGGGTAAAGTTATACCATAAGAAGGAAAAAAAAGAAAATTAAATTGTATATATAATATGACCCAAATATTTATTAAAGAAAAACATAGGTAGAGATTAGAAAAAAATATCAAAATATCAATGCTTACTATTTTATCATAGTAGAATTATGTTGTTTTCTATCATGTTTATCATTTTTAAATAGTATAGTGAAACTAAAAGCCTACATGTAGAAGTCTAGACAGGTAGGCGTAAACAGTGCTGTGATTAATATCTCACACATTCCTTGTTGCTCATTGGTTCATAATTACTTTATGTAAAATGATACAAAGTTAAAGCAAAAAACAGCGGCAGAGCTATATGATACATACTTTAAAAGCGACTTGAATTTTATTAAGAAAGGTGCTAATATTTTTTTAAGATTTTATTTATTTATTTGAGATAGAGAGAGAGAAGACCAGCATGGGGAGGGGGCAGAGGGAGAAGAAGAATGAGAAGCGACTCCCCATTGAGCAGGGAGCCTGACTCAATCCCAAGACCCTGAGATCATAACCTGAGCCAAAGACAGATGTTTAACCAACTGAGCTACCCAGGCATCCCTCAGAAAGCTGTTAATTAAGCTTATCTCCAGATGAAAGTATTACAGGAAATTAAAAATTTTCTCTAATTTTTCTTTTCTTCTTTCTTTCTCTTCCTCTTCTTCCTTCTCCATTTTCCCTTCCTCCTCCACCTCTTCCTTCTCCTCTTTTTTTCTCTTCCTCCCTTTTCTCTAATTAATCAGGAAAATACATGTTATTAATCTCTTCAAATGTATCGTTTACTTCATGGATTTTTCTGCCTGCTGTCTTTCTTTGGTATTTTGGAAAGCAAAAATACCATATTTTTGAAAGCAAATTTGAATCTTATGCGTTCCATAAAGTGTCCCAGGTGACTACTCTTTCCTCCACCTCACACAAGACCCTGGGAAGGATTTCATATGTAGAACATGTTGTGTAGTATCCTACACTGACACTAGCACATTAGCCCTGAGAAGGCAAAGTTCTTCACTCAATGTCCTCAATTTATGGAATATAATAGCTGTCTTCTATTAGATAGGCAATTAATATTATTGGATGCTTAATAGCTTTGGTAACCCCAGGTTAACCATTTTAATACCAGATTATTTAAATATTAATTAAGAGACAATCATACATTTTCCTCCCATTGATTCAAGCTTAGTATTTTTTGAAACTTATCACATTATTTTTCAATTAGAAAATATTAAGAAGACAATAAACAAGACTTGTGCCTATCAAATTCCAAGGACTCCTTCTCCAAATCCCACATGCTTACAGCTCATATTAAATCTGCAAGTTGACTCTGAGTAAATAAATGCACACAAAATCAATACTTGATCTACAGAAATACTTCACTGCCAAATGTTTGAATAAAATATCCATTCCCTGTAAGCATGCAGGATTTGGAAAGAAAACTAAGGTGGATGTGACTGATGTTCTTGGAATCCAGAAATACTTCCCTCTCCTCCGAGGCACAAACATGGCAAGAACCATGGAGAAGGGGTCCTTGGAATTTGATATGCACAAGTCCATGGTTCTCATTGTTGTTAGCCCAAATTGTCATAAAAGTTTGTCAGATCTCAATTACATTACTACATCTTTGACTAAACGTCATAATGTGATCAGGATGGCAAAAGGGTTTTCAAATATGCAAATCTGTTCTCTTCACTTTGATCCTCTAAAATTCTTCAGTACTTTGTTCACAGAGTAAAACTTAAACTTATTTTACCAAATAAGACTTTCTCTTTTTCCCAAAATTGTATTTAAATTCTGGTTAGTTAACATATAGTGCAATATTGGTTTCAGGAGGAGAATTCAGTGATTCATCACGTACATACAACACCCAGTGCTCATCATAACAAGTACCCATACCCCATCTAGCCCATCTCTCATCCACCTCCCTCTATCACCCCTCAATTTGTTCTCGATCCCTAAGAGTCTCTTATGGTTTGTTTCCCTCTCTACTTTTTTTCTCCTTTTTCCTCCCTTCCCATGTGTTCATCTGTTTTGTTTCTTAAATTCCACATATGAGTGAAGTCATATGGTATTTGTATTTTTCTGACTTATTTTGCTTAGCATTATATATTGTAGCTCCAACTCTGTCATTGCAAAAGACATCTTTTGATGGCTGAGTAATATTCCAGTGTGTGTGTGTGTGTGTGTGTGTGTGTGTGTGTGTATCACCTCTTTTTTATGCATTCATCAGTTGATGGGCATTTGGACTTTTTCCATAGTTTAACTATTATTGATAATTCTGCTATAAACATCGAGGTGCATATACCCCTTCAAATCTATATTTTGGTATCCTTTGGGTAAATACCTAGTAGTGCAATTGCTGGGTTGTAGGGTAGTTCCATTTTTAACTTTTTTGAGGAACTTCCATACTGTTTTCCACATTGGCTGCACCAGGTTGCACAAGAGGGTTTCCCTTTCCCCATATCCTTGCCAACACTTATTTTCCTGTGTTAATTTTAGCTATTCTGAGAGGTATGAGGTGGTATCTATCATGGTTTTGATTTGTTTTTGTATTTAATTTGTATTTTCCTGATGATGAATGATTTTTCCATGTTCTGTTAGCCATCTGAATGTCTTCCTTGGAAAAGTGTCTATTCATGCCCTCTGCCCATTTCTTAACTGGATTATTTGTTTTTTTGGGTGTTGAGTTTGAGAATTTTTTTGTAGGTTTTGGATACTAACCCTTCATCAGATATGTCATTTGCAAATATCTTCTCCCTTTCTTTTTTTTTTTTAATTTTTATTTATTTATGATAGTCACACAGAGAGAAAGAGAGGCAGAGACACAGGCAGAGGGAGAAGCAGGCTCCATGCACTGGGAGCCTGATGTGGGATTCGATCCCGGGTCTCCAGAATCGCGCCCTGGGCCAAAGGCGGGCGCCAAACCGCTGCGCCACCCAGGGATCCCATCTTCTCCCTTTCTATATGCAGCCTTTGAGTTTTGTTGATTGTATCCTTTGCTGTACAGAAGCTTTTTATCTTGATGAAGTCCCAATAGTTCTTTTTTGCTTTTATTTACCTTGCCTCTGGTGATATGTACAGTAAGAAGTTGCAGCCAAGGTCAAAGAGGTTGCTACCTGGGTTCTCCTCTAGGATTTTGGTTTCCTGTCTCATGTTGAGGTCTTTCATCCATTTTGAATTTACTTTTGTGTATGTGTAAGAAAATGATCCAGTTTCATTCTTCTGCATGTTGCTGTCCAGTTTTCCCAATACCATTGTTAAAGAGACTATTTTCCATTGAATACTCTTTCCTACTTTGTCAAAGATTAGTTGACCATATAGTTGTGGGTCCATTTCTGGGTTTTCTATTTTGTTCCATTGGTCTGTGTCTATTTTTGTGTCAGTACCATATGATTTTGATGACTACAGCTTTGTAATATAGCTTAAAGTCTGGAATTGTGATGTCTCCAGCTTTGCTTTTCTTTTTCAGGTTTGTTTTGGGTATTCAAGGTATTCTGTGGTTACACACAAATTTTAGGATTGTTTGTTCTAGCTCTGTGAAAAACACTGGTGGTATTTTGATAGAGATTACTTTAAATGTGTAGATTTCTTTGGGTAGTATAGACATTTTAACAATATTTGTTCTTCCAATCCATGAGCATGGAATGTCTTTCCATTTCTTTGAGTCCTCTTCAATCTTTTTCATGAGTGTTCTATGGTTAGGAACAAGACAGAATGTCCACTCTCACCACTACTATCTGCTATTTAACATAGTACTGGAGGTCTTAGCCTCAGAAATCAGATGACAGAAAAAAAAATAAAGGGCATCCAAATAGGCATTGAAGAAGTCAAACTTTCCCTATTTGCAGATGACATGATACTTTATGTAGAAAACCCAAAAGACTCCACAAAAATATTGGTAGAACTAATATATGAATTGAGCAAAGTTGCAGGATTTAAAATCAAGATACAGAAATCTGTTACTGATAATGAATCAAGAGAAGAAGAAATCAAGGAATTGAACCCATTTACAATTGCACCAAAACCACAGGATATCTAGGAATAAACCTAGCCAAAAAGATAAAAGATCTGTACTGAAAACTACAAAGAAGACTTTTACAATCTTTCCCTTTCCACCTTTTGCATCCTTTCACATGACTGTTCCTCTGGGTATACTTAATTACTCTATATGGTATTCATTTAATATATCCAGAAATATTTAAAGTGATATATTTAAGTACTTTTGGTTGTCCCAGTTTCATGACCTTGAACCTTTTTACTTGCTCACTTCTGATTAAAATATGCTCTTACAGACGTTCCCAAGTTAATGTAGCTATATAGTCATTTTTTACAACTTAGCCTAAGCATAATTTGCTATAAGAAGTTCTTTACTTCAATTTGAGTTAAAGCTCCCAATTCCTACTGTCACCTTCTACCTGTGCATGTCTCTATCTTAAGGCCCTCTATTGTATTTTCCTCATTGCTTGTGCATCTCTACAATTCAAATGCAAGTAAACTAAGACAATTACAATTGTTTGATTCATCCTTTTATTGCCAACAGGAATTACTTAGTGGATTATCCTTAGTAGGGTCTTTAAAAAGGATTTACTGAATTAACACACACGTAACCAATATCGAAGTATTAAAAAAAAAACCTCATTGCTAGATGTTCTAATAAAATGTCCATTTTCTATAGTTCATACAGGAGAAAGGAAAACTGAAGTGATGCCATACTCTTAAAATCCAGAGCTTTATCACTATAGCCTGGCACATCAGGTGACAAAAACTATGGACTACCTATTCTTAGACTTCGATTTGTATCAGAACCATCTAGTTTCTCCCTAAGAAAGTCTGATTCATTAGGGTTAGCATCTAGTTTGAGCACCTGCATTTTAAAAGATGATCCTGATTCACATAGAAATCTGAGAACTAGAGATATGGAGGGTGCCTTGAATATTTTCTATTTGTTTTACAATGTTTAAGAGGTCTTAAAGAAAAATAAAATGCTCCATTTTTACTAGGACATTTATTCTATCCTTTGGGACTATCATCTTGTCTACTTTATTTGTCTTTGAAATCAATAAATTCTTGCTTGATGCTCTTAAAAATCTCCCGCCTTAATATCTTCCTCCATCCATCTTAATTAAAGCACAGATCCATAGCTGGGGGCATCACAATGCCAGATTTCAGGTTGTACTACAAAGCTGTGGTCATCAAGACAGTGTGGTACTGGCACAAAAACAGACACATAGATCAATGGAACAGAATAGAGAATCCAGAAGTGGACCCTCAACTTTATGGCCAACTAATATTCGACAAAGGAGGAAAGATTATCCACTGGAAGAAAGACAGTCTCTTCAATAAATGGTGCTGGGAAAATTGGACATCCACGTGCAGAAGAATGAAACTAGACCACTCTCTTGCACCAGACACAAAGATAAACTCAAAATGGATGAAAGATCTAAATGTGAGACAAGATTCCATTAAAATCCTAGAGGAGAACACAGGCAACACCCTTTTTGAATTCGGCCACAGTAACTTCTTGCAAGATACATCCACGAAGGCAAAAGAAACAAAAGCAAAAATGAATTATTGGGACTTCATCAAGATAAGGAGCTTTTGCACAGCAAAGGATACAGTCAACAAAACTCAAAGACAACCTACAGAATGGGAGAAGATATTTGCAAATGACCTATCAGATAAAGGCTAGTTTCCAAGATCTATAAAGAACTTATTAAACTCAACACCAAAGAAACAAACAATCCAATCATGAAATGGGCAGAAGACATGAAGAGAAATCTCACAGAGGAAGACATAGACATGGCCAACAAGCACATGAGAAGATGCTCCACATCACTTGCCATCAGGGAAATACAAATCAAAAACACAATGAGATACCACCTCACACCAGTGAGAATGGGGAAAATTAACAAGGGAGGAAACCACAAATGTTGGAGAGGATGCGGAGAAAAGGGAACCCTCTTGCACTGTTGGTGGGAATGTGAACTGGTGCAGCCACTCTGGAAAACTCTGTGGAGGTTCCTCAAAGAGTTAAAAACAGACCTGCCCTACGACCCAGCAATTGCACTGCTGGGGATTTACCCCAAAGATACAGATGCAATGAAACGCCGGGACACCTGCACCCCGATGTTTCTAGCAGCAATGGCCACAATAGCCAAACTGTGGAAGGAGCCTCGGTGTCCATTGAAAGATGAATGGATAAAGAAGATGTGGTCTATACATACAATGGAATATTCCTCAGCCATTAGAAATGACAAATACTCACCATTTGCTTTGACATGGATGGAACTGGAGGGTATTATGCTGAGTGAAATAAGTCAATTGGAGAAGGACAAACATTATATGGTCTCATTCATTTGGGGAATATAAATAATAGTGAAAGGGAATAGCGGGGAAGGGAGAAGAAATGGGTAGGAAATATCAGAAAGGGAGACAGAACATGAAGACTCCTAACTCTGGAAAATGAACTAAGGGTGGTGGAAGGGGAGGAGGGCGGGGGGTGGGAGTGACTGGGTGGCAGGCACTGAGGGGGCACTTGACGGGATGAGCACTGGGTGTTATTCTGTATGTTGACAAATTGAACACCAATAAAAAATAAATTTATTATTAAAAAAATAAAAATAAAGCACAGATCCTAGGTCTTTGAAGACTGCTCATGTCTTATATTAGACTGAGCCATCCCTGCAGTGACATCAGCTATGGATCAAAACATCTCTCAGTTACCCTCTGGGGCTCTGCTGTTTACTCGCAGAGACAACAGCATATATGGCATTCTTCAAGCAGCTTTCAAAATAACTTGAGGGTTTAAAGAATTTAAATGGAAAATAACCTATGAATTTTGGAGGTTTTCTGTCCAATATACAATATATTAAATGGCATGTTTCCCCCCAAGCAAGATCTTCATTAAGTTATAAAATTCACACACTGTAATAAAAAGGAGTTCTTGGTCTGATACAACAACATAGTGCCCTAAGGGTAAGTACTACAGAAATAAAAATCAACAGTATTATAATTTGACTATCTTTGTAGACTTAAAAGATGATTAAAAGAAACTTCAATAGGTTTTTGTAGTTTAACTTTTGTGACAGTGAATGATTTGGAATTTTACTAACACTCTTATTACAGTCCTTCAGAATACTTACAAATCTGTTATGCAGAAAAGTAGTTCTCATGTTTCACTCAGAAGCAGTGATGCTTTTTCTTTACCACAGGAGGGAAAAAATGGATGGGGAAAAAGGAATGAAAAGTTAACTACTCTTATCGTCAAGAAACATTCAAATGAGATCCATATTTTGCTATGAATTTGTGCACTGTGTGTTTGTTAATATACAAATGCCAAGTATTAGTACCAATTATTAACCATAATACAGATGGTTTCTTAAAGCCAATAATAGTTCATATCATATTTGCATTAACATGAACTTCAGATTGAAGTCTACATGATACTTTATAAGAAAAAGGAAACCTGTAATCCAGCCTGAACAAGATTAAGAAGACTGTCTGCTTTCTGATAATTCTGTGATAAATGAGAAAAGATTTGTGTTTGAAAAACATCATTCCCTTGATGAGAACAGTAGATACCTTTTCTCCTCAGATAGCTACCTAGTATCCTTCAGTATTCTGTTATTTTATTTAGATGAACCACTGAAGGGGAGCAATAGGAACTGTAGTGAAAATCTGATACAATAATATGTGTAAAAGATAAATTATAGTTCCTGTACACAGAAGGTATTTGGTAAATTCCACTGTATGCCACACTAATGCTTCGTTATTTAACTATAGAGAAAAAGCTAAAACTGATGGTTAACAGAGGGGAAGTGGGGGGGGGATAAGGAAATAGAGGATGGAGAATAAAGAGTACACATAATGAAAAAGATAAAATGAAATGAAAAAAAATTACAAAAAAAAGGAGGGGGTACAACATATACCAGCCCTGCGACAGATGCTGGGGATATATCTGAAAACAAAAGTAACACAGTTCTTCCACTCTCGGAGCTCACATTCTACTGGAGAGGAGAGATAATAGGCAATTAAGTAAGTGTTTATAAAATATCAAATTGTAAGATATTCTATTTAAAAATAGAGCTAATAGGGAGCCATAAAAGTGAAAAAAAAAAAAACATTCTAGCCTCTTGGAATCCCTTCCCTCTCTTAGATTTAGCCCTTTCCCCAATCTGTCACTTTAGACCAGGACCTTTACCTATACCTCTGCTCCTTCTCCTCAAGCTGTCTCTCTCTGTCTCCTAAAAGCTTCCAAAAACATGCCTTATATTAATTCACTCAGTTGATTTTAATAGAATTGAAGTCATTTTCAAGAAATTAAACACTATCATCTTGGCAACAATTCACAAAAGACAGGAATTTGATTTGTGAAACATCGCGGTACAATCACTGGACCTCCAAGCTTGTAATGCTCTAAAAATTCACATGCACAATTCCATCTGGATAGAGAACCATCAGCCAAACAGGGCCAGATTCACACACTCTTTTTAGAACTGATACTGAAGAAGTCATTTCAAACATTTAAACTTAGCATTACTTTTTAAAACTTGAAGAAGTGGGCAAGTATAATTGAAGTGCACTAATGACTCTAGTGTAGTTTTAACCTACATTAATCAGAAGTGTTCTCATTGTTTGCAGATGGACTTTATAGAAATGGCTTTGCAAGGTTTTGCTTACCCATTCTGGCAGTTGGAAGCAGCATAATTTATTTGCAAAGCATCCTTTATGCAAACTATATCCATTCCCCAAATGTTCCCCTGAATTAAATAAGGCAAGAGTGTAGACAGAATAAATTAAAGAAAATCATAGCATGCAAATATTATAGAAGGAATTAATTAAAACCCACATGGCGTTTGGCCAGAAAAAAAAGAGGAGAAACTAATAAGTATATTCAAGTACAGGAAAATAACTTTAGATGATATTTGGAGGAAATGGAATGTTGAAAGTGATAGAGAAAAGCTGACACTGGCATTATTATAAAGAGTGCAAGAGACTCTTTTACCAAAACAGGAATAAACAGAATTTCAAATTATATGTGACTTCAATATTAGATAAGTCTACAATTAAATATAGGAAGAGGATTTTCTTCTAAGAAACTACTACAAATTGCATTCAACTAAGATGCAGTTGTATTATATCTTCCAGGAATAATTTTAATAAAGTATGTTTTAGTTATCCTATGATATATTCAATTTCATTTCAGAAGTGTAATCACAATAATGAAATAAGAAAATTAAAAAAAAATAATTCGCTGTATTTACTTGAAGAATTCTACCTCAACATTTCTGGATAAAGTCAAATGGTTATGTATTCTTCTAAAATAATGTCACAATTTCTACTGCTAGGATAACTAACGAATTGGGTCTATGGAATTATTAGATCTTCTGGTTAACCAGGTTTGAGATAATCCTTTACACATCAAGCCTATGTCAAAATTCCTTTTGAATGTAAGTACCAAATAAATTCATGATCTGGTGGTGGAGATGTTCAAATAAATAGCTAATTATAGTACAATGTGATAAGACATACAAAAGAGTTTTGCAAGTTGTTGGAGAGCAGAGGAGGAATTACCAACCTAGGCTGGGAGGAATCAGGGAAGATTGCACAGCTGGTATGATACTTGCAATGGGTCTTAAAACCAAGAATATAAAGTTGACAAGTACATTTTAGACCTAAGTAAAGAGAGAGCATGTCCAAAGACACAGAGGTGTGAAGGTCTCTGCCCAACTGTTTCCCAATACTTGGCAATGTCTGTGGTGAATTGTGGAAAGAGCAAAAATGAAACTGGAAGGTGTGTAGTGGCCAGATGTGGAGTGGCGTTGGTTCAGGGAGACAGGACAAGTTCTATGGGCCAATCAAGAGCTTAGGGTGAAGCAGGCTGGGTGGGGTCTATGGTAAACTGGATAGCATGGATTCTTTCCCAAAGGAGGCATCCCCTAACTAGCTCCAGATGTATACTGCTTTGTGTGAATAATATTTTGTATAAAATATTGCTGTGTTTAAATGAGGAAGTTAATTTGAACTTATAGAAATTAGAGTATAGGCCAAAACAAACACTTCCATGGACAAATTCCAGTGGAGTAGGCTTCCACTTTATAGCCACTGCTATAATATATATAAGCATAATATATACATTTAATTAATCCTAAACCATATTGTATACAATCTTCTAGATCTAGAAGCTGGACCTGTAATTCTATATACATGTTATCAATATATTGTCTTAGAATTTCTCTTTTCTTAAAGAAATGTTTGGGTTATATGAGAGTTCTAATTAATCATTGTAACTATTTTTTTTTAATTGTATCCTATAGGACAAGGCTACCCACATTTATATATCTACAGACTATGGTACAATGTGACCACAAAGTGATGTGATTACAAACTAATCAGAATCTTGCAAAATGTTAAACATTTAGATTGCTGGCACTGACTCAAACCAATAATATCAGAATCCCAGGACCCAGGAATCCACCTTTCAGGAAGCAATCTAGATGTTTCTGATATAATGGCCTCATGACCACACATGGACAATCCCTATGTAGAGAAAGCTCAGTGCAAGTAAAAAGATCCATTCTTATTCCACTGCAAATATGGAACATGACCTGAAGCAGAAGTTAATCAAAGTCTAGGAAGCTGAGATCATCAGACTAAAATGATAACCTACTTGATGGAGGACCTAATTCTGTCTCACTGAGTCTCCTTCTTTAGACTGGAAGTCACTCACTGAGAGGAAACTGATAAGCAACAGGGCCGCAGAGCTTCCCTCAGAGCCTGGTAAACTTACAGAACCAGGAGATTGGTCCTTGATGTTTTTGTCCCTTTAGAAAAAAAAAAAAACAGCTTTATTGAGATATAACTGATATACAAGAGACTGTACATATTCAAAGTATACAACTTGATGGGCTTTGACATACATATATATCCATGGAACTATCACCACAATCCAGACAACAACTATATCTGTCACCTCCAAAGGTTTCATCCCTTTCAGTACCAAAAATTTAAATTTGTAAGTGTGCCAAGGGTTACCTGTTAAGGACTGGTTCATAACAACCAAATTCTCAAGAGATAGATGGTAAAGCAGACACTAACAGATTTGTTAATTTATTATAGAAGTCTAAATGCTTCCAACAAACTGAGAGTGCACTTTCTCCAGTATGAGGAACAAGATATATTCGTAGTTTGGAAACAGTACGTCATCAGAAGTTTGTTCAGTAACAAAGAATGAGAGCAAAGGAATTAGATGCTCTTGAGGGATATTTCTACAAAGATATAAAAAAGCGAATGGTCTCTCTCTGTTCCCCAATTCTCTTCACTTTTCTACTGGTCAGACTCTGTGCCTTTTAGGTTAAAGTGTTTCTATTTCTGACAAAAGTTCGCCTTTTCTAGACTCAAGCAGATAAAACCTCTCCTTTGTCTATAGGGATGTGCATACTGCAGATGATTCAGTGACAACTTTCTTTTGTTGCAGCTTTGTCACTAAGACACTGTCCATAATACAGCCATTTATCTTTGCACTTGTTTGTAAACTCAATGGTTATGTCTGCATAGGATTAAACTCCAGGATATTGTGTGCTGAGCCCTATGAGATATGCTCACAGAGGATGATTTTATCAACCTATGCACATTGAAGTCATCTTGCCATGGCTCCTATGGAAATGGCAACACCAATACTTACTGGGCCACTAAGACGCTAAAACATTTTCATTTTACACTGCAACAGGACTAGCAACCTTGATCTGTGATATGACTTCATAGTGAATGCTGCAGTCATTTCTCAAGGATATGTGATGTTATGGGTAGCCTTCTCTTCACTTTTGGTAGATGATTTACAGAAATATTTAAATGTGTTTCAGCAGTTAAACATGTCAGCACATGTCAAAACACTTAAATTATAATGAGAATCTATGACCTTACCACAAACATGATGTCAATATCAAAAGACCTCTTGCTGTAATGAATGTCCTCCATGAATTGAGTCTCTTTGAAATGACTTTTTACCAAGCTCTTAAGTTAACTACTGCACATATTTCCTAATTGAAATATTCCTAGTATGAATTTTTAAGGAAACAAAAAATTTTAAAGGCTAGAAACTACTTGATCATTTTCATAGTGGGAAGAATTTTGTTTCTAATAAGAACTTAATGAAAAGATCTCTTTGTCTCTTTTAACAGATAACTAAATAGAGAATTTAATTTTTCTATCAACATGGTAAGAAAAATTATTATTTTTGAATACTGAATCAGTTCAGAGAAGAAAGTTGCATCATAAGTCTGGATATTTGGTACATAGTAGTAACTCAAGTAATAGTAACTGAGAGCTTTAACATCATGTGTAAAGTTTTGATTATAAAATAATTTTTATGGTTTTTGACTTGAGATTACTTTTTGGACATTTATCCTTCAATTTCAAACTAATAAATGGTTATTAAGCACTGTTTAAGGAAGTAAACACATGCATTAATCAGGAGCACTGTAGTAGGCATCATGTTAAACTAATAAGAAGTGAGAGTGACAGCGCATTTCAAACTATTCCAGAATATACAATCTTCCACACTTGTTGATTTACAAATTTGAAAATTTAATTTGATTTGATTTTGTAGACCATTGTTCAATTATGTTTGTCAATTTCTAAATTATTTACTCTTGAAAATAATAAAATAAATAATAAAAAATATCTGGTCTTGTGGTCTCCTGTGACTTGCCTAAAGATAATTTGTCAAATAAATTGTTGATCTTTTAAACAGTATTTAACAGAACCTCCAATTCCAAAACTATTGGGTTAACTGTGTTTAGTCAGTTTTGTCATATAGTCAGTGAATGTGTATTTATGCTGCACTCAATGCTGAGAACAGTATAAGCAAAACAAAAGAGCTGCCATTTTGATTCTGTGTGATTCCTCCAAGGCTTGGGTTCTATCTTGTATTAGTATGTGGACCTCCATTTTTGGCTGGGTCCTACTACGAGAGCCCCTATTACTATTTTTAGGGATAGAATTTGCCTAGCATTTCTCCACCCAGCTCTTCCTTTGTGTCCTCTTACGACATGGGTGTCACACTAACTCTATTGACAGAACGCCTAAAATATATAGTGTTCTCTGCAGAAGCATAATTGATCTGGCATACAAATTGGGAAGAATTTTTCTGCAGAAATAGGATTCTATTTCATGAATAAATTATATAATTATAATCAGGAATACATTGTTTCATATATTAAAAAGATATTCAATAAAGCAAAATTGAGAGCTTTAAAAATAGGCTTAAGCCAGTGAAGGAAGAGTTAAGTGTTTAAATAATGTTATTTGAGAATGCTGATGAATTGGAGAATTAATGAGTATATTAAGGTTAATAGAGGACATTTAAGAGTTGTCCTTTATTTGAGAAGAGGACACTAATCATGATAATCACACTCAGCAGATATGAGGTGTTCTCCAGGTGTTCTGGCCACACTTACTTGCTTGACCCAAAAACATGACCAACAGAATGGTCAAAGAGGATTTAAAAAAGAGACGGTGGCAAGAGTACAATTTCCCCCACAAGCTGGCATGACATCCCCATCAACCACATGCAGAGTTTCTGACACTTGTCCTGGATTTGGCACTGGTCTAACTATGGCTACTTAGGTTGTTTTTCACACTGCTATAATACACATATGTGTGTTCAAGTTGTTGAGTTCAATTATAAGGGATGATTCTTTTGAAGACAGAGGTCATGCCTTATCCAGCTCAAAGCTCTGTGTGCTCAAAACTGAGTCTTCACATGGAAAGTATTCTTCAAAAATTTGTTGAATGTATGAATGAACAAAATGTTTTTCTAACTATACATAATGTAAATAATGCATTTTGTGAAGACAAATCTAATTCAACACCAAAAGTCCAGTTACAATACAACCATGGTTAGACTCGGGTGCTCACTAGAGCAAAGTCACTCACTAACATCCTGCTTTGTTTTGTTTTGTTTAAAGATTTTATTCATTTATTTGAGAGAGAGAAAGAGCAAAGCAGGGGAAGCAGCAGGCAGAGGGAGAAGCAGACTCTCCACTGAGCAGGATGCAGGGCTGGATCCCAGGACCCTGGGATCATGACCTGAGCAAAGGCAGACACGCAATGGACTGAGCCACCCAGGGACCCTCACATCCTGTTATTGAGTGTTCTTCCTCATGGTCAGTTTGCCTGCTATAGGCCACATAATAGGCCACATAATAGGCCTTAATGGGCTTCACCTTGAAGAGCAAACAAATACAGAATAGCATTACACATCTCCTATGAAGTAAGCAAAGGTCTTAGAATATCTGCTATAGAAACTTGGCTATTACAACTTAAAGAGGTACTGTGTTGTCATTTTTTATTTAAAACATGAAATATGGGAATGGCTGGGTGGCTCAGTGGTTGAACGCCTGCCTTTGGTCCAGTGCATGATCCTGGAGACCTGGGATCGAGTCTCACATCAGGTTCCCTGCATGGAGCCTGCTTCTCTCTCTGCCTGTTTCTCTGCCTCTCTCTCTCTCTCTCTGTCTCTCATGAGTAAATAAATACAATCTTTTAAAAAAAACATGAAATATGAGTGCTAATATTTTGATAAATTACAAGCTTCTCCTATTTTTTCCTACTTCCATGCTCTCCTATTTTTCACTGATTCACATTTGCCAGTCATGTATGAGATCAAAGCTCAACATCACTGTGTGAAAAAATAATAATGAAGAAGAGAGGACAGAAGAAAGGAAGAAGGGGAACAGGAAATTTATCATTGCTTTGTAGCAATCTAAAAATAGATACTATGGTACATTTTATACATTCTATAGAGGGGTCATGTAGGCCATCTCATGAAATTTAACAGCCCCCTCCTTCAAAGTAAATCAACCAGAAAATACCTATAACATCCTCTTGGGAAATAGTTTTAAACTCTTCTGTTGTTAACTGAATTGCGTTCCCTAAATATTCATGTGTTGAAGTCCTAACCTCCTGGTCCTCAGAATGGGACCTTATTTGGAAATAGGGTCATTACAGATGTAATTAGTTAAGATAAGGTCATACAGGAGCAGGGTGCGTCCCTAATGCAATATGACTGATGTCCTTATAAAAAGGGAAAATCTGATGGGATTCACCTGCAGCAGAAATAGATTGGAATGTCCAGAATGCATTTGCTCAAATGTCTGGTTCTTTCCACTCGGAGGCTCCAGCAGAACAGTCAGACCTCTTCCATAGTGGTTAAGGGCTCCAACAGCAAGTTTCCAAGAGCAGGGAAGTGGAAGCTGATATGTTTTTTAAAGGCCTGGGCTCAAAAACTGGCATAGTACCACATCTTTAATATTTTATCAGTCAGAGCAAGCACATAACCTGCCCAGAACTCAAAGGGAAACAATGCTTCGACGAGAGAAGTGTCTAAGAATCTTCAGCCTAACTTAATATACTACATGCCTCTTATCAGATATCATTTCCAGGGACACCTGGGTGGCTCAGTCAGTTAAGCATCTGCCTTCAGCTCAGGTCACAATCCTAGGGTCCTGAGATTGAGCCCTGCATAGGGCTCCTTGCTCACCAGAGCATCTGTTTCTTCCCCTCCCCCCCCCACCGCCCCTTCCCAACTCGTGCTTGCTCGTTCTCTCTCAAATATATAAAAGTCTTTTAAAAAATCATTTCCATATGTACTTTGAAAGATCATTGCATTAATTACAATTAACTAATCATTTTGATTTTTCAAAATCTCTTTTTTCCAGGCAAGGATTCATTACTTAAGAAATTCAACATCTTTCAGGGCCCTTGCCTTGTCCCCTTCAGTGAGCATTTTTGTGTCCCTTTATATCCAATGTGTGTATTTATTTTTTATGATTATATTCATAAATGAATTCATAATGCCTCAAAAATCCTTAAAGCACCTTGTCTTCTACATCTTTTATAATTTCTCTCAGAGAGGAAAAAAAAAGGGAAAACTTGGATACAGAAATGGACACAGGAAGGAGGCCATGCTAAAATCAAGGCAGAGATTGAGGTGATGCTTCTACAGGCCAAGGAATGTCAAAGATTGCCACAAACCATCAGAAGGTAGGTAAGAGATTCTCTTACAGCCCTCACAAGGAATCAAGCCTGCCAATACCTCAGTCTTAGCCTTGCAGCCTCCAGAACTGTGAGATAATACATTTCTGTTGTTTAAGCCACCCAGTTTGTGATACTTTGTTATAGCAGCCCTAGCAAACATCCTCTTTAAAGTCATTGATTAGAAATAATAGTGTCTGTCTTGTCAAGACAGGCCATTACCACACTCCCACCCTCAATGAAACCATACTCTATAGGACAGTAGAACCTTGTGTGCTACTTTGGCTGAAGCTTGAAAAATCACTTAACTTTGAAACCAACACTGTATCTTGCTCCCTTGTGGTTACACAAAGCAAAAGCAGGAGTAGCAGTAGAGCACAGGTGCTCCTCATAGAGCTTTCCTATTGTTTACCCTAAGCAATGGTGAGGCAAGAGAGCTGTTGACTGATACACTACATAGATTAATGTAAGAGATATTAATGAGTTCAAGGGCGGAAATGAATCGTTTTCCTTATTTCTATTCCCCATAGCCTCTAGCTCAATGCTGAGCACAGAACTATTATTTAGTACTTAATCTTTGATAAATGATACTATCAACTCTCCTCAACAGTTTATTTTTATTTTGAAACCTTATGAATAAAAAATATAAGTAAAACAACTTGTTTTCACTGCATGTAGATATCAATAAGTACAAAAAATAGTGAATTTGTTTTGTTTTGGAGAGATTTTCAGTAGGGTGGTCTCAAAGACAGACAAGCTAGTCTCTGTCGCCATCTAGGGAAAATAGAGGATAATAACATAAAGAGCTGAAATTTAAACTTCCTTCTGAAAGAATAGTTGAAACTATACTTGAAGATTTTGTTTTTCAGCCCTCTGATAGGCCAAACATGTCAGATGGATTTATAAATATGCTATGATAGGCTCAGAATGAATCATTTATTGGCTGCCTCCTCATTTGTGACAACTCAAGTGCTATGCTTTTAGGAACTGCTTTTTTTTCTTGCAGATTTTTTTCTTCCCCAGTGGTTTCATGTTAGTATTTTTTTTCTATTCCAATACTTGTCTAAAATAATCATAATCTACTCATATTTATAAGTAAGCAACACAAATCAAACTATTATATACCTTAAAGACTTATATGAATCTTTAAATTCAAGGAAATGGACGTAATCTGCACATGTTAACCTTTTCAAAATCAGTTTTATATATCAAGGTAAATTATAGTAAGACAAGCATAAGGGTTTCACTTATTTGAACAATGAAGTGAAAGTAGTTACTCCTACACATCAATTATTAGTAGACAATTATTGTGGACAAAATGTTCTATCTCTATTGCTTTACATGCTTGTCACATCCCAAAATGTTATACTCTAAGGCCTTACATTGCTTCTTGATTATAGAATTCAACCCCTTGGGGAATATACAATGGTTTGCCTAGAATATCAAGATAAACAAGGTGATTCTTCCTGGATATTGATTTACAGAATAATAAATATTATTTTATGCTAAACAACAACAACAACAACAAAACTATACTTGAAGAAATGCTGGAATATAGAGTTCACACATAGAGCTGCTTCCTGCATCTATGTTGGGTAGGCTAGTGTATACTTTCACTCTTTGTTACTTTGTGCCAGTTTGCAGGAATATGCACCTCTATGATTAACTCTTTCTTCATTTAACAAATCTCTATATAGACTATTATAGTATATAATATTATATATAATAGTCTATTATAGACTATTATATTCTAATATTATAGACTATTATATATAATAGTCTATTATAGACTATTATATCCCAAGCACTATAATGATAATCAAAAGTGGTATAGAACACCTTACTCACAAAATAGTCCATCATGTGATATAAGGGAGTCTGACCTAAATTTCTGTTTCAATTAATCCATTTTGCCCTTGCTATGCTATCCAAAATTCTAAAAATCCCACCTATTTGTGGTTACTCTGTTCACTCATAGTCCTCTCTCTCCCTCCATTCAGATCCATTATTGCTTGCTTTCATCACCCTGGGCTTCCTAACCACTTGGCTTTGCCCCCGTGTTCCTGGTTCAGGCTGAAAGCTACCTTTTGCTTGAGGATTTTTTTTTTTTTGCCTCATTTTTTTGACTTTGCTCCTCAGAAATTTTTATTTTTTCTTTAATATTTTAGTTACTGATTTAAAGAGAGAGAGAGAAAGATAAAAGGAGTGCATAAGTAGGGTGAGGGGCAGAGGGAGAAGGAGAGAGAGAATCTTAAGCAGACTCCATGCCGAGCAGGGAGCTCAATCTCACAACCCTAAGATCATGACCTCAGCCAAAATCAAGAATCAGATACTTAACTGACTGAGCCACCCAGGTGCCCCTCAGAGATTTTACTTAAATATTATTTTTTTTAATTCTAGCTTCTATGCCAGCCTTAGAGAATCTTACTGAACCAAAAATTATACTGGGAAGCAAAAATGGCACCCATCAAAAGCCTTGGGCCTTGAGGACATTATCTACATTACATAGATTAATGCCTTCTTTACTCTTGGTTTAGGAAATGCAGTACAAACCAATGTGCACCCAGCTGTTAACAGTGACCCCTATACCTGCCTGAAGTATCTACTTTGCTGGAGTCCCACTTTAAGAAAGGTGCCAGACAGCTATCAGGTAGGTGTGCTCCCTGCCACCAAAAAAGAAAACTCACCACTACTTGGAGCAGATCAGTATGGATTTTGGTGGGCAGTTTACTTCAAAGGACCCCAGATATTCCCTGAATCCATGCACAAGCTTTAATAGGCCCTGAATATATTCCTGAAGAATTGTAAAATTGCCAGGTGCCAAGCAACCATTCATTTTGTTATGGGCTGAATTATGCCTTCCCAAATTGTTAGGCTGATGTCCCAACCTCCAGTACCTCAGAATGGGACCATATTTGGAGATAGGGTTTTTTTTTTTTAAGTTTTTATTTATTTATTTATGAGAGACACACAGAGAGAGGCAGAGACACAGGCAGAGAGAGAAGCAGGCTTCCTGCATGGAGCCCAATGCAGGACTAGATACCGAGACTGGGATCACACCCTGAGCTGAAGGCAGATGCTCAATCACTGAGCCACCCTGGTGTCCCATGGAGATAGGATTCTTAAAGAGATAATCAAATTAAAGTGAGTTCATTAAGGTGAGCTCTGATCCAGTATAACTACTGTCCTTATAAAGAGAAGAAGTTTGGACACACAGAGAGACACTGGACATGTGCATTCAGAGAGTCAACCACATGAACACACACAAGGGAAAGGAAAGCCATCTGCAAACCAAGGAGAAAGGCCTCAGGGGAGGCCTCCTCAGGGTAGAAACCAATTCTACCAACACCTTGATCTTGGACTTGCAGTCTCTGGCACTGGGAAAGAGTAAATTTCTGTTGGTTAAGCCACCAGGTCTTGTGATATTTTGTTATGGAAGCATACCAAATTAATTCATTCTCCTATGCAATAACCCCAATCTTGGTTCACTGCTCTCTCCTCTCCAGAAAATTTGGCTCCATAGAGCCTTCAACTTGAGTAACTGCTCTACTCTTAGAAGATGAGGTTATCTTTCCCTTGATCTTAACCCTTCTTTGGGGAGGCATAAAGATTTTTCAGGCAGACTTAGGTCCAGTCAGGAATAAATGATTGCTTTCTTTAGGAAAGATCAGTAAAGTATCAAAGAAATTCCCTCAGCCCCAAATATTTGTCACATCATAATTTAACCATGCACACAGGTCCTCCTGAGATCACAGAAAGAGGCTAACCAGTCCTCCCAGTGCCCTTTATTAACACATCTTTCTTGTTGCTCCAGGAACTTTTAGAATAAGTCAAAATAAGACTTTTATTAAGCACCTGTAAGGACACATTACGACCTCAGCTGAGAGCTCATGTTACCCCTCTCTCAATTTTCTCAAATTATGTTCAACTATGATGTTCTAACTCCCTGAATCAAGATATACTGTAAAGTGAACACCAGATGATGTTATATTTCAGGACTCAAACTTGTCTCACTCATTTTCATTGTCAGACCTTTAGTTTATTTCAGCTTTGTTTCAAATTCCTTCTCCCCAATATCACCAAAGTGATTTTTTTAAATTAAAGACATATTCTCTATTTTTAATTTATTTTTATTTTTTAAAGGTTTTTTATTTATTCATGAGAGACACAGAGAGAGAGAGAGAGAGAGGCAGAGATATAGACAGAGGGAGAAGCAGTCTCCCTGTGGGGAGCCTAATGTGGGACTCAATCCCAGGACCCCGAGATCGAGACCTTAGCGAAAGGCAGATGTTCAACCACTGAGCCACCCAGGAGCCCTAAAGACATATTCTTATTGCTTTTCTCCCAGTAAAAAAAATCTTTCTGCAGTACCTAAAACATGGACTATGAAGCTCCTAAATTAGTATGGACTACCTCTTGTGACAATTCCAATTTTATCCCCCGCTACTCCTTTTGCATTTAATGATCAAATCACACCAATCTACTTACCTTTTCCTGAAGGCAAAATGACATTGTACAAGTCCAAGTTCAAATATAAGTCATTCTCCTTGCCTGGAAGGCCTTTCTCTCACAAATGCATCTGGCCACCCGTAATAAGCATCCAAATTCAGCTCTAGTATCAACTCTTCCAGGAAGTCCTTTGTAAACCATTCCCAGACCACAGCAAAGGTTACTCACTCACTCCTATACCTCACAAATTACTCTATCCTTATATTCCATTTCCCTAATTAGACTGAGGAGATGCTAAGAGAAGGACTTATTCCTTTATCATCTTCTGATCATCAGCACCTAACACAGTAATTAAAAATCGGTGTTAATTACATGATTTATTCAAGATCAAAACAGAGCAGGAGAAAAGCATGCTCTATAGGTGTTTGCTTGTTTGCTTGCTTGTTTTTTGAGGGGGAGGGTAGTTAGATATGGGAGTAATAAAAATACTGTTTTTGCAATACCTGGATCATCTAGGTAGCAGGAGCTTCTCAGTCCATACTCTCGCATCCAAGTGTTGGGGAGGATGCAGAGAAGTTGGAACCCTTGTACACTATTGGTGAGAATGTAAAATGGTGCAGCCATTAAGGAAAATATTATGAAGATTCCTCAAAAATTAAAATAGAACTATGATATGATCCAGCAATCCCACTGCTGGGTATAGATCTAAAAGACTTTAAAGCAGGATCTCAAAGCAATATCTGTATACTCATGTTTCACACAGCACTATTCACAACAGCCAGGAGAAGGAAACAACCCAAATATTCATCAACTGAAAGTATAAAGGACAGTGGTATATACATACAAGGGAATATTATACAGCATTAAAAGAAAAGGAATTTCTGTCACATGCCACAACATTAATGAACCTCAAGGATATTATGCTAAGTGAAATAAGCCAGTCACAAAAAAGACAAATACTGTATGATTTTCATTTATATGAAGAAGGCAAAATCATAAAAATAGAACATAGTTGGTTGCTAAGGGGTGGTGGTGGTAAGGGGGATTAGTGTATAATCAGTACAGAGTTCCAGTTTTACAAAATGAAAAAGTTCCAAGGATCTAGTACATGATAATGTGAATATACATAACACAACTGAACTATACCTTAAAATGGTCAAGATGATAAATTTAACCAATTTTTTCCATGATTAAAAATAAAAAGATGATCTACATCAATCCTCTCCACCTAGAGACAAGAAAAAAAAAGAGGCTGAATATGGGGGATATATCTGAGGCAAAACAGCAGTATAAAATCAGTTAAAAGATTGAATGTTCTCCTGAGATCAAGATCAAGGTAAGAATGTCCACTACCATCACTTCCATATAACATTGTATTGGGTGTCATGGGCAGTGTAACGAGGCAAGAAAAATAAATAAAAGACCTTATAAATAGGAAGAAGGAAACTGCCTTTATTCAGAGATTGTGTATGTAAACAGCTACAAAAAAAAAAAAATCCAAGGAATCCACAAACTAACCAATAAAATAGTATGAGAATTTACCTAAGCTATCAGAATGTGTCAGATTACACAAACTAGTTGCATTTCTATTTACTAATAATTAACAGCTGGAAAATACATTTTAAACATAATCTGTAATAGATTAAAAATAAAAATAACAGAAAATTAATAGAAGATGTATAAGACTTTTACACTGAAAGCTACAAAGCACTGAGAACAGATTAAGGAAGACCTATTATAGAGATACTTTTGTCATGAATTAAAAGAGTCAATATTCAGTTACCAGCTCTACCCAAATTGATTTACGGATTAATGCCATTCTATTCAAAATTTAGGCAGAGATTTTAGAGAAATTGTCAAGATGATTCTAAAACTGATATGGAAGTGAAAAGACCTAGAATAGCTCAAATTTTTAAAAGAATAAAGTTGGAAGATTATACTACCTTCTTATTAAATCTATAATAATCAAGTCACTTGGTATTGACATAAAGTAAGACAAATCAATGGAACAGGACAGAGGTCTACAGAAAGAAACCCACATATACATGATCAACGGATTTTCAACAAAGTTGCTGAGATAATTCAATGGAGGAAAGAATAGTTTTTCCACAAATAATGCTCCACATCTCACACCATATACAATAATGGATTTGAAATAGATCATAGACCTAAAGATAAACATTCAGTCTATAAAACTGCCCAAGAGACACAGAATATCATTTTTACCACGGAGAAGGAAAAGGTTTATTAGATAGAATCCAAAAATATCACCATCTAAAAGAAACATTCAAACTCTTCTTTGATTATGTTTGATGTTAGCTGAAGTCTTCTACAGATGTCCTTTATTATGTTTTGAAAGTACCCTATTATTGTTGTTGTTAGGTGCTATTTTTAATTTTTTCCCAGCTTTATATAGGTACAATTGACAAGTAAAATGTATGTATTTATGGTGTACAATGTAATGTTTTGAAATGCATATACATTGTGAAATGATTACCACAATCATGCTAATTAACATATCCAACACCTCATTTAGTTACTTTCTGGGTACCTATGCAGAGTGAACATTTAAGATCAACTCTCTTAGCCAATTTCAAGTATAAAATATGGTATTATTAACTATCCTCACCATACTGTACATTAGATCTCTAGAACTTACTCTAGAGATAACTATTTATCTGAATATCTGAAACTGCATAACTGGAACTTTGAACCATTTGGCCAACATTTCCTTATCTTCTCTAACCTGGAGCCCCTGCTTGGCACTATTCCATTCTATGATTCCATGAATTCAACTTTTTTAGATTCCACATATAAGTGAGACAATCTAGTATTTGACTTTCTGTGCCTGGCTTATTTCACTTTCACTTAGTATAATGTCCTTGAGATTCCCCCTAATTGTAGCACTTGACAAGGTTTCTTTTTCTTTTAAAGCTGAATAATGTTCAATTGTATGAATATACCATAATTTCTTTATCTATTCATCTGTTGATAGACACTTAGGTGGATTACATATCTTTACTATTTTCAATAATGCTATAAATAACATGGGAGTGGAGATATCTCTTTGAGATACTGATTTTATTTCCTTTGGATATATATCCAGGAGTGGGATTGCTGGATCATAAGGTGGTACTATTTTTAGTTTTTTGAGGAACCTCCATACTATTTTCCATAATGGCTGTATTAATTTGCATTCCCACTAACAGTGCCTAGCATTCTTTTTCTGCACATCCTCACCAATATTTATCTTTTATCTTTTTTTATAATAGCCATTCTAACAGATAAAGGTGATAGCTTAATGTAGGTTTCTAAAAGTTTTTATTTAGGGGTGCCTGGATGACTCAGCTGGTTAAGCATCTGCCTTCAGCTCAGATCATGATCCCAGGGTCCTGGGATTGAGACCCACACAGGGCTCGCTGCTCAGTGGGAAGTCTGCTTCTCCCTCTTCCTCTGCTTTCCTCCCCTGCTTGTGCTTGTGCATGCTCATGCACTCTCTCTTTATGTCAAATAAATAAATAAAATCTTTGTTAAAAATAAAGTAAAAGTTTTTAGTTAAATTCCAGTTATTTAACATATGTTGTAATATTAGTTTCAGTTGTACAATTTAGTGATCCAACACTTCCATACAATACCTGGTGCTCATCACTACAAGTGCATTCCTTAATCCCCATCACTTATTTAACTTACCCCCACCACTTGCCTCCCCTCTGGTAGCCGTAAGTTTGTTCTCTATAATAACGGTATACATTTGTGAGCATTTTGTCATATACATGTTGGCTATTTGTATGTCTTCCTTGGAAAATATGTTTATTCGGTCCTTTGCCCATTTTTAAAATTGGGTATTTGTTTCCTGAGTTGTTGTAGTCCCTAGTATATTTTGAAAATTAACTCCTTGTTATTTGTATGGTTTGCAAATATTTTCTCCCATTCCATAGGTTGACTCTTCACTCTCTTGATCGTTCTTTACTATGCAGAAACTTTTAGTTTGATGCAATCCTATTTTTCCATTTTGCTTTTGTTGCTGGTGCTTTCGGAGTCATAATCAAAAGACCAATCTTAAAAAGCTTTCTCCCTATGTTTCCTACAAATAGTTTTACCATTTCAAGTCTTTTATTTAAGTTTTTAATCCCTTTTGAGGTGATTTAAGTATACAGTCTGAGGTACGAGTCCAATTGCATTCTTCTACATATGGAGATCCAATTTTCTGAACACCTTTTATTGAAGAGACTATCCCTTCCCCATTGTATAATCTTGGCACCTTTTTAAAGATCAATTAACTCTAAGTGCATGAATTTCTGGTTTCTCTATTCTGTTCCCAGTGAGCTATAGGTCTGCTTTTATGCCAGTACTATGCTGTTTTAATTGCTACAGCTTTGTAGTATATTTTGAATTTAGGAAATGTGATGCTTCCAGCTTTGTTCTTTCTCAAGATTGGTTTGGCTATTTAAGATCGTTGTGGTTCCATAGAAATTATAGGATTTTTTTTTCTATTTTTGTGAAAATGCCATTGGAATTTTAATAGGGATTTCATTGAATCTGTAGATTGCTTTGGGTGGTATGGACATTTTAACGATATTAATTCTTCCAATCCATGAGTGTGGGTATCTTTCCACTTATTTGCATCTTTTTCAATTACTCTAATCAATCTCTTTAATTTTTAGTGTACATATATTTCACCTCCTTGGTTAAATTTGTTACTAAGTATTTTATTATTTTTAATGCTATTACAAATGGGATTGTTTTCTTAATATCTCTTTCTGATTAGTTTATTGTTATGTATAGAAATGCAACAGATTATTGTACATTGATTTTATATCCTGCAACTTTACTGAATGTGTTTATTAGTTCTGTTTTTTGGTGGAGTCTTAAGGGTTTTCTATATATGAGAAGATGTCATCTGCAAGCACAGACAATTTTCATTCTTCCTTTCCAGATGCCTTTTTCTTATCTAATTGGTCTTGCTATGACCTGCAGTACTATACTGAATAGAAATGGCAGGAGTGGGCACCTTTGTCTTGTTCCTGGTCAGAGAGGAAAAGCTTTTAGCTTTTCACTATTGAATATGAAGTTAGCTGTGACTTGTCACATATGGCCTTTATTGTATTGACGTACATTCTTTATAATTTATTGAGATTTTTATCATGAACAGTGTTGAATTTTATCACATATTTTTTCTGCATCTATTGTGATAATCAGCAGGGCTGCAGCTGCCTGCCTGACACTGGGGTAGACATGGAAGGGAGGTCCAAAGGGCAGGCATCCTGCCTGGGGCCTCGGGTCTTGACCTAGCACAATGGTGGCCAGGACTCTTGTTCTGGGGGAGTGAGCTTGGAGCCTGAGAACACAAGTGCCAGCCTGGGTGCCCAGATTCACTGGTGTGGGCCCTGTGCTGATGTTCACAGTAAAGTTGGATACTGCTTCACCCTTCCTCTTCCTAGGTATATTGATGCATTTCACTGCTCAGGCTTGAGGAAAGGATAACATGGGTAACGTAAACGTGTTGTTCTTACCTTCTTCAATGTATCTTTTCTTATTTCTGTGCTGGGTTTCAGTAGAGATCTGGAAGTATTTACCAATCCATAATCTCTCACCTAAAATCCTTAGCTCTTGTAAAGATATTTTCATTTGTGGACAGCTATTCAAACTTATGTTTCTGTGAGAGTACAAACTCTGAAACTACTATTCCACCATTTTGCTGATGTCTCTGTGGAAGTATCCTTTATTGCTAGTTTGCTGAGAATATTTTATTGTATCATAAATAGGGTTTGAATTTTTCCATGGAGGTTCAGAATATCTCTTCTTTTCAGTGTGTTGTGAGGTGTCTCCAAAGCAGGACTGTGGTTTGGTGCTATATACATAGTGGGGGAGTCAGATCAGCAAGCTTCCTCAGTCTTAGTCACTACTTCCATCTAAATCTGTGTGAGGAAGCCCTAAAATACAGTTCTCTTCTAGGCACAATGAGCCCAGCCTGAATTATTTACTTTATAAGCTATGGCCTACAGAAATCGAACAAGTAAGTTGGGAATGGTATTGGATAAAGGAATTCAAAGGGAAATGGGACTCTGGGGCCTCTTTTGCTTCAACCATTTGTATTACGGCTGCAGTGAATCTTGTCTAAATGGGGGGGGGGGAGGCAAGAATATTGCTGTAGTCAAACGAGAGGAAACAGTGAGAAGAGGAAGTAAATACAAGAAAGGAAGAGGATGCAAGAAACAAACAATACTGTAGAAGAGAAAAAAATCTAAAATCTGTAGGTACCTACTATATATAAGGTACTATATAAGTTGCTTTACATAAAATATCTCTACTCCTCCAAACAACCCTGATAAAGAAATATTATCATTGCTCTTTTATAAATAGGCTGAATCTCCAACTTGCCTTAGGTGGCAAAATGGAAGTGGCAAAGTGGGAAGTATTTGTAGCACCAAAGCCTAAGCCTTTCCTGTGCACCAAGCTGTCCTTTAGTTAAAGAAGTGAATCATCCCAGGACTTTGAAGGTTATATCCCTATGGGAGGAGAGTAAATAGAAGACCTCAAGGCTACATTCTATTTGTAATAAACCAAATGGTGAGGAGGGGATTTCTGGTTTTCTGGTTGTTGGTTTTGTTTGTTTGTTTGTTTTAATCTTGGCAATAGTTCAAATTTATAATCTTTTCTGAGAATGAGAACATATTCAATGTGATATAAATAATTTAGTAATAGCAATGATTACAATCTGTTACTAAAAAACAAGGCAACTAATCAGAGTTGCACAGTGATGAAAATGACAGCATGTTTTCTCCAAACCACCATGCACTATTCACCATTAGTCTCTCACTTGGAAAACAGAAAATTGTGAATAGAGCTTATAAAAATAACAAATAAATAGAGCACTCATTGGATTTCTGAAGGGTCAAGATGTTTATATGGTGATCTTATCTTCTTAAAATGGTTCTACCTTGAAATAAGTGTTCTTTAAGCAAATTGGCCTTTTGTGTCCCATGAAGAATATTTACTTTCATCTTACCTTTGAGCTATGATGAGCAATGGAAGAGTTACTTAAGCTCTCTTTCTTCCATGTTTGGTGGGCTCCACATTAAGTATAACTTCTTGTCGTACATAATATGAAATCTTCTTTAAATCTACAGGAAAATCTGCCAACATTATTCATTCCTCTTAACTTTATTTAAATTAGCCAGTTTGACTGATTTTATAACACAAGCAGAAGTAGAGCAAAGTTCCACTTCCCAAAGACAGTGTAGACAGGAACATATTTATTTCTTGTTTGAATAACACTGCAATTAGAACAGACAAGCTACTGACTATAATTGGATCTATGGGACATTATCCCTGGAGTTTCAGGATTTTAATACTGCACAAATAGATTTCTAACTTTAATTTGCTGTATGAATTGGAAACTTCTCATGAGCAACAAAAAAACCTAAATTGCCTTATAGTGCCAATAGCTGATCCTTTGGAGGATGTTTCTGGAGCCAGATGCCATGGCAACTCTGGCTGTATGAAAGAAATTTCTCTATATGTCTACTACTGTGAAAATATCTGTCATCGTCTTCCAGGGTTTGAGATGGAAAGTGTGGATCTATGTTGAAATGTTCAAGGCTTTCAGTTAATTAATCTGTGACTGCAGAAATTTAGAACTGGTTTGTTTCTCACTGAATCTCCAAAATTATTTTGGACAGAACTGTAGGAGTGACAGAAGAAATGATGAGCTTGGAAAGCAGAACAATTCCTAAGGAAGAAGACTATTACCAAACTAGGGGAAGAAAATCATTCCAATGGTTCAGGTAAATGGGTGACTTATCCATAGATCAGTTACAAATGCAGTTTCAGGAAAAGAAAGAATGCATAAGATTATTTCTTTCCTCAATCTCTCATGATGTTTATGAAATAAGCTTTCCCCTCACCAACATTGCCAAAAAAAAATCTTGAATCAAAAATAACAGCTTGAAGATTTATCTGTTGGCTTCCTGCTTGAAATTTTCCTAATTAATAACAAATTCCCTCAAACATATATTACTAATACTATCACCAAGCTAGAGAAGCAATTAACTACATAAACTACAAGTCTATAGCATAGACTACAAGTTCATATGAAGAAAAAAATACCAGAATATATAAAGGGAGACGATCTTATGTTTTATATATAATATGTGATATTAATCCGTCTATGCATATATACAAATGAATATGACATAATAAAATGTTCCAGGCAAATTTGACATATGTAACACATTTTTTCCTCCTGGGGTTTTCCCACTACCCCAAAGTTGAGGTCATCGTATTTGTGCTGTGCTTGCTGATGTATCTGATCACTCTGCTGGGTAATATAATTCTGATCTCCATCACCATCCTGGATTCCCACCTACACAAACCCATGTACTTCTTCCTCAGCAACCTCTCCTTTTTAGACATCTGGTACACCTCTTCTGCTTTCACTCCAATGCTGGCAAATTTTGTTTCAGGGGAATACACCATCTCATTCTTAGGGTGTGCTGCTCAGATGTACTTTTCTCTTGCCATGGGTTCCACTGAGTGTGTGCTCCTGTCCATGATGGCATATGACCGGTATGTGGCCATATGCAACCCCTTGAGATACCCCATCATCATGAACAAGAGGGTTTGTGTGCAGATTGCAGCTGGCTCCTGGGTGACAGGCTGCCTCACCACCCTGGTGGAAACAGTATATGTGCTGCAGCTCTCTCTGTGTGGTAATAATACAATCAATCATTTTGCTTGTGAAATTCTGGCTGTCTTGAAACTGGTTTGTGTGGACACCTCCATGGTGGAATTAATCATGCTGGTGATCACCATATTTCTCCTCCCTATGCCAATGCTTCTAATTTGTATATCTTATGCGTTCATTCTCTCCAACATCCTAAGAATCAGCTCTGTGGATGGTCGAAGCAAAGCCTTTTCAACATGTACAGCCCACCTGACTGTGGTGGTTTTGTTCTATGGGACAGCTCTCTCCATGTACCTGAAGCCCTCAGCTGTAGATTCACAAGAAATAGATAAATTTATAGCTTTGGTATATGGTGGATTAACCCCTATGTTGAATCCTATCATCTATAGTCTACGAAACAAAGAGGTGAAAGCAGCCGTGAAAAAATTGCTGATTAGAAATCCTTTTGGTACTGTGTTAATTTCTGCCCTCAATAATATTGGAGCAAGCACACTCCCCTGAATAATCTCAAACATTATCCAGAAAGCTGCAAAATAGTTGGTATAAAACAAACCCTGGAAAATACTCAATTTTGATAGTCCAACATTAAGTTCAATATCTTGATTTATCTTGTAAATAAATAAAACTCCTGAAATTAATGAATTATTCAGATAGAATGAATTATTTCCAGAAAAGTATTTAACACTTATTGAATATTAATATAACTTTAAAAAATACACAATTTCTTATTGTTTCCTATTGACTTGCTACATATCTAAGAGTCAACTCTAGCATCACCCTGGCAATAACTAATACACCAAGAGTGTAAAATTTTAAGCTTAGTAAATTTTTTTAAGCCTAGAAAATTTTGAAATAATTTCTCCTTATATGATTTGCAATTATATCTGAATATATAAATAAATAGGTATTTTTACATAAGTGTCAATATAATCCAAGGTATAATATGTCATAATTCATAAACCAAGACACTATCAATTTTAGAACTTTTCCTAGTTTCTGAATGCTAAAATATGGAAAATATGGTTTTAGATTTGATGAACTATGGCATGAGTGATTTTGTTTATTCGGGATGTATATGTGGGGGATGAATAAATATCTATGTTTGTTCAAAGATACCATAACAAGGAATTGTAATCTTGCATTGCATATGAAATTGAGTAAAGAAATATATGAAATGCATATGAAATTGAGTAAAGAAATATCTTTTGGGACATCTTGAAATATCTATGGTAATAAGGTCAGAATACTCTCATTAAACTTTGAATGTCTTATCAACACATACACATACCATGTTACTATTTAAAGCATGCTAAATTGACCCTTTCAGGCTGAGAAAGAAAAGATTCCTACTCTGTAGAGATTACATTGCAAAAGAAATGATTTATGAATGTACACACATATTGCAGGAAACCATTCATGGATATGTTAAATATATGTGAACAAAATCGCATAAATATAATTTTATTAATATTACATATTGATGAGCTTTTCTTTGTCTTTTCCACCTTCGCTAGAGCTGGGGAATAATGAAGCCAACCTGTACACATAACTTCCTTTCCTCTATCAGTGAGGTATTTTTGGATATGCATGGCTATGACTTTATTATATGGAACAAGTGACTCTTGCTAGCATAGATATAAATCTTCCTGAGTTTTAGATTTAAAGAAGGTGGAACAATTATAGGTACTTATTGCAGAAGGCCCCACTCTGAACAAGTCAGAGTTTGCAAGGAATTATTCAGTTTAGGTCATGTGAATGGGTTGATGAGAGAAACTTGAGGAAAAAAAATCAGAGCAGCAACTGTGCTAGTGTCCCTAATCCAAGTACCCTTAGTATATATGAGTCTACGTAACTTCTTTCTCAGATAACAGATGTCTAGTCCTATTAATTCAGAAAATCTTCAAAGGTAGGAACTGGGAATTTGTATCATAAATAAAAGCAACATAGTTATTCCTATTTTCATCCTTACTTAAGCATTTCACTACCAGACAATGACTACCATGTGATGCTGTTATTTGGTAGAAGAGGAGGAAGGAATGTTAACCCTATTACCTACCCAATCTCTATAATCATTTACAACAAAAACTGATTTCAAGTAATCATGAACATTGAGCCTATACATATTCATCTTCTTCATTTATATGGGTGAAGAGAAAAATCTATAAATAAGGTATTGAAATTAAAGTCCTCTGCCTCATTAGTTCCAGGAGTATATATCTTCTTCCGTAACTTTTGTCTGATGCTCTTTCTGAGGATGTGGATGAGCTAATTACTGCCTGTGAAGTAAGCCAACCAGCTGTCTATATGCAATACAATACCCAATAAAATTGTCTTATCCCACCTGCTTGGATCACCGTAGGCCTAGGGAAGTTCCTCAGAGGTCAGGACCTTTTCCAAGAGTCATCTTATCTAAACAACTAGATCCAAGATTGAGTAAACTTCTGCATGGTTCAGTATGTTTTGTTTGTTGCCTTTCAAAACTGGAACTATATATGTTTTTTGTTTTGTTTTGTTTTTTTGGGTTTTTTTTCAGATACCTATTTTAACTTTTTTTTTTAAATAATAAATTTATTGTTTATTGGTGTTCAATTTGCCAACATACAGAATAACACCCAGTGCTCATCCCGTCAAGTGCTATATATGTAATCTTGAATTGTATTTTAATTACTTCTTCATTACTCCATATTCCGTGATGAGCAGTCTCCACTGCTACAACATTCTTCGTCAAGAGGGAAAGAGTTCATTAGAATGAAGCTTACAAATTGCATCATATTCCCGTCCTGCTTCTCTGAGGTAACATGCAGTTCACACTTTGCAGTATTCATATTCAGTGTTCTTGGATGTTTCACTCACAGAGGTGCTTAATTTCAATGGATGAGTAACTTCAGCTCTTTGTGGAAAATTTACTGTTTCAACTTTCAGAGAGCGACCTTGATTCCAAGTTCTTAGGAGCATCTCACTGTGACCCACACCCAAGTACTACTTTTAAATATATTCATGTGAGCTCAGAGGAAACACTTGCCTTTGCAATCATCCAGTAAATGGGAACTTACCCATGACACTAGATTTCTAAATGTCTGTCTGATCAAAGGTTTTGTTTTTTTATTTTCAGGTTAATAAGATTTTACATGATTTCTAATGTGGTCTTTTATTTTTCAATTCAGTAATTTCCCACAACCAAAGAACATACTAATACCTGTGCTACTTTACTTGTTTTAAATTATCCTGAAGCTTAAATATCAAGATCATCTGGAATGTTTGCCTAAAATATCATGTTCATGCTCAATCTAGAATTTCTAGGGGATATATCTCTATAAGAGACTCCTAACTATAGAGAACAAACTGAGGATGGCTGGAGGAGAGGTGGGTAAGGGGATGGGCTAAAGAGGTTATGGGCATTAAGGAGGGCACTTGTAATGAGTACTGGGTGTTAAATGCAAGTGATGAATCACTAAGTTCTACCCCTGAAACTAATATTACACTACATGTTAACTAGCTTGAATTTAAATAAACTCTGGTAAGAAAAAAAGAAAAAGAAAAGCATTTCCAGGGGAGAGATCTGCCAATCTGTATGTTTTATTAGACTCAGTCATTCTTATTATGTGAGAATGATGAGAATTCTGATTCAGAGCAATGAAATGGAAGAGATTGAACCTTATTATTCAATGCTTTTAGAATCGGGCAGGGAGGGGAGAGATGTGTTAAGTGCTGAGGACATAGAATATCCCATATTGGAACTGATCAGAATTTAGGGAAAATGTCCTTTGTCTGCCAGAGCTCAGAGCTTCATTGTAAACTACCAAGGAAGAATCCATTTAGTGATGTGAAAAGCTTGAGTGCAAAACCCTTGGAACTCTGTTCAAAGAAAAGCTGTTTAAATGCAAGGTTCATTCTGTTTTGTTTACTGCAGCTTTCATTTATATGGAGAAAAAAGTAAAAAACAAATTCATCAATTAAATTTGAAAAATATACTCTTTTTTTTTAAGATTTTATTTTAAAGTAATCTTATACCCAACATGGGGCTCAAACTTACACCACCAAGATCAAGAGTTGCATGCTCTACTGACTGAACCAGCCAGGCACCCCTGAAGAATATATTCTAAATATAGTAGAGGGATGAAATATTTTAAAGGCTATTAAAATATGTTTACTTAAAAAAAAAAAAAAACATTATCACTTTAGCAAGACTTCACATCAGCAATGGACAATCCATCACAGCAGAATGATCCTAGAAGGTCATCAGAAAAGTGGAGTTTGTTTGAGACAGTTCTCTCCTTTAAGATGTGAATCATGTTCATATACCACAGTATTATTAAAAGTTCTCTTAAAATGTCATCTGCATGTTGTGATAAGATCAGTCTGTAGGGGATAATTTTAAAGTCAGGAAGAGTTTGGAAACCAGGGATCCCTGGGTGGCTCAGCGGTTTAGCGCCTGCCTTTGGCCCAGGGCGTGATCCTGGAGTCTCAGGATCGAGTCCCACATCAGGTTCCCTGCATGGAGGCTGCTTCTCCCTCTGCCTGTGTCTCTGCCTCTCTCTATCTCTTTCTCTCTCCCTCTCTCTCTCTCTCTCATGAATAAATAAATAAAATCTTTAAAAAAGGAAGAATTTGGAAACCTAGTGTAGTAATTTTGGCCCAGGCCAGAATGACAGTTATAGAGAAAAGGAGCGATAGTCAGATTCTGGATACATTGAGAAGGCAGAGCCAACAGGATTTCCTGAAGGATTATATATGGGTGACAGAAGAGAAGCAACAAAGATGACTGCAAGGTTTTCAGACTGAAAGTGGAAAAGGATAGAGGTGGAACTCACTGAAAGAAGAAAGGCTGTAGTTGGAGTGGACCTGCAGCTTAATACCAGGCATGCATTGTAGACAGTAGGTTCAAAGTGTCTTAAATATGACAACAATGCTGAAGAATGAATGTACAAACCTTGTGTTTAGAGCAGAAGTGTGGGATAGGAATATCAATATGGGAGTCATCAGCATATGAATGGTACTTAAAATCAAGAGACTGGATAAGATCACCGAGGTAGTGAGTATAGATAATAAGACAAGAGGTTGAGCCCTGGGGCATCATATCAGCAACAGTCTGTATTGAAGATCTTTACCTGTCAGCATGCAGGGCTGACAGATGATAATGTGACCTCTCCACTCTCTGTGTCTAATTCTAAATCTGGCCCACAACTGAATACCCTGTCACACAGTTGTCACTGTGTATCTAATTATCATTTTATAGCTATATATTTATTCATATGAATTAAAAATATATATCCTAATCATTCCTCTATTCAAGAGTGTTTCTAATCAGTGTCTATAATCACTAATGCTGAAATAAATACCTTCCTATGTTTGATTTTCCCTTCTTTTTGATTATATCTTAGAGTAAATTCCCAGGAGTGGCTTTACTTCATCAAAGGCAATGAACAATTTTATTGCTCTCAATAGCAAAGTTTTATAATTTTTTATATATATCCCCAAATTACTTTCAAAAGGGGCTATGCCAGTTTACTTTACATGCTACAACTCTATTAAAATAGGTAATATAACTAAATGAAACTGCAACACTAATTTAACCAAAATCAAATTGTCTAAAACTACTTTTTCATAATATAATCTGTCTACAACTGTTTTGTTTTTTGTTTCACTTCTCACAATTAATATATGTCTTCATTTTTCTTATTAAATGATATCTTGTGTAATGGTGGTAGTGGGCATTCAGATGGAGTGAATTTGAGAATTCAAATGCAGAGGAATCTGGGAAAAATTGGGCCTACCTTCAGAACTTGAAAATATGTATATATAGGACATAGAATAATAGCTACAGGTTTAGTGACTCATATGCCTGACTTAAAACTCACAGTTTGTGCACTTTGGCTACCTCACAAAGCTGTATGTTGGCATCTGTCCATATGGAGTATGTCAGCAGTAATATTTTGAGAAGCTGAGGCCTTAGAAGTAGGATAATTCTGGTTAATGATGAAATATGAGGATTGGCCATGAAAGTCAACTTCTAATATGGAGTCAAAGGAAAGGTCATTGAAGTTGACAAGATTAAGGTCTGGAAACTAGATGACAACAAAGGAAGATTTTCCAGCTAGATCCAAAACAGGGTATCTCTTAGCACTCCAGGATTGGATAGTTCCACTCCTCTATTTAGGAAGAGTTATTATGTGTGATAAACAGAAAATTATCTCTTGTGGGTTCAGTTTTTTTTTTTATTTATTTATCTCATCTATCCTATTTATCCATTTAAAGTTCTAAAACCCAACAAGGTCAAAATTTCCTTTGACCTTAGTGAAAACAATTTTATGGGCCCTGCAAACCTTATGTTTGATCTTGTCTCCATCTCTTAATTTACCTGTAGGATGCTCAAGAAAAGATTGTGACAAATTTTCTGAATATGTGAAAGAATTTGTTATACATGTTGGTTTTCAAACTTTACACTACTAATTTACTTTCACCTCAACTTTTAAATATATTTTATCCTATTATACAGGCTGCATGTATGTTAGGTATTATTTCTTCTATGCACTGATGTATTTGAATGAATTTAAAAATAAAATTAAAAGTGCTATTAGTTTCAGAGACACCTAAGTGGCTGTCTGTTAAGTGTCTGACTCTTGATTTCAGCTCAGATTGTGATCTCAGGGTTCTGAGATCAAGCCTGCATGGTATAAAGTCCTTTCCCTGATCAGTGGAAAGTCTGTTTGAGGTTTCTCTCCCTCTGCCCCTCCCCCTGCTTTATCTCTCTCTCTCTCTCCCCCCATCTCTTCCCCAAATAAATAAATAAATCTTCTTTTTTTAAGTGCTATTAGTTTCTCTTTCCTGGTCTTGTTTTTATTGTCAGGGAGAGTTTGGACTCAAGTGGGCTCATATTACTTGTGTTTTTATCATGTTGGTTTCCATTGTAGGTGGCCCAGTAGATGGTCAACTGCTCATGAGGTAACAGCTTTTCTGGACAATATCTAAAGTAAGATCTTCATTTTGAGTGAAAAGTTAAGGATAGTGATTTCAGATTTGCTGAAAACAGAGGCAATCCTGAAGGAAGGGCACATGCATGTCACTGGTGTAGACAGTGTCGATCTTCTTTTTAAAAAACATTTATTTATTTGTTTGTTTGTTTATTTATTTATTTGAGGAGGGGAGGGGCAAAGAGGGAGGGAGAGAGAAACCCAAGCCGACTCTAAGGTGAGTGCAGAGCCTGATGTGGGGCTTGATCTCAACACCGTGAGATCATGACCTGAGCTGAAACCAAGAGTAGGACACCCAACTGACTGGGCCACCCAGGCACCCTGTGTTTTCATCTTCCAAAATAGTCTTTCTGGGTGCTCCATAATTTCCCTATTCAGCCGAACACAAAGGAGGATAGGCACAAAAATTAGTACACCTGAACCTAATAACTGAAATTTATGTACACCGTTCTACTTGTGTAGTGTCTGTGTAAATGATGAGCAAAATGAGTCCTACTAAGTAAATTTACTGGGGTACAAGCTGTGGAAGACTGTCATAAGCTGGCTTCCCAGGAAACAGAGTCTGAGACAGAGATTTGCCACTGGAGTTTTACTGGGGCATGTCCTCAGAAACAATATCTGTAAGAGGTGAGAGAAGAGGACTGTGCAGAAGGGAAGTTAATTGCCACCCAGCATTATCAGAAGCCTCAGCCAATCCTACAGTGCTCTCTAAAACTGAGATGGTCCTTTAGAGAAATCCCAAAATGAGGCTAAGATCTAGGGCATTTGTACTCTTACATGGAACAGTCATTGAATAAAATTTGCTCCTGGGAAGGAGTAAAAACCATGGGCAAAGCAGTTCTCTCCAGACAAAAGAAATTGCCAAAGAGGGACACAGCTGTGTACTTTTGCTGCCAAAAATCCCAGCAGGGTGGTACATCACAGAAAAACAACTGCCATAGTGAAGATGAACACTTTAATTTGTCTAATGATAGGATGGAACAAGGTGGAAGGGAGAGAGAAAAGACAAAATCAGAAGAAAGATCGTGGCAATATTAAGCTCAAAACTCATTGTGAGTTTAATAAAAACAAAAATCACACAAAAACTAGTCAGCCTCTGGCCTTGATCCCTTCATACTCTTTTAAGAGAAATCAAAAATTAGTCTTGATGAGAGAATCTCCCAAGTTAAGCAACCAGAGCTTACCCTGTAATTAAGGTATAGTCTCCAGGCTAATTAGGGAAGATAAGAAGTAGAGAGAAAATTAAATACAAAGTTAAGGGCAGACAAAACTAATACTCTGCAGTATTTTCATTGTGTTTTGCCAGGCACTATACTTGGTACTTAATAGATATTATTTAATTGAATTCTATCAATAAATATAAGAAGTAGGTATTATTCCCATCTTATGGATGGGAAGCTAAAACTCATAGATTAAATGGCCAAGTTCATACAACTTGCAAGGAGTTCACATGTGAACCCATCTCATGGTAAATCATATTAAATTGATGTTTTATAGAGGTTATAAATTATATCGTACTTTTTTATTCATCATCTATTATTTAATGATAGGTTATTTTATGTCAATAAAGATACTGAAGTCCAAAGAAATGAAACATCCCACCCTAGAATTCCACCTAGGTGGTAGCACAATGACTCCTATGAAGGAGTCCTCTTCTTATCCTTCTTATCATTCCACAGTATCAGCTGTTTGGAAAATTAAGGCCCTTGACAAAACCTTTCTTATTTTTTTTAAGATTATATCTATTTATTCATGAGAGATACAGAAAGAGATAGAGGCAGAGACACAGGCAGAGGGAGAAGCAGGCTCCATGCAGGGAGCCCGATGTGGGACTTGATCCCAGGACTCCAGGATCACGTCCTGGGCCAAAGGCAGGCACTAAACCACTGAGCCACCCAGGAATCCCATGACAAAATTTTTCTATCCATCTCTTTCACAACAGACTAAATGCTAATGAGCCAACAAGTGACTCTAACTTTTTAAAATCAGTAGGTTCCAAAGGGGGCCAAATAACATAGCATCAATCTAAATAAGGAGGTAAACTGAGGCAAGCTTGAATTATTAGAAAGAGTGTAATGAGGAATAGAAGATAAACTACAATTTAGGAAATTCAAACTATGGCAAACCACAGATGAGTCTATTGAAGGTTTGAGTTAGGCTGCATCTATGAACAAGAAATGCAAGGAATCGGGAAAGTCCAGCTGGAGTCCAAATAGGAATTTCATTTGCTTGAGGATGGGGAGAGATTCTTGCCAAATGCTCATTGTCAAGAGAAAATTCCAGTTTTCTGTAAATCAGGCATTTACCAAGAATCAGTCTCTTGGTTCTAGCATTTTATTCCTGAGGGCACATACATGACATTCTCTATTTCACATCCTCTGGTTTCATTTTAGATGGAAACCCTTTCACACTAGGAAACTGTTGACTTTCTATTTGTTAGTACATATATTGGTACTGGCAGATCTCTTCCCAAGGAAATGAGGCCACATTCTAATATCAAATGTTTTACTGGAAACTATATCTTGTTTATTTCTAAGCTCCCTTAACAGTGTGAGTCTGGGCAAGAACTGTTTTGTGAGTCTAAAATAAATTAGGAATCTGCCTCAGTCTGGCTTTGCAACTTGTTTCTTTCCAAAAACCATGACTTTGTTTTCAAAGATAAGATCAGAGCCTGCACAAGGAAGATGGAAGGGATTGACGATTCCTCTGTGCTTTCAGGATGAAAGTAGACCTGACTACCTAACCAGCTCCAACACGCTGTCAACTGACACAGAAGACAGTCAGTGCAGAGTGGCTTCTGCATCACCACAGAAAGATGGCCTCTCCATAAATGATTGTGTCATGATGAGAAAGAGAATTATTGGATTGGAAAAATTAACTAAACAGGGATGAAAGGCTATACTCTGAATGTCAGAGAAATAAGGGCTAGCAAAAGCTTCCAAGAAAGAATGACTTACATACAAGGTGTTACGGTATCAGCATCATAAAAAATGAATAAAAACTCTCATGGAAGAGGATTCCTGGCTGTAGCAGTAATATTAAAAGTAATAGTAATAAGTAATAGTAATTCAGAACATTCATTGAGTTATTACTGTGTTCCAAACATGTTCCTAAATTCCTTACATGTAGTAATTTAATACAAACAATAATGAGTTGGTATTCATAGTAAATTATTCTGTCTCTCCAGCTATATTTCTTCCTCTACTTTCCAAACAAGCAACCTTAGTAAAGAGATTAAGTGATTTATGTTGCTTACAAATCAAGAGCTGGGATCAAAGCAGTTTGACTCTAGAACGAGTCACATAACAATTATGCTATTCTTCCTTTCACAATAAACTGAGCAATAAACTTGAATTCATGTTTCCCTCTTATCATCACTAACAGACAGTTATGCTGGAAAAACTTTGAAGTCCAGGTTCTTCAAAAGGTTTTAGATTGGGTTAAATTCCTCAATCCTTATATTTAGCCTCTTTGGGGAGTACAGGAGCACCACCATAGTTCACTTAAAAGACAAGGCAAAATTTAGGGTCAACTCAAAGTGAACACAAATCATAATGAACACTTCCATGCTCACCCCTGTCTTGAAGATCATCAGTCACCATAAAGATCATCATAAATTATCACCTATATATTCTCTTAATAGAGATGGAGAAAAGCTGAGGAATGAGCCTGGGTGGTAATATTATATTTTTCCCTTTCCTAGCATCTTCAAGAATAATATCCCAGATGCAATGAAATTGAACTTGAAGGTATTTCTTTCTTGAACCAGTAGTTTTAAATAGGTTAATTATTTAAAGGTATAAAAACAAAGAAGCTAATTCTTTTTTTTAATATACAAAACAAAAACAAGGAAAACAGAAGAAATTAGTAACAGCAAATGTTTCTATCTAAATGACATTTAATTCAAGATAGTTTTAGTACTTGATTCAGTTTTATTTTTTCATAAAACTAACATATATATAATGATATTAGTTATTTATTTAGTTATTGTGTGTTTCAACCTGTAAACTGTAAGTCTCATGAGAACTTTTCAATCTTATACTACATCCCCATCTCCTTCAATAATGTTGAAACTATATAGGCACTTTATTTTTCTTAGAGATTTTATTTATTTATTTATTTGACAGAGAGAGAGAGCACATGCACAAGCAGGGAGAGCAACAGGCAGAGGGAGAAGGAGAAGTAGGTCCCCCACTGAGCAGAGAGCCTGACATAGGGCTTTATCCCAAGACTCCAGGATCATGACCTGAACCGAAGGCAGATGCTTAACCAACTGAGCCACCCAGATACCCTGATACATAAGCACTTTATTTTTTTAAAGATTTTATTTATTTATTCATGATAGACACAGAATGAGAAAGAGAGTCAGAGACACAGGCAGAGGGAGGAGCAGGCTCCATGCAGGGAGTCTGACATGGGACTCGATCCTGGGACTCCAGGATCATGCCCTGGGCAGAAGTCAGGTGCTTAAACCGCTGAGCCACCCAGGCTGACCGTATATAAGCACTTTAAATATATATTTATCAAATGAACCAAAAGCAGGTATTAAGAAAATAAAAATTAACTCAGTAGAATCCATGCAAAATTAGCAGTAAGTAAATAAATCATTAGTTAGCTCATTTAGAAAAAGAGAATAATAGAAATACATTAAATTGTGAAGAACAGAAGCAGTAAAATCACATATACAGAGCTATTTTTAAAAGAGAAAATGTTATGGATATATAAATTAATTTGAAAATCCTCTTGCAATGATTTTTGAATGATAAATATCTTTTAAAATCAGTAGGCCAGAGTTGCAAAATTTATATTAGACAAAATATACTTTTTTTAAAGATTTCACTTATTTATCTGAGAAAGAGAGAGGAAGAGCATGAGGTGGGGAGGGGCAGAGGTAGAGTCAGACTCCCTGCTGAGTAGGAAACCTGATGTGCTGCTGGATACCAGGACCCTCAGATCATGACCTGAACTTAAGGCAGATGCTTAACTGACTGAGCCACCCAGGCACCCCCAAAATAGACTTTAAAACAAAGACTGTAACAAGAGACAAAGAAAGACACTATAAAAAGGGGATAATCCAACAAGAAGATATAACAATTATATTTATGTACCAACATAGGAGCATCTAAATACATAAAACAATTAAAACAAACACAAAAGAACTAATCACAATAATATAATAATAGGGGACTTTAACACCCCACTTGCATCAATGGACAGATCACCTAACCAGAAAATCAATAAAGAAACAATGACTTTGAAGGACACACTGGAATAGATGAATTTAACAGATATATCTATACATTCCATCCTAAAACAGAATATACATCTTTTCAAGTGCACATGGAACATTCTCCAGAATAGATCACATGTTAGGACACAAAACAAGCCTCAATAAATTCAAGAAAATCAAAGTCATATCAAGCATCTTTTGTGACCACAATATTCTGAAACTAGATGTCAACCACAAGAAAAAAATCTGGAAACACCACAAATATATAGAGGTTAAATAACATGCTACTAAAAAATGAATGTGTCAACCACAAAATAAAGAAAGAACTAAAAAACTATGTGGAAACAAATGGAAATGAAAACACAACAGTCCAAGTCTTTGGGATTCTAAGAGGGAAGTGTATAGCATTGCAGGCTTACCTCAAAAAATAAGAAAAAAATCTCAAATAAACAAGTTAACCTTACACCTAAAGGAGCTAGAAAAAAGAACAACAAACAAAACCTAAAACCAGCAGAAGGAAGAAAATAATAAAGATTAAAGCAGAAATAAATGATATAGAAACTAAAAAAAAAAAAAAAAAAAAAAAGTAGAACAGATTAATGAAACCAGGAGCTGTTTCCTAGAAAAAGAAAATCAATAATATTGATGAATCACCAGTCAGACTCATCAAGGAAAAGTGATAAAGGACTCAAATAAATAAAATTACAAAGGAGAGAGGAGAAATAACAACCAACACCATAGAAATACAAACAATTGTAAGAGAATATTATGAAGAACTATAAGGCAACAAATTGGACAACCTGGAAGAAATAGGTAATTCCTAGAAACATTTATACTACCAAAACTAAATAAAACAGGAAGAAACAGAAAATTTGAACAGATAGCTAGCAAAGAAATTGAATTAGTAACCAAAACACTCCCAAAAAAACAAAAGTCCAGGACCAGATGGCTTCACAGGCAAATTCTATCATTCAAAGTAGAGTTAATACCTATTCTTCTCAAACTACTAAAAAAAAAAAAAAAAAAAAAAAAAAAAAAAGTAAGAGGAAAGCTTCCAAATTCATTCATTCTGGGGCCAACATTATGTTAACACCCATACAAGATAAACACACCATTAAAAAAGTGAACTACAGGCCAATATCCCTGGTGAACATAGATGAAAAAATGTCAGCAAAATATTAGCAAAGCAAATCTAAAACTACATTTAAAAAAATCATTCACTGCAATCAAGTGGGATTTATTCTTGGGTTACAATGATATGTAAGTATTCACAAATCAATCAATATGATACATTACATTAATAAGAGAAAGGATAGGAATCATATGATCATTGAAATACACACAGAAAAAGCATTTGACAAAGTACAACATCCACTCATGATAAAAGCCCTCAGCAAAGCAGGTTTAGAGGGAACACACCTCAACATAATAAAGTCCACTTACGAGAAACCCTCAGCTAATACAATCTTCAATGGGGGAAAAAAAATGAGAGCTTTTCCCTTCAGTTAAGGAAGAAGACAAGAATATCCACTCTTACCAGTTATTTAACATAGTACTGGAAGTCCTAGCCATAGCAATCAGACAACAAAAAGAAATAAAAGACATCCAAATCAGTAGAAAAAGAAGTAAAACTTTCATTATTTACAGGTGACATGATAACATATATAGAAAAATGGAAAGGCTCCACCAAAAAAACTACTAGAACTGATAAATGAATTCAGTAAAGCTGCAGGATACCAAATCAACATACAGAAATCTTGCATTTCTATACATCAATAATGAAGCAGCAGAAAGAGAAATTAAGGAATCAATCCCATTCACAACTGCACCAAAAGTAATAAGATATCTAGGAATAAACTTAACCAAAGAGGTGAAAGGCCTGTATCCTGAAATCTATAAAACACTGATGAAAGAAATTGAAGATAATACCAACATATGGAAAGATGTTCCATGTTCATGAATTGGAAGAACATGTATTGTTAAAATGCCTATAGTAGCCAAAGCAATCCACATATTTAATGCCATCTAGCAAAATATCAATAGCGCTGTTCACAGAACAAACTAGAACAAACTATCCTAAAATTTGTATGGAACCACAAATGACTTCAAATAGTCAAAGCAAACTTGAAAAAGAAAAGTAATTTGGAGGCATCACAATTCCATACTTCAAGTTATATTACAAAGCTGTAGCATGGTACTGGCACAAAAATAGACACATAGATTAATGGAACACAACAGAAAACTCAGAAATAAACCCACAATTATATGGTCAATTAATCTTTGATAAACAGGGAAAGAACATCCAATGGGAAAAAGGCAGTGTCTTCAACAAGTGGTGGGAAAGCTGGACAACAACATGCAAAAGAAAGAAATTGAAACTCTTTTTTTCCACTGTACATAAAAATAAATTCAAAATGGATGAAAGACATAAGTGAAACCTGAAATCCTAAAAAGCCTTAAAGAGGGTCAGCCCTGGTAGCTCAGTGGTTTAGCGCCGCCTTCAGCCCAGGATGTGATCCTGGAGACCTGAGATCAAGTCCCACGTCAGGATCTCTGCATGGAGCCTGCTTCTCCCTCTGCCTGTGTCTCTACCTCTCTCTTTTTCTCTCTCTCTCTGTCTCTCATGATTAAATAAATAAAATCTAAGAAAGAAAAAACCCTTGAAGAGAACACAGGCAGTAACTTTTTTGACACTGGCTAAAGCAACTTCTTTCTAGATATTTCCTGAGGCAAGGGAAACATAAGCAAAAATAAACCGTTGGAACTACATCAAAATAAAAATCTTATGCACAGCAAAGGAAACAATCAACAAAATTCAATGGCAACCTACAGAATAGAAGAAGATGCTGCAAATGACATAGCTGATAAAGATTTAGTATCCAAAGTATATAAAGAACTGATACAACTCAACACCCAAAAATCAGATAATCCAATTAAAAAATGGACAGAAGACATGCACAGACATCTCTCTAAAAAAGACACCCAGATGGCCAACAGACACATAAAAGATGTTCATCATCATTTACTATCAAGGAAATACAAATCAAAACTACAAAGAGATATCACCTCACACCAGTCAGAATGGCTACAATAAAAAACACAAGAACCAAGAGGAAGATGTGGAAAAAAAGGAACTCTGTGCACTGTTGGTGGACATGCAAGCTGGTGCAACCACTGTAGAAAACAGTATGGAGGTTCCTTAAAGAGTTAAAATAGAACTACCCTATGATCTAGCAATGCAAGACTCGGTATTTATCCAAAGAATACAAAAAGTACTAATTCAAAGGGATACATACACCCTTTTGTTTATAGCAACATTATTTATAATAGCCAAATTATGGAAGCTGCCCAAGTGCCCATTGATTGATGAATAGATAAAGAAGATATGGTAATGGAATATCAATCAGCCATAAAAAAATAATGAAACCTTGCCATTTGCAATGACATGGATGAAGCTGGAGAATATAATACCAAGTCAGTCAGAGAAAGAAAAATACTATGATTCACTCATATGTGAAATTTAAGAACCAAAATAGCAAAGAGAAAAAAAAAAGAGATAGAGAGAGAAAGCAAGAAATAGATTCAACTATAAATGGTTACCAGAGGGGAGGGAGGTGGACTGATGTGTGGAAAAGGTGATGGGGATTAAGGAGTGCACTTGTGATGAGTGAGTACTGGGTACTGCATGAAGTGTTTAATCACTATATTGTATACCTGAAACTAATATAGCACTTATGTTAACTAACTGGAATCAAAATTAAACTTATAAAACAGCTTCTTGGGATCCCTGGGTGGCGCAGCGGTTTGGCGCCTGCCTTTGGCCCAGGGCGCAATCCTGGAGACCCGGGATCGAATCCCACATCGGGCTCCCAGTGCATGGAGCCTGCTTCTCCCTCTGCCTGTGTCTCTGCCTCTCTCTCTCTCTGTGACTATCATAAATAAATAAATTTAAAAAAAAAACAGCTTCTTTACAATAATAATTGCTAGAAGTTATGGAAAATATTCAAATTACATAATAAATACAAAATGTTAAAAGTATATTAAAGATATTGAAATATCAAAAAATGCAATATATATGTAGTGATAATAAACTTGATATATAAAGAATTCTTACAAAAAAGAGGAATTTCCAATTCATTTATTTTGCTCAATTTTCAATTGAAACCCAAATAGAAAATGGATAATCAAAAAATAAAGAAAAATCACAAAGACATAGAATAGAAAATGAAAATATGCTCAATTTTACTGTTATGTAAATAAACACTACATTGAGTAATAAAATGTTATTTTTTTTTTTAAATTTTTATTTATTTATGATAGTTACAGAGAGAGAGAGAGGCAGAGACACAGGCAGAGGGAGAAGCAGGCTCCATGCACCGGGAGCCCGATGTGGGATTCGATCCTGGGTCTCCAGGATCGCGCCCTGGGCCAAAGGCAGGCGCCAAACCGCTGCGCCACCCAGGGATCCCAATAAAATGTTATTTTTAAGTGATTAAAAAATGTATACAGACTTAGGGGTTAGTGATGATAACAGCAGCTACTTAAATTGCTATATCCCTACATATTCTCTAAAAACAATACAGAACAATGGAAGAACAAATAAAACTATCCAAACTCACAGTCTAGACATAACTAGAAAATACTCAAACTTCAAGTTACTTATAAGAAGGAAATTTAATATCCAAACCCCAGCATCTCTCATGCTCCCACTGAATGTTATCACAGAGCAAAAAACTTGCATAGAAAAGAGAAGTTGGGAACTAGTAGCAAATTTAAGATTGACCTAAAACCAAGACAGAGCCCTGAATATAGGTGGTACACAAAAGTATATATGAGTTGAGGTGATTTTCTTTCAAAGTTTTAGGTTTGAGAGGAAAAGTAAGTTAAAAGGAAGGGAGAAGGACTTTTGGAAGTTTTAGAAGTGAAAGAGTGAAGAAGCAAAAAAGAACTTGGATCATGCTAATCAAAAAAATTCTGAAATACTAGAAGGCATACAACTCCTCCCTACTTAGTCAAACAAGATAAAGGGGAAAGATAAGCGGAGGGTCAGAGAGCTCTCAGGACTAAGGGTTGAAGTGGCTTTAATATGGTAATGGTGGTATAAATTTCTCTCTATTTCTGCAGCAGCAGAAGGGGAAGGGAGGAAGAAGCCAGAGCAATCATTTAAGGAAGTTCTACTTCACAGTACAGACAGATGAGGGCACTCTTGACCTACAAATCTTATAAACTAGTCCAAATCCAGAAACGAATGATGGAAACAAATTATATTCAAAACAACTATAAAATGAAATAGAAAATGAGAATCAAAATGCCTCTGCCCTCATTCTCTAAAAAAAAAAAAAAAAAAAAAAAAAAAGGCCAATTAAAACTACCACACTACAAATTGATGCCAATATCCTCAGTCATTTGAAGAGTCAGAAACTATTTGGAATCAGAAATTCCAAAATTAAAAAGGAATTGACCTTTTTTAAAATTTAATATATTTGCTGCTGACAAAAACATGTTATAAGTCAGTCAAGAAAAGATAAAATACCTTGTGATTTCACTCATATGTGGAATTTTTTTTAAAGATTTATTCATGAGAGACACAGAAAGAGAGAGAGGGAGAGAGGCAGAGACACAGGCAGAGGGAGAAGCAGGATCCATACAGGGAGCCCGACATGGGACTCGATCCCAGGTCTCCAGGATCAGGCCCTGGGCTGAAGGCAGGTGCTAAACCGCTGAGCCACCAGGGCTGCCCTCATATATGGATTTTAAGAAACAAAACAAATGAGCAAAAGAGAGATAGGCAAACCAAGAAACAGACTCTTAACTATAGAGAACAAAGTAATGGTCAACCAGAGGGGAGATCGGTGATGGGTAAAATAAGTGATGAGGATTAAGAAAGGCACTTGGGGTACGCACTGGGTGATGCATAGAATTGCTAAGTTACAATATTGTACACCTGAAACCAATATAACATTGCATGTTAACTCTACTAAAATTAAAATAAAAACTTTTTTAAAAAGAGAAAAAAAGAAATTTGTATCAGGAAGACATAAAAAAATTGAATGAACTCAGGAAATAAGCAAAAGACAAAACTATCTTGGAAATGAAGACTAAAATAAAGGTAGCCAAGGTAAAATGAATTAAAATACAACTTAATTAAGGGCATTGAATAAAGGCAGGGAAGCAATCAACAAAATGAAAATAAGATAAAGAAAAAAGTGCAACCAAAAGTTGTTAAAATGAATAGGCAAAGAAGAAATACTATTTCTTTAACAAGTAAATAAAATTTGAGACTCTAAAAAAGAAACAAACCAATGAAATAGAATTAATATTTAAAACATAAGTCCAGAAAAACTTTTCATAAATAACAAACTGAAAATGTCCAAGAGATACCTGGAAAAATAAGTTCAGCATAATCAACTCTGACACTATTTCAGTAAAACTACTGGAGTTTAAAGATTAATACAAAATCTTCAAATCTTCAAAACAAAATGCTAATATCTTATAAGGGCAAAAGAATCAGTCCAACATGATTATTCTGAAAAAAATCATACAATGGAGTTGCATTTTCAAAGCACTCAAGAAAATAAATATGTATTTAGAAATCTATATTCAGTCAAGCTGTCTTTCAAATATTAATGCTTTTGAAAAATAGTTTTAAACATACAAGATCCAAGGAATGTTGTACTCATAATCTCCTTTTAGAGTTGATGAGAGAATAATCTTTATTCAAATAAAAGATGTATGGGGAAATAGGCAAAAGAATAAGTTGCAAGCATTTCATACATTTATTTACATATCCAAGAATAAAATATAGGTGAGAATGAGGATGTTAGAATAATATATGAGTATTATATGTTCTGGAGAAGTAAAAATTATACGACCAGAAAAGCTAAGAAGGAACACGCTTTCCAATCCTACCATAAAGTATTAGAAAACTGGACAAAATATATGAAATAACACTTTTCAGATACTGAACAAGCAAGGCAAGACTGTGATCCCTGGGAAAAAAAAAGATTAAAATTAAAGGAAACATAAGATTACTTTTTAGATTTTGGTTCATGGAGGAGGATCCCAAACAGATCATAGTGGTCTCACTAATTTAAGAAGAGTCAAAAAGAGTTCAAGGGGCTGGAACAGCTTCTTTACAGGGCAGAATTCTGGAGGTGAAAAATCTAGCAAAGAAAAAGCTCCAGATATCAGGAGGATTCCATTAAGTCTGTTGCTGAATGTTAAGCATATACACAGAAATGTTGAAACTCCAGGAGTCCAAGCAAAGAATGATCAATGGTGAGTTATAAGCCCAACCATTCCCAAAGGTTTGGGAGATATTTGCGTTCCAAGCAATTAGGGTGGAAAATCTTCATTGAATATCCAGACCATTTATTACAGACCCATGAATTGTCAGCTAGCAGTAGGGCTAACCTAGTTCTAAGATAGGGATTCTCAACTAGAGCACTCTTGACACTTTGGGCTGAAAAATTCTTTGTTGTGTGATTATGTCCTGTGTATTGTAGGATGTTTAATAACATCCCTGATTTCTACCTAATAAATTTTAGTAGCAGCATACCCACTCCCTTAGTAATATAACAAAAAATGGACACAGACATTGCCTAATGTTCCCTGGGAGGAAAACCACTCACAATTCTAAAGTAAATTACATTCATTGAGCCAGAATAAATGCAACTCTAGATCTACCCTCATAAAAACTTGAGCCAAGGGGGTCAAGGTAACTGCAGGTAACTGCCTGTTAGAATATATCCAACACATTTTAAAGGGAAACTCCAAAATCCAGTATTCAATGACACAAAGGTCAAAATGACTAGCATACAACTCAAAATTATTTTTAAAAAAATGCTAAAAGGCAGTATAACCTGTCCCATAACCAGAAAAATAAAAGCCATTTAATAGAAAGTTTAGGATAATGAAACTAGCAGGTTAGCTATTATAAATTACCCACGATTTAAAGAAAACCAAGAACATAATGAATATAAATGTTATTGTTTAAAAATGACATCCGGAAATGGAATACACAATTTGGAAAATGAAAATTCTACTATATGGGGTTAATGGCATATTAGAGAGTACAGATGAAAATATAATTGAACTTGAAGACACAGCAATAAAAATATTCAAAATGAAGTATTACTTTTTTTTAAGATTTTATTTATTCATGAGAGAGAGAGAGAGGCAGAGACAAAGGCAGAGGGAGAAGCAGGCTCCACACAGGGATCCTGATGTGGGACTCGATCCCGAGTCTCCAGGATCAGGCTCTGGCTGAAGGCGGCTCTAGACCACTGAGCCAACCGGGCTGCCCCCAAATGAAGTATTTCAGTGCTAGAGATGAAAAATATAAATATTAAAAAAAGGAACGAATGAAACTTGTAGGGTTGAACTGAATTTTAATGTGTCAGTATGAACCAGTGGTTTTATATAGCGATAGATAGATAGATAGGATAGATAGATAGATAGATAGATAGATAGATAGATAGATAGATAATAGATATTAAAATAGATATACATGTAGGTATTTACATGCATATATTTCATAGCTTTAATTATTGAAAGGGCCTAGAAAGAATGCTACCCTACTAACAATGAGTTTTGGTTTCTAAGTATACTCTCTTAATATTAAAAGAAACTAGAACTCTTAAAGAAATGAGTTTCCTGGAACTGGGATTGGAAAGCACAAGATGAGGTTTAACATCTTATTTTTCTGGGGGGTTTTGTTTTTAAGAAACAAAATAGATGAACATAGGGGAAGGAAAGGAAATATAAAAGAAGATAAAGACAGAGAGGGAGGTAAACCATAAAAGACTTTTAAATATAAGGAACAAACTGAGGGTTGCTGGAGGGGAGGTAAGTGGGGGGAAGGGGTAACTGGGTGATGGGCATTAAGGAGGGCACTTGATGTAATGAGCACTGGATATTACATGCAACTGATGAATCACTAAATTCTATCCTTGAAACTAATACTACACTATATGCAAACTAACTTAATTTAAATAGTCTTGAAAGAAAAAAAAATCTTGTTTTACCAGAAAGTAAGAGAAAGTAAGGAAGTGCTCAGAGAATTGTGGACACATTTCAAAAGAATACAGGAACCAGCTTAAAGGGAAGGCATTGCAAAATTCAGGCCAAATTGAGCTTTAAAATTAATAATAATAATCATGGTTTGTAACCCAAAGAAAAAAAGTAAGAAGGCGTGAGTTCAAATGGATTTAAATAAATCAATGGATAAATAAATACTTGAGTTATCTTATTTGTAAAGCTGTTCCTTTGAGTAGAATGACAATGGATAAATTAGAAGAAAATTATAGTGTTATAAAATCACCAGGTGACAACCACAATAATAAGGATTGATGTAGGCGGGCACCCGGGTGGCACAGTTGGTTAAGCGACCAGCTCTTGGTTTCAGTTCAGGTCATGATCTCAGAGTAGTGAGATGGAGCCCCCTGTCAGGCTCTGTACTCTGCAAGGAGGAGTCTGCTTGCGTTTCTCTCTCCCTCTCCCTTTGCCCTTCCCTCTCCTCTCACCCTCCTCCCTCCCCATCAAAAATAAATGAATAAATCTTAAAAAAAAAAAAAGAATTGATTTAGGGAAGAATTATCAATTGATGCTAAACCTGGCGGTATAAGTTGGTCAAGGAGTAGGATATTCATATAATATCAATGTATCTTCTTACAAGAACTTCACAATGAAAAAAGAGAAAATAGTGATTTTACACAGGAGATATCCAAAATATACCACCTTAACCAGTAATCAATGTTAACGCTTCCCATAATGAATCAAATCAATATCAAGTGTCTTGATATAAGATGCTGAGAACAACAACAAAAAAAATGTGTTATTCTCACCAAAAATTGCATAACTTGAACTTTATCATGAAAAAACAAGTTTAAATTCAAAGGGAATCCTAAAATACCTGGCCTCTAATTATCTTTAGGTCATGAAAAACAAAGATAGGCTATGAACCATTACAAATTAGAGATTAAGGAGATGTGACCACAAAATATAGCACTTTATTCTAAATCGAATCTTTGACTTGAAAAATTTTTTTTCTATAGAGAGACTGGAAATTATTGAGACTTTAGACTAGGTTTATCAATTATATCAGCAGTCAATGACCTTTTTGTTTGTTTGTTTCGATTGTGATAGTGGTTATAAGAAACTGTACGTAGGCTAAAATTGCATAGAACCACACACACATACACATATAATATATGGAAAAATCATAAAAACTGAGTAAGTTCTGTTATGTAATTAATAATATTGAACCAATGTCATTTTTGTGGTTTTGTTATTGTACTACCACCACTGGGAGAAATGAGGTGAATAGCACACGATATTCTATATACTATTTTTAAAATTTTCTATATGTCTATATTATCTTCACATAAAGTCTTTTTTTAAACTTCATGGACACTCAAGTTTGATATTCATATGATTTTCATGTACCATGGAGTGTTAATATTACTATCATTTTTTCAGCAGTTTAAAAAGATAAACATCATTCTTAGCTCACGGACCACACAAAAACAGCTGGCAGGCTAGATTTGGCCAGGTTTATTGTTTGCTGACAGGTAAACTAAATAGAATTATTTCTCCATGTCAATAGTCATATTCTAGTTAAGGTAAAACAATGTCACAGTGATTTTTGAGGATGACATAGTATCTGCACCTCTTTCTCAAACAGCTCTTTCTATATACACATATACAATACACATACATACACATATATAAAGAGAAACTTATATAAAGCAAATATGGTAGGATGTTATTACCTGAAGATCTGGGGTAAAGGCCTAAAGAAAATTCCTTGTGTGCTTCTTGCAACTTTTCTAGAAGTTTGAAATTGTTCCAAAATACAAATTATTTACACACACATATATATCCAATATTTGCTTAGAAATCCAGAGAAAGGGGATAAGTGGGTATAGATAATGAAACAATGAACTGGTAATCATTTAAACTGAGTGATTGTTACATGACGTTTCCAATTTATGAGTATTTGAAGATTTCCAAAGTGAGAAGTTTATGTATGTAAAACCACACAGACTAGAGCTGCAAAAGTTTGTAGAAACCCTTACAGTGTCACTGACAGCAGATAATACAATCTTGGAGTGGGAGTATAATTTTAGCAAGAGAATTTAAAAAAAAAATTGTTATCAACTGACCCAGGGTTTTATTTTCCAGAATTTATTCTGTGAAACCTGGATACATGTACACACATTTTTCAAACTTATAACCACTTCGAGTGTACATGGTGAATCAAAAGAAATAAACATAAAGAGATTAATTTTATGACTCCAAATTAGTAAGACAAATAATATAAATGTTAACAGTGATCACCTATAGGAGGTAGCACCAGGGTGGCTCAGTGGTTGAGTGTCTGCCTTTGGCTCAGGTTGTGATCCTGGGGTCCTGGGATCGAGTCCTGCATCAGGCTCCACACAGGGAGCCTGCTCCTCCCTCTGCCTATGTCTCGGCCTCTCTCTGTGTGTCCCTCGTGAATAAATAAATAAAATCTTAAAAAAAAAAAAAGCTATACTCACAGGGTTTGGCACGTACCTGTCTAAATAGAACCCAAAGCAGCACCCATTGTGATCTAAGCCAGAGAAGGACCAGCAGCTAGAGGTTTACGACAGTGACAACACGCCAACCAGGAAACAGATAGGCAGCAACATTTTAGTGACCAGATTACTCAGGTCAAAATCAAGATTTATCCCTAGGATAGAGTTTGGCAGGGAGTACAGCCCTCAGCTAGGAGACTTGGGGCTATATTATGGCTCTGAAATCAACAGGAAAGAGAAAATTTGGATGGGAAAATAAGACTGAAACCAGCTGTCATGATGGCTGGTGATATGGGCCAACGATATGCTGTGCTCAGCCATGGCAGAAAAATCTACAAAAAGTGGGGGGAAACCCGTAATAGGTTTACTAAGGAGTTTCAACTACTTAAATGTAAATGAAATGGTTTTCTCTTCCCAGACACTAATTTCAGCCCTCCTCCAGTGCCCAAAAATCACTTCAGGCAAACTAAAAAATTCTGATTATTTTCAGCCCTAAGATACTCATCATCCTCCAAGCCTTTTGTAGACTAGTTTATCAGTTGAGTTTATGGCCTAGAAAAAAAAAAAAAAAAGGTCATTAAGCCAAAAATCAGCTCTCCTTTGCAGCCACCCAAAACCTCAAGAGGCTCTTTTGTATCCCCTTTACTTGGCTTGGATTGAAACAGTCTTCCTAGTCTTTCACAGGGACAATAGAGAAATGCCTCTCATGATTCAATGAGCTTTCCTTGTGATATAAAAGTCCCCTGATTCTATCTTTCCCTTTCTTGATTTTTCTTTATACAGGTATGTGGGGAAGAAGGTGCAAGGAGGAGTGGTGATTGATATTATTAAGAAGACTTAAGGGAGGAATGACTGACCCTAATAATTAGTAGTTTTAAAAAAAGAGATGCTAGCTAGTGTCTTTTGTCTTCAATTTGTAATCTTCAATTCCTACTTTCTAAATCAATAGGAAAAGTCAAGTTTAACATCATCTACAAAGAGAACTACTATGAACTTAGTACTTAAATCTTTAAAAAAAAAAAAAAAGAACTTCTTACTTGCCAGGTGCTTTGTGCAACTTACTGAATTTTTATAATAAGTGTTTAATTACTACCTTTTTGCAAATAAGGAAACTGCAATTTGGAAAGAATAAATAACTTTTCCAATATTAAGTAGTTTTTGATACAGCAGAATTTATACTTCTTCTCTATTCCTAAAGCTTATGTATGATGTTTTCCACTGTGTTGCCACACAAGATGCCAGAAACATTCATTTCAGATATCACCCTGGATGAGATTCTAATGGAATTCATTAACTTTCCGAGATATGAATCAGAACCTATTACAATCTGAGTTTATGGCAGACTATTGTTTAGTAATTATAGCTAAACTGGGCCAGCGAAGGCAAAGAATAAAAATCTCTCTTTATAAATTTTACTTTCTCCAAAGAAGGTTCTCAATGGTTGCCCAATGATGCCATATCTATTCTTTATATACTGAAGACTCACATCTCCCTTTGGTCTTACTGCTTAACAGCTTTCCAATTCAGCACATATTTCACAGCCACTTTTACATCCTTATTTCTCAAGCTATAGATTATAGGATTTAGCATAGGGGTCACTACCCCATAAAACATGGAAATAAGCCCTTCCGTAGCTTGCAAATTGTCATTCCCTAGGTGGTCTTGAGACTTGGGCTTGGCATACATGAAGAAGATGGTACCATAAAATATGATCACCACGGTCAGATGTGCTGAGCAGGTGGAAAAGGCTTTGCGTCTCCCTGTAGCTGAGTTCATTCTCAAGATGGTGTAGAGGATAAACATATAGGAGAAAAAAATGACCAGCAGTGGAAGAACCAGGAATGCCATATTTGACACTGCTAGGGTAAAAATATTGAGGGATATATCAGCGCAGGCTAGCTTTAAGACAGCTAGTATCTCACATAAGAAATGATTGATAATATTATTCCCACAGAAAGGCAGTCGCATAGCAAGAGATGTTTGTACAATTGAGTTGATTCCATCAGAGAGCCATGACACAGAAGCCATTAGTACATACACCATCTTGTTCATGATGACAGGGTATCTCAGAGGGTTACAGATAGCTACGTAGCGATCAAAAGCCATCATGCCAAGGAGCAAACACTCTGTTGACCCCATTGCAAACCCAAAGAACATCTGCACTGCACACCCAGAGAAGGAAATGTTTCTTTTCTTTGAAATTAAGCTCACCAAAGTTGAGGGAACAGAGGAGGATGTATAGCAGATGTCCAGGAAAGAGAGGTTACCCAGGAAGAAGTACATGGGGGTGTGAAGATGGGAATCGAAGATGCTTGCTATAATCAGAAGACCATTGCCAATTAGAATCACTAGATACATTACTAGAATCAGAGAAAAAAACATGATCTCAAGTGTTGGGTAACCGGAGAGTCCCAGAAGAATGAATTCTTTCACAAATGTCTTGTTTATACTATCCATATCCCAGCTTTCAGGATTTCAAAGGAAAATCTAATATAAAATATTTTCACTGCCAAGCAACAAATGTAACAAATACTTTGCATAAGCATTCTTCTAGGGTGAAATAGAATATTTTCATCAAAGCTCTGTCATCTGCTTCTGTCATCTGTTGTTACTCTCAACCATATTTATTCCTAGAATACATTAGGATATTGAGAGTTTCTATGCACTGTGTCTAATATGTGAATATCTACGTAGGATCAAAAGCAAGTTCAGAAGCAACATTCCCTCCTGCTTAAGACACTCTGAGTTTTCTAAAAGCCCTAGAATATTTCAGACAACAAACTGGATTTCTTCATTTCAATCATGTCCAATGAGAGAGTGATAGGGAAGAGGCAAGAGACGTCTCAGCACAGACTGGAATTCCGATTCAGTGTTTAACACAAACATTCAAAAGTGTAAAGCAAATTTCATTTTTATGTATATTTGTCAGCCTCACATTCTTTTCAGTCAAATTGTGTGTTTCTGTGGGGCAGACTTTTGATCATAGTAAATTGAATCATGTACACAGCAATTTAACATCTGCTCAAAGGCAAAGTTAGTTGAACTCACAGTCACCGCCCACTCTTACTATTTTGTTTTTTTTTTTTCCTATTAAGACCAGTGTACAGACCAGCTGTGCATGAATCTGATGGAGCATCTTTGAAGAATAATAATCTCTCTTCATTTGTTTTATTCTCTGGCTTCAGAGTTATTCTTCATAATTTATTTACTTAAGTGAACCTGAGAAAACAGTAATAATGCTTAAATATACTTGTGTATACACATCTAGCAGTTTGTACTTTATTTTTAAAAAACAAATTAATCTTCTGATTATCCCTATTTATTTTTTCAAATGTGAATGACGGAATGTGGCCAAAGCTATCCAGCCTATAAATAAAAAGTAGAGCTTGAAACTCAGATCTTTGCCAACAAACTGCAGCTGCTCGGGCTACAACATCACAAGTTAGTATACCTTATTTCCACCTGACTAGTGTCAGAAATTTTGGCCGTGGTGGAATAATACAAAACCAGCTATTTCAGTCTTCCAAACTTTTCATATGCATATAAATTACCTGGGGAATCTTATTAAAATGCAGGTACTCTTTTAGTTGGTCTGAGGCAAAGCTTGTGATTCTGCATTTCTTCTTTTTTTTTTTTTTTAAGATTTTATTTTTAAGTAATCTCTACATCTAACACAGGGCTCAAATCTACAACACTGAGATCCAGAGTCGCACGCTCTACCTACTGAGCCAGCCAGGTGCTCCTGTGATTCTGCATTTCTAATAAGCTTCAAGTGTAGGTCAAAGAAGCTGGCATGGGGCCATATTTTGAGTAGCAAGGCTTTAGTTTATCTATAGTGAGTTGGCAGGCTATCCAGATGTTTCTGATCCAAATAGATTTTTTTTGGTTGTATTATATGGATTAGCTTAACAACCTAGAAAATGACTAGAAGGACACAATCCTTTGTGTTTTCCAGTGAACAAATTCCAGAGCCATATCTCACTGTTCAGTACAATTCAGAGAATAATACTACCGAAAGACAAATTTCATAAGAGAAATATAAATTTTTGCTGGACTACTATGTGTAGGATATTTCTGAGAGCCTAACCTGAACTCATTTCTGCTCCAAGCTGAGTAAGGATAGGAAAAATATAACAAGTATCTGTAATCAAAAAACTCACAACTCAGGGAAACAGTAGAACTACATATAGAACAATTAGATACAGATTATAATTACACTGTGCGACCAGAGTGTTCACAGGAGGAGGAGGCTAGTAAGAAATAAAGTCAAAGGAGAGTTCTAGAAGAATTTCAAACAGGTTGGATCTGTAAACATAGAAGAGTCAAGGCAGGTTTGGGAGACAATAGAGGGAAGGGGTATCCGAGAAGGGAGAACAGGTTGAGCAATGTTGTTTTGTTTTGTTTTGTTTTGTTTTTAACTTTACAGGTTGAGCAATGTTTAGTAGTAAGCATATTGGCAGTACCTCTTTTTCAGACAAGGGGGTTTCTGTGGAGGAATGATGAGAAGCACATTTGATAGGGTAAATGAAGCAAGCACACAGAAAGTTCCAAAAATAAGGCAGATAAACTGACACTTATTTTTGTGGGTAAGGGGCCCATCATTTGAAGCACCAAGCACAGGGTGAGTGCTTAGATTTTAGCTACCCTCCAAACTTAACATCACACAGTTTGACTTTATCAGATGTTTGAGCAGATATGTGATATTGGAATTAAAATGTTTAGATTAGGGACACCTGGGTGGCTCAGGGGTTGAACATCTGCCTTCGGCTCAGGGCGTGATCCTGGGGTCCGGGATCAAGTCCCATATCCGGCTTCTTGCAAGAAGCCTGCTTCTCCCTCTGCCTATGTCCCTGCCTCTCTCTCTCCCTCTCATTCTCTCTCTCTCTCTCTCCCTCTCATGAATAAATAAATTAAAAATCTTAAAAAATAAATAAAATAAAATGTTTAGATTATTTAGGTTATCATTAATTATGGACTGGTACACACACACAATTATCTTTTCATAATCATCACCAGTTTTCAGAGTAACCAGAATCTCAAGCTAAGGCCTCACATAAACTAACAGTTTTGAGAACGTCACCATAAGCTCACTACCCTACTCTAACACTGCCATGTGATAATAGGTGAGAAGATTGCTCTACAGTGTATAATGTCAGTCAGAAGCCAAACTCAACAGAGTATTGAGGTATCAATATCAGAGGTAGTCTCACTTCAGAAAAAAAAAAAATCAGTTACAGAATACAAAATAGAAGCTTTCAACTTGAATGAGAGGTGCAAACGAGAGAATATTAGATCTCCAAATTAGAGATGAGAAAATTGAACCTCAAAGCAAGTTTTGTCTATTTATTCAGTTAACAGTCAGAAGTACCTAAAAGAAAAAAACACCTATAATTTATTTAAACTTAAATTTTTTTAAGTTTTTTAAGTTTAAAAAATTTAAAATTTTTACCCAGGGGCACTTGGTGGCTCCGTCAATAGTTCAATAGTTGGTTGAGCGGCCAACTATTGATTTCAGCTCAGGTCATGATTTCAGGGTCCTGGGATCCAGCCTGCACCAGGCTCCACTTTTAGGAGGGAGCCTGCTTGAGTATTCTCTCCCCCTCCTTCTGCCCCTCCCCTTGCTCATGCACTCTCTCTCTCCCTAAAAATAAATAAATGAATCTCTTTTAAAAATCTGTATAGGGGATCCCTGGGTGGCGCAGCGGTTTAGCGCCTGCCTTTGGCCCAGGGCGCGATCCTGGAGACCCGGGATCGAATCCCACTTCGGGCTCCCGGTGCATGGAGCCTGCTTCTCCCTCTGCCTATGTCTCTGCCTCTCTCTCTCTCTGTGTGACTATCATAAATAAATAAAATTTAAAAAAAATCTGTATAGAAAACATATGTCAACAACAGAAACTGGGCAGCAAAAAAAATGGTGAGTATCTGTGAATATATTGAAGTCATAGAAGCAAAACTTGACTGTATGCAGTTAATAATATACAAGGAAAATTGCTCAGTCTTGAGAATTTAGTAATTCTTATCATGAAGGAAGAAGGTTCAGGACTATGGGATTGAATCATATGCCCAGATGGTCTATTTCTCTGAAATGATTCTAAACTCATGGTATGCTACTTCTTAGGATATATCAAAGTTCTCCCAAAGTGGGGCTTGGAAATTAGCCAAGGAGTACTTTTTTTTAAGATTTTATTTATTTATTCATGAGACACAGAGAGAGAGAGAAAGGCAGATACATAGAGGGAGAAGCAGGCTTCCTGCAAGGAGCCTGATGTGGGACTCCATCCTGGACTCTGGGATCACACCCTGAGCCGAAGGCAGATGCTCAACTGCTGAGCCACCCAGGTGTCCCAGGAGTACTTTAGATAAGAGACAAAAGCTGTCTCATTGGCCTAGAAATGAACACAAAAGGAAGAAGATATTAATACATTCGCTTACCAGGAAATGTAAAATGTTCCAGATCCAGCCCATTTGGGGTCCAGGCCTGGGACAGCCTATTGGCTTCTCTTTAAAAAAAAAAAAAAATGTAGTGACAATATATCTTAAACCACTTCTGTGACATACTTTAAGCCTTCTCCTCCTGGACGTAAATTCCCTCACCAATTCAAATCCACCTTGAGCCAGACTTGTCTTGCTACCTTTATTCTTCTCCCAGAAATCTAATAAGATAGCAAGAGACATAAGGAAGGAGCTTGTCTGTCTTGCTCACCACTATTCCTGTAAGGTCTAACAAAGGGGTTGCACATTATGAATGGATTTTGACTGAACAGGTAAAGGTTTACTTTCTAGACTCTTAAGAAATGTCTCCTGTGTAGTATTTGTGGACTCATATTCAAAGAAACTTTCATATACCCAAATTGCTCACTCGCAGCAGGCTCTAAGTTTCAAAAAAACATGTATCTTTTAGTCAATACTAAGAGGTCATCTTATATAGAAATTTACCAATTTATGTAATGAAAGTAGAGCAGGATCACATACTACTCACTTGAATGGATACAGCACGGGACTATCCCAAGTGAAAAAGTGCTTGGAATTAAGAATCAAAAGCTCTAGTTTGAGGTTCTTTTCTTTTAATATACAGTCTCAGTTTTCACATTTGTGAAATAGTGATCATTGTCTTATTTTCTCTCACAGGTATCCTGAGGCATATGGAAACTGCTTTATGGATTGAAAGGCATTATACAAACAATAACAATAATAATAAATCATAGCTATTTGGTAATAATAAATTAGTACCCGTATGGTCTCATGCCATTCACATTTTAAATCTATATTTAATAATAGTTTTAATGATAGATTGAAAGGGTATGGTGTCATGGTAGTCAAGACTCACCTGGACACTGATAAATTATTTCCACCTCCTAGAAGACCCAGTTACTTTTTCCTAGTGTTCATGTCTGCATTCTGAATTAAAGTCAGGAGTGCTCGCTTCAAGCAGCACATATACTAAAATTGAATTAAGGTCAGGTTCAACAAACAATGCCAGATTCCACAGATGTGGAAGACTAAGTATTTGTTATGCCACAGTTGCTGTCACTGTTCCCCAATTCCCAAAACAATTTAAAGTTGGAATGAGAGATCTGTGGAACGGAGAAACTTCTGGTGCATTAGGGACAGTGTCCCACAGACCCAATTAAGAGCGGTGCTGGGAATAAATGGTGATTGAACCACAGCTCAAAACTGAAATGACATTCTCCTACTCTTGTAACTTTTGGAAACAGGGGCAGATGTTCACCAAAGAGACTTTCTGAAATATGAGAGCTTTTCAGTTTAAAAGAGCAAAGTTAATTCAAAGTAAGATCTTGATTCAAGTGATAATTACCAAAATGAATTGGTAGAATTGAAAAATGATCTACGGGGATCCCTGGGTGGCTCAGGGGTTTGGTGCCTGCCTTCAGCCCAGAGTGTGATCCTGGAGTCTCAGGATCGAGTCTCTCATCGGGCTCCTTGCATAGAGCCTGCTTCTCCCTCTGCCTGTGTCTCTGCCTCTTTCTCTCTCTCTCTCTCTCTCTCTCTCTCTGTGTGTGTGTCTCTCATGAATAAATAAATAAAAATTTTAAAAAATGATCTAGATATTGTAAGTGACATAAAACATATTTGCAGATATTCAATACATTTGAATTAAATGTATTGTCATTATTTGGGGGGATGAAAAAATACAGATAAGCAATAAAATTATTAAATTTATAGGACAAAGTTTAATTCATATGTTTAAGGCCAAAAAAAGTTTTCAAAATCCCAGAATGGATAGTTTGGAGCATGAGTTCAGATAAGTAGATAGCACATTATTGAATCAAAGTATTTCAGAAAATCTATTGAGCTATATTATAGATGTTAACACTTAGATTCTATAATTTTCCAATAGGTGTTATATTTCACTGTAAAATATCTAAATTCTGGAGAGCCATTTTGAGAAGGCAAGCCCATGCCCGAGTAGGAAACTCAGTGACCAATCACAGACTGTGGTCCCAGCTACTGACTGGGAAATAGCCCTGTCACCTTGTTACTTGGCTACAGCTCTGTTTGACCTTGATCCTGCCAGCAACACCATCTGCCAAGGGACCTGACAGGAATCATGCCACCCCATGTCCCAGGGAACAAGCTCACTGACCTCAATCCCAGCAGTGGACCCTGAGGTGGTCCATGACCAAGCTCCTGCCATTCCCAGCCAATAGTGCTGATTGTCTAGACACCAGACAGGTGACACACCCAAGACAGGCCCTCCAACTTCTGTCTGACTACAGATCTTGAATAGGTCCTGTAACTCTGTTCCAGTCTGTGCAGTTCAGGCTGGGAACACCCTGCCTGCCCAGGGATCCACCTAGAGTCACACTTGTCTGAGCTCCTGGAGGTAGACCTGCTTGCTGACCTCAGTCTGACTGTAGATCTTATAGCAGCCCCACTACTGGCTCCAGTCCTTCAGAGCTACATCAGAGAGCAGTCCTGCCCACCAAGAGACCTACCAAGAGACACATGTGTCTGGTCTCTCAAGGTAGGCAGTTGACCTCAGCCAACTGCAGATCTTGAAAGGCTCCAGCTCCTCACACCATAGTATGAGTGGTCCTGCCCTCCCAGAGACAAGCCCAGGGACCTGTTGGGAGCCCCTGAACCATCACCACCCCCACAGACCTGGAGAGAGCTATGCACATCTCTGTACCTGATAATAGGCCACCACCTGCAAACCCTGAAAGAGACCCTTGTCCCAGCACCAGAAACTGATATTGACCAAGGTCTTGGAGACAGGCCCACTCACCCTGGGACATGAAAATATATGAAATATAAATTTCACTGCTAAAGATAAATATGAATACAAATAGACTATTGTATACTATAATGATGGCATGTAAATCACTTTTAATACTAGCACATAAATTAAAAGACAAAAGTAGTAAGAATAACACCACAGAAATGTGTTGATAGTGGGGACCTGGGGGCTCAGTCGGTTAAGCTTCTGCCTTTGGCTCAGGTCGTGATCCCAGGATCCTAGGATGGAGCCTCACATCAGGCTCCCTGCTCAACAAGGAGCCTGCTTCTCCCTTTACCCCCTGCTTGTTCTCTCTCTTACTATCCCTCTGTCTCTCTCTCTCAAACAAATAAATAAAATCTTTTTTAAAACTGTACACAAATCCTTTCTTTTTTAAAAGAAATGTTTTAATATAAACAATATAGACAGAAGTAAAATCTGACATGAACTACATAAGGGGGTGGGGAGTAAAGGGTAAAATTTCTGTATTTGGCTGTATTAAATTAATGTGAACAGACCAATAATGAATAAGGAGATCAAAGCAATAATCAAAAACTTCCCAACAGAGTCCCAGACCAGAGAGCTTCAATAGTCAATTCTACCAACCACTTAAAAAAAAAAAATCAATGCCAGCTCATCTCAAACTTTTTCCAAAAATTGAAGAAGAAATACTTCCAACTCATTTTAAGAGGATAGTACTACCCTGATACCAAAACCAGATAAGGATACTACAAAAAAATAAAACTGTAGACAAATATTCCTGATGATTATAGATGCAAAAAATCTCAACCACAATTTAAGCAAACCAATTCAAAAGCACATTAATAGGCTCATAGACAATGACCAAGTGGGATTTATTACTAAGATACAAAGATGGGTCAATATACACAAATCAATAAATGTGAAACACCCCTTTAACAGAATAAAGATTTAAAGGGAGAAGAAATGGGTAGGAAATATTAGAAAGGGAGACAGAACATAAAGACTCCTAACTCTGGGAAACGAATTAGGGGTGGTGGAAGGGGAGGAGAGCGGGGGGTGGGGGTGAATAGGTGACGGGCACTGAGGGGGGCACTTGACGGGATGAGTGTTATTCTGTATGTTGGTAAATTGAACACCAATAAAAAATTTATTATTTAAAAAAAAGATTTAAAACCATATGATGGACTCAATACATGTAGAAGCATTTGACAAAATTCAATTCATGATAAAAACTCTCAACTAATTAGGTATAAAAAATGTATGTCAACTTCATAAAGGTTATATGTGACAAGCCCACAGCTAACATTATACTTAATAGTAGAAAGTGAAAGCTTTTTCTCTAAGACCAGGAAGAAGACAAGAGTGCTCTTTCTTACTCCTGTATTCAACATAGAATAGGAAGTCCTATACAGAGCAATTAGGCAAGAAAAAGAAATAAAAGCATTCATTGGAAAAGAAGAAGTTAAATTATTCCTGTTTGCAGACAACATGATCTTATATCTGAAAATCTTAAAAACACCATCCAAAAAACCTGCTAGAACTAATCAACTAATTGAGAAAAGTTCCAGTTTTCATTTAAGAAAATGAAAGATTTGTACACTGGAAACAAGAAGACAATGAAAAAAATGAAAAAGCCACAAATAAGTGAAAAGATACCCTGTATTTATGGATTAGAAGAAATAATATTGTTAAAATATCCATACCATCCAAAGCAATCTATAGATTCAATGCAGTGTCTATAAAAATTCATATTTTTTCACAGTAATAGGAAAAACATCCCAAAATTCATAGGAACCCCAAAGGATCCCAAATAGCCAAAGCAATCGTCAGGGAAAAAATAAAGCTAGAGGTAACACACTCCCTGATTTCAAACAATATTATAAAGCTTTAATAATCAAAACTGTATTATACTAGCATAAAAACAGACACGAAGACAATGAAACAGAATAAGTAGCTCAGAAATAAACCCAAGTATATATAGTCAACTAATCTTTGACAGGGGTAATAAGAATATTCAACGAGGAAAGGATAAACTCTTTAATAAATGGTGTTGGGGAAACTGAATAACTCCCTGCAAAAAATGAAATAGATCCATATGCACCATATAAAAAATTAATTTAAAATGGATTAACAATGTATCTATAATACCTGAAACCATAAAACTCCTAAAACTTAGGGGAAAAGCTACTGGACATTGACCTTTGCAATGATTTTTTTTGTACATGACACCAAAAGCATAAGAAACAAAAGCAAAATAAAAGCAAATAAATAAGTGGGTCTATATCAAACTAAAAAACTTCTGCATAGCAAAAAATCCATCAACAAAGTGAAAAGGCAACCTATGGAAAGAGAAAATATTAATAATATTAATATTCAAATTCATACAACTCTGTAGAAATAAATAAATAAATAAACAAATAAACAAACAAACAAACAAGCAATCAAGCAAAGGAACTAAATAGCCATCCCAAGGAAAACATTAAAATGCCCAACAGGTGTAGGAAAGGTGCTCAACATCACCAATCATCAGGGAAATGAAAATCAAAACTGCAATGAGATAATTCCTCATATCTTTTGGGATGGCTATGATCAAAAAACAAATGATCACAAATGCTGGTGAGGGTATGGAGTAAAGCGAAGTCTTGAACACTTAGGTAGGAATGTAAATCGATACAGCCATTATGGAAAACAATATGCATGTTCCTCAGAAAATTACAAATAACTTATGATTCAGCAAACTCACTTCTGAGTATACATCCAAAAGAAATTAAATCAGTATCTCAAAGAGATACTCCCATGTTCATTGCAGCATTATTCACAATGGGAAAGATATGGAAACCTAAGCGTCTGTTGATGGATGAAAAAAATGTGATTTATACCCACACACAAACACACACACATAATGGAATATTGTGCAGCCATAAAAAAGAAGGAAATCTTGCCATTTGTGACAATATGGATGAAACTGGAGGATATTATGGTAAGTGAAATAGGTCAGACACAGAAAGACAAATATGGTATGATTTCACCTACAAGTGAAATAAAAGTAAAGAAACTGACAGGACCAGGGATTAGAATGGTGGTTGCCAGGGGTTTGGATAGAGGGAGAAATGGAAAGATATTGGTCAAAGGGTACAAACTTTCAGTTATAGATCTGGAGATCTAATGCAGGATGGCAATTACAGGTAATTACGCTCTATTGTATACTTGAAATTTGCTGAGAGTAGATTCTAAGTGTTTTCCCCACACACATAACAAGGGTAACTTTGTGACGTGATGGATATGTAAATTAACAAGACTGTGGTAATCATTTCACGATTTTTAACATATATTAAGTCATCATGTTATATACCATAAAAACCACATTGAAGAACCTAAATATATATAATTTGCACCTGACAATCATACTTCAATAAAGTCAAAAAAATGTTTAAAATATGTGCATTCTGAGAAATAAAAATTTACTTAAGAAAGACTGGTATTTAAGCATGCACATACACACAAACACGCACACACACACCCACTCATACCACAAACCATACCATGTGGTATACTGAAATTCAAATGGAAATATGTCCAAGTTGCTTTTACATTATTAGATCATAGAAGTTTAGAGCTGGAGAGCTCTGTGAAAATCATTTAGTGAGATTTCCCCCTCTATAAACAAGTGAACTAGAGTAAAAGTGATGAAATAATATTCCAATTTCACAAAGTCACTGTTACTATATAATTAGGAAGAAATAAAAGCAGTCTTGCTCATGTGTTAGTGGAATCAGACAATAATAAAAATGATATGGTATGATTCTCAGACAGTAGCTAATGGTACAGTCTGAAAATATAGATCAATTGCTGACTACACATGAAAATATAGGCCTTATATGACTGAAAGATAAAGGACTCCTATAGAGGGTAGTACATTATAGGGCACTTTATGGATTGAAGGATTACCAAAGTGGGGAATACCTATGTTTATCATAACATTTTCCATAGGAATTCATAAAAGGACAAATGGAAGCCTTTATTCTCTTTTTGTAAGTAGCCCCTTGAGGACATGAGATGAGAGTACATAAAGGCTTTCAAGCAATGCAACAATGTGTGCAAAAAATATGCATCCTACTATCTCCCTCAGGATCTGGAAATGTACTTAACAATTTTTATGCTTGTAAGCAGAAAAGTCTGGAACTAAAAGCGGTTATGGGTTCCCTACTAAAACGATCCAGGAGGAGGCAAATCTGGCAAATGGATTACATTGGTCCATTACCCTTGTTTCTCAGTAAATAACAATGAGACTTGATCGAGAGAGGCATTCACTCTGGATTTGATTTGTATAACTTGGCAAATGAAGCAGAAACTCCTGCCACTGTTTAAGGCCTAGAGCAAGAGTATTATTTTAAGTTGAATATTGGTTATTTAAAGTGAAATTCAATAAGTTACAAAGCATTAAACATATACATTCTCATCCGCAAGATGTGGACTAAAGAAAATTGGAATAGACAACTGAAATCCTTGCTTACAATATTGGAGGCTGATAAGATATTAAAAGGTTGGCTTTCAGGACTGAATGAATGTGTGTTAACACTTAATGTATGTAGGATTAAAAGATCATCATTGACTATATTGTTGAGATATCCAGGGAGAATATATGGAGAAAATAGAATGAAAGAAACACTCATAGAAACTTCTATATTTCTAAAAATTTTCTTTTTCTTTGGTTGACCCTATATTCCCGTGACATAGATTGCATTAATGAGTTCTGGAGGAAGGATCAATTGTTGAACACGACACATGACAATACATCTAAATATTACTGCCCATGTTCCTAAATATAGGTCATTCCTTCTTTTATTTTTTTTTTAATTTTTTTTTCATTTATTTATGATAGTCACACAGAGAGAGAGAGAGAGGCAGAGACACAGGCAGAGGGAGAAGCAGGCTCCATGCACTGGGAGCCCGACGTGGGACTCGATCCCGGGTCTCCAGGATCGCGCCCTGGGCCAAAGGCAGGCGCCAAACCGCTGCGCCACCCAGGGATCCCCTTTTATTTTTTTTTAAATGGAATTAATGGGCAAATACTAACGCAATTGCTGGACTGTAGTATAGTTCTATTTTTAACTTTCTGAGGAACCTCTATAGTGCTTCCCACAGTGGCTGCACGAGTTTCCACTCCCACGAACAGTGTAAGAGGGTTGCTCTTTCTTCACATCCTCCCCAAACCTGTTGCTTCTTGTGTTGTTGATTTTAGCCATTCTGACAGGTGTGAGGTGATAGCTCATTGTAGTTTTGATTTGTATTTCCCTAATGAGCAGTGATGTTGAACATCCTTTTATGTATCTATTGGCCATCTGTATGTCTTCCTTGGAAAAGTGTCTACTTATGAGGGAGATAGTAGGATGCATATTTTTTGCACACATTGTTGCATTGCTTGAAAGCCTTTATGTACTCTTATCTCATGTCCTTAAGGGGCTACTTACAAAAAGAGAATAAAGGCTCCCATTTGTCCTTTTATGAATTCATATGGAAAATGTTATGATAACCCATAGTTGGGTTTTTGGGGGGTATTAAGTTTTATAAGTTCTTTATATATTTTGAATACTGACCCTTTACCATATATGTCATTTGCAAATATCTTCTATTCCATAGGTTGCCTTTTAGTTTTATTGTTTCTTTCTATGAGCAGGAGCTTTTTATTTTGATGTAGTCCCAATAGTTTATTTTTGCTTTTGTATCCCTGTCCTCAGAAGACATATCTAGAAAGAAGTTGCTATAGCTAATGTCAAAGGTTACTGCCTGTGTTCTCCTCTAGGGTGTTTATGGTTTCAGACCTCACATTTAGCTCTTTCATCCCTTTTGAATTTATTTTTGTTTATGGTATAAGAAAGTGATCCAGTTTCATTTTTTTGCATGTTGCTGTCCAGTTTTCCCAACACCATTTGTTGTCTTTCCCATTGGATACTCTTTATTAATGGTTTTTTTCTGTCTCTTACCTAGTCAACAAGCAAACCTATATGCTTCTACTTACCCAGCCTTACTCTATATAACAGACTAGAAAAAGGGGAATCACTGGCCATATCTAAATTGCTGCTAGCTTTATGGGTTGGTCCTCTAGCTGAACCTAACATCCCTACCCCAGGGAAGATAACCTGCATAAAAATTAACAAAAAGTGAGAAATCAAAGTAAAAACATATGTATGACATCCTGATGACTAGGAGAAATACCGAAAATGACATCTTTGGGAGATGGCTATATAGACAACATTTCTAAAATATTTTTTAAAGATTTATTTTGTTTATTTTAGAAAGAGAGATCATGCACACATGTACACAATCAACGAGGTGGGGGCAGTGGGAGAGGAAGAAGGAGAGTAGCCAACTCCCTGCTAAGCGCAGAATCTGACCTGGCGCTCAATCTCACAACCCTGAGATCCAATGCTGAAATTAAGAGTCCAGTGCTTAATCAACTAAGCCACCCAGCCGTACATTTAAACATTTTAAAATAATTTTTAATTTTAAAAATATTTATTAATCAAAAAATAATACACCTAACAATCTCTTAGAAATTTTCTGATTTTCCAGGGAGGGAAGCTTTATCATCAAATCTATTAATTTTCTGATCATTAATTAACATAATCATTCTTGTTTTATCAAAGCCCTACTGAACCCACTTTTACGTACCTATGGGATATTTTATCAGGTGAAAGTTTATTAGGTTCAACTTGATATAAGCCTATATAGAAGTTGCTAACATTTTTTATACTGTGTGGGAAATAATTTAAAAATTAAGATCTAAGGAGTTGGTTTAAACAATAGACAGCATTTCTACATGCCTAAAACCTTGTTGTCACATATATGAAATTAAAGAGAATTAAACAAGGATCAGATACAAACACAGGGTCTCTAGTGGGGAGGAAGGAGGAGAAGTGCCAGAAATTCAAAAGCCATCACCTGCAGGGTCTATCTAGGGCATGCCTTTCTGAATAGAACCAAAAACAACACTGATGTGATCCAACCCAGAAGACAGAGCAGCAGCTGAGGGTTTTCTGCAGTGACAATACTTCATTCCTGTTGGGGTAGTGGTAGATCAGAAGAATTCAGTAACCAGATCACTTAGGTAGAAACTTAGGTCAACCGACAGAGGATTGGCAAAGAGTGAAGCCTCTGAGTAGGAGATAGGGAGTAACATTGTAGCTCCAAAACAAAATAAGAAAGGGGAATATTAAGTAGGAAATAAAGTCAAAGCCCAGCTATCACAGTGGGCTAAGAGATGACAGAAAAGATAGATGGCATCGCCCAAAGATATCCTACACTCAGCAATGGCCTTCTAGACAAGGAATCAATAGAAAAAGGAGAAAAAAAAACTAATAGACTTACTGAGGAGTTTGAACGCACTGGAAAATGAAATAACTGGTTTTATATTCCTAGTCATTGTTTTTACCACCCCTTCAGGCAGGTTTGAAATGTTTCTGCTTTATTTGGCGGAGAATACTCACCTTCCTCCCCCTTCTAGACTAGCTCCTCTGCTAGCCTGCAGCCTAGAGAACTCTGTAGGCCTCCACTCATCAAGCCAGAAGCCAGACTCTCTTTGTAGGAACCCAAAACTTTAAAGGGCTCTTTTGCAGCACCCCTCACTTGACTTGAGTTGGAAAAAAACAATTTTCCATTCTTCTGCAGGGACTATAGTGAAACATCTCCCACCACCCACTGTGGAACCCCCATAAGGTAGAAAACTCCCTAGATTGTTCCTTCCCTGGGCCTGAGCTTCTCTTTATATAGATATAGAAGGAAAGACAAAGACAGTATGCTTTATATTAACAGAGTGACTTTTAGGAGAAGATTTTAGTTCTCATAATTATTAGCTTACAGTAAAAGAGGTGCTCAATAGTAACTTTAGTCCTCAATTTGAAGTCTTAGCTTCAATTCTGAAATTCTAGGACACTGTGAAGTAGTGCTATGCTAGGTGCTTTCTCCAATTTATTGAAGCTCTAAGTGACAGTGAAACCTGGTTTTATTTATTTCCTTATTACAAGGTAAGGTAACTATGGCTTACAAAGAACAGTCTATCCAAAGTCATTGAGGTAGTTTGTAAAATAAATTTTATACTCTTGCCTATTTCCAAAGCTATGTGTGAATGTTTTCTATTATGTTTTCATACAGGACACCACAAACAATCATTTCAGATATCACCAGGGATGAGATTCTAATGGAACTCACCATGCTTGTGAGCTCTAGATCAGGACATTTTGGAAACTGAATTTAAAGTGAACTACATTTCTCAGTAATTCTACCTGAGTAGGGCTGGGGAAGGGAAAGAATAAAAATATCTCTCCTTAACTATATAGTGTCTCCAAACAAGATTTTTACTAATTGACCTATGAGTCCACCTTCATGCCTATTAATCAAAGACCTATATTTTCTGTATAGGAAATACTTACCGAATAGGTTTTCGGTTCAGCAGATATTTTACAGCAGTTTTTACATCCTTATTCCTCAAGCTATAGATTATAGGATTTAGCATAGGGGTCACTACCCCATAAAACAGGGAAATGAGCTTGTCTGAAGTTTGAAACTTGTCTTCTCCAGGCAATTCTTGGGACTTGGGCTTGGCATACATGAAGAAGATGGTACCATAAAATATGATCACCACAGTCAGATGTGCTGAGCAGGTGGAAAAGGCCTTGTGTCTCCCTGTAGCTGAGTTCATTCTCAAGATGGTGTAGAGGATAAACATATAGGAGAAAAAAATGACCAGCAGTGGAAGAACCAGGAATGCCATATTTGATATCACCATGGTGACAATATTGAGGGATATATCAGCACAAGCTAGCTTAAGGACAGCTAATATTTCACACGTGAAATGATTGATAATATTATTCCCACAGAAAGGCAGTCGCATGGCAAGAAATGTTTGTACAATTGAGTTGATTCCACCAGAGAGCCATGACACAGAAGCCATTAGTACATACACCACCTTGTTCATGATGATGAGGTATCTCAGAGGGTTACAGATAGCTACGTAGCGATCAAAAGCCATCATGCCAAGGAGCAAACACTCTGTTGATCCCATTGCAAACCCAAGGAACATCTGCACTGCACACCCAGAGAAGGAAATGTTCCTTTTCTTTGAAATTAAGCTCACCAATGTTGAGGGAACAGAGGAAGATGTATAGCAGATGTCCAGGAAAGAGAGGTTACCCAGGAAGAAGTACATGGGGGTGTGAAGATGGGAATCGAAGATGCTTGCTATAATCAGAAGACCATTGCCAATTAGAATCACTAGATACATTATTAGAATTAGAACGAAGTAAATGATCTCAAGTGTTGGGTAACCAGCGAGTCCCAGAAGAAGAAATTCTGATGCAGATGTCTGATTAATTTCATCCATGTCATCTGCTTTTCAGGATGTCAAAGGAAAATATAACATAAAATATTTTCACTGCCAAGAAACAACTGTTACAAATTACCTGAACAATTCATTTTTTAGATGGTGTTATAAGGAGTGTTTGCTTGGAGCTCTGATATCCAATCATCTTCAACAATGCCTGTGACAAGGAATCAATGAAATTGGGAATGACGGAAGTGCCGATGTCCACTGCTAATATGCGAAGATCTACCTACGATTAGACAGACAAACAGAAGTAACCTTTCCTGCTGCTGACATGTTCCTGGATTAAGGTTTCTAAATTTCCTAATTACCAACTATGAGCCTGACTTTATAAGCCCCAGAAAGCAGGCAGTGGAGATGGCAAAGTCCACTCAACAAGGACCAGAAATGTGATTCAGCAATTATATCATGGTCACAATTTCACAGCAACTTTGATATTTATGGTATATATCTCTTTCCATGCCTGACACTTTATACCTTACATTAGTCAGTTTAAAAATTGTATATTTTATAGATATTTAATAAGAATATATTGAATAGCATAAAATAAAATTTAATGTCTGTTTAAACATAGTTAGCTGTTGATCTCATATTCCAGCCCCCTCTTAGCATCTTATGTGACTGTTCCTAGGACAAGACCACTGCATAGATCAGCTCCACATGAATGGTAACAGTCTTTGGAGAAAATTACATAGTTTCTAACTTATTCTGTAGCTTCACAGAGTATCTCTTGACTTGTTTAAGTCAAGAAAAGTCTTAAACAAGTCAAAAAACTTTGACTTGTTTAAGTCTAAGAAAATAGTAATAAGGTTTAAATATTTTATATTGTTATGTATATGTGTGTATATGCGTCACTTTATGCTTTACAAAATACAATCATTCTTTATATTAGCCCCATTTTTTTCCCAATATAAAAGATGGAACTTGTCCAAGGTTAACCAGGCAGTAAATAATACAGTGGAGCTCAAAGTTCAGATCAAGTCTTGTTCACAGAGGTGCCGGGCTGGTTTAGTAGGTAGAGCATGTGACTTTTGATCTCAGGGTCTTGAGTTTAAACCCCATGTTGGGCTAGATATTCTTTAAAAAAAAGTCTAGGTCATAGCTTCACTGGTTTTCATATATATATGTATCACCAGTGTATCTTGAAAAACTTTAGATTCTGTTTTAGAGTTCAGGGAAGCTTCTGAGACTCTCCATTTCTCATAAGTGGTTAGGTGGTACTTACGCAAAGGTCTTGAAAGCACTTGCTACTCAAGTTTAATCTACACTGAATTGACAGAGTATCCAGATTTTTCTGATCTAACCTGATTTTCTTTTGCCTTATTATGGATTGGCATGCCAACCTGGAAAATAAGAACATACTTTTGTCTTTTATAGAAAGCTCCAAATACTTATCATGTTGCTATACACTTCTTAAAAAAAATATTATTAAAAGACATATTTCTTAAAAAGCAGTTTTAACTTGTGCCAGGCTACTATAATAGATTTAGGATATTCCTGACAGCCTACCTTGAGCCTAGCCATATTCCAAGCATAGTAAGGATAAAGTAAAGAACAACGTAAAGTGTCTACTATTACAAACTCACAATTCAGTTAGGGATATAGGAAAAGTGCACGTGAAAACATAAATCCAATTACATAATGTAGTTTGAGTTAAAATTATTGATTTTCCTAGAATGAAGAAGTTTATGAGAAATAAGAAATAGTGAAAGGGAAAAGAGGGGAACTTAGTGGAAAAATTAGAGAGGGAGAAAACCATGAGAGACTCTTAACTCTGGGAAACAAACAAAGGGTTGCAGAAGGGGAGGCGGGTGGGGGAATGGGGTAACTTGGTGATGGGCACTGGGGAGGGCACTTGATGGGATGAGCACTGGATGTTATACTATTTGTTGGCAAATTGAATTTAAATTTAAAAAAAAGAAAGAAATCAGACGACGGAGAACTTAGAAAGTGTTTCAGTCTTGGGCAAGATCAGGAAGCATGGGAAGAATTAGACAGGTTTGGAAGAAAAGTGGAGAAGTAGGTTAGCCCAAAAGTGAGAATTTGAGCCAAAGATAGGAATAAACAGAGCACATCCTTTTTGAACAAGAGAATTTCTGTGGAGAGGTGGTGGCAAGAACATCTGAAAAGAAAAGCACAATAGGTGCACAGAGTGTCTCTAAGGTTGGGCAGTGAATTTGGCCTTTCTTTTGGTAAAGAAGGGGTCTATCATTACAAAGCACAGAGCATGGGTTGAGTGCTTAGACCCTGTGGTATTAGTCCTCTCCAAAAATTGCCATCATGCTATGTTTTATGAGATTTTTTTATCAGAAATATAACACAAGGAATTAAGGTATGTAGATTAATGGGATTGTCAGCAATTATTGACTAGATGTGAAAACTGATCTTTCCAAAATCACCACCAGATTTGACATTGGTCAAAATCACAAATTTAGGCTTCATGTGGGCCAGTAGTTTTGAGAATTCCAGCAAAGCCACTTTTCCCCCACTCTACCACTTGGTTTGTCTTGAGACACTAGTTGGGAAAATTACTGTAAAACAGGTTATTACAGGCTGCCCCCGTGGCTCAGCGGTTTAGCGCCACCTTCAGCCCAGGGCCTGATCCTGGAGACCCCGGATCCAGTCCCATGTCAGGCTCCCTGCATAGAGCCTGCTTCTCCCTCTGCCTGTGTCTCTGTCTCTGTCTCTGTCTCTGTCTCTCTCTCTCTCTCTCATGAATAAATAAATAAAATCTTAAAAAAAAAAAAAAACAAGTTATTACTTAGAGTCAGAAGTCCAACTCGACAAAAGGATTCTCAGTACAGGAAAATTTCAGTTAAGAATACACAAAAGAAATATTTCAACTCTGAAGATAAAGACAAGGGAATCAAAAAAATCTCAATTTTGAGCTGAAAAAAATAACCAAGAAGAGATTGTTTTTTTTTTTTCAGCTTAAGTCCAGAATTTTCTTTAAAGGAGAGGGAGGAGACAGGAAGGGAAAGATAGAGGGAGAGAGATGGAGAAGGGAAGAGAGAGAGAGAGAGAGAGAGAAAGATCTTCAACTCATTTATGTAGCCAACTCTTATTTCAAAATCCTGTGTGCCTTGAAATTGGTTCAGTTGGAATAATGAGCAGAGGAAAGATCCAAAGCCCATTATCTTTACATTACTACTATGTCTAACTGATATCATTAACATTGTATAGAAATTATCAACAGACAGGAATACTCAGCAAGAACTGTAGAAATATTAGGGTCACAAAAACAAATTGACTACATTCATTAAACAGTGCCCAGAGGAAATGGGCAATTATTCTATAATTATTCTATACTACTTATAATAAATCAAAATTCTCCTCAGCTCAGAAATTGGTCAGAGGATGCATTGGATAAGGGACATGAGCACTCTAATCAACCTAGTCACTAATGCAAAGAGAAGAACGCAGCAAGATGTTGACTTACTAGGTAGGATATATGGAGATGGTCCAGGTAGGTCCAAAGGTCCTGAAAAGCCTGTTGGCTCCCTGTTGCAGACAACTTCTAGGCAATGCTTCGAAGCTACCTAAACTGCTTCTCCCTGCCACCGGCTCCCAGTATTTCCCTCCTAGGCAGGAAACCCCTTACTAATTCAAACTCTTCTTGAGCCAGGCTTCTCTTGCTAATTCTGCTCCCAGCTCTTTAAACTGGTTATCTGGTTACATTGTGAGATAACAAGAGACACCGGAGAGGGAGCTTGCCTGTTTTGCTTATCCCTTTAACATTTAAGCCTAATACAGTGGCTGTATATAATAAACAGGGAATTTGATTAAATAAAGGCTGACTTTCTAAACTCTTAAGAAATTACCCTACATAATATTTGTGGCTTAATGAGAAGGAAAACTTTAATGTGTCATATTTATTTTGCAGCAGATTTTAATTTTTTTTAGATATCTTTCAGCTTGTATTAGCAAGCTGCCATCTTATACAGATAATTAACAATTTATACACTGTCAAAATAGAGGATCATCTAATATTCATTGGAATATATATGATGTGGGTTTAGTATGGGGGATAAATGTCTCAGACTAAAATGATTTGAGGTTCTACGCTTCTAATTTATAGCCTCAGTCTTCTCATTTGTAAAACAATGATAAAAATACCTGCTCTACTTCCCTTGCAAGGATATTGTCAGGAAATGAGATAGCATAAGGAAATTGCTTTAAAGATTAATAACATTATACAAATAATAACAAAATACTATCAATAATAATGATTCACAGCTATATTTTGATGATAATAAATTGGTATCTGTATTGCACCAGATTATTAACATTACAAATTCATATTAATAATAGCTTTAACTATAGATTTAAAAGCTAGAGTTTCATGGTATTCCAGACTCACCTGGACATTGATAAATTATTTTAACCTCCTAGAAGACCCAGTTACTTTCTTCCTAGTGTTCATGTCTGCATTCTGAATTAAGGTCAGGTTCAACAAACAATGCCAGATACCACAGATGTGGAAGACTAAATATTTATTATGCAACAGTTGTTGTAACTGTTCCCCAATTCCCAAAACAATTTAAAGATGGAATGAGAGATATGTGGAATGAAGAAACTTCTTGGTGTGTTAGGGACAGTGTCCCACAAACCCAATTAAGAGTGGTGCTGGGAATAAATTGTGATGGAAACACAGCTCAAAAATGAAATGACATTCTCCTACATGCGTAACTTTTGGAAACAGTGGCAAATGTTCACAAAACTAACTTTCTGAAATGTGAGAGTTTTTTAGTTCAAAATATGCTTACCAAAATAGATTTAATTCAATGTAAGAAATTAGTAATTCAAATGATAGTTACCTAATGATATACTAGAGCTGAAAAGTCATCTAAATATTATAAATGAAATAAAACATATTTTCCATGAATTAAGAGCACTGTCATTTAACTTTTTTGCTTACTTTATATGCATTCTTTTGGATCAGCTAATTTTATGCAGGATGCCATTGCCCAATGTTTTTGGAATTAAAAGAAAGACAGACAAAAATACAAATAAATGCACAGGACAAAAAATGAATTCATATTTAAGGCCACAAAGTAAAAGTTAAAGTCTAGAATGGATAATTTGTGGCATGAATTCTGATAGGTAGACAACACGTTAATGAACTAAAATGTTTTAGGAAAATCTATTGAGCTATATTGTGGATGTTAATATTGATGTTCAGTAAAGTTATCCATCAGAAACGAAGGAGAAATAATGGCTTTCCTAGACAAACAAAAACTGAGGGAGTTCATCACCACTAGACCCACCTTACAAAAAATGCTGAAAGGAGTTCTTCAAGCCAAAATAAAAGAACACTAATTAGTAACATGAAAACATATAAAAATATACAACACACTGGTAAACATAAATATATAGTCAGACTCATAAGTCTCTAATTCTGTAACAGGATGGCATGTTCACCACTTTACTATAGTATAGAAGTTAAAGCAAAAGAGTATTAAAAATAACCATAGCTATAGTTATATCAAACTATAAATTAACTGTAATTTGTTACAACTACAAAATATAGAGAAAAATTGTCACATTAAAAACATAAAAGGGAGGGAGTAAAATAGTAGTTTTTGTATGCAACTGAAGTTAAGTTGCTATCAGTGTAAAATAGACAGTTATATGTATAAGATGTTTTATGTAAGCTGCATGCAAAAACCTATAGTAGATTTACAAAAGATAAAGAGAAGAAAATCAAAACATATCACCAGGGAAAATCACCAATCCACAAAGGTAAGCATCAAGAGAGAAAAAAAGTAATAATGGAACTACACAACAGCCATAAAGCCATTAATAAGATGGCATTAGTAAATATTTACATATTAAAAAGTACTCTAAACATAAATGGATTGAGCTCTCCAATCAAAAAGCACAAAAGGCTGGATGGATTAAAAAACAAGACCCAACTGTGTTCTGTCTACAAGAGACTAATATCAGGCTTTAATGATACTAGGCTTAAAGTGAAGGGGATGAAAAAAGATATTCCATGCAAGTGTAAATCAAAAGACAATGAGAGTAACAATATTTATATCAGACATAATAGACTTTTAGACAATACTTGTCATGGAGACCAAGAAGGTCATCATACCATGAAAAAAGAAAAAAAGTCAACTTATGGGAGAGAGGTAAGATGGCAGAGGAGTCCTGGACCCTAATTACATCTGGTCCCTGGAATTCAGATAGATAGCTCTCAAATCATTCTGAATATCTGTGAACTCAACTGGAGATTTAAGAAGCGAATTGCTGTAATTCTAGAAATAGGAAGGCAACCACTTTTTGCAAGATAGAAGGTTCAGAGAAGTGAATCTGAAGAGATATATCTGAGGGGGGAGGGAGCTTCGTAAGCCAGTACCGAAAAGTGATATAAGCAGTGAAGCACAAAATCAGAACTTTTAGAAGTTTGCTTCAGTGAGGGCCATCCCTGCCTGAAAGGCATTCAGGTGGTGAAGTGGAGGTGGAATCCTAGGTGGGGCAGTTGTCTCAGGATCCTCGGGGTGACAGAAAGAATGGGGTTGCCTGAGTGCAGCAGAGTTCCAAGCACTGGAGCAAAACTCTTCATGGTGTAGGGACAGAGGGAACATACCTCAATATCATAAAAGCTATATATGAAAACTACACAATGAATATCATCCTCAGTGTGTGGAAAAAAGCTAAGAGCTTTTTCCCTAAGGTCAGGAACATGACAGGGATGTCCACTCTCACCACCATTGTTCAACATACTAGAAGTCCAACTAGAAGTCCATACTTCAAGTCCATACTAGAAGTTCAACTGTACTAGAAGTCCTAGCCTCAGCAATCAGATAACAAAACAAAACAAAACAAAACAAAAGACATCCATATTAGCAAAGAAGAAGTCAAATTCTCACTCTTCACAGATGACATGATACTCTATAAGGAAAACCCAAAAGACTCCACCCCCAAATTGCTAGAACTCATACAGGAATTCAGCAAAGTAGCTAGATATAAAATCAATGCACAGAAACCAGTTGTATTTCTATACACTGAGACAGAAGAAATTAAGGAACCGATCCCATTTACAATTGCACCAAAAACCATAAGATACCTAGGAATAAACTTAACCAAAGAGTTAAAGGATCTGTACTCTAGAAACTATGGAACACGTATGAAAGATATTGAAGAAGACACAAAGACAAGGAAAAATATTCCATGCTCATGGATTGCAAAAACAAATATTGTTAATATGTCTATGCTACCCAGAGCAATCTAAACATTCAATACAACCCCTATCAAAATGCCTTTGATATTTTTCACAGAGTTGAAACAAATAATCCTAAAATTTGTATGGAACTACAAATTCCATGACCCTGACCCTGAATTGCCAGAGGAATATTGAAAAAGAAAACCAAATCTGGTGGCATCACCATTCTGGACTTTAAACTACATTACAAAGCTGTAATCATCCTGACAGTGTGGAACCGACTGGCACAAAAGCAGCCACATAGATCAATGGAACAGAATAAAGAACCCAGAAATGGACCCTCACCTCTATGGCCAACTAATTTTCAACAAAGCAGGAAAGAATATGCAATGGAAAAAAGACAGTCTCTTCAAAAATGATGTTGGGAAAATTGGACAGCCACATGTAGGATAATGAGACTGGACCATTTTCTTACACCATTCACACACAAAAAAGACTGAAAATGGATGAAAGACCTAAATATGAGATAGGAATCCATCAAAATCCTAGAGGAGAATACAGGCAGCAACTTCTGTGATCTTGGCCACAGCACTTCTAGCTAGACACATCCCCAAAGGCAAAGAAACAAAGGCAAAAATGGACTATTGGGACTTCATCAAGATAAAAAGCTTTTGCACGGCAAAGGAAACAGTTGACAAAACCAAAAGACAACCTACAGAATGGGAGAAGATATTTGCAATCATCTTATCAAATAAAGGGCTAATATCCAAAAATTGAGTCAATAAGTTTTATCAACTCAACATCCAAAAAAAAAAAAAATTCAGTCAAGAAATGGGCAGAAGACATGAAGAGACATTTCTTCAAAGACACAAACTGTCAACAGACACATGAAAAAAATGCTCAACATCACTTGGCATCAGGGAAGTAGAAATCAAAACTACAATGAGATACCACTTCACAGCAGTCAGAATGGCTAAAATTAACAAGTCAGGAAACAGCAAATGTTGGTAAGGATGCAGAGAAAGGAGACACTTCTTACACTGCTGGTGAGAATGCAGCTGGTATAGCCACCCTGTAAAACAGTATGGAGATTTCTCAAAAAGTTAAAAATAGAGCTGCCCTACAACCCAGCAATTGCACTAGTAGGATTTACCCCCAAGATAAAATGTAATGACCCGAAGGGGCACCCGCACCCCAATCTTTATAGCAGCAATGTCCACAATAGCCAAAATATGGAAAGGGCCCAGATGTCCATCAATAGATGAATGGGTAAAGAAGATGTGGTGTATATACATACAATGGAATATTACTCACCCATCAAAAAACTAAATCTCATCATTTGCAATGACATGGATGGAACTAGAAAGTATTATGCTAAGCAAAATAAGTCAGTCATAGAAAGACAATCATCATGATTTCACTCATATGTGGAATTTAAGAAACAATTGTAAATGGGATTGACTCCTTAATTTCTCTTACTTCAGTCTCATTAAAAAACAAAACAGAAGATCATAGATGAAAGGAGGGAAAAATAAAACAAGATGAAATCAGAGAGGGAGAAAAACCATAGGAGACTCTTAACTATAAGAAGCAAATTGAAGGGTCCTGGAGGGGTGAGGTGGGGAGGATAAGGTAATTGGGTGATGAGCATTAAGGAGGGCATATGATGTAATGAGCACTGGGTATTATACACAACTGATGAATCACTGAACTCTATCTCTGAAATGAATAGGTTAACTGAATTTAAATAAAATATTTTTTAAAAAGGTCAACTCACCAAGCAAATATAACAATTGCAACCATATATGCATCCAACATCAGAGCACCTAGATATATTATTTAAATACTAATATATCTTAAGGGAGAAATAAATAACACATAGTAAGGGACTTCAGTACCCCACGTTCAGCAATGGACAGATCACCCAGACAGGAACTCAACAAAGATTCACTGGACTTGAGCCATACGTTTGACCAAATGGACCTAATAGACATATATAGAACATTCCATCCAAAAGCAACAGGATACACATACTTTTCAAGTGCACACAGAATATTCTCTAGGAAAAATCATATGAGAGGCCACAAAACAAATCTTAGCATATTTAAGAGGACTGAAGTTATACCAAGTATCCTTTCTGAGCACAATGGTATAAAACTAGAAATCAACTAGAGGAAAGCTAGACAATTTACAGATGTGGAAACTGAACACACTCATGAGCAACAAAATGCTCAAAGAAAAAATTTTTTAAAATATATCTTTAGACAAATGAAAATGGAAAATACCACACACCAAAATCTATGGGATGCTAAAAAAAAATTAAAAAGAAGTTTATAGTGATAAGGCAGACATTGAGAAAAAAGAAAAGGGTGCCTGGATGGCTCAGTTGGTAAAGCATCTAACTTTTGATTTTGGCTCAAGTCATGATCTAGGGGTCATGAGATAAAGCCCCATATCAGGCTCCGCACTGAGCATGAGAATCTGCTTAAGATTGTTTCCGTCCCTCTTCCTCAGCTTGTGCTCTCTCTCTCTCAAATAAATACATAAAAAATTTTAAAAAGAGAAAAGAAAGATATCAAATAACCTAACTTTACATCTCAACAAACTAGAAAAAGAAGAACACACTAAGCCCATAGTTAGCAGTAGGAAGAAAATAACAAAGATCAAAGAATAAATAAATTAAATAGAGATCAGAAAAAAAAATAGAAAAGACCAATGAAATCATAAAACTCCTGGAAGAAACATAAGAGAAAAGTTTCTTGACATTGATCTAGGCAACTATTTTTTGGACATGATACCAAAAGCACAAGCAACAGAAGTAAAAATCAACAAGTGGGATTATATCAAACTAAAAAGCTTCCACAGCAAAAGAAATAGTCAACAAAATGAAAAGGCAACCTATGGATTGTGAGAAAATATGTTTGAACCACATATGAGATAAGGATATCCAAAATATATGAAGAAGTCATATAACTCAATAACAAAAAAAAAATCTGATTTTAAAATGGGCAGCAGAACTGAAGAGACATTTTTCCAAAGTAGACATACAGGTGGCTCACAGGAATGTGAAAAGATGCTCGATATCATTAGTTATCAGGGAAATGCAAATCAAAATCACAGTAAGTCATCATCTGATACCTATTAGAATGGCTACCCTCAAAAAGATGAGATAAAAAGTATTGGTGAGAATGTGGAGCAAAAGGAAACTTTATGCACCATTGTTAGGAATGTAAATTGCTTCCACCACAAGGAAAACAATATGGAGTTTCCTCAATATATAACACTACCATATGATCCAGCTATTCCACTTCTGGATATATATCCAAAGGAAATAAAAACAAGATACCAAAAAAGATATCTGAACTACCATGTTCATTACAGTATTATTCAGAACAGCCAAGATATGGAGTTAAGTGAATATCAAACCAATAAATGGATAAGGAAGATGTGGTATATAGAATAAAATATTACTCGGTCATGAAAAAGTAAGAAATCCTGCCATTTGAGACAACATGGATAGGCCTTAGGGGCATTATGGTAAGTGAACTATGTCACACATAGAAAAACAAATACTGTATGTTATCACTTATATTGGAATTTATAAAGGCCAAATTCATAGAAACAGAAATGGAATGGTGGTTACCAGCAGCTTAGGGTGGGAGAATTAGGGAAATATTGGTCAAGAAGTCCACACTTGCAGGTAGAGGATGAATAAGCTCTGGGGATCTAATGCACAGCATCGTGATCGTAGTTAACAATACTATATTATATACTTAAAAGTTGCCAAGACACTAGATGTTTTTAAGATTTTATTTATTTATTTGAGAGAGAGAAAGTGAACAGGAGAGAGAGGGAGAGAGAATCTGAATCAGACCCCACATTGACTCCAGAGCCCTACTCAGGGCTGCATCACACGACTGAGAGATCATGACATGAGCCAAAACCAAGAACTGGATGCTTAACCAACCGACTGAGCCACCCAGGCACCCCAAAAGACTAGATCTTAAATATTTTCACCACACACAAAAAGATACTAATCATATGCTGTAATGGAAGTGTTAGCTAACATCATGGTAGTATTCATAGTATAGCATAAAAGTGTATCAGATCAACTCAATATATTATCTTAAGCTCACACATTATATGTCAATTATCTGTCATAAAAAAAAAAGTAGCACATAAAACACAGATTTCAAGTTTTTAAGGCTGAAGGGACAAAGAAAGAGGTTAGGGAAAGAGGATTCAAGTTCTGCCTCCTTTCAGAATCCTTTGTCTCTTCATTAGTTCTTCAATGGAAAGTACCACTCCAGTATTAAAGTGACATAATGTCATAGTGTACAAAATATAGAGCATCATTTGAGGGACTATACAACAAAATTGCCCATGTATCTACAAGTATGTTATTGCTGCACTACCATGCTGAAGATACATCTTGAGATGGTGCTATGATATGGAAAAATAAAATAGAAAATTTTCTGCCATTAAGTAGTTTTTAATCCCTTTAGGGAAACTGTTGCATACACATATCATAGGCAATGAATAATAACTTCTCATTCCTCAGTTACTCAACCTTTAAGATGAAGATAATAGTATATATCTCATGAGATTATAATAAGGATTAAATAAATACATGTAAAGTGCAGGGGAAATGCCCCTCCCACCTCTCAGTTGGTATTAGCATGATCTCGCAGTAAATGTCAGATGCCTGAACAGCATAACTTACAGCATTTAGAGTGAACTAAGGAAGAAATATGTAAAGGAGAAATTGCCATCTTGAGAAAATAGGCTTGTCTAAAAAAGCGTTTGCAGAAAAATATTGAGAAAGGAAGATTCATTTCTGGGACAAAAGTTGAGTTGAAATGCAAACATTAGTTATTAAAGTCAAAGAGGAATTGTTTTTAATAAAAGGTTACATTCTGTTCCATATGCTTCAAGTCTAACTTGAATCTAGAGAGAAAATAAAGCTTATTAAAAATAAGCTTTATTGACATTTAACTATCAGTTTAAATTGTTTAGATTCTTCTAACCTAAACTTTCTGCACACAGTGCAGAGTGGAAATGCAAATTTCTAATTCATAATAGTATCCCGAGAAGCACATTAGATATTTGAAAATATATACAAATGAAGGCTCTTTATGCTATTATTATGGGAAATTTTCAAATAATATCAGAAAAGAAAAAAACAATACTTGTTAAAGACTATTTCTCTGTTTGAGTCTTGAAATCATCAAATACTGTGGTAATGTAGGTGGTGACATACATTTCTTATTTGAGTTGCAAAACAACAAATATATGCCAATTATATGATATAATTGGATCCAACTACATTTTCCCTGGAGTTTTAGAAAGTTTTTAATCCTTCATGTTTACATTCCTAACATTAGTTTGTTGCAAATATTGGATCCTTCTGTGACTTGCCCCAAAACAAATTTAAATTGCTGTGCTGGGCTAATGGCTGGTCTTTTGGAAGATGCCCCCAGAGCTCAAAATGTAAAGACATACTTAGATAAGCACAAAGTCCTTAAGAATCTATGGGTCATCTCACGTATTTTTTTTTCTGATATTGAACTAGAAACTGAGACTGATAGAATATTTTAAATATGATGCATCTATCAGTTTTATCAGAGGAGTAAACTACTGATAAATTGAAACTTGAAGAAAATAACTACAAACATCTTCATTGCTATCTAAATCTCACTAACATCCCCTCACTTTATCCTGAAAATTATTATGTAAACTAGAGAGCACTACTTGAGGCTATAAAGCAAAGAACCTGTTAAGGAAGAAGACTGTACTCAAATCAAGGAAAGGAAACCATTCCTCAAGATCAAAGGTACATAAATGACATTATATTTCATCTTCTCCTCTTGTAAATATTTTTTTCAAATTATGGGTAAGATATCAATTTTATATGCTCTAACCAGATATATCTAATTTTTCCATCTGTCAAACTTTCATCATTTAGTGTCATAAGGCTTTGCATTAAATTTTAGACCGTTGCTGAGTAGTTTTCACAACAAAACTCTTAGGTAGGAACTGGCCTCATTTAAAGAAGGAAAAAAAGAGGTTCCAAATCTTTAGTTTCAAAGCTAGGCACTCTAAAATAAAATTCAGTGTTCTTTTGCCACACCTGACTCTTCAAAAACATTCATCCTGCTTTTCTTCCTTCCCCACAGCAGATAGAATGAGAACATTCGATTCCTCCATTTGGTGTTTTTAAAGACAGAATTGCACAACAGGTGCATTGCAGCCAAGCAATTTGAACACTATTATTACTGGACCTATAATCTGCTAAATAATTAATTCTCTGTCCCAAATGTGTGAAATTGCAATGTAGTTATCTGACCATCTTCCATAGTTACTATGACCATCATCTTTTTTAAAAAAATATTTTAAAATAGTTGAGATATCATATCACCTGTATTTCAAAATAATTAAGACAAAAATATAATTCCTATATCTAACTCTATAAACACAAATAAATGTATACCACCTCTTCCGTTAACCTTTCTGAAAGCTCCTTGGATCAGGATCACTGTAATCAGTGTCTCTTTACCCCAATGTCCCTCAGTTCCAGAGTGAGCTTTGACTTGAGAATAAATTGTGTGGGAGGAAAAATTCACCACAGGCCCCTTAGCTCTGTCTTATTTTGATTGCTACTGACTTGGATTTAGCTGGGCTAACAATAATCTTACAGAAAAAAATCTGAGTACCTTCTCTATTTCTACATAGTAGTAAGTGCTTTAATTTGTAGCAGAAATTCGGTTTATGGATCAACACTGTGGTTGTCATATTCTCAAATGTCTGTCATTCTGCTTGGATTCCAAGTTGACTTAAGTTAGCCTCTCTCCAATTATCACTAAAACCAGTAAGATTAACATTGAACACATTTTCCTGTCTGAGATAATACAGTGTTTCAGAGTATGAGCTTTATAGCCAGACAGTGCTTGCTTCCTACCATTGTTAATTAGGTATAGAACACTAATTAAGTCTTGTACCTTCTCTCAGCATCGCTTTCCTTGTTTCTAAAAGGAAAAGGCAGTAACTAGGAGGACAATTCCTTTGCAGCTTCAAAATCATAAAGGAAAAATTAAGTTGTTTAACAAATACTGAAATATTTTTTATAAAGAACTATCCTCTGGTCTTGAGAAAAACAGATGTTATAATGACTTCATTGGCTCACCACCATGCCATCACCACCAACCCTAGTTACACTGTCTAGCACACACAAGGCTACTGCTATATACATGTTGAATGAATTAGTGGATAAGCATTTGGATACTACATTGAGCTTGCCAAGTGCTTTCACGGTATCATATCATTGGATTCTTTCATTAAATGTCTGAAGAAGCAATTGGTAACTTTACAGATAAAGAAACCTACAATCTGCAAAGTAGTGTAGTCCTCACTTACCTAGCATGTGAATTGGGTATATTGAGTCTCATTCTCTTTTAATTGCAACTAATTACGACCCAAGAAAGAATCAAATGTGTTTTAAATTCCTACTCTATATCATAAACTTAGCATGTGTCACAGTTAAACTCAGACAATGCTGCTCCCAATATATAAGTGAGCACACAGTTGCTAAGGGAAGCTAGAAAATTAGCATCATGTCACAGAGCTCAGAAGAGATGCAGCCAAGATTTCTTTCAGCTCATGTACATTTGACTACTATTGCTTACAATGTCCAACATATCCTGGGACCACTAAGGGTAAAGTGTAGACAAAATTTCACCCAGTGAGTAATACCTTAATAAACTCACTTTTTCTGGAAGAGAAATTTTCTAGGGGTGGAAATTTTTCTAGGGGAGGAAAGGCTCTTTAAAAAAAAAAAAAAGTGTGAATAGCAGAAGGGTTGGGTTCCTATGACCCCCCAGGAATCAATCTTTTAATTTATTAACTGGGATGTTTTACTTTTCCTCTGGGTATCTATTGAAGTGCCCTTCATACTCAGAAATGAAAAAGAAAACTGAAAAACCCAGGTAGAACCAGCCAGTTTATTACCTTGGTTAGTTTAATAACTAAAGCAATCAGTTAAGACCTGGCTGTGAAAGATCCAACAGAGTATTGGTCTCACCTCAAAGTGAAGCTAGATACATTTAATTTTCACAGACTATTACAGGACCAAGCTAAGAACCCAGAGGAGATGGGAGGATTGCATCTTTGCCAAGGGAAATAAAATTTTATGATACCAATTTGACCTAAAATGAACCATTATGTTTCTAATTCCAAAAGAAGATTAAATTTGATCCAGGTTGACTACAAGCTTGAGGAGGAGACAATCAATGATCGCCCTGAAAAACAATGATTACAGACCTACCAAGTACACAGGTCACAGTTCAATATTAGTGAGAAAAGTACATGATCCTGAAGAATACCTCTACATTAAACTTTTTTCTGTGTTTTCATCCTTTCACCCTTTGAAAATTCCAAAGGTTCCCGAGTGCCTAGAAAATAAATTTTAATCCCTTCATGCTACATTTAATATATCTCACAAAATGGCAAGTCTTCCTTCTTTTTTCTCCATCTTTTCTTGACTACTGCACCCCTACACACTTTTCTTGCTTAGAAGCTCCACTGACACATTTTGCCTCTTCCTATTACCAAAGACTTTTCCCCCTCTGTTCATCAAGGCTAAATTCAATTGACAAGATATAAAATCTTTTCATGGCTCTTTTTCAGATGATCTCCTCTTTGAAGTCTGTTTGTACTTTTTGTAGTTTGAATAAAACATATATAATGATTAAGGCTTCTCCCGGGGGAAGCTTCTGGTTTTCTACCCACAGACCTTGCTACTGTGGTGGTGTGGTGTGCTGTGGTTTTATCAAGGTCCACATTCTGTTCTTTGACCCACTGACTCAAAATTGATTGGTTAAAACAAGAAGAGGCTGGATCTCATTCACAGGGTTTGATTCAAACCCACTCACATACCATTATGAAGCAGAGTTCTATGCTTTACAATGAGAAGCAAAATGGCCAATAGAGAGCAGCCACTTGACTCCTCTGCTCAATCCATTCTTTCTTTCTATACAAGTGACCTAGATGCCCAGCTTCTCATTCTCATCAGAAGGGGAACTCAAGGGAGTTATTTATATGAATAGTACACTTAGTGGTATCAGGCTAATAGGAATTCCAGACTCATCTCTCTCTCTACATTAAGGATAACTTTTCCAATGGGACAAGACTTGAAATCTGTTGGGTGAATATCGCTTCTCACTGATCCTAGGAACTTCCTTTCATTCTCCACTACTGACCAACTATTTTATGCCTGACTTTTCTTTAGCTAGATTTAGATTTTTATTTTGTAAAATGTCTGATCTAACTAAACTTTAACCCATTTCTTTTAAGTGCCTTAATTTTTTCCTCCAATCCATTGTGTATTGTTTTTATGGAGTCAGAAGTCAATTTTACTTTATTTTTACATTTGTGATAGTCTCCTCTATTAAAACTACATACTTTTAATCAGAGCTCTTTCATTGGCATGTGCTCTATATTACTCTCTATGATTTTTATGTATTTTATTTGTTTTCTTTAAAGCGTAGGCTTTAATCACACTCCCCTGTATTTTATTTTATATTCTTCTATACATTATTTTCCTCAGTCTTTACAAAGCCTTCTATTTTTCCCATAATTGCTGATTCCACAAAACACTAGGTGTTTGATTTATCCCTAAAATGTATGTACCTTGTAAAATAGGTATTTTAAATTTATAGGTAAATTTTATTGTGCCTTACTTAAATCACAATATTGCTTACTTTTTTTAAAAAAGATTTGTTTGTTTGTTTGTTTGTTTATTTATTTATGGGGGCAGGGGGGTGTTGCTGAGAGAGAGGGAGAGAGAAACCCAAGCAGACTCTGTGCTGACCATGGAGCCCAACTCCAGGCTCAATCTCTTTTTTTTTATAATAAATTTATTTTTTATTACTGTTCAATTTGCCAACATACAGAATAACACTCAGGGCTCATCCTGTCAAGTGCCCCCCTCAGTGCCCGTCACCCATTCACCCCCACCACCCACCCTCCTCCCCTTCCACCACCCCTAGTTCGTTTCCCAGAGTTAGCAGTCTTCATGTTCTGTCTCCCTTTCTGATATTTCCTACCCATTTCTTCTCCCTTCCCCTCTATTCCCTTTCACTATTATTTATATTCCCCAAATGAATGAGAACATATAATGTTTGTCCTTCTCCGATTGACTTATTTCACTCAGCATAATACCCCCCAGTTCCATCCACGTTGAAGCAAATGGTAGGTATTTGTCATTTCTAATGGCTGAGTAATATTCCATTGTATACAAAAACCACATCTTCTTTATCCATTCATCTTTCGATGGACACCGAGGTTCCTTCCACAGTTTGGCTATTGTGGCCATTGCTGCTATAAACATCGGGGTGCAGGTGTCCCGGCGTTTCATTGCATGTGCATCCTTGGGGTAAATCCCCAGCAGTGCAATTGCTGGGTCGTAGGGCAGGTCACTCTCATGAGATCATGACCTGAGCTGAAACCAACAGCTGGATGCTTAACAGACTGTGCCACCCGAGTGGCCTTATTGCTTACTTTTAAACACTTCTTCAGGGATCTATTTATGTTTCTGTCTGGACATCTAGTTCATTTGCTTCTCTTCTGCAAAGTGTTCCATAATGCGTGCTTACACGTGATAGAACCATTACTCTGGTGATGGGCATTCAGGTTGTCTCTGACCTCCTTTTGTCACAAATGAGGCAATGATGAGCATCCTCGTGCTTGTCTTCTTTATAGTCTCGGGCAAGAACTTTTCTGGGACATATTCCCAGGACTAGAATCACTGGTTCCTACCCAATTTTAATACAATTAGAAAGTTTTCTCATCTACTAATGTACACTCCCAACAGAATATACCTCCCCACATACTTACCAACTTTTAGTATCATTTACTTTTCTAGTGAACATGAATGATATCTCATGGCAGTTTTAACGACCATTTTTCTGATTTTCAAAGTGTGAGAATCTCTGTATATTTGTCACCATTAAGGAAATCATTTCCATGAATCACTAATTCACATCATGTGACCAATTACCTATTGGTTTAAAGCTTTATCTTTTGGGTTAGCAAGAGAGTTTTTGTGGGGTTTTTTTGTGGTTTTTGTTTCTTTTGTATATTCCATCAAAAGGGTTACTTGTCAGTTTTAGATACTGTAACTCTCTTTTACGGTCTGTTAACTTTATCGCTGATGTCCTTCAATGAATTAAGTCCACCACATTTTGCTTCCTAGTTTATGCCATTTAGATTTTGTTTTAAAATTTTTTTCCTCCACTATAAGTTCACAAAGATTTCCTATATTGTCTTTTATTAATTTTGTAATTTTTTTCACCTTTCAAATTGTTAATTCTTCTGGTTTCCACTATATATGGTAACCCAAGGATCTCATTTTATCTTTTTTCTATACATAAAGACATTTTCCTAACATGATCTACTAAGCTGTCACTTCTTCATTGCTTTGAGATGACAGTATTATGATTTATCAAATTCCCATATACACGTGTCTATATCTGAGATCTCTTTTCTTTTCCAATTGACTATTTAAAAGTCCTTGAGCCATTATCAGAATGTTTTTATTACTGTAGCTCTGCAGTGTGTTTTAGATATGGATGTTCTCCTTATTTTTCCTTTATAAAATTAACTTTCCAAGTTGTATACCTTTATTTTTCCATATAAATTTTGGGATGGGAATCCCTGGGTGGCGCAGTGGTTTAGCGCCTGCCTTTGGCCCAGGGCGCGATCCTGGAGACCCGGGATCGGATCCCACGTCGGGCTCCCAGTGCATGGAGCCTGCTTCTCTCTCTGCCTGTATCTCTGCCTCTCTCTGTCTCTCTGTGTGACTATCATAAATAAATAAAAAAAAAAATTAAAATAAATAAATAAATAAATAAATAAATAAATAAATAAATAAATAAATTTTGGGATGAGTACTCATATTCCTCAAAAAATTTAAACTAAACCTTTTTAATATATTGAAGTAAATGTATAGACTAATTTGGGAGGAAATGGCAACCTTATATTTTTATCTCATATATTAACATTCTATACTTTTTCAATTACTCATATTCTGCTATGCTATCTATTATACTTTTAAAATGATTTCTGTAAAGGTTTTGTGCATACTTTATTAGGTTAAAACCCAGATGCTTTATATTTTTTGTTAATTTTATTATATTTATTTCTATGACATTTGCTAATCATTTGTTATTACCATAGAGAGGACTACTTATTTTTTAGTTGATCTTACTTCCAGAAGTCTGATTTTTGTCATTTGTTCTTATAAATTTTTTAGTATCTTTTTGTTGCAACTTCTGTCTTTTTCTTGTCTTACAATTTTGACCAGAACTACGAAGTCTATATAAGATTGGGCATCTGTATCTCATTACAGATAATAATAATGTATAAACTGTCTCAATTATTAGTGAATAATAATTTTTATAGGTTTTTGGCATATCATTTTCTTCCAAGATTAAGACATTATCTCATGTTTGTGAAACTTCAGCTATTGAGATGAAAATTATAAGTTGACCTCCATCAAATTCATTTCCTGCACCTCTTGAAATATTTCCATTTAATTGTCTTTAGTCTATTTATATCATGATTTACTTATGATGTTTATCAAATATTTAAGGAAGGATAATTTACATATCACACAATAATAATCCCTGCTTCATTGGATTGTTATGAAAAAGCATTTAGATATGAATCTGGCATTGAGTATCAATACATACAATACATTGAGTAATCAATACATACATAATGATAATACTAAAATCAATACTATTTTAGTATTATCATTTCTAGTAAAACTATTAAAATACAGATTATTAATATTATTTCTAACTCATTACATTAGTGGTTTTCAATTTATGCCCCTCAGAATCCTCTTAAACCAAACTGAGAGAGGAAGAGTAAATAGGGTATGAAAGGAAGAGTACTCTGTCTTCTCCAGCAAACCAGTATAATATCAGCCAGAGAAAATTTTTTGTTTTACATATTATGCTTCTTTATAAATTTGGCTTGCTAAAATATAATGACTGCATATCACTGGTTTAGTTAAATGTGTACATTTTGAATGAAAGCACTATTATTACAGTTGATCCAAAAGTGATTGGCCTTGCATGAGGTGAAAATAAACAAATTAAGTGAAGCCTACAATACATAATATTATGTCTTTCTATTTGTGATAAAATTGGCTTTGTAAGTAATTTCAATTCATTTCTATTAAAAAACACTTATTTGAACACATAAAAAGTTATTTGAACACATACTCCATCACTGTATTGAAGTATTTACTAGAATAACATAAAGATATATCCCTCTCTTCATTGAGGCCACTGTCCTCAATGAGGCCACATGCAGGTATGTTATGACTACTTATACCACCAGCAAACCAAAATGAGCTCTAAAGAGATATTTGATTATACTGGACTGCATTATGATGTTGATGAGCCCTGCACACTTTGCCTTCATGGGCCCTCTCTTCCATGAAATAATGTTAGACATTATGCTTTACATCTCCTTTGATATAAAGATTAATATATTAATATTATAACTAATATAATTATTGTATTATATAATATATTAATATTAAGGTCAAATTTTGTTGTTTTATTCAGATTTTAAAAGAAATAAAAACATTTTCATAGGCTTCTAACAGTATGGGAGGCCTGTGCCTACTGGTAAGTTGACCCTGCAGCTGTGCATCAAAAATTCAAATACATATATGATCCCATCAGGCATTATGAATAATTGAAATCAACTGAGAATAACATGCTAATTGGCAACTAATATTCACCTCCAGTGACAAGCAGTAAGAAAGAGAGGAGGGTAATCTGGTGGAATGGAGAACATGCCTCAAATCCAATGAGTAAGTTGTAATTGAGCTCCATGATGGAAATAGGTCTAATGATTTTAAATATTTCAATTTATTTGAAGACAAGCTGAAAATACATATTTTTATACCATACCTCTTGCTTGTAAAATGTTGACATCTAATTCAAATGTAAAACATAGTGTACAAAAGACTTTCAAACAAAACACATCTCTCTGTTGCATCCTGACTACAGACCACTGATTTGCAGTCAATACGTTAAAAGGCAGAACTAGTAGGGATGGAAATAAACTGGTTTGGGGATTAATTTTTTTATAATTAAATGTATTTTCCTTAACCTTGAGACAATCAGATTAGGATTCCTGCTCTAAAGGCCTGGGTTTACAGTAAGAAACCTGCCCCAGAGTTATATTGTTACATCCAAATATAGAACTGCAGTAACACAGAATATTATTCTTAAAAGAGATAGCTCTTGCAGATACTGTATTAACAAATTTCTGTTCTATCTTCTACAGAGTGCTGTTGGAGAAAGGGTAAATGTAATATGGAAAGGACCAATGATTCCATGTTGACAGAATTTGTCCTTGTTGGGCTTTCTGCCCACCCAAAGCTCCAGACAGTTTTCTTTGTGCTAGTTTTGTGGATGTACCTGATGATCCTTCTAGGAAATGGAGTCCTTATTTCAGTAATCATCTATGATTCTCACTTGCACACCCCCATGTATTTCTTCCTCTGTAATCTTTCGTTCCTGGACATTTGTTATACAAGTTCCTCTGTGCCACTAATTCTTGACAACTTTCTGAGAGTAAGGAAAAGGGTTTCCTTCTCTGGGTGCATGGTGCAAATGTTTCTCTCCTTTGCCATGGGGGCCACAGAGTGTGTGCTTCTAGGCATGATGGCACTTGACCGCTATATAGCCATCTGCTACCCACTGAGATACCCTGTCATCATGAGCAAAAATACCTATATGCCCATGGCAGTTGGATCCTGGGTCACTGGGCTTATTGACTCAGTGGTGCAGACATCTCTCGCGATGCAGTTGCCATTCTGTGCTAATAATGTCATTAACCATTTTGTCTGTGAAATTCTGGCTATCCTAAAACTGGCCTGTGCTGATATTTCAATCAATGTGATCAGTATGGCAGGGTCAAATCTGATGGTTCTGGTTATTCCACTGCTAGTAATTTCTATCTCTTACATTTTTATTCTCACCACTATTCTGAAGATCCCTTCCACTGAAGGAAAACGTAAGGCCTTCTCCACTTGCTCAGCCCACCTAACAGTAGTGATTATATTCTATGGAACCATCTTCTTCATGTACGCAAAGCCCAAATCTAAAAGCTCTGTTGGTGCCAATAATCAAGACATCACTGAGGTCCTCATCTCTCTCTTCTATGGAGTAATGACTCCCATGCTCAATCCTCTCATCTATAGTCTGAGGAACAAGGATGTAAAGGCTGCTGTGAAGAACATGTTGGGGAGAAGAAACTCTGATGGAATATGAGTACTGATTTACACTACATGGCTGAGCAGCCAAAGCTGCTATAGATACTAAATTCAAAAAGAAAAAATTACCATGTGAAAACAAATTCACCACATGGCATTCAAAATCATCTGAGAGAACTATTTTGGTGGCTGTTGTTACTATTAGTTTTTTTGTTTTAACGGCAGAAATAAAACATGCTTGTGGTTTTAAAAAATAGTTATGGGGGATCCCTGGGTGGCGCAGTGGTTTAGCGCCTGCCTTTGGCCCAGGGCGCGATCCTGGAGACCCGGGATGGAATCCCACGTCGGGCTCCCGGTGCATGGAGCCTGCTTCTCCCTCTGCCTATGTCTCAGCCTCTCTCTCTCTGTGACTATCATAAATAAATAAAAATTTAAAAAAAAATTTAAAAAATAGTTATGGAAATGCAAATTGTTGAAAATCTCTTAAGAAGCCCCAGCAAAATATAGTCGCTCTTAAACCTTTAGAAAATGATACAGGCAAAGGTATACTAAAACCACCTGAAACTAATATAACACTGTACATTAACTATTTGGAATTAAAATAAAAACTTTTTAAAAAACACAATAATATTGAAACAGAAATTTATAATATGGAAGAAGTAAATGTTCAGTAAAAAAATAAAGTGTACTAGATATTCTCCAAAACCTAAAATAAGTATATTTTTAAACTAATTATGCAAAATAATATTAATTGCCACATTGCTTATTATATATTCATTTTTAATTTATTCATTTATTTACTGTTTGTGTCTACCATATAAGCTCTCTGAGCATAAGAATTTGTCTATTTATTACCCTACCTGATCCCAAAGACCCAGAATAGATCCTGGCACATAATAGAGCCTCAGTAAACATAAATATTTATTTTAATAAATAAATGAACCGTACTTTGTTTAAGAGTAGGAATGTATGTCACATCCAAGGCAACAAAGGTTATTCAAAAAGAAAGCTGATTCAATGTAGTATTTTCAAAATAAAATATATTGGCAGTGAAATATGAACTCCCCTAATAGTTTAAATATTACCTTTTATTTTCTATGTGATGTGTATTATAATGTAGAGGAAAAGGTTTTGTTAACTAGCTACCATAACTTACCTGGATTTGGTTTATAATGAGACTTACAAGGTAACTAAAAGGGACCCCGGTAGTGCATCCTAAGTTTTAACGTAGTAAAATAGAAGTGACATGGTAGCACAGTCCCTCTTGGACTTTGACAAGACAGAGGTTGTAATGAGAACTATTTTCCTACTTTGCATTGGACCACATAGTCCCTAAGCAGTAACAGAACTAGATAGAACTGGTAATTGACAAAAATTGCAATAAAAGGATAAGAAGCAGCCAAAGAAAGAGTCAAGTCGCTTAATAAACTAAAGAGTTATAGGATTTTGGTGTTGGCAATAAGACAAAAAAATGGCCCCAAATTGAGGTGACTTAATCTCGAATGATTAAAGAGTGCAACCATATGGAGCAGTGCCAGTATGAGGATGGAAGCCCCATTTCTGTGGAAGCAACTGAGTCACATATACCAATAGAAGAAAGCATTCTTTTTATCTAGCCCTTTGAAGAGTCTATGGAATTTGAAATATAGAATACAAATCTAAAGTATGACTATAACTACTTCTAAATTCTAAGAGTAAGCCCATAATATCTTCCTTTTTTGTTGATGGGTAATTAATGTTACTATAAGATTAATACATGCATAGTACTAAATAGTGCCTGGAAATATTGGTTGTTTTATTAGAACGAGTGTTGAGTGAACTTTAATAGCTCAGAAAGCTTTGAGCAGGCACAAGATTTTCATCCTTATTTTATATGGGTAATTTTAATGCTATTAACCTACTGCCTCTCAATTCAAATCCACTTTTCTATGCTCCATTTTGTGTAGGATTGGGTCACTGAAAACCCATTTCCCCTTTGCTAGTTAGCTTCGGTTAAATTCTTCCCAAAGAGTTACTGGAGAATGGAAAGCTGGTTGATGATAAGAGCTTTGAGCTTCCCTACTTGTTGCTTGTTCCTTAAGCATCACTCCAGCTATGGTTCTTCACTCTGACAATGGAAGTTCCTTAGTTTCTTCCAGTATTGGTTTCAATTTTCATTTTTTCTCTATAACCTAGAATCAGTAGTGCCATCTCCTTAGATGTTTGAATGTGTCACTCAGCTTTTACTTCTGGAAAATGAATATTCATATCAAGTGCTTAGTCTGTCTTAAGGTATCTTTTAAAAGCAATAAAATAGGCAATTCTCTGCTTGAGAAATGTAGTGAATCAGATAGAGCATAAATAATATATTTGCTCAGACTATGATTTCCATACACAAATAAATAACAGAAGGTACTGGGCAAGACATTTGTGTTTCTTCTACAGTTGGTTTCTTGTTTCCCAAATGTAGATTGTGAAAGTCTCTTTAGTATACTCTAAAACAACATAGCAATAGTTATGTACTCTATGAAAGGAGAACATTGAGTGGCTCACCAACCCTTTGTGAGGAAGGATAAACTTAGGACTTTGAGAAAAAGAAATGTAAGTATAACGCTTTTCTTTTTTCTCACCCCTGCATACCTAGCATCCACTTAAGTTTTATGCCTGGCACACAGTACACTATTTCTATAAATGTGTTAAATTAATGCATAAGTAAGTAAATACAGGAATGAAGAAAAACAACTTCAAGAGGATATAGTTTCCAAATAATTTATCAAGATATTATTGGATCCTTAGGATAATTCTTCAAGGAGCTAATATTTCTCCAACTTTATAGAAGAGAGATACTAGATCCAGAAATGTAGAAAATCTGCAGCTACACTTGGGATATGAGAAGTCTTGTTTGTTTGAACAAAACAATTAACAAGCTTAACAAGCCAACTATAATGGCATACACAGTCTTCTAAAGCACATATAGAACATGTACAAAAACTGATATTTTTGTTAGGCCAAAAGCAAAAATTACCAAATTTCAAATAAGTTATATTGAACAGTCCATATTCTTTCAATTAAATAAAAAGTGATTAATTTAAAAGTTCCATAACTTGGCATAATTAAAATATAAACTAATAGCAATATATTTAAGATATTTAACAACTTTTCTGGCCAGTGCTCCAATAAATCAGATTGAATACCTGACATAAAAAAAAAAATAGTGCGGCTATTGTAATGCATGCCAGCTAATTATCAACTCTGCTTATAGATAAGAAAAAAAAATTACAACAAAAATATTAAAACCTCATAAAGCCAGAACTGAACTTGCATCCACTGGTACAGCCATATTGGTTGTCCATATCTAGTGTTCATTCTGATTGGTTGGTAGCTGTGCCATAGCCTTTATAAAATTTCAATACCAGTGTGCAGCCCTGACTTGGCACCGCTGCACTCCCCTGAACTTGTAGCACCAGCGAATACATGGGATCCTTCAGCAACCCGGCAATCCGCCCTCAAATCTGCCCTGGCAGCCTGGCCTCCGCGAGCAGGGCAGAGACAACTGGAAGGATCATTAGCACTGAGTACGAGTCCCCCCCAGTAAAAACTGCCAGGAGCAGGACCCGGCCCCTCTCCGCCGCGTCCCTTCGGGCTCCTGGTCCTGCTGTACTGGTCCCGGGGGACATCAGGCCAGGCGACAAATGCTACTTCTCTTTCTTGTGAATTCGTCATACTTCAGCCCAGTGCTGGGTGACCATGGTGTGAGGTTCGAGGCTACGTCCTGTTTCTTTTCCTACAACTGTCAGAGCAAGGAGATCACACTTGTTGGTCCTATGAGGATGAGGATGAATGATAACAGGGTTTAGGGAGACACAGAAGGAAACTCTGAAGGACCTGATGGAAGAGCTCCAAAAGAAAGTGCGTGACATCGAAGCAGAGATTTACCCTAAGAATGGTTCTCTCGACCTGTAGGGTGAGATGAAGTGTGTTTGTGGGGCCAGCAGATACCCCAGTGCATCCTGGAAGTTTGCCTTCAATGGGCAGATAACCCACCTCTTTGACTCAGAGAATGGAGAGCGGACAGTGGTTCAACCTGCAGGCCGACAGTTTCAGGGCACATTGGACAGTGACAGAGATGTGACCAACTTCCTCACAAAGGTCTCCAATGGAGATTGTAAGAGCTGGATGGAACATGTAATGAACCACTGGGATGAGAAGCTGGAGACAACAGTGCCACAAAGCAGACCTCAAGACACGGCCCGATCCGGGGCCTCCGGCAGCACACCCAGCACCTGGATCTTCCTCCTGTTCCTCTGCTGTGCCATCCTCCTTGGCATCCATGTCGGGGTCCTTTAGAGGGACAGGCTGGCGAAGCTACCAAGGAGCCCAGGAGAGTAGGGTCCAGCTGCACAACCCTGCCTTTGCGCAGGCTGCCTTTGGATGAGCTGCTGTTCAATTTTAGACCACTAGAACTTGTGGCCTTACACTCCAGAGACCTCCAACCAGACCACATGGTGCAGCACTTGGACATTCTGTGTCCCTTCCTACGTTCAGTGCCTCTCCTGTTCAGCACTCTGCCTTGGCAAATTCCTGCCATTTTTCTTGATGCTAAGTTATAGAATCTTTGAATGGAAATGTTTAAAGGCATTATCAAGAAATCTCAACAAAGAGAATGTTCTTCATCTTGTCCTTTGCTTATGCAATATCAGAATCTCCTCTGTATGATGACATTGTTCTTGAACATAGTATTTTTTTTTAAGGGGAAGAAATAAAATCCACATTTTATTGAACCAAAATAAAATTTCAATACCAACCCTGCTAAGAAATGAAATATAATTGAACACTAAAAATTAAAATTTACCAGATATAATATAGTATAGAGTTTCCTCAAAAAATTAAAAATAGAACTACCCTATAATCCAGTAATCGCACTACTGGGTATTTACCCAAAAAGTACAAAAACACTATTTCAAAGCGACACATGCATCCCTTTGAAAAAGGGCATTATTTACAATAGCCAAATTATGGAAGCAGCCCATGGATAAAGAAGGTGTGGCGTCTATATCTATATTTATATCTGTATGAAATCTATCTATCCATCTATCTACACACTGGAATATTACTCAGCCACAAAAAAGAATGAAATCTTGCCATTTGCAATGACATGGACAGAGCTAGAGAGCATTATGTTAACTGAAATAAATCAGAGAAAGACAAATACCATATGATTTAATTTACATGTGGAATTTAAGAAACAAAACAAATGAGCAAAGAGTGGAAAAAAAGAGAGAGATAGAAGCAAACCAAGAAATAGACTCTTAAATATAGAGAACAAACTGATGGTTACCAGAGGGGAGGTGGATGGGGGGGATGGGTTAAATAGATGACTGGCATTAGCAGTTCATTTGTGATGAGCATTGGATGATGTAATGATATGCTGAATCACTATATTGTACACCTGAAACTAATATAACATTGTATGCTAACTATATTGGGATTAAAAAATTTTTAAAAGAGAAAACAAACTGAACCAAATGCTAATAATAATAATAGTAAAGTAAAATTTATCAACTGTAGAAAAAACAGGGCATCCCCGGTGGCGCAGCGGTTTAGCGCCGCCTGCAGCCTGGGGTGTGATCCTGGAGACCCGGGATCGAGTCCCACATCGGGCTCCCTGCATGGAGCCTGCTTCTGCCTTCTTCTCCCTCTGCCTGTGTCTCTGCCTCTCTCTCTGTCTCTGAATAAATAAATAAATCTTTTTTAAAAAATCATAGAATAAACAGTTTTTTGAAGGAAATGCTTACACTTAAATTCCTTTTGGGAAACTTGGCTAGAGAAAAAAGGAAAAAAGTAAAGAAAGAGGGCAGCCCAGGTGGCTCAGCGGTTTAGCGCCGCCTTCAGCCCAGGGCCTGATCCTGGAGACCCCAGATCGGGTCCCATGTCGGGCTCCCTGCATGGAGCCTGCTTCTCCCTCTGCCTGTGTCTCTGCCTCTCTCTCTCTCTCTCTCTCGAATAAATAAATAAAATCTTTAAAAAGAAAAAGTAAAGAGAGATAAGGATATGGAACTATCCAAACATTTTGAATGCAAAGCTAATATGCAAAGCATTCGTTATATATTCTCATGTTATTATTTCTCACTAAATCTTCACAATCATCTTAGGAAATGATTTGCTCTTAATTTATAGATGAAGAGACTAAGACACATAGAAGTTAAGATCATACAGATTCTAAGTGGGAAAGCTAGTTTTCAAACCACAGTCTTGACTTAAAACCATATATTTTCTTTACTGCCTACTAGTCAGAAGGGAAACATCTTGAAGTCCAAGTGAATCTGAATTAGGAAAATTAATCCAAAGATATTATAGGATAAAATAGTTGAGATATCCTAATTGGATTTAACTTTGGAATTTCTCCAAAGCTGTTACCTATCTGTCTATCTATCTATCTATCTATCTATCTATCTATCTATCTATCATCTATCTATAGGTGAATTCAGGTGAATCTATATGATGATCAAGTCTTCAATGACTGTAGCAAAAGCCATGAATAAGAGTGGATAATATTTTGACTTTGTCTTGAGCCCAGTATTTCAACTTCTTCTTTAGAAACTCATTGATCCCCATACTTACAGGTAACAGGTGATATCACCAGGAATCAATTGTTTTAACTAATCAGAAAATTGCTGAATAAATCTAGGGTCATAAGTTTTCAGTGTGATGCACTTTAGAGAAGGTGAAGTTTTAGGGTACAAGAATTTTTAATTTGTCAATAGAAGCAGAAAATATTAATGGAGAAGATACTGAATATGCAAACTGAATATAGGGTAAGATACAGGGAATCTTACCCTATATCTACCTTACTAATCTATTAGCCAATTCAAGTAGTTTAACTTCTCTAAACTTCAGTTTTGTCATTTGTTGTAAAGATTTTTTTATGGCAGTGATTTTATTTTATTTTATTTTATTTTATTTTATTTTATTTATTTATGATAGTCACAGAGAGAGGGAGGAGGCAGAGACAGAGGCAGAGGGAGAAGCAGGCTCCATGCACCGGGAGCCCCATGTGGGATTCGATCCCGGGTCTCCAGGATCATGCCTGGGCCAAAGGCAGGCGCCAAACCGCTGCGCCACCCAGGGATCCCTCGTGTAAAGATTAAATGTTCCAGCTTATTCATCCACATTTTACAGCACTTCTCTCACTCCAGAAAAAGAATCTTAGTTTGAAAAATCAAGAAGCCAGAGGAATAGGGAAAGCTTGACTATAACCAGGTTTGCTTGTGGTGATTATGGATCACCAGACTGATGGCACCTAGCCAGTATATGAAGCAAATTTAAACACTAATGATGAACATTCAGTTTGATGCTGTAGATGGTGTGATGCTCGACACAAATATTACAGGTTTATCTCATAATATTATGAGAGAAAGCTGGACAGCCATTACTAACTACATCCCAAATTTTAGGGAAGAAAGAAGTAAAACTACTGAAAGGAAGACAAGTAGCCCGCCCAAGAATTAGAAAGAAAGGAGATCACAAAAGAGAGAGTCTCAAGAAGTCTAAAAGGGAACATCACAATGTTGATAGCAGCAATGGCCACGATAGCCAAACTGTGGAAGGAGCCTCGGTGTCCAACGAAAGATGAATGGATAAAGAAGATGTGGTTTATGTATACAATGGAATATTACTCAGCCATTAGAAATGACAAATACCCACCATTTGCTTCAACGTGGATGGAACTGGAGGGTATTATGCTGAGTGAAGTAAGTCAGTCGGTGAAGGACAAACATTATATGTTCTCATTCATTTGGGGAATATAAATAATAGTGAAAGGGAATATAAGGGAAGGGAGAAGAAATGTGTGGGAAATATCAGAAAGGGAGACAGAACGTAAAGACTGCTAACTCTGGGAAACGAACTAGGGGTGGTGGAAGGGGAGAAGGGCGGGGGGTGGGAGTGAATGGGTGACGGGCACAGGGGGTTATTCTGTATGTTAGTAAATTGAACACCAATAAAAAATAAATTAAAAAAATGAAAAATAAAAAAAAATAAAAAAATAAAAGGGAACATCACAACTCCAAGAAAATAAAATGGACATGTAGACATTGGCAATGTCAGAGATATTAATAATGCAGGAAGAGGGACTATGACCCACTTGGTTCGGGAACGGTTTCTGTAGAGCAAACTGGAGGTCACCAGGGGTACATCCAAACTTGTGATAGGATCAGTAGGACTCTAAACAAAGATGAAAGAATAATACTTTCATTGAGCCAAGATAGAAAATTCTTAAGAATTATCCCTGGACAACTTCCATGAAGTTTCTAAAAAACTGGGAAAGGAAGAGATCTCTTTCCTGTTGCAGATTAGTTAAAAATGAAGAAGCCACCTCAGTGATTGATGAGGGACAAGAATATATTAAATATCATTTATGTTGCATACATACTTACTCTTCATAAAACCTGAAAATACACATGATCTTGTACAATCAGAAATGTGTAGTCCAAAAAAAAAGCCTTAGGAAGTGGCACAGTGGGGACTGGAGTACAACTAAATAGACTGAAAATTTCATACACTTCTCATCACCCCATCATGTATCTCAATGTTTCTGGCTGCTGGAAGGCCTTCCTGTCTCTTTAGCAAATACACAAAGGACGATTTCCAGCACGATATGACCTCTAATTATGTAAAACATGTAGGTTCCAAAGAGGCCAATTGACCTAAGAAGACATTGCTTCTTTTTTACTTGTTATCTCACAGCCTGGTAATCTCTTCCCACAGGAATATAAAACACAATCTTATATTTACACCTGAGCAGGAAACTACATCTCAAAGGACATCATTAAAAGTTGACTGACCTACTTCTATCTGATACCAAGGTACAAATAGGTTACATAGGGATGGGATCCCGCATGCTTGCAACAGTCTAAAGTCAAGCTTGTTAAAGTAAGCTTGTAACTTTTTAACAACACTCTTCCCTCCACAAGTTTTCTGGAGGGAATCTGGGACTGTTCCTAGGAGATTCATTTCTCCCCCCTTAGTTACAACTAAACAGTAAAGAAAAGAGTGTATGATATCATCATGTGGAAAATTCTAAAAGTGGAATCATTTTATTCTGTGAAGAAAAAGCATCCCTCCATGCTTTGCCATCACCAAGTCATTAATAAAATATAATTAGACAAGGTAAAGAATACATATTGCAATAAAAACATTGAGTTAGGATCAGAAGTAATACACCTCTAATGGAAATAGGATATTATAGCACATGTATTTTGTTTAGTTACCTAAAATTAAAGAGATTTGCCACAGTCCTCATTCCTCCATAATGCTTTAGACTCAGTTTGCTTTATTCAAGTATAATTATGGCATAGCAATGAAGACATTTGGGTTTGTGACTCCCAAGAGACATGAGACCATTCAGACAGTCCATTTTCATCCTGAGAAAGTAACTGAAGACCCATATAATTAATGTTATGATTTTTTAAAAATCATTAGAATTGTTTGAAAATAGAATTATCTAACTTTTGAAATAGAGTATCTTTTCTCCAATAGTCACATAAATCCAGGACAACCATAGGGCAGGACATTATAATGGAGAATCCTAAATCACCTAGAATAGGATTCAATAAATATTAAGATTTTTTTCAAACTCAGAATTTACATAATCTATAATGACATTTAAATATGGCATAAATTGAGTGCTCAGCTCAGGACCGTAAGATGATAAATGGCAAATAAACAAAGAATGGTAAATTAAAAAAACCATACTAATCAGCACACCTTTGTAACAGAACTATTTATCACATCAATTCAGAATCACTGAGGAATAATCATGACCATCCCCAAAGAGCAACCAGTTCTAGGATACTTTGCGGGGATACACATGAACAAACTGCATGTTCATCTGCAACTAGGTATTTGAGCATCTATTATAGAAATTTTAATATGCAGAATGTCCAAAGTTTTTAAGAGTAGCTATATGACAGATATTCATGAGACCATCAACTGAGAGAATATTTGTATGGAATATAATACAAATGTATTAATATTACCTAGAACCTAACAAATAAAAATATCAGTACCTGTCCCTTTGGTATCTGATAGTACTGGACACAGGAATCTGCAGTGAGAAGAGAATTGGGGCCATGCTCACTTGCCTACTCCTGTGTTCCTGTCATACTCTGCCCTCACCCACTCCCACTCTATAAAAAGCTCCAGGAGGAATAAGATGTGCTACCTGGCTGCAAATGAAAGACTCACATATGAGCATGGCAATGACAACCCTGACCCTGGAAAGTATGAACCCTACTTCTTCCAAATGTACATTTGCTTTTATAGGAAACTGCTGCATGTGAAAGTTAAGAACATGTAGTCAGATGGCAATATCTTCTCTCATTTTGAGGAAAATTTCACTGTCTATGAAGTAGCCCTCACAAGATATCAAGTTGTGGCCATTTCCTAGTTTGACTATGAATGTAAAAGTAAGCCCTGACAAGAGATGATACTCAAAAAATATTTAATAAGGCATAGGCAACAACAAATCAGAACAGAAATCCATCTGGAGTACATATTAGGCTATAAGCAGAGTGATAGTGTGCTCTGTATCACATTTTAAGACCCACCATGCTATCTGGAGAATATATTGAAGGAAGGTGGAGTAAAAGATGACAGGCCAGTTAGGAACTGTGGCAGAAATGCCATTTTAATCAGGAACTCATGACTTGTCTGAGTCATGTATTACTAATCTTTGTGTCTCCCATGGCTTTTTGGTCTTCCAAAGTACTTGTTGAGTTAAACCTACTTGATACCCAAGAAACAAACAACCCAATCATGAAATGGGCAAAAGGTATGAACAGAAATCTCACAGAGGAAGACACAGACATGGCCAACAAGCACGTGAGAAAATGCTCCGCATCACTAGCCATCAGAGAAATACAAACCCAAACCACAATGAGATACCACCTCACACCACTGAGAATGGGGAATTGGGCCCCAAGACAGGAAACAACAAATTTTGGAGAGGATGTGGAGAAAGGGGAACGCTCTTGCATTGTTGGTAGGAATGTGACCTGGTGCAGCCACTCTGAAAAACTGTGTGGAGGCTCCTCAAAGAGTTAAAAATAGAGCTACCCTATGACCCAGCAACTACACTACTGGGGATTTACCCCAAGATACAGATTCAGTGAAAGACCGAGACACCCACACCCCAATCTTTATAGCAGCAATGTCCACAATAGCCAAACTATGGAAGGAGCCTTGGTGTCTATCAAAAGATGAATGGATAAAGAAAATGTGATATATATATATATATATCATATATATCATATATCATATATATCATATATATGATACATAAATACATATATATCATATATATATATATTGTGTCATACATACACAATGAAATATTACTCAGCCATTAGAAACGATGAATACCCACCATTTGCTTCAACGTGGTTGGAACTGGAGGGTATTATGCTGAGTGAAGTAAGTCAATCGGAGAAGGACAATCATTATATGCTTTCATTCATATAGGGAATATAAAAAATAGTGAAAAGGATTATAGGGGAAAGGAGAGAAAAATGCATGGGAAAATTAGAGAGGATGACAAAACATGAGAGACTAACTAACTCTGGGAAACAAACAAGGGGTAGTGGAAGGGGAGGTGGGCAGGGGATGGGGTAATGGGCACTGAGGGGGACACTTGACGCAATGAGCGTGTTATACTATATGTTGGCAAATAGAACTCCAATAAAAATATATTTAGAAAATGACTTGAATACACTTATCAAGAAACATAAGTCTCCTCTAATTTAGATGGAGTTACTTTAAATCTCTTGTCAAGATTTTGTGTAATCAAATTCAGTAATTTTGTCTCACCAAGCAATCTATATTTTCCACAACTCATCAAAAAATAGATTCCATTCTTTGGTGGTGATGATTCATGTGGATGCTCTTTCTAATAATTTTTATAGCTTCTTATTGAAGCAGGATGATTATGTATGTTTTACTTATCAAAACCAACTGAGAGAGATTATTTGTAGCATCAACATTAGGCAAACTATTCTCAGATTCCCTAACTCATAATCAAATACAATAATGTTAGCTGTCTTCTATGGAGAGTCTATTAAATACCAAAAACCATGAGAAGTACTTTTTAACAGCCTTACAAGGTAGTTCTAATACTCACTTTACAACTCAAGTAGCTTACTCAAGGCCAACTAGCTACAAGTCAGGAAACTGAGGTCCTAACACATGTATATCCAACTTCAAAGCAAAACACTTGCTATAATAACAAAATGCATATTTAAGATCACCAATATAAGGGATCCCTGGGTGGCGCAGCAGTTTGGCGCCTGCCTTTGGCCCAGGGCGCGATCCTGGAGACCCAGGATCGAATCCCACATCGGGCTCCCGGTGCATGGAGCCTGCTTCTCCCTCTGCCTATGTCTCTGCCTCTCTCCCTCTCTCTCTCTCTCTGTGTGTGTGTAACTATCATAAATAAATAAAATTTTTTTAAAAAATAAAAAATAAATAAAATCACCAATATAGGGGCATCTGGGTGTCTGAGTCTTTGAGCGTCTGTCTTTGGCTCAGGTCATGATCCTGGGGTCCTGGGATTGAGTCCCACATTAGGCTCCCCTGCTTCTCTCCCTGCCTATGTCTCTGCCTTTCTCTGTGTGTCTCTCATGAACAAATAAAGTCTAAAATAAAATAAAATCGCCAATATAATTAAAATAGCAAGCACTTTTACTGAGTACCTAGTATGCATCCATGACTATATGAAGTTCTTCAAATGCACTGCCTCATTAATTCTCAGAATAAGAGTCTCAGGTAGGAATTTTTAAGTTCCTCACTTTATAGACATGTAACCTACGGTTAGAGAGCTCACTGAGTTCATGGAGGTAGTGCTTGACAAAACTGGACTGTCTAACTCCAGAATCCAATGTTCTCTACTACCTTACTCTCTGCCGTCTAAATGATAGACATTACTTTGCTCCTGTAGAGTCAGGCAAAACCAGTAACTGGAATATAAACTACGTAGGAGAGGTCCTTATTTATCACACACAAAGAACCTCATAATCTAAAATATTCTCTTCAGTAATATATGTTCTTAACTATTTTAGCCAAACTCATGGGGAATGGCTGAAAGAACAAAGAATTATAGCCTGGTTCAAGAAAGACTCTAAGTGAAGCAGCTCAAAAGACCTGAAAACTGCTGAATAGCTCCTCCACAAACAAAAGATAAAGGGCCACACAGAGATAGGAGAGACAGAGATGTGGTCTACCAAATATCTCACCACCACTCCACCCATGTGTTATGATCCCCAACCAGGAGGGATATTGCAAATACAAAGTTTCTCTCTGAGAAGCAAGGGGTTTGTGCCCCACATGAGGCATCTTAATTAACTCTTGGGACTTGCAATGGAGAAATGAGTTCCCAAAACATCTGGCTTTGAAAACCAATGGGGCTTACATCCAAGAGAACCATAGACCTATAGGGCACTGATACTGCTCATAAAGGGCTTATGCAGAGACTCACTTGCCCCAGGTCCCAGCACAAAAGCAGCAGTTTGAAAAGCACCAAGACAATATATGAAGGAGATTCATTTACTAATATTAAAGTGTCTGCCAGGGGCAGAAGCCTATTAGGACTCGCTCAGGAACAAAGGCACTAGTGGGCCCCAATTTTGCATTGTCCCTCTACCTTGCTAGCACTAGTGCTTACATTGCAATTTTTACACTCTTCCACTAACCAGCTAGTCCTGTGAGTGGGCCCTGTCCCTGTGACAAGCGCCCCCTTCCCAGGCCTCCCTCACAACCCCTATAAAACCAGTGGGTATGCATAGCTCACACAGCCCACCTTTATGTGCCTAGCTTTGGTGGCCAGAGAGGACTGCATTTCTGAGCCCCAAGAGTCTGAAACAATTGAAGAGACAGTTCTTGGCAGCTACCACTTCCAGGGCACTGCACTAACTGCAGACCAAAGCACATTCCCAATCTTCCTGAGAAAAAGGACTATTTACTTATCTGGGAGCTCAAACCTAAGAGGTAGGTTTCAGGATGACCACACATCTAGAAGCTACAGAAGTACTCTCAAGAAACATAGGCCAGAGAATGCCATCTTTGCATTCTCTCTTGGCCTTGCTACAGCTTGCCAGTACATCCCACAAAAGAGCTCATACACTTGTCTGGAGCCCTTGTTTTTGCAACTGTCTCCAATGAGACACCTCCAGATCACCTGATCTGAAGGCCAGCAGAGTTTATAATTGCTGTTCCATAGGACGGTGTATATTTGTGTAATTTAAAAGTGCTACCTGAAGGTCTAGATTCCAGTCAGCCTGAAACTAGGTGCTGACTGAGATTCCTTCCTCTGGAACACTCAGAGGACTTGGCTCTCCCTCAACACCTGGTATCTATCAAGAATAAATCAGGCTGCTTAGAAACTCACAAAAGTTTGAAAGACAACCAAAATATAAGGCAAAGTTAAACAATAAAGTCCATCTCTCAACACAAGGCCAGGAGAGGCAATTATTTCACTTAATCCATACAAACAAACATAGAGAGTCAAGCAAAATGAGGAGACAGAACAATATGTTCCAAATGAAAGAACAAGCTAAAGCTTTGGAAATATACTGTAATGAAATGGAAATAAGTAACTTACTTGATAAAGAATTCAAAATAACAGTCATGCTCACCAAATTCAAGAAAAAAATGGATGAATGTGACGAGAACTTCAACAAAGAGACAAAAATATAAGAAAGTACCAAACAGAAGTCACAGAGCTAAAGAATGCAAAAATTGAACTGAAAAGTATACTAGAGAGATTCAACAGCAAACTAGATAAAGCAGAAGGAATTGGTTATCTGGAAGCAACACAGTGGAATCCCCTCAACAGAGCAGCAAAAAGAAAAAGAATTCTAAGAAGTGAATATGGGTTAAGGGACCTATAGTTCATTATTGAACAGAATAACATTCTCATTGCAGAGTTACCAAAAGGAGAAGGAGGCAAAGAAAATGTATTTGAAGAAATAATGCCGAAAACTTTCCTAACCTGGGAGATGAAACAGACATCCAGATCCAGGAAGCCCAGAAAGTTCCAAAGAGTAAAACTCAAAGATATCCACAATACACATAATTAAATGTCAAGATTTAAATATAAAGAGAGAATCTTAAAAGCAGCAAGAAAAAAACAATGTGTTACATATAAAGGAATTTCCATTACCTTATCAGCATATTTCACAGCAGAAACTTTGCAGGCCAGGAGAGAGTGGCATAATACATTCAAAGTGCTGAAAGTAAAACATATGAAAATAAAATCCTCACTAGTAAAGATAAATATATAGTAAAAGTATAGGATTAATCACTTGTATATATGAAGGTTAAAAGGCAAAAGGAATAAAAAGTAACTATAATAAGGGATACACAAAATAAAAGATGCAAAATGTGACATCAAAAACATAAAAAGGGGAAAGAAGAAAGTAAAAATGTAGTTTTAGAATGTATTCAAACTTAACTTGCTGTCAACATAAAATAAACTATTATATATATGCTATTATATGTGAATAAACTATTATAATTATATGTATGTGCTATTATATGTGAGCTGCATGGTAACCACAAAGCAAAAAGCACTAGTAGATAGATACACAAAAGATAATGAGGACTCTAAGCATCACACTACAGAAAGTCATCAAGCCAAAAGGGAAGAAAGCAAGAGAAAGAAACAGAGAGGAACTACAAAACAACCAGAAAATGTTAACAAAATGGCAAGATGTGAATACCTATTATAATTAAATGTGAATAATTTAAATGTAAATTTAAATTCTCCAATTAAAGCATAGTCCTGCTGAATGGTTAAATAAACAAGACCCATCTATATGCTGCCTATAAGAGACTCATTTCAGATATAATAACACACACACAGACTGCAAGTGAAGGGATCGAAAGAAATTTTTCATTAAAATGGAAACCTACAGAAAGCTGGGCTAGCTATGCTTATATTAGACGAGATAGACTCTTAATACAAAGACTATAATAAAAGACAAAGATAGGCATTACATAATGATAATGATGTCAACCCAACAAGAAGATATAAGACTTCTTAATATTTATATACCCCACATACAAGCACCTAAATTTATAAAGCAAATATTAACAGACCTAAAGGGAGAAATTGATAGCAATAGCAAAAACAATACTAAAATTTATATGGAACCATAAAATATTCTGAATAGCCAAAGCAATCTTAAGAAAGAACAAAGGCATCATGCTCCCTAATTTCAAACTACTACAAAACTATAGTGATCAAAACTTTATGGTACTGACATAAAAACAGTCACAGAGATCAATGGAACAAGAATAGAAAGCCAAGAAATAAGTCCATGAATATATGGCCAATTAGTTCACAACAAAGGAGGCATGAACATACAATGGGGAAAAGATAGTCCTTTTAATAAACGGTGTTGGGAAAATTAGAAAGCTAAATGCAAAAAAATAAAACCAGACCACTATCTTACACCATACACAAAAATTAATTTAAAATGTAAAGATCCCAATGAAAAGTTATAAACCATGAAACTCCTAGAAGTAAACATAAGCTCCTTGCCATTGATCTTGGTGATATTTTTTTAAATCTTATTCCAAAGGCAATGGCAACAAAAGTAAAATGAAACACTTGGGACTACATCAAAGTAAAAGGCTTCTGCACAGTGAAGGAAACCATCAACAAAATAAAAAGGCAACCTACTGAATGAGAGAAGATATTTGCAAATGATAGACATATCCCATAAGGGGTTATTTTCTAAAATATATTTATTATATTTATATATATTTATAAATATATTTAATATATTTATACAACTCAATATCAAAATAACAATCTAATAAAAAGTGGCAGAGGACTTGAATAGACATTTTTCCAAAGAAGACATACAGATGGCAAACAGGTACATGAAAAATGCTCAACATCACTCACCATGAGAGAAATGTAAGTCAAAACCATAATGAGATATTTATTATCTTACATCTGTCAGAATGGCGATCAACAAAAAGGACAAGAAATGATAAGTGTTAGCAAGGATGTGGAGAGAATGAAACCCTTGTGCACTGTCGGTATAGCCACCATGTAGAACAGTATGGAGGTTCCACAAAAAATATTAATAGAATCTTTTAGAATTAGTTGATAGAATCATATATATGATTCAGCTATTCCACTTCTGGGTATTTATCCAAAGGAAACAAAAACTCTAATTCACAAAAGTATAGGCAATTGGTTCAGGGCAACTTCATTTACAATAGCGAGCCTACTACATCAATGGAAGAATGGCCAATCTCTCTCACACACACACACACACACACACACACACACACAGACTGGAATATTACTTAGTCAAAAAAATGAAATTTTTCCATTTGTGATAGCATGAACAGACCTTTGAGGGTATTGTGCTAAGTGAAATAAATCAGACAATGAAAGAAAAATCCTGCAGAATTTCATTTATATGTGGAATACAAAAAAAAAAAAAAACAGAACAAATGAACAAACAAACCCAAACTCAGATACAGACAACACTCACGGGTGGGCTCTTAGGGCAGAAAGCTGACCATTGTGATGTGGTGACATCTGGAGTACTTTAAGCGGTTGGGCTTTCTGGGCATAATTCTGTTTGCTTTTTGAGAATAATTGAAGGAGTCGGAACAGCTTTCAAAGCTTAGTTGGGAAGACAAAGAGCTGGTTTATGTAACTGCCCCATATGCAGTCACACGGAAGGCCATCAAGTGGCTTTCTCAAGAAGCAGATTGGCTCCACCTGATTCTTACAAATATAAAAACATCAAGTCTTCAAGTCACAGTAATTCCAGGGAGCACAGGCCATTCTCCCCAGGGAATCTGGACGCCCCCAGGACGGCCCTGGCTTCCGTCCTACTCTGCAGAGGTGGGAGGAGGCCAGGTGGGGCTCTCAAAATGGTGTGTGGGAGACGTTGGGGTTAAGTTCAAGGGGATCTGTGAATGGCTTTGGGGTCCTGGCTAAGGTGCAAATAAGGCAGGGACTGGTCAGGATGCAGTTGTCACCACGGGTTTACTCTCCTTCATATTCCTAAGTCACACCATGAACAGCACTGGTGGCAAATAAGGTGAGAGGGGTGAATGGCTTTTTACATGTAAAGAGCTCCTACGAATCAAGAAAATCATGAAGCCAGGATGCAAAGCGTCATATCCCAATATAAGTGACCAGCACAGATGGGAAGCAAAGTGAGCCGAGAACTGTAAACTGGAGCCCCCAGGAGATGCCTTTTTGTCATCTGTACTGGAAGCAGCAAAGGCCCACATGCCTTCACTTTCATTCCTCTGGGGATGGCACCACCTCGCCCCCGGATGCACAGCAAAGAGAACACACACACACAGCAAAGAGGGAAGGAAAGGTGCGCCCAGGCGAGCGGGTGACCTGAGGCGAGCTGATGGGCCGTGTGCGCAGGAACAGAGCCAGGGGAGTCACAGCAGGAGCAGCTGGAGGTCTGCACCGGGGCACGGAGGTCAAGGTGCCCAAGTTCAACGCTGGTGATTCAAACCAGAAGAGACCTCCACACCTGTTTGGAGGAGAAACCTGGTATTTCCTTCATGGGAAGCAAGCGCCAAAGGGAAAAGAGTTTTGCCTTCAGCTTTGACAGACGTGCATCCTGCCCCGTGGCTCGTCCAGCCCCAGCCCCAAGACATTCTGGGAGCCCCGAGAACTGCACGGGGCCCGTTGGTGCAGAAACACCACTCCTCATCCCCGCCCCCCCCCCATCCCTCCTGCATGTGGACAGGCTCCTGTCACCCTGGCTCCAGTTCCCATCAGGCCTGGAAAGTCACCTGGACGCTCATGAAGCTCCACACACGTTCACACAGTTTGATTTGATTTAAATTAGTTCAGTATTTATCATCCACCAAGAAAAAGCTGATCAAACTGTCTGAGCTCTGCAGGAGTGAGTCTGAGCTGTGTCCACTTGCAGGTAGAAGCCCAGCTGCAGAAAGCAAAAAACTCAGCGTGTCTTGCTGGGCGGCCACCGTGGACCACACCCCCTGGGGTCTGCCCAGGTTGCCCAGGTTGCCCAGGTGTCCCCCGGCACAGCGAGGACCGGGAGGGAGCCGGGAGCCAAGCTGCGCTTGGCCTGGTTCATCACACTGGGATTTGATGGGGAAGGATGCAGGCAGGGAGCAGGGACACGGGCCAGCATGGGGGACCAGGGAGGGCAGGAGAGTGATGGGGCCACGGGATGCCCTCGGGGACCCTGCAAGGAGACGGGCAGGGAGGGTGACGCCGGAGCTCCCCCTGCAGCTGGGTGGGCGGGTGAGGGATTTAATGAGCACCAGCCTAGGCCCTCGCTGCCTGGAGAAGCCAGGTTTTCCTGCCATGGTGTGGAGGAAGATTCTAGAAGACAAACGCTGTGAGGGAAGCGATGTTTGGTGCTTAACCAGTCTGTGCGCCTAGGGTGGGCAATAGTAGGCATCCAAGAAAGGTCTGTTGAACGTATTAAAAAAAAAAAAAAAAAAACTCAGATACAGAAAACTGATGGTTGCCAGAGGGCTGGGGTAAAGGAAATAAGTGAAGAAGATAAAGAGATACAAAATTCCAGTTATAAAACAAACAAGTTCATAAGAATACAGCATGATGACTATGATAATACATAGCAACTTAGATTTATTGTGGTGACCATTTTGCCTAGTATGCAAATGTCAAATCATTATGTTGTATATCTGAAGCTAATGTTGTATGTCAATTAACTTCAATAAAGAGAAAAAGATTCAGAAACAGCATCTGGAAAAATGTGAAAAACTGTCATAAAAAAAGGAGTATATACTTTTTGTTGTTCCACAGGGAAAGATGAAAGATGTATACAGAGAGCTATATATACAGTTAAATGTGAAGAACTTTCGAAAAATGAGAATTGTCCAAAAATAATCTGTGTGGCCTTATAAAGTGCTCTAATCATCACTGGGTGTGGGGGCATAAGTAAGAAGAACACCAACCACACTGTAGGAGTGTTTCTGTCATTTTATATGGTTTAGAATTAAATTAATGGAAAGATAATTCCCAGTCCTAAGATCCAATTCTAAATGAATTTTACTGTTTCAGTAGAATGACTGTATTAGAGTAAGCATTTAATTATCTTTATCTCCCCATTCATAATTCATTATTCATAATTCACTATGAAAGTTACTGAGATTATTTCCAAAAAATAAACATAAGCACTCCTTTTAAAGAATAAGTTATAATTGCAGCATTGTTTATAATAGTAAAAAAAATGAAAGCAAGACAAATGCCCATTATTTAAGAATAGATTAGAGACATAAATATAATAGACTACTATGTCGCCCTTATAAACATGTGTTACCCAAGTATTTGATGACATGTGAAAAACTGCTTATGATATAATGTTAAGCATAAGAGGATGTAAATTACAGATAAAGACCGAAATTTTATGATTTTTGAGCCTATCTTTTTCTATCAGCTATATCCAAGTTTATCTCAATGTTGCCATAGTGCCAGGTCCATGACAGGTCTTCAGTAAGTACTCGATGAATGAATAAAGAGGGGAAAGGTGTGACACATTTTTAATAAAGTATTTTGGAAAAATTAGTTAATATTTTTAAAATTTGTCCCAATCCTTAGACATAAAATAATATAGTTATCATATGGATGAGACAGAAAAAAAAATCAATTAATAGAAGAAAATTTCATGTTTTTTCAGGGATAGTATGAAAATCTTACCTCAATGAAAATTAAAATAACCAGTCAAAAATAAGAAGAACCACAGCTGGAAAAGTATTTGCAAAAAATTTTAAGAACAAAGTGTCAATCTAATTAAGAGTTCATATAATCAAGACATAAACTATCAAAATACCAAGAGATAGCTAAGCAAAGGAAGTGGATGGACAAAAAAAAGAGAAAATATAAGCAACAAATAAACATGGAGGAAATGTTCACTCTAACAATCAGAAATGAGGGGACCCCTGGGTGGCGCAGCGGTTTGGCGCCTGCCTTTGGCCCAGGGCGCGATCCTGGAGACCCGGGATCGAATCCCACGTCGGGCTCCCGCTGCATGGAGCCTGCTTCTCCCTCTGCCTGTGTCTCTGCCTCTCTCTCTCTCTCTCTCTCTCTGTGTGACTATTATAAATAAATAAAAAATAAAAAAAAAATGTTTAACAATCAGAAATGAAAAGCTAAAAGTAAGGTTTTATACAGGCAGAAAAGAATAAATGCCTTCTCTAGTTCTAGAAAATACACATAAAACTGTGCAAATATTTCAGTAGCAGTGTAATGTTTTGGATTGGAAAAATAATTTTGCCTATGCACTGAGAATTATCTCAATTCATGCATTCATTCTATAGTCTTAATCTCTAGAGATTTACCATAAATTCTGAATTTTCAGTAAAATGGATAACCTGATAAATAGATATCAATAGCTATTGTATCAAAATCTCAAAAAATTTGAGACAAATTAAAATATCCAATATTAAAATTATAGGAGAGATTAAAGTAATTCCACTTAATGAAATAGTCTTCAAATGTTAAAAGGAATATTAAAGACTTATGAAAATCACAAAAAAACATTGCTATAAAGTAGCAAATACTAATTAAAATTTATACTGCAATTATACCAGTATAAAGAAAAATTGTGTGATGTGTGGTCTAGAATTAACAAAAATATTATAGATAAAAAGAGTTTTAAAAAGGTGAAATGACTATTTAGGACTCTATTAGGACTGACCTAGTATTATTTCTAGAATAAAAAGAAAAACAAATTCTCAAAGAAAGGTTCCCTTTTCTGAGAACTTTTGGACATATTCTGATTCCAGCCACAACTTACATAGAGGCCATCAAATACAGCCATATTTAATGAATACTCCAAGAAATGTATAGCTGGGAAGATTCTCTCCAAGTGAAGATAATTGGGTTTTTAGAATGTGCAGAAGTTAGGGACTTTATCTCTAGAGAATCCCAAATTTCTGACTCATAACCTTAGGGATTGAAGAAGTTTATAAAAATAAGTGCTAAATTGACTTCCAAAAGGAGCTGAATCTCTTGAGTAAATATCAACTTCAGGACAAATCATGGGAAGCTAGAGTCGCATCATGCAACTTTATTGTTAATGTATTTTATTTCCTTGATATCTTCTTATGAAAATTCACATACAGACTAATTGCCTGATTGTAGCTATTCTTTCTCACATTTCTTTGTAGGAAGGAGAACAACTGTCTTTCAAAGTGAAAATCTTCTGGTCTTATCTGAAAAATGCAAATGAAATTCAAATCCGTGGAAATTTTCTCTATTACCTAATAGGATGGAATGGTGTGGATGACTTTAAAGTCTAATCAGGAGGTAAGAAAAAGAGAAAAGATTTATTAGAATTATTTCAAAAGGAAAATATCCTGGAATTTAAATAAAAATGTATAAGAAAGCTATTGAAAATTGTACTTGACCTTTGAAATTTCAAACTCATTTCCTCATTGGTAAAATCCATAATAACATTTGGGTTGTTTTGAAGGTTAAACTATATGAACTATATGAAGTATATGAAGGTTAAACTATATGAAGTGCCTCATACTAGGACCTCACATGACAATTTCTCTTCTCTTTGTAAGCTAAAATAATACATCTTTCCCTGTGGTACATCAATTGAAGATTAGAGTTTACAAAATCTATAAATTGAGGGTCAAGAAATCCAATGATTTTTTATACAGTATCAGTTGTCTTAATTGATATCTTTAGAAGAGCTGGAGAGAATAACAGGATTATTTCCTCTAGTGAGAATCTAGAGTGCAGATAGTGTGTGTTTTTCATTGAAAAGTCTTACCATTTTAGATATTAGATCTTCAAGTAGCTAAGTCAATAAAACAAAATGACAAGTTTATAGAAAGTTTCCTTCTAGAGAGTTAGAGAGCTTGACTTCTGGCTTGGATAAAAAGTCACAAACTTTCCTTACATCTATTACAAACTAACAGTGCCAAGATGACATCCCACAGCATTGAACCACAGAGTGGTTAACTCTTGTAAAACACCAGGGGTTGCAGGGGTTGGGAGAGTGGGATTAAGATCCAGGCCAGTTCAGATCCGTTACAAATAGGAATGTCATTTACTAAATGATAATTCTGTTCTAGGCATCATTAGCCTGCAATCTCTTTTTGTAACATATGATAAGGTCAAGAACTCCTTGGCATACCTCCTAAAAACAAAAAACACTGTTACTTGGACGATTTGGAGGGTAGGGATTATAAATGCTCCCTATCCACCAGAAATAGTAAGTTCCTACCAATAACTGCATAGGATACACCCCTACAGCTCAGCCTCAAAGTGTAGTTTCTAGACACTTAAGATAATCACTGTACTACTTAAATTGTTTTAACATTTTTTGTTCTGAGTTAGTTTTCCTAACATAACTGGAACCTGCATCAGTGTTTTTCTCTTTTTTAATAATTTTTTTCTTTATATATACCTATTTTAAAATTTGGGGTAATTCAGAAAAGTAAAAAAAAGGTCTCTAAGATGACCATTAATGTATTTCTTTCCAGTCTTTCTATTTTATCTAGGTTATCTTGGTTTAGGCTTTAATTTGGCAAAAAATGCTGTTGTTTTGTTTCTGTTTCACTTAATCATTTTAACATAATTTAAGCATCATTTTTGTTTTAATGCAAATTCCACACAAATGTCATATTAATAAGTGCATAATGGCCCATCAAATTAGTCTGCTATGATCATTTAACAATTCCCATTGGCATTAGCTAAGAATGAAAAAGTGTTTCAAAAGATAATATTCAATAACGGCACAGATTTAGTTAAAATAGAATTGTCCGATATACACTTTGCATGGAAAGTGATTTATTAGAACTATCAAGAATCTTAAAAATCTTCATTCCCCTGTTCCCAGGAATCCATTTTAGTGAAGTAAGATATAATGAAGAAAAGATTTCAGTCACAATGCTATTAAAGAGTACTGTCAATTGTTAAAAATCACACTAGCATTGCAAGAGTAATGAAAGTAACGTCCCCTGTACTGTCCATCATCCTTCCTCTCACCCTCCAGTTTATTTATTTTTTTAAAAAATATATTTTATTTTTGTATTTGAGAGAGAGAAAGAGAGGACAAGCAGGTGAGTGGCAGAGGGAGATGCAGGCTCAGTGGCAGAGGGAGAGGGAGAAGCAGGCTCCTCGAGGAGGGAGCCTGAATGAGGCTTGATCCCAGGACCCTGGAATCACAACCTGAGCCAAAGGCTGCCACTTAGACTGAGCCACCCAGGTACCCCCACTTATCCTCCAGTTAAAAAGCATAAAAGCAAATTGGTGATTTTTCTTATAAATGTTTGAAGTGAATTTTTTTTACAGCAACTACATCTGAACTGTCAAGATACTAAATGCACACCATGATTATTTTCTGCAAGTAATTTCCAAATAGGAATCAACTTGTCCCTAGAAAAGAAAAGAGAAGGTATTTGACATAGATTCACATCTTCCCTGACTCAACAGACCCCAGACACTGATGGTCCTTCAAAGCTTCTATCAGAATTTTATTTTCAGATTCAAAGTAGGTTGATATATGCACCTACAGTCAACCAAACTCCTATCTTAACACCAAATAGAAGTATATCCTGGCCTACTTAATCTTTCCTACTCTATTTGTAATGTATGCCTGCAAAGTACAATACCGCTTGAATTGGAGGAGAGTCCTCCTTTCCATGGCCAATAGGTATTTAAACATTATTTTATGCTCATTAATATGTCTCTATAGTATTAACTAGAGTTGCCAATGAAAGCAGCATAACCTGTTAGGAAATGACTATTACAGAGAAAAATGGAAAACTCTATACCAGAAACACAACCTTATTTAGAAACGCTAAGTAGAAACTCATCCATTCAATCAATTCTTTTCTTTTCCTCTAGGGATATCTTTCTACAGATCTATTTATTTGTTTGAGAGAAAGAGAGAGAATGTGGGAGGGGAGGGGCAGAGGGAGAAGGAGAGAGAGAATTTCAAGCAGACTCCTGCTGAGCAGGGACCCTGACTCAAGGTTTGATCCCAGGATCCTGAGATCATGACCTGAGCTGAAATCAAGAGCCTGACAATCAACTGAACCACCCAGGTGCCCCCCTCTAGGCACATTTTTAAGTTTGATAAGATACTTTGGGAATGAAAAGGTGTTTTCAGAATTATGTTCTTTGATTTATTTACTATAAAAAATGGTCATCTAGTAATATTCACTCTTTGTTTTTTTTCAAATTAAAGTTATTTGCTCCATGCTCTGTGATGCACAACTCAGATACCTGAGCTGACCACAAATTCCTTTTTTGGAAAATATTGACCCTAATTGCAAATTCAACAAATGGAAAAGAAATGACTTTAATATAGACAGAAATAAAAAGCAGTTTCTTTTGTATGCAATTTGGTCACTAATATACCTAAAATCTAAGGAATACAAAACTGACTGCAATAGATTCACACAGATGTCTCAACTCCAAATCTCATAAAATGCTCAGTTTTTCATTATCTACTATTCAATCACAGTCCTACATTACAATGGAAGCACTAGTGGCACTCCACAATAGTATTGGGAGATGGTCTAAAACGCCTTGTGTTCATGTGAGTTCTGTAGACAGCAGCAGCAGCATCTGGGAACATGTAAATAAATTCAGATCTTAGAGTCCACTTCAGATCCATTGATTCAGACTCCTTTACAAAGACTCCCCACGTGATTTGTCTATATACCAAAATTTAGGCACTCTACTCGGCAGGTGGTTTTCTTCCACACTGCACATAAGAATCATCTGGAGAACATTATTATTTTTTAAGACTTATTTTATTTATTTGAGAGAGAGACCACAGAGAGCACAAGCAGCAGGGGCGGCAGGGGGAGAGGGAGAAGCAGGCTCCCCACTGAGCAGGGAGCTCAGTGCAGGACTTAATCCCAGGACCCTGGGATTGTGACCTGAGTCAAAGGCAGATGCTCAACCAACTGAGCCACCCAGGTACCTCCCTGGAGAACATTATTTAAAAAGATGTCTGATTCCCACTCCTTAGACAAGTTAGATAATTTGGAGAGGGCAATAGCACGTTGTTTAATAAGGGCAGGTGATGTAAAGTTAGATTACACAGATTTGAATAGTGACTCACTCACTGTGATTTTTTGTACACATCTTACCTCTATGAACTTTACTTTCCTCAGGAAATTATAGTAGACATAAAATGAGTATTATGTGTGAACATATTTATAAATTATAAAGCCCTAAACCAATTATATTGTTAATGATTGCCATGACATAAAATCAAATACATAGATATTTTAATAATAAATTTATTTTTTTATTGGTGTTCAATTTGCCAACATACAGAATAACACCCAGTGCTCATCCCGTCAAGTGCCCCCCTCAGTGCCCGTCACCCATTCACCCCATCCCCCTCCCTCCTCCCCTTCCACCACCCCTAGTTCGTAGATATTTTTAACCAATTAGGCACACTCTCTCCAAAATGATGATATTCAAAAGTGGGGTCTGTGGGTCCAATAAATTGGAAATAACAGATGTTTGTTAAAAATGCAAATAGTTCTCCCTTGCTTCAGAACTATATATCACAATCTCAGGAAATGGAATACAAAAACCTATATTTTTAATAAGCTGTCAATGTAATTATTAGACATCTTTAATCCTCTCCCTTATAAGCCAGAGGAGAAATTCAAAAAGCTACACTCACAGCTGTTACCACAACTCCACTGGCACTGACATACTTGTTGCCCCTCCTCCAATGATCTCTCACTGCATGTGATAATAGGTAGAGACTCACAGGAAGTTTTCTCTTCTGGATCATTCCAGGTATATATAAGAAAAATGGACGGGACAAATTGGACAGAGATTGAGTTCATTCTGCAGGGACTTTCTGAGTACCCAAGAGTGGAAAAACTCCTTTTTGTGATGTGCTTGATGATGTACCTGGTGATCCTGCTGGGAAACAGCACCTTGATCATCCTAACTCTCCTGGATTCCCGGCTCCATACACCCATGTACTTCTTCCTTGGTAATCTTTCCTTCCTAGACATTTGGTACACATCCTCCTTTATCCCCTCAATGTTGATACACTTCCTATCACAGAAAAAAACCATCTCCTTTGCTAGATGTGTTATTCAGATGTCTGCCTCCTACACTATGGGGTCCACAGAGTGTGTGCTCCTAGCAGTGATGGCATATGACCGTTACGTGGCCATCTGTAACCCTCTGAGATACTCCATCATCATGAGCAAGGCACTGTGTATTCAGATGGCAGCTCTCTCCTGGGGATTGGGCTTTCTCAATTCACTGACAGAAACTGTTCTTGCAATACGGCTGCCCTTCTGTGGAAAAAATGTCATTAACCACTTTGCTTGTGAAATATTGGCCTTTGTCAAGCTGGCTTGTACAGATATTTCCTTGAATGAGATTACTATAATGTTGGGAAATGTAATATTTTTATTTTCCCCATTGCTGTTAATTTGTATCTCCTACATTTTCATCCTTTCTACTGTACTAAGAATCAATTCAGCAGAAGGAAGGAAAAAGGCCTTTTCTATCTGCTCAGCCCACTTAACAGTAGTGACTTTGTTTTATGGGACAATCCTCTTCATGTATATGAAGCCAAAGTCCAAAGACTCTGCTTTTAATAAATTGATTGCTCTGTTCTATGGAGTAGTCACTCCCATGCTCAACCCTATCATCTATAGCCTGAGGAATACAGAGGTACATGGAGCTATGAGAAAATTGATGACTAAACACTCATATTGGAGAAAAGGATGAGAAACTTACTTCTTTGAGTTCATGCTCAAAATAAGCTCATAGATTCAAGGCAAATGCTTTTAATATAAGTAGAACAAAAGAAATATTGTATGCAGAATCACAGAATTTAGGAGTCGGAAAGAAATTTCAAAATAGTAGTCTAACCTCACCTTTTTAATGAAAATGACTGTTATAAAAAATTTAGAGACAACTGGTATAAGACTTGAGAGTAAACTTTAAGAAATAAGAAAAAAAATAAAATTTGTCTTTTTCCCAGTAAATCCAGTATAGATCTTCTTCAACTGATGGGGTTATGTCCTGATAGATCCACTGAAAGTTGAAAATGTCATAAGTCAAAAATGCATTTAGTATGCCTAGTCTACTGAACATCATAGCTTAGCCTAACCTACCTTAAATGCATTCAGAGCACTTACATTGGTGTACAGTCTGTCAAAATCATTTCACACAAGCCTGTTTAAAATTAAATATTGAGTATTTCATATAACAATAAATTATAGGAGGACTATACTGAAATTGGAAAACAGAACGGTTGTACTGGTACAGAATGGTTGGGAGTGTATTGGTTATTTACCCTTGTGATCATATGGCTTGGACTGGAAGCTGCGGCTACTGCCTAGAGTAATAGGAGAGTATCAAGAGCTGCAATGTTGCTAGCCCAGGGAAAGATCAAAATTCAAATCTCAAAGTACTGTTTTTACTAATCACATTTCACTTTCACATCATCATGAAGTTGAAAAATCCAAGTGAAACCATTTTAAGTCATGGACCATCTATACCTTTATCTACTGAGTAAGTAAAGCATTTTTAAGTTCCCTTTTGAGAGAACTACTTGAGCTTTTCTGTTTGTCTGTCTATTACTGACTTTTGTTTTACCCAAGGACATGATCTGGCCCCAACCTCATTTTTTTTTTTGAGATTTTTTTTTTTAATTTATTTATGATAGTCACACAGAGAGAGAGAGAGAGAGAGAGAGAGGCAGAGACACAGGCAGAGGGAGAAGCAGGCTCCATGCACCAGGAGCCCGACGTGGGATTCGATCCTGGGTCTCCAGGATCGCGCCCTGGGCCAAAGGCAGGCGCTAAACCGCTGTGCCACCCAGGGTTCCCCCAACCTCATTTTTCATGTACATATTTCCTCTTCTTTCCCTCTTCATGTTTCTCCCACCGCCTTTAGTTCTCCAATTATATTATGTTCTTTCCATACCTAAAGACAATAGCATATGCCACTTCATCCCCATCATCACATTTCTCCTCATATGGTAACAATCTAGCAATCTCACTGAAGACAATTCAAGTGTTAGATCTGCAAATCCTTCCAAAATTTACTCAGTTAGTTAGTTGTTCCATCTTCTATTCTGCCTTTAATTTTACCTCTGTTATGGCAATTTTCCTTTTATATTAAATCATTTGTTAGATTCTGAAATCACCCCAATAGCAAAACTCACTGTTCTCTGTGTGAAGTCTAATGTCAAATAAACTTAAAACAGTAGGCAATAATTAACTACAGAATTAACTTACATTCTTAAAGAATAGTAAAATGTAGTCCAAGTACTTGATATAATACAGCGAGATAGAGAATTAGAAACTATGTATTATTTCATTGGCTAAATAAAAAATTCAAAAGATTTTGGTAAGGGATCAGCTAATTTTAAATGTATGGAAATATGAGGGGAGATAAATGATTGATAAATACACTGAAGAGGTCATCTGCACTGGGTAAGACAAAAATCATATCAATGTATAATTATTCTCTAATAAGCAATTGCTAAGAAAAAAGATCTCTCAGTTGCATAAACCTTTGTTTAAGAATACTGACAATTTCACTATTTCAGTAGCGATAGTTTCATTTTAAATATTTTCCTTTCAATAAAAAAAGAAAAACGCCTGACTGGTATGAGGTGGTATCTCATTGAAGTTTTGATTTGTATTTCCCTGATGCCATGTGATGAACATTTTTTCAAGTGTCTGTTGGCCATTTGTGTTTTCTTTGGAAAAATGTCTGTTCATGTCTTCTGCTCATTTCTTGACTGGATTATTTGTTTGGGGGGGTTGAGTTTGATAAGATATTTATAGATCTTTTAGACTACGCTTTATCTGATATATCATTTGCAAATATCTTCTCACATTCTGTAGGTTGCCTTTTAGGTTTTGTTGTTTTTAAAAACTTTTTATTTATTTATTTGAGAGAGAGAGAGCATGAGCAGGAAGGGAGAGGGAGAAGCTGGATCCCTGCTCAGCAGGGAGCCAAATGTGGGGCTTGATCCCAGAACCCGAGCTGAAAGCAGACACTTAACCAACTAAGCCACCCAGGTACCCTGCCTTTTAGTTGTATTGACTGTTTCCCTTGCTGTGAAAAAGCTTTTTATCTTGACGAAGTCCCAAGATTTCATTTTTGCCTTTGTTTCCTTTACCTTTGGAGATGTTTCTAGCTAGAAGTTGCTGTGGTCAACATCACAGAAGTTGTTGCCTGTATTCTCCTCTAGGATTTTGATGGATTCCTATCTCACATTTAGGTCTTACATCCATTTTCAGTATATTTTTGTGAATGGTGTAAGAAAATGGTCCAGTCTCATTCTTCTACATGTGGCTGTTCAATTTTCCCAACATCATTTTTGAAGAGACTGTCTTTTTTCCATTGCATATTCTTTCCTGCTTTGTTGAAAATTAGTTGGCCATAGAGGTGAGGGTCCATTTCTGGGTTCTCTATTCTGTTCCATTGATCTATGTGCCTGTTTTTGTGCCAGTCGATACCACACTGTCAAGATGATTACGGCATTGTAATGTAGTTTAAAGTCCAGAATGGTGATGCCACCAGATTTGGTTTTCTTTTTCAATATTCCTCTGGCAATTCAGGGTCTTTTGTAGTTCCATACAAATTTTAGGATTATTTGTTTCAACTCTGTGAAAAATATCAAAGGCATTTTGATAGGGGTTGTATTGAATGTTTAGATTGCTCTGGGAAGCATAGACATATTAACAATATTTGTTCTTGCAATCCATGAGCATGGAATATTTTTCCTTGTCTTTGTGTCTTCTTCAATATCTTTCATACGTGTTCCATAGTTTCTAGAGTACAGATCCTTTACCTCTTTGGTTAGGTTTATTCCTAGGTATCTTATGCTTTTGGTGCAATTTTAAATGGGATAGATTCCTTAATTTCTTTCTTCTGTCTCATTGTTAGTGTATAGAAATACACTGATGGGGCACCTGTCAGTTAAGAGCTGCCTTTGACTCAGGTCATGATCTTAGGGTCCCAGGATTGAGCTCCACATCAGGCTCCCTGCTCAGTGGAGCTCTGTAGTCTCACTCTCACTCTTTCTCAAATAAATAGTCTTTTTTTAAAAAAAGAAGAAATTCAGCTGATTTCTGTGGGATGATTTTATGTTCTATCACACTGCTGAATTCCTGTATGAGCTCCAGCAATTTTGGGGTGGAGTCTTTTGGGTTTTCCACATAGAGTATCATGTCATCTGTGAAGAGAGAGAGTTTGACTTCTTCTTTGACAATTTGAATGCCTTTTTTTTTCTTTTTGTTGTCTGGCTGCTGAGGCTAGGACTTCTAGTACTATGCTGAAGAACAGTGGTGGGAGTGGACATCCTTGTCGTGCTCCTGACCTCATATGTGGAATACAAGAAACAGCACAGAAAATCAGAGGGGAAGGGAGTGAAAACTGGTAAGAAATCAGAAAGGCAGACAAACCATGAGAGACTCTTTAACTATAGGAAACAAACAGGGTTGCTGGAGAGGAGGTAGGTGAAAGGATGGGATAACTGGGTGATGGGTATTAGGGAGGGAATGGGATGTGATAAGCACTGGATGTTACATGCAAATGATAAATAAATGAATTCTACATCTGAAACTAATGATGTGCTATATGTTGGCTAATTGAATTAAAATAAATAAATAAATAAAACTTTAAAAATCTCCTTTAAATTGCTAATGAACAATCATATGCAATTTTATTTTGTATGTGATATCATATCATGTTTATATGATATATAGTTGAGCTGCCTGGTAGTGTCACAGCCTGAACTGGATGAGGAGAGCATCTCATCAACAAAGCCAACCATTTCATAGACAATTGTCCTAAATTTCTCCCTAGATAACATCATCCACACCTAGGATTCAATTTCCATCTCTGTGCAAAAGACTTCCCAACCTATGTATAGCTTTGGTCCTGTTTCTCACCTGAACTTCACTAATCTGTCTTCACCTGGAAGTCTGACCATCAATGCATAGCAAACCAGGCAACCAATTTATATCCCTAGCTTCCTGAAGTCATCATCCTTAAGTTTCTCCTCTCACCCAATCAAAGGCTGCATCTGAAATCTTTACTTAGACTAATGGACCAATCATCTTTGGTGACTATTTATTCATCTCTGAGAAATCAAATCCAGCCCTACAACATTATAATTCCCATATTCACCCTATCTTCTTCATTCCATTGCTTTCTGGATCCAAGCCATCACAGCAATTTTGTTGACTCTGGTGACAATGTCATGATAAAGAGCAAATATGTTTTATACACTGACATCACATTTAGACATCTGGTCCATAAAGTATACACAAACACTACAAATCCTGCTGAGTGTACAATTTTAATTCTTTGTATATTGTGGTTTATATAACAAGATATTCACGTATTTCAGTATTTCACACAATTTTAGTGGGTTTGGGATATTGTACATCTTATAATATACATATCATCCATTTTCTTTCTAAGTGCTGATGGGTTCATTTACACCCTTGGATTTAAGGAACTAGGTGTCAAGGGAAAGCACAATAAAAAAAGAGAAGGGTCGGGGCACCTGAATGGCTCAGTGGTTGAGGGTCTGCCTTTCGCTTAGGTCATGATCTTAGGGTTTTGGGATGGAGTCCCACATCAGGCTCCCTTCAGGGAACCTGTTTCTCCCTCTGCCTGTGTCTCTGCCTCTCTCTGTGTCTCTCACGAATAAATAAATAAAATCTTGAACAAAAAAGAAAAAAAGGGAAGGGTAGTTTCATGAAAACATCCTGTGGCTTCTTTGAATTCACAAAATAATGTCGGCACTCTAAGACCAACAATTAAACTTTCTGATATTTTTTTCCAGACCAGCACTTCTACCCCATTTCTATTCATGATCTATTTGTGCAGACCTTTCTCACTTGTACATAGCATTCACATCACACACATCTATCTGCATGCACAAATATATCCACACATGTAAAACATAGTTACACTTTGTATTATATGCAGTTACTTCCATTAAATTTAGCGATGTTGAAAAAAAGATTGTACTAGTTTCCTACAGCTGCCATATCAAAATACCACAGATTGGTTGCTTAAACAACAGAAACATACTTGCTCATGCTTCTGGGAGCTAGAAGTCCAAGATTAAAGTGTTGGCATATTTGATATCTTCTGAAGCTTCTTCTTGGCTTGCAGATAGCCACCTTCTTGCTATGTCCTTTACTCTGTATTTGAGCATCCCTGGTGAATCCATGTGTGTCTAAATTTCTTTTTACAATGACACAACTCAGATTGAATGAGAGCCCACACTGACAGCCTTATTTTAACTTAGTCAGCTTTTTAAAAGCTGTATCTCCAAATATAGATATACAATCTGAGGTACTGGGGAGTAAGAGCTTCAACACAAGTTTTGGAGGGACATAATTCAGCCTAAAACAGAGGTTAATCATAAATAAGCTAAAAAGTCTACTATAGTTATTACATTTGTATATTACATGCACATAATTTTGAATATTAACAATACACTAACTTAATGTTATGTTTATACTCTATAATCCAAAACAAAAATTAAAATTCATCATCATCAGACCTATTTGTACAAGATTTCAGATATGCTTATCTAAGAGGTATCTATATTATCTTAGAGTTTCAGCAGTCAGTCAAGGAGGAAACTTAGGAAATCATACATCTCATTTAAAATGAGTGTCTCTCTGGGGCACCTGGGGGGCAGAGTTGGTTGAGTATCCTCCAACTCTTGGTTTCAGCTCAGGTCGTGATCTCAGGGTTGTGAGATCAAGCCCCATGTTAGGCTCTGCACTCAGTGTGGAGTCTGCTTAAGACTCTCTCTTCCTCTCCCCCTGCCCCTCTTGTTCATGCTCTCTTGGTAAAATAAGTAAATAAATCTTTTAAAAATAAGTGTCTTCCCCCATTATCCCAATGTTCTATTGTGTATTGACCACTAAAACATTCCTCAGGTTAATGTTTACTGATATTATTTGCTACTGGGGATTTAAAAAGCACAAAGATGATTCCTAATCAGCAATTTTTTCACAGCTGCTTTCACTTCTTTGTTCCGTAGACTATAAATGATAGGATTCAACATGGGGATTAACCCAGCATATACCAGAGCTATAAATTTATCTATTTCCTGTGAATCCACAGCCAACGGCTTCAGGTACATGGAGAGAGCTGTCCCATAGAACAAAACCACCACAGTCAGGTGGGCTGCACATGTTGAAAAGGCTTTGCTTCGACCATCCACTGAGCTGATTCTCAGAATGTTGGAGAGAATGAATGCATAAGATATACAAATGAGAAGCATCGGCATAGGAAGAAGAAGTATGCTAATCAACAGCATGATTAACTGCACCCTGGAAGTGTCTACGCAAACTAGTTTCAACACAGCCAGAATTTCACAAGTGAAATGATTGATGATGCTATTTCCACAGAAAGACTGATGTAGCACAGACATTGTTTCCACCAAGGCAGTGAGGCAGCCTGTCACCCAGGAGCCAGCTGCAATCTGCACACAAACCCTCCTATTCATGATGACAGGGTACCTCAGAGGGTTGCAGATGGCCACATACCGGTCATACGCCATCATGGAGAGGAGCACACACTCAGTGGAGCCCATGGCAAGAGAAAAGTACATCTGAATGGCACATCCTGAGAATGAGATAGTGTTTTTCCCCAAAACAAAGTTTGCCAGCATTGGAGTGAGAGCAGAAGAGGTGTACCAGATGTCTAAAAAGGAAAGGTTGCTGAGAAAGAAGTACATGGGTTTGTGTAGGTGGGAATCCAGGATGGTGATGGAGATCAGAATTATATTACCCAGCAGGGTGATCAGATACATCAGCAAGCACAGCACAAATACGATGACCTCAACTTTGGGGTAGTAAGTAAATCCCAGAAAAATAAATTTTGAAATGACTGTCAAGTTTGTCTTGATCATTTTATGCCTTTTTGGTTACCTGCAGTAGTGAATAAAAATATACATTGTTTATATTTTAAAAATTAAATTCTACCAACTTTTCAGGGGTTTTTGGTAGGGGTATTTTAAAAGAATCATTATTCTGGCAATACCATATTAATTATTCATTCATTCATTCAATATTTATTGAATACACTACAAGTCACTGAAGATCTAGATTTGGATTACCTAAAAAGCTGCTCTTGGGCAACTCACAATAGAATATCACACAGTCAAGTAAAGAAATAATTACAGTAACATGATATAAGTATGCCCTAGAGTACCAGGAGAGCACAAAGAGTAAGAATCCTAACTCTATGTTGGGATGTACTTAGTGAGACATTTTGAGACTTAGTTTAATCAAAAAATGCATTAGACCTAATGGAGTAAGGACCACAGGAGGTTTGCTGGGGAAAGAAAAAATTTTTGTAAAAGTTACATTGAGGAAGGATTTAGTTGCATTTCATAAACCTGCCAATTACGTAATACAATATAGATAGATGTGTTGTACACTAAGAAATATAAATAGATAAACATGCATCCAGTCACTACAGTATCACCTGATTTCCATCTTCAGGAAGGCATTTTTGAATATGGAATAATCCTCAACCCACTCATAGAAACAAAATAATTTTCAACGTTCAGTATTTTATATTGCAATTCAATTTACTTATGATATGTGTCACAACTGGTCACGTATGGAGATGGTTTTAAAAACACTGTCCTACAAGTGGATTTCAAATGAAATCAATCACAAGTAGTCAAGCCTTACCTCCTCATCATTGCCTACTTCTCCCTCCTTCTCATCTCCCAACAATCCACCTCCACACTCTGCTCTGAAACAACCAATGTGTAGTTCTTCTTACTTACCATGCCATTTTATATTTTTATGTCTTTAATCAACAGTTTATCTACATGAAGTGGCCTTTGTCCCCAGCTCCAATTTGTCTTTCATGAATATTTACCCAGTTATCAAAACTGTATGCCAGTTTCTGAAGTACAGCTTCATTCTTTATACATACTTATGTTACTCAAGTATATTATACCAAACTGAGGCCATATATGCATGACCCAATTGCTCCCACCCTTGGTAAAAGTGAGTTTTTCAAGAGTTTGTTCCCCATAATATTAGAAAAGTAATAATTCACATTTAAGATTTTTAATAACGTAATACTCCCTTGGACATGGAAAATGTTGATACATATTCAAATAAGTACATTTTCACTAGCTCTCTGTGTCAAAACAAAAGCCTGAGGATTTCTCAACTTGTCACTTACACCTGCACTCTTTTCACAACATTAAAGAAACTAGTTCATTTAAGAAACAAAGATGATAAAAAAAAAAAGAAACAAAGATGATAAGCTCTTAGCTTTAAATATGGAATGTACAGTGAGGCCAGGGGAGGCGATAACCACTTGTACTCTTAGAAGAGCTTGAAATGCTTCACAATCATGTTCTGTAGGGTTTTAGAGCACTGTCCTCTGAGTGTGAGAATTGGGCTTAAATCTTGCTGTGCTATTTACAAGTACACACAATTAGACAAATCACTTGGCCTCTTTGAAACTCAGTTTTCTAATCTATACAAGGAGGATGATAATTCCTAAATTAAATGTTTTAAATTCTCCCTCCACCACTCCATTCCATGAACTCTCTAATATTTCAGACAATCACAAAGAATTTATGATTTTGTGGTCTCCCTGATTTCCAGAACCATTGTTGCCCGCTATACTGACCCACTTCTGGTTCACATTGACTCAGATAAAAAAAACCTTAGCACCTTCTTTATAATCTTAAAATTTCAACCCCCAACCCATGGATGAATATAAAACACTTTACTGATCATTTCCAGAAATGTTAATGTTAAACATTTCTGTTCTTTAGTTCACCTTGGTCATCACATACCACTGCTTCAACTGAGGCTTTCTCTATTATCCTTCCCCATTTAGCACCTAATTTTCTTGCTCTAGCTCTGGCTTCCCTTGCTTTCTTTTGTCTTCTTTCTTCACCACTCTCTTTCCTTTCTCTCTTAAACAAAACAATGAGGTCTCTTTTTCTCATGCAGATTGAGTTCCTACTCATTCCCTTACCCTTATCTCATATCCTTATAAGGGTCTCACCAAACCTGTCATTTTATTGAGATACTTTCTCTAAAATGATTTCTGATTCCAGTGCTATGATAATTAAATGTTTTCTAACAGACTGTCCTCTTTCTTTCTAAATGTCAGAGCCAGAACAGACTCCGAGTTCTAATCCAACCCTCTTATTTTAAAGTTGATGGATGTTTGAAGGCATTTAATGACTTATTTGAGGTAAGAAAACCGAAAGCATAAAGCCAAAAGTCTTATCCCATATTCAGGATTCATTTCAACTCGGAATTTTTCCTACCAACTAGTTCCTTTTTAAAGAAAATATCTCTATTCCAGTTTCCTGGCCTACCTGAGACCCATTAATAGGTTTTATAAATCTGAGAATACTGAAAGAAATAAAATACATTAAAAAAAAAAAAAGAAATAAAATACATTTACCATAGCACATGTGATGAGCATCTTCCTTTTTGATTAATGTATGTTTCCATATTTAAACTTGATCTCCAGCATGGTCTTTCTCATGAATCTTGTGTAGTGCTCAAAAAAGTAAAAGAATCTGAGTTTTAAATTAGGACAATATTCCATGAAAATATATCAGAGTGAGTTGTGCAGAGGTATTTTTATTCAGAAAATTGCAATGAAAAAGGATATGGATGCTGTTAGTTTGCAAAAAATCAACCCAAATCTTGCCCGATTCATAAATTCTCAACATACAGAGCTTTTGCTAATTAAAAATATAAAAATAATTTCTTAAGTAAAATAATGACATACATATTTGTTCTTCCAAACTCACCCCCCCATGAGCTGCTCCCCAAAACTTCCAAAGGGTTATAACTGTTCTAAGACTACTAAAGTCTCCTGTTGCTATTAGGGACCTTCCAATTCCCATAACAATTTAGTGTTGTGATTCTGAAACATACAGAAGTTAAGAAACTTTCTAGTTCTCCAGGGTATGTTTCTCCAACTTCCATTAACTAATTGAGAACCAAAAATATTAGGTAAAAAAAAATAAATTATTTTAAGTTATTTGGGTTGAGAAGCATTTGTGCAAGCAGAATTAGAGGAGACTATTTGCCTATTCCATTCCTTCTGTAGATTGCCCTTGAATTACACAGCAAACTGCAAATAACTGTAGAAATGCCTGCCTAAATGGCATCTGAGCTTGTAAAATAACCAATTTATTTTCAGAAATCCACCCAAATATTTATCTGGGAAATAGAAGATAAAACATCCTTCCTGAGCTTTTAAATGGCCACAAAAAGAGAGCATTGATCAATAAAATAATTTGTTACTGTCAAATGCCCATAGATAGACTGTTTCTAGCACAATGTTGTGATTTTATAAAGATTATATAGTAATCTTTGAAGGAATAGTGCATTGGAGTGAGCGCTAGACTTAAAGAGTTATGGGTTAAACTTTAGCTCAACCATTGATTAGGTAAGTGATCTTATACAATTGTAGTATATTAATTGCATTAATGACCTCTATTCTTCACTCCTTCACAGGTCCACCTACTCTGATTTTGGCTCTACAGATGTGACTTGATTTGATCACTGGAGCATTAGCAAATATAATGAAAGCAGAGACTTGTAAAGCTCCTGCACAATTAGGTTAGTCCTCTCTTTTCCATCTCTGCTACTATCATGAAAATATGTCCAAGTTAGCCAACTGGAGGATAAAATGCACACTAAGCAGAACGGAGTTGCCTCAGTTGCCAACAGTCAAGGCTGCCCTACGTTAGCCAGCAGTCACTCAATCCCCAACAAATGAATGAGTCCTAAAACAATCAACAAACCAACTCACAGCTGATTTAAGATAAAAAGATAATTTAGTTGAGATCTCCTGGCTCCAGGGGTTCTCATAGACTTTAATAAATGTTTACTTTGTTATGCACTAAGATTTTATGACTGTATATTAATTACCCTGTACTATTGTAGCAATGTAAGACTAATGTAGCAATAGATGGTGTCACTGCCTGTCCATCACTGACGCATCTGGTCTTTATCCTTCTTAAAAGAATCATACTTTTATTCATTTGTCTATCCCATCTTATGCATAGGAAAATATCCTGATAAGTCCAAGACTCTTATCTTACTTTCTAAAAGCTTTATATTTTTACCTTTTATACTGAGATATATATTCTTCTAGAATTAATCTTTGTGTATGAGTTGAGGGCAAGATTTATTTTTTACTATGTGCATACTATTTGACTCAACATGATTTTATTGAAAAAGTCCCTGTCCCACTGCACTGCAGTGTCACTTTTGACATTAATTAATTGACCATATGTGTTTGGATCTGTTTTGAGCCTCTTGTTCTGTTCTACCAGTTTATTTTTCTTATCCTTGCACCAATATTCCATTGTCTTATTGGCTATAGCTCCATTATAAGTCTTGATTTTGGTCCTCTAAATTATTTTTTTCTTTATGAACGGATTGGCTGGTGCTGGCATTTATTTTAGCATCTGCTTTTCAATTTCACAATATACCTGCTTGTCTTTTAACTGGGATTGCCTTGAACCTCCACTTCAATTTAGAGAGAATTGATATCTTTATACTATTGTATCTTCTAATTCATTAATTTAGGTCTTTTTAGATTTCTCTCAATAATATTATATTGATTCTTCTTGTATAAATGACTTACACAAACAAATAAAAATGTCTTACACATACTATATTAGATATATTCATATAGCTTTATATTTTTGATGCTATTATAAATTGTACTTTAAATTCTCTTTTCTACTTTCTTGTTATTGGTATGTAATAATTTTTCTTTTTTTTTAAAGATTTTATTTATTTATCCACAAGAGACACAGAGAGAGAGAAAGAGAGACAGAATCAGAGACAGAGAGAGAGAGGCAGAGACACAGGCAGAGGGAGAAGCAGGCTCCATGCAGGGAGCCCAACATGGGACTGGATCTCTGGTCTCCAGGATCAGGCCCTGGGCCAAAGGTGGTGCTAAACCACTGAGCCACCCCGGCTGCCCTGTAATGATTTTTCTATGCTAAATTTATATTTAGTAATCTTGGTAAATTCACTTTTTTATAACAATTTTAAGAATATTTAATGAAGTATAGTTTACATTAAATCCACTTATTAATTCCGATAGCTTTAGACCATCTGAGTATTCTGTATACATATAGTGTCATTCATAAATAAGGATAGCTTTGTTTTTATTATTTATATCATTTATCATTACTTTTAGTATTGATTATGAATTCTGACACTATTACAATGTCACATTCAGGAGCTGAGAAAAATAAGGTAAAATGAGAAAATTTCATTTGAAAAATGTAATGGTGCCTGAAGATGGCTATGGACTATTTAAACCTAGGTTTTAGATTACTTAAAAATTAAGATTCCTCCTATAACACAAACAAGCTGATTACAAAAGACATCAAATATTTCTAGTTCTTTATAGCAAATATAAAGTTTATTTTCTTAGTACTGGGTATAAATGAGCTCCCAGGCATCCTGTAAAACGCATTTCTAATGATTTTAGTGAGACAGAACATAAAAGAATAAAAATATATTTTTAAAAATCTGTCACGTTAAATGTCTAATAAGTATAAAGCAAATTGACAAATTTCAAAGTAAATTATGGAAAACATCATCATAATAGAATATCTGGGTAGAGCTTATCTAGCCAACAGATCTGCAATATGGGCAGATTCTGAGACAGAATTACTTGTGTCCAGGTGATGGAGATGCAGTACCTCAATAGAAAACTTCACATATTTAACTCAGACCAAGGTCAATTGTCCTGATGATTTTATATTCCAAGCTACTTTCTGCATGGGGTCCAATTAATGGGCCCTCACATATCACAGTGCTTCTTTAAAAACTTAAGGTGAAAAAAATATACCTGAGGATAAAACTATTTCCAGAAAAGATGAGAAACTGCTCTGATCTGCACTAGTTGAGACAGCATTATTCATGATAGGTTAGCATGCCTTCTAACTGAACCCAAACATCTAAAAACAAGCACACCGATACTCCTCAAAAAGTATGGATATTAATTTATTAAATTTCGTGTCAAAATTGCAATGACAATTTGCAATTGCATTTTGCAATTCCAGGAGCAGCTAAAGACTTGACATATTTATGTTTCAGGTCAATATTTTTTTATGAGTATCAAGCAAGCTATAGACACAAATCTATATCTGTCCAGAGTAACCCTATTTATTGACATATGGAGAAATTTGCCCCCCCCCAAAAAAATATTTATTTACTTGTAGCTTTAGTTGATCTTCCCCCATCATTCATTCCATGTGCAGGACATGGTTTCCTCAAGTCTCAAGGTAACTTAAAAAGCCAGTTAATAGCCCGTTCATAGGAACTTGAGAAACTTCTTATCCTTCTAAAGTCAAGATATTTCATGGATGCAATAACTCAAGATTATATTAAATAAGTACATTTTCCCTGGCTTATAAAATCCCAGAAATTAATTTTCCCGAATCTAGTGAAGAGTAGAAAGTATGCCTTATAATGTCAATCTTTTCAGTCATAGCAAATACATCTTGATATTTTCAAGCTACCTCAGAACTTATGGAATCACAAATGACATCTCATTTTTGAAGATTCCAAGTTATTTATCCTTTAAAATAATAGGAAAATCTCTCATGGCCTTAAAAGTCCATTAGCAAGAAGAATATCAAGGATGATAAAACAGTCTCTGAGCAATGAGAGATACAAATAAATGGAACAAATGAAAACCCATGTGTAAATGCATGACCATCAATCCATTTAACCTTCAAAGAACTGTTGAGTCTTTAGCAATGATGGTGAATAGGGAAGTATTTGAAATTTTTCCTCTTTTCCTGGAGATATTACTCTATTACATTTTAATATTTTTAATGTTAAAGATGAGTAATGGGCCAAAGTTTACAAGGTTTAGAAGATTCCCACATATCCCTCACCTCATGAGAGGCAAAGCCAAAGACTGATCTTCTGATGAAAAAGCAGTGTTCTAGTGAGAAAACAGAGTTGCTTTGCTTTGGATCCTCATTCTTTTGTTATTCAAAAATGACATACCATTTTAGATGAATTGGCTGCCAGTCCCTCCACAATAAAAATGAAAAGGACAAATAATTTTTTATAAACATACAATACAGTTTTATTATCTTAACAAGGAGCTACCAAAAATAACAATCATTCTAGTTAATTATTGTGTGAAAAAAAGTCCACAGATCCAAACAAAGTTATTATTATGGGTAGATATTAAGTAATTTTTCAGGGACAACTGAAATCTAATAGAGTATCTCCAAATTTGATAAAAGAACCACCCATTTAACCTGAAGAGTCCTTGGTAGTATCTTGCATGTGCTGATATTATGTGTTCACTGTCTACTTTAGGACACAGATATCACAATGTTGATCTCTATCACAATGATCTGCTATTCCTATCATTTCCCTGGATTCTGATGCTCCTGCTGCTTCTAATAGACCCTACTTTTAGGGTGTCCATATATTAGATCATCCAAGCTAGGCTACTTCACAATGAAGGGGAGAACTAGTACTACTTACACCTGGGAAACTGGCATTAAGTAGACTAGTTCTGAGCAAATAGAAATATCTGCTCACCATTCCAAGGTTGGCTCTATTAGAAACATCATGTTCCAAAGACACAAGATGTTTCATTAAAAAAAAAAGCAGGCATCATGCTCTGTTTGTGCCCTGGCTGACAGCAACTACTTAAGCTTTGGTCTGAACCTGATGTCTTCCAAGGTCCAGATCTAAGTTCATGGAGTCAGGCTGCAGAAGAAACAATCTCTGGGCAGATATCATGTTTCTCTGGGACTCAGAGTGATAATAAATTTAAGATACAATTCTAATCTGAGACACACAGTGAATGTACCCCATTAACATAACAAGAGACAAGGGACTAAGGAAGGAGATGGACGAAAAATAATCTTTATGAAAGCTCATGGTGGAGACTAGGAATAGTGAGAACTGAAGTCTAACTAGGGTTTTTCTTTCTTCGTTTTCTATGCTGTCATTCCCTTATATCTTCCTCAAACTTTCAGTCAGTAAATAGAAGCTCAGAGCTAGCTATAGTTCAGGTAATGAAGGAAGTGTACATCCATGCATGGAATGAAACAAACTGGACCAAGAACTGCATCACCATTGATGACATCAAAGAACAGGCAGAGATGACTGGCTCTGAAGCCTAAATAGTGGTGTGGAACAAGAGATCAGCCACAACCAGTAGTCTCTGAAGACGCCCATTCAGTCACCCTTCAACTATTCTATCTCCCTCTGAATGGCACATTCTCCTCTCCTAAGAGAGTCAAGTAAAGTTTATAAATTGATAGTCTCTCTTTTTCCTAAGTATTTTTCAAAGAAGGGCCAATCTACAATATGGTGGTTCCACTTTCTGGGTTGCTACAAAATGACCAGGTCTAAATCCAACAATCCAACCATGAATCAGTGAAACAACTCCGATCCCATTTTTTTTAAGTCTTATTTGGACAAACAAGGTTCTAGCCAGTTTCTCACTGACCATAAAGATGAGAGAAAGCAATGCCAAGGAGTGACACAAAAAATAATATATATGACCTATCTGGAAAGAAATTCCCAAGAACTCCACCTTGGGAATAAATATATCTCATGTGTATCATGTTGTGAACCTGTTCTACAAAACCTTAAAAGTTTTGAGAGATGAATTTGACACAGCAGCAAGAATCTATCTGTTTGGCTCTTTGGTTTCCCTAACTGATTTCCACATTGGGATTATAAAATTACTTGTCCCTTTCCCATTTACTTGTTAAACACATTTTCTTCAGTAGGTGTTTAACTGCTTCTTTCACATCCTTGTTTCTGAGACTGTAGATTAAAGGATTCATCATGGGAGTCATAACCCCATAGAACATGGATATAAGTTTGTCAGTCGCATCCAAGTCATCTGAATTGAGTGTCTTTTTAGATTTGGGCTTCATGTACATGAAGAGAATGGTTCCATAGAATATTATCACCACAGTCAGGTGGGCTGAGCAAGTGGAGAAGACTTTGCTTCTCCCCTCAGAAGTACGAATCTTGAGGATACTAGAGATGATTAATGAGTAGGAGATAATAATTAATAGCAGTGGTGTCAGTATAAACAATGTCGTGGCCACGAGCATGATGAACTCATTGCCTGAGATGTCAGCACAAGCCAGTTTCATGACAGCCAGAATTTCACAGGAGAAATGATTGATGACGTTATTCCTACAGAAAGGCAATTGTACCACAAACGCCGTTTGTACTGCAGAGTTGACCAGTCCTATGATCCAGGACCCAGTTGCCATGGGCACATAGGAATCCTTGCTCATGATGACAGGATATCTTAGGGGGTTGCAGATAGCCACATACCGGTCAAAGGCCATCATGCCCAGGAGCACACACTCTGTTGTCCCCATGGCCAAGCCAAGGAACATCTGCACTGCACAGCCAGAGAAGGAGATGGTCTTTCTTTCTGAGAGGAAGCTCACCAGCGTGGAGGGAATGGAGGTGGTGGTGTAGCAGATGTCCAAGAAGGAGAGGTTCCCCAGGAAGAAGTACATAGGGGTGTGAAGGTGGGAGTCCAAGACGCTGATTAAAATAAGGGTGCCATTGCCCAGAAGGATGACAACATACATTATTAAGATCAGCACAAAAAAGAGTAGCTCAAGCTTAGGGTAACCAGAAAGCCCCTTCAAAAAGAATTCCACCAGAATGGTTTGATTTTCCCATTCCATTTTACTGTTTCTCTTTTACCTGTAAGACATTAGAATTTTTAAAACAAAATATGTATTTTGTTATGATTACTTTCAAATGTGTATCAGTTTATAAGTACTATATCCCCAGAGAGGAAATTTTTTTAAAAAGGAAAACATTAGGGGCAGCCCGGGTGGCTCAACGGTTTAGCTCTGCCTTCCACCCAGGGCGTGATGCTGGATATCAGGGATGGAGTCCCATGTCAGACTCCCTACATGGAGCCTGCTTCTCCCTCTGCCTGTCTCTGCCTCTCTCTCTCTGTATCTTTCATGAATAAATAAATAAAATCTTTAAAAAAAAAAAAAGGGGGGGGGACATTAAAGAAAAAAAGTAAACAAAAGTGAACCAAAGAGTGGTAAAATATGAAAAAAGGGGGGAATGGAAAAAGGAAACTAACATGTTTTAAGCCACATGCAATATACCACGCAAATTACTTAATCTCATCAGTGCTAGGAGACAGGTATTATTATCCACATTTTACAGATAACTAAAATGTAAATATTAAGTAAACTTAACTAAAGGTAAATATACAGCAAAGCAAAGTACGATTCAAACGTAACTGTCTTCCTTGTTGAAGCCTGGGCTTTTTGTTCTATTTATCATCACATATGTAAACTAGAAGTTGTAATAAAAATTAGCATTGCATTATGTGTAACTGAACAATAAACCATTTTTATTGACTACAAACCACCACACAATAAATCAATGATCTTGCCACTTCTTGAAATTATGTTGTTTACTATCTGTCTTGCATCGTAGCCTGTAAACTTTATAAAGGTAAGTACTTTTTTTGTTTACTTCCATAGCCCCAGTACCTACCACAGGGTGGACACAGAGATAGTCATTCAAAAGTATTTGTTGGATAAAGAAATCAAATGAAAGACAAAATAATGACTAACATTTCTCACTTTGGGTCAATCCTCTGTTAATGGTTTGCTTTTGTATTACCTAAATTAGTCTGAATAGCAACCCTATTAGGCAATTACTATTATTAGCATCATCATCTTTATTAATAGAGAAGGAAAATAAAGCACAGAAAAATTGAGTAATTTGCCTAAAGTCATATAGCTAAATAAATGGTAAAACACAAGCCAGATGGCTGCAGAGTATAAATTCTTAATCGTTTGCAGAGAACTTGGTTTGCAGACTAGAATACCTTGTAATCTTATTGACAATACTAATATTTCAAAAGAAATATCAGACCAAGAAAGGTGACTGTTCAGAAAGAAGCAAGATTTCAACAGAATGATTTGAGAGAAATTCATCTGGATACTTTATATTTTGCTACAAATGTATTGTCATAGAGTTGCATTTAATCCTTATAATCTTTGATTTCCCTTGTGAGAAGTTCTATCTCCTTTTTCATTGCTATTCTTAAGTGATTTTTTTTCTTTATTAGTCTCACAAGGGGTTTTCCTATATTATAGGACTTCTCAAAAAAAGGGAAATGTAAAAAAAAAAAGGGAAATGTGAAATGTTCTTTTCATTGCCTTCTAGATGATTTTTTTCCTTTCCTTTTCTTCTTTAATCCAACAGGTGTGTATTCTTTACACCAACAATCCAACCATGAATCAGTGAAACAACTCTGATCCCATTTTTTTAAGAAAAGAATACACACCTAGTCATTAGAATTTTGTGTTCGATTTTTGTTATTTACAATTTTATTTTATTATGATACGAAAACATGACCTGTAATTCTCTATTTATGTAGAGTTTGGCAGCCAATCACTTGATCCATGTTATAAATATTAACAAAAAATACGAATTCTCTTTGGGAGAGATATATAATTAAATATAGATATACATACAGGCATACATAAATACATATAATTAAGTTTATTTAATGTATTATTCAAATCTGTGAAATAATTATATTGTCACCTATATTTAATCAATTCTATATAAATATTTGTAAGCATGCTCGGCCCGTATATATAGGATTTTTTTAATATGCATAGCTTCTGTGTTGTTTATGGCTGATAATCTTTATAAATTGTGAATGTTATTAATTGACCTGTCTTTATCATGTTTTGTACTTTAAATTTCACTTTTATGATAATGTTATTACACTCCCGCTTTCTTTTAGGTTGCTTTGCTTTTGCCTGTGCTTTACACATCCCTTTATTTTGAACTTTTCTTTCTCACTTTGTTAAGTACCCTCCTTGCAGGCAACATATATCTGGGTTTAAATATTTAATCTCCTCATATAGTCTATGTCTTTTATGAGTATCCAATCCATTCACTTTAAAATACAATCATTAATGTACTTCATTATTTTCTTTCCATATGCTTTATTTTTATTACTTATTTTGCATTCTCTTTTTTCCCACTTCCTGATTTTTGCTGGTTAGGTTGTCATTTACTATTTGTTTTCATTAATTCTACTCACTTTTGCCATTCCATATGTGGTTACCTTCTCTTTGACTACACTCGTAATTTGACTTACAGGACCCAACCATTTGCTCATAAAAATTAACTTTTTTTCTCCTAGAGCATTATCTAATCCTCTAAATTATCCCTCAAACACTAAATGAAGACAGAGCTATCAGAATTCTTTTCTTCCTCCATCTCTAGCCTCAAATTCCTGAATGTCCTCAACTATATCAAATGTGAGACAATGTAAAAGTGCTTATAATTTCCTTACAATGTGTCTTTTTGAGAGCTCTTCCTCAGCCCTTACATTATACGTATTTGAACAGTCTTTATCAATGTATTTACCTCTCTGTATATCTGCTCATTGATCACCATTGATTCCTCTCTCTTCTTTCTCTTCTTTCTTCAGGACCATATTTTAATTTATATTTTGGTTGGGTTAGAGTATATTTCAAGAATTCTCCTCAGATGAGAATGTCATATATTATATGAATTCTTATAGGAATCAAATAACTTCCTTTTTTAAAATTGCATAAATTTTTAAAAGTATAACTTTTTCTACCAAATTCTACACCTAAGACTATATACCAAGGAAATAATATACATAATTATGGAAGCAAGAGCTCTCCTGAATAGAGATCTCAGAAGCACCCAGAGAGGCCCCAGGCAGCTTTGGACAATATATGTATATATACAATATATGGTCATATATTATGTACAAATATATGTATGACATGTAACATATGAGTATATAAGTAGAAAATATATATTAGTAATACATATACATATGTGTATATGAATTGTGCCTGTTTATTGACATCTTTACGTCAGTTGGTACATTAAAATTTATATATATGATTACATATATAAGTATAAATATATAAACATATTAAATAAATTATATATTTATATGTGTATATTCTGAAAAAAGTTTTTAAGAAACACAGTGACCAAAATCACAGGGAATATCTAGAGAATTTCCCTAATATCTTTCACTGTGACCCATTCTTTAGGTGACTATGCACTGATATCTTATAGCAAGGCATAGTTTCACCTCTAATGACTTGCTTCCTAAAGGTGATGAGACAGGAACTCCTATATACCCTCTGTGGAGGACAATTTGGCAACATCTACCAAAATCACCAAAGCATACATGCAACCTTTGGCTTCAGATTTACTTCTAGGTAATTATCATGTGCCAGTTATGCTGGCACATATGTAAAATGATTTACATTCAACTTGATTCATGAAAATATTATTTCTATTAGCAGATGCTGAAACAATTTAAACTTCCAGGAAAAGGGGACATAGAAATAATGGAATACTATTCTGCTGTCAAAAAGAATATGGGGCTCTTTGTGCATTGATGTGGAAAGATCTTTAAGAAACATTAAGTGGAGGGGCGCCTGGGTGGCTCAGTCAGTTAAGTGTCCAACTCTTGATTTTGGCTGAGGTCAGGATCTCGGGGTCATGGGATCAAGCCCCAAATTGGGTTCTATGTTCAGTGTAGAGTCTGCTTCAGATTCTTTCTCCCTCTTCTTCCCCACCTGCCCTTCCCCACTTCCTTTCTCTCTCTCTTGCATGCACACTCTCTGAAATAAATAAATAAATAAATAATCTTTAAAGAAAAATTAAGTGGGAAGGTAATACTCAAAATAGCATATATGACACACTAACATTTCTGTAAAAAAAAGTATTATATATGTAGTGTTTGAAGTATGTATACACACACATAGAAATTTTTTTGGTCACACATAGAATATCTCTAGAAAAAGAAACAAGAATAGTTATTACCAGAAAAAGAAATGGACAGTTTATTCACAGGAGTGGAAGGTAGGCTGTTTACTATACATCTTTTAGCACTTTCAAAATTTTGGCACTGAATGAATATATTGCTTATTCATAAAATAAACAACATTTAAGCTTTTGAGATTCATAGCCTACTTTCACTTTTCTAGCATTATGCTACATCAAACCATCCATTGCCATAAGGCACAACCTTGTATGTTTAAAATTGTTCTAACTTGCCCAGTATTACACACTAAATGGGAACTGAAGACTCATCGATACTTTACATAAAGTCACATTCTCAATACTCAGGACTCTTTACATAATATCATTAGGATTTCTAGGCCCATCACTATCTCCTGTCCCACTACCAAGCTGTAAACCATTCTTTGACTTGATTAAGGGTCTATCCTTCTATCCAATGTCATTTCCTTTCCATTAAATGCATTATTGCTTTTATGAGCTAGTAAAATTCCTGAAACAAAATTATAGCTCAATAAATGCTAGCTATTATTCTTGTTCCATTCTCATGGCCAAAGAGTCCTCCCTCTCCAAAATCCTTCAGGATCCTTCAGTACCTAACTTTATATGGTATTTTGCTCTGACTCTCAGGTCCCATTTTCTCATTTTCAGGACACCATTAGTCTCCCTGAGATCACCCAAAGCCCAATCTGATTTTCCTAGTCTAAACTTCTCTCTACCCCAGCTTTTCAAATTCTTTCTTTTAAAAAAAAAAAAAAGATTTTATTTATTTATTCATGAGAGACACAGAGAGAGAGAGAGACAGAGACACAGGCAGAGTGAGAAGCAGGCTCCATGCAGGGAGCCCGACGTGGGACTAGATCCCGGGTCTCCAGGATCCTGCCCTCGGCTGAAGGCAGGCACTAAACCACTGAACCACCTGGGCTGCCCCACTGAGCCACCTGGGTTGCCCAAAATTCTTTCATTTTTGATAGTATTTACATTTTATAGACTTTTTCAGATTTTCTGGGTTAGGTCTCAAACCACTTGAGATCCCAAAGGGAATTAGGGACATGAGGGCTTTTTTTGAATAGTGGAGAGTAAATGCACACCTATAAAAAATCATCTCTGCAAAACCCATTGTTCTATTAGCTATCTCCATGGCACACGATATTCTATCAAGCGCATTCCATAATACTGTCAAGAACACAGGCCTTGCAGGCAGGCTTAAGTCAAACACCATCTCTGCCCCTTATTAACTAGATGGCCTGGGCATGTTTCTGATTATCACACCCCTAGCTATAGAATGAAGATAAAAACACCTATGCCATATTATTTGTTGGCAAGATTAAACGAGCTGGTATATGTCATTCAATTAGTGTTAACAGTGGTTCCCACTGTTAGTGGAGTTTCTCTCATGCCTCTCTGTTAATTTCTTCCTTCTGTTAGACTCTTTTTACATCTCTTAAATAGTCATCATTTTTTTCTGTAAGATCAGGTATATGTAGCTTAAAAGCTTAATCAGATCGCACATAGCATTCTGACAAATGGTTTTATTTTCATCCTACATACAAATTCTAATACACTTTATCACACTCACTCTCATCCCCTGGAAACCAAAAAATTAGGTGCCAAAAAGGAAAAGTCATCCAAAAAATATACCTTATAACAAATTCAATTCACTCTATAAAAAGATAGGGTTGTAGTAAGGTACCAGTGTGTTCCTTGTCTCAAAACACATGACTTTTTTGACTAAGACTATTTTAACATTTTTAGCAAGCCTCTTAACATAAAAAAGAAAAGGAAAAGTTACTCAGTTTTATAATTATAACCTAATGACTGAAAAACAAATATTAAAAATAGTCACCAATATTGCATGCAAACACACTAGAATAATGCCCGAGCGGGTCTCTTTCTGGCTATGCACAGCTTTGGTAAATTATCTTTTTCAGATCTCAGGAAATGATAGTGTTCAGATTTTTATTTTTTAGATCCACATTGGTCATAGTATCGTCCTCATATGTGATCTCTGTATAAAGAGGCCATAGGACAGTACCTGGCACATAGTTCGCCAGGTTTTCAGCTGACTGAAGCAAATGCAACTGAGTTTTTGCCAATGGGATCAGTGAAGACTTGTTTGTTATTAATTCTATAGGACAGAAAATATATATATATATATATATATATATATATATATATATATATAGTCTACTATATACCCTGCAGTGGGCCTCAATTACCTCAAATAGGTAATGGTATCCAAATACTTTGTAATGAACTATAAAACTACACACTGATAAAAAAGTAATTCATACCTTCTGGGCAAATTCCTTTCAGTCTGTTGCACAATGACCTTTGCATACAGAAGTGCTCTTTTGGTCTCATAGCTCTTTTTTCCCCACTATATCTCAGTGAATAGGCCCTTAAATCCCACTCCTAACAGTCTCTTCTCAGTGAGAAAAACATCCCATTTTCAAACTTGACACCTCTAACCCATCAGACCAATTTCTTGCTTATAGGTGATGAGTTTCTTTCCTTTCTTTGCAGTAACTTACCTTCAAACCAGATACTGTCTGTCTTTCTAGGTTGCAGCAACAACAGATAATTTCATCCTGTTTTTCTATTTGCAGCCAATCTTCATGGCTCCTCATTAGTAGCTGAGCCTCCAAAGAGGCTGTTACTAGTGTGTAATCGTTTTGTCATAGAAATTCATTGATTGACATTTATAGAAATATGATTATTATAAGTGTGATTATGAAGATAAATTCTTCTAGTTCAAATAAAGCATCATTAAATTTCTCTAGTTGAAAAAATTAATAAATTAAAATGTAGCCATAAATTTTAGGAATGGGGAAATTTGCCCATGAAGCCCGGGCTAAAACACTACCCCATTGTGGAAACCCACAAACACCTAAAGAATCTGCTCCACACTTTAGGACACAATTTAAATGTTCTTAAGGACCTCTCTAAGCCTCTATGTACAACTTTAAACTGCTTCATAAATGAAATATCTATAAAACATATGAGACTTCAGAAAGAAAGCCCTAAAGACCTAATTATAGGAGGCCTATTACTCTGTTCCACACAAAAATCATAAAAGAGCTCATGTATTGTCATCAAAATTTCCCCAGCTGAATTCTCTCTCAATCTTTGATCCTTTTTCTCCCTCTCTTACACACATACAAACACACACACAAGCATTCAGATGCACACACATACAGAACCATTTTGGAAATATGGATTATTTACTATACGATTTTATGTTCACTTTATAATTTAGCTTATAGTAAAAGTTGACTTTCTAATAAACATATGTTTACATTGTAAATACTCCAGAAGTAACACACACTCATTGGAAAAGAAGGAGAATTTTTTTTTAAAGGAAGGAAGCAGAAAGGAAAAGAAAATTAGGCAAGAAGGAAAAGATATGGTCAGGTAATACATAAAGGTTTAAAACACAAAGCTGAAAATAAACTATAATTAAACAACCTACTGATAACCATAGTTCAGAAAGGAGCCTGATTTTCATTATAAAACAATGCAATAGGGGGCCTAGGTGGCTCAGTTGGTTAACTCAAACTCAGCTCAGGTCTTAATCTCAGGGTCATGAGTTCAAGTCCTGAACTGGGCTCTATGCTGGGTGTGAGCCTACCTAAAAAAAAGAAAAAAGATAAAGAACAATATAATAACTCAAACTAAAATCATTTGCTCCTCTGAGAATTAATGAGGCATCTTAAGGCTGGTTACTTTCAACCAATTTTTTTTCTTTTTCTTTATCTTCAAATTTTATTTATTTTACTTTTTATTTTTTAAAGATTGATTTATTTATTTTAGAGAGAGGGAAGGGGCAGAGGGAGAGAATCTCAAGCAGACTCCCCACTGAGCATGGAGCCAGACATGGAGCTCAAACCCAGAACCTTGAGATCCCAGCCTCAGCTGAAATCAAGTCAGATGTTTAACCAACTAAAATTTAAAGGCACCCTTATAAATTTATTTTTAACAACATAAATTCAAATTATGTTGTTAAAATAGAATTCCAGAAGTTAAATGATTTCATTAAAATAAATGAAGATTTTTATGAATCTAAAATATAAGACTAATTTATGCTCCTACCAGTATTACAATGTTGCTAATTTTCTCTTGCTCTTATCATCACTAGACACTGACCATTTAGTTTTTCTTTTTCTAAACTAAAAGGCTTAAAACAGTATCTCTTCATTGCTTTAAATGAAATTCTTAATTACTAGAGATATTTAACTTGTGTGTACATCTTAAATAGCTGTATTTTCTTTTAAATGCATTCTGTACTCATGTCTTCTACCAATATTTCTATTAGGTGTTTTATATTTTCTAATAACCTCTGTTTACATGACATTTATTGCACATCTACTCAATGAAGCTGATAGTAAGAATCTCTGTAAATATAAAAATGCCCAAGATGGAGTCTCTACCTGTCCTGAGAAAAATATCCATGTAATCAGATGATTTTAATAAATGGGGGTAAATGCTTCAATATCATTTTAGGTGGTTTAGTGTGCCAAGGAAGTATAAGTGACAAGTAATTCAGAATCAAGACAGAATTTCCAGGACAGGTGATACCTGATCTGATTCTTAATTTGTGAGTGAGACTTTGAGAGGTAAGTAATATAGAGAACATTCCAGGGAGAGAAAACAATAACAACATGGTGTAAGACAAGAAATAGCATGATGGAGGCAGGAAAATAAAAATAACTCCACATCACAAGAAAATAAATAAATAGAAAGTCATATGGGGGTTGGTGGAAGATGAAATAAATAGACCAAGTCAAAGAGGGCTTCATATGCCATATGTATTAATCGGGGTTTAGTTGGAAGTGATAGGATACACTCTGGATGGTTTTAAACAGAAAGAAATTAAGTCATTTTACTTCATTTACTATTGTTAAATGATAGTGTGGGAGTGTTTCATTAAGTAATTCCTTCCCAGTATTCCCAGGAAATTTATGTTTTCCAAACCATAAAACTCTAACTAAGAATTGGAAAAAACAGAATAATCTTTCAAAATAAATTTTCTGAATGGAAAACGTTATAGAGGCTCAAGTATTAAATAAAGCATATCAGTATTGTAGTGATAATGTATTTGCCCAGCAAATGTAAACACATGGATACATCAAGATAGGTGATTTGCCCTTTTTTTTCTTCAGCCCTTTATTCTACAACCCTGAGAGGGAGGAAACACTCCTGGTCTTTTCCTCTGAGAAGAAATATGCACATTAAAATTTCTGCTTTCTGTAATTTTCTATCAAAAACGTATAAGTCTGGGGACCTGGGTGGCTCAGTGATTGAGCATCTGCCTTTGGCTCAGGTCATGATCCCAGGGTCTTGGGATCGAGTCCCACATTGGGCTCCCGGCAGAGAGCCTGCTTATTCCTCTGCCTATGTCTCTGCCTCTCTCTCTGTCTCTCATGAATAAGTAAATAAAATCTTTTAAAAAAAATTTATAAGACCAGAACCTAGATCAGTCATCCCAGATAGCTTGAGAGCAGTTGGTTTTAAGCTTTGAGAAAAAAAAAAGTAGAGTCTGAGTATCCAAGATGGCCGGTGGATTAAACACAATATGCTTGACTCTAGAGATTTTCTACCTAACTGGAATTCTTAAGGACAAAAAAAGTCATATGAGCATGTATATGGAAACTGATAGGTTTTTATAGCATATTTCACTAAGGTGTGAATCTGAGACATCAATATTCTTAGCCTTTGCCATTAAATTTAATCTGTGATTAACTATGATTGAAGCTGGAGGTAATTAAATAGACTTTATGATTGATACTCCTGCCAATAAAATTAAAAGTGAACTTGGAAAAGAGACATTAATATACCTCAGAATCCCACAAACATTTCTTACTTGCCTGTGTAAAATATGTTAATGCACAACATCCTCTGAATTTACTGCTCCATCAACATAAAATTTATCCAGGCAAATGGATTTCCTAGAATGTGGCTCACTTGTGAACACACTTTCTCATTCCTGTTGGCTTGTAAATTAGAAATGTTCTTCAAAAAAAAAGAAAAGAAAAAGAAAAAGAAATGTTCTTCAAATAGAGTAAAAATTTGAGAAGAACATCAAGGAAAATCAAGATAATACCACATCCTGTCTGACATCCCCCAATCTTCTTCCTCCTCGGATTACTAAGGTCACAAGGCTATTAGTAACAGAGACAAGACATCAGTGCGGGACTACACTAAAAATCAGGAACTTAGATATTCTTCTAAGTTTTGGAAAAATATTAGAATAACCTTAGGATATCAAAGAAATAAGTCTTCTTCTAAATAAGGCACGGATACGACTCCTTCCAACTCAACATTTGTCCACTTTATTATCTAGACCAGTAGCTTGATTTTCCAACCCAATTTTAATTTTGCAAAGAAAAAAAAATTTATGCTAGAGCTAACATGGAAGCTGAAACAAAGAAAAGAGATAAAAGAAGGATATCCTAATTCATTACATAGGCTCCACCCCTAAGGCTCATTTACCCATTACCTCAATAGTCTCAAATGCTCAGCACCCTTAGTTACACAGGGAAAATACTCTAAATATTAAACAAGGAAATACTATCTAAAGACAGGAGGTTTTTGATATTAATGTGAAACTATAACACAGGGCTTTCCACCAGAGAATGTGGGTGCAGTGTTTGGGTTTTTTCTGTTTTTTGTTTTGTTTTGTTTTCACAAAAAGGAGCTTATTTATTTTGAAAATTTTGATGGAGTGATGCCTATGAAATAAGACTATGTAAAAAAGTGAACATAAAATGACATATAATACCCATTTCAAAAATTGGAGTATACACAGAATATGAAATATTGTTCAAAATGTTTGAAAGTAACCATCTCCTAGTGTTAATCAGTGATCTCTTTATTTTCCTCACCCTGCTACCCTATATCTTGCAAATTCTCAATAATGAACATGTAATGATATTGTAAAGCCGTATGTCATCATAGAAAATGTTAAATAATATATGAAAGTTCAGAAAAAGTAAAAGCAACCAAAATTCCAACATAATAATAAAGTTTCAACCATATCCAATGTGTTCACAATCCAATACCTTTTCTATTCACTTGCTAAAGAATCTTCTGCTAAATAGATGTTTAACTGCCTCCTTCACATCCTTGTTTCTGAGACTGTAGATTAAAGGATTCATCATGGGAGTCATAACCCCATAGAACATGGATATAAGTTTGTCAGTCGCATCCAAGTCATCTGAATTAAGTGTCTCTTTAGATTTGGGCTTCATGTACATGAAGAGAATGGTTCCATAGAATATTATCACCACAGTCAGGTGGGCTGAGCAGGTGGAGAAAGCTTTGCTTCTCCCCTCAGAAGTACGAATCTTGAGGATACTAGAGATGATTAATGAGTAAGAGATGACGATCAAAAGCAGGGGCAGCAAGGTGAACAATGTCGTGGCCACGAGCATGATGAACTCATTGCCTGAGATGTCAGCACAAGCCAGTTTCATGACAGCCAGAATTTCACAGGAGAAATGATTGATGACGTTATTCCTACAGAAAGGCAATTGTACCACAAACGCCGTTTGTACTGCAGAGTTGATAACCCCAGCAAACCAGGACCCAGTTGCCATGGGCACATAGGAGTCCTTGCTCATGATGACAGGATATCTTAGGGGGTTGCAGATAGCCACATACCGGTCAAAGGCCATCATGCCCAGGAGCACACACTCTGTTGTCCCCATGGCCAAGCCAAGGAACATCTGCACTGCACAGCCAGAGAAGGAGATGGTCTTTCTTTCTGAGAGGAAGCTCACCAGCGTGGAGGGAATGGAGGTGGTGGTGTAGCAGATGTCCAAGAAGGAGAGGTTCCCCAGGAAGAAGTACATAGGGGTGTGAAGGTGGGAGTCCAAGACGCTGATTAAAATAAGGGTGCCATTGCCCAGAAGGATGACAACATACATTATTAAGATCAGCACAAAAAAGAGTAGCTCAAGCTTAGGGTAACCAGAAAGCCCCTTCAAAAAGAATTCCACCAGAATGGTTTGATTTTCCCATTCCATTTTACTTTCTCTTACCTATAAGAATTCAAAGAACTTTTTTAAGCATAATAATTTATTTATTATGGTAAGTCCAAGTTCACCAATGCACATATATGAAAATTTGCCATGAACCCAATAAGAAGAAGGAAGAAAGAAAATAAAGAAGGGGAAGGATAAAGAAAAAGTAAAGAAATGAAATAAACAATAAGGAAAGTGAAGTATGAAGGAGAATCTGTTGTATCGACCATTCTGGGCCAGCAATTTGTAAGACCAATTTCACACATGAACTCACTTAAACCCCACAATTATGATTATTTGAAAAATAAGAAATTTATCTAAGTTAACCAAAGCCTAAAGTCATATAATTAATATGTCACAAAGCCTAGGCCCAAACTGAAGCCTGCTTTGGTCCCTAATTATCTGAAATATTTTATGAACTATAAAAGCAATAAGGAATGCATTATATCAGAGATTTGGTTAGTTAACTTGTAAAGATAGCCTGACTCTTAGGAAGACATTCAATAATAACCCATTGCACATTAAAACGTGGAAAATGTGTTTATCGGATGGGACAATGGTCAGCAATAAACCCAGCCAGTGTTTATTGACTGCCTGATTATTCAAAAAACAAGTACAATCCTGTAAAACCCAATTATCTGAAGTCTTCTTGTTAGAATACAAATATCCTTTTTTTTTTTTTTTGGTGAGAGAACAAAATTTTGATAATTATCATACAGAAAAAACATGTAGTAAAATTGCTTTTGCCTCTTTTAGTGTATAGTTCTATGATTTTTAAGACATTTATAGATTCAGGTAACAATCGTCATAATCAGAACACAGAACTTGTCTATCACCCTCAGCACTCCCTTGTGCTATCCCTTGTTAGTTCCCTTCTTCGGTCTACTCATAAATCCTTCAAAGACTAATATGCTCTTTATTCTATAGTTTTACCTGTCCCAGAATATCATATAAAATTAATCATATGACCCATCAGTCTCTGCCTTCTTTCTCTTAGCATAAAGCCTCTGAGATTCACCCAGGTTGTAACACTGAGTAGCATTCCACTGTATGGATGTACTAGAGTTTGTTTATTCACCTACTGAAACACATCAGTTGTTTCTAGTTTTTGGCAATTATGAATAGAGCTGTTATAAAATTTATACCCAGATTTTTGTGTGAACATAAGTTCATTTTTCTAGGGTAAATTTCAGAGTGGCATAGTGGATAAAGAATTATGCATATTTATAAGAAACTGCCAGTTTTCCAGAGTAGCTGTATCAGTTTTGCATTCCTACCAGAAACGTATGGGAGTTATAGTTGCTTTTCATCCTCACCAACACTTGGTATTGTCAATATATAAATATATATATACACATTCTTATAGGTATGTAGTGATATTTCATCATTAATTTAAACCACATTTCTCTAATGACTAATGTTTGGGAGTTTTTTTGCCATCCTTATATGCCCTTTACTAAAGTGCAATTCATATCTTTTGCCCATTTTAATTGGATTGTTCATTTTCTTATTGTTGAGTTTTGAGAATTCTTCATATATTCTGGCTATGATTAATACATTGGATATATGACTTGCATATATGTTTACAAGTTTGCAACTCGTATTCTCATTTTCTTAATGCAAAAAAATTTTCATTGCCACTTTAACCAGTTGCTGCTTAAGTTCAAATGAAAGAACAACTGACCAAAAAGACATTTTCTAAAAAGGCAGTTCTTTGACACATCTCACCTCGGGTTATTCTTCAGGGAAATATTCACTGCTAACACTCAGGGATCGAACCAATAGGTTTTGCATCCAAAGACTTTGCCTCATAAAGTCTCAGGCTATTTCCTTTCATTTCTCTTCATAAATAACACCCCTCCCACACACACAACACAAATTTTCTTTCTCATAGACACAGAATCCATTGCAGACTCTAATTCACTCAAATAAAAGGGTACCTAACATGTAGAATATTTCTCTCTATTCAAGAAACAATGTGAAATTTAGGTCTGAATCCTTAGGACTCAATTCAACTGGCTTCTAATTATGTATATTTGTCTTTGGTCATTATTAGGGCACTACTTTCATCCTATTTTTGTCCTTATTTCAATTGACTTCCTCTCTTATGGATTTTTTATACCCTAAGGAATGCATGCTTTTTTATTCTGAGTCCCAGATTCACCTTCTTTAATGTGAGGCAGCCAAATCTCAATTCCTTGCTAAATGATGACTAAGAAATTTCACTCTGCAAGCTTGCTTTGTCTATTAAATGTTTGTCTATTAAAACAAACATTTTTTTATGAAATGTAGATTTTTACTGACATGCAGATGTGCATTAGAGTTAATGTTTCTACAAGAAGGTTCTATTAGCAATAGAAAACTTCTAACATGAAGTCACAGGATGTTGAAATATTACAACACAATAAATACAACAGCACCCTCCAAAACCCAACTACAGAGAAGAGTAAGCATCTGTCAAGTTTGGAAGAATCTCTACCTACAATTTCCCCAGCTTTACCTCTTCCCAACCCTACCCTGCCTCGGTAAAAGCTGTAGCTTCAGTACACATTGCTCCACTCAGTCATCACTGAAACCCTCTTGTCAGTGGGTTGGATCAGTAACAGGCCTGAGTCTTTTTTCCAGAATACATGGACACAGGTTCCTTATGGTTCTGTATGGATTAAGCTTGGCTATGGCCAGCAATGACCTCAGGTCACATCCATGTCCCCTCTGCTTTCAAGGCCAGTTACTAGCTATGTGACCTTGGATAATTTACATAATTTCTGTGTCTCAATATCCTCATCTATAATTAATAGTATTGTCGTGATGTTCCTGGGAGAATAAATAGTGCAAATTAGGCACCTAGCATATACTAAACACTATTTTGGTTTCCTTCATCTTTCTTGACTTATTCTTTTTTCAAATTCTTTTACATGTCTATCCCAAGTTTCATGCTCCTACAAGGGTCACATTAGATTTTTATCAATCAGACCTCCTCAGGTATCTGGTCTTTTCTTAGCCATACAGCCTATTAATTTTCATCGCCTGGATGAAAATTTTCATGACATAGATGGGTGTTATATCAAACTCTACTCACTTTGTAATGAGTCTATGCCCCTATAGCAAAGGCCAGCATCATTTAAAACACGAAACTCAGGTTGACATTTTTAAAGAAAGGCTATTTCAATTCATTCACATAAAAGTTAAATAAGCGTGTGTGTGTGTGAGTGTGTGGGACAAATATGAATTTCAAGTTACCACAGGAATGTATTACCAGCAACGACAAAAAATTAAAAGTACACAAAACAATTCCCCAAATACTCTTATAACACTGATAATCAAAATTCTTCCCTGTTAGCCAAGGACTTTTTGCTCCTCTTCATTTACTTTTTACACAAATCAAAATATGTATTCAAGAGCAAGTAATAAACTTTTCTAAATAGCACCCCCAGTGAAAGGCTCCAGGACAAGGACTGTTGGTTCATGATTCACACCGGATAAACATTTGCTTAACAGAACCAAAGAGAACTGAACTGGTGCTATGGTAAATTTTTATAGAATCAGAACACTGGTGACACAAACTTACTTTACATTCTGGATCAAGAGTGCAAATCTGCTACCTATTAAGACAGCAACCTCACTGGACCAAAGGGAAATGACACCATTAGACATGTAGGCATTACTGAATCAAGGACCCAGATACTACATTCTGACTGAATAAAGTTTTATTCCCAGTAAAATAAATTCTAGACCTAAATATCCATCTTTTTGGATATTCAAATTATTCTTTTGGTAATATTTTTAATTTTGTCTCCATTTTCTCACTATATCAAAGAAAATCCTCTTGGAATTTTTTTGTTCCTATTCTCTATAGACTTTTTATAGCAAGAAATATTTTATCCCCCAAACACATGGCTATTTCGACTCAGTTCATTGGACTGCCGTCCCCTTGGATTTGTTTTATTAGTATGTTTTCAGCAATTACCTCTAAACGGAAGATCAATTCACCTCCTAGGTTGTAACACACAGCAGACTGTTTTGCCTTGATCTTCTATTTGCAGCCCATTGTACAAAATTTTCCATAAGGTTAATGAATGTCTGAAGGTATTACCACTGAGGGACCATAATGTCATAGGCCTTGTTGTGTAGAAAACATTGATGGCAAGGGTACTATTTCAAAAATGTTTTAAAAACTTCTATACATTATAGCCAAATATGACTAATTATAAATGGAGTATATTTTGACTGTGGTAATTCAAAAGTAGGATAAAAATACATATCTGAGAATATGGAAGATTTCATTTGCCCTTGTTCAAACCCAGGTGGAAACACTGCCCTACTGTGAAGACCCAGAAAATTCTCCTAAGAATTTTCTCTGGGCTCAGGAAGACAATTTAAATATTTCTTGCTCTAGGGGACTTAAGCATTTTTTCTAAGCCATAGCTTTAAATTGCTTCAGGGGAAAGACGTTCAAAACTTTTGAAAACTCCAAGAATAATCCCCTAAAGACTTAATTATGTTAGATCCATACTGTATTTCAAATAACCAATCAGGAGTCTTGAGGATGTGTCTTAACCCATTCTTTATTATCATTTACTGCTGAAATCCTTAATCCAAATATATTCCAGTGGCTTTGTCCATACCTTTGTTCATCCTATCATGTCTTATTGATGAGATAATAGAAACATCTCATTTAGTTAATTAGCTCTTGGTTATTAATATAAGAGTAAACATTTATAAATTTCTAGGCATTAAGAATTATATATATATAGAATTACATATGAATTCTGTAAGAATTCTATAAGAATTCATATTACATAAGAATTACATATATAGAATTACATATATTATATATATAAGAATTATATATATATAGAATATACATATATTCTATATATAAAATTTAATTCCTATTTGTTTAATTAGTGAGTGAAGAGAAAAAGTATTTTATTGTACAAAATAATCTAAAAATTACTGAAGTTGAAAAATCAGAATCTACTTATGTGAATATGAGTGGCATTTTGAAACTCACAACAAATTCAGAAATTTTGCAACCATTCAATGAAAACCTAGAGGCCATCAAGCTATTCAGTTTTTTTTGTTGTTGTTGTTTGCTATTCAGTTTTCTCATTGCAATTCTACAACCTAATTTGTAACTCAATCCTACTCCATACTGTAAACATCTCCAAAGAATTCACCTAAAGAGGAGCACCTGGGTGCTCAGTCAGTTGAGCCACTGACTCTTAGTTTCAGCTCAGGTCATGGGAACAAGCCTCACCCCACTTGTGAGCAAAAGTGCATGTGCCCTCTCTCTCTCAAATAAGTAAATATTAAAAAAAAAAAAAAGAATTCACTTAAACAGATATATCTATCACCCACATTAATTGGCATAAAATTACTATTTATCTAATATAAACAATTAGGAGGTAAAGGTGAACATATGTATAAAATCCCAAGTACACTCAGTCAACTCTTTCTGAAGGGACTTCTCTCCTTTCCTTGAACTGCTTCACCAAACAATGAATATAATTTGTTTACCACAAAACCACTATCCAGGTAAAATAAACTTTCACTACAAGTCTAAAGACAGTAGGAAAAAATTACAGCACTGAACAAAAACAAGTGAAAACTGGGTTTCCAACATCATTGTTTCTGAAGTTTACTGACCTGACCACAAGAACTTGCTTCCTGGACATTTATTTTTTTAGATCCTGATCTGTTACCACATAACTAAGCTTTCTCCCCAAGAACAGAGCTCTTTACCCATTTTTTCCTTTCTTCTCAAGTCATAAGGGACCCTCAAAATCCTCTATCCAACATTACTTAAGTGAACACCCAAGTAATTCATATCAGAATAATATTTCAAGAAAATAACATTATTCTTTTACTTCTTTTACAGGGAAGTTTTAGTCATTATTTTTTAACCTATCTCATCAAAGCTAGGACATGGTCATAATTTAATAAAACCAAAGGGCTCATTAAAGTGTCCCCCACCAAAAAAAAAAAAAAAAATTTTAACTATAGTTATCTTTTCTGTTATCACTTAGGACGTACAAAACATCCTAATGGGCATGCAGTGCAACTCAGCCTCAATGTGTAATCTCCAGACCTAAAGAAATTGCTTAAATTATTTAACTTGAGATTTTACATTATTTTACTATAAATTAATCTTTCTAACAATTAGGCACCTACCTTAATTCTTTCCTCTTTCTAAAATTGGATTTTCTGTTTTCCATATGTATATATGTTTATTTGAGAAACTTAAGACAATTCAGAAAAAATGCCATAGCTATGTTTTTAAATATATCTTTCATCTTTCCAGCATCTATCACACATAAGTTTTCCCGGTTAGGTTTTGGCTTTGCAAACAATGCTGAGAACTAGTTTTTGTTTTTCTTTCAAGTAACCATGCTAACATAAGTATTTTTGTATTAATACAAATTCTTTAAAAATATTATTCAATAGTTGTAAAACAATCCATCAAATGATGTACTATGATGATTTCATAATTCCCCTCCATCAAAATAGACAAGTGTGAAAAACTACTTCAAAAGGTAGCAAGTGGGAAGATGACACTGGAATAGGAGGACCCTAGGCTTGTCTCATCCCACAAACACAACTAGTTAACTATCAAATCATCCTATATCCCAGAATCAACCTGAAGACTGACAGAAAAAACTCCAAAACTAAAGGAAGAGAAGAGGCCACCTTGAAGAAGGTAGGGAGTGCAGAGACATGATTTAGGGGAGACAAAGATCAGGAATGCTACAGAGGGGAGGGTGTCTTGGTCATGCAGAAGAGTGAGAGAGAGAGAGAGGAGCACACAGATAAAAGTACAAGGAGAACATTTCCCCAATCCATTGGGTGGGAAAACTAGAGGGGCTGAATTTTGAGAGTTCTTGCAATTGGTGGGCTTAAAGCCTAGAGTTTTAAAGGCTTGGCTAGGATAGTACCCAGATGGCACTGAATTGCTCCTGGAGAGAAGACAGGCAAACAGTCCAGAGGGGGAGATGGCATGGAAATAGCAATATGAAGAACATCTGGGGCACACAATAGGGAGACTATTCACTCTTCTAGGAGCATGTCCCTGAGACGCAGCACTCACAGAGACACCTCTCTGGGAACAAAGGAGCTGGCTGGCACCATTTCCCTCCTTTGCCCCTCATCATAAACACAGAGCCACCTGCAGGAAACAGTACAGCACCTACACTGGCTGCCTAACTTTCTTTTCTTTTCTTTTTTTTTTTTTTTTTTTTGCCTAACTTTCTTACACCAAGCCTGGTGCCCTCTGGCAGGACTGCTCTTCTCAGTCACTTGCCTCTGTCCTAGCATGATGGGCCTCTCCCACAGAAGACAAGCACAAACTCCAGCCTAAACCATGTCTCCCCACCAGAGAGTTCTGAAGGCCTCAGTCTGGTGGAGTTGGTGTTCAGTCTCATATCGCAAAAGCAGACAAGAGCACATTTAGTTAAAACTCACCCCATTTAAGCCAAGAACCAAATATTGTCCACAATAAGCAAGGAGAGCTTCTGCAAATGATTGGCCTGAACGATAGAGCAGCCACAACACAACGGTAGAGTGCACGCAATACATGCTGGAGATACTTCCTGAAGTGCCCAGCCCTGGGCACTGTATGACCTATTCTTCATAAGGCCATTATTTTCAGGAACAGGAGACATAACTCCCTTTTCTAATGCAAAGAAGAAGGCAGAAACTTAGACAAAATACCAAGATTGAGGAATTTCTCCCAAATGAAAGAAAAGAATAAGGCCATATCCAATGATCTAAGCAAGACAGTTACAAGAAGTATGCCTGATGGAGAATTTATTTTTTTTCTTTTTTTTTTTTCTGATGGAGAATTTAAAACAGCAATCATAAGGATACTCACTGGGCTTGAGAAAAAAAATAGAAGACACTAGTGGGACCCTTATCACAGAGATGAAAGAGTTAAAAAAAAATCAGCAAGAGATGAAGAATCCAATCCAATCAATGAAATTAGAAACAGGCTTGACCCAATGAACAGAAAGCTGGAAGAAGCAGAAGAATGAATTAGTGATATAGAAGAAAAAATAATGGAATATAGTGAAGCTGAACAAAAAAGAGGAAGAAGAATTATGCAACATGAGAATAGACTTAAGGAACTCAGTGACCTCATCAAATGTAATAACATTCATATTATAGGAGTCTCAGAAGAAGAGAGAAAAGAGGGCAGGAAGTTATTTCAAGAAATAACAGCAGAAAACTTCCCTAATTTGGAAAACATTCATCCAGATCCTGGAGGCAGAGAGAACTCCCATCAAAATCAACAAAAGCAGGTTAACACCAAGACATAGTATAATGAAATTTGCAAAATAGACTGATTTAAAGAAAAAGCTGCAAGACAAAAGAAGTCCTTAACTGACAAGGGAATATCCACAAAGCTATCTGGAGATTTCCTTTTAAAAAAAAAAAAAAAAAAAAAATTTATTTATTTATTTATTTATTTATTTATTTATTTATTTATTCATGAGAGACAGAGACAGAGACAGAGACAGAGAGACAGGCAGAGGGAGAAGCAGGCTCCATGCAGGGAGCCTGACATGGGACTGGATCCCTGGTCTCCAGGATCACACCCTGGACTGAAGGCAGTGCTAAACCACTGAGCCACCGGGGCTGCCCTATCTGGAGATTTCTCAACAGAAACTTGGCAAGCCAGAAAAGAGTGGCATGATATATTTAAAGTGCTGAATTGAGGGGCACCTGGGTGGCTCAAATGTCTGCCTTCAGCTCAAGTCATAATTCCAGGGTCCTGGGATTGAGCCCTACATCAGGCTCTCTGCTCAATGGGGAGCCTGCTTCTCCTTCTCCCTCTCACTCCCCATGCTTGTGCTCTCTCACTCTCCCTCTGTCAAATAAATAAATAAAATCTTTTTAAAAACAAATGAACAAACTAAAGTGCTGAATGGAACACATCTGCAGCCAAGAAGAATACTCTATCCATCGAGGCTATTATGCAGAACAGAAGGAGAGACAGTTTCCCAGACAAAAACTAAAGGAGTTTGTGACCACTAAACCAGCGCTGTAAGAAACATTAAAAGAGACTCTTTGAGTGCAAAGGAGAAACTAAAAGTGACAAAAGCAAGAAAGGATCAGAGAAACTCTACAGAAACAATGATAAAACAAGTAATAAAATGGCAATAAACGCATATCTTTCAATAATCACTTTGAATGTAAAGAGACTAAACATTCCCATTAAAAGACATAAGGTGTTGGAATGGATAAAAATCAAGGCCTATCTATAATGCTGTCCACCAGAGACTCATTCTAGATCTAAGGATACCTGCAGTTTGAAAGTGAGGAATGGAGAAACATTTATCACTGAAATAAATGTCAAAACAAAGCTGGAGTAGCAATACTTATATTGGCCAAACTAGGCTTTAAAATAAAGGTTATAAAAAGTGACCAAAAGGGCATTACATAATCATAAAGAGAATAACACAAAAAGATGATATGACAATTATATATATTTATGCAACCAACATGGGAGCACCCAAATATATAAAGCAATTAATAACAAACACAAAGGAATTAATTGATAATAACACAATAATAGTAGGAACTTTAAGATCCCATTTACATCAATGGATAGATTATCTAAACAAAAACTATACAAGGAAACAATGGATTTGAAAGACACAATGCATCATATGTAAGATGGACTTACATATGAGGGAAGTATATAGTAATACACATCTATTTCAAGAAGAAAAAAAATCTCAAATAAACAACCAAAACTTACACCTAAAGGAGCTAGGAAAAGAAAAACAAATTAAAATAAAACCAGTAAAAGGAAGGAAATAATAAATATTAGAGCAGAAATAAGTGATATAGAAACAAAAAAAATAGAACATAATGATGAAACTAGGTGCTAGTTCTTTGAAAAACTTAATAAAATTCATAAATCTCTAACCAGACTTATCAAAAAGAGAAAGGATCCAAAAAAAGAAATCACAAATGAGAAAGGAAAAATAACAACCAACACTGCAGAAATACAAACAATTACAGGAGAATATTATGAAAAACTATATGCCAATAAATTTGACAACCTGGAAGAAATAAATTCCAGAAACATATGAACTACCAAAATTGAAGCAGAAGAAATAGAAAACTTGGACAGACTAATAACCAAGAAAGAAACTGAATCAATAATTAAAAAACTTCCAGGAAACAAAAGTCCAGGGCCAGACAGCTTCACAGGGAAACTCCACCAAATATTTTATAAAGATTGTATTTATTTATTTCAGAGATAGAGAGAGAGAGAGCAGAGGGAGGGGCAGAGACAGATAAAGAGAGAGAATCCCAAGCAGACTCCCCAGTGAGTGCAGTGCCTGATACAGGGCTTGATCCCACAACCCTGAGATCATGACCTGAGATGAAATCAAGAGTTAGATGCTTAACCAACACAGCCACCGAGGTGCCCCTCTACCAGACATTTAAAAGAGGGCTAATATTTATTCCTCTATAACCATTCCAAAAAATAGAAAAAGAAGAAAAACTTCCAAATTCATTCTATGAGGCTAGCATTATCCTGATAGAAAAACCAGATAAACACTCCACGAAAAACGAGAACTACAGGCCAATATCCCTGATAAATATGGATGCAAAAATTCTCGATAAAAATATTAGCAAACCAACTCCAACAATACATTAAAAAATCATTCACCACAATCAAGTGGGATTTATTCCTGAGATGCCAGAGTAGTTCAACAGTTGCAAATCAGTCAACGTGATACACCACATTAATGCAAAAAAAGGTGCAGAAATGATCATTTCAATAGGTGCAGAAAAAGCATTTGACAAAGTGCAACATCTCATTCATGATAAAAACCCTCAACAAAGTGAGTTTAGGGAGGAACATAATTCAACATAAGAAAGGTCATGAAAAACCCACAGCTAATATCATCCTCAAATGGGGAAAAACTGTTCCTCTACAGTCAGGAACAAGACAGAGATGTCCACTCTCATCACTGTTATTTAACATAGTACTGGAAGTCCTAGTCACAGGAATCAGACAACAAAAAGATCAAATCAGACAATAAAAGGCATCCAACTTGGCAAGGAAGAAGTAAAACTTTCATTTTCTCAGATAACTATGATACTCTATATAGAACCCAAAAGTCTCCATCAAGAAACCGTTAAACTAATAAATTCAGTAAAGCTGCAGGATACAAAATCAATGTACAGAAATCTGTTGCATTTCTATACACCAATAACACAACACAATGAGAAATTAAGGAATCAATCCCATTTACAATTGCACGAAAACCAATGAGATACCTAGGAATAAACTTAACCAAAGAGGTGAAAGATCTGTATTCTGAACACTGTAAAACATTGATGAAAGAAATTGAAGATGACACAAAGAAATGGAAGGACATTCCATGCTCATGGATTGGAAGGCCAAATCTTGTCAAAATGTCTATACTACCCAAAGCAATCTTCACATGTAATGGAATCTCTATCAGAATCTCTATCAGAGCTAGAACAAAAAATCCTAAAATTTGTATGGAAGCACGAAAGACCCCGAATAATCGCAGCAACCTTGAAAAAGAAAAGCAAATCTGGAGCTGTGGTGGGGCTTGCTGGGGTCACGGTGGAGAATCACTGCGAGCTGCTGCTGCTGCAAGCCCGGGGTGGCCTCGGGGCGGGCTCGGTGCCCTGGCCCAGGACCCCCGCCGCGTGTCCAAGTGGGTCCAGCTCAACGTTGGTGGCACCTACCCCCTACCACTTGGCAGATGCCATGCAGGGACCAGAAATCCTTCCCGTCCTGTCTGTGCCAGGCCAACCCCGACCTGGACTCAGACAAGGATGAAACTGGTGCCCATTTAGTCGACAGAGACCCCTACTTTGGGCCTGCGCTGAACTACCTGAGCTCAGGAAGTGGGTCATTAACAAAGATCTCGCAGAGGAAGGAGTGTTGGAGGGAAGGGAATTTTACAATATCACCTCACTAATAAAACTTGTAAAGGACAAAATTCGAGAATGAGACAGCAAAACCTCCCAGGTGCCGGTGAAGCACGTATACCGTGTGCTGCAGCGACAGGTGGAGGAGCTCACCCAGATGGTGTCCACCATCTGATGGCTGGAAGTTCGAGCAGCTGGTCAGCGTCGGCTCTTCCTACAACCACGGGAGCCAGGACCAGGCCGAGTTCCTCTGCGTGGTCTCCAAGGCCAGTGAGCCCAGTGAGAAAGCCAAGATTGTGCAAGAACGGGGTTCAAGGATGTGAGAAGCACAGCGTTGACAGCTGAAGGCACATTTTATCTTGTCCCAAGTTGCAACGATCTGCCATGTGGAGGAAGCTTGGCCCTGCGAAGAAACCTGCCTTTGACAATTCTCCATGGAGATCTGGGTGTGGATCCTTCTTTTTGCCTCTGAGGTGGGCGGTGAGAGAGGGGACCACCTGCCTGAGACCTTTTCTTGACTCAATATGCTACCTCTAAAACTACTTTTGGATAAAAGTTTCCCATTAATTATTCATATCCCAATCCAATAATTTAAGTATATTTTCTTTTATTGCTTTAGTATGTTTAACCAACTTGGAAGATTTATTAATTCAATCCCCACTGGGAGCAGGCGTGCTAGCCAGGTGGGTGTCCCCCTGGGGGCCTCTGCTCAGTGTTCCCCATGCTGCATGGGCCCAAGGCAGGAAGCTTCCAGCCAACCCCTGTAATCACAGAAGGTCATTTGAAGGACAGCACTCTTGGTGCTAACATAACATAAACAGTCTGTGACAGAGCCTGGGCCTTGCTGGTAGGAAGTGGCTGCAGCGCCGTGGCCACAGGCTCTGGGTGCCCACTGGTCACCGCACACGTGCACCAGGCCCTGGTCCTCGGGTCAGGGAGTCCACTCTGCCTTCCAGGCAAAAGAGGTTGGCAGTTTCTTGCAGCCCCAGCAGGTGACTCCTGAGAGGTGGCCTCCGCCTTCACTACTTCCCAGGCCTCATCCCCGAGGCCCGGCCTCCTTCAGAGCCAGGCTCCCCCTGCCTGACCACATCGGGAACAGTCGAGGCTGCTCCACTTACATTTTCCAGGCAAGAGAACTTTGCATCCCTTCTTCCCCAGGGTGGACAGACGACCCAGCGTTTTTACTTTTTAGAGATGCCTCAAAGTGTTGCTGATGCGTTAAGTCATTGAAGGGGAGGTAGAAGCTTGTCGGGTTTGGCCCAACCTCAGGCCTGGGTCCCGGGGCTGGGACTCCCGGTCACCCTGAAAACCAGATATTTACAATGCATCACAAATCTCTCCCTCTCGCTGGCTCGCTCGCTCGTCTTCTTTGCCTAACTATGCAGTTCTCTCTGGGGTTTGGGGTGTTTGAGACTCACACGACCTGCACGGGCTCTGCCCACGGGACATGACGTTGGACCTACTGGAATCCCTGCAAAAAGCACTGCTCGCAGGCTTTGAGGACAGACCTTTCCTAGCTGCGGGGGGCTGCAGGGGGGCAGCTCTCCGCTTCCTTGCCAGGGCCACCCCCGGGTGCTTAGTTTCCAGGGCTTCTGGAGGCTCCGCCTGTGTCCTCTTCTTTGCCAATAACCTGATTAACCAAGTTCTCCGGCACCTGGGACTTAGCTCCTCCTTCCTGTGCGGTCTGTTGTCTGTTGTTAAATGTTTGGCTTCACATTCATCCCAGTCTTTCTGGAGGACACATTTGGGCCCGGCAACCGCCCCCCAGGGGTGCCCGGGTGAGAGCAGCCCCAACCTGTGCATGCTCTTGGCCACGTGGCGTCGTTGGATTTGTGATCTTGACATAATAGATAGGCTTGTGGTTTTTTTATTTAAAGATATTAAGACTTAATTCACTAAAATTTATTCTGAGGGGATATTTATACTTTTATACTTTTTTAGGTATCCGTATTTTATCAGCTTACAGTTTAATGCCTAAGTTTCCCCTGAAAATAGCAAATAAAATTGTGTATTTATGAATGAGAGAAAAAAAAAAAAGAAAGAAAAGAAAAGCAAATCTGGAGGCATCACAATTCCAGGCTCCAAGTTATACTACAAAGCTGTAATCACCAAGACAATATGCTATTGCTACAAAAACAGATCTATAAATCAATAGAACAGAACAGAAAAGCTAGAAATGCATCCACAATTATATGGTCAATCAATCTTCAACAAAGTAGGAAAGAATACGCGATGGGAAAAAGTCTTCAACAAATGGTGTTGGGAAAACTGGACAGCAACATGCAAAAGAATGAAACTGGACCACTTTCTTACACCATGCACAAAAACAAATTCAAAATGGATGAGAAACCTAAATGTGAGGCAGGAAACCATCAAAATACTAGAGGAGAACATAGGAAGTAACCTCCTTGACATAAGCTGTAGCAACTTCTTTCTAGTTATGTCGCCTGAGGCAAGGGAAACAAAAGGAAAAATAAATTATTGTGGCTACATCAAAATAAAAAGCTTCTGCACAGCTAAGGAAACAATCAACAAAACCAAAAGGTAACCTACAGAATGGGGGAAGATATTTGCAAATGACATGTGATAAAGGGTTAGTATCCAAAGTAAAGAACTTATCAAACTCAACTCCAAAACACAAATAATCCAATTAAGAAATGGGCAGAAGACATGAATAGATGTTTTTCCAAAGGAGACATGCAGATAGGGATCCCTGGGTGGCGCAGTGGTTTGGCGCCTGCCTTTGGCCCAGGGCGCGATTCTGGAGACCCGGGATCGAATCCCACGTCGGGCTCCCGGTGCATGGAGCCTGCTTCTCCCTCTGCCTATGTCTCTGCCTCTCTCTCTCTCTCTCTGTGACTATCATAAATTAATTAATTAATTAATTAATTAATTAAAAAAAGAAAAAGGAGACATGCAGATAGCTAACAGACACATGAAAAGATGCTCAAGGTCACTCATCATCAGGGAAATACAAATCAAAACTACAATGAGATATCACCTCACACCAGTCAGAAAGGCTAAAATCAACAACACAGAAAGCAACAGGTATGGGCAAGACTGTGGAAAAAGGGGAACCATCTTACACTGCTGGTAGGAATGTAAATCAGTGCAGCCAGTGTGTGTGTGTGTGTGTGTGTGTATATATATATATATATGTTTAGAGGGAATATAATTCAACATAAGAAAGGTCATGAAAACCCCTCATGTATTGTGCATATATCTCATGACCCTTCATATATATATATATATATATATATATATATATATATATATATAAATATGTATATACATGAATTCATATATATATGAATTATATATACATATATAAAATAGGATTATACACACAATGGAATACTACTCAGCCATAAAAAAGAATGAAATTTTGCCATTTGCAACAACATGGATGGAGCTAGACAGTATTATGCTAAGTGAATTATCAGTTGGATGAAGACAAATGCCATATGATTTCCCTCATGTGGAATTTAAAAAAAACGAATGAACAAAGGAGGGGAGAAGGACAGAGAGACAAAACAAGAAACAAACTCTTAACTATAGAGAACAAATTTATGGTTACAAGAGGGGAGGTGGGTGGAGGAGGAGCTAAATCGGTGATTGGATTAAGGAGTGAACTTGCAATGAGCACTGGGTGTTGTTGGGAAGTGTTGAATCAGTATATTGCACACCTGAAACTAATATGACACTGCTGTTAACTAACTGGAATCTAAGTAATAACTTTTTTAAAAGTAGCAGGCAATGATGGCAAAATTACCTAAAACTTCAAATCCTATGGGAAATAAGTAGAAATTTCTAGGTACTGTCAATATTTTTTTTTTCTTTCCTTTTCCCAAACAGATTCTGGGTCTCCATCTTACAAAGAATTAAACAAAAATACAGGAAGCATTTCAAACACAAATGTATTTAAGACAGTACTCTTTTGAAGAATGGAATATTTGGAATCTATCAATTACCTTTAAAAGGAGGTACTCTAACATTGCAAGAGAAATATAAATAATGACCTATGCTCTTCGTTTAAAGCATAAAAAGAGATGAGTGGCTTCCTGTAGGAATTATTGTAAGTAAAATCTTTAGTCAGTAACAATTTGGGGACTGAGTACCAAATATAGTCTCAGCATAAAATAATTATTTTCTGAAAATAATTTCCAAACAGAAATAAACATTTTGGACATTTTAAAAGGGAAGAAATAGCATTTGACCTGATCTGTATCTTGCCTAAAATGGTGTCAGTATAGACTCCAGATTACTGATGCTTGTTCAAAGACTCTATCATAGAGTTTTACTGGTGAACTAAAAGTAGGTTGATTAGGCTCGTGCAGTAACTCAAATTTCATTCTTAAACAGTACTGAACAGGAGTATATCTTGGCCTATCCACCTCTTTGTGTTCTCTTTGTAAACCTTCATAGTTTGGTGCAGCTTACATTAGATAAGGGTTCTCTCTCCCATAGCCAATAGGGTTATAAACTTCCTTCTAAACTGACTACGTGGTATGATCATTGTTTCCTTAGGGAGCAGCACAACTTACTGTCAAATGGCTATCACAAGGCAAATCCTATACCATCTCCCCAGCCTTTGTTTGAAAATACTAAGTAGTGATTCATCCAATGGATCAATTAATTTATGTATCTAGGGAAATATTTTGTAACTCTGGTTAAAAACATACCAAGCTGTTTTGAAAATGTCATTCTGTGATTCATTTACTATAAATAGGGAGGTTATTTGTTAATATTTACTGTCTAATCTTTTTTCAAATAATAAAAAAAAATTTGTTCCATGCCCTTTAGCACACAACCCAGGTGCTCACCCAAAGTTCTTTCTTTAAAAAAATATTGGCCCTAACTGTAAGATGAATAACTTTCAGATGGATGGCCTATGCGCGTGCAATTTGGTTGTTTGTACATCTATAATCTAAAGAACATGAAACTGTTTGCAATAAAGTACATAGAACTCTTACTGCCAAGTCTTACCAGAATGTTCAGTTTCACACTGTCTACTATCCAGCTACTATTACACACGTAACTGAAACACCAATGGCTCTCCAGAGTATTAGAGAGAGTTGCATAAGAGGCCTTGTGACTCATGTGTGTTCTGTAGAAAAGCAGCATCAGCATCACCCAGTAACACATTAGTAAATGCACATTTCAGAAGCCCCTTCAAACCAACTGAATCAGAATCTATATTCTTCAAAGATTCACTCAGGTGGTTCACATATGTCCTAAAGTCTGCGAGATGCCCCTAGATCAGTGGCTTTCCTCCTTATTTCCATATTTAAATCATCTGGAGAGCATTATTCTTTTTTTTTAGTAATAAATTTATTTTCTATTGGTGTTCATTCTTAAAAAGGTTTCCCACCCTTTAGCTAACTCATAGAATTTTGGGATGACAATAAAGTGTAATTAAAAAATACATGAGATTTAAAATCAGAAAAACCAGATTTGAATAGCAGCTTATTCACTTATGATTTTATATAAATTTCTTCTCTCTGGATTTCATTTTCTTCAGAGAATTATAGTGATAATAAAATAAGTAATATGTGTGAACACATTTGTAAGCTATAAAACTCTAAACAAATGATACTGTTAGTGACTGTCAAAGTGTAAAATCAAGTAAATCTTTGTTGAGAAAAATAAAGTATGCTATCTCTAAAATATTGATTTTTAAAGTAGAGTTTATGGATTGATTGCATCAGAAATAGCAGATATTTGTTAAAATGCAAATCATTCTTCTCTGCCTCGGACCTTGTGCATCACAATCTCAGAAAACAGAACACGGAAGCCTGCATTTTTAATAAGTTACCAATGTGCATCAGCTGCTTTATGAGCTAGAAGAGGAATCCAACGAACTAATCCCACTGCTGTTACCACTACACCAGTAAGGCTTACATAGTTGTTGGACCTCCTACCTCACCTACCTTTTACTTTATATAATATGGGACCACCCATTTAACTCCTATGTTGTTTCTTTTTCTGGCTTATTCCAGGTGTGAAAGAGAAAAATGGAAAGGATTAATTGGACAGCTGAAATTGAGTACATTCTGAGAGATCCCTACGAGTTCCAATGAATTGACAAAAATTCCTTTTTGTCATTTGGTTAGTGGTATCCCTGACAATCTCCCTAAGGAAAAGCACATTGGTCACCTTAACCCTCCTAGAAGACTGCCTCCACATGCCTCTTCATCCTGGATATCTAGTATACATTCTCTTTTGTACCCTCGATGTGACAAATTTCCTACCATTAAAAACAAAAACAAACAAAAAAAAACCCTTTCATTCACAGGTTGTATTAGATAAACAACTCTCACTTTATGTAATGGGGTCCACAGTGTGTTCCTGGGAGTGATAGCATATGGCTTCTACATGGTCATTGGAAAATCTCTGAAATAGCCCATCATCATAAACAAAGCACTTTGTGTTTAGTTTAGATAGCAGCTACAGACATGGTTTTCTTTTTTTTAAGATTTTATTTATTTATTAATGAGAGACAGAGAGAAGAGAGACAAGCAGAGAAAGAAGCAGGCTCCATGCAGGAGCCTGATGTGGGAATCGATCCCAGGACAAGGATCATGCCCTGGGCCGAAGACAGGCACTAAACTGCTGAGCCACCTAGGGATCCCCAAGATTAGGTTTTCTCAGTGGAATGACTCACATTAAGAGTCTTCCTTCATGAAAGAAGTGTCATTAATCATTTTGTGTGAAAATACTGACTTTAATAAAGCTAGCCTGAACCAGTCTTTCCTTGAATAAGAGTATATTAATGTTGGAAAATGTAATATTTTCATTTGTTCCATTCCTGCTAATCTCCTTTTCTGTATTTTCATCATCTGCATTTTACTGAAAATTACTTCAGCTAAAGGAAGAAAAAAGGACTTTTCCACACATGGAAGAGTGGTGACTATATCTTATGCGACAGTCCTTTTCATGTACATGAAGCTGAAGTCCAAAGATACAGACTTCAGACAAAGTGATTACCCCTTTCTATGAGGTAATCAACCCCATGCTCAATTTTATCATCTATAACCTGAGAAATAAGGAATTACTTGGGGCTATGAAAAAACTAAGTAGACGCTGGTTCTGAAGAAAATGATGAGAAACTGACATCCTTGAGTTCACGCACAAAAGAAGCTCACACATTCTGAGGCAAAGTTTTTCAATATAAAGAGAACAAAGGAAGGTCATATTAGACTCACAGAACTTCAGAGTTAGAACTTCAAGAACAATGGTCTAATTATGTCACTGTCTGAAAATGACTATGACCTCATGGAAAGGTAGGGTTAAGTAGTCTAAGAAATATAAGTAAACTTATGGGAACAAAACAAAAAAATATTTGAAATTAAGCCTTTCCAAGAAAATCCAACACATATAGCTACTTAACAAATAAAACATATATTTTTAGTAGCTTTTACTTGAGATACTTTTGATATATTTGTTTGTCCTTATTTTTTTTTATTTTTTTTTACCCAGAGACCTCATTTGGCACCAGCCTACATTTCCAACTACACATTTCACTTTCTTGTTTCCTGCCTATAATGCCCCCATCCCCTTTGTACATACTGTACTCCACTCACTGGATAGTTATCTGATTATTTCATGTTTTTTCTCACCTAAGGACAAAAGCAAATGCTATTTCCTCTGCATTGTCATATTTCTCCTTCTCTAATGAAGTCAGCAATGACAGAAGAAATAGGCCAAGTGTTATGTCCTCTGTAAAACCTTCCAATAACTCCCTTGAGTCAGGTCCTCCCTTCTCAATGCTATCCTGACCCTTACCTCCTACAGCAATTTTTCTGTTATATTATAACCATTTGTTAGCTTCTGAAATGTTCCCAATGGCAGAACTATGGCTCACTGTTCTCTGTATTAAGTACAATGCCAAGTTAATTAAAACTAGTGGGTAGTCATTAACTGTTGAAATGGAAAAAGAATAGAAAAATTACAAGTCCAAATATCTGAAATACCACTTAGGGAAATAAGAGAAATGGGCTCTATCTATTAGTTCATCTCCAACTACAATTCTGAGTACTTTTGTAAAATAGCAGCTAATCTTTAAGTGTAGGAGAATATAGGAGACAATAAAAGTAGAACTGAGTAAAATATGCTGAAAAGGTCCTAAAAATGTCTTCTTTGCTTGACTATTGAGTTGTAATATGTAGTGGTGTTTTGTAAGGTAATCCCCTTGGATTTTATTTCTACTCTAATTCTGCACTATAGACTCAGATTTCATTTCTAAGAACAAATTTTAAATTAACTCCACATACAGGGTGGTGAGATTTCTGAAGAATGCTGTCAAAATCCCTTGGAAGACAAAGATTTTTGGTTTTGTTTCATTTTTAACACACACTGTCCCACACACATTTTGTTTGCAGCACAAATGAAAAGACCCTGATTCAAAATCAAAATTCAGAATCAAAATGGTAATTCTCTTTCAGAGAAATGGTAACATCAGTAGTAGACAAACTTTTATTCGCTTTTTAAGAATTTCTCACAGTTTTTTGTTTCCTCCTGATATATTGCTTCATATTTAATTTACTCCTCAGTAAATTAGCATAGGAAATATATACAGAAAATAGACTTAACTTTTGGCTGCCATTTAAGAACTATGCAACCTTTATATGGGCCTAAATTTTCTTATGTGCCTTACAAAGCCATCTGAAGCTAATCTGTGACGATGTAATTGTCAGCACTGAATCACCAGCTCCTACCTAGTACATACACTTTTGAATAAATAAGAGATGTAATCAACACAAAAATGAAGGCAACGTTGGCATTGACAATATTGTCATTAATTAATGAAAATAATTTTAAAATATTACATATTATGACACCTAGCACACCACATAGTATATATTATGCACTTATTAAATAATATTGCCTTATCCATCTATTGTCTTCCTCATTTGCTCTCTGATTTCTTGAAAATAAGACGTTAAACAAGAACTCCTGGGTGTTTATATTTGAATAAGACAGTGAGGGAAAATCATATGTTGCATTTTCCACCAGCATTAGTTAATAAAAAGGAACTTAATTTTTTTAATAAAAAAGAACTTTAAATGGCATATATAACTTATCTAGTTACCTTGCACATTTTACATACATATGCATTATTTAAATTTACTTCTCATCCCTTTACTTACCTCCCTTATTTCTTTTCTGACTTCTGGAAAATAAGGCAATTAATTATTAAGTCCTAGATAGTTATATTTGAATAAGGTACAAAAAGGAGGGAGCATTAACAAAAAGTGACCAAAGAGGATGACACACTTAAAAGCAGGTAACTCTGAAAGTCAGACTTCATTTTATCTAATCAAGGAAAGAATGCACTTGGGTTATACTAAGGGTACAAAGAGACTAAAAATCAAACAGAAAAAAGGAAGATAATAAAATGTAATAAGTCCCACCCATGAGCCAAGTGCCTTCACATAAAGCCCCATTTAACCCTCAAAAGGATAATAATACATCCAAATTGGACTTCTGAGTTATTCTATATTATTTAACCTTATGGTTATGCTCGATTCTGGCCTCAGGAGGATTTCAAATTCATTGTACTCATTCCAAATATTAGTTTTACTTCATTTATGAGGTAAATTAAAAAACAATTCTGTACTCTGAATTATAGAACACTTATAAAAGAAATTAAAGATGACACAAGGAATGAAAAACATTCCATGCTCATGGATTGGAAGGACAAATATTGTTAAAATGTCTATACTACCCAAAGCAATCTACACATTTAATGCAATCTCTATCAAACTACCAATAGTATTGTTTGCAGAGCTAGAACAAACAATCCTAAAATTTGCATGGGAACCACAAAAGACCTTGAATAGCCAAAGCAATCCAGGAAAGAAGAAAAGAAGAAAAAAAGAAAAGAAAAGAAAAGAAAAGAATAGAAAAGAAAAGAAAGAAAAGAAAAGAAAAGAAAAGAAAGAAAAGAAAAGAAAAGAAAAGAAAAGAAAAGAAAAGAAAAGAAAAGAAAAAAGCAGGATCACAGTTCCAGACTTCAAGATACATTGTGGAGGCTGAGAAAATTAAGGCCATTCCACCTTAAATTCAGCATTAGCACAAGTAAAGCCATTTCAGGCCCCTGTGAATAAGAGCTGAACTTTACCTTACTTCAGTTACAGGAAAAAAACAGCTTAACGCCTTTGAAAGCCCCATATTAGAATGAAAACAGAGCTTAATGCCCTTGAAAGCCCCATATCAGAATGTAAACAGAACTTGAGAAATTCCTCCACCCCTCTGGAGGTCCCCTAGACCAGCTCATAAAACTCAACTGGAACCCACCTCAGGGTCCAAGTCCCTGCTCCAGTTTACTTGGACCCAAGCTCCAGTTTGTTAATAAAGCCTCCTGTACTTGCATCGGTGCCGGCTCCTTGGTGGTTTCTCGGATTCACAATCTTGGGCACAACAATATTACAAAGCTATAACCAACAAGGCAGTATAGTACCAGCACAAAAACAGACTCATAGATCAATGGAACAAAACAGAAAACTTAGAAATGCACTCACAACTGGGGCACCTGGGTGTCTCAGTGGTTGAGCATCTGCCTTTGGCTCAGGTCATGATCTCAAGGTCCTGGGATTGAATCCCACATCAAGCTCCCCCTGGGAGCCTGCTTCCTCCTCTGCTATGTCTCTGACTCTCTCTGTGTGTCTCTCATGAGTAAATAAATAAAATCTTTTTATATGGTCAATTAATCTTGGACAGAGCAGGAATATCCAATGAAAAAAAGACATCTCTTCAACAAATGGTATTGGCAACACCGGACAGCAACATGCAAAAGAATGAAACTGGACCACTTTCTTATACCATACACAGAAATAAATTCAAAATGGATGAAAAACCTAAATGTGAGGTAGGAAACCAACAAAATCCTGGAGAATACAAGTAGAAACTCCTTGACCTCAGCCATAGCAAGTTCTTACGACACATGTCTCCGGGGCAAGGGAAACTAAAGAAAAAATGAACTCCTGGGACTTCATCAAGATAAAAAGCTTCTGCACAGTAAAGGAAACAATCAACAAAATTAAATGGAAATCTACAGAATGGGAGGAGATATTTGCAAATGACATGTGATAAAGGATTAGTATTCAAAATATATAAAGAACTTATCAAACTCAACTCCCAAAGCATAAATAATCCAATTAAAATGGGCAAAAGACAAGAATAGACATTTTTCCAAAGGAGACAAGCAGATGGCTAACAGACACATGAAAAGATGCTCAATGTCACTCATCATCATGGAAATATAAATCAAAACTACAATGAGATATCACCTTACACCAATCAGAAAGGCTATAGTAACAACATAGGAAACGGCAGGTATTGGCAAGGCTGTGGAAAAACATTACACTGCTGGTGGGAATGTAAACTGGTGTAGCCAGTGTGGAAGAGTGTGGAGATTTCTCAAAAACTTAAAAATACAACTATCCTATGACCCAGCAATTGCATTGTTAGGTATTTACCCAAAGGATACAAACATATGATTCAACATATGCACATGCATCCCATTGTTTATAGCCACATTATCAATAATAGCCAAATTATGGAAACAGCTCAAATATCAACTAATGAATGGATATATAAAATATATGTATATAAAATGGATATGTATATATACAAAGAGGATATATACACATATACACACAATGGAATATTACTCAGTCATAAAAAGAACAAAATCTTGCCATTTGCAATGACATGGATGGAGCTAGAGTGTATTATGCTATGCAAAACAGGTCAGTCAGACAAAGACAAATATCATATGATTTCACTCACATGTGGAATTTAAGGAACAAAACAGAAGAACAGGGGGAAGAGGGCGAAAAAGAGAGAGAAACCATAAGAGACTCAACTACAGAGAAGAAACAGGATTGCTGGAAGGGAAGTGAGTGGGGGATGGGTTCAATGGGCAATGGAGAGTACGAAGGGCACTTGTCGGGATGAGTACTAGGTATTATATGTAAGTGATGAATCATTAAATTCTACTCCTGAAACCAATATTACACTATATGTTAACTAACTAGATTTTAAATAAAAATTTGGAAAAAGAAACAACATAAGTATGATCACTTAATGAATGAGGGAGCAGTCCATCACAGAGAAAGTCAGAGATGCAAACATTCTAGTCATAAAATATGAAGGAGGAGGGGCAGGGCAGGATGGCGGAGGAGTAGGGTCCCCATGTCACCTGTCCCCACCAACTTACCTGGATAACTTTCAAATCATCCTGAACACCTACTAATTCGGCCTGAGATTTAAAGAGAGAACAGCTGGAACGATATAGAGAGAAGAGTTTGTGCTTCTAACAATGTAGGAAGATGGGGGGGGGGGGGTAAATAAATAAATAAATAAATAAATAAATAAATAAATATCCAGGGGGAGGGGCCCCACAAGGAGCCGGCCAAGGTGGGCGGCGGGAGCCTCCAGGACTGGGGGAGAAGCGGGAACTTTACCAATCTTCCCTAACAGAGAGGCACTCGCAGGGAAATCGGGCAGGATCCCAGGAGGAGCGGGGGTCCCCCTCAGGCTCCTAGGTCACTAACAGAGGAGGGGTGCCCCGGGGGAGAGCACCCCGCACCCTGCGGGCCAAGCTCCCTAAAGGGCTGGAGCAGCTGGCAGTGGCTCCGCAGAGGGGGCTGTGCGGCCTGGAGCGCGATCCCAGCAGCGCGGGCAGCAGAGCCCAGGGCACGGGGGACACAGCCAGGATCCTGCACTCCCCCCGGGACAGGCAGAGTCCCGGATGGCCCAGGACAGCGAGGTCACCCCTGCCACTGGGCGCCCCAATCTGTGCAGGTCAGTGCCCCTCGCCCACGGAACATGCATCCCCCTGCGGACTGGGAGCTGTGGGAGTTACTGCAGGAGCTGACTCTAGAGCTGGAGAGCTGGCTGCCGCCACTGTTGTTGTTCCTCCTGGTGTCACCTTGTTCCCAGGAGGGTCGGGGCCACCAGGAAACGGAGCCCTCACGGGATAAACAGCTCCCACTGAACCCGGCACCTGGCAGGGGGGCGGGGCAGCTCCCGCAGGTGTTCACACCTAAGAGTCAGCACAGCAGCCCCTCCCCCAGAAGACCAGCTGGAAGGACAGGGGAAGAGCAAGTTCTCGATGGAGCAGCCCTGGAAAGCTCCAGAGGAATTTGAGGGATTTACAGTATATAGAACCAGAGGATACCCCTCCTTGTATTTTGTTTTGTTTTGTTTTTGATTTTTCTTTTTTCTTTCTGTTCGTTTCTTTGTTTTTTTCCTTTTTTTCTCTTCTTTTTTCTTCCTTTTTCCAGTACAACTTGTTTTTAGCCATTCTGCACTGAGCAAAATGACTAGAAAGAACTCACCACAAAAGAAAGAATCAGAAACAGTACTCTCTCCCACAGAGTTACAGAATTTGGATTACAATCTGATGTCAGAAAGCCAATTCAGAAGCACAATCATAAAGCTACTGGTGGCTCTGGAAAAAAAAACCATAAAGGATTCAAGAGACCCTCATGACTGCAGAATTTAGATCTAATCAGGCCAAAATTAAAAATCAATTAAATGAGATGCAATCCAAACTGGAGGTCCTAACGATGAGGGTTAATGGGGTAGAAGAAAGAGTGAGTGACATAGAACACAAGTTGATGGCAAGGAAGAAAGCTGATGAAAAGAGAGAAAAACAAAAGATCATAAGGAAAGATTAAGGGAAATAAATGACAGCCTCAGAAGGAAAAATCTACATTTAATTGGGGTTCCAGAGGGCACTGAGAGGGACAAAGGACCAGAAAGCATATCTGAACAAATCATAGCTGAGAACTTCCCTAACTTGGGGAGGGAAACAGGCATTCAGATCCAGGAGATAGATGCCCCCCCAAAATCAATAAAAACCATTCAACACCTCAGCATTTAATAGTGACTTGCAAATTCCAAAGATAAAGAGAAAATCCTTAAAGCAGCAAGAGACAAGAGATCCCTAACTTATATGGGGAGAAATATTAGATTAACAGCAGACCTCTCCACAGAGACCTGGCAGGCCAGAAAGGGCTGGAAGGATATATTCTGGGTCCTAAATGAGAAGAACCTGCAACCAAGAATACTCTATCCAGCAATGCTCTCATTCAGAATAGAAGGAGAGATAAAGAGCTTCCAAGATAGGCAGAAACTGAAAGAATATGTGACCAACAAACCAGCTCTGCAAGAAATATTAAGGGGGACTCTGTAAAAGAAAGGGGAAGTACAAAGAAACAATCCACAAAAACAGGGACTGAATAGGTATTATGATGACACTAAATTCATATCTTTCAATAGTACTCTGAACATGAATGGGCTTAATGATCCCATCAAAAGAGGCAGGGTTTCAGACTGGATAAAAAAGCAAGACCCATCTATTTGCTGTCTACAAGAGACTCATTTTAGACAGAAGGACACCTACAGCCTGAAAATAAAAAGTTGGAGAACCATTTACCATTCAAATGGTCCTCAAAAGAAAGCAGGGGTAGCCATCCTCATATCAGATAAATTAAAGTTTATCTCAAAGACTGTAGTAAGAGATGAAGGGGACACTATATCATACATAAAGGATCTATCCAACAAGAGGACCTAACAATCATGAATATTTATGCCCCTAAATGTGGGAGCTGCCAAGCATATCAATCAATTAGTAACCAAAGTTAAGACATACTTAGATAATAATACAGTTACACTGGGAGACTTAAACACAGCGCTTTCTGTAAATGACAGATATTCTAAGCACCACATCTCCAAAGAAACAAGAGCTTTAAATGATACACTGGACCAGATGGATTTCACAGATATATACAGAACTTTACATCCAAACACAACTGAATACACATTCTTCTCAAGTGCACATGGAACTTTCTCCAGAATAGACCACATACTGCGTCACAAATCAGGTTTTAACCGATACCAAAAGATTGGGATTGTCCCCTGCATATTTTCAGACCATAATGCTTTGAAACTAGAACTCAATCACAAGAAGAAATTTGGAAGAAATTCAAACATGTGGAGGTTAAAGACCATCCTGCTAAAAGATGAAAGGGTCAACCAGGAAATTAGAGAAGAATTAAAAAGATTCATGGAAACTAATGAGACCGAAGATACAACTGTTCAAAATCTTTGGGATACAGCAAAAGCAGTCCTGAGAGGGAAATACATCGCAATACAAGCATCCCTCAAAAAACTGGAAAGAACTCAAATACAAAAGCTAACTTTGCACCTAAAGGAACTGGATAAAGAACAGCAAATAAGTCCTACACCAAGCAGAAGAGAGCTAATAAAGATTCAAGCAGAAATCAATGAAATAGAGACCAGGAGAACTGTGGAACAGATCAAAAAAAAAAAAAAAAAAAAAAACAGGAGTTGGTTCTTTGAAAGAATTAATAAGATGGATAAACCATTAGCCAGCCTTAATTAAAAACAAAAGAGAAAAGACTCTAATTAATAAAATCACGAATGAAAAAAGAGAGATAACAACCAATACCAAGGAAATACAAACAATGTTAAAAACATATTATGAGCAGCTATATGCCAACAAATTAGACAATCTAGAAGAAATGGACACATTTCTGGAAAATCACAAACTACCAAAACTGGACCAGGAAGAAATGGAAAACCTGAACAGGCCGATGACCAGGGAGGAAGTTGAAGCAGTCATCAAAAACCTCCCAAGACACAAATGTCCAGGGCCAAATGGCTTCCCAGGGGAATTCTATCAAATGTTTAAAGAAGAGACAATACCTATTCTACTAAAGCTGTTCAAAAAGATAGAAAGGGATGGAATGCTTCCAAACTCATTCTATGAGGCGAGCATCACCTTAATTCCAAAATCAGACAAAGACCCCACCAAAAAGGAGAATTATGGACCAATATCCCTGATGAACACAGATGCAAAAATCTCAACAAGATACTAGCCAATAGGATACAACAATACATTAAGAAGATTATTCACCATGACCAATTGGGATTTATTCCTGGGATGCAAGGCTGGTTCAAATCTCATAAAGCAATCAATGCGACAGATCCTATCAACAAGAGAAAAAACAAAAACCATATGATCCTCTCAATAGATGCAGAGAAAGTATTTGACAAAATTCAGCATCCATTTCTGATCAAAACTCTTCAGAGTGTAGGGATAGAGGGAACATTCCTCAGCATCTTAAAAGCCATCTACGAAAAGCCCACAGCCAATATCATTCTCAATGGGGAAACACTTGGAGCCTTTCCCCTAAGATCAGGAACAAGACAGGGATGTCCACTCTCACCACTGCTATTCAACACAGTACTAGAAGTCCTAGCCTCAGCAATCAGGCAACAAAAAGAAATAAAAGGCATTCACATTGGCAAAGAAGAAGTCAAACTCTCCCTTTTTGCAGATGTCATGATACTGTACATAGAAAACCCAAAAGCCTCCACCCCAAGATTTCTAGAACTCATACAGCAATTCGGCAGTGTGGCAGGATACAAAAATCAATGCCCAGAAATCAGTGGCATTTCTATATATTAACAATGAGACTGAAGAAAGAGAAATTAAGGAATCAATTACACCCATTTACAATTGCACCCAAAAGCATAAGATACCTAGGAATAAACCTAACCAAAGAGGTAAAGGATCTATACCCTAAAAACTACAGAACACTTCTGAAATAAATTGAGGAAGACACAAAGAGATGGAAAAATATTCCATGCTCATGGATTGGAAGAATTAATATTGTGGAAATGTCAATGTTACACAGGGCAATTTACACGTTCAATGCAATCCCTATCAAAATATCATGGACTTTTGTCTGAGAGTTGGAACAAATCATCTTAAGATTTGCGTGGAATCAAAAAAGATCCCGAATAGCCAGAGGAACATTAAAAAAGAAAACCAGAGCTGGGGCCATCACAATGCCAGATTTCAGGTTGTACTACAAAGCTGTGATCATCAAGACAGTGTGGTACTGGCACAAAAACAGACACATAGATCAGTGGAACAGAATATAGAATCCAGAAATGGGCCCTCAACTCTATGGTCAACTAATAGGTAACAAAACAGGAAAGACTATCCACTGGACAAAGGACAGTCTCTTCAATAAATGGTGCTAGGAAAATTGGACATCCACATGCAGAAGAATGAAACTGGACCATTCTCTTACACCATACACAAAGATAAACTCAAAATGGATGAAAGATCTAAATGTGAGACAAGAATCCATCAAAATCCTAGAGGAGAACACAGGCAACACTCTTTTTGGACTTGGCCACAGCAACTTCTTGCAAGATACATCTATGAAGGCAAGGGAAACAAAATCAAAAATGAATTATTGGGACTTAAGATAAAAAACTCTGCACAGCAAAAGAAACAGTCAACAAAACTGAAAGACAACCTATAGAATGGGAGAAGATATTTGCAAATGACATATCAGATAAAGGGCTAGTATCCAGGATCTATAAAGAACTTATTAAACTCAACAGCAAAGAAACAAACAATCCAATCATGAAATGGGCAAAAGACATGAAGAGAAATCTCACAGAGGAAGACACAGACATGGCCAACAAACACATGAGAAGATGCTCCACATCACTTGCCATCAGGGAAGTACAAATCAAAACCACAATGAGATACCACCTCACACCACTGAGAATAGTGAAAATTAACAAGGCAGGAAACAACAAATGTTGGAGGGGATGTGGAGAAAGGGGAACCCTCTTGCGCTGTTGGTGGGAATGTGAACGGGTGCAGCCACTCTGGAAAACTGTGTAGAGGTTTCTCAAAGAGTTAAAAATAGATCTGCCCTATGACCCAGCAATTGCACTGCTGGGGATTTGCCCCAAAGATACAGATGCAGTGAAACACCAGGACACCTGCACCCCAATGTTTCTAGCAGCAATGGCCACAATAGCCAAACTGTGGAAGGAGCCTCGGTGTCCATCAAAAGTTGAATGGATCAAGAAGATGTGGTCTATGTATACAATGGAATATTCCTCAGCCATTAGAAATGACAAATACCCACCATTGGCTTCGAGGTGGTTAGAACTGGAAGGTATTATGCTGAGTGAAGCAAGTCAATCAGAGGAGGACAAACATTATATGTTCTCATTCATTTGGGGAATATAAATAATAGTGAAAGGGAATAAAGGAAAAAGGAAAGAAAATGAGTGGGAAATATCAGTGAGGATGACAGGACATGAGAGACACCTAACTCTCGAAACGAACAAGGGGTGGTGGAAAGGGAGGTGGGGGAGGGGGATTGGGGTGACTGGGTGACAGGCTCTGAGGGGGGCATTTGACAGGATGAGCACTGGATGGTGCTATGCTATGTGTTGGCAAATTGAACTCCAATAAAAAAAATATTTAAAAAAATATGAAGGAGGAACTTCTGATTTCTGCTGCTTTCACTATGGCTGAATAAGCTCCCATCAGACTCAAGCATCTCAGAGATGATAAATTTTGAACAAAATTTTTATAAGAAATCACTGTGTCAAAGTAATTTTTCAGGGTAAGTTTCACATTTTTATTCCTATGGGCTCAACTAGGCACTGTATGAAATAATAAAAACCCTAATAATAAGCTAGCATTCCTTCTGGATAAACCTCAGAGTTCAGGGAAAACACAGCCAGTGTAAAGTCAGGGGAGAATTCCAGAAAGGGAAAATACAAAAGAGGAAACATTAAATTCTGTGTAAAAATCTTGGTCCAGTTCTCTGCCCCCTGTGCCATGTATGCACAGTCCAGCTAAAGATGAAAGAACAAAAATCTTGAACTAAGATGTGAACTGTTAACAAAAAGACTGTTAACATTTTGAGTCAAATCAGGTTTATCTTTTTTTTAAGAGTTTATTTATTTATGCTTGAAGAGAGAGAGAGAGAGAGAGAGAGAGAGAGGCAGAGACACGGGCAGAGGGAGAAGCAGGCTCCATGCAGGGAGCTTGATGTGGGACTTGATCCTGGGTCTCATCCAGGGTCACGCCCTGGGCTGAAGGCGGCACTAAACCACTGAGCCACCAGGGCTGCCCAAATAGGGTTTATCTTAAAACCAAAACCTCAAAACTATTCAGAGGAATTTAATGGAATTCAGAATTTCCACCAGATCACTTTTACAATGTCCAGGCTACAATCCAGAATTACTCAACATACAAAGAATCAGTAATGTGTGGCGCACTCTCAAGATAAAAAGGCAATCAATGGAAACCAAACCTGAGGTTGCCTAAAGGTTGGAATTAGCAGAAAGGGTGATAAAGCAACTATTTAAGCAACTACTGATAACTGCTTAATGGCATAAAAGAGAATATGCTCACACACACAAAAAAAGACATCAAATTTCAGTGAAGAAATTAAAACTATAAAAAGAACCAAATGAAAATTCTAGAAAAGTATATAGCAGAAATTTAAAAATCTACCACATAGGTTCAACAATAGAATAAAAGTGATAAAGAATCAAATACCTGAAGACAAAATCAAAAGGCCTAACACACATGTAATTAGTATAGAAGAAAGAAAGAAAGGAAATAATAAATCAATGAAATATCAACAGGCAAAATCTTTAACAAAATATTAGCTGAGTTCAATCATACATTAAAAGAATAATACACTATGATCAAGTGGAATTTATTCCAGGAAAGAAAGTATGGTTTAACACTCTCAAATCAATCATTATTATACATCACATAGACAGAATGAAGGATAAATTCATGTGATCATCTCAATAGATCTATTAAAAAAATTGACAGTCAACATCCATTCCTGATAAAAAAAAAAAACTCTCAATAAACTGAGTATAGAGGGAACATACCTCAAAATAATAAAGTTCATATATGACAAGCCCTCAGCCAATATCATACATAATCAGTGATGAAAAGCTGAGCTTTTCTTCTAAGATCAGGAGCAAGAGAAGGATGTTTAATAATCCCTCTTTTATTTAACATAGTATTGGAAGTCACAGAGTAATGAGGCAAGAAAAAGAAATAAAAGCCTTCTAAGTTGGAAAGGAGAAGTAAACTGTCTCTATTTGCAGATGACATGGTATTATATATAGAAAACCTTTACTAAAGGCTCCACAAAGAAGTTCAAAACTAATAAATGAATTCAGTAAGGTTGAAGGATGCAAAATCCATATACAAAAATCAATTATGCTTCTACACACTATTAATGAACTAGCAGAAAGAGCAATTAAGAAAACAATCCCATTTACAATTGCATCAAAAATAAAGTACCTAGAAGTAAACTTAACCAAGGAGATGAGAGAGACTAGTACACTGAAAACTATAAGACATTGATGAAAGAAATTAAAGACACAAATAAATAGAAAAATATTCTGTGTTCATAGATTGGAAGAATTACTAATGTTAAAATGTACATACTACCCAAATCTACAGATTCAATATGATCCCTTATCAAAATTCCAATGGCATTGTTCATTGAAATAGGAAAAAAAAGTACCTAAAATTTATATGGAACCAAAAAAGACCCCAAATAGAACAATCCTGAAAAGAAGGTTTCTTGTTTAATGTCCATTTAAAATACCATCAGTGGAGTCTGGGTCACTCAGTCTATTGAGCATCTGACTCTTTTTTTTATTTTTTTTTTTAGTTCGATTTGCCAACATATATCATATCACCCAGTGCTCATCCCATCAAGTCCCCCACTCAGTGACTGTCACCCAGTCACGCCACCCCCCACCCACCTCCCTTTCCACTACCCCTTGTTCATTTCCCAGAGTTCTCTCATGTTATGTCACCCTCTCTGATTATTCCCACTCATTTTCTCTCCTTTACCCTTTATTCCCTTTCACTATTTTTTATGTTCCCCAAATGAATGAGACCATATAATGTTTGTCCTTCTCCGATTGACTTATTTCACTCAGCATAATACCCTCCAGGTCCATCCACGTCGAAGCAAATGATGGGTATTTGTCATTTCTAATGGCTGAGGAATATTCCATTGTATACATAAACCACATCTTCTTTATCCATTCATCTTTCGATGGACACCGAGGCTCCTTCCACAGTTTGGCTATTGTGGACATTGCTGCTATAAACATCGGGGTGCAGGTGTCCCGGCATTTCACTACATCTGACTCTTAATTTCAGCTGAGGTCATGATCTCAGAGTAGTGGGATCAAGACTTGCATGGGGCTCCACACTCAACACTGCTTGAGATTGTCTCTCTCCTCCTCTCCCTCTGCCTCTCCCCGACTCACAAATCTTTAAAAAAAAATAAAATTAAAAACTACCATCAAAAATACTAAAGAATAAACAGAATTTACTTCAAAATAAGAGTTCTATATCAAAACTGCAAAACTAGAGAAATTAAAGAAGAGTAAAATAAATGGATAGACACACCATATTGGTGAATTTGCTTAGTATTTTTGAACTAATTCTCCCAAAACTTATCTTTAGAATTAACATAATCTTAAGCATAACCCCAGTAGCTTTTTCTGTACAAATTGATAGATGATAATAAATTTTATGCTGAAAGAACTTGGCTTTCCCACAAACCTCTTTGTATTATATTTATGTTCTATTCTATTTAGTTTGATCAAAAGATAATATTTTTTTTCAAAAGATAATATTTTGGAGGATGGAACAATGAAAAGGTCTAGCCACAACAATGCATATCTAAGAAAGTACAAATATTGCATTAGTACATCACGAAGAAAGAAACTCTTAGAATTTACCAATTTCTCAGCCTGGTAGAAATTGAAAAACAGTATTTCTGAGCAACTCTACTCTGTGACCAGGGCCACAATATCATTTATCATCCAAACCAGCAAACTTTTGAACCTGAACCAGGGTGTTACTAACAGTTATACTGGGACAGCAGACATAACTTAGACTATTGCATGCAAATCAGGTTATATGATCATGCATAGATTATGTCATCAATACAAGTTAAAATAAGACATTCTTATGGTGTTCCTGGCATATTTTATCAACAAAAGACCAGTAATATTCCTTCTAGCTTAGATCCTTGATCCTTGATAGCCTTGAAGTCTATGTTTCGGAAGACTAAGAAAGCTTTCCACCAAAAAGCCTGAAGCCCAAGAGCTAATATCCACCTCACTTTACAAATCCCAGTCTGTGGATAAATGACACATTTTTCAACCCATACAGATGGCATCTTGTTAGTAAGACACTGTACATGAATTTAGAAGAAATCGAACAATCCAGAAATCTCTGTCTTCATTTGAAACTACTACATTATTTTTCCTTTAATAAGGACAGGAATGTATGTGGATCCATAAAAATAATTTAAGTCATTCATGAATATATTAGATGTGTCCTTTTGTATGAAAAAGGGAAGGGGGCTAATTATGCTCTATTGGTCCTTAACCATTGCCCCAGCTTAAGACTCTTAAACCAGAAGGAGCATAGCTGTGAGCAGATCTGGAAAGAAGAACCCTCACTTGGACTTACCCTCCTGGGAAGTTTTTTCTCAAAGAAAATCACAGGAAAGCCACAGCAGTGTGGCTCTCTTCCAAGAATAAGTGTTGGAGTCTAGCAGGACTTTAAGGGAGCAGAAAGAAGCCAGTTCTGAATTCATGAAATCTTTCTATTGGGTCCATCTTATTAGTCCTTTTAGTTTTTATTCAGAGTTAAAAACATATCCCTGGTGACCTCTTACAAATAAAGCACCAAAACCTTGTTCTGACACCTGTCTTTCAGCAAACTTATGGATTAAGTCCCTGTCTTCCTTTGAAAATGTTGTTCTGTTGTGCTCTTCACATGGAATGTCTGTCCCCTACTTTGCACTTGGGAAAAGATTACTTATCCTTAAGACCCAGGTAAAATGTTTATGATTCACTCCTGGAAAATGTTTTCCTGTGACTTTAGTGTTTTTAGTGTGATCATGGATTTTAATCACAGTGTATACTGGTTTTATTTAATTTTATCCCATTTCTGCCACTGGAGGAACACTAGTCAAGAGCAAGATGCAAAGCCTATTTGTCTTTACTTTTCCATTCCTTAGTAAAATGTATTGCTTTTCCACACTCTGGAGATTTGGGTCTTTGAGTAAAAAAAAATATATATATGTCTTAAACATCACTTTCGAATGTTTTTCTTCTGAAAAGTATTATAAGCTCTTCTAGTAGCACATAAAATCAAATTATATCTGACAGCATGCACAAATTCACTTCTATTTAGCAGAAACAAATCTTTTAGTTTCTCAACAGAAGCATTTATGTCTGTCTTTATTTTCAATTATTTTATCTTTTCATTCACTTTAGCATGACAAATGCATCTCTTCCCCAGTATATTCTATATTCAGTTCAATCAGCAAATTTCCAATAAATCAATCAACTAACCAAATATTGTATTTGTTGAGTTCTGGTAACAACCTAAAAGCACTTATGGAAACTATGTTATATTACTAGGCTATAGTAGGCCATAAAAAAAATAAAGGATCTAGTCCCTGCCACTGAAAAACTAATGAATAAAATAATTAATGATATCTATCATTTTCTAGTACTTGAAATTCTCCAACATAAAGGATTTTCACATAAATGAGTTCGTTGGATAGCCATCTCACATTGACCAAGTGATCCATTTAAGTTGGATTTTAATAATTATGAAAGTTCCAGAAAATAAGTGGATTCAGAAATTTTCCAATAACATATGCTCCAGATCTCTTCACAATGTCCTTTACATTGTCACGTGTGAAATATCTGTAAGCACAAATGAATATACGTAAAGCAATGTGAGTACTAAACAGTTCAGGGGAGAACAGCATAGGAATTAGTCACTTACATTAAGCACCTGGTGAAGTTAAATCCAAATTTAGAAAAAAAGAAACAGAAACATAAAGAAAGAACGAAGAAGCTTGCACTGAGGAATCAAATTGGCTCTTTGCATCACATGAAATATTTAAGCAATACCATCTTCAAACAGCATAGAGCAAAATAGACATTGGTGCATGATTTGAGGCATTTTTCTTTCAGATTTAAGGGCTGGGAAGATTTTCCACTGAGGAAAAAGATATGACTTCTTGGAATGTGCTCAGCTATGTGGAGACCTGATGTATCCTCCTGGGCTCCAGAGAAAGAGGGTCATCACCTCAAACCTATAGAAATATTGACTTCCTATCTTAGTATCTGAAGCCTGAACAATTTGGCTTCAAGTTGCCCTTCCAATCTTCTCCTCTGTTACCAACCAACAATACAACCCAAGATCAAACTAATCGAAACCTTAGTTGTGGTCTATATCTTGCCACTTGCTATATTCTCTGTCTGAAAAATTCTTCTGCACAAGACTACTAGAATTGTTTTTCCAGTTCAGCCGAGCAGAAAGTCCCTTTCCCTTCCTAGAACTCCCTGTTCTAGAGGAATTTTATGTATCCTCTTTTAACAGCACTAAACCCACGACATTATAATTGTGACCCACTTAAGTTAACCAATCTTAACAGCTAGTCGCAGCATGGAGAGATGACAAAGGAAATGGAATCCATCACTAAATGTCTTAAAGAATACTTCATATCTTTACTGAAATTTCCACGAGATAGAGAGAGACACTGAAGATGGGTCACAGAACACCAGTACCAAAGCTTTCTATTTAGCCATATTTTCCCTTTTCTCTGATTCTATTTTTATGATATCTCTTTAAGTATCTCCCATATCTATCTTCCAAATCTTTAGTATGCACTGCTTTCTTCCTCATTGCATTATCCCCTCTTTCTCATTGTTCTCTCTTATTTCTTTCTTAGAATTGGTCCAAGTCCTTTTAGATGAAGATCAGTTTACTCCTTTTAAGCTACTCCAAGTCCACCGTTACTCTGCTTAACCCAATAAAGATACAACATACTGTGAATGCAAACAAAAGATCCAGCTTAGAAAGTAGGGGAAAGGGAAAAGCTATGAAAAGTCTTTAAAATTTTTGTCCTCAATTTAAGTGTCAGTCTGCATTCTCAGGGACTGTGCACTCCTTGATCATGTTTTGGGTTTTGTCTCAATGTGTTTAGTTTTTTGATAACACCAATAGTTAGCATAATGGCTGAGACAAAATAGCTCTTCAGTAAATACTGGTTACTTGAATAATTAAATAAAGGAATAAATGACTGAATGAATAGAAAGCTCATATTCTACAGGAAATTCATGTAACTGCAAAAATACCTAATTTATGACATTCTAAACCCATTATTACCATGTTCTCAGAGAATTATGCAAATAAGTTCTTTGGAAACTAATTTTTTGAGTCACTTAACAGTAACAATGATTTTCACTCAACGATGCCACTGCTCATCTATTAAAACCTACGATAAGCCAAATCTCCCTGTCAGCTGGGGTAGCTGTGCAATGACTCACATTGCCTCAGACACTTCTGCACAGAAGTATGCCTGCCAGTTTGCAGCGAAAAGGAAATTGCCCTAGGAAAAATAGCTTCATTTTACTACTCTTGTCTCTCTATGGCATACACACAGACCAGGTATCTAACACTTAAAATGCTCACACTTTTCCTCTATGTGATCAAAGACTGCCCCGTTAGAAATTATTTTTGTTGATATTTATATTCCTCTTTATATTCCTAAAAATGATAAGACACTAGAAAAACAATGCACATAGAGGATGAGAACTTAAGCTAGTAAAATGGCACTTCCTTTCACATAAGATTATAGAACTCATTATTCCAGAGTTAAACTAAATTCTGTTATCCATGAGAAGGTGGATGATTTGGATGAGAATCCTTTTACCCATAAGTTGCTTTTACCCATAAATTACCCATTTCTCCTTAATCCAGTTATGAAGGAAAAAAGTAGGCTCTACATTTCTCTCACATTTAAATATCAGGAACAGAAAAATGAGAATTTCAAGAATTAATTGTACCACCAACCCTTATATTTTCTTTGAAACCTCTAGGTGAGAACTAGTCCTGTATTCAGAAAAAAAGAATTTCTTTAAAAGCAGTCACATCGCCTCTGAGGAGCATTTCCGACACAGTACATTCTTCACAGCTTCTTTCACGTCTTTGTTCCTCAAACTATAGATGAGAGGATTGAGCATAGGTGTCACGACTCCATAGAATAGAGAGATGATTTTGTCTGTGACTTGTACTTTGTCTGCACCAGATGAGTCTTTAGCCTTGGGTTTTGCATACATGAAGAGGATGGTTCCATAGAATATAATCACCACTGTTAGGTGGGCAGAGCAGGTGGAGAAGGCTTTGCGCTTCCCCTCTGCAGAAGGAATCTTCAGGATAGTGGAGAGAATGAAAACATAGGAAACAAAAATGAAAAGTACTGGGACCACAAGAAAAATCATGTTAGCAATAACCATGCTAATGATATTTATGGAGATATCAGCACAGGCCAATTTTAAGACAGCCAAGATTTCACAAGTAAAATGATTAATGACATTATCCCCACAGAAGGGAAGCCGCATCGCAAGAGAGGTTTGCAACACAGAATTGACACCTCCTGCGATCCAGGACCCAGCAGCCATGGGCACATATGAAGTCTTGCTCATAATGATGGGGTATCTCAGAGGGTTACAGATGGCCACATAGCGGTCAAATGCCATCATGCTTAGAAGGACACACTCTGTGGCTCCCATAGCAAAGGAAAGAAACATTTGCACTCCACATCCAGAGAAGGAAATGGTTTTCTTTGATGTTAAAAAGCTGCTGAGAAATAGGGGAATAGAAGAACTGGTATAGCAAATATCCAAGAACGATAAGTTACTGAGGAAAAAGTACATGGGGGTGTGCAGGTGGGTGTCACAGACACTTACAATGATGATGACTCCATTTCCCAGCAGGATCACCAGGTACATACACAGTACCAGCACAAAGTAAATGGCCTCAAGCTCTGGATAGCCAGAAAGTCCCAAAAGGACAAATTCTGTCACAGAAGACTGATTGGTCTCTCCCATGTTAATATTTTCTTTGACTAAAATGACTTCTGCAACAGCCAGAATACATGTGGATCTGTTACAGCAGTGCTTGCAAGAGTTGTTTGCATCCTTAAGCAGCTTCCCTTAGGGGCAATATGGACTTATAACTGGATACATAGATAGCATAAGACTATATAATGATCCTCTAACCTCAGTTAGAACTTTAGATCTCATGGAGACTGTAGCTCAAAAAAAAAAAAAAAAAAAAAAAAGCTTTTGTTAGAAAAGAGATTCAGAACACATACAACTGGGTTAGAATTGTGTATCTCACTTACATTATGAATCTGAAATTTTTTGAATGCCACATCACCATAACATTTTGATCAAACAATCCAAAACACAACTAATACATTAGCATCAGCGAAAATCACGGTTCTTCAGTTACTAAAACAAAATGGTGTATGAAGTCCTGCTTCAATGGTAACTTCATCTCAGTTTCAGAACTTTGTGGCCAGAAAAATGAGCTAAAAAGATACATTTTTAGAAAAAGAACTTTTGTTTAATTCAAACCTGGGGGAAAAGGTATACCTGTAATATCCTAAGGATATTAACTATAGACATTACTAATGGTTGTAAAAGAAAAAAAGAAAACAGTTTTTAGACATAGACAAAATTATTCTTGTCTTTTTCAGTACAAGTTGGGATGTCTAGGTAGCTCTACCACCCTGCCTAATACATATAATGAATTACAAGTTGATCTCAGAAAAACTCCAGTACACATGTCTCAATCTACAAACCATAATAAAGGTATAATCTAAGAAATTCAAGTGATGGGGGATTTACTCTTTTACTTGCAGGCATGAGAAAATACATATTATCTGTTCCCTGCACAGAAATCAACTTTGCTCAAAGAGCTGCTCTGCCAATCATTTTCTCACTGCATATTCAGAATACCCATAATAAGGAGATATAGGTTACTCAAAATATTCTTAAGCATTAGTAATATGTTACAATTATTTATATCCCCAATTCACTAGAATACAATGTTTCTACATTAAAGTGCCAGAAACAGAAGTCCTACTCTTTTGTGAGATTGCTAGTCTCATAAATTCCACCTCAATAAATTCAATAATATAACTAAAATAACTCTCTACTTCTCAGTTTTCATTAATAACAAGTAGCTATCATTGTTACAGTAAAAAAAAAAATAACAAAAACAAAGAAACACAACAATTAACCAGTATAACAGTAAAATTGAAAGGTAGGGCTCTTTACAGTCACTTCACTAGTAAAAGAACCTTTAAAGGACCAGCCAATGGAGCACCAAACCAACTTAGAGTCTTTGCTGCTTTGAGGATTTTTCTAATCCCAAAAGTAATTTAAACTTTGCAGTGTGGATTGGTTAGAATTTAAGAACTTTCTAGCACTTTTGGGATGAAATCCCTTAGAAGCAATTAAAACAAAGTTGCTAATACAATTAAGTGTAACTCACAAAAAAACAAATAATTCTGACTTTATACCTTCTGGGAAGAGCAAATTTAGAAGTGCTACCCCAGGTAAAATGGTCAGGACACAGTCATCAGAATTGACTATATCTGATAGAGACATGTGGGGGTATTCTGTGATGCTTAGGTCAAAATGATACTTTGTTCTTAATAGATTATCTACCAATCACCTTTATTTTGACTTCTAAATCCTGGATTCTCAGAGTAGATAAACATTATTCTGGTCTCATTGCCCTCTCTAAATGGCCAGGATAATAGGTATGGTCATTTTAATTTTGCTCACTCATGCCCTCTATTTAAATACATACACAATACCCCAAACTTAACCTATTTGTTCTTCAGTCATGCCAACACTGGTATGACACAACATGAAACAGACCATATCAATAATTTCCATGATGTGAGCAAATCACATTTTACTTATGAACATGAAAATAAGTTCCAACTTGAAGGAGATAAATATTATGACATTTTCTATGACTATCTTTTGAAATCAATTACCAACATTTGAAGAATTCAATCATTTTACATGAATGTTATGAAATACTCGTTTAGCACAGAAACAAGCAAAAATCATCGTGAGTAGTCTTAAAAAGAAGGGAGTAAAATTTGACAACTGCATTCTTTCTTGACAGTGAACATTTTTTAAAAGTCACTGAGCAAAAGATGCAACATAATCTTGAGCAATGGGAAAGCGATTTATACCGTGAAGGATGGTATTATCTATTTCAACAAAATAAATTTAAAGAGCAATTCCAAGAGTTCTTAACGTTATGCTAGCATTTTTTCAGTATATTGACTCATAATCCAAATGTTAAGCATGTTTTCTCATTAACGTTCAGTGGACAAAGGAAGTAAATAGTTTTGATGTGAGCACAGTTAAGACTATGTAACAATACAAATGGAAGATAGGCCGTAACTGCAAGTTTTATAAGCAAATTACACAAAAGAATGTTAAATGGAGCCAAATACTTATAATTTAAAAGGTATGTAGAAGAGATGCTTATAACTTATTTCACATAACAGCAAACAATTTTAGTACAAATATTTCCTATGAAATATTTTTATCTCAGTGTACATATGCAAAGGCAATCAGCAATAATTCAAATTTAAGAGGGTGTTATCTATTTTCATTTGTTAACCTGGTAACCCCAACTTCCTGTGACCGGGATTCACATGAAACCCAGTCTAAGCCTGGGCTGCCTCACCAGCACCATGCCCAGGCATTGAGGAAATACAGGACCCAGGTGTCTGGGCAGTACTACTCACAGTAATACTGTGAGACAGCACTATTTTTAGAACTTTCAAATGAGGAACAGAAAGAGAATATTTGGTGTATTTCTCTAAACCACTCTAGTAGGTATAGGATTATACACCTGTTGTCTCAAATGTACCCAGCCACCACATAAATATCACTTACAGCTACAACCCTCATCCATCCCCAGGACAAATATGGTAAGAAGCAATCAACATGAACTCATAGGAGTTCATGATCAAGGACTTCTCTTCAACATTTCTAAGCCCTAGCCTCAACTTCTCCTTTTTTTCTATTTTACTTAAGTGTTTACTAATTGAGGCCTCCTCATTTCAAGAATAATATCTATTCTTCCCTAAACCCCATAAATTACTTTGGTCCCCTCTGAGGTACTACAGCCCATTAGAAGAATGGCAAGCAATACCTAGGGTCTTAATATCTGAGGTCGACTCCCATAATACCAACTGCCTGTCTATATTCCAACAGACTTTGCCCTAGATTCCCCCTTTACCATGCTCTCCCTAATGCTGGGCCACACGTCAATGCATGCTTTTTCCTGAGGAGCTGACACATGCTACTCCATTTCTATAACTTCCAGGTCCTCTGTATCTCTTAGGTAGATGTCATTCAGATACCATCTTCTTGTCCTTTTACCAGGAAGCTAGTATACCTGTTCATTTTAGTCTGTGTACAGACAAACTAACAACATAATTAAGTACAAGACACTGAATCTGGCTCAAGCCTCTTCTCTTCCCTAAAGCAAATTACTCCATGCAAATTACTCCATGCAATTTTATCTGAATTGTGAACAAAATTTTGATTTCATGATAACTCTAAAAAATTTAGTTTCATCACCTTAAAGTTAGATTAAGAGCAATGTTTTCATGCATTTTTATTGAATAGACCCAAAACCTCACCTAGATCCTCTGGTCCTCAGTCTAAAATTTATCAAAGTGGTTATTATTAGTCATAATGCCGCCACATCAGGATCAGTGTATTCAACTCATTTGATCACAGTCTCTCTCACACTCTCATCATTCTCTCTCCTGTTTGTAAGCTCTCTGTTCCTCTCACAGGTGGATTTTGTGCCTGGCAGCAGAAAATCTAGGAAGAGAGAAGAGTGGTAGGTTGGAAGGTTAGTAAAAGGTAGAAAGAAAATATCACATTATATAAGGAACAGAACAGGGACATCAAATTGGGATCAGTTAGCTAGAATTTAAGTGGGAAATACAATATCCCCAAAGCCAAGCAGTAAAGAATAAGAGGTGTGATTAAAAATAAACACATCAAAAAAATAAAATAAACACATCAGTAAATGTGACTGAGATAGCAAGAGATGGAGGAATGGGAACAATAACAGGTCAATCTAACTCAACTGAGTTGAAAGACAGGTCTCAGTAGGAGGATTGTTTTTTAGTAACTTCTTAATCTAATTAATCATTCAATAAACAATCTAAGAGTAATATATGTTCAGCTTCTGGAAAGCATAAAGTGGCATAATCTTCTGACTTTTTCCCCTACTCAAACATGGAACTGCTATAGAAATAAGATTTAAAATGTATCAATCTGAAGAATAGAATGAATGCAACTGGAAGAAATCCAAGGAAATAATGTAGCCACTGACAAGAAATGCATTGTGGGAATAGTTTTGAATCAGGTTATTCTTTCTCTATTGCATTGCCATGAGGAAATTATGCTCCACCCTCCTCTAACCCTCACAAGCTAAGGTAGATACAATAACATCAGAGTGGTCCAGCACTAAGAAGGGTGAAGAGACAAGTCATTAAAAGTGCACACAGAGCAGCCTACCTGGAGAGTTCCCTCTTTCTGCTTTATCTCACTAAAAAAAGCTGGGATATTTTTTACAGTGAAGATATGGACTCAGAAAACGATAGCATCCAGATAGAGGTAAGGAAAAGAGTCAGGGTTTCCAGGGGAGGAAACATACTTGTACATACCCAATACAGTATAATGGGCTCTCTGCCTTGAGGAACCCCAAACTTTGAACTCACCTGAAATAGTACAAGTTGTGGCCTTGACCTTTTCCTTTTTTTAAATAAGGTACACTCTATTGACCAAAATACTGGAGGGGAAAATGAACTCCATAGAGAAGAATAATGTGATAAATGGTGAACACAACCATTATAAAAGAAAGACAATAAAATGGGCAACTTAAAATCAATATGAGAAAGAATTGAACAGAGGGAGCAAAAATTTTGAATGAGCAAAATAAATATCCTTGATGTGATAAGGAAGAATGTTTGTGGCATAAAGCAGAAATAAATAGTTACAAAAAAAAAAAAAAGAATCACGTGGTAATAGGGTATGAAACATTTAACAGATCAAATGAGGAACTCAGTAAATGGAATATGTAGCACAATGAATACTGTGACTGTATAATGGGTCCTAAAATAAGCTTCAAGTACTTTCAAACTTTAATCATTCAAAGAATGTTCTTTGACCATATAGAATTAAATCAGAAAAAAAAAACTTAAAGAAAATATAACTTTAAAAAAATCCCCAAATGTTAGGAATTTACATAATACACTCCTAGTAACATAGTATGGGAAAGAAATCACAATAAAGAATAAAACTGTTTTGAACTGACTCATAATGAAGATCCCAATAAAAATTTATGGAATTCAGCTAAAGCCAGTGATTAGAAGAAAATATATAGCCCAAAATACATATATTAGGAGATGATCTTTTTTTTTTTTTTTATGATAGTCACAGAGAGAGAAAGAGACACAGGCAGAGGGAGAAGCAGGCTCCATGCACCGAGAGCCCAATGTGGGATTCTATCCCGGGTCTCCAGGATCGCGCCCTGGGCCAAAGGCAGGCGCCAAACCGCTGCGCCACCCAGGGATCCCAGGAGATGATCTTATACTCTAGCTCAAAGTTAGAAAAAAAGAACAAAATCAAATCAACATGTTTCCCCTTCATTCTCCTGTTGTGCCCACCCACCAAATTTTTTTATTTCCATTATAGTATTTTTCAGTTCTAATATTTCCACTTGGTCCTTTCTTCCATATCTTTTGCAAGGATTTGTTTCTCTGCTTAGGCCATCTATATTTTCATTTGTTTCAAGTATGTGTATAATTGCTCACTGAAGCATTTTTTTTCACTGAAGCATTTTATAATGGATGCACTAAATGTCAAATAATTCCAATATCTGCTCATTTTTTGTTGTAGCTGGAGATTGTCCTTTATCATTCAAATTGAGATCTTTTGTGTGAGGAGTGATATTCATTTGTATCCTGGATATTTTAGGTACTATGAGAGGCTGGATCTTATTAAGATCTATTTCAGCAGGCTTCCTCTAAAACCATGCCCTTTAGAGAAGAGAGTCACTATCTTATTCTTGCCAGATTCAGCAAAACTCTAGTCTCCTCACAAGGACTTCATGGCACAGCGGGGATGAAAGGATTCATAACTAGAGGGCCACGATGAAAGACTTGACTTCCCACTAGTCCTCCTCTGAAACCCTGCCCTTGCCCAGAGTGGAAGGGCAGATGGTAGAAAGTCAAAATCTAGGCTCCTCACTTGATACATGCTGAAGTAGGAGAGTAGAGTTGCAGTATTTTTCTCTCCTATTTGTCTTTCTATCCAACTATTTCACTTAGCATAATACCGTCTACATCCATATCACATTTTCTTTATTTTATGTCTATCTATCAATAGACACTTGGGTTGCTTCCATATCTTGACTATTGTAAATAATGCTTCAGTAAACATAGAGGTGCATATCTTTTCAAATTAGTGTTTTCATTTCCTTTGGGTAAATACCCAGGAGTGGAATTGCTGAATTCTATGATATTTCTAATTTGTTGAGGAACCTCCATACTGTTTTCCACAATTTGTATTCCCACCAACAATGCTTGAGGGTTCCTTTTTCTATATATCCAAATCTACATTTGTTGTTCTTGTCTTTGATTTTAGCCATTCTGACAGGTGTGAGGTGGTATATCATTGTGGCTTTGGTTTGTATATCCCTGATGATTAGTGATATTGAGCACATTTTTATGTGTCTGTTGGCCATCTGTATATCCTGTTTGGAAAAATATCTGTTCAGGTACTCTGCCCAGTTTTTAATCAAGTTATTTGTGGGACTTTTGGTGTTTAGTTGTATGTTTTGTAGGTATTTTGGATATTAACCCTTTATTGGATATATCATTTGTGAATATCTTCTCTCACTCAGTAGGTTGCCTTTTTGGGGGGGTTCATCCACTGTGCAAAAGCTCTTTAAGTTGACGCAATTCCAATACTTTTATTTTTGCTTTTGCTTCCTTTGTGTTAGCTATTATCTTTTTAAAAAATATTCATTCCATCTCTTGCTTCATAGTTTATCTCTTACAAATGATCTTGGGTCTCCTTGTTAAAGTCACACCCCTCTTACTAATAAATGTAATCTAGAGGTGGTAGGGTAATGTAATGTGAATGAAGTTAAAATAACAAGATCTGGAACTGTCATAGCAGAGCCAGTTGAAAGGATAAATGGAGTTATAGAAGGCAGTTTGGAAGGAATGGAAATAGTGTATTGGCCATTCAGATGAGGCTAGGCACCTATAGCTTTGATTATCACATCCTGTGTTTTCCCACCTCACCAATGAGAAATGTACTACACTGCACTGACTTCCATTCTATCAAAGGGGAATCTTAAGAAGAAGGTCTATGAGAGTAATGCAGCTTTACTCATTCAAAATAGGGGATGAATCATTACATTTGTATCTTCGGGGTAAATACCCAGTAGTGCAATTGCTGGTCTTAGGGTAGCTCTATTTTCAACTTTTTGAAGAACTTCCATACTGTTTTCAGAGTAGCTGCACCAGCTTGCATTTTCCCACCAACAGTATAAGAGGGTTCCCCTTTCTTTGCATCTTCGTCAACATCTGTGGTTTCCTGACTTGTTAATTTTAGCCATTCTGACTGTTGTGAGGTGGTATCTCATTGTGTTTTTGATTTGTATTTCCCTGATGCTAAGTGATGTTGAGCATTTTTTCAGTAGTGATCCAAAGGGGCACCTGCACCCTAATATTTATAGCAGCAATGTCTACAATAGCCAAACTATGGAAAGAGCCCAGATATCCATCCACAGATGAATGGATAAAGAAGATATATATATATACACACACACACACACACACACACACACACATACACACAATGTAATACTACTCAGCCATCAAAAAAATGAAATCTTACTATTTGCAACGATGTGGATGGAACTAGAGGATATTATGCTAAGTTAAATGAGTCAGTCAGAGAAAGACAATTATCACATGATCTCACTTATACGTGGAATTTAAGAAACAAAACACAGAATCATAGGAGAAAAGAGGGGAAAATAAAACAAGATGAAATCAGATAGGGAGACAAACCACAAGGGACTCTTAATCATAGGAAACAAACGAGGGATGGGGTAACTGGGTGATGGACACAGGGAGGGCATGGGATGTAATGAGCACTGGGTGTTATATAAGATTGATGAATTACTGACCACTACCTCTGAAACCAATAATACATTATATGTTAATTAATTGAATTTAAATAAAAAATAAAAATAAACTTGACCTAAAAAGAAAGAGAAAGAGGTCACTAAAGTAGGAAGAAAAATATGCCACACTCCACAAATCAAGATTACTTAACATATCTTGTCCATAAATTTTCAAAATATGATTTTACAGTCATCTGATAAATCTGGTGTCCTTTAAACATTTTAAAAGAAATAGTGTTACCTGTTATTTTAAGAGTAAATGGAAGTAAAAAGGAAACAAAGTTAAAAAGGAAACTATAGAATGGCAAGAACCAAAATGGCAACATCTACAGTTATAAGATGAGGGACAAGTGATTTTAAATTATTCTTGCTATTTTACTAAATTGTATATGCATGCATCCACATTTAGTACAGATAAAACTAGGGTCAATGGGTTTGGGAGATAGTGTTATGGTTGATCATAGACGGACAAGATTCAAATGAGGAAGAAAATAAATTAAACATGATGTATTGGGTTAGGAGGTAATGTGAGTGTGTGTTTTCAAAATGTTTTCTCTCAGACTTAGGCTTATCTAAGCAGTAAACATAATATATACAAATGTGAAATGTTCACAAAGTGCTTAAAAGAAAAATCTGAGTTCTTGTCTACATGAAATATAGAATTTTTTCCTTTACCGTTGCCAACATGTCTTTGTGCAACTCAGAATAAAACCTTTTATGACTCCATACAAAAAAAAAAGAAAAGAAAATGAAGAGAATTTCCAAATCCAGTCTTTTTCCATTGTCATTACACTCAAAAGTCAAAGATAAGTGGAGAATTACTGTTTCACTCTCTATTTACTATTCATTCCCAACTTTCCATGTAGAAATATTTTGACAACAGCTACAATTGCCTTTAAAAAATGACACAGGATAACTCAAAATATACAATTATTTCAGAAAATATATTAAAAAGTCAGCACTACGCTTTCAAATTTATATGTAGTACATGCATATGAATATATTAAAATATTTATATATAGTTACTACAACTGAAATTATGGATGAATTTAATTTCTTTGGGGTTTTCCAAGTTTCTCAGCTTTTCTGTAATAAGTATGTATTATTTATTTAATCAGGAAATTTTGAATTTATTAAAAAAATAAATTCTTGTTTAATAAGCTAAACTATTATTAGGTCTTTGAAACAATATCCCTAAAGCTCAAAATGCTACTACTACCTTCCACACAATTTAGACACTCTTTAAATCACTTCTGGGATTACAAGATTCCTTAGAGGAAAAGAAAGAAGGATTTAATTTGGCTGCCAAAGCCATGGATAGGTCCTCTGGACATTTTTAGGGCCCAGAGATTAAAGAACACATATTTATTTACTACTGATACAAATTCAAGACAGAACATTTTAGCAGGGATGACAGCCTTACCTTTGGTCTGTTCCCCTTGCCAGTACCCACAGTAATCTGAAATGTTGGAATTCTTAACAGTGGGCCTCAGAGTTCAAAAAGAAGAGGGCAAGGGGGTCAACTCGCTTGAAGAAGGGCAACCACAATGAATTTATCATCTGGACACAAAGATGTTGGTGAAATTCTAGAAAAAGGAATGATATATAGAGATAAGTGTGCCTCTGTCTAAAACTACATCCTTTTTTTAGAAACTGGAGTCTCAACAGGCCATGCTACCTACTGTGTGGAGAAAAGGTAAAAATCCTACCCTAAAAACTGAACAGAAAGTGTTGTAGAGTTATAAAGATTTGTTTCAGAAAGAGGAGAAATGGAAGTGATAAATCATAAATAATTTACGTTTTATATTTTTTAAAACTATTCACTTTGAACTGATTTTAAATTTTAAGAAAAGTTGCATAATTGGTTCAAAGAGTCCCCTTATATATTTCACCTAACCTCTAATGTTAACATCTTAAGGAACCATAGTACAATTATTAAGAATAAGAAATTAACATTGGTACATTATATTAACTATTGACTTTACTCAAATTTCACCAATTTTCCACTAGTTTCTTTTCCTACTCCAGGATCTTCTTCAGGATCCCACACTGTATATAATTGTTATTTCTCCTTTGTCTCCTCCATTCCAGTTTACAACTACTCCTCAATCTTTTTTCTTTCATTAATTTGAAAAGTTCTAAATAAAAAAATGAAAAAAGAAATATAGACAAAATAATAAATTATTATTAATAATAAAATAATAGAATTATTAAATCAAGGAAGTATCTTGAATATATATGAACATAATTTTAAATTATTCATTTCCCCTAGGATGAAAAAGGGGGGAAAATGTCAGCCTGAGAGACTGTATTAAATTAACATGCATTCCAAACTCATTCTGTGCCAAAGACTATTATATATCAACATATAAGCTTCAAAATAATTCTATAAAATAGATGCTATAATGTTAATATTACAGATGACCCATCATGCTCAAGCAAGTTAAGTGTCTTGCCTGAGATCTGTATACTTATGAAGCCACAGAGCCGAGACTGAACTGGACTCTAAGTTCTCTGACTCCAAGCCAATTGTTCTTTCTATTAAGACATGGTATTTTTTCTCAAATAAATCTTATCAGCAGTCCAGACAAAGGGATAATAGGATTAGGACACAGTAGACTTCCATAGCACAACCATAGAGATAGTCAGAACATGTAGGATGAGCTAAGGTGAATCAATTCCAGGAGTGAGACTATTGCTCAGATAGAAGTTCCCATAGGTAAGAGCTAAACACTTTTGCTGTGTTTCTAGGAACAAAAAAAAAAAAAAAAAAAAAAAAAAAAAAAAAAAAATTGCACTTGGTTTCCACAGTGGAAAAAAAAAAAAAGAGGATAATTCTCAATACCATGTAGAAAGAGAAGAAAAGACCGTGCTTTTTCCCTTTACCTTTGTTCATTCCACCTTATCCATTATTAATTTCTTTTGGGACACACAGGGCTTATTTATTCAGACAAGCACTGGGGATCTCCTATGAAGGATGTTTCATATTGTGAAGAACAAAGTTGCTTTATAAACAATAGGGGACACTATGTCTGGAACTAGAATTCAATACTCAGTGCTCGACATTTTCTCCTGAGGATGCCTTCCAGGATAACTGTCATGTAGCCTGATATAAGAGGCTCATGGGGCAAAATAGGAAATTCTGGCTGAATTTATATGCTTTATAGACAAACTTCTGTTGATAAATACAGGTAGAAGATAATAGATGCACATGACCCATAAATCTCAGAATTTTCTTTCCTTGCATAGGTGGTGCCCAATGGTGACAAATAATCTAGGGACAGGCCTTTTGGGGAAAGAAATAAAGCTTGGGGAGCCAAGAAATGGAAACTTTACCTTTTTATGAACAAAGAGGAAGAAGAAAAGGTAACAGAAGCTCCTGCTCTTTCCTTGTAGCCTTACGTTTCAGGCAGGTATCTCCTCTTTCTTTTTACCACGTGGTACTGTTGCTGCATCCTGTCCATATTGCTAACCTTGGTTACATTCCAGATAGTGGACTCTAGTAGTATCCCTTTGCAAAAATTGGGTTGTACCAATATGTCTTCCGAGAGTGGATATATTTGCGAGATGGACTGATTGAAATCAGAATATTAAATAGCATTAATTAGTGTATGTAATAAAGCACCAGAAAATCTCAGGTCAATTTCCAATCCATTGACTGTTCTTTTCCCTGTTAGGGTTTTAGAGAAAGCCAGAGCCAACAAATACCTGGACCTTTTGGCTTCTTCCATGATCTCCTAATCATTAGAAAGAATATAAAGACATCAATCTTTGCCCCAGGGCAGTTCCCTATTAAGAAGAATTTAATTCTTTTTTTTAATTTTTACAGTCAAAAATATAGTTTTATTACAGAAAATATGAAAAATATGTAAAAGTTCAGGAAATTCTAAACACCTCAAACCAAATCTGATAAAGAAAACCACAGTTAATATTTTGATGTGGTTTCTTTCAGCTACATGTATACAAAATTTATGTATGTATCATTTATATTGTCTGAGACTTATTTTATCTGAAATATTATATCACGAGCATTTTCCTTGTCCTTAATTATTTGCCAAGATCACAATTTTCTTTAAAAAAAAAAAGATTTTATTTATTTATTTATTTATTTATTTATTTATTTATTTATTTATTTAAGAGAGAGAGAGCACAAGAACAAGCTGGGGAGAAGTAGTTGGGGAGTGAGAGGAAGGGGGAGAATCTATCAAGCAAACTCCTCCTGAGCTTGGAGCCTGACACAAGGGCTCAATTCAGGACACTGAGATCATGATCTGAGCTGAAATCGAGTCAGATGCTCAACTGACTGAACCACTCCAGCGCCCAGCAAGATCGCAATTTTCAATGATATAACAAATGAAAGCATGTTTTCTCACATATTATAACAAGTCCCATCACCACAAACCAGATTTTCAGAATCCTTAAAAAAATCATGACTATCTATTGGTTGGATATTCCAGAAAAATAATTATTAAATGATGATGATGATGATGATGATGATGATAAAAGTAATCTCCATGTGACTTATAGGGAAATACTTGCAGTTTCATCACTTAAAATCAAGTTGGCTCATGTCTAAATTACTAAGTTTTTATTAAGAAAGAAAATTGAATTCTATCAAATGATTTTTTATATCTATCTGGATGATCATATACGGTTTTTTGTTTACCCATTTGTTTGCCATGTTATGCTGATAAATTTCTAAATATTAACTTGGAATGCCTTGAATTTATGAAATCATTATACAGTTGGATTTGGTTTTATATTTACTTATGATTTTTACATATATATTCAAATGAGATTAAACCATAGTTTTATTAATACCTAAGCGTATAAAAGTTATTTTAGCTTGATAAAATGATTTATAAGCTGTTCCATAATTTTTTGGATATTATACCCTTTATGTAGCACAGAAATTATTTGTTTCTTGAAAGTATAACTTCTGGGGCAACTGGGTGACTCAGTCAGTTAAGCAGTTATCTGCCTTTGGCTCAGGTCATGCCCAGCGTCCTGGGATCAAATCCCATGTGGGGCTCCCTCCTTAGGGGGAGTGTGCTTCTAACCTCTCCCACTCCCCCTGCTTGTGCACTCTCTCTCTCTCTCTCTAATAAATAAATGAAATCTTAAAAAAAGAAAAGAAGGAAAGAAAGTATAACCTCTTCCCTTAGTAATCTGTGTCCAATGTCTATTTTCAGGATCAGTGTCTTTTTCCCAATTGGATTTCTGATACTACTACAGTATCTACTGTGCTAAAAGTTGAATAAAGAAATGGAAGTTTCTATGAGACAGGTCAACACAGTTTTGTGGAAGCACTCAAAATGAGTATCCTACCCAAACTAGTTCAGGAAGTTTTCCTAGAAAAAGGGAATAATGGGGCCTTTAAAAGGGGCCTTTCCAGTTTAAGATAAGAGCTTGTACAAAAGCATGAAGAGAAAAAGAGAATGATGTTCGGGGCACACTGTGAGAAGTTCAGTATGGCTATGGCAGAGCATGAGGAAGAAGGGAAGGTAGTAGCTCCAGAATTTCTATATTAGCAACATTCGGGGGTGACAATCTAGTTGCACAAAGGTTAAGTACTCTTTTTTTTTTTTATTGGAGTTCGATTTGCCAACATATACCATAATACCCAGTGCTCATCCTATCAAGTGCCCCCCTCAGTGCCCATCACCCAGTCACCCCCACCCCCTGCCCACCTCCCCTTCCACCACCCCTTGTTCATTTCCCAGAGTTAGGAGTCTCTCTTTTTCTGTCTCCCTCTCTGATATTTCCCACTCATTTTCTCTCCTTTCCCCTCTATTCCCTTTCACTATTTTTTATATTCCCCAAATGAATGAGACCATGTAATGGTTGTCCTTCTATTGACTCATTTCACTCAGCATAATACCCTCCAGTTCCATCCATGTCGAAGCAAATGGTGGGTATTTGTCATTTCTAATGGCTGAGGAATATTCCATTGTATACATAGACCACATCTTCTTTATCCATTCATCTGTGTGGAGGTTCCTCAAAGAGTGAAAAATAGATCTGCCCTACGACCCAGCAATTGCACTGCTGGGGATTTACCCCAAAGATACAGATGCAGTGAAACGCCGGGACACCTGCACCCGGATGTTTATAGCAGCAATGTCCACAATAGCCAAACTGTGGAAGGAGCCTCGGTGTCCATCGAAAGATGAAAGGTTAGGTCTTCTTAAAATACTATATCAGGCAAGTAAAAAATAACTGGAGCACAGCTGAGTTTTCATATGGTATTAACATTGTATATCATAGGAACATATACAATGGAAAGATCAATGTTGGCTAGAAAAATCAAGTAAGGCAAGACTGTTAATTTCAACACACCTAAGGACCACAGAGTATTTCCAGAGGTAAAAAAAAATAAGAGCTGTGATAGGTAATATAGTGTTTTGATAAGAAAGCTTATCAAAGCTAGATTCTTGATCTAGACTGCCAGGTATTAAATCCTGGTTCTAGCTTCAAGATGTTGGGGAAGCTATTTAACTTCCATTTATCTGTTTGCTCCTTCATAAAATAGGAATAATAATAGCATCTCATACTGCTATTATATAAATTACTTATCTCATAGGGTTGCAATGAATATTAAATGACTTAATAGGGTAAAGTACTTATAACAGAGCCTGGCACATAGCTAGTTCTCAATTAACATTAGCTAGCTATTATTGTCCAGCCATAGGAATACTTAGCAACATTCATAAAATCTTTGTAACAGGCACTGTCATAAGCATATTTTATATATTCATTTATCAGAAGGTTTCTTGCTATAAAATAAAAATAATACAGAAGACACAGAGGTACATTCCAAATAGTATGTATAAAGATTAAGAGAAAAAATTACTTATCATTAAATACTAGTATTATAGCATATTAACTTGCCTAAAAACATATAAAATTTGCATCAAGGAGTTTGGTGACAAAAAAAGAAGAAAAAAATTTCTTTTTTTTTTTTTTTTAAGAAAAGAATTTCTATACTGATAGAGGAGAAATCCAGGTTCTGAAAAAATTGTACTTAATGTGGGACCAGGCCACTTAACCCCTGGAAGCTCCTTGCAACCAATCTCAAATAGTTTCAGATTAACTTCTAGACTGGCCTTTGAAAAATAGACACATGTCCATCTGAGAAGAGAAAATATTCAAAATCTGTCCGTTAAAACCTCAAACTTTAGTACTGTCACCTTAAACACACTACATAAATTTTTCTTTCTGAGTCAGTCAGGAGACTTAATTATAATCAATGATATCATTATAAAAGTATTATAATTACAGACACACTGTTTTAACTATGTATTAGACACTCAGATATTTCATGTAATTTAATATTCACAACAAATTGTTATTTCTTTCCCACATCACCGTGTACGGATTGAGGCTCAGAGAGTCACATACACAATCAAATGACATGGTGCTAACTGTACGTGATGTCTTATTTAAGAAATTGAACCAACTTCCTTTTTAAAAGATTTCAGAATATTCATCAATAATGAGATTTATATGTGCATTTAGAACTAAGTTGTCCCTATCATTTTATTAGAGGCCTGACACTTCACAACACAATTCTTGGGGTTATCAGTAGCTTAGCCTCTGCTACTGCACGGCCCTAAAAAGTACTGAACCTCTCAGTGCTTCACTTTCATCATCAATAAGTTAAAATTGTATTCGTGCCTTTCCTGATTCCCAGAGCTGAGTGAAAAATCAAAATATTGCAGGTAAAAGTAACGTTTTAAACTAAATTATAAATTTAAATTTCCTGAAGTCATACTTAATCTGAACTCCACAGGTGACATGGACACTTGAAGATGGGGAATTACTCAGCTGTGACTGAATTCTTTTTGGTGGGACTTTCCCAATACCCAGAGCTCCAGCTTTTTCTGTTCATGCTCTGCCTCATCATGTATGTGATAATTCTGCTGGGAAATAGCCTCCTCATCATCATCAGCATACTGGATTCTCGCCTCCACACCCCCATGTACTTCTTCCTTGGGAATCTCTCGTTCTTGGACATCTGTTACACATCCTCTTTTATTCCTACGATGCTCATCATATTTAGGTCTGAGAAAAAATCCATCTCCTTCATTGGCTGTGCTCTGCAGATGGTTGTCTCCCTTGGGTTGGGCTGCACTGAATGTGTCCTCTTGGCTGTGATGGCCTATGATCGGTATGTGGCCATCTGCAACCCACTGAGGTATCCCATCGTCATGAACAGGGTGCTTTATGTGCACATGGCTGCGTGGTCCTGGATCATAGGCTGTCTAAACTCCCTAGTTCAAACAGTGCTAATAATGTTGTTGCCTTTCTGTGGGAATAATGTCATTGACCATCTTACCTGTGAGTTACTGGCCCTTCTTAAACTCATATGTTCAGATATTTCCATGAATGTGCTTATTATGACAGTGGCAAGTATTCTTTTCTTAGTGGTTCCCCTACTGTTAATTTTTATTTCATATGTTTTCATTCTCTCTACCATTCTGAGACTTAACTCTACTGAGGGGAGAAAGAAAGCCTTTTCAACGTGTTCAGCCCACCTCGCTGTAGTAGTTTTATTCTATGGTTCAGCCTTATTTATGTACATGAAGCCCAAGTCAAAAGACACAAAGACAATTGATGAGATCATCGGGCTGTCTTATGGAGTGGTAACCCCAATGTTGAACCCCATCATCTACAGCCTAAGGAATAAGGAAGTGAAAGAGGCTATGAAGAAAGTCTTGAGTAGACACTTTCATTCACGGAAAATATGAAAGTGCTCAGGACATGTGAACACATTTGGGGAGAAGACATATTTTGGTAGTCAGAGATGAAGTCACAGAACTCAGTAAAAGGAGAGCATTGTGTTTGTAAAGTGAAATTCTCATTTTTACTGCAGAGGATTTCTGTGTAAACCATGTAAACCTCATGTAATATCTTTGTAGCAGTCCTAGTTATATGGAACCATGCCTCTTCGTTCCATAGAAGTCAAGATGGATGCTGTTCATGATGAATATCTCTCTGTCTCTATCTATGTATTGCCTCTTCTTTCTCTCCTCTTTTCTCCCTCTTCCTTCTTTTACTTTTCTTTCTTTGCTCTCTTCTTTATCTTCTTTCTCAGTCTCCTCAAGGTACATATATATATATATTGTTTTGGTCTATACAATATCCTCTCATCTTGTGAAAAAACACATCTTTTTCTTTTAAGGAATCAACAACCTTCCACTCTCTGTCCATATTTGACTGAGGCTGGCCACACTCTCTGATCAGACGATAAGCATGAAACACACACTGGTCCATTGAAAAATGAACATTGCCTAGCTACAGTGGTTCATTCGGGATAGCATATGACCTAAGCCACACAAATCATACTTAATTGCCAAAATGTTGCCTGTGTGTCAAAGAAGAGTCACACTTTTTTTTCCAACAGTCTCTAATAGGTAGAACATATGCTCAGATCTTCTGGCCATCTCTGTTAATATATGGAGAAAGTAGATTTAAGGGAAAGATTTAGGGTGTGCTTCATGTCAGTAACTCCTGGTTAAATGGCTCTAAAAACATTCATGCTTGTACTTTTCAGTTATGTGAGCTGATAAAGTTCCTTTAAAGCAGACTGAATTAATTTCCACTGCTTATAACTATATAAACCCTTATTAATGCATTTTTTTTAGTTTCAGAGGTAGAGTTCAGTGATTCATCAGTTGTATATAATACCCAGTGCTCATTACATCAAGTGCCTTCCTTAATGCCCATCACCCAGTTACCCCACCCTGCCACCCACCACCCCTCCAACAACACTCAGTTTGTTTTCTACAGTTAAGAGTCTCTTATGGTTTGCCTCCCTCTCTGTTTTCCTCTTTTATTTTGCCTTCCCTTTTCCTATGTTCGTCTGTTTTGCTTCTTAAATTCTACATATGAGTAATGTCATATGGTATCTGTCTGACTTATTTCACTCAACATAATACCATCTAGTTCCATCCACATCATTGCAAATGGCAATATTTTATTCTTTTTGATGGCTGAGTAATATCCCATTACATACACACACACACATACACACACATACACACTACATCTTTATCCATTCATCTGTGGATGGACATCTGGGCTTTCCATAGTTTGGCTATTGTGGACACTGCTTCTATAAACATTGGGGTGCATGTGCCCCTTTGAATCACTATGCTTATATCCTTTGGACAAATACCTAGTAGTATAATTGCTGGGTTGTAGGGTTGGTCTATTTTTAACTTTTTGAGGCACCTCCACAATAGCTGCATCAGTTTGCATTCCTACCAGTAGGGTAAGAGGGTTCCCCTTTCTCAGCATCCTTGCCAACATCTGATGTTTACTGACTTGTTAATTTTAGCCATTCTGACCAGTGTGAGGTGATATTTCATTGTGGTTTTGATTTGTATTTCCCTGATGCCAAGTGATGTTGGGAATTTTTCATGTGTCTGTTGGCCATTTGTGACAGTATGGTACTGGCATAAAAACAGATACATAGATCAACAGAACAGAATACAGAACCCAGAAGTGTACCCTCAACTCTACAGTCAACTAAGCTTCAACAAAGAGGAAAGAATATCCAATGGAAAAAAGACAGTCTCTTCAACTCCTAGACCCCTGGAGTGAAACTGGACTATTTTCTTACACTACATACAAAAATAAACCCAAAATGGATGAAAGACTCAAAAGTGAGACAGGAGTCCATCAAAATCCTAGAGGAGAGGGGTGCCTAGGTGGCTCAGTTGGTTGGGTGTCTGCCTTTAACACCTGCTTGGGGCTCCCTATTCATCAGGGAGTCTGCTTCTTCCTCTCCTTCCGCTCCTCCTCCCACTTGTGCACATGTACTTTCTCGCTCAAGTAAATAAATAAAACCTTTTCTTAAAAATCCTATAGGAGAGGGACGCCTGAGTGGCTCAGTGATTGAATGCCTGCCTTTGGCTCAGGTCGTGATCCCGGGGTCCTGGAATCAAGTCCCACAACAGGCTCCTTGCAAGAAACCTGCTTCTCCCTCTGCCTATGTCTCTGCCTCTCTCTGTGTCTCTCTCATGAATAAATTAATAAAATCCTTTTTAAAAATTCAAGAGGAGAACATAGGCGGAAACCTCTTTGACTTCAGCTGCAGCAACTTCTTTCTAGACACATCTCCAAAGGAAAAGGAAACAAAAACAAAAATGAACTATTGGGACATCATCAAGATAAAATGCATTTTCTTACCTTACCTCATCCTCTCCCTCACAGGCTCCTAGTTCTAACTTTCTCTCTGTATATCTCTTCTTCCTGATTCTTTCTGATACTATGTCTCTCCCTCTCACTTGTGATTCTCTGTTTCTGTCTCTTTTATTCACTCGTGCTCTTTCATCCTCTCTCTGTCTCAAAAACTTGTCATTTTTAAGAATCACTGTTGGTCCCAAATTCACCAGTACTCAGGAATCACTTCTTCCTTTAGCACCAACTACAATAACATAACCTTCATTTTGCATCAATACACACAGTTTATCCCCCCTTGCAAATACTGCTGAGGACTTTTTACATTATCCTAGTTCTTGGTCATTTTTTCCCCAGACTCCTTTATTGTGCTTCTCCATCACTTTTCTGATTACCTTATAATTACTTTTCATTGTATTTAAGCTCTCTATAGCCCATTTCAGATCCAAAAGAGTATATGCAAAATCCATATACATTCAAGAGGTTGTCATGTTTAACTAACACACTACTTAGCTTGAGAATAAAATAAAGTGATGGAGGGGGAAAAAATTTTTTAGTACTGAATATCAGTGCTCCTAGTATCTACCAGACATACTTCCTTACAAGGGCCTCTTAAAGCCATTTCCCTATTTAGCTCTAGGTTAGTTACCTGCCTCCTTTAAAAGCATTATGCTTAACCCAATAAAAATATATGGGGAGACAATTAAAAGCATTCCTCATTGTGGTCCTTCTCAAAGGAGTGAGTCTACCCCCCAAAACAGATGGCAGCTTCTATTCCTATAACTACAGAAAAGAAGTTCAGGCACTTTTAAAAATGTGTCCTTGGAGAACCTGGGTGGTGTAATCGGTTGGACATTGAACTCTTGATTTCAGCCCAGGTGATGATCTCAGGGTTGTGAGATCAACCCCCACATCGATCTCCACACTCAGCATGGAGTCCGCTTGAGATTCTCTCTCTTCCCTTTGCTTTGCCCCTCTCCTAGCTTGTGCTCTCAAAGTAAATAAATAAATAAATAAATAAATAAATAAATAAATAAAATCTTTAAAGAAAAAAATTATGTATCCTCACTTAGAAATATTGGAGCCCAGCACCATGTCAAGTATACATGTCCTTCACTTCAAGAATAACAAACATGTGAATAATACAAAGCCACTTCTATCATCTTTACTAATTCAATAAAATAAAAGATTTCATGGTGAAAAAAAATTTCTCTGGCATACCTCTGAGACATATTATCAACTAAAACAGGCTATCTCCTCACTGTCACCAAAAATGATCTTGACTCCAATTATTTGTAGGGTTTCAAATGCAATTACTAGATACCAATGTCAGATATCAAGTATCCTAACCTCCTCCAAGGGAAATAAGTTTCTAATCTATCAAATAATATATAAAGGTCAGTTAACACAACAGTCAAATCTCTTTTTTTTTAATTTATTTATTTATGATAGTCACACAGAGAGAGAGAGAGAGAGAGGCAGAGACACAGGCAGAGGGAGAAGCAGGCTCCACGCACCGGGAGCCCGACGTGGGATTCGATTCCGGGTCTCCAGGATCGCGCCCTGGGCCAAAGGCAGGCGCCAAACCGCTGCGCCACCCAGGGATCCCAACAGTCAAATCTCACAGAATTAAAAGCATCTAGTTTAACACTTTGTGTTTGCATATCCTCTAACACAGCCATAATGGGTGATTATCCATCCTTTCTTGCACACCTCTAGTAATGGGAAGCTCACCACCTCCTGAGAACCTTAGTCAAAGCCAGTTTTAGAAACATCTTATTTGAAGCCAAAACATGTCTTTTATATTTTCTAATTTTATTCTTAGCTGTATACTTTAGAAAAATATCACATGAGTGATATTCTGAGTTTATTTTTAGAACTAGAATTAGAGTTTATATTTTAGAGTAGTCTATTAGCTTTTAGAATTAATATAGTTCAATTCATTCATTCAACAAATATATGAATATTTACACTCTTCTAGATAATGGCAAATAATATGATCATTAATGTCTGAAATGGATTCCTTCCACAGTTTGGCTATCGTGGCCATTTGAATACAGATCTGTTTTATTCTAAGGGCCATCACATACCTTTTGTTCCCTGCTACTATCCTGTGGTTATAGCTTGGACAACTTTTCAGCTTGGATATTACAACAATGTTCGAAGTGGTTTCACAGTCTCTGAATTTTTCCTAATTTTACGCAGTCTACCTTCCAGATTAATCATTCTAATTCAAGGTGCTGATCATCACTAACTGTTCAAAAATTTCATCTGGCTTTTCAACTAAAATACAAAAACGCTGACATGATATTAATTTCTCTCCACAAAATGGTCACTACCTAAAATTCCAGTATTGTCTACTAGGGAAAACTCATCCATTCTCATTGTTTCAATGAATCACCAAAATATTATTAATCTAAATTTATAGGTACATCCCACATCTCTCTCTCTTTTTTTTTTGTTTTTTTTTTTTTGTTTGTTTGTTTTTGTTTGTTTTGTTTTGTTTTACTGTTATCTCATCTATTTGCAACGAGTAGAGCAAAACAACTTGAGGGAGAAGACAAGATGGTGGAAGAATAGGGGTCCTCATTTCATCTGGTCCCCCAAATTTAACTAGATAACTTTCAAACCATCCTGAACACCTATGAATTCAACCTGAGATGTAAAGAAAGAACAGCTGGAATGCTACAGAGAGAAAAATGATGGCTTCTTACAAGGTAGGAGTGTGGAAAAGAGAAACAAAGGGGCTATATTGGAAGATAAATGGCGGGAGGGAGGAAGCCTTGTAGGCTGACTGCAGGAAAATGAGTCAGCCACAATCAGGAATTTTAGAAATCTGCTCCTGAGAGAGCCTTCCCTGCCTGAAAAGAGCTCAGTGGTGAAATAGGGCAAAATTGCAGGAGGGGCAGTGAAATCTCAGTATTTTGGAAGACACAGAAAGAACAAGAGAGCCCAGGAGAAAGCTCAACTTGTGCCATTAACCACAAACGGTGGTTGGATCAGGGGACTGATGCTGTCCTAATAAAGGACCAGAATGCAGCAACCCTCCATGGGCAGCTGGGAGAGGCTGAGCAGGTGTGCACTTGAGCAGGTGAATGCCCTGGGGTCCAGCAGGGGACAGAGCCGGCTATCTGTTCCCTCTGAGACAGGCAGAGCCAGTGAGCACACAGGATGTTGAGAGCTCTCCCACTGCCCAGTGCCCTTCATATTGTAGGAATCAGTCCCACACTCCTGCCCCAGGAGGATCTGAGCCAGTGCGCACTAAGAGACTGCAGTTTGGGACACTCTGGGAACTCTTAGCTCCCAGGCTGGAGATCTGGCTGCCCTCTTTTTGGTCTCCTCTCACCTGGGAGAGGTGTGGCTTCTAGGGAACAAAGGCTTCAGGGGGCAACAGCTTTACACCAGCCTGTCCACCTGGCAGGGGGGCGGGGCATTGCCACCCAGGCACAGACACCTGAGAATCAGCGCAGCAGGCACCTTCCCCAGAAGACCAGCTGGAAGAACGGGGGAACAGCAAGTTGACTGACCAAACAGCACTGGAAAGCTCTAGGACTAAGGAAAATAGTGTATAGAACTTGAGGGTTTTTTTCCTTATGATTTGTTTATCTTTCAGGTTAAAAACTTCCAATATTCTTTCTTTTTACCTGCCTTAACTACAATATTTTATCAACTCTTCACCTTTTAAGTTTTTTCCTTTTGACTTTCATATTTTTATAATTACATGTCAATAGATATTTTTGGCTTCAACATATTCAATTTTTGTAGATATATAAGGTTTGGTGTTTTTGTTTGTTTTGTTTTATTATTTTGGAATTTAGTACTGTCTAACGTACAGACCAAAATACACACAGAACCAAATGGAGCACCATGTTGGTCCACTCTATGAGATTATATTCTCTCTTCCTTCCCATTCCACCCCCTTCTTTTTTCTTCTTGTTTTTGTTGTTGCTGTTGTTTCTCTATATAATTTTTGCTGGCTTATATAAATTTGGAATTTAGCATCTTCCAACATACAGAACAAAATACACTAAGAACCAAGGGGATCACCATCTTGGTCCACTCTGAGACTATATTCTCTTTCCCCCACCACGTCCTTCCCTCCAACTTTTTTAAACTTTTACCATTTTTTAAATTTGTTTTTCACTTTCATAGCCTCTTCTTTTTCTTTTATTTTCTGGTCCCTGACTTCTTCAGAATTGTCTAGGGTGTATTTTACTTAGGTCATGGTTGATATTTTTTACTCTGCTTGCTCATACGGCCATTCTGCACTGGACAAAATGACTAGAGGGAAGAATTTGCCACAAAAGAAAGAACCAGAAGTAATACTCTCTGCCACAGATCTAATGGATACGGATTTAAGTAGGCTGTTAGAGATACAATTCAGGATTACAATCATAAAATTACCGATGGTTGTTCAAAGAAGTATAAAAGACTTTAGAGATTCTCTTACTGCAGAACTGAGATCTAATCAGGCTTAAATTAAAAATACTTAACTGAGATGCAGTCTAAACTGGATGCTCCAACAGCTAGGGTTAATGAGGGAGAAGAGGAAAAATTAAAAAAAAAAAAAAAGTTTAGGGATCCCTGGGTGGCGCAGCGGTTTGGCGCCTGCCTTTGGCCCAGGGCGCGATCCTGGAGACCCAGGATCGAATCCCACATCGGGCTCCTGGTGCATGGAGCCTGCTTCTCCCTCTGCCTGTGTCTCTGCCTCTCTCTCTCTCTCTCTCCCTATCATAAATAAATAAAAATTTTTTAAAAAATGAGGGAGAAGAAGGAATGAGTGACATAGAAGACAAGTTGAGGGAAAGGAAGGAAGCTGAAGAAAGAGAAAAACAGCTAAAAATCCAGGAGGAAAGACTTCAGAGATTAAGTGATAGTTTGTGAAAGAATAATATTCATCTCATCGGATTCCAGAGGAAGTGGAGAGAGAGGACCATAAACTATGTTTGAACAAATCATACCTGGGAACTTCTCTAAACTGGGGAAGGAAACAGGCATACATATCCAAGAGATAGAGAGGACTCCCCCCAAAAAAATCAACAGAAACCAATAAACATGTCAACATATAATCATGAAGCTTGCAAATTTCAAAGGTAAAAAGAAAATCCTAAAAGCAGCTGAAGATAAGAGATTCCTAATTTATATGGGGGGAAATATCAGATTAACAGCAGATCTATCCACAGAGACCTGGCAGGCCAGAAAAGGCTGATATGATATATTCAGGGTACTAAATGAGAGAAACATGCAGACAAGAATACTTTATCCAACAAGGCTGTCATTCAGAATAGAAAGAGAGATAAAGAACTTCCAGGATAGACAGAAACTTAAAGAATATGTGGCCACCAAACCAGCTCTGCAAGAAATATTAAGGGGGACCCTGTAAGTGAAGAGGGAGCCCAAAGAAACAATCTGTAGAAACAGGGACTGTATAGGTAATACATGACACTAAATTCATATCTTTCAATAGTTACTCTGAACATGAATGGGTTAAATGATCCAATCAAAAGACAGTATCTGACTGAATAAAAAAGCAAGACCCATCTATATGCTGTTTACATATTTTAGACTTAAGGACACTTCAGACTGAAAATGGAGTGGAGAATCATTTACCATGTAAATAGTCCTCTAAAGAAAGCTGGGGTAGCAATCCTTCATGTCAGATAAATTAGATTTTAAACCAGACTGTAATTAGAAATGAAGATGGACACTATATATGGTCTATCCAAGAAGAAGACCTAACAATTATGGATATTTATGCCTCTAATGTGGGAGCAGCCAATTATATCAATCAATTAATAATGAAAATAAAGAGATACATAGATAATAATACATTAATAGTAGGACATGGCACTCTCATCGAAAGACAGATCTTCTAAGTAGTAGACCACCAAAGAAATAACGGCTTTGAATGACACACTGGACCAAATGGATTTCACAGAAGTATACAGAACATTCCATCCTAATGTAACAGAATACACATTCTTCTCAAGTGCACATGGAACTTTCTCCAGAATAGACCACATACTGGGTCACAAATCAGGTCTCAACTGATACCAAAATATTGGGATTATTCTCTGTATATTTTCAGGCCACAATGCTTTGACACTAGAACTCAATCACAAGAAGGGATTTGGAAGAAACTCAAACACTTAGAGGTTAAAGAGCATCCTACTTGAAGATGAATGGGTCAACCAGGAAATTAGAGAATAAGCAAAAGAATTCATGGAAACTAACAAAAATGCACAAAATCTTTGGGATACAGCAAAGGTGGTTCTAAGAGGGAAATACATCTCAATAAAAGCCTCCCTCAAAAAATTGGAAAAAATCTCAAATACACAAGCTAACCTTACACCTAGAGGAACTGGAGAAAGAATATCAAATAAAGCCTAAACAAGCAGGATAAGATAAATAATAAAGAGTAGAGCAGAACTCAGTGAAATAGAGGCCAGAAGAACTATAGAACAGATCAACAAAACCAGGAGCTGGTTCTTTGAAAAAAATTAATAAGATAGATAAACCCCTAGCCAGACTTATTAAAAAGAAAAAAGACTCAAATTAATAAAATCATAAATGAAAGAGGAGAGAGTATAACCAATATCAACCAAGGAAATACAAATGATTTTTAAAACATTATGAGCAACTATATGCCAGCAAATTAGGCAAGCTGGAAGAAATGGATACATTCCTGGAAACATACAACTTACCAAAACTGAAACAGGAAGAAATAAAAAACCTGAACAGACCAATAACCAGCAAGCATATTGAAGCAGTCATCAAAAACTTCCCAAGAAACAAAAGTCCAGGGCCAGATGCCTTCCCAGGGGAATTCTAACAAACATTTAAAGAAGAAATAATACCTATTCTACTAAAGCTGTTTCAAAGGATAGAAATGGAAGGAAAACTTCCAAACTTGTTCTATGAGTCCAACATTACCTTGATCCTCAAACCAGACAAAGACCCCACCAAAAAGGAGAACTATAGAACAATATCCCTAATGAACATGGATGCAAAAATTCTCACCAAAATACTAGCCAATAGGATTCAACAGTACATTAAGAAGATTATTCACCATGATCAAGTGGGATTTATCCCTGGGGTGCAAGGGTGGTTCAACATTGGTAAAGCAATCAGTATGATAGATCACATCAATATTTACAAATTGCATATCAGATAAAGGCCTAGTATTCAAGATCTATAAAGAACTCACCAAATTCAACACCCAAGAAACAAACAATCTAGTCATGAAATGGACAGAAGACATGAACAGACATTTCTCCAAAGACTTACACATGGCCAACAGGCACACAAAAAAGTGCTCCATATCACTTTCCACCAGGGAAATACAAATCAAAACCACAATGAGATACCGTTTTACACCAGTGAGATTGGCTAAAATTAACAAGACAGGAAACAACAAATCTTGGTGAGGATGTGGAGAAAGAGGAAACCTCTTGCACTGTTGGTGGGAATGCAAGCTGATTTAGCCACTGTGGAAAACAGTGTGGAGGTTCCTCAAGAAGTTAAAAATAGAGCTACCCTATGACTTACCAATAGCACTACTGGGTATTTACCCCTAAGATACAGATGTAGTGAAATGACAGGACACCTGCACTCAATGTTCATAGCACAATGTCCACAAGAGCCAAACTTTTGTAGAAGCCTTGATGTCCTTTGACAGATGAATGGACAAAGATGTTATATATATATATATATATATATATATATATATATACACACACATATATTACATATATAATAATAATTACATATATATTATATATAATAAATATATATATTTATATATATAATGGAATATTACTTTAGCCATCAGAAAGGATGAATACCTACCACTTGCTTCAATGTGGATTGAACTGGAGGGTATTATGCTGAGTGAAATAAGTCAAACAGAGAAAGACAATTATCATTTGGTTTCACTCATATGTGGAATGTAAGAAAGTGAAAGGAACCATAAGAGAAAGGACAGAAACTGAGTGGGGAAAAATTAGAGAGGAAGACAAATCCTGAGAATCTCCTAACTCTGGGAAACAAACAAAGCAAAAGGTAAGGTAGGGGATGGTAAGTGGGTGATGGGCATTAAGGAGGGCAGATGATGAGATGAGCACTGGGTGTTATAGTATATGTTGGCAAATTGAACTTAAATAAAAATTGTTTTAACTTTTAAAATTTGTTTATACTTATCACTAAAGTATAAGAGAAGAAAGAAGTTCTGTAAATAAAAGAAATGTGTAAATACTGTCAGATCTAAAAATACTTTCACATTAGGTTACTTCTAGAGATCTAGAAATTATTGTTTCTCCTCAGCAAATCTTGAAGGGAAAAAAAGGAGTGTTTCTATATGCAGATAATTACAAAATAAAAATGCCTCTGGCAAATCAATCAATCAATCAGGTAAAACACTTTTTATTCTGTCTCCCTTTCTGATATTTCCCACACATTTCTTCTCCCTTCCCTTCTATTCCCTTTCACTATTATTTATATTCCCCAAATGAATGAGACCATATAATGTTTGTCCTCCGATTGACTCATTTCACTCAGCATAATACCCTCCAGTTCCATCCACGTCGAAGCAAATGGTGGGTATTTGTCATCTCTAATGGCTGAGTAATATTCCATTGTATACATAGACCACATCTTCTTTATCCATTCATCTTTCGATGGACACCGAGGCTCCTTCTACAGTTTGGCTATTGTGGACTCTTAACTCTGGGAAACGAACTAGGGGAGGTAGAAGGGGGGGCGGGGGGGAGGGTGAATGGGTGATGGGCACTGAGGGGGGCACTTGACGGGATGAGCACTGGGTGTTATTCTGTATGTTGGCAAATTTAACACGAATAAAAAATAAATTTATTATTAAAAAAAGTAAAACACTTTTCTTTCACTCATCATATTATCTTATACCATATTGTCTTCCTGCCATTTTCCCTTTACAAAATGCTGCTTCTTCATGAGTTACTCCCTGCTCTTTTGATAATTTCCAAAATTCTTAAAGTGAAAGCTTGACATCAGCAAAATGGAACAATATAAGGTCCCCAACTCTAGTCCCCACACAGAAACATGGACTTAGTAACTATCCATAGAGCAAAATGTCTTTGTGGAAGCTTCAGGATCCAGGTAAGAGGATGGAACCTAAGACTGAGGAAAATCATTTGAGAAAGCAGGCCAACATCCCAGCAGCAGGACCATATCAGCTGTGGACCTGGCAGACCCAGAAGCAGCCCTATCCACCTGTGGACTCAGCGCTAGCACTGCATGTTTTTGGACCTGCCACTAGCCCTACTCTTAAGCAGAGTTGGCAGGAACCACACCCAAATGACTCCCACCAATAGTGCCTACCCTCAACCACAGTTCTGACTATGGACCTGGAAGCAGCCCCTAGTTTGAAAACCAGTCCCATCTACCCAGGGACCCAACACGAGCCACACATGCATAAACCCCTAGAAACAAGCCCACCAACCAAAAGCCCAACTGCAGACATAGAAGCAACCCTGTGACCCAGCTCCAACCCCACTGACAGAGATCCCAGGGGTAGTCCTGCCTGTCTGGAGATCCAACAGGAAAGGTCATTACCTTTCAAAACCAGTCTGCAAAGACTGGAAGAGGTTAATGCTCCTTCAAATGCACAAATACCTATACAAGGCTACAAGGATAATGAAAAGTCAGACAAAAATGATACATCCAAAAAGGAAAAACCAAAGAGGGAAGGAGAAAACCTATGGAGGTGATGGATAAGTATATATTGGTAGTGATGGTTTTACAGTTGTGTAGTTACCTTTAAACATATCAAGTTGTACAAATTAAAAAATCTAGAGCTTTTGGTATATCAATCATACTTTAATAAAAGTAGTTTAAAAATTCTTTAAGTGACCTGCAAATTTGTACAAGATCTAGATCCTATGTAACTCTTCAGACTCCTCTTTCACTCCTGTTTATCTCCCCCACTACTCTGCACTCTGTGTTCTAGCTGAACTTCTTTTAATTCTTAAAACTACCACTTCTCTCTCTCTCTCTCTCTCTCTCTCTCATTCTCTCTCTCTCTCTCTCTCTCTCACACACACACACTCACACACACACACACACACACACACACACACACACTTTTCCTCTCTTGATGAAGCTCTTTTTATCCCAAAATCTAGGTGCTTGGATTCTGGTCAATGTACTCTGCCGTAATCCATGTTTCTTTATTTATTTTGTTTTTGCTGATAAAATAATGATTAATATAATTCCACTCCTAGAAAGAGTCACATCTTGATTAGAGTCCAAGCTAGAAATCGGTTTCCAATTTCACACTGAAAGTCAACTTACTGTGTTGCATAGTTTGACGCCCTCACTAAGAGAGAAAATATGGATCACATCCATTTACTAATATAATAACTAAAGAATAGAAGATACACTATGTTTACAAAATAGAAGTTAAAATCATTTTACCATTCTGTCCAGTGGCAAAACAGTCCCAGAGGATTCAAGAAATTTAAATTGTGACATACTAAAAAAATGAAAATTAAAAAAATTTTAAAAATTAAAAAAAATAAATTGTGACAAACTGTTAGGAATTTTTGACTTGTGATTACAAACATTTCTAACAGAAAAAAACGTTTAAAGGTTATACTCTATATAAAGAAACCACCAAATGTCTTAGGATTGTAAAAATAAATAAGTAAATGGTGGTAAATACTCAAGTTTTGAGATACTGTATCAACATTATTAGATAATTGGGTAACTCTTCAAGACATTTAAATGGAAATAAGTAAGTGTGTCATTGAGGAAGAAGCTAGTATATGTCTCCTTTTTTGAGGAAACAAGGAAGCATTTTGTGTGACTTATTAGAAGGTTCAAAACAGAGAGGATTTTTTTTCACATCACCAAGAGATCATTCTTTATTAAACCAGTCTGTACAAGATTTCCTGAAATAGAAGATTTTATCTACTACTAAAAATGCATATCTTTTAAATTCACAGAAAATTTGTCAATTTAAACATGTGAGGCAAAACAGACTCTAATGGAGGCAAGAGTGACAAATGAATTTTTTTAAAGTGTCATTATAAATATCCTTAAACTTCTTTCAGAAAAAAAAGTTATCCTATTTAAAAAGAAAAACTTTTTAATAGATTGTTTACAACTCTGACAAGACAGTAATGAAAAATAAGTTTTAATGGTCCCTTTGAAACTTAGGTTCCTATACTGAATAGTTAACAATGTTTCACTGTTATTCCTGGGGGATAGAAAGAACGGGAGAGGGAAGAAAGTTAAGTATCAGAAAATTAACCAAATTTAAACTCTAAGTAATAAGGAGAAAGTCATAAATAAACTTCTGTCACAAGATACATTTCCTGCTAAAGTCTTCCATCTTTTTTTAGCTATTTTTTTAGCTATTTCATGGAACTATTGGTTTCCATGACATGTCACATTGAATAGACCACAGTAAAAGACTTTTGTTATACCTACAATATTTTTCTGCAGTCACATTCAATACCCACAAGGCCATGAAGATACTTTTGATAATGCCATTCCTCTACATTCACAGGATAATCACCCATATATCTTGTAGCATTCTTAAAACAACTAAATTCTATAATCACTAACGTTTCTCAGGACCTATTCTGATATGGAAATGTAATGAGAACTAAGGGTTTGAAGTTCAACCCAAAGAAATTAAACTATGTTTCCTGAATGAAAGAAGGAACTCTTTCTCTATGTTGCTCTTATTCTTACATAGATATGGGATATGAAAATGATCAAATTATAGAACACTATTGATTAAGACTATTTAAATTAATAGTAGTTACACTGAGAATATGACTGAGTTTATTACAGGATATTAGTGTTACTATGTAGGCCCAATGTATATTATTAGTTTTTCAAACAAAAAATTAAGAATTTGAACAATATAAATAACACTACTGCTATTAGCGAGAAAGGGCTATTGAATATAAATTTTATGCATCAAATCTAACATTTAATTTTCAAAGGATTTTGAATGGTACAATAAATCAATGCCTCAGTGTTGGGGGCAATGATGAAAGAAATTATTGAAGTAGACTAACAAGACTATACTTAAATAGCAAACAGAGCATTCATCATATTAATCTTTCTTAAAAATGGAATTCTGTCTTCATGGCAAATAGTTATTAACCAAAACAAAGGCCAGCACACTAGTTGAAGTTAAAATTCAGGAACATAAAGCAAAAGCAAATTACAGAAGAGAAGAGAAACAAGCAAGAAAATAATCATGTAAAAGAAGACAAAATTTTAAGAAATTCTTATGCTCTGTTTTCTAGCATCAGGTTAAGGTAGGGAATTTGACTACCTTGTCTGATAAGCTGTGTTAATACAATGAGGAAATCATAATAAATTCCAAGTATAATGATACAAGAGTATAGTGAGTGCAGAGTTACATTATCTTTCAATAAGTATATTATAACTTGTTAGTATTTTCCCTTAATATCATTTCTCAGTTTTCAAAACACAGAATTTTCTTTGACTTGCCTCTTACAAAATAAAAAGCATAAACCCTAGGCTGTGACTCTTTGTATAGTTGCTAAGAAGACCTTTTCCTACTTTTTCTTTTATGTGTACCATATATACATAGCATATCTATACCATATTATATGAATTAGCAGGAATACTAACACCTCACATTTTAAAACATAAGTTTTTCATATTATATAAAATTATATTTTATATAATATATAAAATATAAATATAAAATATTATATAAATGAGCACTAATATTTATAATAATGCAAAATATGTTAGCAAACCTAGACCCACATGGAATTGGGCCTAAAAAGAAATCATGTTTTACACAAAGAGCATTTACTATTGTTTCTTAAAAAGGAAACAGAGAAACAATTTTAAAAATTGTTGTTTAAAAAACAATAGCATTTACTATTTTAAGTCTGCTTTTAATAATAAGCAGTCCTATTATTTTTAAGAATAGTTTGTCATATGTATCTATTAATAAAATAGAAATGGCATCGAGAAAATAGAATTCAGATGATAATTGAATCATATTTTCAAATTTCTGAAGTGAAATGACTCTAAACTATAAAGTAGCTAAATTATCTTTCAGGACTGAAGAAAAATAACTTTCCAAACAAAGACTAAGATATTTTTTTAATCATTGACAAAACCTATTAAATAAACTATATTTTTTAGAGATTTATTTCTTTATTTGAGAGAGAGAGGAAGCTCACCCACCCACACACGCACACACACAAGCAGGGGAGAGGGATAGAGGGAGTGAGAGAATCCTTAAGCAGACTCCTCCTGGGTGCAGAGGGCTCCATCCCAGGACCCCAAAATCATGACCTGAGCCAAAAGCAAAAGTCTTACACTTAACCAACTGGGCCACCCAGATGTCCCTATTGAGTGAACTATTAAAGAATGTACCCAAGGAAGAAGAAAATTCAATTTAAATGGAAAGAGTGGAATAAAAACAAAAAAGCAACAGTCAACAGACTTAATAAATATATTAATAAATTTATAAAATTATTGCCTTCACTTTAAAAAGCAAAAAAAAAAAAAAAGCAAATTTAAAAACAAGGTCATGAAAATAAAAATTCTAGAACCCAAAATACAGAAGATGATAAGAGAGGCTGGCCATCAGAAGTAAATGCTCTAAGATCCTTGTATTTGTTCAGGAAGCCCGAAGTATGTTAGGCAGGTTTAACCTTGGCTATATGTTAAGCAAACACTTTTAAAAATAAGAGTTGGGGTGCCTGGGTGGCTCACATAGTGGAGCGCCAAACTCTTGGTTTCAGCTCAGGTCATAATCTCAGGATGGTGAAATTGAGCCCATATAGGGCTCCACGCTGTCTGCCACCCCTCTCCTTACATGCCTGCTCTTTCTCATATAAATAAATAAATAAAACCTTTTAAAAATACATAAATAAAAATAAGAGTTAATGAAAAATAATAGAAACAAGATACCAAATTTTCAAGCCAGTCAAGAAATTAAAGTTCACAATCTAACAGAAGTCAGGAAAGTTGAGGGAAAAGCAGCAAATAAAAGAGTATGCTAGATAGAAAACAACAAATAAGGAAAATAAGATTAAAGATACATATTCAAACATATTAATATCCATCACAACAGATATGATTTTTTTGATGTTTTTTGAAAAATTTATTTTAAATCCAATTAATTAACATATAGTATATTACTAGTTTCAAAGGTAGAATTCAAGAGGTGTTGGATATAACACCCAGTGCTCATGACATCACCTGTCCTCCTTCATGCCCATCCCCCAGTTACCCTATTTCCCCAACCCCCTCCCCTGTGACCCTCAGTTTGTTTCCTATGATTAAGAGTCTCTTTTTCCCCTCACAACAGATATAATTATGTTAAACATACCAGTTAAAAGACAAAGATTCTCAGATTGGATTTTCATTAATCCCACTCTACTTTATTTTTTATTGGAGTTCAATTTGCCAACATATAGCATATCACCCAGGGCTCATCCTGTCAAGTGCCCCCCTCAGTGCCCATCACCCAGTCACCCCAACCCCCCACCTACCTCCCCTTCCACCACCCCTTGTTTGTTTCCAGAGTTACGAGTCTCTCATATTATGTCACTCTCTCTGATTATTCCCACTCATTTTCTCTCCTTTCCCCGTTATTCCCTTTCACTATTTTTTATATTCCCCAAATGAAGGAGACCATATAATGTTTGTCCTTCTCCGATTGACTTGCTTCACTCAGCATAATACCCTCCAGTTCCATTCATGTCAAAGCAAATGGTGGGCATTTCTCATTTCTAATGGGTGAGTAATATTCCATTGCCTACGTTCTTTATAAGAAAAATATCTAAAACTTGGCAAAAGGAGGTTGAAAGCAATGGAGTGGAAAAAGTCATGCCAGACAAACACCAACCAAAAGAAAGTTATTGCTTAGAATAGACAAAATAGGCCTTGAAGCAAAAATCATAATAGCAGAAAGACCAGAAAGAAAAAACAATCTTCAACATTCATACAAACAGCTTTGAAATAAAAAGAACAAAAATCTCCAGAATTAAAGATACAAATTTTGTGAAGACACTAAATAAAAGTAGGTGACTTTAATACACACTTCTGTCAAATTGAAAGGTATAAAAAAGTGAAAATAGAATTGTGAATTCTGAATTCTGTAGCGATTAACATTAATTAAATGTACAAATATACAAGAATATATAAAATATACATAGATATAAATAAATAAATATTTCAAGTTTCAATATAAACATAAAAATAAAAATTGAAAATTATTGTACTAAGCATTCAATTCAAACATGAAAAAAATGAAGAACAGAAAAAAATACTAAAGATAAGGAAGTATTGAAATAGTTACTTAGAAAGTTGCCAGGACAAAGTAGTTTTCCTAGAAAATTCTAATAAATTTTTGAAAACAGAAAAACTATCCAATCCATTTGTTTCAGAAAATTGGCTCATTTGGCTCAGCCAGTTAAGCATCTGCCTTCAATTCAGGTCATGATCCTGGGGTCCTGGGTTTGAAACCCACGTTGGGCTCCCTGCTCAGCCAGGGGTCTGCTTTTCCCTCTCCCTCTACCCTTCCCCATCCTGCACTCATTCTCTCTCTTTCAAATAAATAAACAAAATATTTTTTTAAAAAAGAAGAGCTTCTTAAACTAATATTTTGAGCCTAGTATAATGTGAAACAAAAACTGCACAAGAACAATAAAAGAAAGGAAAATACATGCCACTCTACTACAAACATAGATATGAAAATCCTAAATAACATATTAACATAATCCAGCAATATATAAAATAGTAATACCTAATGTTCAAATAAGATTTATCCCAGGGATCCAAGGAAATTTTAACATTCGAAAATATGGTAATGTAACTCACAATGTCAATTAGAAAAAAGCATGTCTATTTCAGTAAGTGTAGAAAAAGTATTTGATAAATTCAATATGTATCTATAATTCCTTTTAAAAATCGGGGATCCCTGGGTGGCTTAGCTGTTTGGTGCCTGCCTTCAGCCCCAGGGCCTGATCCTAGAGACCCCGGATCCAGTCCCATGTCAAGCTCCCTTCATGGAGCCTGCTTCTCCCTTTGCCTGTGTCTCTGTCCCCCTCTCTCTCTTTCTCTCTCTCTCTCTGTGTCTCTCATGAATAAATAAATAAAATCTTTTTTTAAAAAATCTTAGCAAATTAGAACAGAACTTCAAACTAATAAATGACACCTATCAAAACCTCACAGCAAATATCATGATGATGAAATATTAAACATATTACTTTTAATGTTCAAAATGAGATTTTAAAATGTCTGTTTTTGCCTCTTCTGTCAACATCAGACTAGAGTTCAACTTTAAAAAGAGTAAGACATGGACTGTATAAGGTTTATAAAGGAAGAAATGAAATTATCACTTTTCCAGACAATGTAATTATTTAATAGAAAATGAAGAAAAGTTATAAACACATTATTTGAATTAATAATGGTTGCTTAGTCTAAAGATCAATATTTTAAAAATCAGGGGATCCCTGGGTGGCTCAGTGGTTTAGCACCTGCCTTTGGCCCAGGGCGTGATCCTAGAGACCTGGGATCGAGTCCGACGTCGGGCTCCCGGCATGGAGCCTGCTTCTCCCTCCTCCTGTGTCTCGCCTCTCTCTCTCTCTCTCTCTCTCTCTCTCTATGTCTATCATAAATAAATAAATCTTTAAAAAAATATATATTTTAAAAATCAATTGTGTTCCTTATCCCAATCACAACTGGTTAAAAATATATGTATTTTATATAGAGTAGTTTAATCACTATGGTGTATACCATAGTGTACAAAATACACCAAAATAATGTAACATTGTATGTCAATTATACTCAATTTTTTAAATTATAATTAAAAACTTTAAATATATACATGTTTTTAAAAGGATTTTACAATAACAACATATGTGACAAGTGCCTATGAGTAAATCTAATAAAAGGATCACAAGTATTTTATAAGGAAACATAAATCTTTATTAAAAAACAAAATGGAAATGAGGCACCTATATGGCTCAATCCGTTGAGTATCCAACTCTTGATTTTGGCTCAGTTCATGATCTCAGAGTCTTGAAATCAAGCTCCATGTTGGGTTCCCACTCAGTGGGGACTCTGCTTAAGATTCTCTTTCTCTCTCTCTCCCTCTGCCCCTCCTTCTCTTCATGCTTTCTCTCTCTCTCTCTCTCTCTCTCTCTCTCTAAAATAAGTCTTAAAAAAAATAGGGAGCCTAAATAAACAGGGAGCTATAATTTACACATAGTTATGAAATTCAAAAATATTTATCCCAAACATTCTCTCTATATTTAATGTAATTCTATCAAAAGTCTAATGGAATGAGGTTTTCTTTCCCCCTTTTTGGATATCATTAAGTTGATCCTAAAATTTACATAAAATAATAAAAGATCAAGAGCCACCAAGAAAATATTGCAGAATAAGAGTAAGGAGATGATAACCACTACATTGGATATCAAAACTGATTATAAAGTTGTAGGTATTTAAATAATGTAGTATTGGTGAAGACAGAAAGCCAAATCAAAGGAATAGAAAAGAAAATCGAGAAACATCCCAGGCATCTCTGAGTTTGATAACACATATCATCAGAGGGTTTGATAACTGAGAAAGCATTGTAAATCAGTACATGGCAAATGGACTATTTGATAAATCATGCTTGGTTATTGATGATTCATACTAACAAAAAAGATGACTATATAGATGTCTACCTTATACTATGCCACATATCAATTTGAGAAAGATTTAATAGCCAAATTCTAAAAAGCAAAATTTTAGAACTTCTATAGAAAATTATGGAAGGATATCTTTATGACATACAGGCAGTAAAAGTATTTGTAAGCTAAAAGACAAAAAGAGAAAGCAAGAACTTCAGCCTCCTTAAAATTAAAAATTCTATGTGACAAGACACCATCAAGAAAGTTTAAACATTAGACACAAATTGAAGAATTTATCTGTAGTACACAAAAACAAAAATAAAAAAGGAGTCCAGAATGTTTCTAAAAACATACACATCCAATTAAAAAAAACCACCTGGAAGTTCTATGACCAATATCAATAAAAATATGAAAGGATAATCAAATCACATGTAATCAGAGAAATGAAACATTTATAAATGTGACATTGCTTACCTAAAAAGTAGTTAAATACTAAGTTATGAAAATAATATGGAGAAACACAAAATCTAAGTCATTGCAATGGGAATATGAATTAACATTTTGAAGAGCAAACAAGCGAGACCAGTGGAGCTGATCCATAGTTCCACTTAGAGATTTGTGCTTAAAACAAGGATGAAGAAAAGCTAGTCTGTGCTACCATCTAGTGGTCTTACAATATAATAGAAAATATGATTCCTTCAGCAATGTTTACAAAGGGCTCTTCAAAGTACCTACAAAGGGATACACCAACATATAAATACGTAGAATTTATACCACTCTACTGGGCCAACATTTGGTTCCACCTATCTGCTTCCTTCTACAGATCTATATGCACCTAATCTTGTGACAAACCAAACAGAAATATCTTTAGTCAGTGTTTCATAGGTCTACCCCATATAATTTCTAAAACCCTTCAAATAATATCTAGTTATGTTGAAGCTATGAAGAATGCTTCTCCAAACTAGTAAGACTGGATTGTTAATTTAAAAATTGGTCAATAGTAAGTATTGACAAGAACATTGTGCAAAAGTAGTCCTCATACACTTCTATTAGGATGCAAATTTGGAAAATCAGTAAAGATTAATGTATATCCCAAAATAAAAGAAACCATTAAACATTTTTAAAATTGTTTTAAAAAATAAACATTACCAAAAAAGATGAATATGTGTATAGACTATGACACAGAAATTCCTTTTCTACATATACTCTCTAGCAGTGGTTCCTAACCCCATACGACGCCAACAAATAAAATTCAAGGGGACTGGTAGCTTAGATGGGGGGAAAATCTTTATTTTCACTCACCTCTAAGTGAAATTTAGTAGTTCTGGGGGAAAGTTTTACAAATGAGTTTACCAAACCTTCAAGCTACACATAGTCCTCATCTTATTCAAATTATTTAGCAAAAATCAGAGTGAAACCTACACCATCCTTTTAATTTTTATTTCAAAACCAGATTAAGACGGTACAAGAAAGTATAACTTTTTGTTTTATTTCACCTATAACAGATGTGGAAATAATGCATAGAATGTGAAATAGAATGCACGTATTCTATGAAATAGAATGTTCTAATAATGACAGCATCTGGATCAACCATAAACTCTAGGTAAAAAACTTTTTTACAACTTCCTGAAGCCAGGATCTCAAAGAGATATTTGATCCCCCATGTTCATTGGAGCTTTATTCACAATAGCCAAGATGACAGAACAACCTAAATGTCGATGGATGACTGGTTAAGGAAAATGTGGTATATACACACAATGGAACATTAATCAGCCTTTAACATGAGGGAAATCTTGCCACATGCCACAACGTGGATAAATTTTGAGGACCTTATGCTAAGTGAAATAAACCAGTCATAAAGGACAAATATTCTCTGATTCCATGATGAATCTAAAATAGTCAAACTCACAGAAGCAGAGAGTAGAATGGTGCTTGCCAGAGGTTGAGGGGAGGAGTAAATGCCAGTGGTTATCCCACAGGTATAAAGCTTCAGAATTTCAAAATGAGTAAGTTCTAGAGATCTGTGGTTACAACCCTGTTCCTATAGCTAACAATATGGATTGTACAATTAGAAGTTTGTCAAGAAAGGTTATGTCTTATTTTAAATGTTCTTACGACAACAATGAGGATGTTCACACACACACACACACACACACACACACACCATGGAATATTACTCAGCCACTAAAAAAAAAATAATGAAATCTTGCCATTTGCAATGACACGGATGGATCTAGAGAGTATTATGCTAAACAAAATCAGTCAGAGAAAGACAAATATCATGAGATTTCACTCATATGTGAAATTTAAGAAACAAAACAAATGATCATAGGGGAAAAAAAAGAGAGAGGAACACTCTTAGCAATAGAGAACAAACTGATGGTTACCAGAGGGGTGGTGAATGAAGAGATGGGTGAAATACGTGATGGTGATAAGGGACACTTGTGAGGAGCACCAAGTGTTGATGTAAGTGCTCAATCACTAAGTTGTACACTTGAAATTAATATTACATCGTATACCATCTAACTGGAATCAAAGTAAAAAATTTTTAAAGATTTAAAAAATAAAAACAAAACAAAGATACCTTCCTGAAGTGGTCAACAGCATCCACACAATGAGTTAAAAATAGACCTGCCCTACAACCCAGCAATTGCACTGCTGGGGATTTACCCCAAGGATGCAGATGCAGTGAAACGCCGGGACACCTGCACCCCGATGTTTCTAGCAGCAATGTCCACAATAGCCAAACTGTGGAAGGAGCCTCGGTGTCCATCGAAAGATGAATGGATAAAGAAGATGTGGTCTATGTATACAATGGAATATTCCTCAGCCATTAGAAATGACAAATACCCACCATTTGCTTCAACGTGGATGGAACTGGACGATATTATGCTGAGTGAAATAAGTCAATCGGTGAAGGACAAACATTATATGGTCTCATTCATTTGGGGAATATAATAATAGTTGAATAATAGTTGAAAGGAAACAGAGGGGAAGGGAGAAGAAATGGGTAGGAAATAGCAGAAAGGGAGACAGAACATGGAAGACTCCTAACTCTGGGAAACGAACTAGGGGTGGTGGAAGGGGAGGAGGGCTGGGGGGTGGGAGTGAATGGATGACGGGCACTGAGGGGGGCACTTGACGGGATGAGCACTGGGTGTTATTCTGTATGTTGGCAAAATGAACACCCATAAAAAATAAATTTATTATTAAAAAAAAAGGAAGCAGTCAACATTTCTAAGAAGGAACAGCACTAGGCAAGTTTCCCTTTTAGTGGTTTTAAGATAAGGGAAGGACAAAGTCACCATCACTATGGGTAACAAAAATTCAGATGGAAAATGAAATCTCATTGACTTGACAGAGGACAGAGTTTGGGAAGATCACAGCAGTTAAAAACTTAGAAGCAAACACACACACACACACACACACACACAGAACAGAGACAGCTAATGAGAGACCCAGGTTTCTGTATAAGCTCTGCCCAAATACTGGCTGATCCCTAAACTACCAATAATCAGAGCTAACTAAGCTTAAAATACCTGAGCAGAGATTTCAGTGGCTGTCTACCTCAGAGCCGATAAGTTTGAAATTTGAGTCCTACCAAATTACTTGCCTGCTAAAACAAAGCACCAATACTTATGGCAAATTCAAAAATAGTTGCAGAGAGTTCTACTCCAACAAGCTTTGGAACTTTGCTACTCTCTCCATCAAAGAGGTAGAGTCTTTTTCATTTTTTAACGTACCCCCTCACAACACGGAGTGAATCTACTTGGCATCAAACTTTAGCAAAGGTCCTGGCATATATCTGAATCTTAAAATATGAACAGAAATGTGTTCTAACTAAGGCCTACATAATTCTGGAATGCTGGAAGAATAGAAGTGTAAATGGAGTTAAAAACACTAAAACCTGGAAGTACACAGAGGGTCAAGGACCAGAAAGTTGCTAGAAAGTAAGTGAAGTTTCAAGGACAGTTGGGAAGCAATGGCAGGAGAGTGCATCTTTTTTCCTCACAGGGAATAAAGTGAAGGAATCTGACCCCAGTCCTTGTCATCCATTCAAAAAGCCAGAAAAGTGAAAAATTGCTGAGATTCCAGCAAAAAACTGGTTTCATTTCTACTTCTTACGTGTTTATCCTGTTTATCAGTTAAATATATTATGAATTCCATTAAGACTATCTAATATGGGGAAATACATATATTATTAATTATTAAAAATAAATCAAGAAATGCAGCATGGTCTTATGCATATAAATATAGCATATGAATAGATAATATGTCAAAATATTAGTATTTATTCTATAATTATGAATGACTTTCATTTCTCCCTTTGGATTTTCTGGACTTCCAAATTACTAAAGTGAGTATGCATTATCTGTATAATCAGGGAAGTAATCATTCAGAGGAGAAAAATGACTGTTTAATAAGTATAATCAGTTCTTGAAACATCATTCCTAATGTACCTAAAAGTTACTACCTTCTATATTATTTGAATATTCAACTTTAAATCACTTCTGGGATTTCAAAATCTCTTAAAAGAAAACAAGGGAGGATTTAAATTGATTACCTGAACCACTGGTGGGGCCTCTGGAAATAAATATTTAGGACCCAGAGGCAGGAAAGTACTTATGTGACTTATTAATTTACTATTGCATACAAATTATAACATGATGCTCTGTTGGGCAGAAAGCTTTATTTTTCCCTCTCCCTCACCACTACTAATAGTTGTGTGTGATTATATCTACTGCGGATAAAGAAAATGAAACTCCCATGCCGAAGATTTAACAGGGAACCTTAGGACAAAGGTGAGAAGAGGTATTTCCAGAAAGGAAAAGGTGACAGGAACTGGGAATTATGAGTAGTTTATTTTATTTTAAAAGTGCTGATAAAAAATAAATTAAAAAAATAAATAAATAAAAGTGCTGAATAAGACAATGCAAAAATTAAGGAATTATTGGGTGAAAAAAATGCCATGGATATGCATGAACACCATTTTAGATGTCACTTTCTCTTATCATGGAAAAAGAAAGAACACCAGCCCTAGGCATTCAGATTAAACTAACATGTGTTATGCCTTCGATCTATGCCAATGACTTTCAAATACATTGCATTAATCCTCAAGACAACTCTAAAAACAGGTACCATTATCCCATTTTAAATGACACATCATGCTATGAGACAATGTTTTGCACCAGGTTTATACAGCCAATATGCCACAGAGCCAAGACTGAAGTTTAGGTCCTCCAAGCCAAGTGCCTTCCAATAAGATATAGTACATCTCTTTATCAGGACTTAAGGGGACAAAGGAGTAAAAGGACAGGGACATAGCAGGCTTCTAGAGACAGAGGGCTATGCACTGTAGTATAATCCTGGAGATGGCCAGAGCATGAAGAGGATAAGCTGGGTGAATTGATCCCAGCAGTGGGTCCAGCTCATTGAAGCTCCCAGCAACAAAGAAGTGTTCTTTGTTTCCAAACAGAAATGTGAATGAGAAAATCCATGATAATTCTCAATGCCATATAAGAAAATGAAAAGAAGCCTTGCTCTAACTAGAGCACTATTGCTCATTATTAGCAACTTTGGGGTTGCTATGTATTTGGACAAGCACTGGAGATCTAGCACCAGGGATGCCTGATACCATGAAGAGGGTGTTGTTTCATAAACAGGAGGGGAAACTAGCTGAAGCAGTAGGTTGGATGTGATAGTGCATTTGATTTCCTTCTGAGGGAAACAGCCCGTTTCAAGAGGTTCCTTGAGTTAAAATCAGGAAGCCTAGGTGAGTACATGTGCTTTACAAACTTCTACTCTTTTCTCTTGGTAAACATGGGGAGAAGGGTGACTGTTTCATGATTGAAGTCTTCAAGCAGTTTGCTTTCCCTCTATAGGTGATCTCCAAAGAGGAGCATCAATAGAAGGACAAAAAAGAACTAGGAAAGAAACTGAAACTTTACCTCTTTTTGGTAGAAATAAAGAAGCTGAGGTAACAGTAATCACTAATACCCCCCACTCCTCAAGTTGGTCACTCCTCTGCCTTATCTTTTTGTGTGATATACTTGAGTGCCCCATGAAGTACATCCTATCTGTACTGACCACCTGCATCATCCTGAATGGTGAACTCTAGAATCCTATTCCAAGAATTGGAACTGTTTCAGGGTGTCCGCTCAGGGTGTATATAATTTGTGGAGTGATTGACTGAAATCAAAACATTAAATGGCCTTAAATCAATCCATATAATAAATCAACAGAAAATCTCTCTCCAATATCTCTATTAGCTGTTCTTACCCTTTCTTGTGTTTTAGTGGAAACTGAGGACAGCATTCTCTAAATCCTTGCCCCTCTTTCCTTAAAAGGAATATTTTTTAAATACTTCTGATTTTTTATTAAAAATGTTTAATTCCAGTATAGTTAAAATAGTATCCTATCAGTTTCAGGGATACAATATAGTGAGTCAACAATACTATACATTACCCAGTGCTCATCCTAAATGTACTCTTTTATCCCCATCACCTATTTCACCCATCCCTCCACCCACTTCTGTTCTGATAATCTTCAGTTTGTTCTCTATAATCTTGGTTTTTCTCTTTTATTTTCCGTTGCTCATTTGTTTTGTTTCTTAAGTTCCACATATGAGTGAGATCATATGGTATTTGTCTTTCTGTGACTAACTTATTTTACTTAGCATTATACTCTCCAGCCCTATCCATATTGCTGCAAATGGCAAGATTTCATTTATGACTGAATAATATTCAATTATACACACACACACACACACACACACACACATCTTCTTTATCCATTCATCTATCAATGGACACTTTGGCTACTTCCACAATTTAGCTTTTGTAAATAATGCTGCAGTAAACATAGGAGTGCATGTATCCCTTTGAATTAGTGTTTTTGTATGGCGGGAGTGGGGGGAATACCCAGTAGTATGATTACTGAATTGTAGGATAGCTCTATTTTTAGTTTTTTGGAAACTCATACTGTTTTCCACAGTGGCTGCACCAGTTTGCATTCCCACCAACAGTGCATGAGGACTCATTTTTCTCCAATCCTTGCCAACACTTCTGCTTCTTATGTTTTTTATGTTAGCCATTCTGACTTGGATATTTCATTGTGGTTTTGCTTTGCATTTCCCTACCAATGAGTGACGTTGAGAACCTTTTCATGTGTCTGTTGGCCATCTATATGTCTTCTTTGGAGAAATGTCTGTTCAGAATCTTCTGTTCATTTTTTGGATTTTGAGTGTTGAGTTGTATAGGTTCTTTATATATTTTGAATATTAACCCTTTTCTGATATGCCATTTGCAAATCTCTTTTCTCACTTAGTAAACTGTCATTTCGTTTTGCAGATTGCTTCCTTTGGTGTGCAGAAGTTTTTAATTTTGATGAAGTCCCAACAATTTATTTTTGCTTTTTTTTCCTTGCCTCAGGAGATATATCTAGAAAAATGTTGCTACAGCTAATGTCACAGAAATTACAGACTGTGCTCTCTTCTGGAATTTTTATGGTTTCCTATCTCATATTTAGATCTTTAATCTATTTTGAGGTTATTTTCATGTATGGTATAAAAAAACATGGTCCAGTTTCATTTTTTTGCGTGTGGCTGTCCAGTTTTTCCTACACCATTTGTTGAGGAGAACTTCTCCCATTGCATATTTTTTACTGCTTTGTCAAAGACTGATTGGCCGTATAATTGTGGATGCATTTCTGGGTTTTTTAATTCTGTTCTCTTGATTGATATATCTATTTTTGTGCCAGTACCATACTGCCTTGATGATTACAGCTTTGTGATATAACTTGAACTCAGGAATTGTGATGCCTCCAGCTTTCCTTATCTTTTTCAAGGTTGTTTTGGCTACTTGGGGTCTTTTGTGGTTCCATACAAATTTTAGGATTGTTTGTTCTAGATCTGTGAAAATTTTGTTGGTATTTTGATAGGGATTGCATTAAATTTGTAGATTGCTTTGGGTAGCGTAGACATTTTAACAATATTTGTTCTTCCAATTCATGAGCATGGAATGTCTTCCCATTTCTTTGTGTCATCTTCCATTTCTTTCATCAGTGTTTTATAATTTTCAGAGTATAGGTCTTTCACTTCTTTGGTTAAGTTTATTCTTAGGTGCTTCATTTTTGGTGCAATTGTAAATGGGATTGTTCTCTTAATTCCTTTCTGGTACTCCATTATTAATGTGTAGAAACGCAACGGATTTCTGTATATTGATTTTTTTTGTATATTGATTTTTGTATCCTGCAACTTTACTGACTTCTTTTATCATTTCTAGTAGTATTCGGTGGAGTCTTTAGAGTTTTCTGTATATGGTATCATGTCATCTGCAAAAAGTGAAAGTTTTACTTCTTCTTTACTGATTTTGATGCCTTTTATTTTTCATCAGCTAATTGCCTTAGCTAGGACTTCCAGTACTGTATTGAATAAAAGTGATGAGAGTGGGCATTCTTGTCTTATCCTGACCTAAGGGAAAAAGCTCAGTTTTCCCCATTAAGGATGATCCTAGCTGTGAGTTTTTCATAAGTGGCATTTATTGAGCTATGTTCCCTCTAAACCTAGTTTGTTGAGGGTTTTTATCATGAATGGATATTGTAGTTTGTCAAATACTTTTTCAACATCTGTTGCAATGATCATATAGTTTTTACCTTTCTTATATAGATGTGATGTATCACATTGATTGTTTTGTGAATATGGAACCACTCTTGCCTCCTGAGAATAAATAACTTGATTGTAGTGAATGATTTTTTAAATGTATTTTTGGATTCAGTTTGCTAGTACATTATTGAAGATTTTTTAAATACTTCTGGCCTTTATAGTTATAAAATATATATTCTTCCTGTTTTGCATACTTGGAGAATAAGGAAAGATTTGGGAAAATGAAGAAAAATTAAGAGTATTAATAATGCTTCCAAATGCATTCCAGAGAAAATTAGTTAACCTTTTGCTGTGGCTTTTTTCAGCCACATATATACCAATTGTGATCATTTATATTGCTATGAAACTTCCTATTTGAATGTAACATTATACCATGAACATTTTCCTTTCCCTTTACTCTTCTCCAAGATTACAATTTTTATTGGTTGTATAACATATGAAGGTATATCATCTCATATTCTTTATGAATAAAGAATGACCCAGGATCAACACAAACCAGACTTCCAGCAACCTAAAAGAAAAAAAATATTCTGCAATTGTTCAAATCCTGATCAAACTTGAAACCTGAAAGGACATGCAATATCATTTATTTCTCTTACTATATTCTATCAAGTGGATCATTCAGAAGAAAAAAATGTTAAAAAAATAATAGTGCTAATACCAATCTTTGATGACTTTTAGAAATATACTCCAGAGTTTCACCATTTTGAATCATGTGGCCAATGATTTGATACAGATGATCTTTATTATATTAATTATGTATCCTCCCATATCTAGATTTCTAAACAACTTTACTAAGAATGAGTGCAGTATTTTATTAAATGCTCTCTGGCATCTTATTATATGACCATGTATTTTGTTTTCTGCCTATTTGTTTAGTGTATTATATTGATAGATTTTCAAACATTAATTTGAATTTTTATTAATTTATGAAATAAATTTTATATCACTTTAGTATACAGTTTGGCTGTACTTTATGATTCTTATATATGCATAATTAATATTGATGATAATTTTATTCTATTCTTGACAATTTGGAATAACAAGATATTTTAGTTTGATAAAGTGTTTTTGTAAAATGTCCCATTTTTTTCATATTGAAACATGTTATATAGTATAGACATTGTTTCTTGCAAGCTTAAAATAACTGATAAGCATTCTGCATCCAGTTTCCATTGTTAAAAACAAGTTCTCATAATGGACCTACCGTAGCATATAAGGCAGAGTTTGAGTTGTATAGACGAATAAATGAAGGATTTTATGAGAGACATTAAGTACAGAGTGTTGTGACTGTTACATACAAAGGGCATCATCCACACAACAGGAGGTGAGATTATTTTCCTAGAAAAGGTGATGTCTAAGGAGAGGCCCTTCTAGCTTAAGAAAACAACATGTACAAATGCATAAAGAAGAGTGCAGTATTAAGGGGAGACTGAAAAATAGCATGGCCTCTTCAAAGCATCTGGGGTGTCAGTGGCGCCTTCAGAATTTGTACAGTAGAAGAATCAGGAGGTAATGTGATTAGAGGGGAGCTGGAGAACTTCTCTGGAAGTTGTGTTGCATGGGAAGCACGTCGTTTTACACAAATTATATTTTCCTGTTAAGATGTTTTTTGTAGGGTTGCTGATGAGGATCACGAGGAAACAAAACCTCCGTTGACACCACCATAGGAGAAGAAATGGCAAAAGTGAAAGCAAAGGTAACTGAACAAGTTCAGACAGGCCTACCTGACAGGTTAATTTGGTGCTTCTGGTAAAGTTATTGTTTCTGTTTTCTTTTTTTTGACCTAGATTCTGAGAAATGACCTCTTTCATCTGGGACCTTTTATGAACAGAGAGAAAGCTATTCTTGCTTCATCTTTGTATATATATGTTTAATATTACTATATTACGTAGAGTAAATAGAATTATACATCATATATATTCCATGTTGGAACCACTTACTATTGTAAGTGCCTAACAGATATTATCTACATTGACTCAAATGATGTGAGAAATAATTATTGCTTTTTCCCAGTTTACTTCGAGCTGAGACTCTGAAAAAATGAACATTTTACTAACGTTATATCCAGGTTAAATGATATGGTCCTAGATCTACATAATCCTTTAAATAAGAACAGTTTCATCAGAAAACAGCTTTAATTTAAAATTTTCCATTAATAAAAACATCCTTATCTATCTACATTCGAAAGTAGTTTGTCCTAAATTTTATCTGGCACTTTCCAGTAGAACTCTCAGAGTATTAATAGCCTTGACTATGCTGCTGTGTAGTTCTCAGATGTCTTGGATTTCTCAAAGCCTTACTACTATCCATCATCAATAAAATTAATAACATATCCTTCCTTTTTTTATTCTTAGGAGTGTTTCAGGATGAATCAAATACAATATTGGAAGTAAAGGTATATGAACACCAATGAAAAATAAATTTATTTTTAAAAAAAAGGAAGTAAAGGTATACTAAAAGTCTACATTATAAGTTTAAATTTTGCTGAGTCATGTCCCTTTCTAAACACTGAAGATAACATGGAACACATGAAGATGGAGAATTACTCAGTTGTGACTGAATTCTTTCTGGTGGGACTTTCCCAATACCCAGAGCTCCAGCTTTTTCTGTTCATGCTCTGCCTCATCATGTATGTGATAATTCTGCTGGGAAATAGCCTCCTCATCATCATCAGCATACTGGATTCTCGCCTCCACACCCCCATGTACTTCTTCCTTGGGAATCTCTCATTCCTGGACATTTGTTACACATCTTCTTTTATTCCTACAATGCTCATTTTATTTAGGTCTGAAACAAAATCTATCTCCTTCATTGGCTGTGCTCTACAGATGGTAGTCTCCCTTGGGTTAGGCTGCACTGAGTGTGTCCTCCTGGCTGTGATGGCCTATGATCGGTACGTGGCCATCTGCAACCCACTGAGGTATCCCATCATCATGAACAGGGTGCTTTATGTGCACATGGCTGCGTGGTCCTGGATCATAGGCTATCTGATCTCCCTACTGCAAACAGTCATGACAATGATATTGCCTTTCTGTGGGAATAATGTCATTGATCATATTACCTGTGAGATCCTGGCCCTTCTTAAACTCATCTGCTCAGATATCACCATCAATGTGATTATTATGACAGTGGCAAGTATTGTTATACTGATGCTTCCTCTACTGTTAATTTTCATCTCCTATGTTTTTATCCTCTCTTCCATCCTGAGAATTAATTCTGCTGAGGGGAGAAAGAAAGCTTTTTCTACCTGCTCAGCCCACCTGACTGTGGTTATCTTGTTCTATGGTTCAGCCCTTTTTATGTACATGAAGCCCAAGTCAAAGGACACAAACACTTCTGATGAGATCGTCGTGCTGTCTTATGGCGTGATAACGCCGATGTTGAACCCCATCATTTACAGCTTGAGAAATAAGGAGGTGAAAGAGGCTGTGAAGAAAGTCCTGAGCAGACACCTACATTTATTGAAATCATGAAGGGCCTTAAGGCATGTGATATCCTAAGTGGGGAAACAGATCTTGTCTTTTGTATTCAAAGATGAGTCTGCAAAACCTACTGTCATGATAACTTATATGTTTGCAAAGCCAAATATTGGACTCCCATTCTTTTCAACATAAAATGTTCATGTAAATCTTCTAAATAGTGCCTTATCTGCTGGGTTTCTAGCCCTAAACAGGTTTGCTAATTGCTCCCATGAAGGTCATGATGCTGTTCATCAAGATGAATCAATCTCTCAACCTCAATCTCTCTAAATCAATTCCTCTGTCTCTCTCTCCTCCCTTGTCTTTTTTCATTTCCCCTCTTCTCTCTCTTCCATATATATCCTTTCCACTTCTTCCTTCTCTCTTCTCTCTTTTCTCAGTGTCTGAAGTTGGATATCTGTTGTTTTTGTTATGCAATATCACTTAATAATATCACTACATAGTTTGTAGATCTGTACAATATACAGAAAATTATATAGATTTTTCTTTTGACAGACCAATAGTTCCCATCTCTCAATCCATATTGTACAGGGTGGGACTGTCCTAACCCTCTGAAAATAAGCATGGAAACAGGGCCTGCTAAAGATTAATTAACTTTTTTTTTTAAGTTTATTCCTTTAATCATAGTGATTGGTATAGTTTAGCAAGTGACCTGAATCAGGCTAATCAAATACAATCCTAAAAGTGCTGCTTCAGTGTCAGAAAAAAAAGTATTCTTTCTGTAATAATCTCTAAGCACAGAGAATGTAAACGTAGAGCTCCTGCTGGTCATCCTTGTCAATTTGTGGGAAAGACTGAGAAAGAAAGTAGAGCTGAGATAGAGAATGTGCCTGATGATGCCATTCTAACTCCTGATACCAACAATGACTAGGATCAAACTCACCTCTGCACAGTTTATTTATACGAACCAAATTTGTATTTTGTGCAAATAGGTTAGATTTTACCACTTATAGCCATGTAAATCCTAATTACTATATCCTCTTGCCTCATATCCCCTTCTAGTTATGGAGGGCATAGTCAAACTCAGAGGGAGACTGGAATGGTGATTGCCAGGGGCTGGTAGGAGAGGAAAACAGCAAGGTATTAGTCAAAGGGTACAAAGTTTTGGTTAAACAAGATGAGTAAGTTCTAGGCACATACTGTATAACATGGGACCAACAGTTAACAACACTTTAAATTATTGTATACTTCAAATTTTTCTAAGCGGGTACATCTTATGTTAAGTGTTCTTACTGCAAAATAATAATAATAAATAAGAGGGTGGGAAGAAACTTGGAGGTGATGGATTGGTTTGTGGCACATATTGTGAAGGTTTATGAGTGTATACTTATCTCCTAGTTCATCAAGTTGTAGACATTACTTATGTACGTCTATTTGAAAGTGCAAACTAACTGAAAACCAGGAGAGAAAGATGGATTTTACTTTAAACAATAAAGAATACATACTAAAGTTCTAATAAAGATAAAACTAATCAATAGGATTAAAATATGAGAAAGGTAGCTACTTTGGGAGACATGAGACAGGGAAGACTGGAAGAGACATTAGGGAACCCGTCTAAGGTTATGCTAATGATCTATATTTTGATAAGAATTTAGATTACACAGGTGTATGCATTTGTCAAAACAGTACATTTTACTTGTGCGTTTATACAAATTCTAAATAAAAATAAAGACTGCAATTAAACATTTAATTCTAGTTAACAATAAATTCATTAATGATATGCATACTGAGGGAGAAGTGTATTGAAATCTGCAAAGTGCTCTGAAATGCATAAAAATGAGATAGATCGGGGATCCCTGGGTGGCACAGCGGTTTAGCGCCTGCCTTTGGCCCAGGACGCGATCCTGGAGACCCGGAATCGAATCCCACGTCGGGCTCCCGGCGCATGGAGCCTGCTTCTCCCTCTGCCTATGTCTCTGCCTCTCTCTCTCTCTCTCTCTCTCTCTCTCTGTGTGTGTGTGACTATCATAAATAAATAAAATTTTTTTAAAAAATGAGATAGATTGAGGAATATAGAGAAGGATAGATCATAGATATATAATAAGCAAGTTTAGTAAAATCTTAATGGTAGTAAGTGGTCAGTGGATAGATAAATGAGTATTTATTCTAAAATTATTTCAATCTTCCCTTATGGTTGAAAATTTTCATAATAAAATACCAGGAAAATTTTACACAGAACTTACCAGGGACATAGCTCTTGAATGAATGATACAGTAAAGACAGAATAAATCAAACATGCTGTCCTTATAAATTCCCTTAAATTTTGTTTAGGAAAAAGCAATACTACTTTAAAAGGGAAAATTTGTTAAATTTTAATAGTTCCTGTGAAACTTAATTTTCTACATGATCTGTACTCAGAGCTTTAATTGTTATTCCTGGGGGATGGATACAAAGAAAGGACAGGGAAGAAAAGAAATGTATCAGAAATTTATAAAAATCAGAACCAAAGATAATGAGAAAAAAGGAAAACAGCAAATTTCTTTAGCAGGATGTTTTATCTGCATGATTCTTTCTCCTGTTTTTAGCTATTTCTGAGGGACTACTAGTACCATGCATGTCAGATTGTATAGACCCTAACAAAAGGAATTTGGTTCTACAGCCTTTACTCTTTAATTCACCCTCTTCCATACCCTTAAGTCCATGAAGAGGTTTTTGAAAATGGCATTCCTCTATAACAAAGTTTCTCAATCTTGGCACTATAGATATTTTGGGCTGGATAATTCCCCATTGTGGGAAGCTATCTTGTGCATTATAGGATGTTTAATAATACCCCTTGCCTCTACACACTAGATGCTGGCAGCCCTGCCCTCCCTCTCCCCCCCCAATATGTGACAACCAATAGTGTCTCCACACTCTATGACAGGTCCCAAAGGGGCAGAATCACCAGTTGAGAACTCTACTATACATCCACAAGAAAAATTCTCTCTAAATCTTGTAACATTCTTAAAACAACCAAGTTGCCTAAACTTTCACATTTCCCAGAGCCATTTCTGATCTGAAACCTTAATATTAAGAGGTTGAAGTTCAACTCAAACAATATAATAAGCTATACACTGGCTGAAGAAAAATGAACTTTTTTTTCTTATGCTACTGATATTTTCACACCAGATGTGGCAGGAATAATGATTATAAATATCAAAAATTAAAGATTAGCGACAACATAAATAGTTGTAGCATTTTACTAAAGAGTCTATTGACTATATATGCTAAAAAGCATGAGATTGTTTCCAAAAGGAAATGAAACTTTGGTCAATATGATGAAGACTACTACTGGTATTAGGGGTGAAGGGATTACTGAATATAAATTTTATGCCTCTGATTCAAAGTTTTACATTTCAAAGCACTATTTTTTCTTTTGAGTATGCCATGCAGTCTAGATTTTGTTATAATTAGTAAGCACACTTATCTCAAATTCTAAAACATATAAAAAGTATATTTAAATCTATATTTAACAAATCTGTAATAATTTTAAAATAAGGCAAATAATTTTCTAAAATCAATATTTGATTATTCTAATACATGTTTATATTAAGGAAGTTATAAGAGTAAAGTCAGTGCCCAAAAGGGAACCATGGATGTTAGTCAAGAATAGTATGATGCCATTTCTGAGAATATTTATTATTATTTAAAAATAATGAAAAACAGATTTCTCTTAATGGAGTGTATATATCATGAATGAGGGAAAAAAGCCCAAAGAAATGGAATAATATCTTCAAATTATTCATGGAAAATAACTAAAAACCTATTATTCTACACCAAACTAAACTACCTTTCAAGACAAAAGGCAAAATAAAGATACTTTTAGACAAAGACTGAGAGATTTTACCACATGTAGCACCTCACAAAGAAAAAACTGCATTCAATTGAAAGGTGTGGAATGAAAAAAATCATAGTAAACAAAGAAATAGATATGCAAGTAAATTTGAATTGTCACTAATTTCATTTAAAAAATAGCAACAATTTGAGGAACTTAAATACAAAGTAAAAATGACATTTTAAACATCAACAACATGGAAGATAATGTGAAGAATCAAAAGTCAAACATAAACATTTTAAAGTCATACTATTCAGAAGGATTGCAGAGATATTAATTAGAGGCTGTGCTAAGTTAAAATAGCATCATTAAAAAACTAAGGGAACCCATAAAAACAATAGAAATAAAACACAGAACTTCCAATTTTATTAATAAAACAGAGCAAAGAAAATTTCATCAATTCAATAGAAGGCATGAGAGTTATTTAAAAAAGAGAGAAAGAAAATTTCAAAAGCATAGCAGATTAAAAACAAACAAACACAAACAAATGAGGATAAAAGAATTAAAAGCATAAGAATTCACATTAAATGTTACAAAGGCACTGTTTGGAAGGTATCAACTGATATTGTGCAGAATGACCTTCATCTGTTTTCAAATGTGACCCTTCACCTTTCATCCCAGCAGTAAATGCAATTAACCCAGTGATTTTCTATGTACAAGAGAAATTCTTAAAATATAACATAGAAAGTTGGAAAGTAATGTGATGGAAAAATATGTACCATATCAACACCAATCAAACGTAAGCTGTTGTTTCTAGCATATCAGGATAGAAGGACCTTGAGGCAAAAAGCATTACCAGGGAATTTATCAGAAAGAAAAAATAGTCCTTATTCATTTTACCACACAGCTTCAATATAAACACCTATGAGTACTGAAAGATTATAAATCTACAATAAAAAAGGGATAATCCAATATCTGTCTTAAACTATTAAGGGAAGCAATAAAATACATACACACACATTTATATAAAATTTTGCATTCTGATAAGAGAGGATATTTTTAAATATGAATGAAATATATGAAAACTAACATATTAGGAAGGAAGCAAGTCTAAATGAATACCAAAGAATAATATTCAAATCTCAACAATGGTCACAATACAGAAAACATTAGAAATAAATATGGAAAATATAACCATCCCCAAAATGTATTTTAAATCTGAAAATTAGAGTGCTCGCTTCGGCAGCACCTATACTAAATCTGAAAATTAGAAAATGCACTATTAAATAATAGGTTAAAAACAGAATCTTAAAATAATTCCAAACTATTTTAAATTAATGGTAATAAATTAGTATAAAATATTAAAGGATATGAAAGAAAATCTAAGTGAATTGTGAAGCTTTATATTGCTCATGTTAAAAAATTTTAAATTAAATATATTCATTTGCCCCAATTTTTAAAATCTCAGTGTCATTTCAAACAAAATGAAGTATGATTTTTTACATGTGTCAAGTTGATCCTAAAATTCATGTAAGTGTAAAGAGCCAAGAATAGCCAAGACTATGCCATAGAAAAAGAAATACAGAATCACTATGCCAGACATCAAGAATGATTATAGAGCTATAGTACATCAGACAGTGTGGTATTGGTTTCATATAAAGACAAGTCTATCACAGAGCGGAGAATCCAGAAATATCTTGACTATATATGGAAGTCAATATATATCCCAAATAAACTGGTATTTCATATAAAATAGCATTATTAATTGAGGGAAATGGAAACTCCAGCCCAACTATGCCCAAAATAAACTTGAAACAAACTAAACATTTAAACTAAAAAAAAAAAATCCACAACTATAAAACATCCAGAGAAAAATTAACCACATGTTATATAATTAAAATACAACTGATTGTTCCTCTGTTAAAATTATGTGTTCCACCTACTTATTTCATTGTATAATTACTCTAGATGAGCTAAACTCTCCTTGCTAAAGTGAGTGTTTCCCTAACTAAAGCCTATGCAATTGTGGAAGTGCTAGAAAAAAGATAAATGTAAAGAGACTTAAAACACTAAAACCTGGCTTTTACTCACAAAGAATTGACAGTGGGGGAAGCTCGGTTTCCAGTCCTTCCAACGTTGTCATTATCTTCAAAAAGCCCAAAAAAAGGAAAAAAAAGTGGAAATTGCCAAAAATCTAACAGGAAACAGCTTCATTTCCACTTGTTTCATGTGTTCCCCCCATCTGTTTACTATGTAAAAAAATACAATATTCATTAAAAGTGTCTAATAAGGGTGCCTGGGTGGCTGTCAATTTAGTGTCTGCCTTGGCTCAGGTCATGATCCCAGGGCCCTGGGATCAAGCCCCAAGTCTGGCTCCCTGCTGAGCAAAGAACCTGTTTCTCCCTATCCTTCTGCTGCTCTCCCTGCTTGTGCTCTCTCTGTGTCAAATAAATAAAATCTTTTTAAAAATAAAATTAAAATTAAATTAAATTTAAAATGTCTAATAACATGAGAAAATACCACAATATATTAATTTTAAACAGCAAGTTATAAAACAGGAAATGCATTGTGCTCTCAAGTTTTCACTTTGATTATAAAAATAATCAAAATACCAATAGTCATATCTGAAATTGTAGGTGACTTTCATTTTATCCATTAGGCTTTTCTTAATTTCCCAAATTTTCCACAATGAATAGGTATCATTTCTATAATCAGGTAAAAAATTAACTCAAAGAAGAAAGAAAATTGCTTTTTAATATGTAAGGCACAATTGAGGTCTTTTGAACATTATTTCTAATGTATTTAAAAGTTATTATCTTTAACAAGATTTAAAGGTTCAACTTTAAATCACTTCTGGGATTACAGAGTCTCTTGGAAGAAAACAAAGGAGTATTTAAATTGGCTACCAGAGCCAAGGGTGTGCCCTCTGGAATGTTTAGGGCCTAAAGGTTAGAGTACTTATGTGGCACCTTGACTAACTATTGATACAAACTTATAACATGAATCTCTATTGGGGATGAAAGCTTTATTTTTGATCTGCCCCCTTACCACTACTAGCAGTCATCTGGAGCTGTGGGATACCTGCCTGGGTGTTCTAACAGCATGACTACAGCTTTAAGAGAAGATAGCTAAGATTCTTACTAATCTAAGTAGGAATATCAGCAGTAACTTCTGTATGTAGACAGAAAAAGCGAAATACTAGAGAAAAGGAATGTTTGTGTCTAAAATTGGCTTGTTTTGAAGACTATAGTCCCAATAAACCATGCTATCTCTTGTGAATGGAGAATTTGAGGATCCTACGCTGATGTATAAATAAGGTAGACTTAAAAAGAGTTGGGGAGAGGTTTTTGTTTTGTTTTGTTTTGTTTTCCAGAAAGGAGAGAAGATAAGGGAGTTAATTCTGAATCACTTATTTTATTTGAATATAAGAGTGAAAATCTTGGGAAAGAAGTATTGGTGGGTGAAGGAAATATCTTGAATACTTATGAACATTACTTTAAATTAGTTGTTTCTCTTTACTATGGAAAATAAAAAACGGTAGACTGGGAGTTCATATTAAATTGACATGCATTGTTCCCTCCCTCTGTACCAAGATCTTCCAAGTATCTTATGTTAATTCTCATAATAATTCTACAAAATAAGTACTGTTACCTCATTCTATATCATGTTCATGTTGTCTTGCTCAAGGTTTGTACAGCTATTAATCCACAAAGTCAAGACTGAACTCTAGATCCCCTGACTCTAAGACAACTGTTCTTTCATTTAAAATATAATACCTTTCTATAAAGACAACTTACTAGCAATAAGAATGAAAGCATAAGAGGACTTGGGGTACAGTAGGCTTCCATGGCATAGCCCTAGAAATTATTTGATAGTATGTTCTAATATTCCCAGAAGTGAGCCTATGGGTCCGACAGAGGCTCCTACAAGATAAGAGCTTAAAGCTTCAGCTGTGCTACCAGCAATTTGCATTGGTACTCACAAAGCAATGTTAATTTAAAAAAAAAAAAAGGTAATTCTCAAGGCCCCATACTGAAAAAGGAGAAGAGGACCTCTTTCTAATTCACCCAGTATTGCTTATTATCAACACCTTTTAGAGCTCCTGGAGGGTCATTTCCTTGGACAAGCATTGAGAATCTCCTGCCAGAGATGTTATTATACAGAACAAAGGTGCTTTATAAACAGTAGGAAAAACTGGATACAATAAAATGTAATATTTAGCGCTGAAAATGTCTTCTGAAGGAAATCTTCCGGTAAGTGTGCCATACTCTGCTTCAAAAAGTTATTTGGGTTAAAATCAGTACCTGTTTGGATGAGTACCTGTGCTTTACAAACTACTGCCCTCTTCTGTTGGTAAACATTAGGAAAAAAGTGAATGCTTCACAATCCATAGTCCTCAAGCAGAGTCTCCCTTCTTTCCGTAAGTGATGCCTAATGGTGAGGACCCATGTAATGGCCAGGCCTTTTGGAAAGAGATGAACAAAACCTGAAGAACAAGAAACTGAAATCTACCTCTTTATGGTAGAAAAAAGCATAGGTAACAGAAGCTCCTGATGTTTTCCCAAGCTTCTTCCTACCCACCAAGTATCTCCTCTTTTTCTTGTGTGATCCAGTTAGATGCTTAATCCTGCATCCTATCTGCATCACTAAGCTTGATCACATTCTAAATGGTGAGTTCTAGAATCTTTTAGCAACACTTGAATCAATATGTCTGATGATGATGGATATATATATGAGATTAATTGAACTTGGAAGACTAAATGGCATTAAATTAGTCTATGTAATATAAAGCAACATAAAGCTCCTCTCTAATTTCCTGTCCACATTTTATTTCCTACTTGCATTTTAAGGAAAAACTAGGGCATAATCTCTGGATGTCCTAGCCACTATTCCCTTCTAAGAAAAAAATTGAAAATATTATTTCTGATATTTACAACTATAAGATATAGGTTAATTAAGAATTATTTAGAAAATAAAAAGGACAGAGAAAAAAACTATTAATGCCCCAAGTCCCATATTCCAGAAGAAACTACAGTTAAAATTTTGGAGCAACTTCTACAGTTTCTATACAAATATGTATTTGAAACCATTTATATAATTTATAACCATCTATATTATTTATATTATTAAGAAACATCTTTTTCTTCATGTAGTATTATATCATGAGCACTATCCCTTATCCTTAACTCTTCTCCAAGACTACAGTTTGCACTACTGTACTCCAAGACTACAGTTTGCATCATGTCTTCTCATGTATATACCACAACCATAACATGTCAGAATGTCAGCATCCTAGAGGAAAAGAATCATAGCACCTCTTAAAGTATGATTGAACTTGACATATGATATTAAATGCAATGTCATTTATTTTTGTTTTTCTATTCCACTGTTGGATGTTTTAGGGGGAAATGTTAAATAATAATAATAATAATAATATTAATGCATCTTCAAATGAGTTTTAGGAAAATAGATCCAGCATCTCATCATTTGAAATTATGTTGGCCAACAGATTAAGAAAGATAATCTTTATTATTTTAGTGATTTATCCTCCTAGGTCTAGACTACTGAGAGGTTTTATCAAAAATGAATGTTACAGTTTATCATTGCTTGGGGGCACCTGATTAGATGACAATATTTTATTTGTATTACCTGTTTGTTTAGTATATTAAATTGATATATTTCCAGGCATTAACTTAGAATTTCATGTATTAACAAAAATAAATGACATCATTTCAATATGTAACTTGATAAACTTACTATTCTTTGCATATGCATTCATAAATGGGACTGATCAGAGTTTGACAATTTGGGATAGAAAGGCAATTTTAGTTTGATAAAATAATTTGCAAAGTGTTCCATAACTATTCATATTGGAACATGTTATAGAGAGCATCTAAATCATTTGTTTCTTAAAAAACATAAAATAACTATCGTAAACATTCTGCAACCACTATCAGTTTTGAAAGTCTAGTACTCACAATGAGACCCCTATTACACATTACAGTACCTGTGTCATAGTATGTGTTGAATAAATAAGCAAATGAAGAATCCTGGCAGGGTGGAAAGCACAGGGTTCTATCACAGCACATAACAGGGACATCCTTCATAGACCAGGAGGTAAGAAATTTTTCCTAGAAAATATAATATCTAAGTTGGGAGAAGCCCTTCCAGCTTAACAAAACAGCATATACAAATGCATAAGGAAGAGTAGTATATGCAGGAAAGGAGAAGAAATTCACCATGGTCATTTCACAGCTTTGACTGGTCAGAAATGGCTTCAGAATTTCTACATTAGAGGGATGTAGGGGTGACAGTATGATTGAAGGAGGGGCTAGAGAAGTTCTCTCGAAGTTGCGCAGCATAGCAAGCACACTGCTTCTCCTTAGGTTATATTTTCTCTATTAGGATGCCATTTGTGGGGAGGCTAATGAAGATTACTGGAAAGCAAGCCTACCCAATAATCTTTCCCTGACACCATCAGTGGGGAGAAATAGCAGAAGTATGAGGAAAGAATTGAGGGGGTTAAAATAGTTTTGTTTTTTTGTTTTGTTTTGTTTTGTTTTGTTTTTTTGTTTTGTTTTGTGATGGGTTGCTTTTGGTGAAGTTACTCTTTTTGCTTTCTCTTCACCCTAGATTGGAAGATATCCTCTCTCATCTGGAACCTTTTCTAAACAGAAAGACAGCTATTCCTCCTTCGTACCTTTATCCTTCATAACCTTACCCAAGGAGACAAGTGTTAAGTTTAGTGTGTTTCCTGTAACAGTAAGAACTGACTCCTTGCCCTCCTCTTTTGTGTCCTCTTTCCCTCAGCTCCCCCTTCCTTCACAGCAAATGTCTTCAAACAAACCCTCTGCCTTAACTGATTGCTTTGTGGAAATAAGTCCATGCACCAATGTGACTAAAAACAGGAATGGAGGTCCAAGAAGAAAGGAATATTTTTTGTGATCCAGTCTTCAGAGTTCACTATCAAATTATTCACAATCAGAAACAAAACAGAGGAAGGAATTTACAAGGAATTATATCAAGGCAGTAGGAGGGAGCCATGTGGGCTAGGGTTCCCATTCCTGAGGTCCTGAGGGGACAGGGACACAGTGAGGGTGTCAGCAGGGAGGAGGGGAGGGAAGATCTGGACCTCCACTTTATTAATAATAAACATCTACTGTCTGTACAGTTTTTTAAAAAAAGAAAGTAAATGATGCTTGCTATTTCAGTTTAATACAGCAGAGAAACATTTTTTTAATACTCTTCCCTTGCTTAGAATGATTGTAGAAATCTGTGAGAGATAAAAAATCTAGTGGTTATGAGGGCTGACTTTGGAGCTAGACAACAGGATTTTGAATTCTGTCTTTAGCATTTATCGTCTCTGTGACTTTGTGAAAATTACTTAAATTTTTGTCTGTTTCCTCTCCCTTGAAAATTAGGAGTAAAGACTGTTATTTAGAGTAAGAGTAAGATTAAAGGAGTTAATACATTCAACCACGCAATATGCTTACAACAAAGTGCAATAGAAATTAGCCATTAGCAGTTCAGTCACATATGGGAGTCTCACTGCCAAAAATTAATATGGAAGACCTGGATATTCTTCCAAATATCAAATACAAAAATTGAGAAAAAGTAAGCACATATTAATAAGTTCTTATAAAATGATATGAACTTATGTAGAAAAACACAAAATATGAATCTAAGAGGTAAATGATAAAGAAAGAGCAGAGAAAATAAAGCATTGAAAAATTACAGAAATTAGGAAGAAAAGTAAGTGACTTACAGGAGGACAGATTCTTGGATATCCAGGTAAGAGTCTGGATCAGATTATTTCTTAAATCAAGAAATGTTCATATTCTATCAATTATGATCCCAAACTCCAATGTCTTGCCCTAAAATTTAAAAAAAAAAAACCTAAAACGGTATTTTTTTCCTTCTGAGCCAGTCAAGAGAGTTAAAGTTATAATTCTTTGAACATATACTTAATATTGTTATATTATAAATATGTATTATATTTTTTCTTATAGTTTATTTTATTATATTGCATATAATTTTATTTTTTTTAAGAGAGAGAAAGCACGTGAGCGGAGGGGTGGCGGGAGGCAAGAGAGGGAGAGAGAAAATCTCTAGCAGGCTCCACATCCAGCACAGAACCCAATGTGGGGCTCAATCTCACAACTCTGAGACTAGGACCTGCGTGAAAAATCAAGAGTTGGATGCTTAGCTGAGCCACTCGGGCACCCCTATATTGTATATAATTTTACATGACATGCTGGAACCATCACTATCCATGTTACTTTATAGATGTCATCTAATTTAATGCTCCCAACAAACTGCCAAAGAGTTACAGCTTCCCTGCCTTCTACCCCCAATTTTACTAGCTGAGACTGGTAGCTGAGCCCAAAAAAGTTAAATAATTTAAAATAGTCATACTGAGGATAAATGTCATGGTACTGAATATGTATGATATTTCAAGTTACATCCAGATTTATTAGAATGCAGTTATGTTTCAAAATATTCACTAATAAGGGGAATCTTATGTATCTACATTTGAAAGTACTTTGTCCCTAAATTTTATTCATTAGAGGCCTGAAACTTTCCAGCACAATTCTCAGCTTTCACTGCTGTGAGCCTCAGTAGCAATTGATCTCTCTCAGTTCCTGTTTCATCGTTAATAATATTGATAAAATATCCCTATCCTTACTGATTCCAGAGGGTAAGAATAAAACAAAGTGACAGAAGTGAAAGTTATTGGATAAATCTATAACAGAAATTTGTATTTCCTGAGTCATATCCTTTTCTCAACTCTTAAGGTGTGACATTGACATATGAAGATGGAGAATTACTCAGCTGTGACTGAATTCTTTCTGGTGGGTCTTTCCCAATACCCAGAGCTCCAGCTTTTTCTGTTCATGCTCTGCCTCATCATGTATGTGATAATTCTGCTGGGAAATAGCCTCCTCATCATCATCAGCATACTGGATTCTCGCCTCCACACCCCCATGTACTTCTTCCTTGGGAATCTCTCATTCCTGGACATTTGTTATACATCATCATCTATTCCTCCAATGCTCATCATGTTTAGGTCTGAGACAAAATCTATCTCCTTCATTGGCTGTGCTCTGCAGATGGTTGCCTCCCTTGGGTTGGGCTCTACTGAGTGTGTCCTCCTGGCTGTGATGGCCTATGATCGGTACGTGGCCATCTGCAACCCACTGAGGTATGCCATCATCATGAACAGGGTGCTTTATGTGCACATGGCTGCGTGGTCCTGGATCATAGGCTGTCTGAACTCCCTCGTGCAAACAGCCCTGACAATGGTTTTGCCTTTCTGTGGGAATAATGTCATCGACCATCTTACCTGTGAGATCCTGGCCCTTCTTAAACTCATCTGTTCAGATATCTCCATGAATGTGCTTATCATGACAGTGGCAAGTATTGTTTTATTGGTGCTTCCTCTATTGTTAATTTTCATCTCCTATGTTTTTATCCTCTCTTCCATCCTGAGAATTAATTCTGCTGAGGGGAGAAAGAAAGCTTTTTCTACCTGCTCAGCCCACCTGACTGTGGTTATCTTGTTCTATGGTTCAGCCCTTTTTATGTACATGAAGCCCAAGTCAAAGGACACAAAAGCATCTGATGAAATCATCGGGCTGTCTTATGGAGTGATAACCCCAATGTTGAACCCCATTATTTACAGCTTGAGAAATAAGGAGGTGAAAGAGGCTGTGAAGAAAGTCCTGAGTAGACACTTGCATCTATGGAAAATATAAAAAGTCTTAAGGCATGTGATATCCTCAGATATCATATGAGACCAGATCAGATCTTGTGTGTTCACAGATGAAGTCACAGAATCCAGTGTTGAAAGAACTTATTTGTCCTAAGTCCTAATATAGGACTTACATTCTTTTCAACACAGAATTCTCATGTAAGCCTTCTGAATAGTGTCTAGTCGGCAATTTCTAATTGTATGCAGTTTTGCCAATTGGTTCCATATAGGGCAATGGCTTTTCTTCAAGATAAATCTCTCTTCTCTCTTCTCTCTCTGTTTTTCCCTCTCTTCTCTTCCTCATTTCCTCCTCCTCCTTTTCCTTTCCTCTTCTCCATCTACTTTATTTCTCTACTTTTCTTCTCTTTTCCTGCTTTCCTTTCTCAGTCAGTTTGAACTGAACATGTATTATTTTGTTGTCTAGTATCCCCTATTCTGGTAAAAGAATGCACTTCTTTTGACATTCAACAGTGCCACCCTCTGGGTCCATGTGTGCTGGGTGGAGCTGACCCTACCCTCTGGAAATAGTGGTATGGCTTGAAACAAAAGCAAATCCATCTAGTTATAGTGATTCATTCAGCATAGCAAGTGAGTTCAGCCAGGTTAATCAAACTCAATCCAAGAATGCTGTCTCACTCTAAGAAAAGAGGCACCCTTCCCTGCTAAGGTATCCAAAGTGGTAAATGTGAGCCTAGGCCAATCTCTGTCAATAAGAGTAGAGAGCCTATCTGAGAAACAAAGAGGTATTGAGAGAAGGAGAGAGAATGTGTGGAGTGATCCTGCTATTTTAAGTCCTTGATCCAGCTGTACCTAAAATCAGTTCACAATTTTTCTTTTTAGTTACATGAATCAATAAATTACCTTTTTATTTAAAAAACTAATTTGGAGTTGGATATTCATCATACAGTCCTAACTAAAGCATTTCTTTGTACTCTCTGTCTCCCTCATTTTTAAGGGAAAATATATGAGGATATATTTCCTAAGTGATCCCAAGTTCTCCAGCCTTCAGGGGCTCTCCTTCCTTTAAAAACTATATAATCCAATTTCTATTCTGTGTGCCTCCAGGCATTCTAGTCACCTACCCAATAATTTCTGAGGACTGTTTACATTTTCCTAGTTTCTGGTTTTCATTTTATGCCAGACTATTCTTCTAAACCTCTTTACCATTCCTCTCTGGTAATCTTGTATACCTTTGTGTTGTTTAAGCTCTCAACAATACATTTTGCCCACAAAGAATAAACATAAATCTCCTATATATCCACATTCAAAAAACCACTATGTTTAAAACCTTTATTTAGGCTTGAAAATATCACAAACGGACTATGATCACTATGAAAAATAAATCAGTATTAAATATTACTGTTCTTGGTATCTATTAGCCATCCCCCTTCACATGGTCCTCTAAAGTCCATTTTCCTCTTTAGTTCCTGTCCTGTTACAAGATTGTTAGTGTCTATTTGTTTCCTTCTGCCATCAAATCAGCAAAATGGATGGATTTTCAATGGATGGATACCTAACTCGAAGCACTCCTCAGCATGATCTTTCTCAAAATGGAGCGTGAGCTTACCCCAAAAGCAGATTGCAGCTTCTACTCTTAGAGCTACAGGGAAGAACTTCAGAAAATTTTTAAGAAACAGTGCTTCCTCACTAACAATGATTAAGAAATTCTGAAGCCCAATATACAAACACCTTGAGTAATGTACTGTTTGTGAAAATACATCAATACACTTTCAATAAAAAGCAAAAGAAAGAAAGAATCCAACCCATTGCCTCCCTTCTATTATTAGTGTTAGAAGTATTATTAGAACTCTTACAAAACTGGGATCCATGTACTTCATTCTTAACAAAGAAAAAGAATCCAACAATCTAAAGTACTTTTAATATCCCCTAATCAAGGTTCTTAAAAACCTCCAATACCACAGCAATCTAAAAAGTTCCATTTGCGTTATAGCCCACAACTGCTCTCGGGTATCTCCTTCCATAATTTCCTAATATCCAGGCTTCCTACTGTTTTCTCCCTGTCTTCTCCACCTTCCACCCCCATCTCACCCTTCTGTCATCACAATAGCCTTTCGAGTAAAACAGATTCTCCACCAAGGGAAAGCGGTTTGAAGAAAGATAGGTTTTGAATGAAGTAAAAAATAGAGATCTAAGTTATGTGCACAGTTGCTAAAATTCCCAAGTTAAGAATTTTTATACTATTTATGTCACCTCTTATTTTCATCACATTTCATAAATGCTACTTTTTCACCACTTTATCAGCTCCTAAAGGATATGGAAAAATCCACAGATTTTTCAGTGCACTTAAGTGCACTTAATTAAATTCTTGTTACAATATATTTTATTTATTCAATGTGGCATAGTTAAAAAATAAACAAAAAAAACCACAAGGCTTTTACAAAATCTTAATTCTCCAATTTACTAAGATCATAAACTTTAATCTACTGGATTCTCCATTTGTCCTGGAATAAAATGTGGACTTCAGTCCCTAAACAGTGGAAAAATTTTTCAGAAGCTTTTATGAGTACTGAATAAGGAAAAAAAAAAAAGCGAAATGTCTTATTTGGTGCTTGGTTAATACCATGCAATGAATAATATACTCTCCCCTTAGCTTTTCCGGGACATGTCTGTCTCTTCTTAATAGACTGTGGGTTCCCTGAGGGCAAGGTATGAGTAATATTTATTTCAGGGTCTCAGTACCTAGAAGAGGCATTTATTTGGCATTTGTAAATTCATGAATGAATGAATGTGCAATTGTTTTCTTATGCTGAAGGTAAACAAGCTGATTTGCCACTGCTTAATTAATCCTCATAATGCTGCCTCTGTGTCATTGCTGTGCCATTCTCTCCATCTAAAATTGCCCTCATTTTATTTAACCTATCTATAAAAATTCAAAGTGCCCCTCAAAAAAGTTTCCTCTGACTTAAAGCCTTTTATTATTGTGCTGACAAGACTTCACCCCCTCTATCAAGTTAAATTCCTATAGCAATCTATTTAAACTTTGAGGTATTTATTATGTGAAGATATATCCCATTTGATTATATACAAAATATTTTGGTTGTTTTATTCAAAGATCATTAGAAGCAGAACCTGTGAGTTATTTGTCTTACTAATCTTACAAATATTAACACAGTGGGCTTCAATCAATACACTTGATACTTTGGGTTTTGCCTTTAGTATGAAGTCTATTAGGTTTTAAAATAAAATTTCATATAATATGGGCAGTATACTGCTATATGTGATACATACAACTAACAATAATCCTGGTTAAAATAATATTCCCTCTAATATATATATGGTTTTATTCATTCTAGACATCAGAAGTTTGACTGTAATAAATCAGGCAGAGTCCATGTAACCATTGTACGTACATATAATTCCTTAGTTTATTGAGCTTATAGCTTGAAAACAAAAAATATATACTAATTTATAAGATAGTGGCTCCTATAAATGTCCTGAGATCTAATCTAATAGACATTTCAAATATAGTATGTTATAAACAAAAATCTTGATTTCTCCTATCTCCAAACTATTTTTCCTCAGCTTCCCTATCTCAGGACTGGCAATGCCATACACCCACATCCAATCCACCACGAAATCCTACCAACTCTACCTTCAAAATTTACTCTGAATCTGACCACATCTATTGCTAACACTCTAGTTTAAACTACCATCAGCTGGAGGGTATTATGCTGAGTGAAGTAAGTCAATCCGAGAAGGACAAACATTATATGTTCTCATTCATTTGGGGAATATAAATAATAGTGAAAGGGAATATAAGGGAAGGGAGAAGAAATGTGTGGGAAATATCAGAAAGGGAGACAGAACATAAAGACTACTAACTCTGGGAAACGAACTAGGGGTGGGGGAAGGGGAGGAGGGCGGGGGGTGGGGTTGAATGGGTGACGGGCACTGAGGGGGGCACTTGACAGGATGAGCACTGGGTGTTATTCTGCATGTTGGTAAACTGAACACCAATAAAAAATAAATTTATTATAAAAAAAATAAAAATTAAAAAAAAATAAACTACCATCAGCTCACCCAGGCTACTACAATGGCTTTCTGAATCACATCCCTGTTCTACTTTTGTTATTCTACAATCTATTCTGTACACAGAAGCCAGAGTGCTGTTTTCATAAAAGTACATACTGAAGTTCTAGAACAGGTAAAAATCAGTCAGTGGTATTTTTGAAATCAGAACAGTGGCTATCTATGTGTGAGAGGGATTAAAGTGAGTATCTACAGGGTCCAGGCACAAGGGAACTTTTCTAAGGTTACACTTATGTTCTACATCTTGATAGGAATTTGAGTGACAAGCATGCACATGTCAAAACTATGAATATCACATTTAGATTCATGATTTTAATGTATGTAAATTTTAAACTAAAAGGGAACTGTAAATACATATAGCTCTAAACTCTAGCTAATGATACACATGAAGTATTTAGGGAAAAGGGTAATGAGGTCTACAGTTTATTCTGAAATGCATCCAAAATGACACTGATTTAATGGGGGAATAGAGAGATGAACAGACACTTAAATATAAACAAATCTAATAAAATGTTGGAGGTAAAATCTAGGCAGTAAATGTTCAAAGTAAAGTTATTTGTTTTGCTTTATGTTTGGCATTTTTCATAATTTAATGTTGGAAAAAATTATACAAAGCCGGTGAGAATACAACTTTTGAATACATGTATCAATGAATGAGGCAAAGGTAGAAACTAGATTAAAAAAAAAAAAAAAGTACCATTATAAATTCTCTCAAAATTTATTTAGGAAACAGTTCTACTATTTTAAAAAGGCAAAACTTTTTAATAAGTTATTTACAACTATTACAAGAGAAATTAAAAATAAATTGTAATAGTCCCTGTGAAATTTAATTTGCTATACTGAACTCATCAGGGTTTCAGTTGCTATTCCTGAGGGATAGGTGCAAGGGGAGGAGAAAGAAAGGGAAGAAAAGAAATATATCAGAAGATTTACCAGAATCAAGCCCTAAGGCAATAAGGAAAAAAGAAACAGCAAACATTTTTGGCATGATGTGTTATTGCCACATTCCTTCATGTGTTTTTGGCTATTTCTGAGAGGACTACTAATTCCCCAAGAATGTTAGATTACACAGACCTTAGCAAAAGAAATTAAATTCTACACCATTTATTCTGCCATTCCACATTTTCAGTACAATTAAAGCCATAAAGTTTTAAGTGCCATTCTTATATATTTACATGATAATCACCTATATATCTTGTAACACTACTATTTTTAAAATGATCAAGGTATATGATCACTCATATTTCCCAGGGCACTTTTTGGAACTGGAACATTACTAAAAATTAAGAAGTTGAAGTTCATTCAAACAATGACTAAGATGTTTCTTTTCAATATGCTGCTCATATTCATACCACATGTGAGACAAACATTGATTATAAATGTGACGCACTGTATATTAAAGACAATATACATTAATAGTGGTTGTATTATAATGATAATTCTGTGATTACTGAATATAAATGTTAATGTGTATTGTGTAAGGCACAAGATTATTTAAAAATGGAAAATGTAACATTACTTGATGTAATAAGCACTATTGGTATTAGTGATAAAAGAACTATTGAAAATAAATGCTACACTTCTCAATGAAAAGTTTAAATTTCATAGCATTTTGAAAGATAGTTTAAGTGTACAAGTCAGTGACTGAACAAATGAAAGAAACCATTAAAGCAAACCAGTCAAAACAATTATAAGGACTATGTATCATACTAATCTTGGTTCAGAATAAAATTACATCTTCATAAAGAAATAAGTGTCCTGCAAATTTAAATACTTTGTGTTTAATGTCCTTAATTTTTCATTCAGTAGATTAAAATTCAGGAACATAAGCCAAAAAAATTAAAAACTTCCAGTGAAAAAGAGACAAAACCAAAATAATTATATAAAGGCACAAGGCAAAACAGATTTTAAGGATGTACTTGTCCTCTATATTTCTTAGGTTTATATTACTCTAGAAAATTTTACACTTTAAAACTACTTGTCTTACTATAATGGTGAAATCATTAGAAGTCCTAAGAATGATTGTACAGATGTATAGAGTGTGCAAAACTGCATTATGTTTCTGTAGGCATGACATTAGTATTTGCCTTAAATTCATTTTCTAAGATATGAAATTAAGAAATCCAAAATGTACTTTTTTCTTTTTACAGTATAAAAAGGAAAATGATAATCCCTAGAATAAGCTTCTCTATATAGATGCTGCAAAAGAATATCTTCCTCTCTGTTTTTTGTGTGTACAATACAGTATAGATTTTTATAGTATGATTCACCAGGTGCACTTCAATTTCAAAATCTAAAACTTATGAAACATAGTTTTGAATTAGTATTTTTAAAATGTGTGATATTTACAAGAAGGGAAATCACTTTTTAAAATTAATAGACAATAAATGTATAAGCATGTGTATAAGTAAGAATGATATAATATTATTAAATAAGTGCCTGAAAGGAATTATGGAAATTGGTCTAAGAATGCCATGATGCTTTCCAAGTAAAATATTTATTGAAGTTTTTCAGGAATGAAAGTCTGTTCTTAATAATGATCTTATTATATCTTAATATCTTAAAACATTTATTTTTCTCAAATGCTTCAAAATTAATAGACTAAAACTAATATCAGCGAGAATAGAGGACCAAAATCAATGAAATATATCTTCAAATTGTTCAAGCAAAATAACTGAAAATCTAGAATTTGGTACCAAACTGAACTATCTTTTGAGGGGCAAAATAAAGACAGTTTCAGAAAAAATGAAAATATTTTTCCACAGACAAGAAAGAAAGAAATTGTGCCTAGATGAAATGGAGTGAAAAAACAATTGCAAATAAAGAAATTGGTAAATATGTGAGTGAATCCAAACTGTCACTGTAAAAGAGAGTGAAATGAAAAAGAAAGAGAGAGCATAAGAGACTGCATTTGCAATTAGGGTACTTAAAAATAAGGTAAAAATGAAATAAATAATGTGGAAGATGATGGGAGGTTAGAAATAAGAGATCAATATTTTAAGATCCTTCATATTTTTCAGGAGGCTTGTAGAGATATTAAGTAGAGATTATGTTAAGTTAAACAAACAACTTAAAACATAGTAATCATACAAGGGTGTCTGTATCACTCTGCATTCAAACGGTAAAGAATGTTTTTAAATACAACAAAATATGTTTATAAAACTGATGATGCATTAGAAAAAGAACCAAGTTTCAACAAATACCAGACAATTAATATCATTCAAACCATAATCCATGACCATACTGCAACATTATTTCTCTGACATTGGCCGCCATAACATCTTTCCAGATATATCTCCTGAGTAAGGGAAATAAAAGCAAAAATAAGCTATTGGGACTACATCAATATAAAAATAATCTGTACAGCAAAGGAAACAATCAGCAAAACTAAATGACAACCTATTGAATGGGAGAATATATTTGTAAATAGTATATCCAATAAAGGGTTAGTATCCAAAATATATAAAGAACCTATACAACTTAATACCCCCCAAAACTCAAATAATCCAATTTAAAAATAAGCAGAATAACCCTGAGTGGCTCAGTGGTTAAGCATCTGCCTTTAGCTCAGGACATGATCCTGGGTCCTGGGATGAGTCCCACATCAGGTTCCCCACAGGGAGCTTGCTTCTCCCTCTGCCTCTCTGTGTCTCTCATGAATAAATAAATAAAATATTAAAAAAAAACAAGCAGAAGAAATGAACAGACATTGCTCCAAAGAAGACATACAGATGTCCAACAGACACATGAAAAGATGCTCAACATCACTCATCATCAGGGCACGCAAATCTAAACGATAATGAGGTATTACCCCACACTGATCAGAATGGCTAAAATAAAAAATATAAGAAACAAGTGTTGGCAAGGATGTGGAGAAAAAGGAACCATTGTCTGCTCTTGGTAAGAATGCAAACTGTTGAAGTTAATGTGGAAAACAATATGGAGGTTCCACAAAAAGTCAAAAATAGAACCACCCTACAATCTAGTAATCATACTACTGGTTATTTACCCCCCAAAATACAAAAACACAAAATCAGAGGGATGCATGCACCCTGTTTATGGCAGCATCATTTACAATAGCCAAACTATGGGAAAAGCCCAAGTGCCCACTGAAGATGAATGGATAAAGATATCAGGTGTGGGGTGTGTGTGTGTGTGTGTGTGTGTATGTGTATGTATGTATATATGTATATATATAGCAGCACAAATGTCCATCAGCTGATGAATAGATAAGGAAATGTGTGTGTACACACACATATATATACCACAAATAACATATATATGTTCAAATATATGAATATTGTTCATATGAATGTCAAAAATCATATTATATGATTATATATAATATATAATATGAATATTATTCACATGAGTATATATTCATATATATATGAATATTATTCACCCATAAAATAGAATGAAATCTTGCCATTTGCAATGACTTGGATGGAGCAAAAATGTATAATACTAAGTGAAATAAGTTAGTCAGTGAAAGATAAATACCATATGATTTCACTCATATATAGAATTTAAGGTAAAAAACAAACAAAGGGGAAAAAAGACAGAAACAGACAAACCAAGAAATAGATTCAACTATAGAGAACTGACAGCTATCGGAGGGGAGGACAGGAGACGGGGATGGAGGGATGGATGAAATAGGTGATGGAGATTAAGGAGTGCACTTGTCATGATGAGCACCAGGTAATGTATGGAATTGTTGAACCACTATAATATACACATAAAACTCACTGTGTGTTAACTAACTAGAAATGAGAGTAGAGATGAAATAAATAAAATAAAACAAAATAAATCAGTATTGATAAGAGACACTCCAAAAATGTCTTTAAATGTGGAAATGTTGAAACATACTTTTAAATAATTGACAGGTCAAAAAAAATCATGACTGAAATTTCAACATATTTATAAGTTTATGATAATAATACAATTATCAAAATTGGTGGAATGAAGGAATTTACAGTCTTAAATACATAAGTGGGAAAATAAGAATGATTGAATATTAATACACTAAGAATCCAATTCAAAGATTTGTAAAAAGAGGAAATGGAAAAGTCTTAAGGTAGGTGAAGACTGAATCAGTAGTTTAAAATTTTACCAGGCCAAAGCAATTTCCCTGGTTAGTTCTAATATATTTACTAAGAAAAGGTAACCTCTCCCATAAACAAATTGTTTCATAAAATATAAAATTGGGGTTGGAAAGTCCTCCGACTCTTAGGACTGATAGCTGTCAGTTTGCCATTGTGAGTGTATATCAATACTACAAAAAGTATGAAGTTGACTAATACCACTTACAGTTATACTCCCAAGGAGATATTTATAGTTACTCATGAAAGCATAATTTATAAAATAAACATGTTATAATTTATAAAATAAACAAATATCAATATGGGAAATAATAATTACATTATAGTTTCCTAGAACCCAGGATTTATAGGAGAACAAGTAAAATGAACAAGTTCTAAACTAATCACTTTGTTAACATTGAGCATCTTCTTTGAGTTTCTTTTTGCTGCTTTTGTTTTAATCTGTAAAATAAAAATATCAATGTCACAAAATGAAATGAAGAGAGTAATAAAGATTTCAATAGAAAGCATAACATACATGACAGCTCCTATGTGATATAACACTCATCAGAATCTAATGTTCTTGGGGCTCCTGGGTGGCTCAGTCACTTAAGCAGCTACCTTCAGCTCAGATCATGATCCCAGGGTCCTGGGATCAAGCCAGCCCTGCTGTCTCCCTGCTCAGTGGACAGTCTCCTTCTCCTTCTCCCTCTGCCTCTGCCCCTCAGTCCCGCTCATGCTCTGTCAAATAAATAAATAAAATATATTTTTAAAAAAGAATCTGATGTTTTCATATCTGGGCAACAGGTATCACGGACATTCCCTGAAAGAGGAATAGGGATGGGATACATGACTAGAAAATTTTAAGTAAATACTTACTAAAATCTCTTTAAAAATGAGAAGAGAAGCTAAATAGGAATGAGGAATAAGCAATCCAGAGGCTCTAGCTCCCACTAGAGCTAGAGTCTCATAAAGGACACTCTAGTAACATGAAATCTACCAGCACGTCTCATTCCAAGATAATTACAGGCTCAGGACCATTATTAATTTAAAAAAACACCATGAAATAAAACGTATACTGAGGCAGACTGTTAAGTTTTAACTTTTCACTATTTTCAGTTTTTATTTTGTGCTGCGTTGGAGCTTCAGATGACTTCAAGCTAGTAGAAAAACTGGGGAGTGTATTTTTTAATATCTAGTGTGTTTATATAGAAAGAAAATCATCTTGAATAGTAAGCCTGTTTCCAGGAACACTATTAGGCTATCTTGAGAAGTCAACTTAGGATGTTTTTTGGAGGGAATTTCAATATGAATAGTGCTAATTTCCCGGAAACTATGTGTCTGTCAACCTCCATAAGAGACAGAGGGACATTTAAACTTAGATCATACAGTGACTTTGGGAAAATCCTAAACCATATCCTGAAAGACTTAACAATGGACAGATGAGAAAATAGGCCCCCAGTGTTTGGACACAGCCTACAAGACCTTTGCATTAATGCTCTGGCCCTTAGTATAATATTGAGGATAAATAAAACATAAAAAATTATAAAGATTCTGCAAAAACAATCAATAGTAGTCAAGCAAAGCCAAAACAGATCAAAAAGTAAATTAATTATTCAACCTGTAAGTATATATGGCAACTTGTGGAGGCAGAGAAATACATTGGAGAGCACTAGATAATGGGTATTCACTTGGAAAAGGAACTTCACGAAAAAAGACATGTCACAAACTAAGTGCCACAAGTACCTAAAGCTAAAAGACGTTTCAGTGTATACCAATGAAAGAAACCAGCCATATTTAGTAATAAAAACCCAAAACATATAGCAAAAGGTCCATAAATACTTCCTTCATAACATTTCTCTCCAACTACAGCTGTGAGGCACAGGATTATTCAAACCAATAGACTTACAAACCCTATTTTAGAAAATCATTGCACTTATTAATAAGGTTTTAAAATATCATTGATATTAGAAGTCACTTTCAAATGTAAAACATAAAGTTCACTAATATATCTATAAATGGGTATAATGGATATATCTTAAACTCACATTTTACCAATAGAAACATTAAATAAATTCATACTAGATTTAATATTGAGCTACTCACAAATCTTTCCTGCTACTTATTCTAAGAATAGCAGCAAAAGAGGCTAATACAGAAATATCAAGACATGTTGACAAACTCAAGAAGAGGCATCCAGTCTTTCTTCTTCCCCACAGAATCTAAACCAATGCTCAACAAATACGAGGTGCTTAACAATATTCACTGATATGAGCAGGATACTTGTTAAGGGACATTTTAAAAATTTAATTGATATTTTATCATTTATTTATATTAATAATAAAGCAATTAACAAAAGATAGTAATTCATCTTTACAAAAGTCTTCCCCTCAATATATAATCCTATGGAAAAAAAAAAAAAAGAATTGTAAATTAACTCCAAACCTACAGCTTCAGGTACAAAACTCAAAAATTACAACAAAAATAGCATACTTTGAGATTTAAAAGTAGTCTATACCACCATCTAGTGGCCTAAGAATATAACAGTACTAAGAAAAGTACTTAACCCATGAAATGTCACCCAAATACAAGCATGCATCTAGAGTTTATATGTAGTCAGTCACTGCCTTTGAACTCAGTTGGGACAGCATTGGTTCTACCTCTCTTGCTTCCTTCTCAGATCTTCACTAGCCTGACCTTTGAACAGAACCATGAAGGAATACCATCAAGTGGACTGATACCTTTGCCACCTCATATAATTTCCTCTTTAACTAATAGCTATTTGTTACATGAGATGCAAAAATGCATCTTTATACTAATTAAATCAAATGAGCAATAATTAAAAACTGGTCTGAAAAACTTTATTCACTGTGGTTAAGGGCATAAATTTGTAAGACAATTTGGCATTGTATAGTAAAGCTAACTATATTAATATTTTATGATCCAGCAATTTCACTCCTAGGTATATAAATTAGATCAGTGGTTCATAATCTCCAATATACAGATCTCCCAAGGGGTTTAGGAATAGAGTTCAGAAGGCCCGATAACATGGATTTAAAAAAAAAAGTTGCACCTTTAATGTCACCAACTTCTAACTAAAAATAAGCATTTCCTTTTAATATGAATGTAAGCAACAAATTACAGTATTTTTTGTATTATATTATTATTAGCAAGATTGGAGACTTGGTAACCAATAAAAATCATAGATATTGTCAAATTCCTTAACAGATCTAAATTTCTTATATGCTTATCACTAATTCAAAATTATATCTCATGTCTACTGAGAAATCTTGCTATTTAGTACCCTAATAGAGAACTATATCTATTTCTTTTTGAAGATTTGCTTTTGTTTTCCAGCTTTTCTGAGATATAAGTGACATTTAACATTTTCTAAGTTTGTTTTCTTTGTATTCGTTTCTTTGTAATTTATTTTCTTGGTAACCCTATTCATTTGTTATACATTTCAAAATATCTGGAAAGTATAGACTCAGAAGATTTCCAAAGGGTTTTAAGATACAGAAAGGTTTAGAATGCCTGTTCTGAAAAAAATACTTCCATTGGAATCAAGAGACTTCTACAAAGAAAAACAGCTTTGTCCATAAAGTCAAATGGATAAATAAATTAAGATATAGAATAATGGGATGCCTGGGTGGCTGAGTGGCTCAGCTTCTGCCTTAGGCTCAGGGCGTGATCCTGGGGTCCTGGGATCGAGTCCTGCATTGGGTTCCACACAAAGCGTCTACTTCTCCTTCTGCCTATGTCTCTGCCTCTCTCTGTGTATCCCTCATGAATAAATTTTAAAAAGGGAAAAAAAGGTATCGAATAGTAAAGAGCAGAAAAATCAATTTTTACTACAACTATATTAATGTGATTTTCAAAAGCCTAAAGTTAAAGCTAAGAATCATGTAACAAAATAATAAATATAATCTGATCTAAAGAAAGTCTAAAATAGACAAATGAAAATAATATTTTGTGTAGTATTATTTACAAATGTAAATTTTAATGATATCAATGTAATGATTAACACAAAATTCGAGATCATAGTTAATTCAGGGAGATCAGGGAGGGTGTTATAGAGAAAATGGTACTAGGAAATAACATGAGCTTCTACGTTGCTGGAAATATTTTATTCCCCAAGTTTCATGGCAGGAGCACAACTGTTCATTTTATTATTTTCTTTAAGGTGTGGATATATTACAGATACATTAAATATACTTTTGTACTGAGATGCCTGGGTGGCTCAGTAGGTTGAGTGGCCAACTCTTGATCTTTGGCTCAGCTCATGATCTCAGCATGATCTCAGGGTCATGAGTTCAAGGCCCCCTTCAAGTTCCATGCTTAGTGGGGAATCTGCTTGAGATTCTCTCTCTCCTTCTCTCTCTGCCCTTCCCCCTGCTCACACTCTCTCTTTCAAATGAATAAATAAATCTTTAAAAAATAAATGGTGGGCAGCCCAGGAGGCTCAGCTGTTTAGCACCGCCTTCAGTCCAGGTCATGATCCTGGAGACCTGGGATCGAGTCCCATGTCAGGCTTCCTGCATGAAGCCTGCTTCTCCCTCCCTCTGCCTGTATCTCTGCCTCTCTCTCTCTCTCTCTCTCTGTATCTCTCATGAATAAATAAATAAAATCTTTAAAAAAATAAGTTATTTAAAATAAATAAATAGTAACCTCAATAAATTCAAAAATTCAAAGTCATACCATAGATCTTATCTGACAGCAATGCTTCAGAAGTTAAATAATATACTACCAAACAATGAATGAGTCAGCCAAGAAATGAAAGAAGTTATTTAAAAATTACATGGAAACAAATGAAAATGACAATACAACAGTCCAAAATCTCCGGGATGCAGCAAAAATAGTTCTAAGATGGAAGTTTATAACGATACAGGCCTAATTTAAGAAGAAAAATCTCAAATAAACAACTTAACATTACACATAACAGAGTTAGAAAAAGAAAAATAAACAGACACCAAATCCAGCAAAAGGAAGGAAATAATAAAGATTAGAACAGACATAAATGATATGGACGCTAAAACACACACTCATACACACACACACACACACAAACCAAAAAACTATAGAACAGATTGATAAAATCAAGAGCTGGTTCTTTGAAAAGGTCAACAAAATTGAAAAATCTCTAGCCAGACACATGAAAAGAGAGAGAACAAGAAGACCCAAATGCATGAAATCACTAATGAAAGAGGAGAAATGACAATCAACACCACAGAAATACAAACAATTATAAAAGAATATTATGAAAACCTACATGCTAACAAATTGGACACCTCAGGTGAAATGGACAAATTCCTAGAAATACATAACCTACCAAAACTAAAGTAGGAAGACACCGAAAATTTGAACAGACTAATTACCAGCAATAAAATTGAATCAGCAATCAAAAAACTCCCAAAAAACAAAAGTTCAGGACTAGACAGCTTCACAGGTGAATTCTACCAAATACCAAAAGAAGAGTTAATGCTATTCTTTTCAACCTACTCCAAAATATAGAAGAGGAAGGAAAACTTACAAATTCATTCTATGAGACTAGTATCACCATGACCAAAACTAGTTAAAGACACCATAAAAAAAATAGTACTACAGGACAGTATTTCTCATGAATACAGATGAAAAAAATCTTCAACAAAGTATGAGCAAACTGAATCCAACAATACATTAAAACAATCATATACCATGATCAAGTGGGATTTATTCCCTGGATGCAAGGGTAGTTCAATATTTGCAAAACACCATCAATGCGCTGAGTGAAGTAAGTCAGTCGGAGAAGAACAAACGTTATATGTTCTCATTCATTTGGGGAATATAAATAATAGTGAAAGGGAATATAAGGGAAGGGAGAAGAAATGTGTGGGAAATATCAGAAAGGGAGACAGAATGTAAACACTGCTAACTCTGGGAAACGAACTAGGGGTGGTAGAAGGGGAGGAAGGCGGGGGGTGGGAGTGAATGGGCGACGGGCACTGGGGGTTATTCTGTATGTTGGTAAACTGAACACCAATAAAAAATAAATTAAAAAAAAAACACCATCAATGCGATACATCACATCTATACGAGAAAGGATAAAAACTATATGATCATTTCAACAGACGTAGAAAAAGCATTTGACAAACTACAACATCTATTCATTATTAAAAAAAAACCTCTCAACAAACTAGGCTTAAAGGGAACATATCCAACATAATAAATGCCACTTATGAAAAAAGCTCACATCATCTGTAATGGGGAAAAACTGAGAGCTTTTTCCATCAGGTCAGGAACAAGACAAGAATGTCTACTCTCACTATTTGATTCAGCATAGAACTAGAAGTCTGGGCCACAGCAATTGAACAACTAAAACAAATAAAAGCCATCCAAATTGATAAAGAAGAAGTAAAATTCCCATTATTTGCATTGACATGATACTATCCATAAAAAAACCCTAAAGACTCTACCAAAAAAATTACTAGAACTATAAATGAATACAGTAAAGGGACAAGACACAAAATCAATGTACAGATATATGTTACACTCCTATACACTAATAATGAAGCATTATAAAGTGAAATTAAGAAAACATTCCCATTTAAAATTGTACCAAAAAAATATCTAGGAATAAACATAACTAAAGAGGTGAAAGACTTGTACTCTGAAAACTATAAAATACTAATGAAAGAAATTCAGTATAATACAAAGAAATGGAAAGACATTTCAAGCTCAAGGATTGAAAGAACAAAAATATTGTTAAAATGTCTATGTTAAGAACGCCTGGGTGGCTCAGTGGTTGAGTGTCTGCCTTTGGCTCAGTGGGTGATCCCAAAGTCCTGGGATTGAGTCCCACATGGGGCTTTGTACATGGAGCCTGCTTCTCCCTCTGCCTGTGTCTCTGCCGCTCTGTATGTGTGTGTCTCTCATGAATAAATAAATAAAATCTTTAAAAACAAAAAATGTCCACGTTACCCAAAGCAGTTTACAGATTTGAATGCAATCCCTATCAAAATACTAACAGCATTTTTTTACATAACTGGAACAAACAATCCTAAAATTTGTATGGAACCACAAAGGACCTGAATAACCAAAGAAATCTTGAAAACCAAAAACAAAACTGAAGGTATCCCAATTGAAGATTTCAAGTTATATTACAAAACAGTAGTAATTAAAACAGAATGGTATTGGCATAAGAATAGGCACATAGATTTTTAAAAAAGGATACAAATACAGAAATAAATCCACAATTACATGGTCAATTAATAGTCAACAAAGGATGAAAGAATATACAATGAGAAAAGGAGTCTCATCAACAAATGGTGTTGGGAAAACTGGACAGTCACATGAGAAGAATGAAGCTGGACCATTTTCTTTCATCATACACAAAAATAACTCAGTGGATTAAAGACCTACACGTGAGAGCAGAAACGATAAAGACCCTTGAAGAGAGAATAGGCAGTAATTCTCTGACATTGGCCATAGCAACATTTCTCTAGGTAGGTCCCCTGAGTTAAGGGAAATAGAAGCAAAAATAAACTACTGGGACTACATCAAAATAAAAAGCTTTTAGCAAATGAAATAATCAACAAAACTAAAAGGCAACCTACTGAATGGGAGAAGATACTTGGGAATAACATATCCAATAAAGGGTTAGTAATCCAAAATATATTAAGAACCCATACAAATTAACACCCTAAAAACAAATACTCCAATCAAAAGATGAGCAGAAGGCATTTCTCCAGACACCCAGATAGCCTACAGACACATGAAAAGTTGCTCAACATCACTCATCACGAGGGAAATTCAAATCTAAACCACAATGAGATATCACCTTACATCTGTTAGAATGACTAAAATCAAAAACACAAGAAACAACTGTTGGCAAAGGTGTGGGGTAAAAGGAACCGTCTTTCACTGTTGGTAGGAATGCAAACTGGTGCAGCCAATGTAGAAAACAGTACGAAGTTTCCTCAAAAACTTAGAAACAGAACTACTCTACAACCTAGTAATCACACACCTGGGGGTGTATTAGCCTCCCAAAATATAAAAACATTAATTCAAAGGGATACATGCACCTTATGTTTTGGCAACATTATTTACAATAGACAAATTGTGGAAGCAGCCCAAGTGTCCATTGATAGATGGATAAAGAAGATGTGGTATGTGTGTGTGTGTGTGTGTGTATATATATATATATATATATATATATATATATATATATAATGGAATATATATGTAATGGAATATTATTTAGTCATAAAAAAGAATGGAACCTTGCCATTTGCAATGACAATGGATGGAGCTAAAAGGATAATGCTAACTGAAATAAGTCAGAAAAAGAAAATACCATAGAGCTTCACTCATATGAGGAATTTAAGAAACAAAATAACGAGCAAAGGAAAAAAGAGAGAGATGAGACAGACTCTTAACAATAGAGAAAAACTGATGATTACCAGAGAAGTGGATGGGGAGATGGGTGAAATAGGTGATAGGGGTTAAAGAGTACACTTATCACGATGAAATTAAAAAAAAAAAAACAATAAAGAAAAAATTAAAAATTAATTAAAATAAATGGTAGACTGAATTTATTTCACAATCTGCCTTTAAACCCTGGCTGAGCCACTTAATAGCAGTGAATTGGGAGACGTTAATGAGTCTTATGTTTCTCACTTATAAAGGGAGATAAAGCTTAACCTACAGCATTTTGAGGATAGTGAAAGCCTGTGAGAAATTAAATAGGAGATTGTCTTAGGCACCTAGTATCATTTAATGTTCATCTATCTCTAAGTTATAGCTGTGAATTTTACTCCTATCTTGTAAGCATTTTCCTTTTAGAAATTATTCTTGAAAGTTCTACCTTTCTGCTGGCTAGAAGCAATTAATGATGAGGTTCCAGGGGATGGCAAAACCACAAAGTGAAAGAAGCTGTGCCCTTAATTCATCAGCATAGAAGAGCTACTTGCAAACTAGCAAAACTCACTTGATTCTTATAAAAAAATGAGTCATAATACACTTTAGTGTTAATTTGTAGAAACAAATTAGCCTATGCTAATTAATATATTCCTGAAAGATACTACTGAATATTGAGATCTCTGGCCTCATCTCCTCAACTTTAGGAACCTGGCAACAAAGATTATACCTCATAGATGGGACACTGAAAGTTTCTTTGCAGGGGAATCTCACTAGATAAGAGAAATAACTGACAGACAATAATAGTTGAAGTGAGGGAGGTCCACTCACAGTCCAGTCAGATCACATTACAGTAAATCCCATTACTTACCAAGACCTACCCATACTCATATAGTTTTCATTTCTTTTGTCTCACTCCAAATACAAGTTTATAGACAAAGGTCATGAAACAATAAATTTTTCATAATTTAAGAGTTTCTAGATGAGAGGGTCTACTGAAATAATGGATGAAAAAAAAAACTTATTCCAAGGCATATTACTGAAATTTCAGAAAATCAGGAAAAATGAGAAAAACACAAAAGCTTCCAGAGAGAAACAAGTCACATACCAAAAACTCAGGAGAGTGGCATACATATTTTACGAGAAGCTATAAAGCAATGAAGCATTACCTTTAAAAATATGGGGAAAAATGATTTCTAATGTAGAATTTTATACCCAACCAAGCTATAAATTAAGAGGATTGATAAAGACATTTTTACGGATAAAGTTCTCAAAAGTTTAATTCCCATATACCCTCTCCTAAAATTAGGAGTTAAAAAGACAAGATCCTAGAAACAGAAGGTCACAAACAAGGCAAATGATATTAACCCCAGGACATTAGTGAGAGGAGATCCCCGAAGTAGTAGCATGCTACCTTAGAGAACAAGAATAACTAGTCCATACTGCAGCAAGAGAACAAAGAAATCCCCAAAGATAACTCTATTAAGATGAAGCTGATTAGATGATTCACAGGTTTAATCACATGGATGAAAAAATGTATACTTTTGGCAAAGAATTTGGTGATTAGTAAGGGATAGGTATAAAGAATACAACAGAAACAAGTGAAAGAGAGAGAAAAATAAAATAGTCACCATCCTATGGATGACAATTATGGGTTTAAGCCACATAGCAGTACCTCAAACTAGTAGATGATTTCTTTTGTAAAGTCCAGAGATAGGGGGTGCACTGCTCCTGGCATGGTGTTCCCTGGTGTCAGAACCTAGGCTTCTTCTCCCTTGTTCCACCATCTCCAGCATGTGGCTTCTATCACACAATCCAAAAGCTTATCGGATTACGTCCACATTTCAGCATGCAGAAATAAGGGAGGAGGAGGAAAACACTCCTACACTGCTAGGATCACTTATGGTAGGTTATAAGTGCATTAAACACAGCTCACTGGCCAGGACTTAAGTCACATGACTGCACCAAGCTTCGTCGGTTCTACTGCTAACTTTTTAAAAAGAGGACCAGGGTAAACAGCCAACAGTCTCTGCTACCTCCAGCAATTTCTATTCTTCAGATCTTACTTTGTTCTTCCTCATAGTATTGCTTAATCTCTGACATATTTTCTCTTCAGGTGTTTATTTCCCGTAACCTTTAAGTTCTAAGAGGACAAGAACTCTCTTTTGTTCCCTAGTGTCTGCAAATGTGCCTGAAACATAAAAGAAATTTAATAAATAGGGGATGAATGAGTTGTTAATTCCAGAGGGGATAAAGCCTAAGAAAATAAATTTAAACATTAAAGATCCAATCTGGGTACAAAGATGATGCTTTGTTTTGTCAACATCAGTTACAAATGGACGCGCATCATCCAGGAAAACTGACTCTTCCTCTCTGGAATTACAAGTTTTAAAAGCCTACTTTCCTCTGTAGATCACTGAAAACTCTTTCCACTAGCCATAGCTAATTCCCTAGTCCTAATAATGTAATATGACACTACTGTCTGCAATAATGTAATTAACAAGAATGTTAATGTCAATATAAGGTAGGAAACGTAAATTAGTCAAATCAATTAACTTTTTAATGTAAGCATTAGATACGGAAACATTAAAATTGTTTTTTAATTGTATTTATTTATTAATGAGAGACACACACAGAGAGAGAGAGGCAGAGACACAGGCAGAGGGAGAAGCAGGCTCCATGCAGGGTGCTGGATGTGGGACTAGATCCTGAGACTCCAGGATCACGCCCTAGGCCAAAGGCAGGCACTGAACTAAACCACTGAGCCACCCACGGATGCAAAACATTAAAATTTTGATGGATTGGTACTTAAGAGACTGGAATCCTCTTGTTGCATAAAAGTCAACAAAGTCTATCTATAACTGAAAAAAAGAAATAGCAGAATGTGCCTATTATTTAAAAATATACAGACATTAGAAGAAACAGCTTGAAATGTTGAAGGGGTTATTTTGGTGACCAATAACCAGAGACTAGATCAGAAGTCAGCTGTTAACCAGAGACAGGGACTTCTGTGGAGGCCGAGAAAATTAAGGCCATTCCACTCAAGTTTAGCGTTAGCACAAGTATAGCCATCTCAGGCCCCTGTGAATCAGAACTGAACTTTACAGGAAAAACCGCAGAACACCCTTGACAGAGAGTCCCATATCAGAATGAAAACGGAGCTCAGAACCCCCTTGACAGAGGCAGTAAGTCCCCTATTGAAATGCACACAGAGCTTAAGAAATTCTTCCACCCTTTCTGAAAATCCCCTAGACCAGCCCATAAAAACCGAGCTGTAACCCCCTTCGGGGTCCAAGTCCCTGCTCCGCTGTGTCGGGTATGCTTGGACCCAAGCTCGAGCTTGTTAATAAGCCCTCATGTATTTGCATCGGTGTCGGCTCCTTGGTGGTCTTCTCAGATTCGCAATCCTGGGCACAACACTACTAACTAGATCAGAAGTCAGCTGTTTGCTTTTAAGGCTTACAGAATTACCTAGTTTTATTTTTTTTAAGACTTTATTTATTCATGAGAGACACAGAGAGAGAGGCAGAGACACAGGCAGAGGGAGAAGCAGGCTCCATGCAGGGAGCCCGACGTGGGTCCCGGATCGACAGGATCACGCCCTGGGCCCAAGGCAGACGCCCAACGGCTGAGCCCCCACCCCCCACCTCCGGGCTGCCCGAATCACCTAGTTTTAAACTGTATATATAACTGATTTTTTTTTTCCGCGTATCACTCTCCTGGGAAATACAATGTAACGCAGCAGGAGCCTCACGAGGTCATGGGGGGTTGCGCGCACTGCGGGCCTCCCCGCGCAGCAGCCCCCCCCCCCGCCCCCGCGCAGCAGCCTCGCGCCCTCGCCGTCCGCGCACGCGCTCCGAGGAGCCGCGGCAGGTGCGCGCGCACACGAGGCCCGACGCCACGACGCCACGACGCCACGGGCGCAGCCGCCGGCGCGGGAGCCCCCGCCGCGTTCGGACCGTCCCCTCGGCCCCGCTGACGCACGGGGACAGCGGCGGGGCCGCGGGCACGTGCCGCCCGGACGCGCCGGGCCCGCAGGACGCCAGCCTCCGGGGCGGGGCCGCCGCGCCTCCCGCCAGCGGAGCGGAGCGGAGCGGAGGCGGAGCCCGCGGCCCCGAGGCCCGCCCCTGCCGCCTTCGGCCCGCAGCGCCGTCGCCGCTCTTCTCCAGGCGGGTCCGCCGCAACCCGGGGGCTCCGGAGTCCCGGCCGGCTGCCCTTCCCGGCGCTCCAAGCCACGCCATGCTCGTCCTCCGAAGCCGCCTGGCTGCGGCTCTGGCTGCGCGGACGCTCGCGCCTCAGGTACCGGCGGCGGAGACGAGCCCAGGCCGGGCCCCGGGGGCGGGGAGGGGCGTCCGCGGGGAGCTCGCCGTCCCGCGCATGCGCCACCCGGCCTGGGCGCCTGGGCCTGCGGAGCCGCGCATGCGCGCACGGTTCTGGCTCCGAAGTCCGCGCCGGGCGCGCTGCGGAGCGCGGGTGGAACAGGGTCCCCGGCCGCTGCCGCCTCCCGGCCAATTCGCGAGCAACCGCGGGCGGGACTTTTCTGGCCTGGGTGCCAGGCGGCCCTGAGGATAGCCCTGAAGCTCCAGCTGCTGCTTTCACCACGTTGGGGCCGGAGCCTGGCGCTTGCAGGTCAAGCGGTTCCCACTGAACTGTTTGACGAGCTACCGCCCCCTCGTCCGAGGAGACTTAGGTCAGCCAGCCGGCCTCCGCCCTGTAAACGAAACGTGCACAACCTGCAAGGGTTTTGCAGAGAACCCTGGAGAGGCGGCCGGGCGGGGTGCGGGTGCGGGCGCGGGTGTGGAGCGACCTGCCCTCCCTGCCCCCTGCCCCCTGCCCCCCTGCCCCCCTGCCCCCCTGCCCCCGCCTCGCGCGGGCGTGGCCAAGCCAGGGAGGGGGCCCGGAACCTCCTGGCAAACCTGATTGCAACAGCCGCACTTAACCTTTGGTGAGAAGAGCACACAATAGATTTTTGTGATTTCAGCCTTAACTGTCGATACTTGGCCTGTTCTGTGAAACTACACATTTTTTTCCTTTTGATATTTAGACTTGTATTTCTTTCTCAAAGGGTTGGATCAGAAGGGGATTAACCGATTCTAGAGACTAACTTTCTGGTTAAGACTGAAGAAAAACCAATAACGGCCCATTCACCCAAGATTAGCAATACAGTCTGTCCTGATTCTCTACTGGGGCAGGACCAAGAATTATTATAACTTTATTGCGAACTGCAATTTTATTAGATGTTGACCGGTTGTTCTAAGTGAACTGGAAGTCAGTGCTGCCAAAAATGAGCCCTTCTTTGGAGACAAGGGAGCCTGAAGCACTCCTGTTTCCTTTCCTAGCATGCTGGTCCTGCGTTGTGGTTGCACAGTTCTACTGTCGCTCAACAAAAATCACCTCCCCTCCTTCCCACACACATACATGCCTCATTGCTTCATTGCTGTTAACTTCTCCCTGAGCTTTCTTACTGTATTCTTCTGCAAAGGATAATAAAAATGTGTGCCTGTGATCACTTATTTTGTTCTCCAAATACAAATTCCCTGAAAAACAACTTAAAAGCAATTATCACAACTACCCCGTTGGTCTATTTTTGATATGTTTTATTTACAATATTTTTAAGCTATAAATATTAGTTCTCATTTGCATAGCATTTTGTTATTAGAGTGGTAAAATGGCACACACACACACACACACAAAAAATCTGCCAAATGTAGGGGCAGCTGCAATTGTTTTTGATGGCAAATGTCAACCAGCCAATAAGAATATAACTCATCATAGACATGAATGGGATTAGCTTAAAATAGATTATTATAATTCCGCTTTATACAAGTAAAATACACTATTGTGCTCTGTGAAACAATATGTATGTCAGAGCAAGAAGCCTATTGCTTTTAAAAGATTGTTGTACCAGGTAGTCAAGGATAAGCCCAAAATTCATCCATAGCTTTATAGGTATGAAAACTTTGTAACAGATTATTCTGGTGTAGTCAGCTGTAGGAAATGTGCACAGGCTAACCAAACTTACATAAGATGGATTTGTACACTAGAATACCATGTGAATATCTGTGTTTATATACATATATTTCTTTATATAAACACATAGAAGATAATTTCTGGCAAAGCATTTTCCACTGAAAGTTAAGTTCACTCAGAGAACCAAATTAGAAATTTACATGGTAAGTATATGGCTATTACAAAAGGAATTTATGGTTCTTATAAAGGTATTTCCATCAACATGGTATAACTGGGTGGATTAAATGCACTTCTTCAGACTGTATCTGTAATTAAAAACATAATAACTCAGGAGCACCTCGGTGGCTCCATCAGTTAAAGTGTCCAATTCTTGGTTTCAGCTCAGGTCATGATCTCAGGGTCCTGGAATGGAGCCCTGCCTCCAGCTCAGGCTCTGGCATTTAGCACAGAGTCTGCTTGTCCCTCTCCCTCTGTTCCTCACCATCCACCCCTCCACCACCGCTCACATATATGCTCACCCTCTCAAATAAATGGATAAATAAAATATTTTTTAAATTTTGATTTTTTTAATTAAAAAAATGACTTAGACAATTAATTGACTTAACATTTTTTCTTTTTCTAGCTTTACCCATTCTGACTATATTACAATGCAATAGGATAGGTCATAGTTTTCTATTACATTAAATTCCTATCTTCTTTTTTTTTTTTTTTTTTTTAAGAGAGAGCATGGTGGAGAGGGGCAGGGAGAGAGAGAGAATGAGAATCAAGCAGGCTCCACCCTCAGTGCAGAGTTGGAGGCAGGAATCTCACAACCCTGAAACCATGACATCGACGGAAATCAAGAGTCCGTGGCTTAACCAACTGAGCTACCCAAGTGCCCCTCTATTCTATTTTTTGACCAGTGGTCTACTTCATTGCATTTAGGAAGTATTTTGACCAGACCAGCAATTTCCATTGTTTTAAGAACCTAAAAAATAAAAATTTAAAAATTTTTCTGCTAGTAAACATTTCCATTGTGCTAGCCAAAATACTGTATATTTTATAAAATTGTTTTAAATGCTTAACTCTAACACATACATGTATTATTAAGGATGGAATGTTTACTAAATAAGGGATAATTATTTGCAAAATTTATTAAGATCCTAACTGTAGTTTTTGGGTAAAGAAATTATCCCAGTGGCTTCTTAGGAGAAACTTCTCATGAAAAAGCAACTAGAGGTAGACCACCTACAATGACATAGTAGGTATATATTTGGGATACTTAAAAGTAGTCTTCTTTACTGCTACCTCTCTAAGCAATTATCTGTGGAGAGAAGACCATGGAAGTACAAACAGATTGTGAGTCTACTGTGTGTCCCTTGTTTCCAGACTCAGATTTGGTTGTAACATAATATTATAAACCCTACCTTCCCAAATATTTAAATTTGCCTTATCTTTCTTCAGGTTTGCTCATCTTTTGCTACAGGCCCCAGACAATATGATGGAACATTCTATGAATTCCGTACTTATTATCTTAAGCCCTCAAAAATGAATGAGTTCCTGGAAAATACTAAGAAAAACATTCATCTTCGGACAGCTCACTCTGAATTGGTTGGATACTGGAGTGTAGAATTTGGAGGCAGAATGAATAAAGTGTTTCATATTTGGAAGTATGGTATGAGCATTCAGCTTAAGTATTCAGTACAGATTTTCATTCTGTTAGATGTTACCTGAGACTTAGCAACTTAGTTCTTGGATCTATATTATTATTATTTTTTGGATCTATATTATTATAAATACATACAGGTGACATAAAACTTTTAAATAGTGATACCAAAAAATAAATCCAGTAATTGTGCCTACCAGTGGTATACCTATTGCAACCTATTGCTGAACCTTTTATTAGCATATTGGAATGTGATATTGAGAACATGGCATCTCAGATGTCACATCATAAAATTATGAACCACACTTTAATTCTTAGGAGAAGTTAAGGATAGCTTGTTGTAAAGATGGTTTTTGAAAAAAAAAAAAAAGTGATTGCAAGAACCCAAGTGAGCTAAGATCATGAAAGGAAAGTAGAATTTTTTTTAAGTGAAGCTATAGCTGGCTATCAGTGTTTTAACAGAAATCATTGAAATGTCTAGGGACTTTAGGGAAATAGAAGTTAATAAGGGATGATAGTAAACTTTGAAGCCCTCACCTTTCTGTAAGATATCATAAATCTGTTAGGTTTCGGACCACTTTTATTTTTGTACCTCACAGTTTTAAGGAAGTCACTGTCATTTACCAGTCTAGAGAGGTAAAGGAAAAGGAATTAAGAGTTCTTCCCATATTGAAGCTGATCTATCCCTGGTTTAGTAGAAAAAGGATTATGGTTACTAGAATCTTCAAAATGTTTGTTACAACTGTGTCTAATCTTTCTGAAGTCCACAGTAGTATATCATGATATCCAAAAACTTAATAATTTCATTTAGTATTTGGTCATCAGTATCCAAAGTTAATAGTCATAACATGCTTTAACATGAAAAGTGTTCATTCTATATTTAGCATGTCCATAGTTTAGAGGTTTTCCCAATTGTAGTAGAACAAACCCCATTAAAACACAATTTATGCTTTAATGTACTACCAGATGAATGTATCCCAGGAAAAACAAAAAAGTGCTAGTACCATTCTGATTAAAACTTAAGCTCTAAGATAGATGTTATTCCTTATCTGTAGCATAAACCGTAGAAAACTATGTCATCATTAGTCTTATGAGGCCCTAATAGTTAAATGTGGTACTAGGACCTTATGTTAGCAAATATGTGTTCTTGTTTGGGAAACAAAGACAAGAGAAATAGTACTGAGTAAAAGAATGGATGACAGTAAAAGAATCAGCACTGTTTCTTTGAAAGCTATTGGTTCAAAGCAGCAGTTGTCAAAGTGCATCTTAATTTTGTTTATGATAAATGTAATTCAAGGTGTATCTTGACCTGATCACCTATGACCACCACCATCACCACCACTACCACCACAACCAAAAAATACTCTTTTTCTAAACTGCCAATATAATTTAAATGCCTCAATTAAATTAATAACAATAGTTCATGTATGTTGAGTTCTAACTACGTGCCAAACACTGTTGTAAGCAACTTTTGTATACTAATTTAATCTTAACAACGCTAGAGGGAGATACTCTATCATTATCCCCATTTTACAAAGTAAGAAACAGGCATAGAAAGATGAACAGTTGGCAAATTGGATGAAACCTAGAAAAAATATATGTGATTTTAAAACCATAATTTTTGGTTTTCTTACTCCTTTTCCCATAGATAATTTTGCTCATCGAACTGAAGTTCGGAAAGCATTGGCCAAAGATAAAGAATGGCAAGAACAATACCTGATTCCAAATTTGGCTCTAATTGATAAACAAGAGAGTGAGATTACTTATCTGGTGCCATGGAGCAAATTAGAAGAGCCTCCAAAAGAAGGTAAGTCCTCCCCTCTTAGTCACTTTGAATTTTGATGGAGAAAATGTTAAAGATTTTAAGCTATAAAAACTCAAGTTCTTTTGGAAAAAATCTTTGTTTAATATAGGAATATATCTTGATCAGGCAAAAATAAATGGTCTTAGCTCATCTTTTCAAAAAATGACCATTTAAATAATGAAGTGTTTTTCCATATTAGTATCTCATTGATTCTGAAAGCTTATCTATATTATAGAAAAAGTTGGCATAGTCATTGAACGTTGAGAAGTTGGGCCTTGGGAACAGAGAACACATTTGTGGGTAGGTGAGGGATAATATGTGATACTTGTCATAATTTTAAAATAATATAAACTTTTAAATATAAAAGCATTTTTTCATAAATTACAACTAATCTTAAATTTTAAGTGTATATTTGCTTATAAAATTGACTAGGGGAATGAGTTAACTGGAACTGCCAAGCTGCATTACTGTAGTCTAACTTTTGTGTCTTCCTGTTTCTTATTTCTCAGTTTGAAAGTAATTCCTAAAGATTTGTCTTCTTGCTGATTTCACTTCTTGCTGACTTAAGAAATTATTACCTCAATCCAGTTTTAAACAAAGGTCAGATTAGCAAAAGCATAAACTAATCTAAATGTTACTTTATTTCCCTCCTTATTCCCAACTTTATAGTACATTTTAGATTACAAGAGATTTGGGCAGCCTGGGTGTCTCAGCAGTTTAGCACCGCCTTCAGCCCAGGGTGTGATCCTGGAGACCCGGGATCAAGTCCCACATCAGGTTCCCTGCATGGAGCCTGCTTCTGCCTGTGTCTGTGCCTCTGTGTGCGTGTGCGTGTGTGTGTGTGTGTGTGTGTGTGTGTGTGTGTGTGTCTGTCTCATGAATTAATAAAATCTTAAAAAAAAAAAAAAAAAGATTACAAGAGATTTGAAAAATCTTATTTAGAAACTTACCCTCTTAGCTATCTCTCAAATTTCAGTACTAACTAAATGAACTAGTTGCCTTTTCATAAAGTACCAAATCTTGGTTCTTTTCTTCTATGTTATTCATGATTCTTCAGTAATTTTTGCATGCTTTTCTTTTACTTTCCAAATCCACTTGGCTTCCTTGTCTTCACCCAATCTATACTTCCATCCAGGAAGTAAAATGCTTTTCAAGTATTTACCTGGATATTTAGTAATAATGAAACCATCTCCTTTAGAATTCTTTTTTTCCTCAGAACTTGGAGACAGTCACTTCAGGTTCATTATTTGCTTGCTGTTCCTGTTAGAAATGGTATCCTATAGGGAAAATTATATAAACAGAAAAGTTAGTGGAAGTTGGAAAGAAGAATGGAGCTATAAGAGACTGGCAACTGCCTCTTACACTAAGATGAGGACTTTCTAAACATAAAAGCAAAAAAAAAAAAAATATGCAAATTATTAGTAAATAGATCTACATAAATATGTACGTGGGTATATGGGTATGATCCTCAAATTCTATATATACAGTTAGCTTTCCACTGGAACCAAATTAAACATGATTAGAAATTGCTTGAATGTGTTCTATAGAATAATTATTTTTCTCCCTATTCTAGGAATCTATGAACTAGCTACTTTTCAGATGAAACCTGGTGGGCCAGCTCTGTGGGGTGACCCGTTTAAAAGAGCAGTTCATACTCATGTCAATCGAGGCTATACAAAACTAGTTGGAGTGTTCCATGCAGAATATGGAGTGCTCAACAGAGGTATAGTTGTCTATTTCTTCTAGGAAATTGCAAAATATTTTGGTGATCCACATTAATTTCCTTTGGCCAGTTTGTCTCTATTCTCATTATGGAGTATATTTTATTATTTATTGCCCAATTTTTAGCTTTGTAATTTTAAGGGTTGAGCAAACCTGTTTTACATCTTATTTAGAATGTTATTCACCTTGTAAATTTCTTTTTTAAAAAAAAAAAAAAAATTTCTTTTTTCAAATACTGAACTGTTCTTTTCTCTGATACATCAAAATGATAAAATTTTAAAAACTGGAAAGAAAGAACCTGGAAAAGTCACCTGTTTCTTTCATCACCCTATTTTCCTCTATATGTACATTTAATGATTTTTTCCTTTGTTCCCAGTGTTATTGATATAATTGACATATGAGTTTACAGACAACATAATGACTTGATATATATATATTGTGAAATGATCACAATAAATTTAGATAACATCCACCACCTCACACATTGTTTCTTCTTATGATAAGAACTTTTAAGATCTACTCTTTTATCAGCTTTCAAATGTACAGTACAGAATTGTTAACTGTAGTCATCATGTTGTGTATTACATCTCCAAAGCTTATTTATCTTGTAATTGGAAGTTTGTACTCTTTGTGATTTTTTTAAAAGATTTATTTTTAATGAGAGAGAGAGAGGACGGTTGTGAGAGAGTGGTGGAGATGGCAGAGGGAGAGAGAGTCTTAGGCAGACCCATGCTGAGCTTGGAGCCTGAATACAGGGCTCAGTCTCAAGATCATGAGATCATGACCTGAACTGAAACCAAGAGTTAGACGCTTAACCAACTGTGCTACCCCAGGTGCCCCTGTAGTTTTTTTTTTTTTTTAATAACATTACTTGGGAAAGAAAGATGTTTATGGGTGAAAAAGTAATGTGTAGTTATTATAAATATTAATTAAAAACATGGACAAGCCCAAAGAAGAAAAATTATCTATTTTCTACTACTTAAATATATTATGATAGATATATAAGAGCATACGGTTTATTAATTTATTTAATAAAATACTACTTTATTTTTTAAATAAAAAATATTTAATAAAATAAAGTTAACTCTAATATATATGTTATAGATCTATATTCAAGTTGAAAAATATATGAAGAGGGGGAAAAATATAAGATGCCTATCTAATACTGTATGCTAAAATAAAATCAAGGTGGATTATGGATTCCAATTAAATTGGATTCATACAATTACTAAAACAAAGTATAGATGAACTTATTTAATAATATGTATGGAAACAATATTTCAATACAGAAACAATAAAGAAACTATGAAGGGAAAAGGGAACAAACTGATGATTTTATTATACAAAGCTCAGACTTTATGCTTCCCAAAGTACCTTAAACGAAATCAAAAAGCAAAAAAATAAATACTTCTACAAAGGTAGACAGATTACTACTAAAAATATCTTAAAGAAGATGTAGATTAAAATAATAATGAGATGCCTGTTTTTACCTAATAAGGATACATTATATAGGTACAGTACTAGATAGGTCAGAGAAAAATGAGTTATACTTGTAGGGCTCATATCTGCTTCATCTTCCTTCAAAAAAACTGGCAATATAAATAAAAAAGATTTGTTTGTATTTGATATTTTTTAATTTTTAATTTATTCCTTTAATTTCAGTGTAAGTAACATACAGTGTTATATTAGTTTCAGGTGTATATTATAGGGTTCAGCAATTATTTCTATATATTACTCAGTACTCATCATTATAAGTGTATTCTTTGTTTTTTAAGGATTTTATTTATTCATGAGAGACAGAGAGAGAGGCAGAGACACAGGCAGAGGGAGAAGCAGGCTCCATGCAGGGAGCTTGAGGTGGGGATGGGGACTCAATCCCAGGAATCCAGGATCACGCCCTGTGCTGAAGGCAGGCGCTAAACCACTGAGCCACTCAGGCATCCCTATAAGTATATTCTAAATTCCCTTCACCTATTTCACCCATCCTTCCACCCACTTCCCCTCTGGCAACCAAGACTTCTCTATATTTAAGAGTTGGTTTTTTGGTCTTTCTTCATTGATCATTTGTTTTGTTTCTTAAATTCCACTATGAGTAAATCATGTGGTATTTGTCTTTCTCTGACTGACCTATTTTACTTAGCATTATATCCATCCATATGTTGCAGTGGCACAATTTCATTCTTTTTTTTATGGCTGAATAATATTCCAGTGTGTGTGTCGGGGGGGGGGAGGTATATACACACTATAACTTCTTTATCCATTCATCTATCAGTGGAATTTGGGTTACTTCCATATTTTGACTACCAATTAATGCTGCAGTAAACAGAGGGCTGTACATATCTTTTCAAATTCATGTTTTCATATTTTTTGGGTAAATTCCAGTAGCAGAATTACTGGATCCTATGGTAGTTCTATTTTTTCTTGTTGAATTTTTCCATTCATGATTATGTAGTGTCCTTCTTTATGTCTCATTACAGTGTTTGTTTCAAATTCTATTTTGTCTGATATAAGTATTTCTATTCCAGCTCTCTTTTCGCTTGCATGATAATTGTTTTCCCATCCCTTTACTTTCAATCTGCCATGTGTATTTAGGTCTGAAATAACTCCCTTGTAGGCAGCATATAGATGTCTTTTATCCATTAAGTCACCTTGGTTGGCGTATTTAGTCCATTTACATTCAAAGTAATTATTGATAGGTATGTACTTATTGCCATTTTGTTACTTGTTCTGGTGTTATTGTTGTTATTCTTGCTCTCTTCACTTATGGTTAGATGGTTTTATTTAGTGATATACTTAGATTATTTTGTCTATATTTTTTGTATATCTATTACCAGTTTTGAATTTGTGGTCACCGTTAGGTTTATATACATATCTTATGAATGTAGCAGTCTTTATTAGGTTGACAGTCACTTCAGTTGGAACCCATTATAAAAGCACTAAACTTTTACTCCCCTCCTCTCTACGTGTTGGTATATGATGTCATACTTTATACCCTTTTGTGAATCCCTGGCCTGATTTTTGTAGATATACTTGATTTTACTGCTTTGTCTGTAACGTCCCTACTAGTTTTATAAGTGATTAATCTACTACTTTTATTAAGTTTATATGTACCTGTTTCTTCAAATTTCATCAAATAAATTTGCTGCCCCTTTTCTTTCTCTTTTCTGGGATCCCTATAATATGAATGTTATTACACTTGATGGTGTCACTGAGTTCCCTTAACCTATTCTCAGTTTTTTAATTTATCTTTTCTGTTTCTCCCCTTCAGCTTCATTGCTTTTCATTACTGTCTTCCAGCTCACTGGTCCATTCTTCTGCTTCCTCTAATGTATTATATATTCCCTTTAGTGTCTTTTTTTAATTTCTCTTACAAAGTTCTCCATCTCTCACTGGTTCTTTTTGTATTTTGTCTTTTTTTAGGGTCTCACTGAGGTCCTCCCTTGTTTTCTCAAGTCTAATGAGAATATTTATGATCATTACTTTAAATTCTCTATCAGGCATATTGCTTATCTCTGTTTCATGTAGGTTTTTTTGCTGGATTTTTATCCTGTTCATTCATTTGGCACATATCTTTCTGTGTCTTCATTTTGTCTAACTCTGTCTGTTTCTGTGTGTTAGGAAAGTAAGCTATATCTCCTGCTCTTGAAAGTAGTGGCATTATGAAGAAGAGGTCATGTAGTACTTTGCAGTGCAATGTCCCTGTTCACCAGAACCTGGCCCTTCCAGGGTGTCTCCTGTGTGTGTTGCATACACTTTACTGTTGTGGCTGAGCCATATTTGCCTTCATTCCAGGTGTCTGCAATGGCAATATTTTGCATGTTGTGGGCAGGATTTGGTCCTGTGTTAAGAGGCTAGTCTGGGGCTGCCTTGGGCAAAAAGCCTGAATTTTTAAATTATTTTTGCCAATATTAAGGAAGTATGCATGGATATGTAGGTGTGTTTAGGAAATGTGAAATGACATAAAATACATAGCCAAATTTAAATGATGAGATTAAAGATTTTTTAAGCTTCTAATTTATTATAATGGACATGTATAACTTTTCCAAGAAAAAAATGATTGAAAATATGGTGCACACATTCTTTTTAATCTTGAGGCACCTGGGCTCCTCAGTTGGGTAGGTATCCAATTCATGATTTCAGCTCAGGTTATAATCTCATGGGTCCTGAAATCAGCCCTGCATTGAGTTTCACACTCAGTGGGGAGTCTGCTTAAGATTCTTTCTTTTGCCCTCTGCCCCTCCCCCGACTCATGCATATATGTGCGTGCTCTCTCTCCAAAGTAAATAAATCTTAAAAAAAAAAAAAAAAAGAAAATGTGTGCACACACTCTCTAATCTCAAATTCATTCTTAGTGTATTAGGAGAATGGTAATATACTGATTATAAGTCAGTACTTTGTTTCTGGAGGACAGTATAATATATACACTGTATATTTGTAAGTGTGTGTGTGTGTATATATATACACACACACACACACACATATATATATATATATGATACACTCTTTGGTTCTCTCAATTTAAATTTTAGGAGTTTATATTAAGAAAATATTCAGATCCAGACTGCCTGGATTTGAATCCCAGCTTCACCACTTATAACTTTGTGACCCTGGGTAAGTTACTTAACCATATTATGCCTTAGTTTCCTCATCCATAAAATGATGATACTAATAATCCACCACCTAAAATTATTATGAAGGCTAAATGAGTTAATACATGCAAAATGCTTAAAACCAGGTCTGGCACATAGTCAACACCCAATAAATATTAGTTAGTAATGGTTGTACTCAGCTTTGCTGGTATAGATACACATGTAGATGCTGTTCTAATGAAGTTTATGTCAGTGTTGTTTACAATATACATTTCTTATGTAATATGCGTATAATCCAGAAAATATATTGTCTACATCATTTATATAACTATAAACATGTTTATGTGTATAAATATATATTCATAAAAATACATATATATACATAAGTATGGAAAGAGATACAGCAAATATAAAAGTGAGTTTTTTTCTAGGTGGTGTAGAAATGACTCCTCTTTTCTCTTTTTATCTGCATTTTCCTATACAGCTAATAAGTTTTATTTTGTAATTATTAAAATTTAAGAAAATATGCATAAAACGTGTATTCCATATTTCAAAAAATATTCAAATATTAATCTAATTGATCAGGGGCTTGGATAAAAAGTTGTTATATCTATAGGGAGGAATTCACATAGCCATTAAAAATTAAGGTTGCCATGGAAAGTATGCATTGTTGATTTTTAAAAATCCATAATTAAGTGTAACATATAGTATGACCTTAATTTGATTTTAATCATTTGTTCAGAGGAACTGCACTAAATTTGAGTAGAGTTGCTCTCTAGGTGGTTAAAATTATGCTGCTGTTATTTTTCTTCTTTGTATTACCTAAATTTTCAATAGTAAAGACAATTCTTTTATAATCTTGCTTTTTAAATAAACTAAAATGTATTAGGAAGTCATGAAGCCTTGTTCCAGACTCGTGTTTGGTGTGTTATTTACTTTCCCTTTCCTTCATCTATAAAAGCAGTCTGATTAATTTATAAATTTCTATCCCAAATCTCTGACCCCCTCTGAAATCTTATTACTAACATACTTAATTTTATCTTTTTGATATTCACTATTTTGATTTAAAGAATAAAACTTCATGTTTCTGATTAATTTTTCTGTATTTCTTATTTGTAGTAATACCATAGTCTTTAGAATCTGTTTTTGGTTTATTTCTGCAGTTCATGTTCTTTGGTGGAATGAGAGTGCAGACAGTCGTGCAGCTGGGAGACATCAGTCTCATGAGGATCCCAGGGTTGTGGCAGCCGGTAAGCTATTTCACTAGGCATGAATTATTCATACAACAAAGTTGATTCAGTTTTTAACTTTATATGCCTTCTTATGAAATGTTTTTTTCCAGTTCGAGAAAGTGTTCACTTCCTCGAGTCTCAGCAGAATATGCTTCTGATTCCTACATCATTTTCACCTTTGAAATAGTTTTCCACTGAAATACAAAGCATTACATTAACTGCTCTAAGACATGTCTGCTAAGCAGGTGCTTACATTCTCCCAAGAGATCTTCATTTTTATTTGAAGGAGGTGGTAAGTTAATTTGCTATGTCCTTTGCATTTTAAAATGCTACCTCTGTCCATTGTCACCACGACTTGTGGAAATAGTTCTGTTCATTTTCCCTTTTGCATTTCAATACCTATCGTGCATTAAAAATTGTCATTCCTACAAGATCCGATTTTTCTTTTTTCAAAAGATCTCTTATTCTCCATTTTGATAACCCTCTGCTTTTTTAGCATTTCCTTATGTTGAAATTATGTTACATTTCCATGCTTATATTTTAAAATTATTTATATATTGTCAACCTTTTCATGTCTATTTTTCTGAAATTTTAAAAGTTTTTGTCCAGTAAAGTTTATTTTGTAATACCAAATTGGATTCATAAAAATATTAAACATGTTTTTTATGGAAAAGTACAATATCATCTGTATCATCTCTATTAATTATAGTTTTTACATTAATAATTACTTATTATATGGAAAATAATGTTATTAGGTCCTCATATTAAAAACTGTTGAAGACTCATTGTTTTATATGCCAAAATGTCTTCAATTACAATTTATTTTACCAACTTTAACTTCACTTTGGATTACTATTCAACAAAGATACTTGGGATAATCTATCTGTGATAATGAGAGATTTATGGTTATGGAAATGTTTGCCCTAATAAAAGCCTACAGATACATTCTGATTCTTTTTATTGTGTTTCATATCTGTATCCTCTTACCTGGAACTATTGTTTTGCTATAAGGTGATGAGATAGTAATAAATACGTTGTCTTTATTGTTAAGTGTTAAGTTACCTCAAGTAAATAGCATGCTAATAATCCCACAAAGAATTTCTTTAGTACTGTCACAGGTATACTAGGATTTTCCTATTAAGAACTTTTTTTATTTTAGTTGAGTACCTTAGCCTTCTTAAACTAGATCTGGTATTTCCAAGCTCTCATGGTAGTCTGTATTTATAGGTATGTGATTTTATGTTTCTAATATATATTGCAAATACAGCAGAGTAAATTATTAGCTGTCTGAGGGAAAACTGAAAAACAGCAAGCATACTTACCTCTATTACTTATCTAGTCCTCAAGAATTCAAAGGACAGATAAGTTTACTAGTAAGGCAATGAACACCCTAATTCTGGAGGTAAAAAACCTATCAGAGAAGTTAGGCATTGGTTTTGAGTTTTGACTAAGAGTCTTCTACCTCAGTGTTTCTTTGAAAAGTTGTCACTTAGCAAATTAGGTGATAGTAGTATTATTTGCCATCAGTGTACAGATTTTCTCTCAGGCATAAGATCAGCTCTGTGTCATGAAAACATACAGCTGCTTCTGCCTTTCCCCTTTTAATTCATCTTTAGATAAGCTAGAACACTTTTAGAAGAGACAAGGGCTCTTTCATCCAGTCCATAGCCCTGATGGAGATTTAGAAAGCAGCAGATGGGTGTTCGTAACATATCCCACACAAAACTGGAGAGCCAGTACATGACAGGCTACCCTCTGCTGATGAACTAACTGCAGGTGCTTTGCTTGACTGACCCACTCCTGGATCACAAACACAACAAAGCTTGCTGAGACAAAGAATGTTTTAAAAGATAACATAGATGGACACAAGGATGCCCACTGTCATGCTCTTCCTGAAGGGATAAAGTCAGCGAGGATCTAAGGAATCACTGATGCTAGCTGAGAACATAATCAAGGAGGACACATACATACAAACATACACACAAATATCCGATGAATAGCCCAGGGAAAAACATCTGTTCAATAAATAAGATACATTTATTTTTAAAGATTTCATTTATTCATGAAAGGCAGAGACATAGGCAGAGGGAAAAGAAGGCTCCCTGCAGGGAGCCCGAAGTGGGACTCCATCCCAGGATCCTGGGATCACGCCCTGAGCCAAAGGCAGATACTCAACCACTCAGCCACCCAGGCATCCCAAAGTACATTTTTAGGAGTTTAAACATGATAATTTTCAAGTAAAAAATCTGAAAAACAAATGGATAGCATCTCATTGAAGTAAGAGAGTCCAGTACCATAATGAAACTACTGAAAGAGGTGAAAATGTCCTAATGGCATTCACTTCGGTCCACTGTTCCTGACCTTGAAAGAGGAGCAGATTGTAATTCTCACAAGGGTATGTGGCTTGAAAACTTAGTAGGTATGGAAATATTAACGTGAAACTACTCAAGTTAAATTCTTCCAGCTGTAAATAAATTTAAAAACAATAGTATATAGCATATCAATCTAATAGATATAGAAATTCTAAAGAAAGAAAGAAAAATTCTAAGATTCTGGTTATAAAAATGGTCCTATCAGCCCATTATACAGAGTATTATATAAAATTCCTAATGACCTATATTGATACTGTGTAGGAGATAAGAGAAGATTGCCACGTTCCATATACATGATAAACACTTTCAAATATTAAATATACAGAGTAGTTCAGTCTTGGCTGGTGCACAATCACTAAATACTAGTGATGGCTTTGCAAAAGTCCTAAACAATAAGCAGCTAGGTGATCTGATTGACCTACCAATGACTCCCACCAGCAACGCTGGGCCCACTTTTCTGACAGATCTTGGGATAGATAAAATAGCCTAGCTAGCTTCAAGTGTTTCTTCACTTGCTTAATGGAATCCTTTGGGTTTTTATGGGTTTGCTTTGTTTTTAAACATTTTATTTATTCATTAGAGACCCACAGAGAGAGGCAGAGACATATGCAGAAGGAGAAGCAGGATCCCCACAGGGAGCCTGGTGGACTCGATCCCAGGACCCAGGATCATGACCAGAGCCAAAGGCAGATGCCCAACCACTGAGCCACCCAGACATCCCTAATGGAATCCTTTGAGTCAGAGGAAGTGATTGAGAATCTTCCTGAAATTGTTCTCAGTAAAAAGGCTCAGAACTGTTCCCCAACACTCACAATCTCAGAATGTCAGTTTTAAGACCCACAGAAGTTTTATGGGCCAGCCTCCCTAATTCGGAGGCAAGGAAACAGGCCCGGGGAACTGAGTGGCCTGTCCCACCTCACCAGCTCCTCTGTGGCAGAACCACGGATGACGCCGGGCCTGTCACAGTGTGTTCTGTTGCATCACCTCAGTGGGAGAGGCCAGACTGTGTCTTCCACTGCGTCTGGCCCACTGAGCAGAGTGTCGTGTTCTGGTTTTAACTCAAACAAGTAAGTAAGCTCAGCTCACCTCTCAAAATAGAGAAACAAGCTAAGACCTAGGAACTGTAGACCAAGTCCCTCCCCCTCAGAACTCACATGCTTTTCTCTGTGATAAGAATTAAAATCAAGACTGAAAGACAACACCCTGACATGACAGGTCAGCCATTCCTTCTTCCCAAGCAGAAGCTTCCCAGCCTGCCCTGCACCACTACCTGCTCAGTCACACAGAGAGCGACTCACCTGTGGGGGAGGCAGGCCCCCTGCCCCCAGGGGACACATGGACAGATCTTGATTTTGTCACTGCTACATGGCAGGTGGGTGAGGGATTCTCCCATCATCCAGTTCCCATTTTGGAAGAGGTCCGTGATGGTCTGGGGAACTGGGGCGGTGGTCCACTCCTCCTCCCCCACTGAGCAGGGCACGTCTCTGCAAAGGGAAGACATCAAAGTAGCATCACCCGAGAGGATCTGGCCTTTCCCGTTGGCTCAGGAGCACAGATCAATCAATAACAACCACAAACATGCACCTATCCCCTCACTGTTCGTTAATCTGTAAGCTGCAGACTTACTTTACGGTTAAGGATGAAAGAATACAAAGAGGTCCTAAATGTTCATATACCAAACTCCAGTCAACCCAACCCACTGGCATCAGGTCTCTTGCCCCTGTGTTCATTCATCGAATATTCACTGAGCATCAACTATGTGTCAGACATTGTTCTGCATATTTGAGAGTCTGGGGTAAACAAGACAAAGTCCCTGCCTTCATAGAGCTTGCATTCCTCTAGAGGAATATGGCAATAAACAAATGTCACTTAGCCAGAAAAAAAACTAAGAAGACAGTGAATCAAGGGAAGAGAGACTACTGCCTTCTTCCAAGGCATACACAATTAGAAGTCAGGAAAAGATTTGAGGAGAAATACATTATAAGCCAGGGCAATAGAAAGTATAAGTACAAAGCCCCCCAAAAGAAATGAACTTCCCATGTTTGAGGAACAGCAGGAAGGCAGTGGGCTGGGATGGGATGACATAGGAGAGAGAATACTGGGAGATGAGGGTGGAGGATGGCCAGATGACCCAGGCCTGGGAAGGAGTCTGCATGTTATGTCCAATGTGCTATTAATCTGGTGGGGAGTGGCAAGATTCACTTTATGTTTTAAAATGAGTACAGAATTGGGGTTTGGAGGAGATGTGGGGAGGGTGCTCAGTACATGAAGAGCTAGGTTGTTTGCAAGCATCACAAGGCCTTTATGCCTGACTTGAGCTCTGAATCACTGCGAACCACCAAGACTCTTGCCCTTCTCCACCAGTAAAATAAAAGTACGAAATGACATGTTGAAACAAGGCATTTCTAGTATCCCTTCCTGTTGCAAAATTCTACAAAGCACAGCCACACTCTTTATGTCATTCTTGTATGTACTAAAAATATCAAAAGAACAGATTTGTGGATTGCTCTCTAGTTCTCTCTAAAGTACTATAACTTGATGGAAAAGTCAAGACACGGTGCCCTCCTGAAGTTCATACTCTAAAACCTCCAGAAGATGATGGACTAAGATAAAGTTAAATGCCACTACTAAGTGTCCCAGTCAAATTTCCCTCAGTTATACCACTTTTTGAGGAGCTTAAAACCTGAATTTCAGAAAGCGTTGTCAGTACAGAGATCTTGCCTTCAGACTGCCTCCAATACACATCAATGGTACTCTCCATCAAAGCCGAAGCATTTATGTCTCTTTTGTCTTTCTAGCCTAGAAAATTGAACCCACCTCTCCCAGCCCTGGCTCTCAAAAGCTCCTCACCTCTCTTCATTGTCTTTACTCAGTGATCCTTTGATGTACCTTTGCCCTCCCCACCCAGACACTTAGAGCCTTATGGGCATTCATGAATTTGTTTACACAGTGCCTTAAAAAGGATTTTGAAGACAAGTGTCATAAAAAATACATGTTTAAAAGAAAACTATGAATAATCATAAAAAGTAAGTATATTATGTTTTCAGGTTGTCAAAGTGAAAAAGCTGATTAGCAAAACCAAAAATTATATATAATGGAGCAGCCCATTACAAAACTTCAGTACAGGAGTGGATGGGAGAGGGAGACTTACTGATCTGACCATTAAGTATGAAGTGCTATTAAATTAAATATTAATATGCTATAGCAGTAAAAAGAAAAAAAAAGCTATAATGATTTGCTTTGCAAGATGTTAGAATGTTCTCCAAATGTTCGTTTCTAGATATTCCAATTAAGTCAGCATATTAGCTTTTTTAAGATAAAAAATGATTCAAAGTGCAAATGATGGTAGTCACAGTGTGGCATGCAGCTGATAAATGCAATGTTAAGAGAGGAGATCAGGTGACAACCACAAGAAACCAGTCAAGGAGAGTCTAAAACAGCACTCTGAGGATTGGTTTTCCTTCCATATGTTAGATCTTAAAGCTAGCATCTTCGATGAGGGCATTCAAGAGTTCCTGAGTACCCATGTTCTCAGGAGTGTCATCACTGTGGGTACATGAGATGAGAAGCAGCCAGTTCAGTAGTTCATTAAATAACAGGAATTGGGAGGTAAAAAGGTTTTTCAAAGTAAATGCTTTATTAGGGATCCCTGGGTGGCGCAGCGGTTTAGCGCCTGCCTTTGGCCCAGGGCGCGATCCTGGAGACCCGGGATCGAATCCCACGTCAGGCTCCCGGTGCATGGAGCCTGCTTCTCCCTCTGCCTGTGTCTCTGCCTCTCCTTCTGCCTGTGTCTCTGCCTTTCTCTCTCTCTGTGTGACTATCATAAATAAATAAAAATTAAAAAAAAAAAAAACAAAGTAAATGCTTTATTAAACACTTCCTGAGTGCTAGGTTCTTTTTTTTTTTTTTTTTTTTTTTTTTGAGTGCTAGGTTCTTAACACAAAAATAAATAAAACACAGACCTTAGACACTAGCCATATATTTGATATGATGGATGATAAACAGGACTCCAGAGTAGAAACTGTATAAATATATATAAAGTATGTGTGAGCATACATATATATAAACACACACATACATAATATATATTTGCATATGTATTTTAATGTGAAGTAAAGAAACTTATTAAGGATCTGTATTTCAAAAGTACTTTCAGGGTTGCCTAAGTGGCTCAATCAGTTAAGCACCTGACTCTTGATCTCAGCTCAGGTCTTGATCTCAGGGGTCATGAGTTCAAGGCCCACTCTGGGCATGGAGACTACTTTAAAAAAAAAAAAAAAGCACTTTCACAAACTTAGTAAGGATCAGTATTTCAAAAGTACTTTTCACAATTATCCATTAGGCACTAACAACCAGGATTTTCTACAAAGGTCAGGGAGACTTTATTGGCTGAATATTTGCATGGATAACTGAAAAATATAAACAATAATGAGCACAAATTATAAATAAGCCCATGTTCTGCAGCCATGAGCAATACAAGCTAAGCCTGGAAAATAAAGAATAAAGTAAACCTGAGATACATACATACATACACACACATACACATACCATACCATATATACAATGTATATATACACACACTAGTATGTACAATATACATACTATATGTGTATATACCATGCATATTATAGTATATACTATATATACTATGTGTATAAAACGTGTACATATAGCATATATATACACATATACCATATGTGTGTGCATATATAACTTTTTTTTTAAAAAGCTTCCCTTTTTTTTTTTAAAGATTTATTTATCTTAGAGAGAAATAGAGACAGAGAGAGCACAAGTGCCAGGGGGAGGAGCAAAGGGAGAGGGACAGAGAATCTCAAGCAGACCACTAAGCTCTGAGCCAATGCAGTGCTAAATATCATGACCCTGAGATCATGATCTAAGCTCAAGTCAAGAGTCAAAAGCTTAACTCACTGAGCCACCCAGGTGCTCCAACATCCCTTGTTTTTTATATCACTGATATTTCTCCCCCATCTAAAGATCTATAAATCCTACAGAATGAAGAAAATTTCTGCCTAACAAGATTAAGAAATTCCTTTAACCTTTTGTTTGAAGTACTGGATTGTTTGTTAGAAAATGAGGGGTACTTTTGTCTAAAGAATAAATACTAGCTAGTATCTACAACTTAAGAGATAAAAATTCAAGAATTGCATTGTGGTAAAAAAAAAAGTATTGACTTCCTAGAGGTACAGTGTATACAAACACTTTGATTCAACTATAAAATTAACATAGCTGTAAACATCCAAATATTTTTACAACTTAATCATAGAAGTTAGAAGGGCAGCTTATTTTGTTAAAATACATATTGTAGATGGCAATACTAGTATAAAGAGGAGAAAAGTTCAAATATGACAACAGAAGACTGGTCTATTATCTGAGGTTCAATTTGCTGCTGTTCTCTGCATCCAACATCAGTCTGTGGAGGAGCTTTCAAGGGCTGATCAAGGCCACTCCACTGAGTGATCCCGGGGTCCACCTCCCCTTGGCCCTCAGTAGCACAAACACCCTTGGTCAGCCTGAGCTCTCTTCTCTCCCAGGGTGCAGGAGGCAGACACATACCTGACAAATGTGTACTGTTCGTTGTACATCCAGGGCTGAAGTTCCAGGCTGGGGTACTTGCCAAAGGGGGGCACAATCAGGCTGAACACCAGAGCAATGCAGACAAACACAGCTGGCAGGACGATCTATGACCAGGGCACAGAGGGGAAAGGAAATTACAAACCAAGGGCAAATGTTAGAAAACAAGGCATGGGGCAAACCCCTACGTGTCCAGCTAGCCTCCCGGACCAGCCAGCACGCAAACAAGCATTACAGGGCCCCAGACAAAGCTCCACTAAGGCACTCATGGCAGGTGGGAAGCAGCGATGCTTAAAATGAAACCCCTTCCCTCTGGGGCATTTCTGGAGGCTGACAGCACGAGGCCCGAGGCCGTGGCCACCTAGCAGAGGCAACAAGCTAAAAACCCTACGGAGTGCACAGGGGTCACATGTCAGGGTGACATAGAACACAGGGTCCTGCCCTCTTTCCTCTGAAGACCTGAGGAAGACCCCACCAAGGGCTGTGAGCCCAGCTCAGCTCAGAGAAAGGCTAAAACAACCAGCCCTGCACCAGAAGCCTGAAGACCTGAAGCCTGGTTGTGTCTCTACTACGATCTCTACCCATGTGAAGTCACTCCCTCTGTGGCCTCAGTAGTCTCACTTGGAATCTGCAGACCAAGATTAAATGACCCAGTCAGATCCCATGCTCTGAAAGGAACAGCAGCCACTGTCACCAGGTAATGGCCTCAAAAAGCATAATTACCTTAGTCCTTCTTTGGGAAAATACTAGGTGACAATTACCTCATTTCATTATCGTTACAACCCTAACAGGAGTAACATTATCACCAATCAACAAACAAGGGAATTGAGCTCAGAGAGACTAAGGAACTTGCCCACGGTCACACAGCCAATAAGTAGCAGCACCAGAATTCCAAACCAGGTCTGTGTGCTCCAAACTCAGACTCTCTGCATTACCCACTTGGTCTGTGGGGAAGACTCTCTGCACATGCTTGCTCTGTACTTCTTGATTTTAGAGAGTGGGATCATTTTATCCCTTCTGATCAAGCCACTGAGCTTGCAAACACTGACAGGCAGGCAACACTGTAATGAGTCTTCTCTGTCCATTTTTTTCTGACCTCTCTGGCTACCTTTTTGTCAATTTGCAGCTAAGCATCAATTTAGAGAAAAATCACGTTTCCAATAAGTTTATATATCAAGTGCATCTGGATGTATCATTTCTCAGCTTATGATAGATGAATTTGCCCAGCCAATTTTTCTAAACTCAGTCCTTGTTAGGCTATCCTCTGCAATAAAACTCACACGTGTGCACACATACACACACACACACACAGAGCAATCCTTAACGACAGGCCCCTTCTAAGCACTTATCATTTCAATCCTCATAACAACCCTATGTCATAGGTACATCATCTTCATTCTAAAGATGAGGACAGGGATCCCTGGGTGGCGCAGCGGTTTGGCGCCTGCCTTTGGCCCAGGGCGCAATCCTGGAGACCCGGGATCAAATCCCACGTCAGGCTCCCGGTGCATGGAGCCTGCTTGTCCCTCTGCCTATGTCTCTGCCTCTCTCTCTCTTTCTCTCTGTGTGTGTGACTAAATAAATAAAAATTTAAAAAAATAAAATAAAATAAAGATGAGGACATGGAGGCACAAAGAAATCACTTGCCTGCAGATGTGTGAGTGGCAGGAAGCAGGACTGGGATTGCTGTCCATCCCACTGAGCAGGTCTGTTTCTCTGGATTATGCAAGAAGCCAACACTGAAGGTCACCTACTATCTTTTTTTTTTTTAAGGTCACCTACTATCTTAGGCAGTTTTGACATCGCCTTGATCTTCTTTTTCATGCTTTTCCAGCAAGACTTGAAATCAGTAAGATAAAAATGAACAATACAACAGAAAATTAAGCAACGGTAATAAGGGAAGACCTCGAAAAATGAAAACAATATGGCCTACAAAATTATGAAAAGATGCTGAATTCACAAGAATTCAGAAAAATGTAAATTAAATTATTTCTCACATAAAAAAATTAAACGGCAGGCCAGGTGGCTCAGCGGTTTAGCGCCGCCTTTGGCCCAGGGCATGATCCTGGAGACCCTGGATCGAGTCCCATGTCAGCCTCCCTGGCTGGAGCCTGTTTCTCCCTCTGCCTGTGTCTTTGCCTCTCTCTGTCTCTCATAAATAAATAAATAAAAATAAATAAATAAATATTTTTTAAAAATCATAAAAATGCTGCAGGAACAATGATTGGCGAGTAAAGCTAAAATACATTAAAAAGTGAAGTAATTACTCATTCAGTAGGTGTCTATGACAGGTTAAAATAATTATACTGGAGAGCACTGGATAATGGATCTTCATTTGTAAAAAGAACTTAGTGAAAAACTATATCAAAACTAAGTGAGTGTTTTAAGCTAAAAAGTATCTCAATTCATATGAGGGAGAAAGCCAACATATTTAGTAACAATCTAAAACAAGTAGCTAAAGTTCTGGAAATACTCTTCCCATAACATCTCTCCACAGCTCACTGGGAGGCACAAAAATTACTCAAAGCAATAGACTTGACAAGCCTTTTTCGAGAAATAATTATATTTATTAATGAGAAGTTTTAAAATGCTACTAGCACTATAATTCACTTTTAAATGCAAAACATAAAGAAAGCCAATAATACCTTTAAGAAAAAAAAAAAAACATAGTGCGTTTATTTAAACTGTTGCTTTTCATAATTCATTGAATCTTATCCCAGGTCAATATCTTCATTCTATTACCTTACTGAATACATTCATTAGTGTTACATAAAACTTCACATAAAATTACATACGAATTAAAAGCACAGCTAAGAACATAGTCATGATCTGTGTGAAAGGATTCACCTTTACGGCACCCTAGTCCCTGATGGGAGTACTTTTTCTGTTTCGTGGGCTTCACAGCCTTAGATTCTCTTCTGTTTTAAAGAAAATAAAGCAGCTCCTCTGAGCTCTGTCCCATGCAGAGGTGCCCAGCCACTGCATTATCGGTTTGTGTTCACCCAGTGGTACCTGCTAACCACCTGTACCCGGTGGTTAGCAGCAGGCCTCTGACCTTTAGGATGTTTATGCAATGCATGAGAAGTGTTCCCTAGGAGGCCCATATGGCCATGTGTCATATTCTTTTTGCGGGAGACATGGAACCAAGATTGAAAGGGCTGTTTTAAGTTTTCAACCTGATATATACTCTTCAGATTACTGACTTTAGGAATGATCTGAGGTTCTTTGTTACAACTTTCTTCAACAGAGGAAATGCCTGAGGTGTGGTCTAAAGTGGCTCTGTTAACAGCAAAGCTGATCTGCTGGGTAAGCTTCCATTCCTCCCCCCTACCTTTTAAAAGAAGCAATTGTAAATGGATGATTTTTCTCACCATACCTACAGCACACTTCAAAGGGATCTACCCATACGGTCATCTCCTTTGGAAGTCCCAGGTGAGAAAAATCCATGTTACTTTCAGCACAAACCCTTTCTAGAATGGGATCTTTATTGATTATTATTTATCCTGATACACCTGAAGGCTTGCCCTTTGGAAGGGCAGAGTACCAGTGACTTCTGTAGGTTTCAAACAAGATGGCCATCAGCTTTTCTGCAAAGTCTTCTATTTGCTGTTTACTCAATTTATCATGTTTTTTCACCAATCTTGTGACAAAGAAAACTGCAGTTGCAATTTCATCCCTCATGACTCAAGGGAAAGAAGGAGGTATCAATATAGGATATCTATAAAGGGATATAATAATATACATTAAACATGTTCATGTGTTTTAGTAATAAAAACAATTTAAATAGAAACAACTTCAAAGAAATTCATACTATATTTAATACTGAGTTGCTCACAAATCTTTCCTGCTAGTAATTCCAAAAGGACTAACAAGAAGGAGGCTGATACAGAAATATCAAGACATGATGACAAGCTGAAAAAGTGTGCAGTCTATTTTCCTTCCCTCACAGCTTTTAATTCAAAGTGCAGCATTCAACAGGTGCTTAACAAAAATATTCACTGATATGAGTAGAAAACTTTTTAAGAAACACTGAATGAAAAATTGGAATTATTTTTTATTTCCAATTCCTTTTATAAATAATTATAAAAATGAAGAAAAGAAACTCATAAACATTAATAGTAATTCGCCTTGTTAGGAAAGAAACAACAGACCCAGAATGGAGTCATTTGCACCCATAACAGCAAACCAAGACTTAACTGCAGCTTCCATCTTTCCCAGTAGTGCGACCTTGAACAGTCAAACTGAAATTTCCTGATCAGCACTAGTAATCTTCATAAGATCCCTGCCATTCCCTTCATTTCTTTCCCCTTAAAAGATGACCAGACATGAAATAATCCTTTCTCTTTTGCTAATAACTTCCTTTTTGCTAATAACCTCCTTCTGCCTCTAAAACTATTCCAGTTTGCACAACTCTTCCAAGTACCTATTTACTCAAAGAGATGCTGACCAATTCATGAATTTTTGAATAAAGCCAATTACATCTTCACATCTTCAAATTTCAAACTTGAACTTTTGTTCTTTAACAGTCTTTACTGAAAATCTTCTCCTCCAATACATAATCCTGTATCATGCACACAAAAAAGAGAACTGGGAGGTAACTCCACACTAACTATAGCTTCAATGACAGGAACTCAGAAATTACAACAAAAATAGCACACAGGCCACACTTTAATGAAGAAAAGGTGGTCTATACCACCATCTAGTGGCCTAAGAATACATCAGTTAAGGTACTTACCCAGAGATGTCACCAATTACAGGTAGGTACTGCCCTCCTTGGTACTCAGTTGGGACAGCACTGGATCCACCTCTCCTGCTTCCTTCTGCAGATCTGCATGAGCTGGACGTTTGGACAAAAACATGCAGAAACACCATCAGGTGGATTGTTGCCTTTGCTACCTCCTGTAATTTCCTCCACCCTTTAACTTGATACCTATTTGTTATGTAAGGTGTAAAAATGCATCAGACTACTCATCAAAACAAATGGACAGTATAAAAAATTGGTCATAAAAACCCCATACACTGTGATTAGGGTATAAATTTATAAAATAGTCTGACACTGTTTAGTGTCAGATGAATATGGTACATGTGTCACTCTTTAGTGTCAAGATGAATATGGTACATATCTTATGACTCAGCAATTCCATTCCTAGGTATATAGTCAACACAGTTGTTTCTAACCTCTGATACACAGATCCCCAATGTATCTATGGAAGAAATCGGAGGACCTGGTAAATTAGATGGGAAAAAATAATATCTTTATTATGTTAAAAAAAAAAAAAAAAAACAGAAACACTGGCCCAAAGTGGCATCACTTGGGTTAGGGCCCCAAATCAGTAAACCAGGGCTTAATAACCAATCTAATTGTGGTATCAACCTTTCCCAGAAATGTAATCTTAACTGCTCAGCCAGGAATCTTCTCATAGGTACCACTGAGTCAGTACATGGCCCTTTCCATCCCCCCAGCAAAAGGAAGATGAGGTAATCTGCATGATAAGAACTCCTGCTCTTGGGATGCCTAGGTGGCTCAATGGCTGAGCATCTGCCTTTGTCTCAGACCCTGATCCAAGGGTCCTGGGGTCAAGTCCTACATCTGGCTCCCCACAGGGAGTCTGCTGCTCCCTCTGCCTGTGTCTCTGTCTCTCTGTGTGTCTCTCTTGAATAAATAAAGTCTTTAGAAAAAAAAAAAAGAACTCCTGCTCTTCCCCTTCACCACCACCAAGGGAAAGTGACCTTGCCTAGAACAATCCTCTTTTCTTTCCTTTTGCTCGTAACTTTCTTGCATCCTCCTTCCTACAAAAACCTTCCATTTTGTACAACTCCTCAGAGTATCTCTCCACTTGCTAGATTGCAATGTTGTCCAATTCATGAATCATTTTTAAAAATTTATTTATTTGAGAGAGAGAACTCAAGAGCAGAAGGAGGGGCAGAGGGAAAGGGAGAAAGAGAATCCTCAAGCAGGCACCCCGCTGAACACAAAGCCCAACTTGGGGCTTGATCCCAGGACCCTGAGATCATGACCTGAGCCACCCAGGTGCCCTATCATGAATCATTTAATAAAAGCAATTACATCTTCAAAATTTACTCAGTTGTATTTTGCTTTTTAACAATTGTCACCAACTTCTAACTGAAAATAAGTATTATTTTTTATGAGTGCCCTCACCCCCTATAGTTCCACAGGCCTACAAGATTTCCAAAGGGTTCTAAAGGTTAAAAACTCCTGCTCTAGAGAAATTCTTCATGTGGAAACAGGAATTATCTATTTAAAAATTCAAAACATCTTTGTTCATAATATCAAATGGACAAATAATATCCATACAGTGGAACAGCATATTGCAGAGAAATGTATCAATTACTCTGACAGCATCGAAATACATGATTTCTGAAAACCTCATTTCAAAGCTAAGAATCAACTAACAGAATGACAAAATAGTCTGATTCCATTTATAGAAAGTTCTAAAATAGGCAAACCAATGCAATATATTGTTTAGAGATATAGACAAACGTAGTTGAACTTCAACGAAAATGAATGTGATGATGAACACAAAATTCTGGGACCATGGTTGCTTGAGGCAAGGAGGTCGGGGAAGGTGTTGTAGGAAGGAGAATGTGACCTCAAAGGAACATGTAGTGGGCTTCTAAATTACTGACAATATTTGATTTCTTTCTTAGTGGCAGGGTAATAGGCTTTCAATGTATTATTTTTTAAAGTGTACTGACACATCGACTTTTGTATATATAATACGTGTTTCATATTGCCTCTTAAGAAAGGCAACCTTAGTCCCCCTAGTCTAAAATAACCACCCAATTGCTCTATATCACATTAGCCTATTTTAATATTCCAGGTTTATTTGGTTTTGGACTGCTTGCCAGAAATTTAGTATATACAACAGTAGTTTTCAATATACTTTATGTTCTATGCAGTTCAGGGATTATTTCAAACAAAATGTCACATAAGAACATTTATTTCATGTTTTTTTAATGATGTTTAGCGGCTATTTTCTATCACACATCTTAAAAAATATGTGGTGAAATGAACTGGTTTTCAATCTGGCTTTAAACCCTGGATGTGCCACTTAGCAGCAGTGAACCTAAGAAACTTAATTCTCTCGGAACTTCACCTTCCTCACTTGGAAGTAAAGTTGAACTCATAAAGTTTTGAGGATGACTGAAACCTGTGAGTGGGGCAGCCCAGGTGGCTCAGTGGTTTAGTGCTGCCTTTGGCCCAGGACATGATCCTGGAGACCTGGGATTGAGTCCCACGTCGGGCTCCCTGCATGAAGCCTGCTTCTCCCTCTGCCTGTGTCTCTGTCTCTGTCTCTCTGTGTGTGTGTGTGTGTGTGTGTGTGTCTCATGGATAAATAAATAAAATCTTAAAAAAAAAAAAAAGAAAGAAAGAAAGAAACCTGTGAGTGAACAAGAGATTGTCTTAGGCACCTAGTAGCACTTACCAATGTTTTCCCTAAGTTATAGCCATAAATTTTATAGTGATAGTGAATTACAGAGAGTGAGTCACAGATAGTAATCTGTTAAATATTTTCATCTTGGAAATTCTCTCTACCTTTCTGCTGGCTAGATGAAGTTGGTGATGGGGTTTCTATGGATGGCAAAACCACTGGGTAGAAGTCTGGATTCACTATGTATAGAAGAGCTGCCTGCCAACTAGGAAAACCTATTTTAGATTCTTAAGGAACAAGAAATAAAATCTTGTTGTGTCTGAGACATTATCTATTTGGTGTCTATTTGTTACAGAAGTTTAGCTTGTCCTATTTAATATATTCTTGAAAATGTGAATCACATTCAGAAGTACCAGATACAACTAAAGGGGCCAGTACCAGTCCTAAACAAAGTAAGTGAATGACTACTTACCAAATAATGAGATATCCAGCCTCCTTCCCTCCTCAGTCACAGAAAACTTGCAGTAAGGCTTGTAACTCACAGGTGGGAATCTGGAAGTTTCCTCACAGGTTAACTGACTAGGCTTAAGAGAAATTACTTATGGCTGATAATAAATGGGTTTTTTTTCCCCTCAGTGAAATAAAAGAAAACCCTACAGTGAAACTATGTGACAGGCCACACCCATACTCAAAGAGCTTTCAAAAAAAATTTTTTTGTTTCACTGCAAATGCAAAAATAGTTGGGGAAAAACACTAGTACCATGGCAGAAAACAAATCAAATGATAAAAACACAACAAAACTTGAAACAATTCAAGAAGAAACCCACAACAATAACTAAAAAATAAACTACTGTGATTAATGTCCTCCGAGATAAAAATTATGAACCCAGGAAACAAAAAGAGAATATTATTTCTGATTTTTAAAAAAGGGGAGGGGAAGAGAAATAAAGAAATGTTGCTTTGTTTTGTCTTACTTGGTTAAAAAGGATGTCCATCACCCAGAAAACCTTAATCACTCCCTCTGGAATTACAATTTTAAAAAAGACTCCCTCCTCTGAGCAGATAATTTGAGTCCTTGAAGAAGACACAACCAACCAACCACTGGTGGTATCCCTGTAAAAATTTCCTATTCTTGATATGCAGTACTATTTCAACGTGTGCAATAATGTAACTGTTGGGGGCACTTGGGTGGCTCAGGTCATGATCTCAGGGTCCTGGGATCCAATCCCAAGGTGGGCTCCCTGTTCACTGGGGAGCCTATTTCTCCCTCTCCCTCTGCTGCTTCCCTTGCTGGTGCTGTTGATCAAATAAATAAATAAAATCTTTTAAAAAGTAATAATGTGACTATTGCGTAACTGTGACTCTGCTTATGTATTGTGTGATTATGTAATGTAATATACTATAAATTAATGTGACAATTAACTATTTTTAATATACTGTGATAAATAACTTTTTAATATACCTATTATCAATGTGGAAGGAAAGGTTATTTTGGGGAGTAGTCTGTAGGAGACCTAAACCCTCATTTTCCAAGCAACAGATACTATCTATAACTGAGGATATCAAGACACACTAGAAAAAGCCTGTAATGTAGAAAGAGAGAAAAAAAGCATTGGAAAAAACAACTGGAAAATGTTGAAAATAGTCATTCTGGGGACTGATAACCAGGCATAGGGAGGATAAGATCCGAGGTCTGCTGGTATGCTTTTTAAGGCTTACAAAGCTATTTGACTTTTTAATACTTAGTTCTGTACCGATTCCAATGAGCTCCTGAAGAAACACCATTTCAATCACATCAGGAGCCTTATGAGGTCATGGGGGGTGAAATTAGGGACAGGGAGTCCCCACTGAGTTTACATAAGGAAAACCCCATTATTTAAGAGTTTGACGTTTTAAATAATTACTGAAATGGGATGAGCTTTTTAAATCTCTTACCAACATGTTTTAAAGGTGAGTAGAACTTACGTATTGGGAGAACAGTGGCTGAACTCTATTTTGACATCCCAGAATATTACGGAATTATTTAAATTTCAACATACACCCTAAAGTAACAGGCTGGGTGGGCCTCACCGTTTCAGACCATACCTTCCTATAAACTGGCATTGTACTTAAGAATACGCCCTGTATCTAATGTTTGATATGAATGTAAATAGAAAACTATTAAGAAAATAGGGTTGTCGTTGATGTATAAATGAAGAAAACTAAGTGATCTGGCCTTTGAAATGATTACGGTCTTATTTAAAAATGGTATTGTTGGGGATCCCTGGCTGGCTCAGCGGTTCAGCGCCTGCCCCTTCCACCCAGGGCGTGATCCTGGGGTCCGGGGATCGAGTCCCACGTCGGGCTCCCTGCATGGGGCCTGCTTCTCCCTCTGCCTGTGTCTCTGCTTCTCTCTCTCTCTCTGTGTTTCTCATGAATAAATAAATAAAATCTCTAAAAAAAAAACAAATGGCATTGTTGGGGCACCTTGCTGGCTCAGCCGATGGAGCATTCGAGTCTTGATCTCAAAGTTGGGAGTTCGAGCCCCGTGTTGGGTGTAGAGATTACTTAAAAATAAAATATTAAAATAAAAATGGTCCTTCTAAAAAACAAACAAAAAAACAAGGAATCCACTCCAGGAGGAAGAGCGAGGCCCCGGCTTTACACACACCCCCGCCCCCCCCAAGACGACCCGGGCGCGCACTGCGGGCCTCCCCGCGCAGCAGCCCCCCCCCCGCCCCCGCGCAGCAGCCCCGCACCCTCGCCGTCCGCGCACGCGCTCCGAGGAGCCGCGGCAGGTGCGCGCGCACACGAGGCCACGACGCCACGACGCCACGCGCGCAGCCGCCGGCGCGGGAGCCCCCGCCGCGTTCGGACCGTCCCCTCGGCCCCGCTGACACGCGGGGACAGCGGCGGGGCCCCGGGCACGTGCCGCCCGGACGCGCCGGGCCCGCAGGACGCCAGCCTCCGGGGCGGGGCCGCCGCGCCTCCCGCCAGCGGAGCGGAGCGGAGCGGAGGCGGAGCCCGCGGCCCCGAGGCCCGCCCCTGCCGCCTTCGGCCCGCAGCGCCGTCGCCGCTCTTCTCCAGGCGGGTCCGCCGCAACCCGGGGGCTCCGGAGTCCCGGCCGGCTGCCCTTCCCGGCGCTCCAAGCCACGCCATGCTCGTCCTCCGAAGCCGCCTGGCTGCGGCTCTGGCTGCGCGGACGCTCGCGCCTCAGGTACCGGCGGCGGAGACGAGCCCAGGCCGGGCCCCGGGGGCGGGGAGGGGCGTCCGCGGGGAGCTCGCCGTCCCGCGCATGCGCCACCCGGCCTGGGCGCCCGGGCCTGCGGAGCCGCGCATGCGCGCACGGTTCTGGCTCCGAAGTCCGCCCCGGACCCCCCGCGCCGGGCGCGCTGCGGGGCGCGGGTGGAACAGGGTCGCCGGCCGCTGCCGCCTCCCGGCCAATTCGCGAGCAACCGCGGGCAGGACTTTTCTGGCCTGGGTGCCAGGCGGCCCTGAGGACACTTGCTGAGCTCTGGCGGCTGCGTATTTGCCTCGAGGCCCGCTGAGTTCCCCACGTTGTGGCCGGTGCCCGGTACTTGCTGGTCGAGCCTTTAGTATTGATTTGTCCTTAGGCCGCCGCTCCCTCCAGACCGAAGGTGGAGGAGACACAGTCAGCCAGCCGCTGGCCGCAGAACCGGCCTCCCCCGTGTAAACGAAACGTGCACAACTTACAAGGGTTTTGCAGAGAACCCCGGAGAGGCGGCCGGGCGGGGTGCGGGCGCGGGTGCGGAGCGTCCTGCCCTCCCTACCCCCCTGCCCACCGCCTCGCGCGGGCGTGACCAAGCCAGCGGGGCCTGGAACCTCCTGGCAAACCTGATTGCAACAGCCGCACTTAACCTTTGGTGAGAAACGTGCATAAAGGATTTTTGTGATTCAACCTTAACTGCTGGAACCTGACCTATTCTATAAATCTACAGATTTTTTTTTTTTTTTTTTTTTAATATTTAGGCTTGCACTTCTTTCTGATCACCAGGGGTTAGCCTATTCTGGAGACTAAGTTTCTGGCGAAGACTAGAGAACCGATGATGGCCCATTCACGCAGGAGGAGCAAAACAGTCAGTCTAGTGGGGCAGGGCCAAGAGTTATTCCTTACAAATATACTCTGCACTGACTTTATTAAATGTCAGCCAGATGTTCCGTTATAAGTGAATTGAAAGTCCATGCTGTGGAAAATGAGCCCTTATTTGGATATCAGGGAGCCTAGAACACTCATGAAACCTTCTCCAGAATAATTGTAGTTTCTGCCCTTAACAAAAATCACCTCCCCCTAAACACACACACTTATCTCACTGCTGTTAACTTTTCCATGAACTTTTCCTCATACTGTTTTTTCTTTGAAAGATAATAAAACTACATGCCTGTGACCACAAATTTGTTTCCAAATACCAACACCCTGAAAAACGACTTAAAAGCAATTGTTATAAATACTAGGCTGTTCCGTTTTCAGATCTATTTTGTTTATAATACTTTTTAAACTGTAATACTAGGCAGTTGTTTATTTGCATAACATTCTCTTGTTAAAATTTGGTTAAAGTGACGCAAAAAGCAGGTCCAGCAAAAATAGAAATATCCGCAATAGTTTTTGGAGGGAATACTTGCTTTCCAAATAAGCTTAGACTCTTGGGCGATAGGAATATAACTCAGTGGACATGAATGGAATGAACTCAAATATATAATTGTGAAATTATACACAAATGAAATACATAGACAAATTGTGTGTTTTGACCTAAATTATGTATAAGGAAGCCTACTGGTTTCATTTCATCTACCACGTAGTCATATAAGCCCAAAATTTGTTCATAGCTTTGTATCAAGACTTTTAATAAATAATTCTGATTAATAAATCTCATGAAACTTAAATAAATAAGCTTCATGAAACGGGCACATGGTAACCAAACCTACAGTAAGAAGAATTTGTAAGTGAAAATGCCATAGGACTGTGTGGGTGTGAATGTATACACATGCACACATACATATACATACACAGAGGATAATTTCTGGCAAGACATTTCCTACCTAAAGGTAAATTCATTCAGACTTGGGGGACTAAATTAGAAGAAAAATTTATATAGGTAGCATACAACAAAAACAAATGGTTCTTAAGGGGTATTTTCATCAATCCGGTATAATTGGATGGATTAAATGCCCTACTTCACGCTGCATCTGTAATTAAGCCTAATAATGATCTGTAATTAAGCCTAATAATGATTCAGACAATTGTAACTTGATTTTTCCTTTATAGCATTCATACAGTCCACTACTATGTTATATTGCAGTTGGATGAGATTATAGCTTTCTTTAGCGTAAGTTACACTCCATTCCTATTTTTTACCAGTGATCTACTTCATTGGATTTGGGAAATAACTTTGACCTGAACAGACATTTTTATTTTTAGGAAAAACCTAAAAAGTTTTTTGCTAGTAAACACATTTCCATTCTGCTGGCCAAAACACTTGCATATTTTATAGAGTTCCCTTAAATGCATAACTGTAACAGAGATAGTACTGACTAAAAATAGAATATTGGCTAAATAAGGGAAGACTCTGCAAGTTTACTAGAATCCTAATTATAGTTCTTGTGTAAAGAACTCTTATTAACACCCCAGTCTCTTCTTATGATTAAATTTCATGAAAAAGTGGCTAACAATGGATCCCTGCTAAGAAACAGTAACCATATATTCAGCATACTTAAGATTAGTTATCTTTGTTGACATTTTCTCTAAATTAATGTCTAAGGAGAGATCACAAAAAAAGTACAAACATGGATTATGATTCTAATGTGTCCCTTATTTCTAGATTCAGATTTGGTTGTAACAGTATAATAAACCCTACCTTCCCAAAATATTTAAATTCGCCTTCTCTCTCTTCAGTTGTGCTCATCTTTTGCTACGGGCCCCAGACAATATGATGGAACATTCTATGAATTTCGTACTTATTGCCTTAAGCCCTCAAAGATGAATGAGTTTCTGGAAAACGTTAAGAAGAACATCCATCTTCGGACAGCTCAATCTGAACTGGTTGGATTCTGGAGTGTAGAATTTGGAGGCCAAATGAATAAAGTATTTCATATTTGGAAGTATGGTATGATTTTTCCAGCTTAAGGGTGATTTTCATTGTGTTAAATGTTACTTAATGCTTAGCTCCTGGATCTAGATTTGTATAAATACTCACAGGTTAAATTAAACTTTTAAAAAGGGGAATAACAACAAAAACTGAATTCACTGATTCCTCCTCCCAGTAGTACACCTTTAACAACCCTTTGCCTAAATCTTTATGTTACCATAAATGGGAAAGTGTAGCATCTCATCTCTCAAATCATAAAATTGTGAGCTAGACTTTAATTCTCAGAAAAATTATACAATGGCTTGTCATAAAGCTGATTTATGAAAAACTTAAAGCAGAGATTGCAAGAGCCCAAGTAGGTTAAGATCATAAAGGAAGGGAGAGTTATTGTTTCTTATTGTTGAAGCTATGGCTGTATATCAGGATTTTAGTAGAAAGAATTCAAATATGTAGGCGCTTTAGAATAACGGAGGTTGGTGGGGATGATAGTTAACTTCTAGGCCTCACCCAATTCTGAGTTTTAATAATTTGTAATGTTGAGAAAGCCATTTTTGTGTCATTTGTGCATTCCAGGGTTTCAGGGAATTCACTGACATTGTGCTATTCTGGGGAAGTAAAGGCAGTCAGAATGTTCCCCATATGGAAGTTGATTTACCCCTGGTTTAATAGTCAAAGAAGAACAGGCTACAGGAATCCCCAGGGTGTTTGTTACTCCAATGTCTAATCTTTGTGAGGTCCACATCAGGACTTGATGAAATCCAAAGAATTTTGATACCTTTGTTTAGTGTTTGATCATCATTGTCCAAAGTAATAGTCATAAAGTACTTTAATATGAAAAGTGTTCATTCTGTATTTAACATGGCCCTAGTTTAGGGGTTTTCCCTATTGTGATAGAATAAAACCCCGTTAAAACACAATTTATGCTTTAATGTGCTACCAGTGGACTCATTCCCATTAAAAAAAAAATTGCTGGTAAAGTCCTGATATAACTCACTTAAGCTCTAAGATCCCTAACATAAACCACAGAAAACTCCTTTACCTTTAGTCTTAATGAGACCCTAAGACTAAATACAGTACTAGGCCTAAATGTTTAGTAAATGTTTGAGTAACAAATATAAGAGAAATAAATACTGGGAAAAAGAATGGTGATAGTAAGAAAGAGAATCACTATTTCTTTGGAAGCTGTTCAAAGAAGAGGCTTAAAAAGCACATCTTCCTTTCATTTATGTTAAGTTTAATTCAGTGTGTGCCATGACCTGATCACTCACCACCACCACCACCAAAGAAAAATAGTCTTTCTCTAAATGGGCACTATAATTTAAATTCCCCAAATAATAAGAATAATTAATACATATTAAGTGCTAATCAGGTGCCAAACACTGTTCAAAGCTCCTATCATATACTAATTCATTTCATCTTCACAACAACCCTGGAGGGAGATACTATCACTATCCCCATTTCACAGAGTAAGAAACAGGCACAGAAAAATTAAATAACACACTAAGTCACACAACTACCTACTAAGTGGTAGAGCCTATAAACCCCCACTACATGACGTTATCATTAGTTCTTTAAATTTCTACTCCCCTTTTAGACCATGGAAAGCTTAAGGACAAATGTCACATCTATATTGATATCTTCAGTGATATAACACCACCTTTATGTAGCCTCACTGGACATTTGCTGAATCAAATGAAATCCAAAAAAGGTATAGACGATTTTAATTAAGTTTTTATTTTTCTTACTCCTTTTCTTCCCATAGATAATTTTGCTCATCGGACTGAAGTTCGGAAAGCAGTGGCCAAAAATAAGGAATGGCAACAACAATGTGTCATTCCAAATCTGGCTCTCATAGATGAACAAGAGACTGAGATTACTTACTTGGTGCCATGGTGCAAGTTAGAAAAGCCTACAAAAGAAGGTAGTCCTTCCTTCTTTGAATTTTGTTGGAGAAAATACTAAAGATTTCAAGCTATAAAAACTTAACTTCCAGGGGTGCCTAAGTGGCTTAGTCAGCTGAGTGTCCAACTCTGGATCTCACTTCAGGTCTTGATCCCAGGTTGTGAGATTGGGCGCATGTTGGGCTCCACCCTGGGGATAGCACCTACTTAAAAAACTGAACTTCCCTAGGGAAAAATAGTCCTGTGTCTTATGTAGGAATATATTATCAATGGATTTTAGATTTTTGCTTATTAAAACAATGAGCATTGAATGATGACATTTTATTTCCAATTTGGGAAAGCTCTGAAAATTGAGGCATATATATAAAAAGTTGATATAAGGAGTAAAGATTGAAAAGTTGGGGGTTGGAACAGAGAAACAAGTATAGCTGTGTGAAAGATAATGTATGAAATTTTGTCATAGTTTGGTATTTTTCAGACACAAATTACAGTTAATTTTAACACATTACGGATATTTTTGCCTGTAAAACTGTTTAAGGGGAATGCATTAAACTGTTAAGCTGTATTACTATAGTTTAACATTTTTTTTTCCTTTTATTTCTTATTTTGAAAATGATTACTAAAGAGTTGTCTTCTTCCTGATTTTATTTTCTTGCTCATTTAAGGAAACATTTACCTTAACATAGTTTTAAACAAAAGTCAGATTTTTTTAGAAGTATTAACTAATTTAAATGTTCTTTTATTTCCCCCATTTTCCTAAGTTTGTAGTGTATCTTAGAGTACAAGGGATTTTAAAGTCTTGTTTGGGTCCTTACCCACCTAGACCTCTCCATAGTCCTGGGATAGATCCCTGCAATACCTGCATCAGGCTCTGCTCGGTGGGGAGTGTACTTCTCCCTCTCCCTCTGCTACTTCCCCTCCACCCCCACAGGGTGGTGCTGTCTCAAATAAAATCTTAAGATGATAGATTAGATATAGATAGATAGATAGATAGATAGATAGATAGATAGATAGATAGATAGATAGATGTGCAGATTCAGGCAGCTCAAAAACCCTAGTCCTACTATAAATCCTCTACTTGTTTTGTTGACAGATTTATAGATGAAAGATATTTCAGATAATAGCTTAATATATCTTCCCTTTTTTTTTGTTCTGTATAAGCTTAACAGCTGATCCTTAAACTTGGACTTCCTAAATGTGAAAGTGAGGAAGACTAATACTATAATCCATAAGTATGTCCACATAAACATATACATGTGTATGATCCTCCAGATTTGTGTATGTGGATTAGCCTTCTAGTGGAACCAGACTAACCTGATTAGAAATTTCTTGAATATCTTTTGTAAAATAATTATTTTTCTTCCCACTCTAGGAGTCTATGAACTGGTTATTTTTCAGTTGAAGCCAGGTGGGCCAGCTCTGTGGGGTGATGCATTTAAAAGGGCAATTAATGCCCACGTGGATCTAGGCTACTCAAAACTGGTTGGAGTGTTCCACACAGAATATGGAGCACTCAACAGAGGTATAGTTGTCCATTTCTTCTATGAAATTGCAAAGTATATTGCTGATCTCTTAAGTTTCTTGGGTCAGTTTTTCTCTTTTTTTCATTATGGCATATATTTAAAATTTTATTGCCAAATTTTTAGGGTTTCTTTTTCTTTTGTAAGGGTTGAAAAAACTTGTTTTAAATATTATTTGTTTGGAATGTTAACACCTCATGAAGTTTTTTTCAAATGTTGAAATGTCATGTCTTCTATGATACATCAAAGTGATAAAAAACTGCAAAGAGCTTCAAGAAAATATCTGTTCTTTCATCTTTTATTTCTTCTAAATATACCTTTATCAACCTTTTAAAATAAGTTCTTGGAATAGAGAGATTGTCTTGAATAAAAAAGTAGTACATGTTTTTACACATACTAAATAGATGGACATGCCCTAAGAGAGGGAAACATTTCTCTCTACTTAGAGGTAGTACTGTTAACATTTTGGTCTTCATATGTCATTCATATATACTTGTGTATGCACATACATACTCATATATGTATGAGTGACATAGGAATAAGAAGACTAAAATGTTATTTGATATATATACATGCTAGAAATAATGCATATACATGATTAATAATGACCTCCTAACACTTCAGTGTGGGCATACACAGCATACAGGTAAATATATGTACCTGAATTTATTTATTTATTTACCTTTAAAGTTTATTTATTTAAGTAATCTCTACACCCAATGTGGGGCTTAAATTCATGATCCTGAAATCAAGAGTTGCATGCTCCACCAGCTGGGCTAGGCAGGTGCCCCTTGATTTTATTTTTAAAACATCTATTTAAGGCATTTAACTTTTTTTTTTTTTTAATTTATTTATTTACCATACTCACAGAGAGAGAGAGAGAGAGAGAGAGGCAGAGACACAGGCAGAGGGAGAAGCAGGCTCCATGCACCGGGAGCCCGACGTGGGATTCGATCCCGGGTCTCCAGGATCGCGCCCTGGGCCAGAGGCAGGCGCCAAACCGCTGCGCCACCCAGCGATCCCGGCATTTAACTTTTAAAGTTGAAAGTTAGTGCAGTCAGAATTTTAGGGAGTTTTTTATGGCAAACTCTTAAAAAATGTATGTAAAGTTCATCTAGAAAGATAAATGACTAAGAATAGCTAATAAAATACTTGGAAGACTCATTATATCCATTTGCCTCCTTAACTTCCTTATTCAATGTCCAAAGGACATCTCAGACTTAATACATTGAAAGCTGAGTTTCTGATCTTTACCCAGAAACTTAACTTCTAGCACTATATCCTAGGAAAATGATCAGAATATATAGAAGATGATATTTTAAAAGTTGGAAAATATATGAAGAGATTATGAAAATTATTAGATATCTATCTCCCACTATATACTAAACTAGAATTCAAATGGATTATAGATTTCAGTGTAGAAAAAAAGAAATCATAGAATTACTAAAACATAAATGTATTTAATACTATGGATGAGAACTATATTTCTAAGCCAAAAAACAAATGAAGAAATAATCAAGGGGAAAAAAAAATCAATTGATGATTTTACTTTAAAAGGCTCAATCTATTTGTATGCCCTAAAACACCATAAATGAAATTCAAAAGCAAAAAGAAAAATGAAGGGTTTTGCAAAAGTTGATATACAAGGGCAGCCTGGGTGGCTCAGCAGTTTGGCGCTGCCTTCGGCCCAGGGTGTGATCCTGGAGACCCAGGATCAAGTCCTGCATCGGGCTCCCTGCATGGAACGTGCTTCTCCCTCTGCCTATGTCTCTGCCTCTCTCTCTCTCTCTCTCTCTCTCTCTCTCTCGTCTCTCATGAATAAATAAATAAAATCTTTTTTAAAAAAGTTGATATACAAATGATTACTAAATATGTATATTAAAGAAGATACACATATTTTTAAAAGATTTTATTAATTTATTCATGAGAGACAGAGAGAGAGAGAGAGAGAGAGGCAGGGACACAGGCAGAGGGAGAGGGAGAAGCAGGCTCCATGCGGGAAGCCTGATGTGGGACTCCATCCAGGACTCCAGGATCACGCCCTGGGCCAAAAGCAGGCGCCAAACTGCTGAGCCACCCAGGGATCCCCAAGAAGATACATGTTAAGACAATAATGAGATACCATTTTTACTTAATAAAGACATACCTATATAGATATCGTATTTGATAGGTTGGAAAAAATAAGTACTCATATACTGTTGTATAGGGTTCATACTGTCTTAATCTTTTCCCTCCATAAAATTTGACAATAGAATAAAGTAACCTTTAATTTTTTAATTATTTTTGCCAATATTCTAGGAAATACGCATAGGTATGTCATGTGTTAGATTACATAGGAAAGAAGTTTGAAAGGATGTAAATGATATTATTGATATTAGTGTTTATTACGTGTATTTTTTATAATGGATGTCTATAACTTTTATAAGAAAACTGCTGAAAACGTGTGCACATTTTTTAATCTTAAATTAATTTCCAGCATAGAAGGAGAATAGTAATATGCTGAGTAATTAGGACCTAATTTCTGGAGGTCAGTGTATAATATGTACACTTATATATAGAAGTAGAATCAAATACTTTTTTCTCTCAGTATAAATTTTAGGAGTTCATATTGAGGAAATAAACATATCCAAACTGCCTGGACTTAAATCCCAACTCCACAACTATCTTTGTGATTTCACATGAGTTAGTTCACCTTATGGTGCCTTACTCATTGATAAAATAGTGATATAATACCCTAAGATTATTATAAAAATTAAAAGACTTAATATAAGCAAAACTCTTAGAACCAGGCCTGGCATATAGTAAATGCCCAAAAAAGGTTAGTAGTTGTTGTCTTGGGCACCGTTGTTATTATTATAGCTACACATGTAGCTGTGATTCTAAGGAGGTTTATGTCAGCATTGTTTACAGTAAGGGAACATTGGAAACAATGTGGTATGATCCTATGTATATATGTATTTAATATACTTATAATACACAAATATACATACATGCCATATAGGTCCTGTACCTTATATAGAATATGTAGTATGTGTATATAAATATATAAACATATAAAAATACACATGTATGTACATAAATATGGAAAGAGATACACCAAAATAGTAGAAAAGTGGTTATTTTAGAGCAGTAAGATTAGAAATGATTTCTGCTTTATTTTTGTTCATCTGCATTTTCCAAAATTTATACAGCTAACGTATATTACATTTAATTATAAAAAAATTATTTCAGTACTTTGTAGAAATACTGAAATACTTTGAATATAAGTAATCAACAATAAAGGATGAGAATAAAAAGTTGTCACAGGAGGAATTCACATAGTCATTAAAATTAAGGTTACTGCCATGGAAAATACGCATTGTTGATTTTTAAAAATACTAAGCATAATAGTAAAACCCTCATCTGATTTTAGTCATTTTTTTAAAGGAAATGCCCTAAATATGAATAGAGATTTTCTCTGGGTGGTTAAAACTATGCTACTTTTAACTTTCTTCTCCTTTGTATCACCCACATTTTCAGTAGTGAACATTTTTTTAATAATTTTGCTTTTTTAAAAATAAAGTAAAACATAGTAGGAAGTCATAAAACTTGGATCTAGCCTCAATCTTGTCTTTAGCGGTGTTATTTACTTTTTCTTTCCAGCCTTCTGTTTCTTCATCTATAAACCAGTTTAATTTATAAATTTCTTTCTCAAATCTCTTGACCCCCTCTGAAATCTTGTTATTAATATACTTAATTTTACCTTTTTGACACTCACTATTTTGATTTAAAGAATAAGACATAATATTTCTGATTAGTTTTTCTGTGTTTCTTACTTGTAGTAATGCCATAGTCTTTAGAATCTATTTTTGGTTTATTTCTGCAGTTCATGTTCTTTGGTGGAATGAGAGTGCAGATAGTCGTGCAGCTGGGAGACATCAGTCTCATGAGGATCCCAGGGTTGTGGCAGCCGGTAAGCTATTTCCCTGGGCATGAAGTATTTGTACAACAAATTTGATGCTGTCAATAACTTTATATGCCTTCTTATGAAATGTGTTTTTTCCAGTTCGAGAGAGTGTCAATTACCTCGTGTCTCAGCAGAATATGCTTCTGATTCCTACATCATTTTCACCTTTGAAATAGTTTTCCACTGAAATATGAAGCATTACATTAACTGCTTTAAGATGTGCCTGGTACTGGTGCTTAAATTCTCCTAAGAGATTCTCACTTGTATTTGAAGAAGGTGGTAAGTTAATTTGCTGTGTCTCTGCACTTCTAAAGCCACCTCTATTCTTCCTTCCTCTGCTCCTTTCCACCTCAGGAGATAGTTCTATTCATTTTCCCCTTGGCATTGCAGTGTCTGTTACACATCAGCAATAGTTGCTTCTGCTTGATGATCTTAATTTTTCATTTTTTCAGAATACTTCTTGTACTGTTTGACAACCCTCTGCTTTTTATAGCATTTTCTTATAGTCAAATGATCATTTTAGATTTTGTACCTGATGTTTTAAAAATCATTTGTATATAATGTCTATCCTGAGATGTAAATTTTTTTTTTTTTTTTTTTTTTTGCCCAGTAAAGTTAATTTTGTGATCACATGGGATTCCTAAGAATCTAAGTTCAAATATATTTCTTTGGCAAAGTACAGTGTCACCTGTGTCTGTATTAATTATGGTTTTCACATTACTTATGAGTCACGCTAACTTGGAAAATAATGTAATTAGGTCTCAGTGTTAAAAACTTCAGAAGACTTGTTTTATGTGCTGAAATGCGTTCATATATAGTTAATTTTTGTTCATTTTGGATCACTAACAAAAATACTTGAAATAGCTATTTGTTTTAAAGAGATCTTTATGGTTACCAGGATGGTTGCCTGAATAAAAGCCTACATACCTGTTCTGCAGGGGGTTTTTATTTGTACTTTATAATTGAACTATCTTCTCTAGAGCTTTTACTGTGTTGCTATTGGGGAGTAATACAGTAGCAATTTAACAGCTTTATTGTAAATGTAAGTTAGATCAAGAAGATAATGTAATAATAATCCCAGAAAGAAAGTTTTCAGTACCACCACACACAGGCTAGGGTTTCTCTTCGCCTTTAATTTCCATTTTAGTTGAGTCAGTCTGTCTTCTAAAGCTAGGTTTGGTACTTCCAAGCTCTCTTGATAGTCTATATTTAGAGCTATATTATTTTGTTTTTAAAACATATTGTGAGTATAAAATAATAAATCATGAATTAGCTGTCTTAAAGGAAACTTGGAAAACAAAGTACAGTGTAAGACTCCAGACAGAACAATCAGAGAAGGACAAACATTATATGGTCTCATTCATTTGGGGAATATAAAAAATAGTGAAAGGGAATAAAGGGGAAAGGAGAAAAAATGAGTGGGAAATATCAGAAAGGGAGACCAGAACATGAGAGGCTCCTAACTCTGGGAAATGAATTAGGGGTGGTGGAAGAGGAGGTGGGCGGGGGGTGGGGGTGACTGGGTGACGGGCACTGAGGGGGGCACTTGATGGGATGAGCACTAGGTGTTATTCTATATGTTGGCAAATTGATCACCAATAAAAAATAAATTTATAAATTTATATAAAAAAAAAAAAGACTCCAGACAGAAGAAATGTCTAAAGGATTAAAAAAAAAAACCTGAAAGGTGAGGTGGTATTCAGGTGCAGCCTATGCTATTAACAGATAAGAATCCAAATTAAAACTTTGTGATTGCAGCTATTTTCATGTTTTCTGCTTCGCTTTAAAGCAGAGCTCTCAGTAGAGTTAACGTATATTCTCCATCTTGACCTGTTACTCTTCCCTCAACCTGATCCTTGTCCGTCTACTGAAATGACTCTTTTCAAGGTCACCAAGGACCTCTCTTATGAAACTCAGTCATTTTCTCTGCCTTTACCTTGCTTATCTTCTCAGCAGTGTTGGACACAACTGACCACATTTGCCTTCCTGAAACACTTGATTCTGAGCTTCAGTATGTGGCATCATATTCAGATTTTTCTTCTCACTGACTCGTTCCTCTCTTCCCTTTCCTGGCTTCTGTTCTAAATGTGGGTCAGCTCTCAGGGCTCAGGAATATTCTGTCTTCATTCTCTCTAGGTCAGGGCCATTTAGTCCCAAGGCCTAAGTTCCATATTTGTGCTGATGACTCATACGTTCTTCTTTCCTGTCATTGTTCCTGAGCACCAGACTGAGATATCAGCAGCCCTTTTAATACAATCATCTGCCTAGTTTGGGTCACAGACTAGAAGTCACCTTGATGGCTCTCTTCCCTCAACCCCTACATGGAGCAGTGCCCATTAGCTGTCTCTAACAGAGATCCTGAACGTTACTGTTTTGCTATGTCTTGCTACACCATTGCCCAATCCACTAACATCTCTTAACCTTCCTACTGTCCCTTTCCCCATACAGCCAGCATTCCCTTATTTTTTAGATTTGAGAGACCATGAGCTCTCAGAGGGAGGGGCAGAAGGAGAAGCAGACTGCCCATTGAACAGGACGCCCACACACACAACATGGGGCTCCATCCCAGGACCCTGAGATCATGACCTAAGCCGAAGGCAGACGCTTAACTGACTGCACCACCCAGGTGCCCCGCCAGCATTCTTTCTGAAACAGTGATTACATCAAACCACTACCTTGTTTAAAACTTTCCAGTGGCTCCTCATTGCACTAACAATAAAATCCAGACACCTTAACATGGTCTGTGAGACCCTACAGGTGCTGGCACCTGTCCCTTCTGCCACTCCAGACACACTAGAATTCTCTCTCCTTCCCCAACCTAAGCTTTTTCCCACTTGAAGCTTTTGCACTAGGTGTTCTTTCTTCCAGGAATGTTCTGTCCACCTTTAAATGTTTCCTGCTTATTTTATCAGATCTGAGCTCAAATGTCTGTCTCTGACTCATCTCCATCATTATGTCATTTCCATGGTTCATTTTCTTCCTAGTGCTTATTGTGGTCTGTATTATATTTGTCTACACATCCATCGTGAATGCAAATGTGATTTCTCTATTGAAATTTAAGTTCATTAGAGCAGCAATTTGGTCTTCAACACTGCATCCCCAGAACCTAGAAAAGTAGGTGGCATACAATATAGTTCAATAAATATTTGTTATATTATTGTATGATGATGCCAGATGGATTTTACGAGAGCAATTGTACCTGATAATCAACTTCACCAGAAAGAACCCTCTGCCACCCTAATAGTAGCTTAACTTTAAATTTTTCTCTATCCACTGAGCCCCAATTTACACACCAAATGCTACTGCTTACCTCATAGGGCAGATAGTTAATTGGGGATTAAATGAAGTGCCCGACAACACAGTGAAACACTTGAAACAGGTATCTAGTTTTCCCTTATACTTTTTCATATTCAATATACGTTGTTGACATTTCAAAGGTCCCAAGGTTTTTTTTGGACCTACAAATGTTTATATAGGCTCTTCATTCTGTCTTCATTCTCTCTAGGTCAGGCCATTTAGTCCCAAGGCCTAAGTTCTAGATAGAAGAATGTTTTTCTCCAGACTCACAGGTGACTTGCATGGTTCTCTGAATTACTTGCCTTTTCATTTCTCAGTAGCTCGCTTTTTCTCGATTGTCATTTTCCACAAATAAATACGGTTTTCTATCATTTCATTGAAGTCGCTGTAATATGAACTTTAAGTGGGAAGACATCTATGATGATGATCCAAGTGGTCAAGAAAGCTTCCTCATAAGCTGAGATCCTTCCTTCGCATGCGGGCTGGTGCGCACCTTAGCAGAGGGCCGCTCACGACCTGTCATCTGGGGTTGGGGGCTGCTGTTAGAGGACAGAGCACGACTTGGCTGCTGCGCTGCCTACCAGGGGGTGTTTGGTGGAAGTTCAAGTTCTGAGATAAGCAGACAACTTTGAGACTTTTGCTAGTGAGCTACGAAAATTACATCCACATGTGTCATCACAGCCCTACCTAAACCTGGCTTTCAATTACACAGCACTTTTTCCAGAAGGGGAAGGCAGCCCTCATGATCCTCTACTTTTTTCCACTTTTCTTGCACACTCGCCCAGGCCTCAACACCTGGCATACCTTGCCAGGATACTTGCCACACTCTGTCCTTGTGTTTTCAGTCGAATAAACAAAAGACACCTGAAGGTAGCTTCTGTAGCTTCAAATCCAAATAAAGCAGTGAGGTTTTTATCAAACAGGTTGAGCTACAGAGTATTTTCAGAGATCTCTAAAGTTTCAAAATCAGTAAGCTTGAATACATTTTACTTAAAAACTTCTTAATATTATTTACTCTCTTTAAAGGAATTATGAAAGTGTAAACACCATTTATTTCCAAGTAGCCCCTTTAGTCCTCTTGGGTAACAGGACATTTAACCTTTTCTAAAATTTCTACTCTTGAGTCAAATAGCTACACCAATAAAAAATAAATTAAAAAAAAAAAAAAAAAAAAAGCTTCCCCACAGTAAGTGGATATTTCTTTCTCTCCTAAAGGCTTTATAAGTTTTAACAGTAGGTGGTGCTATGAATGCACAGAAATAAATTTGCATAGACCAGCAGAACTGTCACAGCTTTATTTCGTGACTCATTACAACATAGAAATATGCCTTTTTTTAATACTTCATATAAAGTTATTGACATACAAAATTTTTTTTCTTTTTTTCCTTTTAATGAAAATGATTTAACTTAGAAATCTATTGTGAAACTTGTCTAGTTTTGCAATTCTCAGATATTCCAGTGCAAAAATAGATCCCATTAGAGACAGCATAAAGTGCTTGGAATGAAGAGCCAATGATAAAGAAAAAGCACAAAAACATAGCTTCATCCTAGGGTATAAGAAGAGAGAATACTTAATTCTTATGGAAATAGAAACATTCTATAAAAGGGATGCAACAATTTTGAAGAGAATTAGAGCTATGTTACTCTAGTACTATATTTTACTAGTAAATAGTAACAAGGGTACAAATTAATATCCCAGTATCAAAGTGGTTCAATATTATATATGACACATGGCTCTTTGGAAAAAAATTTACCTGATATATACAACCACAAGAAGAAAACAGACAAATCCCTTTTGTCGATGATTATTATACAGTGAATGAAAGACGTGAAACATTTCATTGCCACAATGCACACGCTTTCAGTACAGATATTGAAATACAGTAGTCTGAGGTTTGGCTGTTCTTTAACAATGAGCTGTGCTGGATGTTAACGTATAAAGGGCTTTGTGATTGTTTTCTTTTGTATCTTTTATATTCACAGTTGTTAATAAAGTTTCCAAAGTATCCAAAAGAAGCAAAAGCAGCAACCTTTGGACACATTTTTTTTTTTTTTTTGAGAATTTTTGAGACTCACATATTTATATTTCCACAGGGAATATATAGAAATTTTACTTGAATAGAGAGTTGGTAAAAATTTCTACTATAATTAGGTTTACACAGGAAAATGTAAAAGATTTCTATTTGGATAGTCTAAAAGGTTAACATTGAAGTCAATGTGTAGCTATAGATTGTTTCTAGCTTCAGAGGAGAGCTTTGTAAATATATTGAAACTCATTTCTTTTTTTTTTTTTTTTTTTTTTTTCAAAACAGTTCACAGTGTCTTTTGATTTTTTAAATTATGGCCTTGAAGTCAGGCTAATTAAAGCCAGGAGCTTCTCACTGATTTAATAAAATAGAGAATTAGAACATGATTCTAGTAAAATGGGAAAACTAACAAAAGTTTGATTTTGAAAAATATTAAACAAGGAGAAACTAAATTACTCTATGATTTTTATATAATTAAAGATATAGCACAAAATATGACTTCATCATTCTACTCATTATTGGAAAGGGGCCTTCATTACTTGTTTACCATTTTAGAAAATATTGGCATTAATTTTTAAGTGATTTTCTTTTTCCAAACAATGTCTTTGATAACATTCTGTAAATTTTTAAAAATACAGATTTGAAATCTGAAATATTATACCTTTAGAGTTACTTTTTAGAAAAAGAAATTAGTAATGATATTGAAAGATGGCTTGAATATCACCCAACAGTACTTCCCTCATATTTTTGTTGTCTCAAGACAGATCACATTAAGCATAAGTGAAATAATATTTTTTAAAAGTGTTTACTGACTTAAAAAAAGACTGGATCAGAGAAGTCAGATATATATCATGTGGGGGCATTTGCTGTTATTTTTTTCATGATAAATTCAGGAATGAAAAGATGCAAAGTTTGAGATTGTCAGAATGGGGTATATCTAAGATCTTCAAAGCCAATTATTTGACAGTACTAAATGTTACTCAAGTTGTGTTACTAAACAAGTTTTGAAGCTAGTGATCGTTTTTGTGAAAGTATTCATTGTTTAGTCTCGTGACCCTTATGACAGTTAAACTTTTTTGGCTTTTGCACTGTTCTTATTTAAAAAAAAAAAAAAAGAAAGAAAGAAAGGAAGAAAAAAGGCAGCCCAGTATTTCTTCACTGGGAATCCCACACCACCATACCAAAATAACCTATATTGTAAACCTGTTAGCTGAATAACATGGCACAGGGTATCTAATGAGACTTAATTTCTCCCCACCCAATCCATATGCAGATGTTTAATTCAGCTATAACATACACTCAAAAAATACTTGACTTACAAACTGAGATTAAGAGTATTTTAAATGATCTTAAAGAAACTCAAATATAATGTCATGAGATCTTGACCACCATGTTGTTTTTTAGTCATTAGGCACTAGTCAGATGATCCATCTGCAAGCTTACATGAGAAATTAAGCTAGTGCGGCCATACTCCTCTTCTATGCCACAGGATTCTACAAAGAGGCCATTCCAAGGATTCACAAGTCACTGACAGAAAATTCCAAACAACGTTAAAAGTACAAAGATTTTTTGTCAAAATACAACTACATCTCTTTTTATATTCTAGATTAATTTAAAAAGCCAGAAATAATACTACACTTGTGTCAAACAGGAAGATCTTGAGATGCAATGTACCGTGTTAGCAGACAACCAGGACAAACAGACACAGGCCTCCCTAGGTTTGAATAAGCCATCTCTTTAATCCCATGATCTGGCCTCAGCAGCTTGCAGCCTCAACAATTTGGCTGCTCTTTGCTTCTTACCAGGTTCTAAGTATATTTATAGAGTCCCAGAAGAATGACTCTGGAGACCTCCAAGCAAGGGACAACATAAGAATGGAACCAAGTCTCACCTGTCTGGAGCCACCCATAACTTGGATGTTACCGCCAACCACCAGAACAGCTCATCAAAGAGGGAAACAATGCAGGACTTTCCCATACATGGCACCATTTTGTCACCTGATAACAATGTTGATAGACTCTGAAGCAGAACAGCTTTTGTAAAAGTGTACATGACACACCATGGTCCTTCAGGCTTTCTGAGCAACTTGGCACTAGTAATTCTGGCACACTCATTGCCAGCAATGGATGTGTCACCGGGAAACCAGTCACCTGGCATGGCACGGCTTAATGAAGGAAGATGTACATGCCTTTTGATTTTGATAAATAATCACTGGCCATGATTACTTGATTAATTATTGTTGCAACCCCAGTGAGAATACAAAGGAACAAAAAAAGTGTGATTTCAAACCCATATGTCCGCTGGGTTCCATACTAGAGTTTCACATAGGTATAAGGTAATAAACTAAATTCAAGTCTTTTTCGCTTGAGAGCCATACAAGACATAGGCTACAAAGGCACTGCCCCTGTAATGGAATTTTGTTTTCATTGCATTGAATTGCATTGCATTGAATAGTATCAGTACAGTATCCAGTTTACTTCTTCCCACTTTCCAGCTCTTTCTTTTGGAGCACTTCACATGGCGCAAAGGAAGGGCCAGTTCCTTCTTTCTTTTAGTCATTATGTATAAACAGTATTCTTCATACGTAACTTTCTTTCACTTTCTCATCCTGGAGGAAAGATGTGAGAACTGCAACATCTACTACTGTCTGGTTCTTGTGTAATGACAAGTCCTTTAAGTGGTCATCATCACTTTGGTCCTTGGCGAAGTTTACAAATACCTGTCAAAAGAAAGATGAACCTTTATAAATACCTCTCTACTTGCTCTTTCTTTATTCTGTTGCATTTTTCACCATGTGGAAATTAAGTCAGGTAGGAGAATGCAAGAGTGCATAAGTAGATTACATAGAAAACTATGTGTGAGGGAGAGGAGAAAAAAAAAGTATTAACCATTTAAAAACGAGCTTCTCTATTGCCCTTCAAATCACCAATTGCCCGATCACCTATTTTGATCCATACAGGACTGATTAAAAGGGAAGGGAGACAAAAACTAACATTTACTGAATAGCTAAGCTACATAGTGACAAAATCTGTTTGGTACTCAACGTTATCTCATTTAAATGGGACAAGGCTACCTGGCAAAATGTCTGGCACATGGTAGGTACTCAAAAAATGATCATTACTGTGATTATTACAACCTATTCATTCTCACAATAACCCTCTAAAGGAGATAGAATCATCTCCCTTTACACATTCAGAGTGTTTTACTAAAAAGCATAGCTAGTGGTAAATCAAATTCAAGCTCAGGCAGTCAAAACTGCCATAATGGGAGTCGGAGAAAGGGATCGGGAATCTTCACCCTGAAAAGTAGATCTGTTTTTGACATTCAAAGCTTACTTGGTCAAGTGTTGTCTGAGAAACAGAATAGTCTTCTATGTGGAGTCTCTTTTTGCTCTGGGAAAGGATGCTGAATATCCTGGCCAGAGAAGATAATGAAGATGGAAGCTGGTACTGTAGCATGTTCCGGTGCTTCTCTTTTAGAACACTTCCTGGAAAGGCAAGTCCAAAGAACTCCTGGACAGGCTTCAGATCAGGGCTGGATCCTGCTATTCGTACAACAATTGTATAACCATCTCCAAACCTAAAAGCACAACAATTGTATAACCATCTCCAAACCTGAAAGCAGGAAAACACACACACACACACACACACACACACACACACACGGAATATCCTCAGGAAACTTCTCAAAATAATATTTAGCCCTACCCAAGTGGTGTGATGAAAAAGGAAGATTCCCAACAGACCCAGAAATAGGTATCTGAGAGAAGGAACTAGTTACCATTTACTGAATATCTTTTCTATGTGAGGTGCCATGCTGAGTGCCTTAGACGCAGGATTTCACTGAAGCCTCACCTGGACATATAAAGTCTGAGAGATATTACAGAGAAACTGAAGCCCAGGGAGTTAGTCACTTGGCTATGGTACAGAGCTCCCAAGTGGTAGGGCCAGGATGCAGACTCTATGCTCTATGCTCTAAGCCTATGCCCTAACCATACTGACATGTGTAAGATTTTCCATTTCATTTGTTCAGCAAGGCCAGAAAGCAGCTATTCCTAGGACACAGACTCAGAAAAGTTATGTAATTTGTCCAAGGGCACACACCAGTAAAAGGTAAAGACAGAATTCAAATGTAGCTCTGTGTGACTTCAATGCCCTCATGTTTTCTACTATACCATTTTCTTCAGTTTATTTCCCTTTACTTTTAGAGCCACCATTTACATGCTCACAAAAAGAATACACACAAGTTTTCTCAGTAGATATAATCCCAAAGAAATTATCTGTTACCTATTTTTCAGATGTTGGACGCTGCCAAGGCACCTGAACCTCCCATTGACCATAATTGCCATCCTAGTGCAAAGAGCTTCACATTCTTCCATACTGTGGGAAAACAGAGATTTTTGTTTTAGAAAGATGCTCCTCTAGCCATCCAAACATCATATGACATCTGGAATTTCAAAGAAACAGTTTCCAGCTTCTTAGGGCATAACTGCATCCTATTACAAATACATAAAGATGTAGGGATAATGCTATTTACTGCCATGCTGTTTACGCTTGTTAAAAAAAAAAAAAAAAGTTGGATATAGTCCAAATATCTACAAAAAGGAGCAGTTAAATAAATGGCTATATCCTATTGGAATACTGTCTTCTCAAAGCTATCAGAAATGACGACACATCTAAATGTACTGACTTGAAATAATGTTCACAAAATATTAAGTGAAAAGGAATGGTATATGTACAAAGCTTGCATTTTTTCTAATAACACACAGACACACGTGTGTGTATAGATTTGCATAGGAAAACTGCAAAGACATATACCCCAATGACAGTGGTTGTCTCCTAGTGATGCCATTTCAGGTGTTTATCACTTTTTGCCTTTCTATAATTTTTATACAATGTTCACATTACTACTTGGAAAATCTTAAATATACATGACACACATGCCAAGCCAAGGCTTCACTACTGACCTATGAGATGTAAGCACTACTGATCTCCCTTCCTTAACAATACTTAAGGCACAATTCCACAAGAATCGTCGGGCTTTAGGATCCATGCCTGTGGTAGGTTCATCCTGTAATTAGAGTAAAATAAGTCCTATTATTTGTGGAAAACACGTCAAAGATAGATTTGTTTTTAAATGCAGAAACATCTTTGAAATAGCCTGAATTTTAACTTACCACTCTAGTTATTTCCTGATAGAACAGAGAACCAGACCTCACATACAGGAATAAGCTGCATACTTGTTTGTAACCAGTTCATTCCTACCAATGTGTCATTCAAATAGGAAACTCAATTTTTTTTATAAAATTAAATTTCTCCAAATTAGTAGAAAGGGAAAGGAAAAGCTATTTAGTTTCAATAATCTTTTCATGACTGACAAGTATACACTGAAAATTCTTTTTGTCTGAAATCTCTATTAAAGTCCATATAAGGTTTGGGTAAAATTACTTTTCTTCTTTTTTTATTCTAGCTCATTACAGCTTAGTCTGTTAGATTATACTTGCTAGTCTTAGAGAAACAAATTGCAGATCCAAATGGTCCACATAACATTAAAGCCTTAACCCAAGGCTTCTTCCGGTAATAACCTCAAAGCAGAAGAAAATGGGTTTTCTAACTACGTAAGGACTATGACCCAGGTGCCACCCTGGGGATTCTGAAGCTGTGTCTACTATCTCCATCTTTAGGGAATGAACACAGATGGTCCGAAAGAATGTTCCAGAGAAAGGTCAAATCACATATCCAAGACTCAGCCACACTTGCCAGGGTTCCTCAACACCAGAGAAATAGGACCCTGGAGCATCTCTCCTTTGGAGCATCTGAGGGGATAGCATCTGAGGGGATGGCAAAGCCACCTACATGTGTATCAAGGAGAACAACAGAGGAACTTCCCTCTGGTTTCTAAGGCTGCTCTTCTATTCCTGGTCGGAGGAAGGACGACCCGCCATTAGCCAAGTCAGCCAGGCAATACCCCTGGACATAGAAGACTTCATGAAAGTGATGTTTTCCATTCAGGCCAAAACAACAGTTGCCCCTTCATAGTCATACTCACCAGAAAGACTACGGGAGGCCCACCAATCAGAGCCATGGCTGTCGAGAGCTTGCGCTTATTGCCTCCACTATAGTTACCAGCATATTTTTCTCCATACTTTACGAGGCCCAGTTTCCGAATTGCCCATTCACCAACCTAGAGTAATAAAAAGCACCTTGACTTTTGTCTGGCTTGCTAACTGTATCATGCTTTCATACACTTACATATGATTCTCTACAGAGTAGGACTCGGAAAGTTCTTTCACTGAGTAGATTCTATCATCACAACCCAGCAAATGCAAAGGAACCAAAAAGCAGGAGGAAAGGACTCGTGGGGATGGGAACAGCACTTCCTCTCTGCTCTCGAGCATCTGTTAGTCCACGCACCCTGTCCCACCCCACCACCATGGATTCCCACCCTGTAAAGTAGGTACAAAGAGCCAGCATCTCATATTGCAGCATCCATGCGTTAAGAAGAGCCTGAAGCCAGTTGTCATTTGTGAAAGTCAAGGCCATGAGGCATACTGTCAGCATGCCAAAGGGGTGCAAGCTGGCTTGCTGGTGCCCACAGTACCTTGCCAACTTCCTTCTCTGGGACTCCTCTCAAGAGGGCAAAGAACTCCACGTGCTCTCTTCCGGTCAGTAACTCTGTGATGGCATCAAACTGAGGGCAATAGCCCATGTTCTGATGCACTTCATGGATATCTGATAAGATACTGCAAAGGAAAAACTGGTCAGGTTTTAAGCATTTAGAGATACTCTGATCAATCTTGTCTAATGTTCCTATAAAGTATGCTTGTGACCCAGAGGTGGCCCAGCAAATCCAGGTGTGACTCCCTCCCTCTTTTTGCTGCCCATACATTGACTTGGACCCAACATGGTCCAGAGCCCCTGGTCCCACTACTGACCCAATCTAGGCACCCTCCTGGTTTTTAAAGGGTTTGTTTTGGGGATTTTTGTTTTGCTTTTTGTTTTTGATCACAGGCTATCTGAAAATATGGTGACAAAAAATATATATATATCTACAGACACAGCCTTAAAGATATTGGTGGAAGCAGCTCTTGGGTTCTATGATGCCAATTTCAGGTAAAGAACCCTTGATATGGGAGTAGCTCAGCATCCCATCCAGTCTTACGGCTGCACATCAGCCACCTCTGGATAGCATTTGGCCTTTGAGCAGTATTCATTCCCCACTGCCTATCTGTTTAATACTCCCAGGTCCAGCTTTTTCCAGAGTTATGATTGAGGTGCCCACAGACACTGTGCCTGGCCCTCACAGCAACACTGCCCAAGCCAGCTCTCACAACCAGTCGCTGTGAGTAACCTTAATTTGAGCCACTTATTGCTACCATTGCTTTATTCTAAGGAGCCTGGTACTAGGAACAAGCCTGGGAAGCAGATGCATGGTTTCAGGCCTGCTATTCCAGAATTTCTGTTCTCTTAAACCTTCTTTACCCTGCTACTGAAAAAAACTGATGAGACAAAAGAGGAGACTCATGAGTACATTAAGTCCCTCATTCTCTTCAATTTTATTGGCTAGTTGCCCCCTATCATTTCTAAATTGTGAGTCATCACCCATGAATGAGTTACAAAATTAAAAAAACTGATCATGACCCACTAAATTTAAGATATGCCTGTTTATGTGATTTTTGTGTATTTACTATTTTGAGAGGTAAAATGTATTTGCTACTATGGGTCATGGCCAGAAAAGTTCAAAAGCCACTGTCTTGAACCACCTCTCCATATAAAAAGCCCAGAGAAGCCCCTCATACTCGAGTACTCAAGGGTAACGTTGCCCAGTGTCTCTAAAGTGGAGATGGACACCCTCTAATGATCATACTGCTTAGTGATCTGTGTATTCTCAGGTAATGGCCTAATGTGGCCTCAAAAACTGAGAGACCCCCTTGAGGCAGGGCAATTTGGCAAGTACACAGCCTTTCACCTTGTAGGAATTTTCCCTGAGGAAAGAAAAGATGATACAAGGACATATTTACATAGTGAAAAGTGGAAACTAACAAATGTCCAGCAATGAGGAGCAGATTAAACTGCAGATAAATGTACATAGGGAGAGTAAAGTCAACATCTTAGAATATGTAACCCATTGAGAAATATGCATACTATGCCCATTAACAATAAACTAATTTTAAAAATCTAGGTACAGTATCATTTCAATTTTATAATACATTTATATGTGTAAAATAGATTTGGGGGTAGTGAGAATGTTCTAAAACTGTGGTGATAAGTACACAGCCTTGTAAGTTGGTTAGAAATCACTGAATTGGAATCTTAAGTAAACTACATGCTATGTAAAATTATACCTGAATACAGCTGTTAAAAAAATAGAGACTGAAGAAAAAAATGTAAACAGCAGTTATCTCTAGGTAGTGGGATTATGGATGATTTTTATTTTTGTCCTTACATTTTGTGTCAACATTTTTATAAACTATATACTACTATTATAATCAGAAAAAAATAAGAAAAATACAAATATATTTATTTAGAGTAAAAAAAAAAAGTCTTTGAGGTAAATATAGTTCATGTCTTTTCTCACCTGTTTTTGTTAAGGAAAGCATCTCCTCTGGTAACAGTGGTATCTCCAGTTAACATCTTGAAAGTTGATGATTTCCCAGCCCCATTAACTCCTAGAAGTCCAAAGCACTGAAAAAGATTGCGTAAGCTGTATAAGCAAACTACTAAAAATCTGAATATAAATGACTCTTATAAAATAGTGACCTCACTTAGTTTTTAGATAACATGATTCTAAAACATTATCTTTTTTTGGTTTTAAGAAATTATATAGATATTTATTTAAACATTTTATAATGAAACATACTGAACAAATTTGTAAATATTATTGGAGTTGTCAGGCTGAAGCCAAAGTTAATGTGCAAAAAACAGTAATGAACGCCAACTAGTCACATTTCAATCTAATTTGGCTAAAAGGCATAAAAGAACACAAACATGAACAAGAAAATTTTTAAAACCCTACTTAAAAATATTTGAATTTCATCATCATCCTGAATGGATCACAAAGACACATTTTGGATCTACATTCTTTTCTTAAGTTGCCTGAGATTATCCAAAATTGTTGCTTTTTAACATATGGAATCCCAATCTTCTCAATGACTAATCGCTCCACGTAGACATAAAGAGAGAAGGCTCTAAAAACTACTTTTAACCATTATAAACGTCATTTGATGGGGTAGACAATCTGAATGAACGGAGACAAGTAGATTATAGACAGTGCCTTTACCTCGCCAGGAGGAATGCCAACGCATATCCTGTCAACAGCAGGCTTCCTCTTTCTTCTATATATCTGCAACCAACAAAATGTAAAAATTCAAGAACTGTAGTGAATCATAGCTATCCCAAGCAACTGTGGAAGAGTTTGGAATTATAACCCAAACACACAAAGTAAGGCTCAAAACTACAACTAAGTCGTATTTGAGATGCTAAGAGTCTTGGTCTGTCTCTGTGCAACTAGCTTCTGAATGACTCTAAAGCTTAAAATTTGATTATTTTTAATCTAATATCAACCATTTTAAGAAACATATTGGACATTAATATCTACATAATTTTTCATTTACTTAATATTGTAATTTTTTTAAATTAAATTCTAGGGACACCTGGGTGGCTCAGTCAGGTTAAGCGTCTAACTCTTGATCTCAGCTCAGGTCTTGATCTCTGGGTCATGAGTTCTGCTGGGCATGGAGCTTACATTAAAAAAAAAAATTCTACAGGGTCAAAATATATAATCAAAACATTGCAAATACTGCATGTATTATAAAAAAGTGAACTGTTGGGAATCTGGCACAGAGAGTGGGCTGAAACAAACCCTCTTCCTAAGCAACAGAGACTTTAGCTTTTTAAACTATGATATTCAAACATCAATCATTTATTCTTCCTACCTTAGCTTTGACTGGATATATAATTCTAATATGTTTTAAAAAACACATAAGTGAAAAACAAATATAGCTGAGAACCAGACTTCATGTTACAAAAGTATTCTCAGTAGGATTTCTTTAATTAAGAAGGCTCCCTGGTATATTTTAAATAAAACTAAATTGACAGAAGTTTGGTATAGATGCACATATTTCAGGAAGTATGGTCTTTTTATTAATCACATCAGTAAAAATGCTCATTTCCAATACATAAAGCTGAAAAAAACTGAAGACAAGTAGTGAGAGCCTGAACTCACTGTCCCACCTTAGTCAGCTCCTTGATTTCCAAGATGTCATTCTGTCCTCCACCATCAAGAATTCTCTGTCTTTCCCGCTTCACATCTTCATCCTCATCATTCAAAGGGGGAAGCTTTGCTTTTATAGGCCTTAGGGAACAAATTTTAAGAAAATCAATCTTTCAAGATATTTTTCAAGACAAAGGTCCAATTTCTAAGGAAGCCCTTTAAATCTACTGTCTCAAAAAAAAAAAAAAATCTACTCTCTCCAGTTTTTTTTTAGGATCAACAGTGTCATGGGCTAGAGGATGCCCACATTAGGAAAATCAGCCGCATTGTCTGGAGCTCAATGCAATGCAATGCAACCACCACTGACCACCACTGTTTCCCTGTTTTCCTCAAACCCTGTGACCCTCAACCAGATGTTCCACCAGTACTGAGAAAAAGCTCACCTGGGCCTGATGAAGAATCTGTACTGGATTAGAACAGTGATGAGGAAGAAAACCACCCCTTCCACAGCCATGGCGAAGAGGTTTCGTCCCACTAAGTCCCAAGACAGTGGTGAAACAAAACGGTTCTCCCCTGGTAGACACAATGCAGAGATCCAGTTAGAATGGAGCCACCAAAGACCATGGCCCTTCCTCAAATTCAGGCTCGAATTCACCTATGTTCCTAGAAACACCAATGGTTATTGCCTCTGACAAGCAGAAAAATTAAAGGAGTGATGACTTTCCAAGTCTGATTTAGGGTAGGGTCTTGGGAAAATATGCTGTGACCCATTGTCAGTCAGAGTTACAAGTATTACAACAAGTATGAGATCTATAATTTCATATCTTATGTTTCCTTTTAATAAGACATGCCAAAAATCCTTTTTAAAAAGACAAACAATCCAGGGTAATTTCTAGGGTATCTTAGCAAACTCTAAGTTTCACTAAAGGAAGATTAGAGAGCACTTTAAAAAGATGCTCCTTTCAGTAGGATATAATGTAACCTAGCAAACCAATCACCTGGCTTACATTCCTTACACATCTCCTTTGTACCTGCTAGTTGAGGTGGGGGGGGAAAGTCCATCTTCTATGTCCTTTAAATAATATGGCCCATCTAGATATATAAGCCAGTAGATAAAGAATAGTAATATGGCCATAGGAGAAATATTTTTAAAGACTCTAAAGATAGAAAAGAGCTGCAGTAAATTACCTTTTTATAGACTGTGTAAAAGGTAATAGATGGCCACCTCTGCAAGCCCTTGATTTTCTTAGTAGTCAGAGCCAAAGTTTGTACCCCTCCCTTCTGATTCTCTGGCCTGTATCCAATTCGCATACTGTGGTTTGACTTTTCCAACGACTAACAAATGCAAACCATGGGCATCATGCCTTGGATTCAGGATAAAGCCAGTATTTTCCTTACCTCTAAAACCTCAGTGCATTCAGACAGTTTTCTCAGTGCTATCAGAGACAGAAATGAATGTTGTACCAAAAGACCTGTGCCACGTCCAGGTTCATTGTATGAACCTTTCCTCAGTGGTGAGAAGTCGTCTGCTCAGTCACCAGCCTCTTTCCAAAACAAAGTCCAGAGTACCCAGGCTCATGAAAACTGCCATGAAAGCACCCATGGACCACAGCTGTCACTCACCAAACCTTTCCAAGGCATCAGCCATTGCCTGGTTTTTCACCATGTCAATGAGCCCCCGTCCCAGGCAAAAATGTGGAAAGATCAAGAAGACAGACTTCAGGATATCATTGATGTTATTCAGCTTCTAAAAAAAAAATAAGACAGAGAGAAACTGAATGTCATTTGTGGTTTAGGCTTAAAATATATCAAGGTCTGAAATATGAGAGAGAAGAAAAATTTGATTCCCTGGGGTGAAACTGAACCTTTGAATTCAGACACCAATTAATAGCAGCAGCCACGGTTGATGACATATAACATAATAAAATTTCTTCTTTAGAAGATTTGGACTAATGCTATGAATATGGAGAAATATGAGCAAAGTTTAGAAGCACAGTTATGTTTAATCAGAAGCAAATCCATAATAAAATATTGGCTTAGCATTTCAAAATCAAATTGCTCATGTCTGGGTCAACATTTCAGCTTCAGGATTTTGTTGGAATTTTAAAAATTCTTCTTGTATACATCAAGCCAGTGGCCAAACACCCAACAATTAAGTTGCTGCGTGCTGGATGCCTTGTTCCAGAGTACTAGGGGAGGCAAAGGTTAAGAAACAGTCTGTACTCTGAGGAAATGAGCACATAATTGGATAGGTGTCACACTGGAGGCATGAACTGAGGGCTTCGGGAGCAACGGGAATAGAGTACCTCCCAAAGGGCTGGAAAGGAAACCTTCACCTCGAGCACAGTCTTGAAGGGTTAGTAAGATAAAGGACGTTAAGACCTACAGGAGGATGGAGGGTCAAGGAGCAACCACATCCGGTGAAGTTACAGCGCCCTGGGGAAGGGTGTGGTGGATCTGGCCAGGAAGGGCTGTATGTCGCCCAAGGCCTTGCATGCTAAGTTAAAGTGTCTGCACAAAGACAATGACAACAGGAATGGGCAGAGACCCTTTGAGAGATCTGTAATCAGAAGAACTGACAGGGTAAACAGCTGAATGTGGGCAATAACCAAAAGCAAAGCATCTACAAGGACCATGCTATCGCCAGCTGGGGGCACTCGGTGGGTGGTAATGACATCCAGTGTGACAGGAATAGCAAGAGAAATACTAGGTTCTGAGGGAGAAGATGATCAGGACAGGTCAAGTCTGGGGTATCTGGAAATAATCTAAATGGAGCCACTGGCTAGGCAAGTGAAAAATGTGAGACTAGAGTTCAAAGGAACAATCAGGGTCAAAGGCCTAGATCCAGGAGATAACAACATAAGACACGGAGAGGGCAGCTGGTCAAAGCCTCTGGGAAGAATGGCATCCCACAGAGACAGCATCTAAAGTGGAAAGCAAAGATGCCAGAGGACCGAATACTGGGAAGAGCAACACTTGAACAGAAGGGAGTACAGAAGACCCCGTCAAAGGAAACCGAAGCGTTTGATCGCTCAGAGAGATATAAAGAAAAGGAGGAGAAAGAGGTGCTATGCAAACCCAGGGAGGAGACAATCTGAAAAAGGACAGAGCCGCACAGGTACGTAGTACGAGATCATGATTCAAGGCTGCCCTCTGGCTCGCAGAGCCACTCGTCCCAGCAGGAGGTCATCTTTCTGCAGGACTCACATTGTTGGTAAAGAGCTCCAGCACAAAAGTGGCCACACTGCCGTTGATGCCGATGAAGAGGTTCACGCTGGTGAGGACCACGTAGGCTGTGCTGGGGATCTTGAACACGAAGGAGGCTGGGTACATGAGAGGTGTGATGGACCACCTGGTGAGGCACAAAGACAAATGTCCACCGGTGTCCCCTGCCTTCCCTCTGCCTCCGGCGCCGTGTGCCCTACGGCCATCCAGAGGTTCCTTACCCGTACAGCAGCAGTAGAAGAGCTAGGACAGGCAGGTTGGTAGAGGACACGTAGGACTTCTGCTGGAAGCAGATGAAGATGATAATGACCAGCGTGGCAGGAACCACATAGTTGCACTAAAAGGGAAGCAAGGAAATAAAGTTCACCCCTAAGTCGGAGACCCAACACACCTCAAGTCTTCACCATCATAGGACAAGAAAGGGCAGATAAACATAGTGGAGAATAACTTTGAATTAATGAAGCTACATGAACTATTAATCAAAACACCGGACAATACATTTGGACAAGCATTTTCCCCTTGGCTGATTTTATAAACTGCATATGCCCTTTCTGTCTTTCTACCAGCTAAGCCAAGGTGTCACGCTCAGTAAACTTACTGAACGATGGATTCCCCATCAGAGTAATTACAATTTCACAGGCAGCAAATAAGCTTCCATTATTCTCCCTGAAGATGACTTTGTGTTTCATCATTAAAGCTATATTATATCTGCCCAAGTTCAATCTCACATGGAATCTACTTATAAGCACTCACCTCATACATGAATGTCAGAATTGTTTCATCACCCTGAGAAGAATTTTAAAGTCTGTCCTGACAGTGTATCAAGCATTAAAATGCAGGTATAAAGACCTGACTACAGGACAATTATGAGAATTCATAGCTGGTGGAGCAAAGCACAAGCAGGGAAGGGAGAGCTTCAGACAGCAGGGCTCCGCCTCAATCCTGTCCTTCCCCACGTTTATCACAACTTAGATGAAGACCTGCTTTTAGCAAATTTCAGAGTCTCTAAAGCAGGAAGGGACAGATAATACAGAGATAGAGAAGTGACATCTCTGAGTCCACAGACTCGATCTTTCATCTCTGAATCTCCCGCGGCTGCCACAGACAGATACACAGTGAGCGCTCAGGATGTGTTTACAGAATGAAGTAATTACCAGATCATCAAGATAACAACAAAACAAATGGATACTAAACAAGATGCAGTGTAACAGGGATAAATATAAAGTTTAGGTTCAAAAAGTCAATTGCATTAGCGTAAAATGAAAGAGTCCATTCAACCAATCATTCTGTGAAATGGACATTTCAGTTCACTACCAAGTTGCTAACAAGACAGCGCTTCTTCCCCATGTGATACCCGTGGGCTGAGTAATGAAAGTATGGGATAGAGGTCAACTCTCTCTAGACTTGGAACCCTTCAGACCACAGCCTGAACACAAAGTTAGTTTTGAGCTTGGCTTTTCAAAAGGAACACTAACAATGTGCAGCATGGCCACAGAAAGGCAGCATATCAGGACGGTGACAAGTCTGAGAGGCTTGGTATAATCAGCACAGACATCATCCTCAACATCATCACTCGTGCTTCTACAGTGCTTTAGAGATTACGAAGTGTGTTCTCATATATCATCTTCTATGGGGAAGACTTAGGTTAAATGAAAGTTGTCTTCAAATACCCGAGGGGCTGTGCAGTGGGAGAAGGATTAAATCTGTTCTGTGGGGCTTAAAATGAGTAGAAGTCAAGGGAGACATATTTCAACTCCACTTTATAAAAATTAGAACTTTGGAATTCCTTGAAATCCTCCATAGTGGTCTGAACAGAAGCAATATATTAGAGCTGGCACAAAAAAACATATTTGAAATGGATGAATAAGCTTCTGGGTCAAATGGATAGAGTTTTCAAATGAAAGATGGATTTCCTAAGGCAAAGAACACCTTGATTCTGGAGGTGAAAACCTACCAGACAAGGTAGAGGAATTGGAGTTTTAACTAAGAATCTTCCAGGTCGATGCTACTTTGAAAAGTGGTCACTTAGGAAATCAGTGGTAGTGATGATAGTGGTATTAATGGCTGTATAGACAGATTTTGTGTGATATTGGCTCTGTATTTGATACCATGCTTAGTGTCATGAGAGTATACAACTGCCTCTGCCTTTTCCTTTTTCATTCATTTTGACTACCTAAAACACTTTTAGAAAAGGCAGGGGCCCTCTCATCCAATACACAGCCCTGATGATTTATAAAACAGCAGTAGATTAGGGTTCTTACCATATCCCACACAAAATTGGAGAGCCAGTAGATGACAGGCTTCACGCCACTGATGAACTGCAGGTGCTTTGCTTTGCTGACCCGCTCTTGGATCAGGAACACAACGAAGCTGGCCGGGACGAAGGACATTGCAAAGATGACACAGATGGACACCAGGACATCCACGGATGTGGTCATCCTGAAAAAGAAAGGCAGTGAGGATATGAGGGGCCACTGATGCAACTGAGAACTCAATCAAGCGAGATACATGCATGTACGTGTGTGTGCGCACACACACGCACACACACACACAGATATCTGAGATCTAAGGCATAGCGCATGGGGGAAAAAAAATCCATTCACCCACTGTATTTTATTCAGGGTTAAAGATGATTATTTTCAATTAAAAAAAAACCCTGATAATTAAAATGCAAAATTGATTTCAATGAAGCAAAAAAGAATCCATTGTCATAATGAAATTATTAAAAAAAGTCTAAGGGGACGCCTGGGTGGCTCAGCAGTTGAGCATCTGCCTTTCGCTCAGGGCATGATCCCGGGATCCAGGATTGAGTCCCACATCGGGCTCTCTGCATGGAGCCTGCTTCTCCCTCTGCCTGGGTCTCTACCTCTCTCTGTGTGTGTCTCTCATAAATAAATAAATAAATAACCTTTTTTTTTTTTTTAAAGGAAGTCTTAGAATGGCCAAATGGCATTCGCTTTGGTCCTCTGTTCTTGAACTTTAAGAGCATTAACTGGTAAGTTTTCACACATATAGGTCTAATGCATCTTGAAAATAAAATAAAGCAGAAGTGTGAGTGTGTAACTATTCAAATAATTTCTGGATATAAACAAATTTGAAAGCAATAGTGTGTAGCATATCAATCTAACACATAACAAAAATTCTATCAAATTCTATTATAAGAATAGTTACAAGCCCGTTAAACAAGGCATAGCAAACTATTTTTATATTTATTAATTTTATGTGAACTTGGTCTAAAGATCCTAGTGATATATATTGATATTCTATATGAGTTACGCAGAAATAGCTGTGCCATGCTCTGTACACAGGAAAGAATTTAACATGTGTTGCATATCAACAATGTGCTGAGTGCTGGACTCGGCAATTTACATGAATTGCCTCATTTAACATCATACATCTAGAAATTTAGAAACCAGAGTCAAACATAGAGCTCTATGATTCCAAAGGTTACGCACTTTATTTTTTTTTATTTTATTTTATTATTATTTTTTTAATTTTTATTTATTTATGATAGTCACAGAGAGAGAGAGAGAGAGAGAGGCAGAGACATAGGCAGAGGGAGAAGCAGGCTCCATGCACTGGGAGCCCGACGTGGGATTTGATCCCGGGTCTCCAGGATCGCGCCCTGGGCCAAAGGCAGGCGCCAAACCGCTGCGCCACCCAGGGATCCCCAAAGGTTACGCACTTTAAACTGTATCATACTGGCTTTAAACTTCACACACACACACACACACACACAAGCTTGACTCAGGAATTAAAAAGACAAGCTGGCCGGGCACGGTGGCGCGCGCCTGTAGTCCCAGCTACTCGGGAGGCTGAGGCAGGAGGATCGCTTGAGCCCAGGAGTTCTGGGCTGCAGTGCGCTATGCCGATCGGGTGTCCGCACTAAGTTCGGCATCAATATGGTGACCTCCCGGGAGCGGGGGACCACCAGGTTGCCTAAGGAGGGGTGAACCGGCCCAGGTCGGAAACGGAGCAGGTCAAAAAAAAAGACAAGCTGATAAAAGCGTGCTTCGCTAAGTTTAGAAACAGTGGTTTCAAAACTAATAAAACTGGTTTTTTATTAACCACTGTGTTAATGATGAGCTAAAAATATTTTAGGATTTTATTGACAATTTCACTAAATTGTAATGTAAATTCACTAAATGTAATGGTTTTTAATCCATCAGAATCATTGATCTTCTGCAGTTTAATCCCTGCCAGCCAATTCGTAAAGTGGTCGTGTTCTGCCCAGAACCTGAATTAGCCCAGACATTCCATGACTGTAACTAGGTCCTCAGCTGGTACTCTACAACCGGCTGCATACTTCCTTCCCCTATGCCATGAGTCTGCCAACAATGCCCTGTCCTCTCCTTACCCTACCCATTCAGACACAGCCACACTTACAGAGCCACTTCCGAGAGCTGCTGCTTGGTGAGATTCAGGGGGTGATTGAAAGCAGTAATCCCATACTGGCTGGGGTTCTCTCCCTTCTGCAGGTTGGCCCGGAGAATGGCATTGTTGATGACATTCAAGAAAGAGCTGATGGCATGCCAGCCCTTGTTGTTGAACCACACCTAAAATAAAATACACCAGGTACAAAGTAATGCTTCCAAATCCTGCTCTGGGATACAATGCCGCATACAATACATAGGCACACATTTTAAGAATTCTGGTCATACACCAAGATAAAACATTATAGTCAGAGAACACGGCAAAGTAGTAACAGCCTCCAGGTATGGAAAGTGCTGACCGTACACCCATTTACACCCAACAACATCATGAGCCGAGGGATCCCTGGGTGGCTCAGAGGTTTAGCGCCTGCCTTCGGCCCAGGGCCTGATCCTGGAGATCCAGGATCGAATCCCACATCGGGCTCCCTGCATGGAGCCTGCTTCTCCCTCCCTGTGTCTCTGCCTCTCTCTCTATGTGTGTCTCATGAATAAATACAATCTTTAAAAAATAAAAAAATAAAAAAATAAAAACTTCATGAGCCGAAAGTACTTAAGTATTATTCATCAAGAAGCTACTAGAACAGAGGGCCTCACCTTGACGTTATTTTTCGTGTCCAGTCCCGTCATGAACCTCCCCAAGTTACTGAGAAATCGATCTGCAGAACTGTCCTGTGAACAACAGAAACCTGCCTCAGTTGGGATGGTTCACAAGCGAAGGACAATAGGACAGCTCCGTGAAGGGCAACGCAATAACGCTCTGTTCACTGAGGTGAGATTTGAAGCCACTGCATAACTGGCACCCAAGAAACAAGTGACCAGAAATCAAAAGCATTCATAATGCCATGAACCACAAGCTTTGAAAGAATCACAGGGACATTCTGTGACTCAAAGTCCCAAGATGCGGATGTCTGCTTAACCGGGTGGTAAGCGTTCTTCAAAGTGGTCCCTTGGCATCCTCCTAAGACCCGGAACTACATTCAGAATGTGCAGGTGCATTGGACACGTGGGGCCTGTGCCTCAAAAGTGGAGATACAGACTCTAGGACTATCACGGATGTCTGTGACCCTGAAACCCATGCCATCTGAGCCCTCATTTTCATTTAATAATAGGAAACCCAAAATACTGAGAAGCAAAGTGAGAGCCTACGAGGTCCTACTGCCAGTGTAAAGGAAATAATTCATTTCCTGTTTAACCAGTGATTGTTTTAGATAAGTAGGTGTGAAGCCCAGTTTATTTACCTACACGCTACATTCATGAAGTGAAATTATTCTGAGAGCTTTTAAGCCTCTGAATTTTATTTTTTGATCTATGTTTTCAGATATTAAATATATACTGAGTAGCTCGGTCTTGGCTGGCACAAGATCTCAGTAAATGCCAATTCAGCTTTGTACTAAAAACGTGTTAAAAACTGTAAGAGGCTAGGTGATTAGATTTACCTGCCAACTATTCCCACATAGTGGCAACTTTGGGCCTATTTCTCTGACATGTTCTAGGATGGATACCATACCTTGGCCAGCTTCAAGTGCTTCTTCACTTGCTTGATGGCATTATTAACTTCTTGACTTGAAGGAAGTGAATGAGAATTACTGGCACCCAGGGAAAATCCTCCATACCTGAAAGAACAGTGTGACATTAAAATACAGTGGGGCACACGGTACCATTCAGGAGGCCTCACATGAAAGTGCGCATGCTTCAGGTAGGTGAACTGCTTATTCGAAGCAGGACCGAAGTTAGACTCGGACGAAGCTGCATCTTGGCCTCCTCTAGTGAATCCTGGCAATCTCTTAACTCCTTATGCTTATGGCCGAAGTGGGAAGGACCAGCCTGTGACTACACAGTGTGAGATGTCTGAGACATTGAGGGAAGAACGGTCTTTTGTCTCACAGGTGCTCCTCCCACCCTGGATGCCCAGGCCTGCACCTGCGTGTGGGTCTCTGGGTGTCAGGGCAAGCAGATGAGGCGTTAAGGGTGGGACAGTGACCAGAGTAGCCTGGGGAGGGCTTAAAGACAGGACATGGCTCTTTCCTAGCGTGAAGGCCACGTAGGGGCCCCCAGCCTGCATCTGCTCTGTGCAGAGTTCTGTGGGTCCTGGTCCTTTGGAAAAAGGCAAAGAAGGAAGGTGGGAAGCGGTGGCAGAGCTAAGTTTTGATGCAGCCATATAAGGCATCTCAGTTTCTGGGAGGTATGAATGGGCTTCCAGGATGGTTCCTTCTTTTCTTCCCTAGTGTCACCTATCCCTTCAAAACCCAGAGAGACAAAGGAGTTCAAACACTGTGAAAACAGACAGCTTTGATGCCTCTTCCTTCATTTGAGACCTTCTTGGCTTCATTCTAAAGGCCTGAAAAATTGTCCTGGAGGCCCCAGGACACCCCCTCCCCTGGGAATCTGATTTCGGGGCGGGGGGTATAAACAGAATAAGGTATTTCCCTCACAACACTGTGCTTCCCTGTTAAATCCCTAGAGACCCTCCAAGAAACTGCTGAATTTCCCGAGGGGATCGGAATGCCAAAGATTTCAAAGGTGTCTGAGGCAGCAGCTGAGCACTGAGCAGGAGCACTGAGGTCTAAACAATCCCCACACCCCCACTTCCTGAGATCCCATATACCTAGATCAAAGTCATCCTTCTGAACTACAGGAGTCCAGACAAAATCTGAGCGAGCACAGAAAGAGATCGGCTTACCTAAACTCATTCACCCAGATCTTGTTCTTTAAACTGCAGAGGACAAAGAAAGAGAAAGCAAAAATCAGTTCAAAAAAACATTGATCCTATTCCTGATGATACAAAAGAAGTTACTCTCTACCCAAGGAGACAAGCCAGGACAGAAAGAGTCCCATGATCAGGCTGGTGTAGGGAGGTGGTACCCATGGAAGGACACCCCAGTCACTATGTATTTTCTTCACCCCATCTTAAAACCTTGTTATCTAAAAACCTTATTTCATTTATATGAAATATATGAATAACATGTTGTTTATGTGAAAATTATGCCTTGGATGAAACCAATTAAATAACCACCTTTCAGACCTAAGATGGGACTAAACGTTTTTTTTTTTAATTCTTTTTAAGTAGGCTCTATGCCCATTGTGAGGCTCGAACTCATGACCCTGAGATCAAGAGTCACATGCTCTACCAACTGAGCCAGCCAGACACCCCAAAACTTTTTATATTCGAGGTAATATGTCAACTATAGAAGACATGGCAAGGTTATGCCTCTTTCTTGGAAACTCACAGTAATTACCGTTCAAGCAAACCCTTGCCATTTAAAGTCACTGAGAACACCTAACAGAGAAGCCCCACAAACCAAAAAGGAAGCCAGAACAAACATTTTCTGGGCATTGAGCAAGTTTTCAATGCTGTGCCCCGATAGCCCTGGAACCTTCATGGCTCTTCCAAGGCTCCACAGCCATGTCAAGCCACTGGGCTGGCCCAGGGCTCGCTTCATAATGCCACATATCGACCATATTATCACACCTTCCATTCATGAGAGGCACTTTCATACGCCAGTGTTATTTAATCTTACAATGAAATAATAAGAGCACAATATTATCACGTATTCTACAAATGAAGGCTTTTTAAAGGATAACTAGTTGATCCTGGTAAAGCAGATATGAAGTAGAATTCAAATTTGAATCCAGATTTATTTTTTATTGACATATAACTGATATAGAACATCTTTAAGGTGTAGAACAGTTTGATTTGATATATTTATATATTGTAATATGATTAACCATGGTACCTCCATCATGTCCTATAATCAACTCTTGTTTTCTGGTAAGCATATTTGAGATCTAGTTTCTTCACAACTTTGAAGTATATAATACAGTATAATCACAATACTGTCCATTTGATCTCCAGAATTTTTCTAATGCACAGCCCTGTGTTTATGCCAGGCAGCCTTAACCTTGATGCGGACAACTAAAACTTCGTAATACTTATCCTTTCTAGATTTGGAGAATATCCTAAACTTCCAAAAGCCAACATCAGGCCAAAATCAGATATTTTTCCCCATCACTGCTATTTTTAGATCTTTAATTCTCCTAATCAGGATTGACACAAGCAAGGGCCAAGTTTAGTAAATAATGACCTTTTGGCTATGATCTGCACATAGGTCTTCACCAGATAGTCCGAAATGTTTCTTCCCGTCAGGTTCTGAAGGATGTCTGCAGTGTTCTGTTTTCTCTGTCATCATAGAAAAACCAAGCACAAGTGTCTTTATGGACCATAATTGAAACAGAAAAAAAAAAAAATCAAGAACTACAGTGACACACGTCCCTTAAACATGGAACACAGTGTGACCCGACTCTGCCCGCAGGGCCCAGGCACTGCCATCAGCCAAACACAGGGGCCTGGTCCCTTCTGCTCTCAGCATTGGCCACGCACTTATACCAAGCCAAGATGTCCCCTAGGAAATTATTCAGAACTACTAAACAACAGACGGTGGACTATGATTCTTTATAGTCACAAAGGTTTTTAGGGAGCAGAATCATGGACTATGCACGGTGAATTCTTTTGTTCACTGGAGTTAGACTGATGAATAGATTAGCTGTTATCTTAAGGAGAAGTAACCACACATCTTTACATTCTTACACCCATTTAAAATTGTCCTTACCCTGCAACCTACATGCTGATAAAGCAGCAGAGGTGGGTCACGAGCAAGCCTGTTCCTGAAATTTTTCTCAATCAAAAATTTCAGAACTATTCCCCAACACTCACAAACAATCTTAGAGAATGTCAGTTTTAAGACCCACAGAAGTTTTATGGGCCAGCCTCCCTAATTCGGAGGCAAGGAAACAGGCCCGGGGGACTGAGTGGCCTGTCCCACCTCACCAGCTCCTCTGTGGCAGAACCACGGATGACGCCGGGCCTGTCACAGTGTGTTCTGTTGCATCACCTCAGTGGGAGAGGCCAGACTGTGTCTTCCACTGCGTCTGGCCCACTGAGCAGAGTGTCGTGTTCTGGTTTTAACTCAAACAAGTAAGTAAGCTCAGCTCACCTCTCAAAACAGAGAAACAAGCTAAGACCTAGGAACTGTAGACCAAGTCCCTCCCCCTCAGAACTCACATGCTTTTCTCTGTGATAAGAATTAAGATCAAGACTGAAAGACAACACCCTGACATGACAGGTCAGCCATTCCTTCTTCCCAAGCAGAAGCTCCCCAGCCTGCCCTGCACCACTACCTGCTCAGTCACACAGAGAGCGACTCACCTGTGGGGGAGGCAGGCCCCCTGCCCCCAGGGGACACACGGGCAGCATCTTCTTGATTTTGTCACTGCTACACTGGCACGTGGGTGAGGGATTCTCCATCGTCCAGTTCCCATTTTGGAAGAGGTCTGTGATGGTCTGGGGAACTGGGGCGGTGGTCCACTCCTCCTCCCCCACGGAGCAGGGCACGTCTCTGCAAAGGGAAGACGTCAAGGTAGCATCACTCAAGAGGAGGATCTGGCCTTTCCTGTTGTCTCAGGAGCACAGATCAATTGATAACAAACATGCATCTGTCCCCTCACCGTTTTGTTTGATCTCCACACAGACCCATATACCAGTAACTCATTTTACTCGTTTTACAGTTAAGAACAAAGGAACACAAAGGGATCCTAAATGCCCATATACCAAACTCTGGTCAACCCAATCCACTGGCATCAGGTCTCTTGCCCTTGTGTTCATTCAACGAATATTCACTGAGCATCTACTATGTGCCAGACATTGTTCTCCATATTTGAGAGTCCGGGGTGAACAAGATAAAGTCCCTGCTCTTCATGGAGCTTGCATTCCTCTAGAGGAATATGGCAATTAACAAATGTTAGCCAAAAACAAAGTAAGAGGACAGTGAATTGGGGGAAGAGGGACTACTGGCTTCTTCCAAGGCATAAACGATTAGAAAGAAGTCAGGAAAGGGCTTGGGGAGAAATAACACTATAAGTAAAGGAAATAGAGTTACAAAGCCCCAAAAAGAAATGAACTTTCCATGTTTGAGGAACAGCGGGAAGGCAGTGGGCTGGGACGGGATGACATAGGAGAGAGAATACTGGGAGATGAGGGTGGAGGATGGCCAGATGACCCAGGCCTGGGAAGGAGTCTGCATGTTATGTCCAATGTGCTGTAAATCGGTGGGGAATGGCAAGACTCACTTTATGTTTTAAAATGAGTACAGAATTGGGGTTTGAAGGAGATGTGGGGAGGGTGCTCAGTACACGAAGAGCTAGGTTGTTTGCAAGCATCACAAGGCCTTTATGCCTGACTTGAGCTCCAAATCACTGCGAACCACCAACAAGACCCTTGTCCTCTCAGGTCTTATCTTCTCTACCCATAAAACAAAAGTACAAAATGACATGTTGAAATAAGGCATTTCTAATATCCCATCGAGTTGCAAAATTCTACAATGCACAGCCACACTCTATGTTATTCTCGTATGTACTAAAAATATCAAAAGAACAGATTTGTGGTTTGTGCTCTAGTTCTCTCTAAGGCACCATGACTTGATGGAAAAGTCAACATAAGATATGGGGTTTACACTCTAAAAACTTCACAAAATGACTGGCTGTGACAAAGCTCAATGCCACAATCAATGTCCCAGTCAAACTTCCCTCAGTTCTATTCTTTTTGGTAAAAGTTAGAATGTGAATTCAGTAGAAGTCACCAGAATGGGGCCCCTCTGTCACACCACCCCTAACACACACTCAGTGGGGCTCTGTCCCAACGCTGGGGGTCCTCTGATAGTGGGGACCGGACCTCTTTTGTCTCTGGAGGCTTGCCCTGAGCCCATGTTGGCACTTATCTAAGTCCAGACTGCCCAGTGGGCATATAATGACTCCACATCATCTCATTCTTCTACCTCGCCTACAAAATTTACAGATTATGTCCAAAGTCAAAAGTCTTCTGACTCCAGAGAGGATGTCTCCATGTCCTTTTTCATCATGGTCATCTTATTCTTTAGGAATGGACATAGGCTGATAGAGCTTCCACCCATTAAACAGTAAGTACCGGCAAATATTTCGTAAATATCCAATAATAAGAGCTAGCAGGTACATGGTGGCTATCTACCTAAATATCTGCTCTGAAACCTTGCATGCCCGGGTACCAGGCTCACTGGTCTGTCCACTGACAAAGTGAGAACCTTCCCCTTAAAACCTGGAATTCGGGCAGCCTGGGTGGCTCAGTGGTTTAGCGCTGCCTTCAGCCCAGGGCATGACCCTGGAGACCCGGGATCGAGTCCCACGTGGGGCTCCCTGCATGGAGCCTGCTTCTCCCTCTGCCTGTGTCTCTGCCTCTCTCTCTCTCTCTCTCTCTCTCTCTCTCTCTGTCTGTCTCTCATGAATAAATAAATAAAACCTTTAAAAAATAAATAAATAAAATCTAGAATTCAAGTTATTCCTCCTCCAATCTCCCTATACTTTCCCACACTCTCTGTAATTCCTCAGAGTCTATGGTGTAGCTGAGCTAGAACCTCATCCTACCTGAGCCTGAAGTGTCAAATCTGCATAGGCCATGGTTCAGCTCCCTTGGAAACTCAGTCTTGATGCACAAAGATCTACACACACACACACACACACACACACACACACACACACACACACACACGCCATGGCCACTTAGAGACGCATGGGTATTTTACTGCATTTATTCATACTCTGCCTACTTCCTTAAAAATGATTTTGAAGGAAAATACAAAAATGTGCAACTCCCAAAGAAGAAAATGTCCATTTTTATATACAATAATACAACATCTTCTCAGGCTAGTAAAGTGAAGAAGCTGATAAGCAAAATTGCAAATTATCTATAATGGCAGCCTATCTCTGCTTTTAGGTACAGGAGCCAGCAGAAGGGAAGAAGGAAAAAGCATTTGATCAGTATAAAGTGCTATTTAAATTAAATACTAATCTCTAAAGCAGTAAATAAATGCCTGTAGTGGTTTACTCTGCAGGATCCTAGAAAACTTTCCTAGTCGGCTACAATTGTTCCTAGATGGTCTGGTTAGATTACTAGATCAGCTTTTTAAAAATTAAAAAAAAAAAAAAGTTCAAAGGACAAATGATACTAGTCACAATATGGCATCTATCACAACTGATAAAGGAAATACAGCAGACATCAAACCAGGTGACCAGCATAACACAAGGCAGCTGTTGAAGTGGCACTCACGGGATTGGATTTCCTTCCATACATCGGGTCCCGAAGCCAGGGTCTCTGGTGAGGGCATTCAAGAGTTCCTGGGTGCTCATGTCCTCAGGAGCGTCGTTACTGTGGGTGCATGAGAGGTGGCCAGCTCAGCAATTCATTAAAACCAAGAATTGGGAGGTACAACTGTTTTTCTGAACTGAACACTTCATTAGGCACTTCCTGTGTGCCAAGCTTTCATAACAGAAATGAGTACAATACAAGACCTACCCAAAAGGAGCTGACACTGACTGCATATTTAGGGTCAAGGTAACAGCCCTCTCAAGTGCAGCTTGTGTAAGTAGTAATGAATGGAGCTGTGTAAACATGTGTGCACATGTATATAAACACACGTGTACCTTTCTATTTCTTTTTAATTGAAGAAATTCATTAAGGATCAGTTTTCCAAAAGTGCTTTCACAGTTATCCATGAAATATGAACTAAACAGGAAAGGAACACGGGGCTAGAGAAAGAGGAATCGATTCACATATTTATGCATTTTGTTTTGTTTTCATTGTTTGTTTTAAAGCTTCCCTTTCACGTCACTGACAGGCTTCCCCATCTAAAGATCTAAAATACTACAAGACTCAAGAAAGCTTCTGCAGAAGGAAGTAGAGAAATTCCTTTGTCCTTTTGTCTGAAAAGAACTGGAGTGTTAAGAGTAGCTGGCATTTGTGTCTAAAGAGCAAATGCTACTTAGTATCTGTAGCTGCAATGAACACATGCATTGTCCTGTGCACGCAAACAGGCTGGAGGTGGCTGTGACAGTGCCCTGAAGCCTTGGGATTAAATGACAAAATTAAAACCTAGCTACGAAAAGCCAAATACTATATAGCTTCATCACAGACGTTTTACAAGAGTAGATTATTTACGTAACATGCAGATGATGGTTCCGATGGCAGCAGTACAGAAGGAAAGGAGCTCAAAGTGGGAACAGAGGACTGGTCTATTATCTGAGGTTCAATTTGCTGCTGTTCTCTGCATCCAACATCAGTCTGTGGAGGAGCTTTCAAGGGCTGATCAAGGCCACTCCACTGAGCGATCCCGGGGTCCACCTCCCCTTGGCCCTCAGTAGCACAAACACCCTTGGTCAGCCTGAGCTCTCTTCTCTCCCGGGGTGCAGGAGGCAGACACATACCTGACAAACGTGTACTGTTCGTTGTACATCCAGGGCTGAAGTTCCAGGCTGGGGTACTTGCCAAAGGGGGGCACAATCAGGCTGAACACCAGAGCAATGCAGACAAACACAGCTGGCAGGACGATCTATGACCAGGGCACAGAGGGGAAAGGAAATTACAAACCAAGGGCAAATGTTAGAAAACAAGGCATGGGGCAAGCCCCTACGTGTCCAGCTAGCCTCCCGGACCAGCCAGCACGCAAACAAGCATTACAGGGCCCCAGACAAAGCTCCACCAAGGCACTCATGGCAGGTGGGAAGCAGCGATGCTGAAAATGAAACCCCTTCCCTCTGGGGCATTTCTGGAGGCTGACAGCACGAGGCCCGAGGCCGTGGCCACCTAGCAGAGGCAACAAGCTAAAAACCCTACGGAGTGCACAGGGGTCACATGTCAGGGTGACATAGAACACAGGGTCCTGCCCTCTTTCCTCTGAAGACCTGAGGAAGACCCCACCAAGGGCTGTGAGCCCAGCTCAGCTCAGAGAAAGGCTAAAACAACCAGCCCTGCACCAGAAGCCTGAAGACCTGAAGCCTGGCTGTGTCTCTACTACGATCTCTACCCATGTGAAGTCACTCCCTCTGTGGCCTCAGTAGTCTCACTTGGAATCTGCAGACCAAGATTAAATGACCCAGTCAGATCCCATGCTCTGAAAGGAACAGCAGCCACTGTCACCAGGTAATGGCCTCAAAAAGCATAATTACCTTAGTCCTTCTTTGGGAAAATACTAGGTGACAATTACCTCATTTCATTATCGTTACAACCCTAACAGGAGTAACATTATCACCAATCAACAAACAAGGGAATTGAGCTCAGAGAGACTAAGGAACTTGCCCACGGTCACACAGCCAATAAGTAGCAGCACCAGAATTCCAAACCAGGTCTGTGTGCTCCAAACTCAGACTCTCTGCATTACCCACTTGGTCTGTGGGGAAGACTCTCTGCACATGCTTGCTCTGTACTTCTTGATTTTAGAGAGTGGGATCATTTTATCCCTTCTGATCAAGCCACTGAGCTTGCAAACACTGACAGGCGGGCAACACTGTAATGAGTCTTCTCTGTTTGTCCGTTTTTTTCTGACCTCTCTGGCTACCTTTTTGTCAATTTGCAGCTAAGCATCAATTTAGAGAAAAATCACGTTTCCAATAAGTTTATATATCAAGTGCATCTGGATGTATCATTTCTCAGCTTATGATAGCTGAATTTGCCCAGCCAATTTTTCTAAACTCAGTCCTTGTTAGGCTATCCTCTGCAATAAAACTCACACATGTGTGCACACATACACACACACACACACAGAGCAATCCTTAATGACAGGCCCCTTCTAAGCACTTATCATTTCAATTCTCATAACAACCCTATGTCACAGGCACATCATCTTCATTCTAAAGATGAGGACATGGAGGCATAGAGAAGTCACTTGCCCACAGATGCGTGAGTGGCAAGAAGCAGGACTGGGATTGAAATACAGAGAGTCGGGCGGGCTCCAGCCTCCACCTCGTCACCATGACCCTCTCCTGCCTTTGCTGGTCAGGAGCCCGCAGCCCACCCCTGAAGCCAGAGGCACCGGCCCAGAGCAGCACTTCACCTGAGCAAAGAATCCCTTCCGACTCCGTCTGGCAATCAGCAGCCTCTTCCACAGAAGTGCCACAAACTGCTGCTGTGTGAGTTTCCAGCCCTTGACCTGGTAGGAGCCTTTGCCGTCCATCCCGCTGAGCAGGTCTGTTTCTCTGGATTCTGCAAGAAGCCAACACTGAAGGTCACCTACTATCTTAGGCAGTTTAGACATCACCACACTCCTCCTTCCAGCATCCTCAGCAACCATCTTGCACGCTTGTGTTTGAAAGTAACAGTCTCAGGCACCTGGGTGGCTTAGTCAGTTGAGCATCTGCCTTTGGCTCAGGTCATGATCCTAGGGTCCTGGGATCAAGTCCCACATTGGGCTCCCTGCTCAGTGGAGAGTCTGCTTCTCCCTCTGCCCTTCCTCGCTGCTCATGATCTCTCAATTATTCTCTTTTTCTCAAATAAATAAAGTCTTAAAAAAATAAATTAAGTCTCTCAGAAGTAAAGGCTTTCAGGACAAATCAATGTCCAAGGAAATGTTAGGACTGCAGATGTCCAACAGTAGCAGTTTCTGCCTTCCAGCTCTATCTGATGAGTGTGGAAAATGAAGGTGCCTTAAGACAACTGAAGAGAAATGTTCACACATAACTGTTGTATATCAAGTCATTCAGATGAACCAAGTCATCCTCAATTTCTTATAGAATATTCTATGAAACAGGCCATGCATTTAGGCTGACATGATTGAGAAAATATAATGCTGATTTGTCTACCATCTATTATTTTGGTAAAAGGTAGACACATTGAAATGATCCAGGTACTGACAATGTCTGAAATCCGGGAAAACAGGAGGGCCACACGCTCATACAAACTGGAAGAATGGGAGAGCCAAAAAGGTTTCTGTTCCTCAAAATTGTATAAAAATCCTTGTCTTCAACTAATAATTCCTAACTGAGGTGCTTTAACATCTTACTAATATTTGCTTGACTTCCTGCCTCCCCTTCTCCATCCCAGTCAAATGTACAGGGACACACTCATCCAGAATATCTAAGTCTAAGGTACAGTTAACCCTAAAAGCTGACTTCATTCAAAATCATTCATCCATTCAAAGAATATTTACTTAACAAACACCTAATGTATGCAAGAAAGTCGGTCTCCACAGAAGAGGTAATAGATGGATTCAGAGGATTGAGGGACCATCCTTTATTATGTGTCTCAAGTGAGAGATCTCAACTCAATGAAGAAAATGATGAGGATGGGCTCTTTCAGGTTTGATGGTCTGCCTAATGCTGGAAAAGAGAAGGCAGCTTTTCTCATCTTCCCACTTCCCTTTGGGCCCTGTAGGCATCTATCATCCTGGGCTCAAGGGCCTCCAAAGGAAACACAGGAGTACCCAAGACAGAAATTCATTTTCAAAGAACGGAACACAGATCTTGGCCGAACAGACCTGGATCTACATCAGAATCATTAGGATCAATGGCATCATCTTCAGTGAATGGGCGAAGACAGCTCTGCTTGTCCCCAAAGGCTCGTCTGTTTCGTCTTGCTGGCAAGGTGCCGTCTGAAGGCAAAAGGAAAGAATTCCACATTTTCTTTTACTTGTAACAAAACAAGCCCTTCTCATCTGTCACAAATGTATACACTAAAAATAAGAATGGGATAAAACAAGTGAAAGGGAAACGCAGAACTCTGGTGAGCTAAGGCGGCCTACAGGGGGGCACTGCCCAGAGGGTGTGCAGCTCCCCCGGAGGGTTACCTGAGGTCTCAGCATCCACCCCACTCTCTTCAGCCACTTTGAGAAATATCTGAAAAACAGGAGTGAGAATATTATAAGCACCACGTTATGAGAGCAACCATCACCGCCATGATTATTACATTACTGAGTGGCTTGTTAGCCCCTAAAGACAAAAAGTAAAAGCTTCATTTATTTGTAACACTTTGCCAGTCACTTGGGAGTGAAGGCATTTTTAACCAGAGAGCATTTCCTCGGTAGTGAGAACTATCAATCCGGACAATCATTTTCAAATTAAAGGTATGACATTCGAACACCACAGAAGTAATTTGTTCTGAACCTACAGGGAGCAGGTTACGTGGCTTCTTCTAGGTCTACGGCTGCAAATCTTTGAGAAGCCTAGCACCATGATAAGTCATCCAAGACAGAATGAATCAAAAGATGATGGGTTCCTCATTGCTAGAAATATTATGTCAGGGATTCAAACATCGTAAGAGAATGTGAACTAGCCGATGATTTCTAAACCCTGAACTATACTCCACGGCCTGGAAACTGTGTAATAAAAGCACAGGCATTAAGGCCTTACCTCCAGAAATTCTGATTCAAAGACCCTGATGCTGACTGAGGCTTGGAATTTTTATTGTCGGCAATATCCCCAGATGCTTTTTTGGCATGGTCAAGCTTGGGGACCACTGGGCCAGACAACTTTTGTATCCTTCCCAGCCCTCCAGGTCTGTGGTGTTGTGATCTCTAAAGGGAGGTGCTGCTACACAGTAAAGGAAGCGTGGGCTTTTTAGCCCAAACCCCTGATTCTGAATCCTAGCTTGGCATCCCTGAGTGCCCAGTTTTTCATCTTATTATGGGGATTAAGTTACAACTTTGTTTTTTTTTAAGATTTTATTTAAAGAGACAGAGTGTGCATGAATCAGGGAAGGGGCAGAGGGAGAGAGAAAGAGAGAGAGAGAGAGAGAGAGAATCCCAAGCAGACTTTGTGCTGAGCATGGAGCCTGACACAGGGCTCAATGTCACGACCCTGAGATCATGACCTGAGCCAATATCAAGAGTTGGATGCTTACCTGGCTGAGCCACCCAGGAGCCCCCACAATAATTAAAACAAAACAAAACAAAACAAAAAAAACAGCAAAAAAAACCCCACACACCCAGTTCAGCGCTAGGCACACATAGATTTTCCATAAATGCTGGCTATTTCCTATGTATGGCCATGACACAGCCACATCAGGGAGCAATCCTTTTTTTTTTTTTTTTTAAAGATTTATTTATTTATTTATGATAGACATAGAGAGAGAGAGAGGCAGAGACACAGGCAGAGGGAGAAGCAGGCTCCATGCACCGGGAGCCCAACGTGGGACTCGATCCCGGGACTCCAGGATCACGCCCTGGGCCAAAGGCAGGCGCTAAACGGCTGAGCCACCCAGGGATCCCTCAGGGAGCAATCCTAATAGAGCTCTCCTGTTGTCTCCCACAACTGTAAAGGGTTAACTGTGACCAATAATACCCCAATATCAATGACCTAAGGATAAAATGACCAGCTCCATGGTAATCCTATTCCCATGAGGGAAAAGCAGGCTGCCCGTCTAGCCTTGGGACTGGGGGACCTGCTACACCCTGAAGTCACGTAACTTACTTCTTCCAGGGTCGTCTCCGAGATGCCGTAACTAGAGATGCCCAGGTCTGAGAGCCGGTCATCAATCTCATGGAAAAGTTCTACGAAGGCCCCCTCTTTGGCAGCTTCGTAGGGCAGCACGTAAGTCAGCTCATGCCCAATGTCTTCCACCAGCCGGGCCTCAGCCACATGCTTCCTGATGAGGTTGGAGATAGCAGAGACATCTGTAGGGACCAAAGCACAAAGACGGTTCAGCCAGCTCAGAGGCCCCCTACTCAGGACCAGCCATGCCTCACCTTCTCCCTTTGCCTACTCCTCAGAAGCCAGCTGCCCACACAGGATACCTGTCCCAGATACTTGTGTATCTCTGGCCTCAGAGTTCCTGGGGGCAAGGGCTAGGTCTTATTGACCTTTGTATCACCAAAGTCAGGAACACTGTAGGTTCTCAGTATATCGTGGGTGGCTGGGTGGGTGGAAAGAAGGATGGAGGGCGGATGGGCGAGTGAAAGGACGGAAGACTCTGAGGTTGAAAGTCTTGTGTCTATGGCCTAAACTCTAGGATTCTTCAACAGAGAACCTGAGTGGAAGGAATGTTAAAGGAGTCTTCACCCTTCCCTAACCTTCTAAAGGAGGCTCCTGCTATTTACGTCAATAAAAGGTTAATCAAATAGTTCATGGAAGGAGACATCTCCCTGGAAAAAGCCAGTGGTTGGAACTGGGCCTAGGTGGACACAGTAAAGGCTTCTGCTCCATACGTGTTACTGGGGACACTGGTGTCCTATATATACCTCCAAAGGAAGACCCAGGATGCTGCTCTCCATCTCCCGGGCTCTCACTCTCCCTAGCTACTGAGATCCAATCCCTCCCATGGCTGGGTCCTCAGCTCCTCATCCCTGGTCTCCAGCGTCTGGCCAGATCCACTCCCCAGGAGATCCCCCACCCCCAATCACGTCAGCCTCTCGGGGACACTGCCCTGCCAGCTCCCAGCCCAAGCCCCAGGCTCCCCAGCAAGCGGTAAGCCAATCTGCCACCAAGCGGCACCCTCTCCCAGCCCCCCCGGCCCCAGCCCAGCAGCAAACCTTGAGTCAGCGCCACCAGCCTCTGCACCTGTCCTCCTCTGCCTCCACTCTGCCCAGCTGGGGGAAGCTCAGGCACCACCTGAATAAGAAACCCCAGAGTCCTTACCGATGGTCAGCGTGTCACTTTCATGGTCGCTGCCCAGGCCAGCATCAGAACTGCTCTGAGAAACACTGTCCTCCTGATGGCAAAGAAGGAGGTGAGAATGGGTCAGGGACCGAGCAAGGTACAGCCGCCAGCACCTTCGCCAGGGAGGGCTTCCATGAGGCTCTACGGTGTGAGAACTGCAAAGGCTCCTCCTGGGAGCCAACTGTGGGCAGCCATGGCTTCTGAAGCCACTGTCTGACACGTGTGTGCTGTGTGGACGGGAGGTCAGCGAGCAGAGCTGTCAACGGGAACGGGGCCGGCCAGGAATGCTGTCATCAGGCACTGGCTGACCTTCCTAGGCATGGGATTTGCCTATTTTTTTTTTAATTTTTTTATTTTCTTTTATTCATTATTTATTTATTTATTTAATTATTTAGTCTGGCTCAGTGCTTCTCAGGCCTTGATTTATCTTGATCCACCAGGGGACCTTGTTAAAATGCAGATTCTGACTTAGTGAGTCTGAGTTGGGCCCCCATTTCTGCATTTCTAAAAAGCTCCCAAGTAATCCCAGTGCTGCTGGCCCTCAGACCACACCTTGAGTAGCCAGGCACTGGTTAAAAGGTAAACAAGCAGATGGGAATTGAAGGTTGGGATGTAAATGTTTTAGGGGCCACTGGTTTCAGCCGATGAATCTTCGGCATGTGCTGCGGGACGTAGGAAAACCTACCTGGCTATTGGGCTCTGGTCCCACCTCTGTTATTTACCTGCTGCTCAGTGACCTACAAGTCTCACTTCCCTAATCTGGGATAACAAACACAATACCAGCCTCCCACTATAGCCCTGCACTTTGAAATGATGAAAGTCAAAAAAAAAAAAAGTTTATAAATGATAACAATGCTAAGAAAAATTAACTATTACTGCTTATTTTCTTTTATGCCCAGAATCTGCCTGGCATGAAATCAGTGTTCAATGAATATTTGTTGTTTTATAGTTTAAAAGTTAAGATCAATGAGATTTAAAGATAACGAGCAGGAGTTGGCAGGGCATTTTGCAGCTACGGCTCTTCACTGCTGGCAAGTCTTTTTTCTTCGTTATTATAAAGTCCTCTAAGGACCTTCTCTATCCACTGTGCCTCCCCAGGACGAAGGAAGCGGGATTCAACCAAACTCGCACTGCGGGAACAAAAGTGTCCTGAGCTTTCCACATAGGAAGTGTGATGGGATTCCCAAGGGACCATAGTGCAGTGAGAGTGGGGTGGAGGTGGACAAGCCACTCACAGCCACCAAGTCCTGACTCCCTGGACCCAGCACCAGCCCAGCACTGAAAGTACAGCTCACCTTTTTCAGATATGACACAGTGCTACTGCTGTTTCTGCAGGAACTGAGGGAGGATTCCACATCCTTCTTGACCAGGGTCAGGTAGTAGCCTGTTCCCAGCTGGTTCTTCAGAAACAGGGAGGAGCCCACGCAGCACAGCTTCCCATGGGAGATGATGGCAATCCTGTCCCCCAGGATGTCTGCTTCATCCATGTGGTGTGTGGAGAGAATAATGGTGCGACCTGCCAGGCACAAACGCAAGGACACGGGACAAGTGAGGCCTACTGATTCTCGTTGATTGAAGCAGCTGGAACTACGAAGCTGTAGAACCAAGGCAGAAAACCCTGGAAGCCTGTGTGGGAACACTATCCTCGCAGAAATCAGAACGGGAACATTTATTTGGGAATTTGCTACATGCCAGGCAGTGTGCTAGGTGGTCTGCAAGCATTCTCACTTGACTTAATTTTCTATGAGGCAGGCACTACTGTTATAAGGAAAGGAACTGAGATAAGTTAAATGACTTTTCCAAGGTCTCGGGGCCAGCTGGAACTGGCTCTGAAGTCCATGCCCCTCATTTGCTCATCTACTCTTTCAACAAACACATATAATGTCCCATGTTGGGAGGGAGTTGAACAAAGACACAGCCTCTGCTCTCAGCAGTTGGTCTAGAGCGGAACACAGTTACAATAGAGATGTCCAAGTTCTATGCTAGAGGCAGCTCTGGGGACCATGCCCCTTCTCCCCATTTCTCTTCTTGCCCACCCCTAGATAATGAGGCATGATGTTAATTGAGTGTCTTGTAAAGCAGGCCTTCCTTCCACATCTGCACCATGGGTGAGCACAGAGCTTTAAGAAAAGGAGTCCCACATTTTCCTTGAGAAGCAATTCTGCTGCTGTCAAGAACAGCCATGAGCCACCGCCACAGCCATACTGCTCAAGAGCCTCTCCATCCCTCCCTCCCTCGAAGTAAGCACACATCAGCCACCTTGTCGATATTTGAGCAGTAGCTCCCATATTCCCCTACGGGAGTAAGGGTCCACGCCGGCTGTGGGCTCATCCAGAATGACAACCTTGGATCCCCCAACAAAGGCCAAAGCCACAGACAGCTTTCTCTTCATTCCACCTGTGAGGGAGAGAGGGTGAGAGAGAGGTTCCAGGACCGGCCCCAGACAGCAAAGGCAGAGGCATTGAGAGACAAATAGAGGCACCCTCCTAGGGACAAGCTAGGGACACGTTTCTGACCTACCCACTCACCCCCACACTGGAACACTGGACCAGCTATTGTTTTTTGCCCTGTGTGGGGCAGGGGGGTTGAGGGGGAGTGTTGAGGGAAGAGGGGGAACACACCTGACAGCTGACTTGTTTTGCTTTTCAGTTTACTGGGTGGCAAACCAACATCCAAGGCCATTTGCTCCATCTCTGCTTTCACGTGCTTCTCTGAGAGCCCCTTTAGACGTGCATAGAACCAGATGTGTTCTTCCACAGTCAGCCTGGGGACAGAAGGGCAGGTCAACTCTGCACCCCACGGGTCGCATCAGAACACAGTGCTTCCTGACCCAGAAGAGAAGAAAATAGGCACGTGTCCACTGCCCCCCCTTCCTGACCTCTTCTAACTTTATTAACTTCTGAAAAATAAGAGGAAGAATCAAGATAGAACAACATTAAGCAACCACCTGAGCTGCTCAAGTCAAAGCTGAAATGTGACAGGTCCCTTCCAGCCCCTTCCACCTGGGACCAGCTGCCATACGTCAGGCAGTTGCAACTTTAAATCTCAGGTCCTCAGAGGGCCCACCCCGCAGCCCCATTGACCAAGAAGCTGGCTCGGCATTCACCTGGAGCAGCCCCCTCCAGGACCTCAGAGGTGCCAGCAGGGAGGTCCCTGTGGAGGACAAGAGCCTGGGCTGCTCGCTTTAGGTAAGAGGAAATGGGAGCCCAGAAGGGGAGAAGTCCTTGCCCAAGGTCACAGAGCTCAGGTCTTTCTCTGCTCCACCACGAAGGCTCCCTGGGGACCTGAGCTGCTGACAGGCCAACCTGAATGGAAGCAGGAAATGCGGGGCCATGGAGACAAGGGCCCCGAGGCACCGCCAGGTCTGGGCATCAAGGAGGAGTGTGGTGGGAGAGGGGACGGGCTCACCGGCCCTCTACAATGCCAAGAATGGAGAGCACTATCTCCCAAGCCCTCATCCACCAGCTGGACTGACGTGACACCTCTCGCCCAATAATCACCTCTTACTTTCCCTAAAATGGAAAGGCAACCAGGTCTCACTGTGCAGGGAGGGGAGGCCCGCCACCCCTGAAGAAGGCAAAACGCTTGAGTCCCCCCGCCCCTACCCGTGATTCAGGACACGCACATCCAGAGAGGGTCTGCTTCTCAAAGCACTGCTCGTACTCACATGTCAAACAGCACATTATGCTGGGGGCAGACTCCCAGGTTCTGCCGGATGGTGTTCATCTCAAAGCGAATGTCTTTCCCCAGGATGTAGGCAGTGCCCGAGGTGGGAGGGAACAACCCAGTCAGGATTGACCTGAGGACAACAATTTTGAGGTACAAGAGTCAGTGTTATCCCCCCCCCCCAGAAATGCCCCATGCTGGGCTGCAGAGCCAGGGCAGCTACATCACAGGCACCAACCACCCCCCATCCCTATTCCTTCCTAACAGACCCAAACTGACCTCCCTACAAAGCAAAGAAGTCTTTGCTTTACTGGATAACTAGGAGTGGGCCTATGTGCTGGAAATGGCAATATCAAAACAAGCACTTTTAAATGATTCCAATTTACAACAGAAAGTACACTTTGAAATGTACATTTTCTAAGTCTAAAATCATGTCCGTGAAAAATGGACAAACCAGAAAAAGTTATTCAAAGATAAAAATAATTTTCATGTTAGGCAGTAGGATTTTTTGTGTGACTTTAAAAAATCATTTTGCAATGTTCACGTGTTGATTTTGCATTAACAAATAAAGAAAAGAGGAAAGGAAAGGAAAGAAAAAATAGGAAAAGGTCATCATCCCCAAAGATCTACCCTTAGCAATGGTTGAGACACACTGGAAGTCACGGAGGCTGACTCTGGTGCTTATGGCCCATGCTCCCTTGTGACGCTGCCCACTTTAAGGTCTTTATAGGTCCCTGTAAGTCCCAGAAAGGGCAGTCATATGGCCAGCTATTGCTCACACCTCCTTAGTGATAGAGCGCCTGGAAATCATCACTTCCCTCCAACATATCAAATCTTTCCACACTCTTGCTTCATAGTTCTAACCAAACCAGCTCAAAAGGAGATCCTTGTGGGGCACCTGAGTAGCTCAGTTGGTTAAGCATCTGCCTTCGGCTCAGGTCATGATCCCAGGGTCCTGGGATCGAGCCCCGAGTCAGGCTCCCCACTCAGTGGGGACCCATCTTTCCCTCTCCCTCTGCAGCTCCCTCTGCTTGTGTGCTCTAACAAATAAATAAAATCTTTAAAAAGAAAAAAAAAAAAAAAAAAAGGAGACCATTTCTCAGAGCTGTCACAGCCTTAGGGTTCCAGGAATAGTGCAGAATTCTGAGAAACTAAATGGGAAAGGTCATCAAGAGGGTTCTCCGTCTGCTTCAGGCCAAGGAGAGATCTAGCCAAAACCAGCAGTGGGAAAGGACTCCTGTGAGGAGATGATCTCTTACATCCGTCAATTCCTCATGTGCTCTGCCCTTGCCCGGGAGACCAGTACTGCTTTCTAACTGCACTACAGAACCTTCCTGCGGCGGATTCTGACAGCCGCACCCTCTTCTTACATGGTGGTGGTCTTTCCAGCTCCATTGTGGCCCAGGAAGGAGGTAATCTGGCCCTCATAGAAATTCAAGGCCAGGCCATCCACAGCCACCTTCATGCCATCCCGGTAAACCTTCATCAGGTTCTGAATGGACACGCCCAGCTTCAGGTGTGTGGGTTCCTCCTCCATGCAGACTAGCAGAAGACAGAAGACAGAGGATGGGAATAAACTCACGGCAAATACCAACAGGGGAGCACGAAGGCATGGGGCTGTGCCTGTCCCGTCACAACTGTCCTCTCCCCATGGATACTTCTGGTTTCTCAGGCAAACATTTATTCAGGGCCTAGCCGGGCAGTAGTGTTGGTGATGGGAATTCACTGATAAAGGAACATTCACAGTCCATTGGGGGAAAAAAGACTTGACAAGCAATTAAAATACAGGAGGCGAAAAGCTGTTTAAAAAACACATCTAAACATGCCTTGAAATTATGGAATATCCAGCCCATGGAACACGACTCAGCAATGAAAAGGAACGCAGTGTTGATGGACATCACAACTCGGATGGATCTCAAGGGGAATTTTGCTGAGTGGCAAAAAGCCGACCTCAAAATGTTACACATACTATATGGTCTCATTTAGATCACATTCTGGAAATAAGATGTGGAGAGCAGAGTAGTGGTTGGTAGGTGTCGGGGACTGGGGAGGAACGGCGGTGGCTGTGGCTTTGCAGGGGCAGAAGGAGGGCATTTGTGTGGATGGAACAGTTCTTCATCTTGACAGAGCTAGTGATTATGTGACTCTCCATGTGACAAAGGGCATGGACCTAAATACACACACGAATGAGTACATGTAAAACTGGTACAATCCGAAGATCTACACGTTGTAGCAACGTCAACGTCACAGTTCTGATATCATGCTGGAGTTATGCAAAGTGTTATCTTTGGGGGAAACTGAATGAAGGGCACAAGGGAAACCCCTCGATACTATTTTTTGCGACTCCCATGAGTCTGTAACAATTTTAAACAGAACGACCTTTTGTTTGTTGTTCAACACCACACAATCTTAGAGTAGGAACTGACTTGGGAATCTGGAAGGACTACGGTGGGGGGGGGGGGGGGGCGCGGATAGAACTAGATCCTGAGGGAGGAGGAGGAAGGCAGGCAAGTCAGAGAAAAGGTTCTCCCGCGAGAGGACACAGTACGTACAAAGGCAGGGTTCTGGCGCCTGTGAGAATTCTAGGAGCCTGAGACACAGAACCTTGGTGGAAAGAGGAGACTGGGCAAGAAGAGCAGCAACAGCAGGAGGAGAGGCTGAGACAGGGGGAAGGGCCATTGGTAAGTCATCCAGTATGCCAGCTCAGGAACACCAGACTTTTCCACTGGCAACTAGAGGGGAAGGCACAGAAGAGCTCAGCAAAAAGGGACTCATTACTATTCGGAAGCCACACTGAACAGAGACAGTTTGTGTCCAAGACCTTGAACAAACAGCCCAGGAGGCAGAGCCTTTGCTCAACTATGGGTACCTCCACCTCCAGTCTGGAGCCAGGAGGGGATGAGGGCTCTGAGTAATGAAGGAGGAGAATCCCCAAAGCACAGGCTGAGCCCTGGCAGCCACTTGGGATCAGTCTACACAGGCTCACATAGCTATCACTCTGATGAAGCAGACAGCGACGTTATGGTGCTACAACTACAATCCCTGTTGTCCTGAACTCCTCTTCCTAGCTGTTAGCTTATCACGAAGAGTGTGTGGTGGGGGTGGGGGGTGGGGGCGGGTGTGAAAGTACAGATATCAAGGGCCTCTTTCCTAGAAGCCAAGAAAACAAAGGCAATGTCCCTAAGAGCCCCAGAGAGTGAGCCCCTGATAGGTCAACAACAGCACTGGACACGAACAGCATGGGGGAATTTGGAAAGATGCACTGTATGGGATTCCTTGGCTCCTAGAGTGGTTTTAGACTGTCTCAAGGGCAAAAGCCATCCTTTGTCCTGACAGTCAGTGGGGGCAACAGCACTGAGCCTAAGGGGAGGGCAGGTCAGCAGCACTTACTTTCCGATACTCCCTTCTGGCTGGAACCAGGGTGGCTCTTCTCATCACTTTCCTCACCAAACCAGTAGGATTTGGTGCAAGGAAAATACCAGGGTCTGGGGATTCCATACTGGCCTGCAAGCAAAAATAAAAACCAGGATGTAAGCCAAGCTCACCAACATCCCAGCAATCCCGAGGTATCCCAGCCAGAACTACTCCCTCTTTGACACAGCCTCTGGAGACGGAGCACCCTGGAATGGAGGTGGGGGCACTGGGAGCGCCCAGCTGCCAAGACCTACTATGTATAACGTACATTCTATACCTCTCTGAAGCCTTCAGACAACCCCACGAGGCAGGTTATCAGCCCCATTTTACAGATGAGGAAACTGAGGGATAAGTAGCTTACAGAGGTCACTCGGCCAGTTAAATGAAGGACTCAGAATCTGAACCCAGATCCGTAGGATACAAAATTGCATATTCAATGCAGGAAGCTCAAGGAGAGGCAATAAACATTCCGCATACACTCCCTTAGAGGAAAACCAGGGAAACCAGAAAAAGTTAAACCTCACTCTCTTAGAATTTGATCTATACTATAAAAACGTATCCAAGGCAGGTCTTGGTCAAGGAGATCTATCAAGGGAGGTATTAAAATGAATTTTTATGAATGTTAATTTGATTAAATCACAAGTAAGGGGCTTAGAGCCAACATATCTTATTAGCCACAGGCTGTACTCAGGAAACAGAACCTCTGCTGGTGGTTAATTCTGGGAATACAGAATTAAGAGAACTGGGCCAGCACTGGAAGGAAGACCCGCCTGGACTAGCAGACCCAGTGTGACCCAGCTGGGTTCACCTCCAAGCACCAACACTTAGCAGCTGTGTGTGTCCCCAGGCGAGTTACTCCTCTGAGTCCTAGTTCTCTCATTTGCAAAAGGTGCCTGTAAGAGCAAGTCCCAAAGTATACATGACACTTGGCGTAGCGCCTGGCACGCAGTGCTCAAGAAATGAGAGCTACAGCAGTGGTAAGAGTTGTACTTTTACCATGCTCCTCCTCGGATCGTTTGCTTGCCATGGGTCTAAGATCCTTACCACTTTCCAGGGAGCCCCCAGGCCCTGCAGAAATTCCAACACAGATAGGGGAGAGCTCTGCAGCTACAAATCACATTTCCATAGCCGATGGCTAAAGCAGCGTGGAAGCTCCACGTACCTGGAAAGACAGCCTCGATGTACCACGTCATCACTCCATAGAGAAAGGCGTCGAACAGCATCATGGAGACTGACGTGGTGAGGTTGAAGCCATCTTCCTCCATGGGGCTCTCAAACAGGTTGTCCCACTGCACCCCAATGCCCTGCTCCTCAAAAAGGGCAAAGTACTCACAGCCAAACCCAAAGGCCACAGGAGATAGCAGGCTCTGTGAGAAAGAGGCAAGAGTCACTTATCCATCTCCTTGTCTCTCATTTTCTAGCACTTCTAATATAAATTCCACCTAGAGAAATTTGAATTTGCAAAATGGATCAATTACAAGATATGGAAGTATTCACCTACAGATCCCTTGAGGGGAGTGGGCTCACTAGCAGCATACCAAAGGATTCTATTTATAACCCTTCATTCTGCACACACATTTCAGAAATGCATGCATGACAGAGCGTAAAACTTTTAGAATTTTATGCTTCCAAAGATGCCCCAAAGGCCCAGTAATCCTGCACCCACCCACCTACACACACACACACACTCTCATCTTCGGTTCTCAGCTTGGACTGCAAAGGGGAGGTGAAGCCCCAGGGGCTGCTGGGTGCACAGCTACTACCCAAGGGTGGTTGCTCACCACAAAGAGCTTGAGTGTGAAGCCCACATAGTCTTGCCACGCCACGCACAGCACGTAGGGCAGGTATAGGATGAAGTAGATGATGCCCCCACAGGCTGCCGCCAGGTTGGCCCTGGAGAAGAGTGTGCTGATGAGGAAGCACTGCAGGATGGTCACCACGGCGAACACAGACAGGAAGACAAACACCACGCTGGGGTCGCTGTAGGGCAGCAGGTTTCCTAACTGGGAAGGAAGAGACCTATTAAAAGTGCTGCCTCAAAATAATTAATTAATTAATTAATTAATTAAAATTAAATTAAATTAAATTAAATTAAATTAAATTAAATTAAATTAAGTTAAAAAGTGCTGCCTCAACAAGCAAGCCCATCCTTGCATGATCTATGGGAAGAAGGGTTTATTCATACTCATCTGAGAGCCAATAGAGAGGAGCAGCGCTGCTCATCATTCTGATCAGGACGCCTAAGTAAGGAGAATAACTAACCCAGGACCACACGGCAAAATAAGAATGGAGGCAGGAATAGAAGAGTCCAGGGCTGAGATTCATCAAGGTTCATCTCAATGGACAATTTTGTTCTTTGGTTCTCCAAGAAATACAATTACCTGACGTCTCCTTTTATAAGGACCGGGGCTCTGGGCACCAAGAAAGGGTTGTGGGGACAGCATTCTATGTGACTTCTCCTCTACCCCAAAAGCCATGGAAAATGGCCGGGAAATCTTATCCTCCACCTTGATAACCTGCCACGGATTCTGTATTCCCACAATCAGCCAAATGCTGTGGACCTTTCAAGTCTCTCTCTAGCCTGTTCATCTGGGTGTATCTGAGCAGGACCAGCCAGCATGTGGTCCCAGATCAGCTCTCAGCCACCAGCCACAGGACCACCACCCCTGCCACGGGCCTCCACACTTGCAATCAGATATTAGAGCATGAGCAGAGGTTGTTTTTAGCAAGAACCGCTCTGTCATAATGCTGGGTGACCTCGGTGAAGTCCTTAACCTTCCTTGGCCTCATTTCCTTATATGTTAAATGGGTTAGTGAGGCTATAATCAGAGAGCACAGGTGGATGTGCTCTAAACAGTGCCTGGCAATCAGTTGGGGCTCATTAGTATTAACAGTAGCTAGTATTAACCTAAATATTAGTTCCTCACCCTTTGCACTCCTCTGTCTTTGAAAAAAAACATTTATTTTTACATGATACATCCTTAAAACAAATCATTATAAGGAAAGAAGAGTAGCATATAAACCTATTAATACATGGGGTGGCACAGAACAGCAGTGCCCAGAGTCCCCTTGTTGTCTGGCTGCACACAGCCTCTAGGTGTCAACTCCTCTGATTTGGTCTCAGCCACAGAAAGCTGCCTGGCCCTGGGGTTCAGGATTATGATTGGGTGAGGGACCCCAGGGTCTCAGGTATCAGGGAGGGAGGCTTTGGGGCTGGATATCTCAGCTCAGTGAGGGAGAGCTCACTGGAAAGCTGTATATGATCCCAAGAGCCCATGGGGTTAGTCCCACACTGCCGCTCACAATACCTTCTCCTGCTCAATCCTGCAAATTGCCCGCCCCTTCCATAGATCTTGATCCCTAATAAATACCCATGCGCCAAACTCTCTCAGCCTCTGCTTCCAGAAAAACCCAACTTGCAACCATATGTATCCCTCTGATTATGGTTTTTAGAAATTCTGGCAGTATCACCAGCCAGTACATCTAAGGAAATGAACAGCTCTCAGATGCTGCCACAGACCACTGCCAAGCAGATGTCATGGCATAGGTAAGTGTGCGCCTACCTGGGAAGCAAGAGCCCTGGGTTCTAGGTTCTAGTCCTGCTCAGCCGCTAACCAGCTGGGCTGACCCTGGGCAAGTCACTCTCACCTTGCCCAAATACTGAATGAGGAAACTGCAGGAGATGACGCATCTGACCTCTTGCCTCCCAATTATCTTTGCTTCTCTCCTCACAGCCTGCGGGGGCTTGTTTAGGAGTTCCCTGGCAGCCAGGAACCAGTGTGGCAGCCTTACTTTCAAGATGACCACCAGCAGGCCGGCGCTCACGAGCAGCGGGATGAGGCTACTGATGAACCAGCTGAACCAGAGGATACCGCTGTCCAGACCCATGATGCGCATGGTCTCCTTCAGCCGTGCCTCCTTCTCGTACACGATGCCCTTGATGATCACGGCCACGGAGTAGATCCAGGCCAGCGTCATGAACAGAGGCATGGACCGGCTCATCACCCGCAGGAAGCTGGAGGCCCCAGAGAAGGGTGGGGGAGAATGAGAGGGAGTGAGAATCAGGCTCAGAGGCCAGTGCCCCCCGGACCCGCATGCCAGCAGAAGCCCCGAGACTGAGACTGAGTGAACAAGGGGCAGGCTCTCCAAGCTCCAAAACATACAGGTCATCACATGCTTCATGAGGAGCACAACGTGGTGGTGACCGTTCGACCTACCAGGTGCTGCCAAGCACCATTACTCTGGGACTTGCTTAAATCACTAGGTAACTACGTAACTTTTAAAGCACTAAAACAAAGAAACAAAAAAAACAACCCCTTCTCTCTCAAGAGTTCAACACCTTCAAGGGTCATCTCACTACTGACTTGCACAACTTTTATCACAGATAATGCAAAAAAAAAAGACTCCAGGCAGCTCTTGTAATAATTCAGATTCCAAACCAAAATAGGAAATGGAGCACCGTGAAGTAAAAGGGACACAGAATTTGGACCCTGGAATGCCAGGCCCAAGTCTCAGCTTTACTACTTATGCACTTCTCAGCAATGTGACAACAGGCAAGGGCCCTTAATGCCACTAAGCTCCCATCCTGTCCTGCTCTTAAGACATCCTTTCTAGAGTAAATCTGGGCTGAGTGGGTAGTGGGGGGGTGGGGGGGAGGCGGGTTTCTTTTGGAAAAGTCTGACTAATTTTTCTGAAGGTAAAAAACAAGATAATTCCAAGGGTGACTTGGAAGAGCTAGAGTGAGCCACACAAGGAAACGGTTGCTCAGTGCAAAGCAGAGGGCAAATGTTTAGAAGAGGAGCTCTGTTCCTTCTGTACTCTGATCTCTACACATATATATCACAACAGAGAATAAGAGAATTTCCAGAATTTGGAAGAGACGTTACATATCTCAGATGCTTGTAATAACTACACCTTGGCCCATGCTCTCCTACAAGAAATCATTAGAGGGGGTGCTGAGGTGGCTCAGTGGGTTCAGCGTCCAACTCTTGGTTTTGGCTCAGGTCATGATCTCGGGGTCATGAGAAGGGGCCCCCACACCCGTGTAGAGCCTGCTTAAGATTCTCTCTCTCCCTCTGACCCTTCCTCAAACCCCTGCCCTGCTCCTCTCTCTCTTTTTTTCTCTCTCTCTAAAAAACTAAAAAGAAATCATTAGATCCAAAGGCACAGTTCCCACAAGACCTTGGCAGCTTAGTAACTAAGCACAGAAAGATTATCTAAAGTCTAAGATAAAAAGGCCTTGTTCAAAAAAAAAAAAAAAAAAAGGCCTTGTTCAGTTTTATTTGGATTGCTTCAAAATGTGGTTTACCACTTATAAAGAGTAAGCGGATGAACTGACATGGAGTCAGCTTTTATAGGTCTAGATCAATGTTTCTGTGTTTGAGGGATCTATGTATGTGTGTATGTGCTTGCAGGTGTTTGTCACGCCACATGTTGAATTTGCAGATTGAGGGCACCTGGGTGGCTCAGCGGTTGAGTGTGTCTGCCTTTGGCTGAGGTCCTCATCCCAGGTCCTGGGATCGAGTCCCACATCGGGCTCCCCACAGGGAGCCTACTTCTCCCTCTGCCTGTGTCTCTGCCTCTCTCTGTGTGTCTCTCATGGACAAATAAATAAAATCTTAAAAAAAAAAATTGCAGATTGAGCAAAACTTTGACCAAAAGGGTAGGGTATGTAAACAATATAACTGCTGGTAACCACAGATGAAAAAAGAGGGAGGATTACCAGGATGTGCACATGTGTGCCAGTGATGTGGCTGGAACTACCTACATATGGCATCTTATTTTCTAAAGTTATTCACTGAATTTCAGAAAAGACTTTTTTTTTTTTGTGACAACACATATGAAATCATTAAAATCAAAGCATCCTACCTCCTTTGGGTATATGCACATGCATATGTGTGTGTGTAGGTACTCTCTCTAAGGACAGTGTTAACCTGTTACGTGAAGATGGTGGCTTGGTGGTAACTTACATGTCATCGACGTAACAGGGGTAGGGCATCTGTTGCACATAGACGCCAGTTTTCCTCTCGGTGCCCGTCAGCACCCTGATGATCGCCTGCTCCACCACATCTTGCAAGTAGGCAAAGCCCCCCCAGACGTACCGCATATCCTCAAAGGGGTCAGCCCGAGGACCCGGGTCCCAGTACCTAAAATCACATCACAGGTGATCAAATATTCCTTAGAACCATACATTTAAAAGAGCCAATCACCCACAATCCACCATCGTTACCGAGTCACTGTTCTCATCTAACATATTTGTGTCTTACTTTCTGCTCTCAGTCCTGTGCATATATTGAAACTGATACAGTCAGAGTGAGCATACCACCACCAGAAGGTTGGTTTAGTTTTAAACTCTTCCTTGGCTACCTAACGTTGCAGCAAGTGGACATGCCAAAATCTGTTTAATCATTCCCTTTTACATTGGTTGTTCACTCCTTTTTATAAAAAATAGGATAATGCTAGCACAGGAATCCTAAAGCCATTTCTTCTTTTTTTCCTGTTGATTTAATGCTGTGGGATTAATTCTCTTGAGCGAAAATGCTGAATCAAAAGATGATTATTTTAGGACCTTTGAAAAAACTGTCTCTGGCAACGGGATGTACCACTTTCACCAAAATCATGCCACCAATTGGAGTTATTTTTTGGTGACATTTCTACCAAATTAGTACTTAAAACAAAGTGCCTCTAGTCATATTAGCTGCTCTTGACTTCCCCCAAACTGGCTGGTGTGGTGGGCTTGAACTCACCCATCCTTGATTTTATTTGTCCTCTCCACATTGTCAATGTCCATTCGGATCTTGTACTTGACGTGACGGGGCAGCTCAATACTGCCCGGAGTGATTCCGGTGAACACGATACCAGCCCAGAACTTCCTCTCATCCAGCAACTCCATAGACTTGTTGATAAGCCGGACTTCTGTTGCTACTGGTTCCAGCTTGTTCAGGTTGACACACTGATGGAAAAACGGCCTTCATGAGAAACTCCAGCCTCCAGGAAAACAAGCAGTGCCCAAGGCAGACTCTGTCCCAAGAGGGACGTGCTAACTGCGTGACATTTTTGTCCTCACTCTCTCCTCCTCTCCAAAGTCATTTTCCAAGATTCGATTGAGAATGGACCCTTTTGTTTTTTAACAGCAATTTAAGAGAAATGCTAGAAGTATTTAGAGATAAGTTATTTATATTGATTTTTGTGGAGGGAAAGAGGTTGAAACAATTGATCAGACCTCATTTTCCTGTTTTTCTGGCAATTTTGAATCATAAAGAACCAAATAAGCATAACAAAAAATAAAGAACAAAACAAAAACAAAAACACACCCAGGCCCTTATCTGTCCCTATTAAGTCACATAATTTTTAAGAAGAGATTTTTAAAATATAATGTATCCTATTAGTTCTTAGAGAAATTTCATAAATAATGCCTTTTTAAGGGCATGCTTTCTTGCCATTAGGTATTGAGCTGTGAAACCTTGGGAAAACCTAGGAGACCGTGGACAGAAACACTTTTGAGTCAGAAAGAATAAAGCTAGAGTTAGGTCTATTTATCCATTCAGTCATTCAACTAACATTTATGAGTGCCTTCCGTACACCAAGCCCTATATTAGGTTTGGGGAATCTGGAAATAAAACTAGACACTATTTCTAAACTTTCCTCCAATCCACACCTTATTGTACCATCTCAGAGAAAGAAGCCAAAGACTTTTCAAAATGATCCACAGAACAGATCCTCACCTCCATGAATCGAGAGATGGTCTGAATTGCCTGGTCGGTCTCATTGAAGGCTTCTCTCCAGGTGTACACAGATCCATTAGCAGACTGGACATCCTCTGGGTGCTTGGCCAGAAATGCCAGGATATCTTTGGCAGTCCAGTCTAAGCCATCTAATCGCTGTTCCCAAAAGTGGTCATTGCTTCTGCTGTCCAACAGTGTCTGGCATTCCAGTGAGAAAGTACAATCAATAAACACCAACTAAGCCTAGATACTAACACTTACATGATTTACAAAACCTAACCTTTTTACAGATACCGTCTCTTTTTTTAATCTTCACAGAAAATTGTGAGGTAGATAACAGTGTTCCCATTTTATAGGGGAGAATACTAAGGTTGAAAAAATGTATGATTTTAACTAAGGCTGAGTCATAACGTTATCAGGCATGGAGCTAAGACTCAAAGTCAGAGTAGTCTGCATCCAGAGTTCATGTTTCCAGCCTAGCTTAATAGTATCGACCACAATAACAACAGTGATGATACTTACTCTGTACAATCTTTATATTAGATCATTGATATGTTTTATCTCACTCAGCTCCCTAAGCAAGATCTGTCTAAAAATTCCCATTTTACAGATGAGAAAACAGGTTCAGAAAGCTCAAGCCCCTAACACAAGGTCACACAGCTAATAAGTAGCAAAGCCAGGGTATGAAACATGGACTCTGATTCCAGTGTACCTTCCCCTTGCATTGTATCATCTTCCTCTATTGAGATTCAAGCTGATGACTCCTCATAAACACCTTATGTCTAGTCTGAATTAAGACAAACCCACTTGTGCTGTTTAGCTTGAGGGAATGCCACCGCTATAAAACCAAGTAAAATTGTAGGATGTATGGGTTATGATGCAAAAGAGGCCTGTCTTCCAAGACTTGTTCCCTAGCTGGTTGGTTCCCCATGTGAGTCCACACAGAAGAGAAGGACAAACTAATCTGATGTTCAACGAGTAGATCCAGAGACCTGGGGCAGAAGCCTGCACAGGTACTGCCAGAAAGACGGGTTAAGCTCAGCTCACGGAATAGGAGAAGCAGGTATAGCTCCTGTCACAACTTCGAGGGGGGGGGGGAAGATGAAATTCTGGCTCTACTGAAATGGAATCTCTAAGGAGCAAAACACTGCTACTTATTAAATCAGTCTTATTTCCACTAACAATTTAAGTTTCCCCCCCATGTGGCTTCATATTTATTATTTTAATGGGAGCATAATGGTTTTATGGAGTATATATACTATAATTTCATGAACTATTCCCATACTGCTAAGAATTTAGCCTATTTCTAATTTCTCACAATAACAATTATTACAGCAATAACATTTCCACTCATACAGTGACTTCTTTAAAATTATTTCTGTAGGATACATCCCTGAGGGTGTACAGAATAGAGATACACAGGATAGCACTTTATTTTTTTAATGGCTCTTGCAATTTTCATTCCAAATTGCTTTCCTATAGGGAGCAACAATCTATACTATCCTCAATAAGACACATTAAGTATTTTTGTTAACAGATACAAATTTTTACCTCACAAAAGTTCACAGGGGTATGGGTTAGCAATTCTGAAATGGCTTTCTCTGGAGACTTGAACAAGAAAGAGCTGAATGAAGACACACGGCATTTGGGGCGAGGCTGGTCCTGTCCAATGTGACTTCTGAGCAATATGGTTAGGGAAGGCAGCAAGACCAGAAAGATGTGACCAGTGAGACTGCTGATCACACAGCCATTCTGGAGTACTTGAGGGGGTTAAGGGACCTACAATCACCCTTAGGAGTGGTAGCCAGGGAGGAAGCAGGGCCTTGAGATGAAGGAGGCCCAGAGCAGCTCAGAAAAGAGAACAGCTGATAGTCTGTGGGTTTCATGACTCAACAGAGACGTGCTTCTCAACTGGGGGGCGGTGGGGGGGGGGGGTGATGCAGTACATGTAGACAGGGTTGGAAACAGCAGAAAGATAAGAACTACCACAAGGGAGAATGGTGGTTGCCAGGGGCTAGGAGTGAGGGAAGTGGGTAGGTCAAAGGGTACAAAGTTTCAGTTACGCAATATGAGTAAGTTCTGGAGATCTAATGCACAGCAGAATGACCATAGTTAACAATACGGTACTGCTGGGGCGCCTGGGTGGCTCAGTCAGTCAGTTGAGTGTCTGACTCTTGGTTTCAGGTCGGGTCATGGTCTCAGGGTCATGGGATTGAGCCCAATGTCAGGCTCTGCAATCAGCATGGAGTCCGCTTGTCTCTGTCCCCTCCCCCTCCCCTCCTGCTCCCCTCCCTACTCACATACTCTCTCTCTCTCTAATAAGTAAATCTTAAAACAAAAACAAAAATATGACTGTATTATATACTTGAAATGTGCAATGAGGCTACTTTGTGAGGTGATGGATATGCTATTTAGCTTCACTGTGATGATCACTTCACAATGTATACTAACTCAAAACATGGTGTACAGCTTAGACAATTTTTATTTGTTAATTACACTTCAATAAAGCTGAAAAAAGAAAGAAAACCGAGAGCTACGGCCAAAAGAAGCCACAAGCCTCAGGCATAACCTCACATAACAGACACGAGGCTGTAGGAGGTGCAGAGGACTGAGCAGCACAAGCTTGTGGAGTAAGAGAAACACTCCTTAAGAGAGAAAAGAAAGCAGGTGAAGAGGCCCCTTTAACTTCCACCCACAGACTGATGCATCCGGAATCAGTGTCTCCAGGTTAACCGCCTCCCCGCACTCCAGGCCTCAGTATCCCCTGGCATATGGGAAATCTCCACCATCCACCTACTAGAAACCTTTTCCCCTCCACAACGAAGCAGCCACCAGGCTTCACCTCCTGCTGAAGTCTTGGCCACCCACTTAGCTAGTCTCCACTCTGGCCTCTGCCTTCCATCTTTCCACACTTCAATCCACCTGACATACCAGATTAATGCATCTACCCATCTCTCCTTGCTTCAAACTTGTTAATGGTCCCCCACAGCTTAAAGTAAAAGTTCTTGGTATTACACACAAGGCCCTCCAAACTACATGCCATGCCTTCCTCCCCAGCCACAGTTTCTACATTTCCTATTGCACATCTTGGACTCTCCCAGCAGAATTACTAACGAATGCCATGGCCACGTTTACAAGGGCTTTGTCCCCTAAGCACCGCGAGCTAGTCGTTGCTGGAACATCCAAGCCAAACTCTCCACTTAAAAGTAGGGGAAGCAATTAATATTATAGGTCAACTATACTTCAATTAAAAATTTTAAAATAAGGGGTACCTGGCTGAATCAGTTGGTGGAGCATGCGACATGAGCTTGGGGTTGTGAGTTCAAGCCCCAGAGTAGGTCGAGATTAAATAAATAAAATCTTATTTTTAAATCAGTCAATCAGTAGAGGAAGGAAAGCCTCTATCTGCCTACAGATCGAAATTCATGGAATCCCGTCAATAGGGCCCCTTATAATCTCCTGAGACACATAAGGAGAGACATCCAAAAAGTAAAAATCTGGATTCCAAGGACAGAACCAGGAAGAACAGGCCCAAGACTACACCTAAGGTCAATGGAGCTCTGTGTGGCTGGATCACGTGACTTCCTTCTCAAGGAGAGACTGGAGCCCAGTGGAGACCCATACTTGAAAGGCATGAATTGTTATTATTACTAGTCAGGAATTATTCCATATATCCATGCAAATCATTGTTGATGTTTTTCTCACCAAAGTCCCTTACGAATTCCGCATATGTAACAGGACTAGAGCAACAAAGATGACTCCAGCTTTCCCATCCCGGGAAGGCCCCATCGCACCCCCTACCCAGGGCATCAAGGGGGAATCCTAAGCCTGCAAAAGTACCTTCCAGGTAGGCACTGCCGCTAAAACCTGGCTATCCCTCTGATCAATGAGGTGTCAAGACAAGAAACCTGGTAAAATCCATTCTTGCTTCTTAAATCTTTTTTTTTTTTTTTTTTTAATTTTTATTCATGATAGGCACACAGTGAGAGAGAGAGAGGCAGAGACACAGGCAGAGGGAGAAGCAGGCTCCATGCACCGGGAGCCTGATGTGGGATTCGATCCCGGATCTCCAGGATCGCGCCCTGGGCCAAAGGCAGGCGCCAAACCGCTGCGCCACCCAGGGATCCCCATTCTTGCTTCTTAATGGCAGCAGAAACAAAAGAAAGAGGCCTCCCTCGCCATGGAGATAGGAAATAGTCTAATGATTCTCTGACTCAGCCCAAGGCAGGGATGATGTGATTAAATGGCACTCAAGTTCAAACAAAGGAAACATTCTGTTCTTGCTCAGACTCCTCCGCTTTTGAATCCAATTGTCTCTAAAGCACTTATCCCTTTCAAGTGGCTCTGAAGCACTCAGTGCAATTCCCCTCCACACCTTAATGGTGGCTGGGCACTCACACAGTGCCTTGGAAGAGAGCATCTCAGCTCAATCTAGAGGTCAGACCCGGCCTTTGTCCCCACCCCTGTGTAGAGACCTACCAGGACATAGGAAACCTAAATAAGATGCCGTGGTTGGCTTTTGGACCAGAAATGACAATAGGCAGGGTCTTACAGTCACTAAATTTCTTGGCAAACTGACTTCTGACCACCAGATACATGGATGCTGGTGTGCATGAAACAGTGTTACCTGTGTACTCTCACCTGCAGCTGGAGCTGAGCTTGACAGACCTACCCTGGTTAAATGTAAGAATTCTCATCCCATCTCAGTCATCTCCATGAAAGTGACCAGAAACTCACCACTATAGCATCAAGCAGGCACACAGTAATCGTAGGGACACTCACCCGAACAAGGTCCATTTCTGGGTTACTCTCCATGAAGGTCCAGATCTTGGGGCTGAGCTCTTCCCACATGCCTTGCATATCATGAAACACAGCCAGCTCCTGAAAGGTCTTATTCACCTGGAGTCAGGTGGGGAGCCAGGGGCAGCAGGAAAAATGAAGGAGAGGCAGAGCCATGAGACATTCAGCTGCCCCCTGCCAAGATGCCCCATCACTGTTTCCAATCTTTCCCATCCCCAAGAAGTGTCTGCCTGCAGCTATAATTCCAATACCCAAGGCTGGAGAGCTGGCCCTACAGGGTCAGCTCTCTGGCCTGGGTCATGCTTGAGGTTCTCCCTCTTTGGAAACTCTGGAAGAGCCATGAACATAGTCGATACAATCCATTTGAAGCCACAACTTCACTTTTTTGCCCATAATTTCTAGGAGGATTCTAGAGAGGGATTTCTGGGCCTGGGCAGCTTACCTCGGCCATAACCTGCCTTGTGGCTGGCGTGTCAGGTGTATACAGGATCTTCCCAACAAGCAGAGGCTTGAGAGCTTTCCAGATGATGCGGGAAAGAGGACTAGACTCCAAATTCTTCATCAGATCATTGCAATAAGGAGCTACGAAGAAGACAAAAGGCAGATACTCATATGCATGGTCATATACTTGTAGGAGCTCACAAGGGCTTGGGAGATAACCAAACAGTCCTGGGTTCAAATCCCAGCTCCACCACCTAATAGCTATGTAACAAGTAACTTGACCTCAAGAGGAGGCCAACTGAGGAGCCTCAGTTTGCTCCTCTGTATAAATAAAGTTATTAGGTACTTGACAGAGATGTGGTGAGGATACGTAGATGTTATCAGTAAAGCTCCTACAACAATGCTTGACAAATAACCAGAGCTCATTATAACACTGTTGATGGATGGCTCATAACTGAGAGAATCTAGAAAAAATGTTTTACTATGCACATGCCTGCATAACTCTCGATTCATACTCGTAAGTCAGCCCTTGCCAACTCGTTTTCATTGAAAAGCTGAATTTAGACCTCAGTCTTAAGTTTTCAAGCAAAAATAAAACATTTCCCTTTAACAGGTCTCATCCCAGGCATATCGGATAAATGTAATAAAAATTCCTAACGGAAAAATCCAAAGTTATAATAGCCAATAAGGTGTGGTTACCCAGAATTCCTGAATTCTTTAAAAAATGTCATTCTGGGTTCTTTTAGATATCAAGTATCCTCTATACGCTGCAAGGAGGATATATTAAAAAAAAAAAAAAAAAGGATTTGCTCATAGTTGTATCTGCTTTGCAAATGAAGGTTCCCTTGGGCTGACTTGCAAGTGAGGCAGTAGAGCGGATGGCATTTCAGAAAACTGCCTATAATGCCATCCCCTTCAGGCTTGCAAAGCAACCTGCTATGTCTGGAGTGCTTTACTCCAGAGAAGAATAAAAGGTTCTTGTGTTACAGTAACACACAAAAAGCTGCCTCACTGGTGTCTGAAAGAGACACCTGTGGTTGGAAATGGAGAAAGGCTCGCTTGCATCATGTTTTCAAGGAAAAGGATGGCATTGTCTAAAACTGTAACATTGGCTCCTTGCTGCCACCAGACACAGAACACACATCCCCACAAAACCGCCCAAGCGCGAGAAGCAGATATGGAGTTACGAGGTTCTCTAACACCGCCTTGCAGCTAAGAACCAAAAACAAACAGCAGATCAAATGCGTGAGTCTGATGATACACACATACACCACATTAGCAGCTATTTCAGAGGCCATGTGATTTACCAGAAATAAAGCACAGGGGGCAGGCAGGTCAGGGCTTAACCCTGGCTCTTATGGATTAGCTATGATGTGGCTCTGATCAAGTCACTTAACCTCACTGAGCCTATAAAATGTGGAACCTTCCTTGCAGGGTTCCCGTAAGGGTGAAATGCCCAGTACACAGGAAATATTCCCTAAATGTTAGCTTTTATTGCTGTCATCATTGTAACTGTTATTGTAAAGGTTTTACTATAAAGCATGCCCAGGGAGGGGAAGAAGAAGATCCTTGATTTCTCTGGGAACTCCCCTCCCACAACCCCCAGGAGACTGGGGAGGTCGGCTTTCAATCACTCATGCATTTGATAAACACACTGTGTGCCTGATATGTGCCAGGCTTCCTTCAGAGCAGTGGGGACACTTAGCTGATAAGGAAAGGACTCCTCTAGGAGCTCAGCGTGGTGGGCAAACAGACCTGAAACACCCAATGCTGCTACAGGGGAGAAGGGTAAATATGGGGCAGGAGGGACATGGACCGGACCAAGGCTAACACTAACGGGGGCTGGGGCCGCCGGGGCTTCCATCTGCGCAGACACTCACTCGTAGAATTGTCATAGAAGCTGCCAGCATCTTCGTCCGTGCCGTTGCCACCAAAGAGGGCTTTGTAGTTGTTGTCCTCGTACCAGTTGAGGGACTTGATCTTGAGGCCCCCCCCCTCGGGGTGGCCACAGACGATGCGGGACACAGCTTGGTAGATCTGGGTGGAGGAGCTGGAGCTGTTCACATTGGTCAGGAACATGACTTCCTGGCGCATGTCGCTCCAGCTGTTCATGCTGAACAGCTGGCACCACGGATTGGGAGGAGAAAGAGGGAGGAGGGAAGGGGAGACGAGGGTAGGGCAAGGGTAGAGGAGAGAGAAAGAAACATCTTATTTTCTTGACCTCTCCAGGGCCACACCCCAGAACATTCTGTGTCACGTCCTTTTAGCCTTGCCATAGGGTTGTCAGAACCTTGCTACCCCACGGGTGGCCCTGGGATGAGCAGAGGCATTATGTGAGAGGTGGTCTGGAATGCAGGTTAGGTCCACAACTAGGTCCAACCACAATTCGAATCTGCATGTTCATCAGATGCCCCAGTGATTCCTATGCAAATTGAAGACTGAGAAGCATAAACGAGAAGTCAGCGGAGCCCCGGTGATGGGCTTTATTTCATTTGGATTATCTTCTGGCTTATGGAAGAGAATGCTTTCTCCAAATAGCCATGTGTTCCCAGACACCCATCAGGAGCTGCTCCCACCCGAGAGCACGTACTCCTTTCTGAAGAGCCTTAAGCCTCCCTGTGGAAAGTGAGGAGGCCCTGGGAGGAAAGGTAGAGTGTGTGTGTGTGTGTGTGTGTGTGCGCGCGTGTGTGTGTGTGTGCAGCCCCATCCTGATCTCAGTTAAGTGCTAGGCAAAGTGTTGAGGGGGAGACCCGAGGCTGAATCCCCGCTACGTGTCTCACGGGCTTACAGCCTTACACAGGTCACTCCTCCGAGGGTCCGACTCCTCACCGAGACCCCGAAGTGTCAATCGCACGAAACAGAAGAGAAGGCCTGGCACAGAACAGCCCCGCTCCCGCCCCAGCGGCCACGGGCTGTATCCGCGACCCACACCCCACAAGCACTTTGTCTCCTATACAAATGTGCTCCTGCACCTTGTAGAGTTCTGGGCCCAACTGTCCTTGTAAGTAAGTATTTATCAAGCACTTTGCATTTCTACCCATCTCACGATAAATGAGTTATAAACCTCTACATTCCCTGAAATGTCACCGCGTGTGCTCGGCGCCCGGAAGACTGAGCCCCGGAGGGCAGAGGGAAGACACTAGGCGGTCCTGCCCACGCCCTGTGGAAGGCCTAGATCCCGACACCACGTGCCCAGTTTTCTATCTCAGAGCCTCCTGGTTCGTGAGGGTAACGTGGACCTCGACACTGTAGATCCTGTCTTTGCCTCCTGCCTCCGGAGGGACACCAGGCACTCCAGGGGAGGTCAGAGGTCATAAGCATCTCTCCCTCCAAACCGGGAGCATCTGACATATACTACAAGGACACAGCTAGTGGCCAGCCTTTCCTTACTTTATCTTTTCATAAACTAGATGAGGTATTCAGGACAGGGAGGGCAGAGGTCGCCAGGCCACCTTTCCTTTTGTTGGTGGCGGAGCAGCCCCGGAGATGTTTTAATGACAGTAAGTGAAAGCCACTCACTTCTCTCGCCACAGGCTGCCTCGCCACCACCTGCCCACCAGCCCCCAACCGCAAGCACAAACTTCTTCCCCCGTGAAACCAGGACATCCTTGGATGGAGGCACCAGAGTCATTCCAAACCGCTGGCTCTTCCTGGCACCTGTCTAGGGGCGAACTCCTACTCATCCTTCTACACCTCAGCTCATGCTCCACACTTATCTGTGAAGCGCCCCTACTCACAGCGAAGGGTGGCCACTTGTCCCCCAGCCCCCGAAAGACGGTGTTCGATAATCATCTGTGGCGTGAATGAATGAATGGCTGGCTACTTTCTCAAGACGCTGCAAAGGCCCCTCTCTTCCCTTGCCCCCACCTTAGTCTCTTCTAATTTAACAGCCAGAATGTATGATGTAAGCAGTCTCATTCTCTAGGCAACGTCATACACCCTCTGCTCCAAACCCTCCACTGGCTTCCTGTCTCGCTCAGCGTAAATCCGGCCTTACCAGGTCCGCACGGTGCTTGCCTCCTTCCTGGACCTCAGCTCCGAGCACCCTCTCACTTGCCCCCTCTGTTCTGGCCACACCACCGGTCTTCCTGGGTCTTTAAATACATTCCTTAATCATACCCTACATCAATGTCTTTGTATCTGTTCCTGCTTAGAGTGGACAATATATGGTCATTTCGTCAGGTCCAACTGTCACCTTGCCAGAGAGGACTTCTCTAATCACCCCTTTAAGAACACTTCATCACCCTCTATCCTTCTTACTCTGCTTTCTTTTTCTTCATTGAGGTATCTTGCTGTCATGTTATTTGCTGACCTCTCTATTTCTACCTCCCACCATGCGAGCCCCACGAGAACAGGAGAGCTAGCGTGCTCGCTGCCAAGACCCCACCATCTAGCAATGTCAGGCACCTGGTAGGGACTGAATGGACAAGCGGGAGGCTCCCTGTCCTGCCTTCCCCATCTCATCACGCACACCTTCCCTGTCACCTAGATGTGGAACTCATGCCAGCGCTCACTCATTGAGTTCCTAAAGTCCCCATTTCTATCCAATTTGCCAGGCTCTGTTAATCCGTATTTCCTTCTTTGAAGAATGTCCTTTCTATTCTAGTCCAGGTTCCATTGGAGTTCATCACACAAAAAGGAGGCTATGGCAGCAAGAATATGGGGTTTGTAGTCCAACAGTCCTGGGTTCAAACCCTAGCGTTTGCCAATTAACTAACTAGATGACTGTGAGCCCCAACTTTCTGAGCCTCGGTGCCATCTGTAAAATGGGCACAGTGAAGACCCACTCTCATCTGTCATGTGAACGATACGGGGAAATTTGGCGATACTGCATGAATCAAGTGATGTCCTGAGAAGTTGTTGGCTCCCTTTTCCTTTCAAGGGTTCTGCTTTGATCAGAACATATACTTCCTTTCAAACACTGAACAGATACATGCGTGCATTTATTTATTTCCCTTCTCCCGTGTGTCTCAGGGAAATAACAAGGTAGACAATATGTAACCCATGGTCACCGGGACTTGAAGGTGTTCCACTGCGAGGAGTGGGTGACCCTTGCTAGCCCCGGACCAGGGAGCAAGCAGGACAGAAGGAAGCAGCTGCCAAGAAAAATGGTGTGTTATTGCTTAGTGGAGAGTTTCAGCCTCGTCAGCAATGGAAACATCACAGGCTTTCCATTATTTTTCTTACCCCAGACAAAAGGCAGGTGTAAGAGAAAACCCTGAACCCAGATCCTAAATTTAGAGACACCCTCCCACGTTACGGTCTCTGTTCCGCTTGCTCTTAGGCTCGGAGGGAAGCTGGGAGCGCACAGGGTGCACCAGTGCCTGCTAACAGAGCCCCAGAGACATGGCCATGGACTTGCAGGTCAGCTTCTGCTTTTCCTCCTGCCTCCTGGAAGAACCCCAGGTGACCCAGCTTCTGTGCCTACATAAAGGCCACCAGCATTCACAAGCAGAATAACAAATGGCAGGCCAGAAAGCCCTTCTCCTGAGAGGGACCCAAAACCCAAGCCTCTTCAGTCAGACACTCATAAGCAGAATTCAAAGAAAAAAAGAAAACTGAACTAAAAGCAACACGCCAAATTGTCAACGGCGTTCGATCTCCGTGTTTTCCAAACGTTCTGCTCTTTCCATCATGAACATACCGTACTTTTATTCTCGGAAACCTAAATTTCGATATTTGAGAAACACAAAACAAATACCAAAAAAAAAATGATTTAGAGAAGCAACTCAAAATAAGACTGGACCAAGTCTGAGAACATTATTCCTATGCACTGTCCTGGACATTGAGGCCTGATTGTTTCTGGCTGCCCCCTGGCTCGGCTCCGTACGCACTGGGCATCAGACAGCCCCTCCTGTCCATGTCTAACCTGAAACAAGGTTGGGCGTCACCAATGTGACACACCCACTGGCTGACAGGCAGACAAAAGGGTAACTGCTTTTGCAAGTACCCACAGGCCCCCCTGATCTTGCAAATATAAGATTATTCTGATATGTCTGTCATCATGCAGACTCAGCTTGATGTTTGTCAAGAAAAGACAATCCCAAAGGTGAACCTCAGAGGCCAGGGGCTTACAGGGGCAGGTGTGAATTAGGGGAACACACTATTCCCTTTAGTTAGCAAACAAATGTTTTGGTAAAAGGACTAACCTTGCTGCTGAAGAAGAAATACGGAGAAGTGGCTGTAAGGCAAATGCAGTGCATGGAGGAGGACAAGGAATCACCCTCTTTACAAATGAGTCATTAACTAGGGATACAGAGTAACACTGGGAGAAAGTTCTAGACCAGGCATCGGGCATTCAGCCACAAACTAATTAGCTCTGAGACATCTCTGCATCTTGGTTTCCATCTCTCAAGGAAGGAGCTCAAACCAAATCATTTTTAAGATCACTAATGCTTCTAAAATTTATTGTACATTTCATGTAATATTCAAATCAAAAGGACCCTCTAAGCCAAACTCAGGATAGGCAAAAGCCATAGTGAATGGTCTGCCTCCTGAAGCTAGAAAGACACAACAAGGCCCTGGATGGCTCAGTTACGTGTCTGCCTTCAGCTCAGGTCATTATCCCAGGGTCCTGGGATCGAGGCCCGCATGGGGCTCCCTGCTCGGCGGGGAGTCTGCTTCACTCTCTCCCACCTTCCCTGTTTGTGCGTGCAAGCTTGCTCTGTCAAATAAATAAAATCTTTAATTTAAAGAAAGACAGAAAGACAGACAGACAGACACAACTTACCTCTTGGGCCAGAGTCCCGAGACTATCCAACAAAGTTTTTGTGGCTTTAGCCAATTGGTTGCTCAGGAAGGGAGATGTAGAGTTTAGTTCTGTCTGGAATAAGGAAAAAAAAAAAAAAAACTTTGTTTCTAAACTCGAATGTAAACCTGAAATCTCTACTGAAAATAAACAAGTTAATTAAAACCATCCACAATCCTGAGTTTAAAAAACAAGAAACCCACTCCTGACCAAAATAAGACACTAAAATTATTCTAACTCCACATCTGCAGGTTATTTCAGATAAGACTTACTAATCCTCTGATGAATGCTTTTAAACAGTGTAGAAATATATATTTGAAACTCTTTGATATGCAACAGATAAAATCATCTCATGTTGGGGGGTGTGTGTGTGTGTGTGTGTGTCCAGTGCAACTCTGACCACAAATTCCCAACTCTGTCTGCAAGATGGGCAATAGAGGAATGACCTTGAGAAACAAGTTGGTAATGGCTCACAAGAAAGGAAGAACATGTAAAGTTGAAAGCTGCCAAAAGCGCAGAAAGGAGAATTTTTCTCTCTCATGCTGGTCAAACCAGCACTGCTTCTAACACCGGAAATTTAATATAGAATGTTTATTTTTATATCTACTTTTAGTCAGATCTTTGTATTTGCTCATGGGTATACTTAATTGCTGTTATGTGCCACCTAGTGTCATAGTAAATACAAGAAAATAATTGGGCCCAAGGAAAAGACAAAGTTAGGGCAGAAAGCCTAAGCTAGAAAAGAGAAAGAACAGTGATGCACAGGCTCTCAGGTCAGAATTACAATAGCTGAGGAGCCTCAAATTTGAGTTTTCAGGCTTCCAAAAAACAAAAAGATACAGAGTCAGTTTCATCATTTTTATTTGTTAAATAGGAAAACAAAAGTTTCTGGGAAAACTCATCTTTCCTTGGCACTTCTGTGGGTTTCATTTTATTTATTATCAGATACCTCTATAATCTAGAAAGGGCTGGGCTATTTATTTTTTTAAGATTGATTTATTTACTTGAGAGAGAGAGCATGAGCAGGCGGAGGGGTAGAGGGAGAGAAACTCAAGCCGACTCCATGCTGAGCCTGGAGCCCGATGTAAGGCTTGATGCCATGACCCAGAAATTATGACATGAACTGAAATCAAGAGTCAGACACTTAAATGCCTGAGCCACCCAGGCACCCCAAGGCTGGACTATTATGCTACTTTTCTTGTATCAGGAATTGTTGTGAAATCAATACAAATTGCATGGAAAATAGCTGGAGGTGGACAGCGATCATCATTATCTCAAAAAGAGCAGCCTGGGAGATTTTCCTTTAAAAAGAACTCCAGGTTGGTGGCAGGGAGGGGGTGTGCCCTAAGTGGCTCAGTTAGTTAAGGGACTGACCCTTAATCTCAGCTCAGGTCTTGATCTCAGGGTTGTGAGTTTAAAGCCCCTGTTGGGCTCCATGCTGGGTGTAGAACCTAATTTATAAATAAATAAATAAATAAATAAATAAATAAATAAATAAATAAATAAATAAATAAAATAAAATAAAATAAAATAAAATAAAATAAAATAAAATAAAATAAAATAAACTCTAAATACAGACGATTAAGCTAGTATCACCATGATCATCATAATATCCAAGCCAAATTCTGAATGTAGATTTCTGATAAAATCTGTCTAAAGGTACTTATGAAAGAATCTCTCCAGCCTGACTCATGAGCTTTCCTAGAAAGGCTTAGTCACCAGGGTCCACCTTTCCCACACTCTGCATCCTCAGATGGGCCTCTTAACCACTATACTCAGGTAGTTCTCCATGATGCAACTCAAAGATTATGTTAATGGTCCTTCCTTCCACTAAGTGATCATGAGCAAAAACAAGTGGGAGGTTTTTGGCTTTTTACTTTCTTTCTCTAGGTTCACATCACAACTAAAGGTTACCCATTAAAAGCTGGCCCTATATATAGACCCTACCATGAGGAAAACTTTTCCAAACTGCGAGGTCTTAACTGGAAGGCATGGGGAAGTAAAGTGTTCCTGTGCTTACCATCAGGCCCACGAGATGACGCACACTCAGGATTGTGCAGCAAAACAAAAAAATGCCAAATTAACTCAATGCTCATTTTCACAACTTAAAATATGACAGTTATCCCTTTTTTTTTAGAAAGTCTGAATGGAAATAAGAATCTGATGATTCTTGTCACTGTCTCCTCTTCTCTGGTTATGGGGACCTGGAGTGGCTACAGAACTCTGGGCAAATGGCTCAAACTCCCCATGGCCCGATTTCCACAACTACCCACAAAGTTCATGGTGGGCATGTAACCCAGCATTGTCAAGAACACTAAATGAGAGGACACGTGCTGAGCACCTCACACAGCGCCTGGTACATAGTGAGCCCTAACGGTTCTCAGAAAGGTGACCCCTGCCTTTCTCTTCCCTTCCTTAAAAGTTTACTACCAAAACTGAAGGGTTTTCTAGTTCTTGAAAAGACATCCATCCATCCTCCCCCCTCTGTTTCCTGGCTAACGCTGAAAGAACTATTTCTCCTGTCAAGGGGCCCTCCGTCCACTATGCAGAGAGCCAGAGTTGTCATCGCAAAGCACATCAGCCACACCCAATGTGCTATTTCTAACATTACAAATCCTCTTCAGCGCAAAACCGAGACCTAATTCCCGAAGGCTTGGGTTGAATGCTTCTCTCCTCCCTAAAGCCCCTTTTTCCTCAGTGTTTGCAAAACTGTGAAACAAAAAATGTTAGCAGCTAAAATATATACTTACATTATGTAATATTCAGTGTATGAAATACAAATACAAATGTATATTTAAATCACACATGCACAGATATAAATTTGCCCTAAGGTTGACATTTAAACTGAAAAACTTGGGGGCGGCCCCAGTGGCTTAGCGGTTTAGCGCCACCTTCAGCCCAGGGCGTGATCCTGGAGACCCAGAATCGAGTCCCACATCAGGCTCTCTGCATGGAGCCTCCTTCTCCCTCTGCCTGTGTCTCTGCCTCTCTCTGTGTGTCTCTCATGAATGAATAAATAAAATCTTTTAATTAATTAATTAACAAACAAACAAACAAACTGAAAAACTTGAAGGAAAAATCATAACCTACATTTAGGTATATATGTAATCTATACCTACCTACGTATATACGCATATAAGCACATACATAAATTTTATCCTGATGCGTATGTACGTGTACCTTCTGTTTCTAGTAAGTGATATTGATTTTACCTTTACAGTAGAGATATAATGTCTAACTTTCTTAAGCAAGTGAATCTACAAAAAGGAAATATTAAATTTAAATGGTACCAGTGGCCCTTGAACTACAACCAAAGTCATGACAGAGAATTGTGAATGAGCAGGTTCCACGGACATAATGTAGTCTCAGAGAGCTCTGGCACCAGAACCCCCTGCAGTGCCCGGTAAGCATGCAACCTCCCAGCCCTCAAAGACCTCCTGATTCAGAAGGTAGGCATGTGAGCCAGGAAACTTCAGGATTTTTTTGCACATAGAAGTTTGAGAACCACTAAGCCATAGCCCCTGGACAATGTTCATTCCTCTTTTTTGAGCATGTTCTCCACAAAGGTGGTTGTTTGTGCATTCCACATCTGGTTGGCATGATGCAGTCTGCTTTGATAGTGAAGCACTGAAGAGAAGCCAATCAGTTCACCCCACCCTGATTGGGATCAGAGATGATACAAAATGCATGTGAGGCCAGAACGTCATACCAATTGAGTTCACAGCCACCAAGTGCAAAAGGCCAAGTCTCTGAAACCATAGATATACCGCCCGTTGTCACTATTAGCAGTCATCTCTCCCCTGAAGGGAACAAATCAATCAGCAGTTCATGTTCTTAGACTACGTCTTCCTCATCTGAATGAATTTAAACTTTCATAGGTAATGATTTTCCCTTCAGGTTTTTCAACTTAAATGTCTTACTTAACCTTTGAGGCAGGCTTATTCTTTTTGTTTTAAAAGCTACACAATTCAGCAAAACTCCATGCACGTACTGCTTACCCCATGAACACCACCGTTGGCCACAGACATAAACATAAGGGTTTCATTATATTTACCGTGGATATCAGACCTTTATGTATTCAGACACAAATGCCATACCACATCCTAGGGCTGTTGTCAATAGTCTGAGCTCTGGTTTGCTTAGAAACTGATTAATTTAGGTTTTGGTTGATAAAAGAAACATTGGCTAAACCCATCCATAAGTAATAGTTAGGACGATCAATGTCATTATCAGGATCCCTTTTTATGCTAATTGTTGTTTGAGATTAAATGCTTGGCATTCATTAACCTAAGTATTGGCAACCTATCGTCAATACAAATTTCCATCTTCAAAGATGTGTTGGAGTTACACACGGATATGGGTTGACATGACAGGCTTTAAAAAAAAATTTCAAATTCAGCGCCATTTAAAGCTCTGGCTATCCAGATATTTTGCTCAAGACTTGATTTTACTTTTCTGTGCCTGAATGTTACGAAATACAGAGAAGAGACTGATGAGAATCTGCAAACTAAAGATTACAAAATTGTAGGGAAAAGATGGGCTATTCAATTACTGTTGCCAGGACTAGTTGTTCATGTAAGAAAAATCAGTAAGTTTTCCATCTCATACCACTACACAAAACTAAGTTCTTGGCAGATTATAGAGCTAAAAGTAAAAAATGAAAATTGCCAATATATAGGAGAAAATGTCTTTATGAACTTGGGATAGGGAAAGCCTCTTGATATATAAAAAGTCCAAACCAAGGGAAAAAAATGACTCCAACTTTCAAAAGTAGAAACTAGGGCAGCCTGGGTGGCTCAGCAGTTTAGCATCGCCTTCAGCACAGGGCATGATCCTGGAGACCGGGGATCAAGTCCCACATTGGGCTCCCTGCATGGAGCCTGCTTCTCCCTCTGCCTGTGTCTCTGCCTCTCTGTGTGTGTCTCTCATAAATAAATAAATAAAATCTTAAAAAAAAAAAAAAAAAACAAAGGTAGAAACTATGCAGGACACCTGCAGGGGAGAAGGGGGGGATCACTGGCTCAGTGGTTGAGTGTCTGCTTTGGCTCAGGTTGTGATCCCAGGGTCCTGGGATTGAGTCCCAAATTGGGTTCCCTACAGGGAGCCTGCTTCTCCCTCTGCCTATGTCTCTGCCTCTCTCATTAATAAATTAAATCTTGAAAGAAAGAAAGGAAGAAAAGAAACTAACTATGCACCAAAAGACACCATAAACGATGTGAAAATGTGAGCCAAAGACTAGAAGAATGAGTTCTTAAAATTTCAGAATAAAAAGGAAATACCATAGAGCAGTTAAAATGAATCAGATGCCACATGTATCAATCTGATAAATCAACAATATAATGTGGAGGTAAAAAGACAAGTTAAAGATCAATATGCACATTCATACAATGTGGACACCTACAAACCAATATGGTAAGCTACCATTAACAGAATGCAAATACATATATATGGCATAAAAGCATGCATCTCCAGGATAGTGACGGTCTTGGAGGAAAGAAGAGGGGATACACAGGTGGCACTGACTATAAGTGCAACGTTTTATTTCTTGAAAAGAATCAGAAGCAAGCAAGGTGAATGATGGGTGATAGTACAGGGGTGTTCTTTCCATTATTCTCTACGCCTGTTTGTAAGTTTTAACTATTTCATACGTTTTAATTAAAGATAAAAGAAGTGAGGAGGAAAGGAAGCAGAGCGGGCAGGAGTGGAAGAAAGGCTCAAGAATGTAAGCTGGCTTGACCATATACCCAATCTGAAAAGTGTCTACGTTCCTTGAGTACAATTAACTTTGAGAACCATGCCCTGAAACTAGGCCACAAAATAATGTCTGAGAACCATATGCCTGCACCTACTATTAACTGTGGTCTCCTGCTAATATCTCACAAAGGCAGGCAAAGCTTGCCAACTAGTATTTCCAAAGAGTTCCAGTAAACAATTTACAGCTTGGAATTCCTACTATTATTTTTCCTAAACAAAAACATTCCCTTTGCTATGAACTCATAGAGGTCCCCATTGACCACAGGAGGCAAGTGATTTTCTTGTGTGAAGAAAGAGAGGAAAAAAAGTGAAGATAAAACCTTTAGTGGGGGACTACATGACCTATTGTAAGCTAACTGGAATTCGTGTATTATTCGATATTTTTATATCATAACTAAATACTGTAATATCATTACAGGAAGAATAGACAAGTACATATTGTATTACCCAAAAGGCTCCCACCCATTTCTGCAAAGTGTGTCAATCACCACATGGCAACATTGCCGAAAAGCATGACATTCTGGAGCGCTGGCCCTAGCACAACAAAGACCATTATTATACCCCATCTTTCAGGGGGTCTAACAAACGATTTCATTATAGTCTTTCTATCCTAGTAGCTTAACTAAATTGTAAAATACTGGCAATTAAAAAGGCAGTAACCTAGCCAAGTCAATTTGACTTTAATTTCTGAGCTGGTGTTTATTTCAATTGAGCATCCAGCATAGTTCCTGGCATAGAATAATTAGGCACCCAGTAAATGTCTGTGGAAGAAAAACTAAAAGCAAGAGAGAAGCACATTAGGAGGACGAGATGGTATGTGTCCTGCTTCAAAGGTCATTCAACTTCACCTCATCAAGTCACCACCTTCTGGAGCCTTTCAGTGGCTTCCTTTGCTCTAAAGGATGAGGCCCAATGGCCTCACATGGCTCTTGAAAGTTTGCCTCAGCTGATCTGTAGTCACCTCCACAGCATTCGGTCTTACTGTTCCTTCTACCATCAAATTCCCCGTAGCTACATCTGCTCCTCTCTGAACCAATCAATCATGTACAGTTCCCCTAAATACCACCTTCATTCCTTTCCCCACTCTGGACACCATACATAAGCCAGGTCCTCTGCCTGGAACATTCTTCTCCCTGTTCTTTACCTGACTAACCTTTATTCTTTAGGTCCCAACTTAACAGATGCCTCCTTCCTGATCCTCAAAGAGAGGATTAGAAGGACTGCATCAGAGCCTGCACAACACCCAGCAGAGGATGCAACTGCTCCTCCCCTGGTCTGTCCCACTCATTGCCCACCACCAGGGAAAGACATCGGTTGCTTGCTCAATATTGTCTGCCACCCGCCCCGCCGCCCCCAAGCCCAGTGCATGACACAGATCAGGGCTCAATATTTGCTGAATGAATGAATTTAAGTATTTGTTTACAGATAATCACTCTACAAAATAAAGACTGGGAGAGATAGATTATCAACGCATTAAGAAGCCACTGCCAAGTAGAAATAGAAGATAGAACATTGTGAAATTAAATGTAATTAAGGGCATTTTAAACTTCCTTTACTCTCAGAGTAGGCTAAAAATCTCTACTTCACTTTGCCCATATTCAGAAAATCCAACTCAAGGCTAGGATTTTATGTCTTAGCTTAAATTGAAAATAAGGAAGCCAGATACTAAGTACAAAGACTACTGCCACCCAGAAGACATCCTACCTCTTTCCAGTGATTTACTTGATAATGAAGTTTTCCTTTGAGGAACAATTTAATATTTCTTATCAAAGTAGAGAACTACAAAACTCATGTCTGAGGGAGGTACTAATCTTTTAAAAAAACAACTCAACAATTTAAATATTAACTTGTAAATTTGGGGCACCTGGGTGGCTCAGTCGGTTGAGCATCTGCCTTGGGAAGAGGTCATGATCTCCCTGTCCTGGGATCAAGCCCCACATCGAGCTCCCTGCTCAGTGGGGAGCCTGCTTCTCCCTCTCTCTCTGCCCCACCCCCCCTCCCCATGCACACACTCTCTAATAAATAAAAATCTTTTTGTAAGATTTTATTTTTATTTACTCATGAGAAACACACACAGAGAGAGGCAGAGACACAGGCAGAGGGAGAAGCAGACTCCCTACAGGGAGCCTGATGTGGGACTCCATCCTGGGACTCCGGGATCATGCCCTGAGCCTAAGGCAGATGCTCAACCACTAAGCCACCAGGGGTCCCAATAAAAATCTTTTTCAAAAAACTTTTAAATTTGTTGTGTTTAATGCATTAAAATATTTTTTTTGTTTCTTTTTTTTCTTTAAAGATTTATTTATCTTATTTTAGAGAGAGAGAACAAGTAGGGGACAGGGGCAGAAGGAGAGAGATAGAGGGAGAGAGACAGAGAGAGAAAACCCTACACAATCTCTGTGCTGAGTGTGGAGCCTGATGTGGGACTCAATCTCATGACCCTGAGATCGTGGCCTGAGCTGAAAAACCAAAAGTCAGAGACTTAACCAATGAGTCACACAGGTACCCTCACTTTTTTGCTGTTTCTAAGCACATTTCAATACACCTACTACCACATAATTCAGGATAAAAATCAAACCTAAACCTTTATTCAAAATATGGCAGCATTGGATGGCTCAGTCGGATGGGTGTCTGCCTATAGTTCAGGTCATGATCTTAGGGTCCTGGGATCGAGCTGCACATCAGGCTCCCTGCTCAGCAGGAAGCCTGCTTCTCCGTCTCCCTCTGCTGCTCCCCCTGCTTGTACTCTCTCTCTCTCTCTCTCTCTCTCTCTCAAATAAATAGATAAAATCTTTAAAAAAAAAAAAGAAATTACAGTATTTTTGGAGGAAGAAGTACTATAACTAAGGCAGAAATGTCTGTACAGATGGAGTTGAGCAAGTAATATTAACACTCTGCTTAATTCACCAATTTATTTCCAAATGTGTGCTCCCCTTTTCCTATAGGAATTAAGTGAACACAGTCTTAAGAGTAAATCCATGAGGTGTGTCATTCTACCACCTACCAAATGTTAAGGATTGCAATGGACTGCCAGATGAATGCCTGTGCTGTAAACGGGTGGACAGTACAGTCAAACAACGCCAGACAAAATCTGATACTTCACACAAATGTCTGATTTTTATATAGGAAGAGAAAAGCAACTGTTTTCTCCTGGAAAAAAAAAAAAAAAAAAACCTCACACAAATGCTTTAAGGGCTGCCTGGGATAAGCTGAAGTATGTTGCCCTGAAAAGGAATGAGCCAAGCCACTCTGTATTCCAAGCCTTTGTCTAAGGATCAAGACAACACTAAACAAAGAGCTTGCAAGACAAGAATGACTTTGTTTCCTCCTTCTCCATCTGTTCCTTCAATCTATACACAGCCCAGCTGTGAGGTCACTGGTCTTCTAGGGACCTCAGGGCACTGCTCACTTTACCTCCTTTGTCCCATGAACGGAGTTCTCCCTTTGCAAGAATATGCTGCATGCATCAGAAGACATGTGAACGGAACTCTTTGTTCCACAGAAACCGAACTTTCCCTTTTAGGGTAAAGGTATCATCAGAGGTCGAGACAATCTAGCCACATGGTTATGCAGAACCCAAACTGTCATTAAGATGAAGATAAGTCCGTATGCCTGTCCTTCCTAACTCAAGAATCTGACAGCATTTTCCCCGCCTCAAGGATCAGACACCACTTTCACATCATTGGGACAACGGTGAGCCAAGACTAGAATCCAAACCTACCTAACAGTGTCCCGTGCTGGTAAAGACTGGGGGTCAGGGAGCTGCAGGGGAGTCATCAGTGAAACTGGGATGGGAGGACAGCCCTCACTCTACAGACCCAGAACCTGTGAAGAATTCTTCAAATTCCCAATCTCAGCCTAAGAGCTGGTTCTCGGTGCCCACTAGAATGAAAGCTCTGTGTGCACTGGTCTGCCCTGATCATGACTGAAGCTCCGGCACCTTAGAACAGTTCCTGGTGCAAAGCAGACATACAGTAAACCTTTGATGGTTTGTTGATCAATGTCTCGCATCTTGTCCTGAGATGTTCTACTTCCCAAAGTCACTGCTGTCTTTGGTTAGTGCATTAAGAACCCTAACAGGTAGCGTTTATTATGCGTTGGAGTCACTCTCAGAATATGGCAAGAACATGTACAGAGTTGAAGAGGGACTAATAAACAGCCAAGAGCACTGAGGAAACACTTTAAAGACATAATGAAATTTATTTTACCTCTCAGTTAAAAGACATTTGTGGCAGGGTGAGGGCCCTCCCCAAAGCAGTCCACATTCCCAGTCCCTGGCACCTGAATATGTTATATCACATGGTAAAATGTACTTTATAGATACATTATGTACATTATAGATACTTTATACTTTACAGATATAATTAAAGTTATAGACTTTCAAATAGGGCAATGATCCTAGATTAATTAGGTGAGTCCAATTTAATCACAAGTCCATAAAGGCAGAGAACTTTCTCTGGCTAGAAGCAGAGAGAGATGGCAGACGGAAAAGACAGAGAAATTTAAAGCATGAGAGGGTCTCAACCAGTGTGGCTGGAGAGGGGTCACATGAAAATCATGAGAAGGAAGGTTGGCAGCCTCTAGGAGCAAAGACTGGCCTCCAGCTGACGTTCAGATAGGAAACAGGGACCTCAGTCCTACAACTTTAAGGAATTAAATTCAGCTAACAATCTGAATCAGCTCAGAAGCAAGAGGATAGTATCCTCAGAGCCTCTAAAAAGGAATACAGTACTGCAAACCCTCTGATTTCAATCTTCTGAGACTCCAAGGAGTAGACCCAGGGGAACCACACTGTGCCCAGACTTCTGGCCTACAGGATTATGAAATAAAAACTTTATGTTGTTCTAAGCTGCCAAGTGTGTGGTTATTTGTTACAGCAGCAATAAAAAAGCTACCACAATCAGCAAGGACCTTGATAATAGAAGCAAATAAATCCCTCCAGCCAAAATTTGCTGGTCCACTGTTATGGCTCCTTCTTGCAGTACAAAACACATCAGAGGTTATTGGAGGACAGCAGAGAGAGGCCCCCATAAAGACTTCTCTATCTGAGAAAGACAGGTGCCGCTTCAGGAAGGACCCACAAGATAGGCAAAGGAAGTTCACCTGCCCAGTCAACTGCAACAGCCAAATCCACTTTGCCGAGCAGTGAGACAAAAGAAATCACTGGTAGATGGCCACAATCCCCTCCTAGAGGTTGTTAGGTCAGCAGTACAAGTACTATGAACACAAGTCTCTCTTCATAAATGCATTTAACCTAGAGATAGTATTTCATAGATCAACATATCCCTGTACTCATCAGAAGCCATCTTTGTGAGGATCTTGGGTGAATCCAGCTCCCAGAATATACCTGACACATAATGAACTTAACATAGTTGAATAAATGAATACGCTTTTAAATTAAAAGGAGAATGTCTATAGGTAACCACTATTAATCCCAGAGAACTTTATGGAAGCAACAGCATTCTGATATCCAGTATTAACTTTCATGCAAGGTATAAATAATTGAGGTATATACACGAATAGAATCTACAGGGTAAGAAGCCTTGACAACATCTAGGCAAAGAATAAAATCTTTTCACTGAACTATCATCCTCCAGGTCTACTTTGCTTGGCATGACTGATTCCTAACACAGTCGAAAATTTCCATGTTGCCAGCAATTGCTTTCAGCATGAAAATATTTCTATTGATGATTAACTTCTATTTATTGACCACCCCCTGCCATGCTCCTCATATGTATAAGCAACAGTCACAAAGGGTAAACTATATTATCTGTATGTAAAAGAAGAAGAAACCGAGGCTGACCGACACTAAACTTATCCAAGGTCACACAGCTGGTAAAACTGCTGATGAAATGTTTGAATCCAGATGCAGGTGACCCTGAGCCCATGGCCCTTCCCCTCTGCCACACTTCCCCCCCATGCTGTCAAAACACTGCTGTCCAGAGGTCATCAGAAAGAAAAGGTGGCTCAGGAGAAAGAGAATACTCTTGGCTGAAAAACAGAAAAACATCCATACTAACCAAATAAAAAAAAAAAAAAAAAAAAAGGAGAGACACAGAGAAATGTTTCAAAATATGTCTCTCCTGAAAATCCACTTCTGGTACAGAAACACACACTGACACCCCAATTTATCTTCCCATGACGCTGGGCTTGGCACCTGGCTGCTGTTCCTGTTGTGTTTCTCGGTATGATTAACCGCCCATTGCCAATGATGTCGCATGTCACATTCATCTACCATCGAAAATGTTGAAATGTCAACCAAGTGGCAGGAGTAAAGGGCTGCCTAATGTAAATCAAATATCAATCCCAGTGCTCCAATTAAGGCCCTGTTTAACTCGATAAATAAAAGTCACATTTCAAAATGTTTGGAAATTATTTCCTCCCAAAGGTATCCTTCAAAATCACCTTTACACAGAACAATTTTGACCACTCACTACATTCTAATTCAAGAGCCTCATTTTCTGGCTTTATGAAAAGAGAGCTCTCAGCAACAGCAGATAGGCAGGAGCAGAACCTGAGATGCTTTCTGTGCCCAAGAAGTGTGCAAAAAGCATTTGGTAGCCACCTTAATACCCAGTCATGAACCAAGTGATTTCCAAGGCACAACCACAACAGGATGGGCTGAGATGCAGCTGACAGTCTTACTGGTATATTTCCATGTATCCTATCATGCCAACCCTCCCAAGCAAGGAGGGATTATTAGATTGAAACCTAAGCTGCTGATTGTCAAATCATGAAGGCTATATTGTCATTCTACTTGGAGTGCAATTCAGACATTACGGAGTGGAGGGATTTTCTGGGATGTGCACACAATACATGTTTATTAAACAGAAATGAAATAATGAATGGCCACCAATATAAATTACTGTGTCTTCTAAAAGCACCCATATTTCAAAAATAAAAAATAAAAAAGCACCCATATTTCTAAAATTTGCATCTATCCGGCTGAAAGGGTGAAAATTTCAGTCTTGTAGTGAAATACAGCAAAACAGCTAAAACTGTACCAGGAAATGGTCTACTATTTCTAATAACCTTTGGCCCTTTATGTCACACAACCCAAAAAGTGCCAATAGGCTGCATATGTCTACACAAATGAGCTTATGTAGCCACTTGGACCAGTTTTCTGGAACTATAAACATCATCCCCATTCAGAAACATATATCTTACTTGAACTTATACTATAGAAACATTAACCAATATAATCACAGGCCACTGAACAAAGCAATTCAGTATTTTTTTTTAAACTGAAACAGAAGATACTACTTCTGGAATAACACAAAAATAGATCTTAAGCATTAGGCCTAGGCCCTTCACATTGACTGGTTCACCATCAACCCTGCCTTGGAAAATCCCATGAACTCACACAGTTTTCCTACTACCTTCATCTCAGGCAGAAGCTGCAACGTCATAAAATCAAGTGAGATAAAAGAACTTCCTGATGGTCACTAGTGTGTAAACCTCAGAAGATGTTTCTAAGATCACTTTCTAGGCTGTGATCCAGGCCCAGGATCTAGAAACTAAACATTGTTAGTATCCCTGGGATAATCATAACTCTCTATAAAGAAATCAAGCTGCACCAAATCCCAGAGGATTCTGATTCCTTTTTATTATAATGAGGAACATCTCTTTCGAGGCACATCCTTCTTCCAAGGCTCTTTCCCTGGTTTTAAGAGAATCTACTGACAAATCAGAGTGCTATCTGCTAAGTGGGAAACCAGAACATCAGATGCTAAGTGATGTTGTTGGAGAGGCAGGTCACCAGAGCTCTCAGAAAATCCAAAGAAATACACCTATTTGGAACTATACCGAACCCTCCAATGACCACATTGCTCAGGTTCATCCATATTCTTTAAGAATGAATGTGTATAACTCTGGGACCACTTCTCTAAACTCTTGATTCCTAAGCCGATCAGACTTTGTTGCAATTTTTTTTCTGTAACTGCAATTTTGTCATTGATTAATTATCGTTGTGTGTTCCCATCCAATTCTGAGGTTTCCCCACTGTGACAGCTTAGAGTGTCTCCTCGCAGAAATGCTCTTAAGAACAGATATCTATCTTCCCATCAATGATGTTGAGACTTTTTTTTAGTCTGGGAAACTCCTCAAATGAACTCTAATAATCTCAAATGACAATATCTTTAAAAACATACAAAACAGGTCTTCTCGAAATAGGCACAAAGGACCCTAGGCTTAGACTCAGAGCCATGCCCAACTCATTCCCCGCCCCGCCCCCCCCCCCCACCCCTCGGGGGGAAAAAGCCCTAAAGTTTGAAAGAACAGAATACCACGGAGCTAAATTACCTCTCAAACTCCCAGCCAGCCCTATGTTCCTACAAAAACAAAGTTATGTTGTCCAGGGAAAATGTTCGCATTCCCAAAGCATTAGTGCTTACAGCTTCTCCACACGGCAAGCCTACTCACCAGGATCGGCTTCAGGATGTCCATGCTGGAACGAAGCACTTGCTCTGCTGCATCCAGCTTCTCCTTTGGCAAGCTGCAAAGCGTGGAAACTTCTTGTTCACCAAGTTGAATCACCTCTTCTAACTTCGATCCACTGCACAGATTCGTCAAATGTAACTGGTAGCCTTGCAGAAATACCTGGAAGCATTTCATGCAGAGAGACAAAGCAAAACCAGATTACAAAGATGGGAAGCTGGGCCAATATAGCTTTGAAGAATGGACACCATCGCCAATAGTTCAATCAGATCTTTTTACTGAACTTTGGGATGCATCAAGGCACAATCTGACAGGAAACTTAAAATCTGGGGCACCTGGGTAGCTCAGTGGTTGAGCATTTGCCTTTGGCTCAGGTCTGATCTGAGGATCAAGTCCTGCATCGGGCTCCCCTCAGGGAGCTTCTCTCTCTGCTGTGTAAAATGTCTTTGTGTGTCTTTCATGAATAAATAAATAAAATCTTTTTTAAAAAATAAAAATACCTAAAGGAAACTTAAAATCTGAATGTTGTGTTTGACTCATCATCTCCCACACTCCTGTCCTTGTAAAGGGAAATCCTGAGTCCAACTCTTTTTCTCAAAAGTGGGGCACATGATTCAGGAAATAGGAATTGAAAATCTAAACGCCTGAAACCATTTTTATTATTTTATTTTATGAGGCAAAAACATTTTTATTATTTTGGAACTTACAACATCTTAAGCTGGGGTTGGGCTGAATAATTTTTTTAAAAAAGGCATTCATACTATTTATTTGTAGGTATAGGTATTTCACTGATGCACAAAATTATGTTGAAGCAATTTCAGAATTTGGAACTCTTCATTTTATTTGCCCCAGAGCAGAGTACCAGAAAGGCAGGCTTCTTAGGAAAAGTCCTCATGGAAGGCCAATTCTAAGTCATTCTTTTGCATTCATTAAAGCAGACCCCCGAGAGAGCCTTTCCCTGGCTGTATTTTGTTTACCTAATTAGCTTGGCTGGGCCTCAATAAACAGCACTTCTTCATTACATGGTCCTTACTGACCTAGACAGCAAATTCAGTAAGAGGAAGGGCTGGCTTTTCTTGCTCACTTTGTGTCCAGAATGCTGAAACACTATCGACAGTAAATATTTGTGGAATGCATGGATGATGCAGATTCTGTAACAGTCCATTACTACCTCCCCTTGGTAGTTTAAATTAGCGCAGCTTGATCTGCTTGTAGGACAACCAAGTGTGAGTGACAGCCCAAAACCCTCTCCAGGTTTTCAATATAGCTTTCTATCGCTGCAGAGCACTGGGCCTGCCACAGTTTCCGTGAAGGTTTCCCCCACCACCAGGCACGGAAGCATGCTTCCGTTTTGCTCCTAATTCTAAGTAGTCTTTGTGGTCAGCCTACCTTGGGTGTCTGTGTTTGAGAGCACTGACTACAGAGAGACCCTAATACCGTGCAAGAACGACCTCGCCCTTTATTTTAAACTGATCTGATGCGACAGATACGAAATTGGCAGGGGGGAATGGAAATTGTGCTAAATGCAACTGTTTTCATAAGCTCGCTGCCTTTGGCCCATCTCCCAACCATACAACTGGTAAACACAAGGCATATTTTCCTAGTTTCATAAGGGCAAGCAGTAAGCACATTTTTCTAATTTTAAAAATTCTACATTATGTAAAGCAAAGACCTTATTTTCGGGCATAAACATTTCCACTACTTTTGCTTATTGTAAAGATAAGCTGGTGTGTAGACAGGAGACAGAGGAAAGAAGCAGTGCCCCTTTCTGCCAAAGAATACACTTGGGAAGCTTCTCTGAAAATCGATAACCATGCAACCTGGGTCTGCTACTCACTGCACAGGGGCTGTGTGATAACTAATTATACCAAAGGAAGTTTTCTAAGAATCTAAGAATAAAATTCTATGTAAACACTAATACTACTTCCTGGTTTTACAAATTAAGGAAAAATCATTTTTCCTTATACATTTTTCTTATACATCTTTAAAGGATGTATTAAGTTTTTTAAATCTTCTATCTTAAATTTTATAGACAGCTGCTCTGATCAGTAATCCTCAACTCTGGCTACAGTCTCAGAATGGTGAGAAATTTTTAAAAAACGTTTAATTCATTTTAACTTAAATTTATTCCCCCCCTTTGGGGGAAGTTATCAACAAATGCCAGCTGACAGGCAGGAAATCAGTTTTATTTCAACCAGATGGCCCATGACACCAAGTTGCACACTCCACTCCCGGGATGGTTTGGCAATGCCAGGCTGAGCAGAGAGGTAAAAACAGTGAAGTTGAGCTTGAGCTAATAATCTCCTTCAGCACCAAATCCAAGACAGGGGTTTAGGGCAGCCCTGGTGGCTCAGTGGTTTAGCGCTGCCTGCAGCCTGGGGTGTGATCCTGGGGACCCTGGATCGAGTCCCACATCGGGCTCCCTGCATGGAACCTGCTTCTCCCTCTACCTGTTCCTCTGCCCCTCTCTCTCTCTGTGTCTCTATGAATAAATAAAATATTAAAAAAAAAAAAAAGACAAGGGTTTATTCATTTCTTTCCAGGCACTCTTAAAGAATCTAACTGCCACCAGCCCCACCAAGGAAGGAACCTGAACATCGCAGCTTACCTTGTGGAGGCTGACATTAGCCTCCAGCATTTTGTCCACAGTGAGCCTTGGCAGAGAAAGGTTGTGTATCAAGAATCCAGAGAAGGTTTCATTGTCCACTAGGAAATCCTGAAGTTTCAAGCCTGCTGAGAAATAGTATTTCACTTTCATTTAATATGTTAAAAAAAAAAAAAAAAACATGATGGGGCAGGTGGAGAAAAACATCTTAATATTGATGACTTCATTCTAAACCAATTGATAACCACAGGTCTCTGGCTTCAGCATACAGAGAAATGACATTCAGGGAGCTTTGCCTTACAGGAGAGATGAAAAGAATACTTTCTGAAAACACGTAGAGCTAAACTACGAGTGTGCTCCTGGATTCAAACAGTGTGACAGCACCCTACATGCTCACACAGCCTTTTCTCGTTTTCGAGGAAAAAGCCAAACCTTTTAAGTGATCTTGTCCAGCCCATCTGTGATTTGTGAACCTAACCCCATGCCACCTCAGCTAAAAATCAGAGATATTTAAAGCCTTCGTCCCACAAGCCCCCTAGAAGGCTGATCTCCTCTTGATGCAGAATAGCGGTTCTCAAACTTCAGTGCACAAAGGAATCATTTGACAGCTTGTCAAAAACAGATTACCAGTCTGCACCCCCAGAGTTTCTGATTCAGCCAGCCTGGGGTTAGGGCAGAGAATTCACATTTCCAATGAGCTCCCAGGTGATGCAGATGCTGGTGATCTGGGCCCCGCACTTTGAGAACCACTGGTGTAGAGCATTACACATATCAAAGCACTTTCATAGATGTGATCTCATTTTAATTCCAACTGTGGAACACCTGATACAGAACTCCAAAACCCAGGTCTGCTAGACTTAAAACACAAGCATAAAAAAAAAAAAAAAAAAAAACACAAGCATAAACTTAAAAGTCAACCCAACTAAATGACTGGATTACTGTTGTGTTTCACGAAGAATCCCTTTAATAATAAACCCTGCAGGTACATTCCAGTGTAGTGAAGCAGAAAAAGCACTGGCCAGAAATCCAGAATTTTAGTCTTCAGAGTTGGAGACTGTGCCTGGTGGTGTCATTTGGGCATTTCATATCATCTCTCTGAACCTCAGCTTTTTTATCTCCAAAACAAGAAGTTTCTGCCCAGATGTTGGGTGGGGGGCCCCTGACTCTGAAATGTTGCTGTTTCACCTGCCCTATTTCATCTGACCACCTGCTTCTCCTTCAGCCCCACCCTCTTAATAACCCAACTTCTTTTTTTTTTAATTTATTTTTTATTGGTGTTCAATTTACTAACATACAGAATAACCCCCAGTGCCCGTCACCCATTCACTCCCACCCCCCGCTCTTCTCCCCTTCCACCACCCCTAGTTCGTTTCCCAGAGTTAGCAGTCTTTATGTTCTGTCTCCGTTTCTGATATTTCCCACACATTTCTTCTCCCTTCCCTTATATTCCCTTTCACTATTATTTATATTCCCCAAATGAATGAGAACATATAATGTTTGTCCTTCACCGACTGACTTACTTCACTCAGCATAATACCCTCCAGTTCCATCCACGTTGAAGCAAATGGTGGGTATTTGTCATTTCTAATAGCTGAGTAATATTCCATTGTATACATAAACCACATCTTCTTTATCCATTCATCTTTCGTTGGACACCGAGGCTCCTTCCACAGTTTGGCTATCGTGGCCATTGCTGCTATAAACATCGGGGTGCAGGTGTCCCGGCGTTTCACTGCATCTGTATCTTTGGGGTAAATCCCCAACAGTGCAATTGCTGGGTCGTAGGGCAGGTATATTTTTAACTGTTTGAGGAACCTCCACACAGTTTTCCAGAGTGGCTGCACCAGTTCACATTCCCACCAACAGTGTAAGAGAATAACCCAACTTCTTATAATAAAGAGAAAACCAGCTCATCATGACCACGTGACTGGCAATGCTCATTCCCAGCCTGCAGCCCACAGGCCCCAGCATCTTTATTTAACCCCTTATTTTTACAAAGTAAGGCAGGGGAGCCACAGCATGGATGAAATGTCCTGGCAAATAAAGATGTCTCCAAGCCTCAGGAAGTATACACACAGGGTGACCCTCCTTGACCACAAATTCCTCCCAAGTAGTGAAAAACCCGAGTAGTACGTGGACACTGCGCAAGGGACTTCATAACAGCCTCCTTGCTCCAGAGCAGGATTGCTGAAGTGTGGGAGGCTGACCCAGGCTAAACCTGCAATGGGTCTAGGTCATAAGCAACACCCTTGAGACCAGCAAGTACTCTCAGTGTGTTTATAAGGCTCTTCTGTAATGTCAATGGGCTCCGAGGATGAGAACAGCTGGACATGATCAAATTCAAACCGCCCATCAGTGAATCCCCTGGATGAGACAGAAAAACCAAGAGGCCGATTCAACAGTCAACAACCCTTGGCAGTGCACGTGCGCTGGGTGGTGAGGTCGCTGGGTGGGGAAGCAGCAGGGCGGGCCAAAGACCCTTGGCGACAAAGAACTCCCACTCTGATCACATGCATGCCACACATGAGGACTTAGATTCATACACCACCACCAACAGCCACAGCCTGTGTGCACAAAGGAAGGCAGTGTGGTGTGGTGCGGTGCCTGGTTCCCGACCTTGGCTCTGATTACGCTCAGATAGGTAATGTTACAAGAACCCCAATGCCCAGGCTACAAGCCCCAACGTCTAATCAGAGCTTTTGGAGCTGACACCCAGGTGTCAGAATTTTATACAGCTCCCCAGGCAATTGTAGCTGAGTTTGAGAAATGGTAGAGTGGCACAAAGATCAGGGATCTGGGACCAGAAAAACCTAACTTTGGTGCTGGACTCTACTGTTCACTGAGAAATGCATTTTGCCTTCCCGAGACCAATTTTTCCCACCTAAAAGGTAAAGGATAAGAGTATCAGCACCTTTGCAAGATATGAAGATTGGAGATATTCATGGGTAAAGCATGAATGGTGAATAACTGGCTCATAGTATATGCTCAATAAATGGTAATAATTTTGTGATTGCTGGAAAGGGTTTTCTTTCACCTAACTTTACCAATGTACCTAAGTGAAGTGTAACGAGAAGGTAAGGACTCGGTTCTTGCCCTCAAAGAACTCTTAAGGCTGATAAGGGAGATGAAGAGACATGTCAATAAAGTAGAAGGAATGAGGAAGACAGTTCATGCAAGTGCTTAGGCGGAATGGGAAGAGTCAGGCCGACGCCTAATTCTGGAAAAAGGCAAGAGGGCCAAAAATCTCCTGAGGTTGTGGCTGGGGAGATCCCTCATCATGGCAGGGCCAGGACACTCTGTAGTCATAGTGCTGTGTACACAGTAGCTTCTATAAATGTTTTTCAGTGGAAAAAAATAAGTCAACAAGCAGATAAACATAGAGGAGATTCCTCAAAACTTAAGATTTGGGGAGTGGAATGGGAGGAGGAGAAAGGAGTGTAGCAGGAGACCAGAGTGGGGTGGCTTTGTACCTCTGGTCTCCATTTTCTCCATTATGTAGCTGGCAGGAGAATGAGTAAAGAAGCCAAGAATATGGAGAAAGCCAGATGTCTGAACAGTCCTTCTTCTCTTTGGCCTAGCTAACCTCTACTCTTTTTTTCTTGGCCCGTGAACCATCTCCTCCAGGAAGCCTGCCCTGACTTTCTCACACTCAAGCTGGGGTTAAGTGGCTGTCCTCTGTGCTCTAATAGCTTCCTGTGTTTCCTTCAAACAGCACATAGATGGAGCTCCCATTGTCTGGGCACACATCTTTCTCATCAGAAGAACAGAAATGCCTTGAGGGGGGCATGGGTGCCTCAGTCAGTTAAGAGTCTGACTCTTGGTTTTGGCTCAGGTCATGATCTCAGGGTCATGAGAAGGAGCCCCATATCACAGTCCATTCTCAGCGTGGAGTCTGCTTGAGATTCTCTTTATCCCTCTGCTCCCCCTACTCACTCTCTCTTGCTCTCTCTTTCTAAAATAAATAAATCTAAAAAAAAAAAGTGTCTTGAGGGCCAGGACTTTGTAATTTCAAAGCACAGCAGTGCCCAGCACAGAAGAGGCACCAGAAGATCTGAATCCAAGTCCTAGCTTTGCTCTTTCCTAAGTGTGGAGCCATGAACCTCGCTTCTCCCCTTTTAATCTCTCTGGGCCTCAGTTTCCTCAGCTGCACAATGGAGCTAATAACAATCACAAGATGTCATAAAAACCAAGATCAAGAATGTAAAAGCACTCTTTCAGAGGCAAAGAGTTGATGAGCCTCAACAGGTGACGCAGGGAACTGAGAGGGGGTGCATGCTTGTCACAGAACAGTCACCACGGAGCTGGGATGCTCGCTAAATTCAACATGAGGCCCTGCTGCCCACGGAGAAGACTCAGAGTCACTACCCAGCAGAAGGCGGAGAGAGCTTTCCCGCTACAATCTCTCCAATATGGACCGAAGGGTGGCCTGTCCATTTCCCAAGAGCTTTGCTTTGGATGTACAAAGGTAGGGCAAAGGAAAGGAGAAAAAGAAAACAAAAACAAAAACCCAATTCAGGATCTTAGAGTCTGAAGAACAAAACAAGTGAAATATGTGTCTGTGGGCTGAGGAAGAACAGGGCCGATGCCTCCGTTTCTTGCCAATCCTCAGGGCCCGGCCTCACTGACCAGGCCGAGGAAACACTTCCACAGCAGACAGCGGGGAGGCCCTGCACCCGGCAACATGTTTTCATGGTCACTTAGAGCTGCTTCTGCTTCTCCCCAGCCTGGCTGAGCACAGCTGAGGACCAGGAAGGGCGGGGAGGGCCTGTGGGAAAGGGGGGACTGGTGGGGAGGAGGGGGAGGGCTGGCGGGGAGGAGGGAGGGCGGGCAGGAAGGCGGAGGAGGGAAGCCCTCGGCACAGGCAGGGGTTACTCTCGGTCAGTACCCTCCAGTCCCCAGCTCGAGTTTCAAGATCCCTGTAGTCTCTTTTGTTCAACATGAAAAGGAACCACAGCAATCAGTGGCTTGAGAAGTGGGTGGAGGAGGAAAATGAGAAAAAGCAGAGAAAGAGATCACGTCAGCATCCAAGGGCCCAGAAACTCTTCTTAAAATGACCCCAGGAGGGTCTCCCAGCCTTTGCCCTGTCAAATGGGCAATGACCTGGAGGGGACCAGGCCAGATTCTAACTTGTCTGGCCATATACACAAAACCTTAAGACACTTCTCTGCTAGATAGGGCTGGTAAGTTAGGGCTTTCCTTTTTTTCCTGATGTTAGGGCTCTACTTTCTTCTCCAGGGATAGCTACTGCCAGCTTCCTTGAGATGGCTGGACCCTCCTCTCTGGGAAGACCAGGGCCTCTCTGGGAATTTCGGGGCTCTGGGCAGCAGAGTGAGACAGGGAGAGTGGCTGCTCCCTGGGTGACCCCTTAGGGCTGGGTGAGAAGAGGTCAGGAGCTTGGGATGGGTACAGCTTCAGAATTTGTCCACTGTGCATCTGCGCTTGGGCTTCCCAACCCGAGAGATTTCTTCACCACAGTGAGGGCTTGCTGAGGGGATACCAAGACATAACCAAACAGTCTCAGGTTCTGGAGACTGGCTAACCTGGTTCAAACCTCAGTTCCAGAATTTTCCAGTCATTTTCCAGACCCCCTTGGAGGAGTCACTTGAGCTCTCTGAGCCTCCACTTTTCTAGAAATGGAGGTTTACCTTTACTAGGAGTGCGGGTTTGTTTAAACAAGTTCAAAACAAATGTTGATAAAGTCATAGATGATAATTACGTGAAAGGGTCCCAAGAGAAACCAGAATATTTAGGGTCACGCTCGCTGAACCCTTTGTAGCAAGTACCAGGGAAGCCAGAGTCTTCTCCTGAGACCAACAGAAGTATTCTAAAGCTTACAAAACACCTATTCCTTAAAGTATTTTACACACAGGTTAACTTGCATTAATTCAACAAGCTACAAAATGGCTACTAAACCCGAAGTACTAGTAGTGTGGTTCAAAGGAGCAATATTTCCCAGTGCTCTGTGAAGGCAGGAGCCTGTAACAAAAGAGATGCTATATGAAGACATGATCCTTGTCTTAGCCGTGAGGAGATGGAGAAAGGATCAGGTGGGCAGACCTGTGAGCCTCCAGCCCTGTCTGCTACTCCACAGTCACCATTAAAAGCAGGAGGTCGAGAGAGACATCTTCTAAGGCAGTAGCATACCCACTGTCTTACTGAGAAGTAGGCAAGGTGCTGTCAGAACCCCCCTGGAATGAGGACTGATGTCAGCTGAGAACCCTAATGGCAACCAGGTCCCCAAGGAACTAGTGGAGACTGTGGCCCCAGGGGGAAAGGGTGATGTGCCAGCATGGGCCAAGGGCACTCCTGATGCCATGAGGGTGACCGTCTGGCTGTGGAAGCCCAGCAGGAAATGAAGGTAACAGAAGATGACAGGTACCAGATGTCATGTTGACCCACATGAACTCTGGACCTGAAGAGAAAGAGGGAGAAGCCAGTATTGGGCAAAGCAAGAGGAGAGCTGAAAGCACTGTGCATGGAAAGTGCTTAGTGAAGGCCAGGGAGGCCTTTGTAGGAAGGTGAGAGAAGATGCTCAGAAAAGGCAAAGAACAAAGAGAAGGAAAGAGGTCAAAAGCATGAAGAAGCACAGGATCCAAGAACAGGAAAGACTGAATCTAAGAGAAAGGGCAGAGGGGAAAAGAGATGGGAAGAAAGAAAAGAGTTTGAGGCATTCAATCCTCACTGAGAAGCTGGTCTCCACTGAAAATGAGACCAGACGCTCCTAACACCAGGCGGCGTGGGATCAGAATTAGCCCCAGGACCCCGAGATCTCAGGAACACAGGAAAGGAAGAGGAGTTTAAGATGAGGTAGGGGCTGAGATTCTTTCCAGGGCAGAACTAAGGAATAACTGTTCATATATATAATGTATAAATAACTTAGCTTTCCCCTTCAAAAGGAATAAACTGTATCAAGATAGGGACACAGCAGTGATTTGTGAGCAGAGGAAGGTAATTAGCATTTACAGAGCATCAGATTCCTTATATGTATTGCTTTTCTAGAACGCCTAAAACAAGCTTATGAGAAATGTTGTAATCCCATTTTTCAAACATGGAAACAGACCCAGAGACGTTAACACCCCGCTCAAGGTCACAGAGCAAGCAAGTGACATATTTGAATTCAATCAGCTCTGGCTAAAAAGCTTTGGCTCTTTCTACCTGATGGGGAATTCAATGAATCACTATACTCTTTAAAATCGCTTCATCACATTTTTGGCATCGAAAGATGGATAATGCCACCCAAGATTCCTGGTATTGGAATAAGGCAACAGGGCAGCATGGTGTGGTGGAAAGATGCTATTAAGCCTAAGTCAAACAGACCCAGATTCAACTTACAGCTTTATTCTGTGACCTTAGGCAATAGACATATATCCCTTTTAAGCCTGTTTCCTCCTCAAAAAAATTGAGACAACACCAACCTGCTAATGGCGCTGTAAGCCTTCAATGTACCCATGTATCAAAATGTAAAACAGCATCAGTACTTGCTGCAACTTCATCTGTTGGACCGAGTGTCATTCCAAGATTGTCTTTTGTGACTCAAAGCAACAGTGATGAGAGGGCAAGAAATGGGAAGCTTTCAACTAGAAACACACTGGGCTCCCGAGTTCCTCTTTGCCACCCATGGGGTACATAAATCTTGCACTGGAAAAGCAAGACACATGAAACACTGTTCTTGACACAATCCAATGTTTTAAAGGCAGTCTGATGTTGTGGGGTACATGCTGTCCTGTAATTGAGTGCAATTGTGTTTTCTATTCTTGTCTGGGTAAAGCTGACCTTTGATTCAATTTAGTTGAAGTAATATTTCAACATAGCACTGCAGCACTGCATCCACCTGATTACAGCCTAGCTGGGGTTAGACCCTTCCCTGGATGCAAACCAGCGGCCTGGGCTCTCTCGGACATAGCCCAGCCCTCACAGGTCTGGGAAAACTTTCTCATAGTAGGTTGGAAAGGTTTCAAATGTGAAACCCCAGGCCCTCGATCAGAACTTTCAACAAGTGCATGCAGAACGTGAATTGCAATCACGCAAAGATTTCAAAGAATTTCCAGTCTGATGACATATTGTTGACACATGTATCATCAGATCTCCCAAAAAGATGACTCATAGGGGACCCACAAGGACAGAAGACAAAGTTTGGGGCTGCAGCCTCAACTTCGGTGGCTGTGCAAATGGAATGAAGGGGTTCAGGCAGGGAAGGAGGAATGGCTATGAGTCACAGGATGTTCTCTCTAGATGGGCCTTGGGGAACGTTCCACCCATGTCTGTTCCCCCTTGAAGCCGGGAAGTGGAGGAAGTCTGCTATTTCTCTCAGAAGCCCTCTTGTCTCCTTGCTGATGCCAGCCATCCGTGTCCTGTATCCTGTGACCTTGGGGAAGTTTCTGGCTACCCCGGGCTGCTCTCTTTAGAGGACATAGTAACAGCAGAGTATGAAAGACTGAAGTTGTAGTCCTTTTTCTCCCTTTGCCAACTATGATGCTTTAGGCAAGTTACTTAGCCTCTCTGAGCTTCAGCTCTTTTCTTGAGCATAGAAAGAAACAAAATTCCCTATCTTGCATGATATGCAGTGACCTGAAGTACAAGCCTGGTGTCTCTTACGTGCCCAGCACTGCACTAGATGCTTTACCCATATCAGCTCATTGGTGTCTCCATTTTGAGGAAACTGAGACAGAGATGTTATGGAATTATCTAAGGTCACATAGCTGATAAGCAGAAAAGCCAGAATGTGAACCAAGGCAGTCTGGCTGCCAAATGTTTTCTTGGTACTAAATTGTACTGCGTGGTGGATGTTTGCAAGATAACAGTTTTATATCCTCTTCCCTCAACTCCCTTTCAACAGCCAACTACCTTGCCATGTCACCAAAGGCTGCCTGCCCTACCCTCGGGGGGATCGTGTCTGCTGGACTCTCAAAGATCAAAGCAGAATCAAAGGTCCACAGAGTGAGTTTGCAGTATTACCAGTAAATCCAACAGTCAGAAAGTTATGACCCTCTTCCCTAAGTAAAATCCAGCGTAACCCTCAGGACTTATTTCACGAAAGTCTTACAGAGCCACATCAGAAAGGACAAACAAAGCAGATTTGTACCATGAATATATAGAAAATGGCAGCTATGCCACTGACCTAACAAAACCTAGCTGAAGGGACGGACAAGCTCAAGACCCAAGTCAGGATGTGGGGAAGCATGCAGGGTGGCCCTGGATCTCCCATCCCCGCCCCCTTCCAATTTCCAACCCTTGATCCCAATGATGTGGCATGTCTTCCAAAGTGATATCTCCAGCCCAGTAACAAAATGCCCAAAGGATCTTCCTTGTTCTTTCCTAGAAAAGCTCTCGTAAGCTTCAGAGGACTCTCTACACCCCGGACAGAAGGCATTTCAGAAGCCCCCAGGTTGGGCACTGTAGGAGGCCAGTTGTAACCCTAGTCCTCACTGGCAGGTACTGACATAGGTACTCCAGGCCAGAGCAAAGAGCCATGCAGGCCATGCGCTATCCAACTTCAGGGAGCATCATTCTCAGGGGGAGCGCTGTGCACGTGGACTGTGGTGTACATGGCATCCACAGAAATGTGTCCCTTGCCAGCCCTACAGAGTGCATGAAAGCCATCCCTCAACTGTCCCACCTACCTAGCCTGGCCTGATTCAGCAGATCCAGAGAATGATCTTCTGATGTCCCACAGAACACCTACTCAGCTTCTCTTAAAAAGCAGTAGGGTGGCTGTACTCTGGGGGACAGCGTCTGACACCTGGAGACCTAAGATCTTGGCAGAGGATGGAAGTTGCTGAGTCCCTTACACAGGGAGGGGGCACTGGGGATCTGGCATCCAGCCACATCACAGAACCCACACGTAATCCTATCCAGTCGGGTCAGAGCTGATAGAGAACTTCCACAGCACCTCCTCAAGCACCAGAGTTGTTCTGGAGCAACAGTGAGGCTGAGGGAGCAGCCGTGGGATACAGTGGTGGGCAAGAGCCTAACTAACCACGAAAATGAGGGACAGTGGGGGAGCTGGGAACTACTTACAGCGGATGTGAGGGTGGCCGGCCCAGGACAGCAAGAAGCCTCAGCCCCAGGATGTGCATTTCCCAACTTCCAGCCAAGGAGGAAGCGCTGACCCCTATACACGCGTAAACTCGTGAGGAGCCTGGGCCCACCATGCCAGTTAGAGAAGAAGAGGAGTCTGGGGCATCAGGGTAGAGCGGGTGTATGAGCAGAAACGTTCAGCAGGGGGCCCACCAAAGAGCCTGGTGGGTACCGCTACACAATGCATTTAAATAGCTGAAAAGGAAATGAGTAGAAAAGACAGAGTAGAAAGCAAAAGGACATCTTCTCCAGCCGAGTCCTGATCTGAGCAACACCAGCCCCACTGGGGAGGCCTTGGCTCTGGCCAGTCTGCTAGTCACCCCATCCGAACATGCCAGATTCCCAGAGACGGGCTGGTGGACTGGTGTGGTGACAGAGCCTGAGAGGAAGGGCCGAGAAGGAGGCTAAGGAAGATGGCAGTTCTTCCTGTCTCTGCAGGGCCTCTGGCAAGAGCAGATGCAGGTTTGTGAGGCCTGAGGCGGACACAGCTTGGGAGGCTCTCTTTATGAAAGAGTATTTTTTAAAAATCCTACATTGACACTTTTTGATAGCTAAGATCTCAACCAGGGCTTTCAGAGGAGCCTGGGAAAGTGAAACTTCTTTAGCTGCTCAGTAAATCTACTTCTGGTGTTCAGGTTCGTGGCAGCACTTCCTATAAAGTTCTGGAAGGTAAACCTTGTGGAAGAAAGCAAGCCAGGGCTGTCTTAAGAACTTTTGTCATTATTTAGCCTGGTTGACTTGGGTTCACATGAGCGAATCAACTAGAAAATTATATGTGCCAGGGTTTTATAGCTTTCCAAGTACTTTGTTGTTGTTGTTGTTGCTGTTAAAGATTTTATTTATTTGAGAGAGAGGGTGAGAGAGTGCACAAGTGCATGCAAGAGAGAGAGCACAAGTGGTGGAGAGGGAGAAGCAGGGAGTCCGATGCGGGGCTCAATCCCAAGACCCTGAGCTGAAGGCAGAAGCTCAACAGACTGACCCACCCAGGTGCCCTCTTCCAGCACTTTCACCTGACCCTTAAAACACTCTGTAAAGGAGAAAGGGGTGGTATTTTCTCTCCACAAAGGTATTTTATGCCACCAAGATCCCCCAATTGCTTACCAAGTGCCTGCTACTATGCTAATGCTTGAGGTAGAACCATGAACGAGACCCCGTCCTTCCTTCAAGAACCACAGTCTAGGGCATAGCCCACACCAATGGTTAGTCCCAGATGATCCCCCCCATCCAAGTACTGACCAAGGTTCCGAGATGAAACATTTTCAGGTTGTTTTGCCAAAGTCCCAATTTCAAGACAAGGATAGTCGAGGCCCAAAGAGATCGAACAAATTGGTTAAAAACCAGTCAGCCAGGAACAGAAGGGGAGATGAGCCAACTCAGACTTATTGTGTGTCGACTATGTGCCATGCTCCCGGGATGTCATCTGATCTAATGCTCAATGACCCTTGGGGCAGCTAATCTCTAGTTTCTAGGTAAACTGAGGGTCAGAGATAATCTAAACATGCCCATGGTTCACAGATGATGAGAGGTCAAGCCTGAATTTGTTCCCAAAATAAATTTTAACACAAAGCCCCAAATTCTTTCTCTTATATCAGCATTTTCCAATTTTCTATCATTTACAAACCGCTCTCACAAGTTCCACCACATGCACATAAAACAGTATACTCTTGAAATTCTTGTTTAACATCCTCCTAAGCAACAACGCCCATGAAGGTGCAATTTGATATGAGTTAAAACTAAAAGCTGTCATCTGTATACTGCTTGAAATAACAATCTCAGATACTACATCAAACTCAGTCAGAGACTCACTCATCCTTGCCAGTCTGCATCTCAGAAACAGAATCTAAACCTGTCACTTCTTCTATGGTTCCTGAGAATTCGTCCAATTTTTACATTTCCACTGTTGCAGTCATGATAGGAACTTAGGAAGAATGAACGCTCCTCACATGGACTCCCAAACTTTAATTTAACCACTGCTCAACCTGTGTAGGTAAAGGTTTAAGAAGAAAATAATTAAATGTCCCCAAAAGTTTCAGTGATGAGAAAACAGGGTAATGCCCCTCTGTAAGGCTTCCTACATGGGTTTCTCATTAGGATAGTTTCAAGAATAATTAGACTTATCTGTGATTTAGTTCTTAAAACTAGAGATCTTCTCAATTGAAAGATTACTTAGGACAGCCTAAGATAGCACTATAGAAAGAGAATTTCATGGAGCAGCAGACATTTAGCTGTATTCCATTCCTAGAACAACCTATGGTGGCTGTGCAAATTTGGAAAAGTCATTCCCCCTTCTGGATCAGATTATTTCCTAAAGTAGAAGTTACATATGAACAGGGGCCTTTTGTGGTGTACAGCTCTGTGTCCCAGCACCTAGAATAATAAGTATTGGCTAATGACTAAATTAGTCAACCCCTTCATCTATAAGTGAACAAAAAGACCTCTAAGGTCTCATCCAATAAGTAGAAATAAAACGATGCTCAGGCCCCGGAAACCATGGGATTAGAAGATAGTACCTGAGTAGAGATCCCCACATCCACAAATTATTCTGTGGACAGTCCAGTGAATCTAGCAGATTCGAGCTGAAGGAAATCACAAATCCTCCAAGTAGATCACAGGGCAGGGGCCCAGCACTGATGACATCATAGGCTGGTGAATCTGTAAGAGTCTGAGTGGTAGTGTCCAAAGGCATGATTAGTCTCCAGTGGACTGATCCAAACCTCAAGCCTTGGTTCGCAGTAATTAATGACTTGGATGAGAACAAAGAGAGCTATTTATCAAATTCCTTCATGACAGGAAACAATAAACAGCAGCAAATATACACATGGCAAAATCAGAATCGAAAATGGTTTGGGTAGGACAGAAATGACACAGGGAATTTAAAAATGTAAAACAGAAAGGAAACAGATTGTTTTCCCTTTGGGTTTAAATGGCCAACAGCATGATTAAGAAATGGAGAACAAGTAACTTGCAATACTGTGCATTTAAAAGACTGTAATGTTGGTTGACTGCAGACAGAATAGGCGTCAACAGTGTGACGTGGATGCCAAAAAGTCTAATGCAATCTCATATTGCATTAACAGAAATATGGTGCTCAGAACGGGGCAAGCAAAAAAAATCCCTTTCTAATCTGTGCTGGAATACTGTTGTAATTTCTGATAAACTACAAAGAAGACATAAACACAGTAAAACACAAGCAGAGGAGGGGCAGAAACCAGGGAGGAAAAAACATTCCAGAAGAGGAATGGAGGATGTTTAGCCTAGAAAAAAATCAAAGACTTCATGAAGAAAAGGGAAAAAAAACACAAGAGCTGTCTTTAAATATTTCAAGGGAAATTGAATTAGCCTCATGGTATAGCAGGGTAGTGAATATTTTGTGCTGATCAGAGCTATTAATATCCAAAATGAGCTGCCATGTGAGAGGTTAAGTCCCACTGCAGGAAGTGGGTGTGTCGTAGAGAAGGTTGATGAGGGCAAGACTCCAGGCCACAGATGCTTCCAATTCTGACAGTGACCATGTAGGAGGGCTAAGCCCATCATCATACTGTGAGTAGGGCTGTCAGTGCAGATAAACACAGGTCTCCAGGTCGAGATCTACACTGACAGAACCCAGCCTTGGATTCTCTCTGAAATCTAGAGTGCTATTCAAATTTGGCAAAAAGCTACTGATTTCACCAAAGAAGAAGCAACATTTCTGTGCATTTCCCTCCAGTCCAAGGCCTGGCTCAGTGATGCAAGCCAGGCAAAGAAAGGTAGGAGCTATTTAGGAAGTAGCTGCAGGGCAGGGAAGGGAATGGGCTGGGTGTGTTGATATGATACCATCAAATTCACAAGAGATCCTCTCTTCAGAGATTCCCAGAGAAAGTTTTTTGGACACACGTTTGTCTTCTCTTCTCCACCCTAGCTCATGTCTCCGGTTGCTCAAAGAAGAAAACTGTTTCTGTGTCCAACGAAGCCCCCACTAGGATCTGAAACTCTAACAACTTAGCCCCATCAGTTAGTCTGTGTCTCTAGCCATGAAGAGGCAGAGGAGCAAGGCCAGGCGCTCAGATACGCCTCACTGACATCTAAGAAGAAGAGTGGCTCCCATTTATTGAACATCTGTTATGTGACAGACACTGTGTCAGGTTTGACATTTTACGTTGCAAGTTACCTATTATTTTATAGATGAAGAAATGAAGGCTCAGAGGAGTCAAATGGTTTGGCCAAGGGACGCCTAGGTAGCTCAGTGGTTGAGCATCTGCCTTTGGCTCAGGGCATGATCCCGGGGTCCAGAGATTGAGTCCCACATGAGGCTCCCCACAGGGAACCTGCTTCTCCTTCTGCCTATGTCTCTGCCTCATTCTCTCTCTCTCATGAGTAAATAAATCTCAAAAAAAAAAAAAAAAAGGTTTGGCCAAGACATCACCACTTCAAAATAATCGCAGCTCATATTCACTAAGTGCTTCCTACGTGCCCGGTGCTGTTTTTAAGCAATTACATGCATTATCTCATTTATTCCTCACAACAATCCTGAGATTCTCCAGTAGGTTCTCCTACTGTCCTCTTCTACAGATGAGAAGAGTAGCCTAAAAGGGCCTAGATGACTTAGTCACAAGGTCACAAAGCTACAAAGTAATATACCCTGGCACTCTTTCCTACGGGCCACACTGTCCCTCGGTAGTAGGAGAGGTAACCCCAGTTCTGCCGCTGGTCTGCCAGGCAGGGGTCCCTCCAGGAGATCAGAAAGGACAGAGACTTTGATTGGTGTCTAACCCTGGGTCCTATGCTGGGACAGAGACATGGTGCAAGGTTAGGGGCCTACTGGACGAGCAAAGAGCACCCAGATGGCCAAGCCGCGCAGCCCAGAGTGGTCCAGCCAGGAGCTCCTCGCAGCTGACCCAGGAGGCCAAGCACAGCCACACCTTTCTCCGAGGTGAAGGACACGGCTCCCTGCCACCCACACAACCCTCCCTGTGCTATCAGGTCCCACACTGCTCACGGCCTCTTCTCTTGCCCAGGGAAAGCACAGTTCTGTCTTCCCAAGAAAATGCTCCAAGCCTGATTGAAACTCTATCACTTTACACACTTCTTTTTTTTGCCAAGTGGATCACAAACTGGGAGGTTTTTCAGCAGAGGCTGACCCTCCCTATCCCTCCTGAAACACCAAACTGAGTAAAAAGTACTTTCCTGGATGGACCAGTGGCAACGGCTGGCCCATGATGGGGAGTAATTTATGACTGACATTGCTTAGAACCATGGGCACATGGTGATGACAGAAAGCAGACCAACTCTTCGTCGGCTTCACTACTGCTTTTAAATTCTCTACCACGCACGCCGTGACCGCCTGCACCCAGGGGACTGCTCCCACCGCCCCCCATCCCCTGGGTAGGCCACCGCCTGGCAGGCTGCTCCACGACTCCTGCAGCCACTGCCCCGGGGCAATAAACCATCTGTTCCTCCAACCCTTCCTCAGTGGCGGGCAGGAAGCAACCTGCGCACCTATCAGATCAGAGATGAAGACTTCACTTCTAGAAGATGAGACTTCCAGTGCCCATCAGACAAAACAATCAAATGACAAGGTGGAAGATGAGCTGCATTTCCCTTCTAGAAATAAGGGCTTCACTTTCACGTATCCATATCAAGCTGCAACTTTAATTGCTCTTACGTGCACTTCACTACCCCCTGTCTATAAAACTGCCCATTCACTGCAACCAACTGGGCAACTCCAAAAAAAATGAAGTTGGCAGCAACTTTCGTCCTCATGGCAGGCCTGTGCCATTCCTGTCTGATGATTTTTCTCCCGTCTGCCCAAGGAGGCTGGCACATGCATTGTCTTCCTAGTTTCTTCTCAAATGCCTCCTGCAGGGAGGCCGTACAGCCCAGCCACCGGGGAAGAAAGCTCCCCAGGGAAGAGCTAACGGCGCAAGTGCCAGGCCACCCGGGCTGCCGTCTCACCCCCGTGTAGGTCAGCTTCCAATTATGAGCCCGTACACAGAAGGCTTGTGCTTACTTGAACTGAAACTCTCGACCTGCCGTAACGTCCTCAGAACCTCGTGTATGTCCTTCATGCTGGTGTCTTTCTGGCTATATAAAAGGAGCCGCTGAGCATCTGAGAACAGGCGAGACACACTGCAGGGGGTGCAAGAAAAGAAGAAAAGCCCTGGTTAGACCAGCTGCCTCTCTAGCTTGAAGAAAGTACCTGCCAGGAAAACATGTCCCAGCCTGGCTAGCCAGGTCTTCTTCCATGGGCCAGCGCTGGGCACTCCTACTGCTCCCCACGCCCAGCTTCACTAATACCTGACGTTCCTGCCCTCCCACCCACCATCCCTGCCCCAAATGCTCTTCCCAGGTGTCCACACAACCAAATCTTATGATCCTTCAAGGCCCAGCAGCTCCCCCATCACACACACACACATCCAGGGCCAGCTTATCCATGAGACACAGTAGGCACAGTGCCCAGGGCCCAGGATGCTCTTGGGGATCCCCCAAAATTTTTAATGTCTTTTAAAATCAGAATTAAAAATGAAATTCAGAATGAATATATATGATTAAAAAAATCCAACCTGGATTATATCCATCTTGGTACCAACACAGTTATAAAATAAAATTCTTAATATTTTTGTGTGCAAGAAGGGGGTCCCTGAAAGCGACATAGCCTAAGGTCTGTGAATATTACAACGTGGCCTTGTCTGGCCTGGCTGCAGCTTCCTCGGAACTGTCCTGATACCTCCCCCACAGTCCTCTGTCCACTCTAACTCATGCCAGGGTTCCGTGTGTTCCAAGAATCTTCCATGGCTCGTGCAGCAAACACTTATTAAGTCCATCTTTACGTCCAGTGTTGAAGCCAGGAGCCACGAATACAAAAGCATAGGAAGCAAGCTCCTGGCCCTCAGGGAACTCACACCTGGGGAAGAGGAACACCTGCAGGCGTTGGGACACTGCGGCATGACAGGGCAGTGACAGAGTAAGAGCCAATCTGGAATAAAGTAACAGGCTCTCCCAGCCTTGGCCGTGGGCCCCTCCTGTGCACAGCTGTGTACCACCTCCCCCAGCTGTTGACCAGCCACTTCAGATGCCCAGGAAATGTGGCTACGTGAGTAGGCTAATTACCGGACAGAGCTGCAGTGTCGTGTCTCCCCCTTCCCTCGTTACTGACCAGTTTGGGGAAGAATGCCCCCAACCACACAACTCTTATTGTCATAAAAGCTACTCATCGTTACCCCTAAAATGCGCCAAAGGAAGATCCCACAGTCTTAAATCCTGGCGGCCACTCTCCCTGCCCTCATTCTTCAAATCTTTACAAAAGCAACTTCACTCAAATTCAACCACTCAAAATCCTCCAGAGGTTGAGAAGGGAAGGAAACGTATTAACTGACAAGTTTGGAGAGAAAACCTGATACGGTACTTACATGGATTTGTTAAAGTTTCCAACCACCCCAGGGGCCTCACCAGGAGTCGGATAGCGGAAGCAGGGGTTATTGGCATTACAGATAATCCCCTGAATCCAAGGAAGCGTTCCTGCAGAGGGCATGGCTTTGTTTGGAAAGTGGCCTATGAAATTGAGAAGAAAAACACAAAAAGAAACATTAGTTCTTTGAAGCGGTCTCATGGAACCTTCATCTCTTTTGGTTCCACCCATACACTGCTCCATCCCAAATCTGTCCCCTTCCTCACATCCCAGAGAGACTGGCCACCTCTGAGCTGACCCCAGCCTGAGTTGGAAACCTGGCATCAGATAGTAGTTCTTAATCTACTTGCATCATCTGGAGAATGGGCTCCATGACCTCAGCCTTGGGGAAATGATGAGAGGGGCAGAGCTGGCCATGCACGGAAGGGCCTGGCATGCAGAAAGTTCCCAACTACCCATACTTCACCTTCCACCACCTGCCTCACCTGCCTGAGACATGGAGGAGCCCTGAGAATGACCTGATCCAATTCCTTCATGCTCTAAGGAAACCACAGCAAGATGAAGTGGCAGGTGAAGAGTGCTCAGGGAGTCAGTGGGCAGGACTGGGAGTGGACCCCACATTTCCGTGATCCCAGTCCATGCTCCTTCCCTTAGACCTTAGGCTTCCCCTGTACTCCAGCGGTCCTCAGTCCCCTCTGACGGTCCTCCATTGGCCAAACATATTAGTTTCTCCTCCTCTGCCGCTCACAGGCTCTTCAAGGACACCTGATAAACATGCTAACTTGGGGTCAGATGTCATCTGTGAAGCTACATTTGTTGTCAGTGCTGTTATGTTCTTCATCAAAACAATGGGCCCCACCCAGCCCATTGGTCACCTCCTCACTCTCCTTTCCCCTCATTATGCAATAGCACCTTACAAACAGCATGTTTGGCAGTACTTGGGTGGGTCCTAGGTGTCAAAGGCACATTTGGGTTTGTGGTAGTTGCCACAGGTGCCACTTAGGAGGATCAAGATAAATGTGCCCTGGAACCAAGCGCTCTATAACCTAAGGACCAAGCATGTGTGAATTCCTTTGGACATAAAGGCCATGGCTCCAGCTTTCATCATATTCTCAGGGTTACCTATGACCCTAAAAGAGTTAACAACCATCCAAAAAAAAAAAAAAAAAAAAGGCTCTAAGTGACAAAGAGCTGTGTTGCTGTAGGGGTCTGAGGGGGGTCAGACCTATGGGATTCATATCCAGTGCCTGCAACTTGCTAAGTAGCAACTTTGGCCAAGTTACTGAACTCCTACCTCAGTTTCCCTATCTGTAAAGTGGTGATAAAAATACAATCTACTTCACAGAGCTGCAGTGAGTATGGCGTGAGTTCTTACAACAAAGCATGTAACAGAGTGCCAGCACAGGGCAAAGGCTCAGTGAGGGAGCCCGCCAGGATTGTTGCGGCACTCTGGTTGGGAGTACTCACTCTGCTACTGTCCCACTGGGACCACTCCTTCCACCTCACAGTGACCACCTTCCTCCAAAGCAGGAATCCTGTTTTATTTATCTTACTCTTTTCGTGCAGATGGGCTAACAGAGTCTCCCCCAGAAGATAAGCTAGAGCCAGCTACCCTTTGCATTTCCAACATTGGGGTCGTTTTTTCTTTTTCTTCTATCATAGTCCAACCGGAGAGGCCACATCCAAAGCAAGGATGTAACAGGATCTGATCCCTGTGGCCATCCTCTGCAGGGACTCTGGCCTGTTGAACATTTACTCAGTCAACCTCCTTATCTCCCTGTTAATAGTTCAAGGAAAACCAAACAAGGTCCCTTGCCTAGGTCAGCTGCTCCTCATACAGGGAAAAGTTTATGTAATCCAACCAAATACTCGAAGAATCAAGGGATTCTCTTTAACCTCCTGAAGATACTGACACCAAAGATAGGGTGGTGTTGGTCCAGGCAGCACAGGGCAATGGAGGTGAAGTTATTGTGGGCTGATCTTTGGGGAGTACAACAAAGACCCTTCCCTATAGGTTGGGTCCCACCAGATTTGCAAAAAAAACAAAAAAAACAAAAAAAAAAAACAAGCAGTATGGGACTTGGCAGGATGACAATCAGATAGCATAATGGACTCCCAGGGCCCAGGGAAGTGATTAGGAACTTCATGGCTCTTGATCAAACTAGGGAAGATTTCTGGAGAAGAAATTATACATCAATCCTTCATTCCCAAACACCAGACACCTCTGCAAGCCTCACCTTAGCTCTCTGCCCTTCTAGCTAGGTCCCTGGAAGGGGGTGAGAATAGGAGGTAAGGATGCAAGAAGTGCACAGCTGAGGGGCAAAAATCTCATCTGCCTTCTCTAAGTATAAGAATTTGATGTTTCTGAGAATCTATCATCTAGATCGCGAGGGATCTGGGTTAAAATTCAACTTGCCCAAGATCACGACCTCAGCAAGTAGTGTAGCAAGGATCCAAACAAACCCCCATTTGTCTGATGCCAATGTCTGCACTATTTCCACTACACCATCTTGCCTGCTTGCAATCATTCCTGAGAGCACGGCCTAGCAGATAAAAAGGCTGAGTCTTCCCTAACACGGGTACTTCAGTGAAGCTTAGGGTAATGCTAAAGTACAATCAAATGTGCATTTGTTCATTAATCTCTAGCGCACCCAAAGAGAAAGCAGAATTACCTCCCAGGCCTACAAATTGAGTGTGTATTTCATTTTATGCTCTTTTCCTTTCTGGGGAAATCAGAAAAATCACATCTGGCAGGATGTTCTTGAGGTTTTGTGAATTTCAGAGGCCTTTTTTTTTTAACTTGAATATGTATAATATGCACTGGCAAATTAGCGGGTAAATAACTGCCCCTATGTGTTTTGAGAGAGATGGGACCGGACTAGGAACACTATTAAAAGGTGACCCTAACCCCCCTCTTCCCTGAAAAACCATACCATGCAAAAAAGCCTGTGCCGCTGGCAGGGTGTGAGTGGAGCTGGCTACTGGTCGGAAAAGTCACTGAAGCAATGGAACAGAGATCCCAATTACACCTCTCATGTTAGGGACCCCGGGTGGCTCAGTGGTTGAGCATCTGCCTTTGGCTCAGGGCGTGATCCTAGGGTTCTGGGATTGCATCCTGTATTGGGATCCCTCTCTGTGGGGATCCTGCCTCTCCCTCTGCCTATGTCTCTGCCTCGCTCTCTGTGTCTCTCATGAGTAAATAAAATCTTAAAAATTAATCAATTAAAAAAATTTTTTAAATAAAAATAAACCTCCCACATAAACGTTGACCCTTTGCACTGGGACATTTCTGCAGACAGTCCATCTAGTGAGTCTAGCCAGAAGACAAAGACGGTGATTACAGAATAATACTCGGGACAACCACAGGGGGTAGGTGCCATCATCCCCCTTTGACAGAGTTGAGGACACTCAGGTACAGAGAAGTTAGGTCACTTGCCCAACCTGATATACCTGGGAAGTGTCAAAGCCAGGATTCAAACCCAGGGAACCTGCCATCTAGGGCTCTCAGGCTCTTAGCCTCTACTGTATTTTCTACCCTCACTGTAGAGGCAACTCCTGACATCACCGAGAGTCAGATGGTCGGAGCTCGATTTCATCTGTGTCACTTATTAGCTGTGTGACCTCAGGAACGTCCCTGTGCTTTTTGGAGTCCCAATTTACTCATCAAGAAATTAGGGACAAAAAAAAAAAATTTAAAAAAAAAAAAAAAAGAAATTAGGGACACCTGGGTGGCTCAGCGGTTGAGCACCTGCCTTCGGCCCAGGGCATGATCCTGGAGTCCCTGGATCGAGTTCCACATTGGGCTCCCTGCATTAGAGCCTGCTTCTCCCTCTGCCTGTGTCTCTGTGCCTCTCATGAATTAATAAATAAAATCTTAAAAAAAAAAAAAAAAAGAAATTAAAGCCTATGTTCACAACGAGGGTCTATTATATGAGGTGGTTGTGACAGTCAAGTGAAATGATAGTAGTCAATCCGAGCAGTTCTATACAAATGCTGCTTCAAATACTGTGGTCCCTGACTTACAACTGTGCATATGAAAAAAGACAAAGCATATGAAAAAGCCCTGGCAGCGTCCAGATGACAGCTGAGGTCCGGCCGAGCCTCAGGCGGTTTACCGAACCCCCACTCTCTGACTTGGCGGTAGGTAAAGCTTATTTTACTTTCATGATCTAAAATGTATGAAACAGATGCTGGCTATTATTATCATTACTGTTATCACCGTTCTCTAGGACCGTAAATGGTTTCCGGAGTTCACGCCTTATCAAAAACTTAGGAGCTTTTCGGTTCCAACCCAGGTGCAGTGTTTCCCGGAGACCGTGCCCTGGGGCGGGCGCGCAGATACTCACACTCATGTTGCTCATAGGGCGGGTAGCTCAGCCGCACGGAGATCAGGATCAGGAAGATAAACAGAGGCCAGGCCACTTCCAGCAACAGCTGACACTGGGGGGGAGCAAGACAGAGAGCACTGTGAATCTACGACTCGGAGGCCGGACTCCACTGGACTCCGGGAAACCTAGGGCCGCTCATGGAACAACTGACCAGCTCCCGGCCTCTCCCAGCACCCTCCGGGCTTTAGCAATGCCAAGTTGTTGGCGGCCCTCATGTTATGACATACTCCTTCCGTGCCTCTGTGTTCTCCTTAAGAAAGGGAAGACCCGGGGATCCCCGGGTGGCTCAGTGGTTAGAGGCCTGCCTTCGGCCCAGGGTGTGATCCTGGAGGCCCAGGATCGAATCCCACATCAGGCTCCCTGCATGGAGCCTGCTTGTGTCCCTGCGCCGCCGCCGCCCCCCCGCCCCCCCGTGTCTCATGAATAAATAAAAAAAATCTTAAAGAAAGAAAGAGAAAACCCTCCTACCCTGCATCCTCTGGCTCTCTACTTAATCTTCGTTCCTCAAGACCCTCTGATCTCTCAGGCTGCGGAGAAGCCCTTCCCCTGTAACAGCATCGCATGCATAGTCCTCCCAGGGCCTTCTCCGCCAGCCTGTCCTCATCTGTCACTGGCTTCCTGGTCACTGGCTTCCTGGGGCAGTTTGAGGAAGCTGAGGGCAAGCAGGGAGTTAGCTTTGCACTCCCAGCCCAAGGACAGTGTCAGGTAGGGAAGGACCCTCTGTGGAAAGGAAAGGGTGGAGCAGCCTGCGGGGCTCAACGCGGTGCCCCCACCTTGGCTCCTTGAAACACACACAACTTGCCTCCCCGCGGGGCTGAGGAGAAGGCTCCAGAGGGCAACGGAAATGGACACAGGGCTCCACATTGACCTGTGCGTCTCCACGACTGGAAAGAGCTGGGAAAAGTGCAAAGTTCTTCTGCTGCATCTACTAAGGCCTCAGTGGGTTAGATCTTCTCAAGTGGGTTAGATCATTAAACTCCTAAGCAAGCACGATCCACTGGGTAAAACAATGCAGTGTCTCTAAAGGAAAACCTTGCCTCAGTGAGTTACCAGGGGATAAACAAGCCCAGGGACAGGATGGAAATCATTAGACATAATTTAATTGAACCAAGGGTGTTCAGACAACTAGGTACACTGCCCAAAGACTCTCACCGCTTTCATTCCCTTTGTTGCTAGACTCTGAGGTTCTAATTAGGATGAACACCAAAGAGCCCAGAAGAGTCATGGGGCCTTGTGGTTAAGAGTAATTACAACTGTGGCTGCAGAGTCAGAAAGCCAAGAACTCTGGCCCAAAATCCTCCCCTTTTATTCAAACAGAATTTTTTTTTCTTGGTCTTTAAGTCCATACATTTTTATTGTGGAAAATTCGAAATTAAAAAAAAATCTAGAAAAGTAGAAACAAGTACAGAGGAATCACCCTTAATCCTACTTTCCAAAGATAATCCCTAGTAAACTGAGCTAACAAAAACCTCTATTAATATTTTTCTTTTTTCTATTCCTACATGAATACTTTTCTCTACAAAACTGACATTATAGAGCATATATAATTTTGTATTTTGCTTTTTTCAGTTAACATTATGATGGGAATGTTTTCCAGGACATAAAATATTCTCTTTAATAAATGGATTTTAATGGCCATTTTGATATTCCATCCCGTGAATAGATCATAATTAATTAAACTTCTCTGCTCTTGCTGGTGTTTCAAATTGTTTTTACTTTTTTATTTATCATTTGTGTTGAATTTTGTTATTTTAAATAACCCATTTTTAATTTCCAAAAACCTTTGATATGATTACCCATTAAACTCTTTCTTAAATCTTCTTTTTGGAAGGAAAAACAAAGATGATAATAGTAGATGTACTGAGGTGACAAGAACACAGGTGATTTTTTCAAAATACTTTCCTGTGTTTCCTAAATTTTCCATAATGAGCATGTATTACTTCTCGAATGGAACAAAAATCCACGTTAGCATATAACCATGAAGAAGAGTTTATATTATTTGATAGCACACGGTGGCGAAGGGGCGGGGGGGGGGGGGACAGGTCCCTCTTTGGAAGAAAGCGTACTGCCAATGGAGTCTCCAAGACCAAAGACGTGGCTGGTCTTCCTAATATTTCTGCAAATAGTCCCAAAGAGGTAACACACACCGAAATTTCCAAGCTTTCAAATGATATTTGGTCTCCCCTACCAGCAGAGTTGGAAATCCCTCCTTGGTATCTCCCAGGTACTGGGTGCCTTCACCAGCACTTGGCACAGCAGGGCCCTATTTAGAAAGGACTTCCCCCCCACCCCACCCTGTCACTTTCTTCTCACTAAGTCTGCCACATATAAAAGCTTAAAAACCATTCACTGAGTAAGAGAATGAACTAAAGTTTATAAAATAATAAATATAGAAATATAAATCAGTTGAGCCCTCTGGGAAAGCAACTTGGCCATACATATTCAAAAGACATGCTTATCCTCTTTGACCAAGTAATATGCACAGGAATTCATCCTACAGCACTAAATTTATAATATCAAAAAGCTATATACGTGAAGTTATTCATCCACTGAAACACTGTAATTGCAAAATATTGGAAACAACTTAGTTGCACAGCACTGGGGAAATGATTAAATTACAGTACATCTATTGGACGATATATTATGCTGTCATTACATCTATGAAACACAGACACTATTAACCATATAATATTAAGTGAAAAAAAGCAGAACACAAAATTGAAGGCATTACAAGCTTACAGCTAAATAAAATCACTTCCAAATATTAACAAACAGGAATGAAGCTTTTTAAAAATGGCATAACTGAACGAACTCAGAAAAGAATAATGAATTCAGGAAAAAAAAAACAAGAACTAAACTAAACAAAGAGTATAAAGAAGATAAACAGTCATCAACCGTGGCATGATGAAGCTACCATTTGTACACTTAGGATAACAGAAGCTACCATTTATTTAGAGTCCAATATGTAGTAGGCACATTACATACGGAGTATTTCAATTAACCTTCCAAACAACCTTTGATGTAGGAACCAGTACTGTCCCCATTTTATATGTGGCAGGGCTAAAGCTCAAGAAGGGGCAAGTCATGGAGACAGAGGCAGAGTTAACATTAACAGCTAGTTGTGCCCAATTCCAGAGGCCACATGGCAGTGACACAGCAGGTGGCCAAGGTGGGAAGGTCAAAAAACACCAAATGGTCCCAAAGAGATAAAACCAACACATGGCCTATAGATTTATAACAGTTACAGCTGATACTGAGCACCTACTAATAATATACCAGAGATTTTTTATATATCTCATCTCTAATATTTAATTCTCATAAGTTGAACTGTTACCATGAAGCTAAGATTTAAAGAACCTATTACCCATAACCTGGTAAAAGAGTGCACCAGCACTTGATCCCAGCTCTACTGACCCCCATGTGCTTTTGCATCCATTTTACAGATGAGGACCCTGAGGCCCAGAGAGGTGATAAATAAACATCCAAATGTTGGCAATAGGATATAAACTTATCGAATAAAAACTGCATTGATGAATTGCTATAAAACTAGCAGGAGTGTCACTGGCATCCTGCCATGGTAGATTTGGGGCCAAAAGATCCTTCTCTTACTAACTTCCAAATTTATGACACTTTTTTTTTACCTGTGAAACAGAAATTTTAACGCATACCTCTCAGAACTGCTTTGAAATTTAAGAAGATAATAGATATATTTCAAAACTACAAGAGGCAGTCTACACATCAAGAATCATTATTATTAACTATGAAGATTATTGTGAAATACAGGAACATACATACCAAATAATGTCAAATGAAAGAAGAAAACAGAACATAAAATGATACATATGTGATGATTTCAACAGTCTCCTTGTGCTATTGTCACTCAAGTCCTCTCAAGTGGCAAGAACCACACAATCTGATCATCATGACCCATCCACCTCAGAGACTTCTTTTGCATATAAAATAAAATTCAACTGCCCTTTCCCAGCTCCGAGGCCAGGCATGATCTGGCCCTGCCAATCCCCAACTCATCCCCGGCCAGTCTTCATTCACTACACCAGCGTCCACCGGCTTTTCTGTTTTTGACTCAGGAACATGCATTAGGCCCCATGGCCCTCACATCTTCTAGCTCTCTACCTGGAATACGGTGCTTCTCATCTCTGAGCTCCTGATCTTCGGCTTGAACTTCAGGGCTCTCAGCTTAAATGTCATAACTTTCCATTCTAAATTAAGACCCTATCCATAGCCTGGTGGTATCTAACACAGTGCCACAGAGTTTGTCTGATTTATTTTCTTCCTAACACCTATCACAGTTTGTTATTTTATTTTTACTCCTGTGATCACGTGTTTCATATCTGCTTCCCCCACTGAAAGGTACGCTCTGTGAGGCAAGGATCGTGTCTACATGCCTGCTTCTCCACTGTACACCCAGCACACTGTCCCACATGCAGGAGACGCTCAATAAATATTTATCCAAATGAAACAGTAAGTGGCTATGTGTTCTAACTTTCTCCATGCCACAGGAGATGAAACTAAAACTCATGAGAAATGAGTTTTCTTTAGCCATTGAGGCATATGATGGCCAAGCTGGAATCAGAACTGAATTAGAATTAAATAACAATGAGAATTACTATCTGAATTTGAACTGTCACTACCAGGCCAGGAACAAGGACAAGGGAGAAATGTGTACGTTGAAACTGGAAGTGGGGAGGGAATGTGGAAATTTTTCATCTACCCTGGAAAATTCTCTAATGGCTCTTCAATGAGGAATTCTAATTTTTACTTATTTGATAGTTTATTCCTTACCATTAACCAATGTCCAAATATTGATCCCCTATGCAAAAATTAGAGTTACCTGAGAAAACCAACCACATGGTTAATCAGTTCTACTGGAGAAAATTAAAAGCAAAGGCAAAAAAGAGAGGCTATATGGCCACACTGTCCCATCTGTTCCATGGGACCTTGGCCTCTGGCTTAGCCTGAAACCAGATGAGGATCCTGAGAACTCTGAAGCCCCTCACCCTTCCTGTCCCAAGCCCTGTTTGGCTGAATGACTGCCACCCACACAAGTTAACCGTTACTTTGGACCCAAACTGACCTTTGCACCGATTTTCAACTTTCGCAACTCAGTGTATTCTTTGCCCAACAGAAACAACGGAAGCTAGCCCTGGTAGATGGTCCCCATGAGGGGACAGTGGGGGCACAAGAGAGGTTCCCCAGGATTCGTCAGCAAACAAGGACACAGAGAGAAAGGGCAAATGCTGCCTTTCAACCGGGTTATTCTGGGGTATACTGTTCAGCTCCCAGCTTTAACACATGCTTCCTGGCAGCAGCTCCCAAGGTCCCTACAACAAGGGAGCCTGCTTGAGACCTGCAAATGAATGGCCCATTTGACACATTTACCACATGTTCAGCAAATACTTTTTAAGCATATCCTGGGTGCTGGGTGCTGGGCTCTGGGCCCAAGTGCGTATACTCTAGGATCTGAGAAAATGGGAAATGAGCAATGATTTTCCACACATTGTGGGCAAGAACTATCATGGAGCTTTTTCCCCTGCCTAGTGGGCAGGGCTGGTTCTGACTGTGTGAGCTAACAAAGTGGGACCAAAACCCTTAACAGGTCCCACTGTCTCAACAATATAATCTAGAAAGCCAAGCCAGGTGGATTGGGAAGTAGCTACCAGTAAGCATTTCAGATCCATGGGCATTAAACCTTCAGTGCAGATAAAGCGAAGGAAGGAAGGAAGGAAGGAAGGAAGGAAGGAAGGAAGGGAGGGAGGGAGGGAGGGAGGGAGGGAGGGAGGGAGGGAGGGAGGGAGGGAGGGAGGAAGGGCAAGCCTGCAGGGCCACCAAGAAACTGGTTCTGGTGCCACTTCCATGACTAACCCACCCTGGACCCCCCTGCCCACCCTCCACCCCCACCTGGAATCCCAGTTCTATCAACTGTATAAGGCTCAGGCCAGGTCTTTCCAACTCTAACAATCTAAGCATCTGTAACCTGAAATAAACCACCACTTTTTTTGGTTCAGCAAAATACATTTCATATCAGGAAGTGAAGAAGCACATGCTAATAGGCTTGTGGTGTATCATCCAGAAAAGCCCTTTTGGGTCAGGATGCTGTATCTTTACTTCCGCCAACAACTTCCATAAGGCTACCAGTTGCTTTTGACTAAGCCTGCCTATCTCTCTAATCTTAACTCTTTTTAAACTCACAAGCAATACTAAACTAGAAGCAACAAGCTCAAGACCCGTGGAAGCTGGCCCAGTCTGGATGGCCCAACCCCACCTCCTATTCCAGTACCCTGAGCTCCTGATTCCTTGGTGGACTTTGGGGAAATCTCTCCTCTGCTCTGTGTCTCAGTGTTCTCATCCATGAAATGAGAGCTCTGGGCTGGACTGCCCCTGGGCCCTGCTTTCATTGTTAAGATGATACAATGCTTTCCACCACTCGGTGGCTAATAGACACACTACGGCAGAGATGGTTTCCCATCATGTGAGCTGTTGCCACCAGGATGAGACGACGCAGAGGACCTGGACCACATGAAGTTAAGAAGTGAGGGCAGGTGATGAATACATAGGATTTGGAAACACCCAGGACGTGGGAACAGCCGTGAGAAACAGGAGCAAAGGCAAGCAAAAGCTCAGAAACATCAAGATTTTGAGGCTGAAATAGAAAAAATAATGATACTACTGAAAAGCAATTTGACATAGTGATTTAGAGTACCAATGTTAGAGTCGGGTTATCTAAATGTGAATCCTGTGTGTGCCTCCTGACTAGCAGTGTGGACATCACGTGGATTACTTAAACTCTCTCTGTACTTCAAGTATCCCAGCTATAACATAAGGAAATAATAGTACTTCGTGGGGTCCTAAAGAATGAATCCAATTAATAACCCACTTAAGGGCCTAGCACATGGAAGCTCATTCTATTTGCTTTCATTATATTATATAATATTATATTTCACTATTACTGTCATCACCAAGACAGATACAATACATAGATTCTAGTCTCTGACTAGTGATTTTAAGATATAGGTCCACACTTGTAACATAAGGGGCTAAAAAAAGAAAATCATCATCGTTTCTCAGACTGGAAAACCTATATTTCAATGAGGGGTTAAATATGAGGTCTCTGAGGATTTTAAACATTTAGTGTTTTCATTTCAATGGTCATCTAAACAAATTCAAATAAACATAACCGAATTTTCTGAATGCCTACTTTGTAACTACTTCTGGCATAAAATTTGAAAGCCTAAGTTTATATTTGTGTCTGTGATTGTGTTGGCACCAATATAATTGTAGCCAACTAATGAGAAAGGAACAGATGCAGATGCAATTTATAAATGAGGAGACTGGAGCAAATGAAAGCCAAATGACATCAAAGGAAGGTCACTGGAAAAGTGGTTGAAGAATGGAATCGTTGTTAGCACATAGTAACAGAGACTGTCCAAACTCAGAAGAATCAGCATTACAGCATTTGCTACCATATTCACATTACCACTTACACTTTGGGTTTCAGCTGAACATTGGCAGCTGTCTTACTCCATTAACAATGTTAATTTGAATTGTATTGGCTTTGCAATTTTGTTTGCATTTAATTTGTAAGTATGCAGGGGTCATTTGGTTGTATAACAGCCTATAAGAGCAGAGGCTTATATCTAGTTTCACATATGTACACATCTAAGAAACGTTACAATAAAAAAGAAATCTAGTGAACACAAGGGGACCTTGACATTTTTGTTTTCTTCTAAAGAAGGTCCAAGTGTTATTCTAGCTTAAGAAACACTTAAGTCTCTCAGAGGTCTCTTATAGCTCTTTGTGCCTAAGAAAGACGATCATTTTGGTTATAGACATGTTAAGCTTAGTTAAGATAGCCCAGTGGGGACACAGGCTTAGAACTCAGAAAAAAAAAAAAAAAAGCAGGGCAGGAAACAGGTTTAACAGCCAACTACAGGGGCGCCTGGGTGGCCCGGTCAGTGGGGCGGCCGACTCTTGATTTCGGCTCAGGTCAAGATGTCAGGGTCGTGAGATCGAGCCCCACAGCAGGCTCTGTGCTGAGTGAGCGTGGGGTCTGCTTGAGACTCTCTCTCCCTCTGTCCTCCAACGCCCCCCGGCCTCCACACTCCCTCTCCCTAAAATAAACAAATAGATCTTAAAAAGAATAAAAAAATAAGAAGAAGAAGCAGGCAGCTACAGAGCCGTGCAGACCAGATGGGGTGTCTACAAGTGTTCGGAGACAAGCCAAGCGCTGATGTCCGAGCTTCAGGGACGTCGGCAGGCCTCACAGCCTTGCCCCTTCCTCGGTGTACCGCCCCCATTCACCCGAGCATTAAAGGTGATCGTCTCAGGATTGCGCACAGGATTCTGCGTCCCATCCAGGAGGTGAATGACTTAGAACCCTCCAGAGAAACCAAACAAATCTCAGTTTCGTATTCCTCCTGGCTTGCCGGCAGAGCTGCCTGTGTGAGTCCACACCGACGCTCAGGAGACCCAGGCCCTCCGGGAGGGCTGGGCCGTCAACTCACTTCGCTCTCACCTCCCAGCAGTCCAGGGGCCCTTCGGGTGCTCTGGGAGAGCCCCCAGGTGGCCCCCAGGGCTGCAGCAAACGGACAGAGTGGGCTGCTCAGGGACAACGGTCTGCCAGACGCCGGAGGCCAGAGCTCCCGCCTGGGCACCCGCACAAGCTCCAGCTCCCTCTCGGCCTGGCTGCTCATCTGCCGCGTCCGATGAGCAACAGGGCGACTGCGTCAGGCCCACGCGGACCTGCGCCCCCGAGGGCCACGTTCACTCCATCCCTTTGAGAAAACCAAGGAGATTCCCTGTCCTCCCCCCTCCAGCCCCCAACTCAAAACCACGAGGAAAAGCAGAGGAGAACCGCCTCCCCTACACCCGAGAGACCCCCGCTTACTGTCTGCCTTCTTCTGAAGGTGAGGTTCTTCCACAGCAGCAGGCGCAGCTGAGGCCAGGAGGCCATGTCGGCTCAGCGGGCGGCGCCAGCACCGTGCGTGTGGCTCGGGGGCCCGTGGAGGCGGCCGCCGTGGCTGGTCATTAACTGAAAGATAAAGCAGGAGGGGAGCAGCTATCAGTCACCGCGGCGAAGCCAAACGCCAGCCCCCTCACCTGAGACCTCAGCCCCCGGATCGGGGGCCTAATGCTCTCCGGAGGTCCCGAGGCCCCAGCTGCTGGCCCCAGGGTTCTCCCTGCACAGGGACGCTTGCTGGAGGTTTCCTGGCGGCGGCCTGCAAGCCAGTCATTATAATCCTAATCATTTTAGCTCCGTTGGTGTGATCGTCTGGGAATGAAAAATGCACTTAAGAAAACAGACTTAAGGGCAGCCCGGGTGGCTCAGCGGTTTAGCGCCGCCTTCAGCCCAGGGCGTGATCCTGGAGACCCGGGATCGAGTCCCACGTCGGGCTCCCGGCATGGAGCCTGCTTCTCCCTCTGCCTGTGTCTCTGCCTCTCTCTCTCTCTACCTGTGTCTTTCATGAATAAATAAATAAAATTTTTAAAAAAAGAAAAGAAAACAGACTTAAGTGGCTGGTCCGAACGCTGAGGTTGGAAATGGCATCCTGGCATCCTGCAATCCCAGACACCTGCCTCACCTCTCTAAGAAAATGCCTCCCTTCACGTAAAATGTCAGCGGCATTTACAAATCTGGCCTCGAATCTGGAGTAATTTATGCTATTCCTTGAAATCTGCCGCGGACGACATTTTCATCTGGCTGCACAGTTGTTGTCCTTCAAATGATAAACAGCACCACCCATAAAGCAGTTTCCCAATCCGGAAAGCCACAGCGTGTCTTGGGAGACGGTGCGTAAACACCGAGGAAGTGGCCCCGACACCTGGCTCCCAGGTGAGGAGGACAATCCCAGCGCTGTGTGTCGGTGGAAGGAAAACAATACCCCGTGGAGAAACAAGTCAGCTAAGGCAGGTGGAGAGCATCGCCTGGGAGACCAACAAGCTCCCACTGTCCAGACATCTGTACACCCTGGCTCCGCGCCACCCGCACCTGCAGCCCGCACCTGCGCAGAGGGCCCGGCTACTCCTTGTCAGGTGCCGCAGGTGCCTCCTTGGGGACTGTTTCACCATGCTGGCGGAAGGGATGGTTCTCCTAAACAGGGGATACAACATTCTGTGTGTCCCAGCTGCCCACCCGACAACTGTGTTATTACAGGCTGGAATAACCCCAAGCATCCATACTACAATTAAAGCTGGGGAAGGTGCAGAAAGTGAGAAGTGGGAGGAGACGGGAGGAGCACACAGGTCAGAGGTAGGCCCTGCGGGCACTTGGGAGTCGCGAACTCCTGGCAGAAACCAGAAACCAGCTTTGCTTCTAAAGAGCTCAGTTCAGCACTGTGGCCCCCAGTGGAGCAGAGGTGGGAGTGGGAGACGAGGCATGAGGGATAAACAGCAAACGGAACTGATGCAGTGACCACTTGTGGACACCAAACCAGGTACTGGGCCAAAACTCTGTGAGTCCAAATGCAATGCAAAGGTCGGCCTTTAGCAGGATTTTACTACTTTGTTGCTCACCCCTCAAGGACTTGCACTTAAAACCTCTAGAGAAGAAAAGAGATTGGGGGGAGTTTTCAGTGTCTGAGAAGGACCCTACTATTATATTACGTATTTTAATTCATTCATTGACAATCCAGCAAATCAGGAATTCCTCTGAAATATTCAAGCTTTAGGACCGATTTGTTTTATCATTTGCTCAGCAAACCTATAGGACACAGGCCCCCAAAATTACTCACCCCCAAAAAGAAGAATTAAACCAGCAATGCATTGGTTCGCAATCTGTCGTTTAAAGATGTCAACTGACCTCCCAGGCACTGAGAGCCAGAATGCGACTGAGACATGTTTGCAATCCCAAATTGTTTTGTAAGCGGCCTAGGGTAGGGCCTGCATTCCAGAAATACTGAAATAAATAATTAGCTAGATTTTTTCTCATGCAGATCTGCTCTCCAGGAATCACTTAGTTGATTTAGAAGCTACATGCATCTTTTCAGATGCCCAAGGTAACAATGAGGAGGTTGGAAGACAGTTTATAATTTTAAAAGGAAAATTAAAGAAAGAAAAAATTAAAAAAATAAATAAAAAATGAAAGGAAAAGTAACGCAGCAGAAAAGAGCCCCAGTAGGAATTAGTCCCAATTCTGTGCCCTTGGCCAGGCCTTTATACTCTCTGGGCATCCATCTCCTCATCAAAAAATGCAGATGACAACACCTACCTTGTGCGAAGTTCGAAGAACTCAATGAGGTAATATAAGTAAGTTCCTGACACAGCACACGGCACGCCAGAAGTGCCAAAGAAACGAGTTCCCTTCTCCCCACTTCTCTTTCTCTGTCCTATCGGTATCTTCTAACAGAGAAATGGTTCTATCCTGTCCAAACATTCTTTTCTATTCTGTTATTCCTAGCGAACCCATCATGGGTTTCTGGAAAGGTAGTAGGGGCCAAATAGGAAGGATGAAATCTGAAGAGCCCAGTGTTTGGAGACCCCCGTGGCCAAACCAGAGCACAGAATCCCCCAAGTCTGAGTGGAAAATCTCAGAGGAAAAGACAACACACACCTTAAAAGAGTGTCCGTGATGAGAAAGGCCAGGAAGAGGTTTTTTGGAGACTGTTTTCCTGAAAGTAGAGTCTCTGGGTCTCCAGACAGGGGTTCTGAGCCCAGGGACCCTCTAAGAGACATTCAGAGAAGGTTGTTAGGAATAAGGACCCCAGGGCAGCGCTGAAGACTCTGCTCCGGCTTTGCTGACTACAGGCAGGCAGGCTTCTTTCCCCAAATCCCCCACGCACCTTGGCTGGGCCTGGCCCCCTGCATTATTTCCCTCCTCCCACTTTAGAACACGGTGATCACTGCTGGAGCAATTCTGTCCACAAAGGACGGTTTGGCAATGCCCAAACCCCTCTGCTCAGGTAACTGAAGCCAAAGGGACATTTCTACATCAGTTTTCCAAGGAAGTGAACAAACAAACCAAAACCAAAAAGAATGCAGTACTATGTACTAGATTTCTCAATGTTTCAAAGTTAGTGGCACACTTGCTTCTGCCCTTATGCACATTTCCAGTTACTGGCTGGAAAGGGTCCTACTTCACAATCACCGCCAGTCAATAGGCCACTCTCATCCCACTCCTGGGTGAGCACAGCAGCCACTTCACTGGTCTCCCTGCCTCCGGTCTTGTCCCCCTCCCATCCGTGTATCACAGAGCAGCTGCAGTTTGTCCACGAAACCGGACATCCACCTATGGTATCCCCCCTCTTAGAACGCTTTGCTGGCTCCCCACTGCCCTGAGGATGAGGCCCAATCTGGGTCGTGGTTTAGCTAGTTGCCCTGATGACTCCCACCCCTCTCACACTGCTCCCCGCCTCCTAAACCACGCCCAGAAGAAACTACTTACAGGCTCCGAATGGGCCACACTCTCTCCTACCACGGGACCCCTTGATGTCTGGGCGACCCCTCCTCCCAGCACTGTCAGCCTGGCTAACTCTTCCTCAGACTGAGATCTCAACCCAACTACCTGCCACTTGCCCAGAATCCTGTCCCGATTAGGCCCCCTACCCTGACACCTAGGTTCAAGCCCCTCCGGGGCTCCCAGGACTGCCTTTGTTTTCCCATGAAGCACCTTCTCTCACATTCTGAGTCTGCGGGGACCACTCCTGTTTTCTTTATCCCTATTTCCCTAGTACCTGGCAAGTGCTAAGCAGTCAGGGAATATTTGCTTAATTAACTAAGAGATAGACAAAAGAAATAGGGTTTCGGGATGTAGGGGTGGTGGCATTCCTGGGACTGTGGTAACTGATTTCTCAAGCTTGATTAACTGATTCCCACAAATTGTCCCCAGAGAGGGAGCTCAAGGTTCAGCAGGCTTCTATCACACACTCTGAGGCCACAAAGGGCTACTGAGCTTTCCCAGGCGACTCCTGGGGCATCCGGGAAAATGTAATTAAATCTAGGTCTACTTCCTACAAACATCAGGTTTAGCAAGGCCTGGGCAAGCCATCCTAAGGCCAGCAGAACCGTGAAATCTACTTTCTGCCAATCCCCACGCTAGAGACCTAGCTGTCCTCTCTCCCTGGGTCACGTCATCCGTCACTCAGGTGACCATCCTTTGCCCAAAGGTAGCATAGTTTCCACACCCTTTTGTAAAAAGACCTAATGGAAGTGATTTTTCAAATCTTTTTGTTTTTAAGTGAGCTCCACACTTGGGAGTGCAATGCGGGGCTCAAATTCATGACCCTGAGATGAAGACCTGAGCTGAGATCAAGAGTCAGACGCTTAACCAACTGACCCACCCAGGTGCCCCATGACTTTTCAAATCTTTAACCAACTTTTTTTAAAGAAATGTTCACTTCCAATACCACTGATACTATAAAATTATTAGTATCTACAGAATACAACAGACTGCTAAAATATAATCTTCTGAAATAAGCAAAGGTGCTCAACATCGTTAGTTGCAGAGAACTGCAAATTAAGACCACAATAAATACCTACAACACATCTGCTGGAAGTATTAAAAGTTTTTTTAAAGTGCTAGCCAGTATGTGAAGCACCTGGAACTCTCATATACTGCCTGTGGGGATGTAAAATGGAGCAGATTACTTTGTACAACAGTTGAGCAACTTCTTGTAAAGTTATACCCTGACTGATGATACAGCCCAGCCATCTCATGCCAGGTATTTACCCAAAAGATATGAGGGCATACGTTCACAAAAGACTTGTGTGTGAATGTTTATAGAAGTCATGTATGAAATAGCCAAAATTAAAAACCCAAATGTCCATCAACTAAGGGATAAATCCAAATGGAATATTACTCAGCAAAAAACAAAGAACAAACTACTGATACCTAAAACAGCACAGATGAATCTCAGAAGCCTTATGCGAAGGAAAATAAGCAAGACACAGAGAATGCCTACTATAGGACCCCAACTACAGGACATTCTGAAAAGGAAAAACAATGAGGACAGAAACTGGATTAGTGGTAACAGGTGGAGGCAAAAACAGATTGCAGAAGCAGCACTGAGCGCTGGAAATATTCTATACCATGATTGTGGCATGACCATGATTGTTTCTTTTTAATTTAATTTTATTTTTTTTTTTAATTTACTCATGATAGACATAGAGAGAGAGAGAGAGAGGCAGACACACAGGCAGAGGGAGAAGCAGGCTCCATGCCACGAACCCGACGCAGGACTCGATCCCGGGACTCCAGGATCCAAAGGCAGGCGCTAAACCGCTGAGCCACCCAGGGATTCTCCCTGACCATGATTGTTATACAACTACATATACTTATCAGAACTCATCAAATTGTACACTTTAAAAGGGTAAATTAAACTGTATGTAAATTGTGTATCAGTAACCCGACCCTCTGCCTCCGAAACATCACTTGCGTTCTTTATTAATAGTTAATATACTCCACAAGTCCAATCATGCCTTAGAGAACCTGAGAACTATATAGTATAAAGATTGCTTATTGTGTGATTCATTAGCAAGGTGAAGAGTAGATAAAATATTCACTGAATAGTCATTCAACAAATAGGCCGCCTTAACTCTGCAAGGGTCCCATTAGCACAACAAATATTTACTGAGTGCCTGTTAGGTGCCAGGTGCTTTCTAGACACTGGAGATCCTGAGGTGAACAAAAGAGGCAAAGTTCTTGCTCTTGTAGAACTTCTCTTCGAGGTGGAAGATAGACCATTGTGGGTTGTTAAGGCAGCGAGTGGTAGTAGTAATGAAGAAAAATAAAGCAGAGTAAGGGGACAGAAAGCATGGGGGAAGGGGTGGCTCCTTTCTGAGAAGAGCCTGTAGGACAGTGAAATGACACTGGGCTGGGCTACTGGCAAAAGGCTCACCAAATGACAGCTGGGATTGCGAATTCTTTCAACTTTTCCCTAAACCCAAACCTGGAATGTCAGATAGACTCGGTGATGCTGGCCAAAGAAAAAACTGTAACTATAGGTTTGCAGGAAGCTTGGTGTGAGGAGGAAAGTCTAGGACTCCCGTCAGCACCCACCACACTGCTCCCCCATCCCCCTTCCTCACCAAAACATGCAGCTCTTTGGAATTTCACAAAGAGAGATAGGAGGGGCCCCTGGGTGGCTCAATGGATTAAGCATCTGCCTTGAGCTCAGGTCATGATCCCCTGGTCCTGGGGCTGAGCCCCATGCAGGGCTCCCTGCTCAAGGGGAGTCGGCTTCTCCCTCTGCCCCTCCCACTGCTTGTGCACACACACCCATGCCCACACTCTCTGTCAAATAAATAAATAAATAAAATATTTAAAAAAAAAAAAAACAGAGATAGAAGAAAGGAGGGGAGAGAAAGAGGGAAGTCCTGCTAAAAAGACAAGGTAAGAGGGTTTTTTTCCCACTTGGCAAAGCCAAAAGAAAAACAGGAACTACTTCCCGTGACTGCCATCTACCCTTCTAAAGCATTAAATCTGTCTGCGGAAATGTCATAGGGGGAAAAAAAGGAACATGTTTGCACTGCTGCCAGGAACTCTTAGTCTCCGCAGTAACCAAGGGGTTGGCTGGTCATTTTCCTGTGGGCAAGAACACTGGGAGCGCAGGAAGCCAGGCCTTCCTCGCCACCATGGGGCTGCGCTGCCGACACGTTGGCCCCTCTGAGCAGAAGAGAACAGGCCCTCCCAAGGCCCTACTCCGGTCAACGGCCATAGTAGCCAACAGAACGAGTTCCAGGTGGTGCTGGAGACCCGTTCCCACCACATCCCTGCCCCAACCTTATAGAGAAGCTGAAGCCTCCAAAAAGCAAGGGACTTGCCCAGACTTAACCCCTAGAGTTTGAGCTACCCTATTTCCCAAGAAGCATTTGTTTCAACAACTGTCATATGCTCTCTCCCACTATCCTATTTCTCCTACAAGGTTCTGTTTCTTCTCCTGAACACATTTTTCTTATGAGTTCTACCCGAACGGTTCATATACCCAGAACATGCAGTCAGCAAAGAGCTTTCACTTTTCCAAAACAGGGGAATATGACAGTTCTCTAAAGTCTAACTAGTTGACAGACGGATGGATAAAGTAGATGTTCTACTTCATTGACAAATGTCTACATAGTTACCAGGAGTGAGACAGAAGTTGAAATCTGTGACAACAGCTTAGCATCCCTCCTGATGACACGCATCTAGGTGTCTTATGTCAATAAGCGGCTGGCCAGTAACCTACAGAGCGGCAGGGAGATTTTCAGGCAGGATTTAACCATATCACACATGAATGGAAAATGAGTTGGCACTAAAGCTTAGCTGATTGCCTATTCATGAGATGTTGATACAAGAGCAAGAACCACAGATGTTTACGCCACCTCATCTCCAGAGAGATGTGGAGGGTCCTGTAAACTTAGGATACGAAACCCGTAAGCCCAGCAGAGCATGCTTGCTTTGGGAAAGGTCTTTAATTGCATCTCTGAGCTTCTGTCTCTGATCAGTAGCCACATTCAGAGAAAAGGCTAATGACATTACTGACAGAAAACCAGGCTGCCACGGGCTCACTGCACCCATGACTGAAGACAGGATGGGGCTGCTGCGAGGGAAGGAGGGGATGTGGACTGTGACTTCTCTCCCCTGCTGAGTGTTAGTAAGCCTAAAGTTCATCTGACTGCCTCAGTTTCACTTTTCTGGTCTCCAGATGCCACCAAGCTCTCTACCCTTAAGGCTATCCTTGCCAACCAGCTAACGTACACCCCCTTCCACTTCCCAACCATCCTGTAGACCCACAAACTTAGTGAGACTGCCCTTCATTGTCATTAGACCCTTAGAGGCCTGTAGAAAGGGCACGTGCGGGTACTCGGCCACCCCTGAGGGTGTGTTCCTACTTAAACCGTCATATATTAATACTCAAATATGAGGGGAAAAAAGACGTAAGAAACTCTCCAAGGTAAAAAGCCAAAGATAAACGGAAGCCATTCTATCATTCTAGATTTTGATCATTCTGGAAAAGGTCTGCTATCACAATACCTATTTTTAAAATATAGATCCAATGAATTTTATCAATTCTAACAATCTGTGATTCGGGCATGTGGGGAGGGTTTAAAGTGCCAAATGCATCATCCTCGATTATTACTAACAATTAGTTTATAGAGAAATACATATTCAATTTCCTGGACAAAAGGATCTGCTAATAGCTAATTTTCAAAATGAATGCTATGAAATGAACACACAAAAACTGAAAGAGATCCACGAATACTGTCAAATCTGTAACTAGCCTCGGAGAAGCATTATTTCTCCTGCTGTCAACAATTCTCTTTCAAAGGAGACTCACAAGGTTTAAATCTATTTCTATCATGTCACCGATATTTGGACGACCAAAGATCCTATTTATCACTCTCGACATTGCAGTTGCTACTGGCTAAAACAATCTCAGGACATCTAAAACTGTTAAGAGCCCCGGTTCCCAAAAACAAATCCATCCTGTACCCAAGTTCTTATTTCATTGTTATAGATTTACGGAGAAATTCTAACAAAATGTTAGAGAGAGGCTTTCTCCCCCTGCTGATTTCCATTAAACAAACACAGGGCAACCTTTCAAAGGAAGACTTCAGCAAACAATACAACTATTTGCTTTCTCTCTGGTGGGGGGGTGCCCAGGACAGAGGAAAAAGAACCTTTCCTGTTGAAAAGAAATCAACTTATCAACATTATAGATCACAGAAACCCGTTTTTTTTTTATCCACTATCATGATGCCAAAATCAGAAGGACCTGCAGAGAAGGAACTATTGAAGTCATAAACACCCTGAGCTGTAGAAACACAAGCAAGCAAGTCTCCATGAGCAATCAATCCTTTATTTGCAGAAAATCTGGACTATCGTGTTCCTTCCCTATCATTGGTGCAGGAGGGTTTTCTAAGAGAATTTTAGGATAAAAGGCTTAGTGACTGTATCAGCAAAAACCGTTTTGTTTGGCTTACATCTCTGAAGGGTCAGCATCTTCAGATGTCCAAACTTCTCCGAGCCTAAAGGGTTTATTTTTACAAAAGTGCTCAAAGGACTTAGGGACAGATGAACTCAAACCCCCCTCACTGCCTTCCCCTTCCTTTAGGCCTATGCTGCTATACAGCAAACTCCCCCCCGCCCCCCCAACATCCTTAACTCTTTCATTTTCTTGAATTGACTGGCCTAGTAGAAAGAAGGGAGGCTTTGGAGTCAGAGAAAACAAGGCTGGAATCCTGACTCTGCTACTCACCAGTGCTGGGACCCTAGGGACTCCGAACCCCTGTGTCCTCTCCATAAAAAAGAACTAATAATGTATACAAAACATTCAGTCAGTTCCTGGAACAAAGTAAGTGTCCAGTAAATGGGAGCTATTATACTGATTAGTGCTGCTGACTTCACAGGGCGAAGCATTCATCAAGGGTGGGGCACAAGGTAGGCAGTTTATTTATTAAAGGAATCTCTCTTCTCTCTTCTTTGTCCACAGAAGGTACTACTTCCTCCCAAAGGCCCTTCCAGAAAGAACTGGAGCTCTTTCCAGTGCCCAGCTCAGTAGAAGATGTAAAAGCATGACCCTGAAATCCTGGTGTCGCTTCAGGCATTGTTTTACCACAAAACCCCCTGGTGGAGGCCCCCACCCCTTACTTACACTATATCCTCAGGGCTCTTGGCAATCGGCTCCTCTGCTCCATGCAAGCACACTGCTGCCTTCCTCCAAGTCCTCAGCGCCTGGCTTCTGTTCCCCTCTCCACCCCACCTTCCTCCAGCGTCTACATCAGCTACCTATTTGCAACCTGGGCCTTCTGCTTCCTCCGTCTTTTCAGCTCTCCCTACAATCTTCTCCTGGGTACTGGCTTACCAGGCAGTCCTTGCCAAATTGCACACCACCTGCTGCAAGCTCCGGGTCCCAACATCTTATTCTCTGCCACACTGAGCCCTGGGGCCCAGGATGACTCCATGCCCCTCAAATATTTGCAGAACAAAGGCTTCTGAAGTCTAGACCTCAGGAATGAGAGAGAATTAAAGCAGGTTCGCTACAGTAAGAAATCAGAAACTTCACTGAGAGTGAAGGTTCAGGTGGCCCAAAAGCAAGACAAAATTTCCAGCTGTGCTCATAGAAACTCAGGTTCAAGCTGGAGTGCATTTAATTTGGTCGTCCTCGAAGCTGCTCTAATTTGTTGGGAAGGACATTCATTTTCATTGACTTCATGTGAGCAAAGGAGAATCTGTAATTTGCCAGGCACAGGCTCTATAACCCCTGTAAGCACGCCAGTTACAAGAACACCTCCCCTCAGGGCTCACCCTAAGCATAAGACTGTCAGCACTTGTCAGGGCTCTTGAACCCTAAACCCCAAGGCTCAAGTTGAAACCTCACTCAGTAAAGCCTAGCAACACCTGCATACGATTTTTCCACCTCAATACTTATTCCCTTTACTTTTGCCAAAATGAGTTACCTAATCTTCAGGCTCTCATCCAGTTCTAGCTGAGTATGTGACCAAACCCAGCAATCCTGTCCAGAACACCTTCTCTCAGCTCTTAAGGCAGTGCCAGCTTGTGTCACGTGCCTGCGATACTTCTGTTTCTGCAGCCCATCAGGGACCAGGTAACTAGGTAAGTGAGAATTCAGTTTGGGTTCAGAGCAGCCACAGGTGCAGGGGGTCTAAGCTCTGCCCTCCCAACGCTACCACTGAACTCCTTCTCTATAATAACCAAAACAAACCATGCTGCTGGCTGCTTTGCTAAGTGAAAAGAAGAAAGAGGAATAAGATCACAAGTTTAAATCCACATACTTGTGATTCTGAAATAACAAAAACCCAAGGATGTTAGCCTTTTTTTCTTTTTTTTCTTTTTTTTTTTAAATACTGGCAACATGAACTCCATTATTGAGGTTTGGGAGGCTCTTCTCAGAGGAAACAGATTTGTATTATTGCAATATCATTATGATTCTGAGTATACCTTCTAGAAAATGTTGTCATTAAGATTTTCACAAATCAAACATTTTATGTGCCAGATAAAAAAAGTGCTCGAGGAAAAAATGACACTAATCTATTGGGTGGAACTCCTGCTAGCCTACTTTTCTTGACAGTGGTTTTATAGTGGCATGCAAATGCACAATCCCATTAGCCAGACTGCCATGTGCTAAGTGTCTACTTCAGGTGAGCACCAGAGTCCCCAAATGGAGGTCTGCCTAAAGGACAGAGGGCCTTGCTGGTCTGTGCAGCCCCCGGGGCACAAGCATGCGCCTTAATGAAGGCCACTGGGAACCAAGTGTCAGACAACCCTCCATTTGCTCAGCGGAGGAGAAAGCCACGCTGTGATCATGTGAAATGTGACCGGGATTGAAAACTGGGAAATGGCACTAATTCCACTAAATTTGCAAATCCTGCAACAGGACTGACAACTGAATAAACACAACTTGACCAAAGGCTTTCTTTCTCTTGAACTCAAGGTCCTTATTACAATGAACACAATCATTAAAGTTAAAAACAAAAAAAAAAACAAAACAAGAAAAACCACTCTGCTTTGAATCCCAATTAATCTTAACCGGCCAAAATTAGCACAGAGTTTTTATACTTTTGCATAATGGAAACAGACCCCGGCAAAGACTCTACCTTCAGGACAGCTGTGGGGATTTCCTTCCGATTCAAACTTACAACCAAGGAACAACTTGTATTGAAGAGAGAGAGGAAAAAAAATACAGTTGAACAGCCCCTTAAGATTTAAATTGGATCAACAGACAATAAATAACTGAGGCCAGTCCAATTTTCAAGATTCGGTGTCCGTTTTAAGCTGAAAAGGGCACACTTTTATAGACACAATTTCTTTTTTCTCTCCTGAAAGGACCCTGTAAATATTACCCGAAATTAGGGGGCAGTAGCAAGAACCCTGGATTAAAGACACAAGGGGCCGAGTTTTTAATTTCCAGTTAGTGACCAGCTGGGCTGGGAATCTAGGCAAGTCACTCCAGCACTCTGAGCCACAGAACAGAAGACAAGTCTTGGTGATGAAGAGGTTGGAGTAGATCTTCTGAATCTAAGAAAACTGCCTAGAGCTCAGGTATCAGACTTGAGTTTGAAACCCGGGCACTGCCATTAGCAAAACAGGTGAACTATGAACAAGTCCCTTAACTACTACTCTCTGTCTCAGGTGCACCATCTGAAAAATGAGGCAACCTCAATGTTCCCCCAAACGTGGGAAGAGTGACACCAGAAGGATTTAAGAACTGCTCAAATTCCACTCAGAGGATTTTAGAGGGACAGGCACAGTGGTAAACTCTGACTCACACCATGAGAAAAAAATCTTTCTTTTCAGCATTTTTTTGGCTTTTTTTTTTTTTAAGATTTTATTTATTCATGAGAGACAGAGAGAGAGAGAGGCAGAGACACAGGCAGAGGGAGAAGCAGGCTCCATGCCGGGAGCCCGACGTGGGACTCGATCCCAGGTCTCCAGGATCACGCCCTGGACTGAAGGCAGTGCTAAACCGCTGAGCCAGCCAGCCTGCCCCATTTTTTTGGCCTTTAAAAAATTTTAATTACATTAAGGAAAAAGTTTTTGCTTGGCCTTCTCTTCAGCACCTCTTTAATATAGGCTAGTCCCCCCCACCGCCTTTTTTTTTTTAACAAGGTAAGAAGTGTCAGAGTCCACTAGCATGTGTCGTCAAAAGCAAGTTTTATAGACTGTTGACCAAAATAACTTGTTTTCATTCTAGTTTGTGAGTTATCTTTTATCTGAGACAACTCTAATGTTTTCAATTTAGAGGGCCCACATAAGGTTAATTTTTAAAAATTCATTGATGATTACAAAAAACGGGAGTCAACCGAAATAACCTGAGTGGCTGATGTGCCGCCTATCAAATAGAGGGTGACAACGACAGGAGGTGATGAGGTGGAAAGCCTAGCCCTAGCCGCGCTCTCATCTACCCACGGCCAATGGGTAAAATCTCAGCCCCTGAGGAATAGGAGCAGAGGGCACTGTGCAAATACAAGCAACCACAGAGAATATAAGACTCCAGAACAATGAGAAGCCAAAAACCAGCAGAAAGGGGTTCCTAAAGTCCAAGTCAGAGACCTGAGGAAAACCTGTGGAAGGAGATTCACCAAGCTGAGTTCAAGTATGCCTCTTAGAATCGAGGATAAAACTGTCAAAATAGGTCACAGTCTTATTTCAAAGAGCCCTGAATGCCAAGCCAAACATCATTATGATGGCAGATCCTCAGTCTTCTGACATTTGCTCAGCACCTAGTACTTCACCTGATATTTGAAAAAAATATTTGCTGAAGAAATGAATTTCAGTTTCATGGTATTTTCCGTACATTCCACTTTTTCACAGTAACACATTTTGTACATTAATACATTTTTGAATCATCTATCTTCCTCTCCCCTCCCTCTTCAAATACCGCAGACCACACCTCGCCCCAGCTAAGATAAACAGCCACCACCATCTCAAAGCCCCGCACCCGGGAGTAGAAGAGGGTCCTCAGGTCAATACAAACTCATTATTCTGGGTCTTCACTTTCTCTCTGCCTTTCCAAGGAAAGCTGTTGCCTCCATCAGCGTTGCTTTATGTCAAACTTGGATCATCTAAACACCAGATGCAGTTGATTTCAAACTGCCACCCCCTTGGGGAGTTGCTTCTTCAAGAAAACAAGCTTGGCTTGACCCTTGGCAAAACCAATGATTCCCAACCCGGCATCCTAGAGGGATTTTGCAAAGCAAATATAAATAGGGATATGAAACCCGAACAACTTCTTTGCGGCTTTCCTCCTCTCATGCCCATCCCTCCTGCTCCAATCCTGAAACCCCTTGTTCCCTTTTCTCATCTTCTTCCTTCTGGTCCCAATCTGTTGTGATCTCTGAAACAACAAACTCAGGACAATGCTTCAGAAAGCTCTGTGTCTTGCCCAGCCACCCCCAGTGAATGTCTTCCGCTATATCTAGGAATATCCTTATCACCTTAGCCCGATTCTCATCCTCTGAGGGGCAGTGGCACGCCTTTCCAGATAATGGCTTCACAAGACTACCAGTTGAGTATAAGAAGCAAAACCTATACCCATAATGGAGACGTCCAAGATTGGGAATCCAATTTTATTGGATTTATTTATTTTATTTCAAAGAGATTCTCCAAATGGTGAATTGGAGCCGAGAACAGTGTCTCACTAAACCATTTTTGCACTACTGAAATTTACTGAGAAGAATCCACTCCCCCTTCCTTTGGTTCTATGATTCAGGTCTTTCTCCATTAACACCGATAAGCAGGCCATTTCAACAGCTTTCTTGCCTCCTCTTTCCTCTCCTCCCATCCCCTGTCCTGTACGACCTTCACTCTCATCTGGAATACTCCTAGGAATTCCCTGGGCGTCCCCCCTCTCCCTCTGGAAACCCACATGATCTGTTATACTAAAGCTGAGAGCGCCCTGCAGGATATATCTCTAAACAGCTCTAAATGAAGAATCATACTTTTCCTAAATACAAACCTAGAGCTGGATGATGTAAACACAGAAGGGCTCTTTAAAAGTCATGTGTGTCATCCTCTTTCATTTTATAAACCAAGAACCTAAATCTTGTAAAAGTAAAATGACTTGCCAAGGTCACATGGCTCTTGAGTGGATTTCTGAAATTATATGTAAAATATATGTAATTACATGTAAAATTTGGAGTGTACATGCCTATGTATATTTTTTCTGAAGAGAATCTATTGTTTTCATCATATGCTCAAAATCATTATAAATCCTCTCCCAATAAATGATAACCACTGACTGGTGATATATGCAAAATTCTTTCTGGGAAATGTCCCACACTAAATACCAGTTATGATAAAACATCTGGACTTCAAGGCTAGCCAGATAAAATGCTTTGGCTTCCAAATGCTTCTTGGAAGTTGGATTTGGCATAGGAAACGCTATAGACTTTTAAACAAATACACACAGGATGAATAAAAGAACAGACCCTATGCATAAAAGGTTATTCTGGGTTTTAAGTATTTAAACTGTACATCACTTAGTGAATTATCTCATTCTTATTTTAAAAAATTAATTAATGTGCAAATCAAAGTACTTGAAAGTGAAATGTCACAGATAATAGCATTTTCTCAAATCACAGCTGCCTCAAAAAAGAGAAATGAAACTGAATGGAATCAGAATTGTTTGTTCTACAAAAAGTGAGCTGGTCTAAATTGACTGCATACTAAAATTCCTCAATCTCTACCATAAGCCCAACCGTAACTATGGTTATTTCTCATATAATTTTATTTCTAATGCTTGTCTGTGATTTGCCACCATTCTATCAATCTTTTAGAATACAGCAAACAAACATCAGTTTCCCATTCTCTTTGTCTGATTCGCTCAAGTCAGCGTTTATTGAACCCCTTTCGTACCAAGGGGGTTGAGTTAAGGACTGAGGAGAATGAATCAAAGACCTTCTTGAGGAGAAGCATACACTCAAGAGGAATACAAATAATGTTAACTATAACAAAAGAATGCAATTAAATACATGGCATGAACAGTGCAGGAATCCAATCTTAGAGGAGTAAAAAAGAAGGGGATAATTTTCACTCAGTGTTGGCAGGGACAAGTGAATCCAGCAGTTTAAGAGAGGGATGGCATTCAAATGAGGTCTTACAGTAAGTTCTCAAAATGGAAAAAGAGAAGATTTCAAACTTTATTTTGTTCTAGGAACCATGTGTGATGCACCTGCAATTTGTTCTTCTCATAAATGCTCTCTGCTTTAATAGAGCTTATTATCTCAACACAACGCGGGGTCACTGAAAGCTCTATCTGAAAGCAATTTTACATATGAGATTTTTATTCTCTTGCTTCAAATATTTCTAAAATGTACCTCTCGAACAACATCTAGGCTGGTTACCTGTCCAGGGAGCTATTTTTAGGTGAAAATATCCAAATGAAAAGGAGAATCACTCTTCGCCTTTTGCTAGAATTTCTTTCCTCAAAATTCTGATATTTTGACAATGTCCTTACCCCGATACTGGTAAATTCATGGAAACTAAGCTGCCCCGAGATGCAACCTCAGCTTCACTACTTAGCAAACTCCCATGATCAGGCTCATTAATCTGTCTATACCTCAGTCTCCCCACTTGTAAAATGAAGAGAACAGTACCCACATCACATGATTCTCATGAGAATGAACTGAATTATCAAGTAAAATGCTTAAAACTATATCCAGCACCCAGTAAATCAACAATAAATGAAACTTTTCCTAACCAAGCAGAAATATCTTCTAAGAGTTGATTTCTAATTTACTGTAACATTTTAATTCACTTTTATAAAGCAGACTTCGGAAATGTATTTACTTTCAAAGAACGATGCCTTAAGAAATAGCTAAATTTTCCTAGACAGTGATGGCAGTCACAGAGAAATGGCTTATTTCAAAAGGTCCGTAACATAATTAAGGATAGAACAAGCAGAAATTATATTGTATTATAACCAATAGAAAAAATAATTCACCGAAGTTAGGATTGACAGCTAAACTAATAGTTCTCTTTGTCTTTTGTCCCTTACACTTTTCCAGCCAAACACTCTCCCGTTCCATTTTATGTGCATTACACAGGAAAACATTTCGAATCATAGACCCCCTCACAAATATCTGACTGGAGCAGCAGTAAAATTTTTATTTTAAACCAAGAAAAGAATTAGAGTTGAGTAAACTTTATTGTCTGTTCTTTCCACAGTGTTGCAATCCCCTATGCAATCTATGTCCCAAGCTGAAGAGAATTTGGTTGGCCCACTGCCAGCAGTAAGGAAATACGATACAGGCTGTAGAGTCTGATAAGGTCTCTAGCAGATGAAATACCATAAACATAACAAGCATCCTCAGAAAGTCCTCTGCTTACAGCAGCTGAAATTGTACCAATGCTTAGTGTGGGTGTTAAAGTACTCTGGGGCTCATGGGCTGGGTTCAAATCTTGGTTTTGCAACTTGCAAGATGTGTGACCAGGGGCAAGTTAGTTAACCTCTCAGTTTTTAAATTTGCAAATTAGGAACAGTAAATAAGTTTGTTATAGAAATTAAATTGGTTAGGATTTGAAAAGCATTTGGAATAGTGCTTGGCACACAGTGCTGTATAGCGACTACTAAATAAACATTGCAATAACTGTGGCACTTATGATTATTTCCACATGCAGATATGAGGAGGGTTTCAGTTTTTCACGTAGGCCCTCTCCCAGAACCATTAAATAAATTTCCAGAAAGATTATTTAAAATTTGATGCTGCAATATCAGCCATAAGGAGCATTTTACTTGCATTATTTCTTTAACATCCAGACAGTGTAAAAAAAAAAAAAAATTGGATCTGAGAGTATTTTAGAAGTACAAAACCACATGTCTACTGGTAATTTCTAGATACCCAAAATGTTCATAATTAAAGCATCTAAGGTAATGTCTACTATTACTTTAGGAGCTAGAAATTGAAATAGCAAAAATATTAACAATTCTCAATCACTATGAACATAGCCTAAGTCACTTGGTTTATGGGAGAATTGATCCCTAAAAAATTGATGGAAAAATATTTCAACTTCTCTCCATATAAGGGAAATACTACAGAGGGTAATAAAAAGCTGTGTTGCTGAGTCTCATTCATTTTTAATAATGTTAGCATTGAGACTTCCAAGAGCAGAGGTTGAAAACAACCAAGCCCTAACCACCCTTTTTGAATCCTAGACTGACCATTGTCTCATATGAACTGTAAATATGCCGTAAGTAAAAAAAAAAAAAAAAAATGTGTCCATTACAGGCCTCCATTTAGATGTAGATTGAAATATTTATGAAGGTTGAGATTTCAGATGCTTATGAGGAGGAGACACACATATCACAGGTGGCCCCTTCACAATCAGATATGTCATTGTGGAACATGAGGCTTGTCCTTGCAAGGGAATTACTCTGGCTAGAACAGCAATTCTCATCCCTTAAATCATTAAGCCTGGCCAATCTGATTCTACTACTGTTGGGGTTTTTTATTTTTTGTTTTTCAAGTAGATACCAATTTGCTCTGCGTATCCAAAATTTCTTTAAACTGTCATGAATTATTTGCTGTATAGGAGCATTTGGGGAACAGGCTGACAATGAACACTCTGCACCTGAAAATTATTTTATTATCTGAAGAGGTCCTACTCCAGAACATTCTCCGTGCTTTCACACTTTGGTTTAGGAGAAGTGTCTCAAGGGAATGATTCAAACAACAGGAAACCTCCATTATTTTTGTGGCAGGTATGAGAAAAATGGGCTGAAATAAAAGGCAAGATGAGAAAGGAAGCCCTTTTTTAAAGTTAGGATTTAAGTTCTGTCTGAAAAGAAGTTCAAAACCTAGGTTGGGTCCCAAACGATTGTTTAAAAACAACAAACAAAACAGTAAAACTGCTTTTGAACTTGGAAAATTTTGTAAGGTGTTCTTGGTTGGGGGGGGAGGGGGGCTGGGGCCCTTAAAAAGTGACTTGCTGATTTTCATCACCAACGAAATGTTTCATAATATCAAATTTGTCCTCTTACATGGATGTATATGTACCACCCACTCTCTGTGCGAGGTGTCACTGAATAATAGTTTGGGGTTTTAAAAGCTGACGGTATCAATGCTGCAAAAGATAGGGGCCAACTGCTTCCAGGGCCAGACGCTTCTCTCTCTCTCTCACTCTCTCTCTCTGTCTCTCACACACGCATCTTGTTCATATCCTTCTATAAGATAAGTGCTGGTAAAGCCACTACACACAGCCTCGGCTCTGGCCCGCGCCAGGGCCCTTCTCCTGTAACATGGATCTGGGAATCGAAGCATCCTGATAAAGAACCACCGGACGGCCTCCTCGCCCGGGCTTCCTCCCCGTCTCCAGCCACCCGTCTCCACCGGATCTCAGTCGGAACCCCAGAGCGACAGCCCCTCCCGGAGCCCGGGCCCCCCCTCCGGCCACAGGGTCGATTCCCAGGCCCTCCGGCCAGGAGGCGCTGCGGACCGGTTCCCCGAAGCCACCGGCAGCCCGAACCCGGCCCCCCTGCATCCCCCTCCCTCCTTGCATCCCCCCCCGCATCCCCCGCCCCCCTGCATCCCCCACTCCCCCTAGCATCCCCCTCCCTCCTTGCATCCCCCACTCCCCCCGCACCCCCCGTCCCCCTGCATCCCCTCCCTCCTTGCATCCCCCACTCCCCCCGCACCCCCCGCCCCCCTGCATCCCCTCCCTCCTTGCATCCCCCGCCCCCTCCATCCCCGCCCCCCTGCATCCCCCGCCTCCTCCTCCATCCCCGCCCCCCCTCCCCCCGCCCAGCCCCGCGGCGGAGCTCCGAGTTCCGCGCCGCCCGCCGGGGTTACTCCCGGTCACTCCGCGGCACCGTCTCGCCGCGGCCTCCGCACCCGTGCCCGGCCTCAGGCTGCCCCAAGAGACCAGGCGGCAAAGGGCAGGAAGGATGGGGGGCGGGGGGCCGCGCACCTCAGCTCCAGGTTTCCGCAGCCTCTTCTTCTAAGTCTTTTGTCTTTAAAAGGAACGGACCGCGACCCCAGCGGGGCGGGCGCCCCGGGGCCCCCCAAGTGGCCCGCAGCGCCGGCAGAGCCCGCTCGGGACGGCGCCCGGTCGAGTTCTCGGGGCGCAGGAAGCGCGCTGCGGGCGGTCCGGGGGCGCACGGGGCGAGCCCCAGGTCAGAGCCCGGCCAGGCCGGCCCCGGGAAGAACGGCCCGAGGCTGCGCCCCCCGCCCCCCCCCCCCCCCGGCCCGAGGGGTTCGCGGCCGGCTCGGGCTCTCCGCAACGAAGGGGAGCGCGGGGTGCCGGTGCGGCTCTCGGGGAGCAGCGCCCCGGTCCCACCAGGGCCCCCGCCGCGCGGCGCCCGCGCCCAGGGATGCTTCCCGGCGGAGCCCCGAGCGCGGCAGCTCCCGCGGGTCCCGGGCGCCCTCCCCACCTACGCCGCCCCCGCCCCACCCCCTGCAGGGGGCTCGGGCTGCCGCCCCCAGCCCCGCGCCTCCCCAGCCTCGGCGGCCCGGAAGCAAGATCCCTAACGCCCGGGTCGCTGGAGAGCCTCTTACCTGCTTTCCACTGTTCTGTGCGCGTCTTTGCCCCCACCCCTGGAAAACCCTTCCGGAGAAGGGGGGACACGGGGGGGGCGAGGGGCAGAGCACCCCGAGAAGCGGGCTGTGGGTGCGCCGGTCCCACCTGCCCCGGGGACGGAGGTGCCGGCCGCGCCCGCTCCCGCTCCCGCTCGGAATTACCGGGGTTTCGCCGCGACTAGTTCCTTTTATAGATTCGGCTGCGCCGGGCGCCGGGGTTACTACCGGTCAAAGCCCGCTCGCTCCCTCCTCCCCGCCCCCTCCCCGGCCTCTGTTTATGTAGTTCAGTCACTCAGCAGAAAGCACGTGGAGCCGCGCCCCGCCCCTTAAACGGGCGACGTCCCGCTGCTCCGGGCAGGGCGCGGGGGGCGCGGGGCGGGGGGCGGGGGCGCGGGGGGCCCCGGGAGCCCCCTGCCCCGCCCGAGCCCGCCTGCCCGGGGAGAGCGCGCAGCCCGGGGCTTGGGGCCGAGCCAGGGACTGTCTCCTTGCACGTTCCCTTGGGCCAATAGCACGGGTGGAAGCCGCTTCCTCCAAACTCGTGCTTTCAGCAGTTTTCCCCCCTTTGTTACTTCCCCCCCCCCGGTCGGAGGGATTGAGCGGCTGAAACCCCTCCGGACACCAACCCTTTAGCCTTTCCTTTCAAATGCCCAGGGTGTGGGGGAAGACGGACAGTCCTCCGGATAATTAGCAGTTTTTGTTTTCCACCACAAACCCTGACTTTGGTATTCAATAGGGGACTTATTTATTGCCTTTGGGATTCCCAGCCTGGGCCTCCCAGGTCCCTGCGACGGCCAATGAAAAGCCTCTTGCTCCTTCTTTTTGCAAACCGAGGGGGAGGTGGGAGGCCACAAAAAAAAAAAAAAAAAAAAAAAGGAACAATGTGAATGAGTGTCCCCCTTTTTATGCTCATTATATTGGTGGGAGTCTCAGTGATAAATACACAGAGCTCGTGTTTTGGCTTCTGTAGATTTGCAAAGTGCAGCTAGAGGATCACGGTTGTGAAATTATAGAACCATTCCAGTTCTCCAGCTTCCTCCTCTGGCTTAGCCATGACACTCAGAAGCACACAGCCCATAACATTTGAGGGACAGAAGCCCAAGTGCGAATGGAGGCCCACAAACCTTGTCTAAATATTTAAATCATACAGCCAGCCAACAAAATGTAAAATAAAGGTCTCCTGCCTTGACAAAGATGTCTTTGAAGCAACCTGGAAGGGCAGGTTCACATAAAGACTCTTCAGGGTCTGACCTGAGTTTTGACAAGAATGTGGTGGTGGGGGGGTGTCAAACCCCTTGTCTTCCCACCCCCAGCTCCATTAAACTCCAGTGGGCTTCAGCTGTACAAGCCCCCACCACTCCACACCCCTCCACACCCCTCCACACCCCACCACACTGTACTCACTAGTCAGGACCACGACTTGGAGAGAGAGGTACACACATCAGTGCTTCTGTCAGTGCTCAGGACAGATCCAGTGAGGAGGCCCATGCAGGCTCTGAAAGTGCACTTAGGGGCCTCAGGGCAAGGAATTCTGGGGTCCCTGGTCGGGTACTCCTAACTCCGGTGGCATGGCTCTGTGGCCCTGGGAGTGCTCACCCTTATGAGGAGGGCCAGAGCCAAGCCTTCTGAGGCCCAGGGCCCAGCAGCGTCTTGCCTTGGTTCAAAGGATAACTCTGGCCAAGACACTGGGTTCTGGGTCAAATGTGGCTGAACCACATGATGTGCAACTTTCTGCCTCCATTTCTCCATCTGTAAAATAGACTGTGTATACTCTCTCTCTCTCTCTCTCTCTGCCTCACAGGGATTTTCTGAAAGTGAATTTTGTTCATTTGACCTCCTTGGAAGAAGAATACTATAAACAAAGAGGGTGTTACTAGCTGACTGTTAATGTCATTTTCAGATACCAGCCATGGCCTATGAGGTTTTTCCCCTGCCGAACCATCAAACTCCAGGCCTTGCAAAGAGTTAAAAGTAATCTCTCTGACCCTCTAGATATCAAGGAAAGCTTTCCTTGTATGATCAGGGGAATGATTAGCTCTCCTGGACTCCTCACTCCCTGCCTTACCCCCCATCTTACACTCACCTATCAATGTGCTTAAAATCCCACCATCAAAATCATTAAAGGCTATGGTTCCCTCCAAAAAACCCCTATTAAAGTAATCACTTTGTGCTACTGGGGAATGAGTGACAGTAAATTCTGTACAAGAAAGACAAAGGTAGGATGGTGAATAAAAGAGGTGAGCCCAAGAAGAAAAGCCCCAGAGAGAGGATAGCCATTGATTTTAAATTAAATACATAAGTCTACGGTTCCAACACCAAACATGATCACTTTTTTTTTTTTTTTTTGAGAGGGAAGTAAGGAGGTATGGGGGGTGGGGCAGAGGGAGCAGGAGAGAGAGAGAGAGAATCTCAAACAGGCTCCACACCCAGTGCAGAGCCTGACCTAGGCTCACAACTCTGAGATCATGACCAGAGACGAAATCAAGTCAGACGCTTAAAAACTGAGCCACTCAGGCAGCCCTGTGATCATTTTTAACAAGAACAATCTGTGGTGTCAAGAATCTGCTCACCCCTGCAAAGAATACATGAACACGCCATAATGGTGGAAACATGTTTATTAGTCTTGTTGATTTCTACCAATAAAGGAGCCCAAGTCCCCAAAGAACCCAAGTGATTTAGCCAAGTGACACAAGGACAGACATAAATGTCTGATACTGAGCCCATATTTTGCAAGTGTGACAGGTTCGTATGACAAAAATACTGAATTCCAAAAGTTAGGGTGTAAGAGAATGTGTCCCTTGAGAAAGTTTGGAAACACGAATGCTCTCCCTTAAATATCATAGGCTGATTTATTCCTGAGTATGCCTCAATGAGCTTTTCTCCGACTCCTGATTCCTGCTAACACCCATATGAAAACCCCAAGTCCCCACCCTAGGTGATCTTTTCCAAATATTAAGTAGGAAGGCCCTTCTTTGTTGCTGTTACTCTAGAGAAGCTGATTCTGTAAATGTAGCCCAGGTGGCTTGAAGTTCTATTCTGAGATCACCCTGGTGTCTTCTAATTACAGACTCGCCCTTCAGCCAGCTGTGGCCTTGGAGACCCTGCTAGAGGTCATGGAACTTCAGAGAAACTCAATTTTATCATTCCATTGAGACTTTTAAGTTAGGTGTTACCGAAAAGGCTTTGCTTGGATGTTGCTTTGATATGTAGTATCTATTAACTGGCCTACGCAAGTGTACACATGCACATGGTTTAAAACATAAATGATTTTCACGACACGTGTTTTTGGTTGGTATGTACAGTCTTTGGCTTCCTTTGGAAACTGAAAAAGTAGAGTATCACAGGAAGTCGATGAAGAATAAAAAAAGAAAGTATTCTAAAAATAACTTTTCAAGATGCATGTGTTACAATTAAGAACTAATAGCTGGATTTTTTGAGAATTGTTGGAGAATGTGAGGTGCCTAAAAGTTAAGGAGAAAAATAGGTAATTCTTTTTTCACGTAAGGAGGACTAAAAGGACCTACAGTTCATATTTGAGTCAGTTTAATTCCAATACATGGTTAGACACAAATCATTAAGCAATCAATATTCAAATGTTTAAAATACAAGAAATACCACTATCTACGGAGTCAACCATGAATCACACAGGCCCTGAATACTTACAAATTCCATTTAATTGGACCAATGCAATCAATTGCCTTCTGTATTAATGTGACTCCTACTGAGACATAAGCAACATTCAAAATCATTACTGCTTCTGGACTCAAGTAAAATGTTTGTTCTGCTTGTCATTTGGGATCAGCAAGTTAGCCTGGATTGTAGACAAAATATTCCCCTGAATTACTAGTTGATCAGTGACTTACAATTCTTTTGAAAACCCAACCTTCAATATGCCACCCTGGGAGCTCTCCCCTTCACAGCCAAACTGCTGGAACGATTTCATCTCTACTCCTTCCCTTTTACTCAAACCCTCCAGCCCATTTCAGGCAAACTCTTGCTTCCCCTGCTGAGTGTGTTCTGTCCAAATTAATTAATGAGCTCCTTAAAAAGAAAGAGAGGCATATGTGTTTCCTTTTTGTACCATTAGAAAATACTTTTCATGTTGAAAAATAGAAAAATGTCTCCAACCCAGAAAGACTGCGTCACTGGTAATGCCGATGACCTCGTTTAAGTCTCCTTCAGCTACCTGAGCTCTGGTACTTGACACTATTAACCACACCTTCCTTCCTGAAACTAGTTCTTCTCTTGTATTTCATGAATCTGGTTCGCCTTTGACTCTCTTGCCTCTTTAACTGCTCTTTTTCTAACTTGTCTTTCCTTATATAGATGCCTCCTATTACTACTTTTCTCTTTTTATTTCTACGTGCTCCACTCCCTTGGCTTCACTTGAACCCCCCTCTCTGCAGCTCTCATCTCCTTCCTGAGCTCCTGGACTCCGCTTCCTGATGCACAACAGAGTGTCCAGCAAGACCAGCAGCGCGCTTGAGTCAGCTCCGTCCAGCTCAGAAGAGCTGACTGTGGATTTCTTCCCAGCTCCAGCTCCGCGGTGTGTGACTTCCACGGGGCTAGCTTAAAATCGGCCAACGGGGGACCAATTTTACACCATTGGAGATCCGAGATAATCGGGGCTTTTTTTTCCTTTCCCCTTCTGTTTTTGGAAAGCAAGTTGTTTTATTTTTTAAATTAAATTTTATTTACTTATTTATGAGAGATACAGAGGCAGAGACATGGGTAGAGGGAGAAGCAGAACTCCCTGGGGGGAGCCCCATGTGGGACTTGATCCCTGGCCCCCCAGATTAGACCTGAGCCGAAGGCAGACGCTCAACCACTGAGCCACCCGGGTGCCCCTGGGAAGCAAGTTCTAACACTTACCAGCACAAACACTGTACAGGACATTCTGCGAGTAAACCCCCAAAGTAGTTTTCTTATCTTCCCTTTAACTCATCCTTTCTCCACCTGCATTTTATGTTTTATGCCACTTGATGACATCATTATCCACTCACTGACTATGGGAAATCATAGTCATACTTGCTTAACTTTTCATCATTCTGTCTCCCTCTTTCTCTTATCATTCTAAAAGGCACCAGAGTCAGGTCAGCTGAACTCCTCAAGTATCTCTTAAATCTGTCCTTTCCTCTCCATCGCCCTGCCTGAGCAAGCCAAAGCCTGGGCTTCTGTGTTGTAGTAACCTCCAAACTGCTATTCTTGCCTTGAGTTTCTTCCCCTTCCTATTTATCTTCCCTACCACAATGGAGTTATTTTTGCTTGAGGAGAAAAAAAGCATAAAAATCAGCATAAAAGCAAAAACTGTCTAATCCTATCTCCCCTCCACCCAAAGTTTCCTAGGGTTCTCCACTGCTTACAAAGACAAAAATGCCCTCCAAGTTCCTTGAGGAAGCCTCCAAAGACCTTTGCAAACCCGACATTTGAAAGCCTTTGAGGCCCAATTGCAGGTCCTGCATCCTCCTCCATCCCCCAACCCTAGCTCATCTCTACTCATCCCCCATTCCATAAACTTCCCCCGTCTCTGCTTCTGTAGCTTCCCATTGTTGGGAAACCCTTCTGGTCTGCACCCCTATCCTCCCAGGTACGCGTACCTATTGGAGGAGATGGATAGGGTTAAATAACTAACTCTGCTGTGCTATGATTCTAGAAGCAGGAGGCCAAAGGGACAGAGAAGAGAGAGGGTATAGAAACCACTTCCTTCATTAGATGGAAAGGTGTGGGACACAAGGTAGACGAAAGGGAAGGAAGGAGAATTATTAAAGACAGATATTTTTTAAGTACCCAAATTAGTAGGCAAATAATACCATCAGCTCAGATTCATTTGTAAGTGTAACAACAGAATCAGAGGGTAGACAGTGCCCTTAAGCTCGGAAAGAAAATAATTAGACTCTGGGGATTAAAAGAAATCAAGCATTTCTTATAACAGAAGTGACGTGTGTGCATTCTTCTCTCCTGATCCAGTGTGCTTTTTGACACGTGTTAAAAATTCATATTCCTGGCCGTGATTTCTGGGATGGAGGACAGGTTCCATGTCTTTGCCAGGAAATTTCCTTCTCTCTGATATATTAGTAAGAGAATAAGTCATTAAAAACAAAGAAATCCTAGAAAATGTTCCAGATTTCCCTTCTCTCTTAATCACCTAGGGAGGCGAGCCTCTCTCTCTTTTTCCCCTTTAGCACTTTGAGGATGATTCCTTAAGGAATAGGTTTTCCCTTTGTTGACTGCTCGGTGGCCTTGTGTTGGTTTGACCTGTCCTTGCACCAGTGCCCTTCAGAGCTTCTGAAATTACCTAGACGGAACAAATACTGTTGTCTCCTTAAAGACTAACTGTCCAGGACACCTGGATGGGTCAGTGGTTGAGCGTCTGCCTTTGGCTTAGAGCATGATCCCAGGATCCTGGGATCAAGTCCCACATAGGGCTCCCCAGAGGGAGCCTGCTTTTCCTTCTGCCTATGTCTCTGCCTCTCTCTCTCTTTCACTGTCTCATGAATAAATAAATTAAAAATCTTTTTAAAAAAAGAAAAGACTAACTGTCCAGATGTTGTGCTGTGACCATGCCATGGGAGCAGGGCTTTACGTCTCTTCCTTGTTGCCACGCTTCTGGTAACTGATGACCAGTGAAATCCGGGCAGTTTCTTAGCTGGCTACCTGCCCCAGAAACCTACATGTGCAGAATCACCCACAAGTTGTAAAGTAGTGGGAAATGGGCTTCATTTCCAGAGGCTTCCCACAGAGCGGACCCTAAAGCTGGTTTCCTCTTGATTGACTCCATTAGCCAGCAGATCTCAGCAGGAAGCTCCCACATCTGTCTACTTCCTGCTGGGCCTGGGCAGCCCTAGACACAGACTAGAAGGAGAAAAGAAAGCTAAACTGACGGTCTAGTCCAAAGATATCTAAAGATTCAAAATCAGAGGTTAAGGTAAGAGAGAAATGGTGTAGAAATGAAGATCCTAAAAACTGGGGGTGTTAGTGGCATGGGAATTGGCCCAACCTTCTGACAGGCAACTTAGAAACGTGTATGTACAGGCTTTGACCCACTGATTTTACTGGAAGGAATTTATTCTGAGGAAATATCAACAAATATGATCAAAGACGTACGTTCAAACTGTCCCTCCGTTATCTGCAAGAATGAACATTTTAAAAATATTTAATCATCCGACGGCATGAAAATTCTAAAATCAACTCTGGTAATTGTACCTCATATGATACAATTCTACATAGTCATTAAAAATAAAAATAATGTTTTCAAAGGGAGTGACACGGGAAACCACTCATGATGAACATTAACTGAAAAAAGCAAAGCTATAGTTACGTGTATGTATGATTTATATTTGATAAAAAATAATTAGCATATTTATGGCCTTTTTAGTCAAATGTATGTACACAGAAGAGAATGGAAAGAATCCCACATGAAGCATTTTTCTGCAGTTGATGGTTTTAGGAGCAATTTTTTCATATATGTCTGTATTTTTTACAAAATTTCTAGGATAAACATATGCTATTTTTTTGGCTGAGAAAAATAGCATTAAGAGGCGAGTTTGTAGATAAGTAGCAAGAGGAGAAAGTTTACGACCACAAAAAGGCAAACCATAAATTACCACATGGAAACAGTAAACCCTTACATATTTTAGAATAACGCATGCACAGTAATAAGGAACAGAAAGGAATATGGAGAGATGAAAATGGTTAGGCCAGCTAGAACTTTTTGGTGAGTACGTTTATAAACTGTTTTAAAAAAAAAAAAAAAAGTGAGAGGGTTTTAAACCAATCCCAGGGATCCTTTGCAAAGTGAACATTCTCTATTTGTATGACCTATCTGTGTATCCTTGGGCATGTCACCTCACCTCTCTGTGCCTCAGTGTCCCCAACTAGCAAATGGAGGTAATAGTAGAACCTACTGTGCGAGGTTGGTGTTGGAAGAGTTCGTGCGTGTGAAGTACTTACACTGTGCCTGGCGTAGAGTGAGTGCTGGCTACATGACAGATGCTGGATTCTTATTACCATTTGTTATTATTACTATTTTATTATCATCCCCAACAACAGTATAATTGGGCTTCATAATAACTTCATAAATAGGACCCCTTTCCAAAATTCTAATTTGTGGATTTTTTTTTTTCAATTGATGTGTCCAGTTAGATTAACCAGTATAAACCACTTCACCAGGCTGAGGTTCCACTATGGTCCCATCTCCTTTTTATCTTTAATTACTCAAATCCCCGCTTGCCTATTAGCAGGATGTCTCATGTCTCCTTCTTGAGATTTCCTTCCCAAGAATTACCTAAGAGCCCTGGGGGCTTCCAAAAAGATCTAGAGAGGCTAATTTTTAGCAACCAATTGCTCTGTCGCTGGCACACAGCAGCAGGACCACCAAAGACTGGTTCCTCCAAGTCCCAGGTACCCTGCCTGCTGCTGGAATTATGTCCATGCTGGTCCTGACCTTGAAAGAGCCTTCAGCAGCACCCAGCTTTCAGGACTCCCAAAGTTCACGCGTTAGTTTTTATCAGAAGGTGCACACTGGTGGCTCCTGGCCACAGACGGCCCTTTGACACACAGTTTGGACTAACGTGTGTTGGTGTTCTATTTGAAGTGGTTGACAAGACTGAAAATGTCACACAAAAATCTTTATTTCTTGCTTCTGCTGAAACAGTGGAAGATCTGACCACACGCGGCCTGTTCCCACAAAGCAACAATTGGCTGATGCCAAAAAAAGGTTCCCTCTAGAAGAAATATGCTGTTTTCACTTTGCTCAAATCTCCACTAATCCCTGTCTTCTTCAATAGCCGGACTTATTACTCTGCACCACTTGCCCAGCCCCAGGCTTCTGAGTTTGCGGCCTGTTGGTCTGAAAGTTCCCAGGGGAGTGTGGCGGCAAGGGAGACACTGGGAGGGGCTTGGGAGAGGCGGCTGAGGCTGAGCACCAAGGGCGGGGTAGGGGTGGAGGGTGGGGGTGGAGGAGGGTAGGCAGTGAATTATCTAAATCTTGGTGAAATCAAACCTAGCCGCAAGTTCTTTTACCAGGTAGCTCTCGTTTTCTGCATCAATAATCAGAAACACATCTTTCCTTCAGGATGGTAACCTTGACCTTCTACTTTTGCTAGTTCGAATTTGATGTTTTAAGGCACACTTTTACAACTATAAAGGAACACAACTCGAGACCCAAAGCAATGAAAGGCTTTACCACCCCTAACAAAAGCAACACCACCACCTCAAAAAATCTCACCCTGGACTAGTATCAAAGTCCTAGTAAAATCAGCAGGGGGAAGAGTCAGAGAGGTCAGAAACAACCCTCTCCTTTGGTAACAAAAAGTGAGACCAAAGCACACGTCCACACCCCAAGGGCCCAAAGTTTGGTCCGAGCCACTCTGTTTATTGAATTAAATCCCTAGAGATAAACAGAGGAAGCAAGATGAAAAACAGTCAGCACTCCACTGGGGGTGGTCAGTAAAACAAAGCTGGAGAAGAGAGAGATGAATCAGAAAAACATGTGGGCAGCTGGAGAGACAAAAGCATTCCCAAATGAAATCTTCAGTGTGTGGGAGAGAGTTTTGAATGAGCTAAGATTCAATGAGATAATGACAATTATTTCTTTGGCAATTTGTCTGTCACCCTATATTTCTATGAGATAACCAGTGTGTCATATAAACCATGACACAATGAAAACCAAAGTCGCAGCTTCACCCTCTTCATTTTCTTAAAACCAGGCAAAGGCCAATAGAAATGTGAGACAGTGAGACTTCAAGGAAACTGTGGAGTCATAGTAATCTGATTCTGAAAACAGAGCCTTGACAAGAAGTTATATTTAAATCGACCATCAATCTATCAGGACATAAGTTCTAAATTTAGTAATAGATAACCTTTCCATTTTATCCTCCCAATCACCATATGCATCGAATCATACTCTTTACTAAACAAGGTGCGTTATTTGGTTTTTAACCATCTAAACACCTTGACGGTATGTTCCTTCAGCCCAAGAATTACAACTTCTAAAAAATGAGGAAGAGTGTTGGTAACCCATACATATTGAAGGCTGAAAAGTTAAATGGTGGGAATAACATTGTTGGTCTCAGCAGTCCTCGAAAGATGCACTAGAAGCTCTTTTTTCTAGTTTATGTGGTACGGACAGTATAAACTTTTGTGTAGCCCATGATATTTGAACACATCTGTTTGACTTGGGAAGATTTTATCATGGTCTAAAACTCACACCTTCAAATTTTGCATGGGTTGTCGTAAAAATAAAAACGAATTTTTAAAATACATAAGTTAATACATGCTTATAGGTCAAATGTTCAGACAATAGGAAAGATATAAAGATAAAAAGACTATGGAAGGTACAAAAAGGAAAATGAGGATCACTAGAAGTCCGCAACCCAGAGATGACTTCTGTCGATATGCCTGGTGTACACCCTTCCAGAATTTTTTTTTCTATGAATACATATTTGGACAAAACAAGTTCATGACATAGATGCTATTTGTAAACTATTATTTTCACTACATAATAAATTATGGACATTTCCCTATGTAAACAAACGTAGATTTACATATTTTAAATGGAGGTATGATTCCCACTCTACATAGGTATCATAACTTGAAATTAAATCCCCACAGACAGATGTATAGTTTGTATATTCTTTTTACAATTATAAAAAAATCCAGCCATGAACATCCCTGTGCTATCTTTGCACACATGCCGAAGATTCCTTACTTTTTAGCAAAAGTGAGATTGCTAATAGAATAGACAATACTTTGCATTTTGATACAAATGGCTAAATCATCCTCCATAAAGTTGGCACCAATGTACACGCTCATGATTTTTTTTTTATTTTTTTTTTAATATCATAGAGTGAAATGTGCTTTTTTTTCTGGGTATACAGTTTTATGAATCCTAACACACATATAGATTTGTGCTACCACTACCATAATCAGAACAATTTCATCTCCCCTAAATCTCCCCTATTCTATTTTTTTGTAAGCATACTTCCCAGCATCTAAGCCCTTGGCAACCACTAATCTATTCTCTGTCCCTATAATTTTTTGTCTTTTCAAAAATATCATAAAGTTAGAGTCTGAAAGTATGAAACCTTTTGAAATTGGCTTCTTTCACTCACCATAATGCTTTGAGATTTGTCCAAACTGGTACATGTACTGCATGTACCAATAGTTCTGGTTTTTTGTTTTTGTTTTGCTAAGTATTTCATTATATGGCTATACCACAGTTTATTGATCCATTGAAGGACAGTTCTTCCCAGTTTTTTCAGTTATGAATAAAGCTGGAATAAACATTCACATTTATGTATATGTGTGTATGAATACAAGTTTTCATTTCTCTAGAATAAATATCCAGGAGTGGAATTGCTAGGTCATGTGGTATGTTTAAGTTTAGGAAAAACTGGGACACCTGAGTGGCTCAGCGGTTGAGCTTCTGCCTTTGGCTCAGGGTGTGATCCCGAGTCAGAGGATCGAGTCCCACGTCAGGCTCCCTGCATGGAGCCTGCTTCTCCCTCTGCCTGTGTCTCTGCTTCTCTCTCTCTCTCTCTCTCTGTGTGTGTGTGTGTTTGTGTGTGTCTTTCATGAATAAATAAATAAAATCTTAAAAAAAAAAAAGTTTAGGAAAAACTGCCACACTGTTTTCCAGAGTGACTGTTCCATGTTGCATTCTCACAAATGGAATGTATGAGAGTTCCAACCACTCCACATCCTGTCAGCAGTGGGTACAGTCAGTATTTACTTTAGCCTTTCCAATAGGTGTATATTGGTATGACTACATCTAATTTTTCACCCTCTTATCAACATTCCTATCAGACTTTAAACTGTGTCCAATCTAACTTATTGTTTTGATTTATATTTTCTTTACTAATAAAATGGAACCTCTTTAGTATGTTCATTGAATTTTTTATTCCAAATGTTTATCTTTTTCTAATTTATTTGTTAGACTTTGCTAAACCAAGCATTTTAACTTGACTATTACATGTGTCATAAATATTTTTCCCAGATCGCCATCTCTTTTTTTTTTCACTGTGTTAAATCTATATATCTTTCCCTTTAGGGTTTCTGGCTTTGATGTTTACAGATTCCTTCCCCATTTCAAGACTGTTCAATCAAATTTCCTCAAGCACTTGTATAAATTGGTAAACATCCAATTTTGTTATTACCAGCCACCTGCAGCCCAGCCCAACGAGGAGAGGCTCAGAAATGAGGTAAGGGTCAGGGCGGTCAGCTTATACTCATTGTTTGAAAATTAGAACTTTTTTCGAGAAGTGTTTCTTTATCAGCAGGGATCCGTTTTATACAACCACATCAAAACATTATGTAAAATGTTCTGCTGAGCTTTAAAGTGAAAAGGCCAAGCTATTCCATGGATAGAGAGGTTGTTCTGATTCTGGAGGGAGGATAGATGTGAGGATGGAGACAGATTCTCCATGGTTGAACATTGCTAATAGTTCTCCCCTTCCCCACAGAGGGCAAGAAGATGACCTTTCTAAAAACCAAGAGCTCACTACAAGGTCCTGATTTAACCTCCATACACCCCAAAACAGTTTCAGTGAGTAAACAGGATTAACGAACGCTGAGCTAAGCAGAGGTGGCCATAAAGGTGATAACGAAGGGTAGAGGGAGAGGCTGAGGGTTCCAAGACTGGGGGTCAAGTGTTGGGGAGAACCAAAGAAACAAACCACAGAAGAGGGGGAAAAAACTCCACATGCAAGAGAATAGACTGCACGAGGGAGAAGGACGTAGTAAAGAAAAACTGGGAGAAAGGAGTCTGTAAGAGACTGTGCAGAGCAAATCCTAGGGTAGGAACGCATTGTAGAGGGAGAAGGTAAGCCCCATGACAAAGGAGCAGAAGACAAAGTTGAGGCACGCAGTCACACTGGGCCAGGTATACGGACAGGCCAGCAATCATTCTGGGAAAAGGCAGAGCTACACTTGTGCAAAGGCAGATTTTGGAATCGGTTTCAATTTTCCCTCCTTTGTAAAATCAATGAATGTTTTATCTCCATTTTGTGAGTGAACTATTCTCAAATGAATCCCATGTTTAAAGACTGTAAGAACCTCTGATGCTCATTACTCAAAAATTCTTTTTTTTAATTTATTTTTTATTGGTGTTCAATTTGCCAACATATAGAATAACACCCAGTGCTCATCCCGTCAAGTGCCCCCCCTCAGTGCCCGTCACCCAGTCACCCTCACCCCCCCTCACCTCTGTTTCTACCACCCCTTGTTCATTTCCCAGAGTTAGGAGTCTCTCATGTTCTGTCTCCCTTTCTGATATTTCCCACTCATTTTTTTCTCTTTTCCCCTTTATTTCCTTTCACTATTTTTTATATTCCCCAAATGAATGTTTGTCCTATAATGTTTGTCCTTCTCCGATTGTCATTAGTCAAAAATTCTAAACTCCCATGTGTCCAGGATAGAAACAACATATCCTCCTATAGTTCATCCTGCACAGCTGCCTACCCCGTAGAATGAAAAGGGAAGGTTTCACGACTCGCCCAGAAAATAAGGATGAGACTTGTATCTACGCTGTATGGTCAACGTCATTGTTAGAGTGGTTGTTTAATTCATATGTAACATCACAGCGTCAAATTGTCAAATATTCATGAAGCGTTAACAATTTACACAAACAAGGGGCAGCCCAGGTGGCTCAGCAGTTTAGTGCTGCCTTCGGCCCAGGGCCTGATCCTGGAGACCCAGGATCAAGTCCCACATCGGGCTCCCTGCATGGAGCCTGCTTCTCCCTCTGCCTGTGTCTCTGCCTCTCTGTCTCTCTGTTTCTAGTGAATAAAAAAATAAAATCTTAAAAAAAAAAAAACAATTTACACAAACAAGTCAAAATATGTGAAAGGATAGAGAAAATTATCAGGATGATTAGAGCCCCAAATAAAGTCCTTTACATTAGCTTCAAGACAGATCCTCTGAACGCCCATAATTTATCTAATGATGATAACACTTTAGATAATAATATTAGGCTTTTTTTTTTTTTTTTTTCAGGAAACACTTAGGGAGCACCAGCTATGTGCCATGCAGTGTGCCAGATGCTACCCCGCTTTGAAAAAGCTCTCAGCTTAGTGAGGAGAGAGAGAGAGAAAGCAATTACAAGATCACCAGAAACAAGCTATGGTGAAGGGATGAGCCAGGTGGGAAGCAAATGAGCAACAACCCAGCCAGAAATGCCTGAGAAGGTCGCAAGGGTGAGTTGACATTTGAGCTGAGTCCAAAGAACTGAGGATTTCTCCAAACTTAGATGGAAGAACTTTCCAGGAAGGGTATGTAAAGGTATATAAAAGCGCAGGGAGTTGAGCAAATCAAGTTGGGTATAGACAAAGTTGCCTATTGGATTCCAGGAAATTCGTTCCACGGGCAGAGGCAGCATTTGGGGTAGGAAGGCTCACCAAAGAGGCTCAGGAAGGCCTGAGAAGCCATGCCAGAGGGCTTGGATTCACTGTGGCCTCTCTACTTTTTTTTTCCTCTGGGTTGTATTGAGATATAGTTGACACACTTCACTATATAAATTAAGGTGTCCCCTCCACTTCTAATTTGGCCCGACATATGCTTCTAGGTAATGACTTTCCTTTCTTCATTTGCCATGTGGATAGACACATCCTTGCTCTTGAAGCTGTAGACTGATTAAGTGTGGACGCTCTGAAACCAAATGGTCTGGTTTCAAATCCCAGACTTAACCCTTTGGTAGCTGAGTGACCTCGGCCAAGTTATTTGCCATCTCTGTGCTGTGGTTTTCTCGTCTATAAAGTAAGGATAACAATACCTGCCCCATAGGGTGGCGGTAAGGATCAGTGGGTTAATATATAGAGAAGTGCTCAGAACACAGCTGATAAATAATCGGTATTCAAAAAATTAGATATTCTTGTTATTAGATTATACTGGCATATTCAGATATTAATAATTTGCTTCTAAACATTTTTCATCATGTGTTTTCCCCCTGACCCTCTGATTGGATCACATGTGATTTTTGTTTTCTTTCAACAGTCTTGCCCGGTTGGGACCCTTGGGACAATACCCTTCCTTAAATATCACTTCTGAAGCAGAGTGGCATTTTCTTATTGTCAGACTTGTCTCGTGTGATCACTGACCAGCTCGGCTGCTAATCAGAAATGAAGGAACAGTTCACAGCCAGTTCTGCTGTGCCACCGAGAGCACAGTTTTGGCCAGGAGAAGCCACTAACTCAGAGAAATCCCGGCCCTCGGCTCCCAGATTATGACACCGTGAAGATGGGCTTTCCACTCTTGAAAGCAGGGATACCGTGATATCACACCTCCACTGGAGGCTTTCCATTTAACTTTCTGAAACAGCAATCAGCCAGCTCTGCGGGGAGTAAAAATAATAGAAAGGTGTCAGTTATAAAGCATGGGAGAGAAATCAGAGGCTCGGCAGAGAATAAGCAGACAGCTGCAAGAGGCACTTTCAGGTTCGTTCCAAACTAACCACAAATAGGTACAGTTAGTTGCCAGTTTGGCAAACTGTTTCATGCTCACATTTGTGATCTGTGATGAACTCAGCAAAGGAATGGGGGCTCAAGGACAATAAAATATCAATTTAGGAGTTATCTCTCAAACATTTAAGATAAAGCCTCGAAGTGGAAATTCAGGCAAAAGCTGTGGCTGACGGTCCTCTTCAGTGCCACAGGGTCTGTCCATAACCTGGCACTTTTTCCAAGAGGTCTGCAGGAGAAAGAGGATCCCAGGCCGCAGACCACTTCTGAACTCCAAGGCAGGAGGGGTATCCCACCATGATAGGACATTCTCTAGGTCTCTGTAGGTCCAACAACGCTTTCTGGAGAAAGAACTCTGGTTAGCTTAAAATTAAAAAGAACCTCCAGGGCGCCTGGGTGGCTCAGTCGGTTAGGCTTCCAACTCAGGTCACGATCTTGGGGTGGTCGGAGGGAAACCTGCGTCAGGCTCCGTGCTCAGCGTGGGAGTCTGCTTCAGATTCTCTCTCCCTCCCCCTCCCGCTCTCTCTCTCTCTCTCTCTCTCTCTCAAATAAATGAATGGATAAAATCATTAAAAAATAATAAAAATTAAAAATACTTTATATAAAGAATCTTCAGCTTTCATCTTGCCAAGGAGGTCATTATACAATGAAGGAAACTGAGGCGCAGAGAAATCAGAAACGTGACTTGCCCCATGGTGTTGTTAGTGACAGAGCTAGAATGTGGGATAATTGACTCCCAAGCTTTTTGTCCACAGGTTGTTGAAATCATGTGGCTGCCGGCGAGCTCACAGCAAAAGCACACAGCCGAGGAGCCTGTGAGTCGGAAGGAGGCCATAGGAGCAAAGTCTCCCAAACTTGGTCAGCTCTGCGCCTCTACCTGTCCATGTAGGAGTTTATCCTCCTCCTCGAAGTTGCCCTGCCCAAGGCCTTTTGCTCTGTCCTGCTCAGGGACAGCCTGCAGCCCACTAGCCCCTGACAGAGAACGCAGCCTCTGTTGGCCCAGCCTCCACGCCCTGCCTTGGGTCTTTCCTGATTCTCCACCAAGTTCTGGACATTTCTACAGACCCAGCTCTGAGGCAGAAGCAGCCCGCCCTCTGCGTGCTGGGGCTGGGGCAGAGGGCGGGAGGAGGGTGCAGGGCATGTGTTGCTCATTGTGTGCTGCCTTTGGCCACTTTGGTCCCAAAGCAGGACTGTGTGTACCCCAAGCCTTCCCAGTGTCTCACAAAATACAGACTCTGTTACTTGCCCTGGCACTGTTCCCGCAGAGGCTCCCAACCAGGCCCTCAGCCGTGAGGACACAGTAAGGGAAGAGTGTGAGGCAACTATCCAGACAATTTTTGCCTTCCTAGCCTTGTATGGTCTTTATCTCCCCTCACACCTCCAAGTGTCTCTCCACTAACACACACACACACACACACACACACACACAGAAAAAAACAAAAAACAAAACAAAACAAAAGCACACACAGGAGCAACATCTGGCACCTCTTTCCTCAATCACCTAAAAAACAAAAGTGCCCACACATATGTGTTTGAACTTGTACAAAGAGGTCTTTGGAAGACAGTAATTGCCTAATCTTGAGCACCTGAAGCATCTGAGTTCCAGCTCTGTCTCAGAGAAGATAACCTTTATAATTATTGGAATCATATCATAAACTGATCATGTGCTTAAATAAATCACTGCCGGGCGGCAGTGGGGGAGAAAACATCATTCCTAAGCAATGCCTACCTTGAGTTTACCTTCCCTTGGGAGTAGAAGCCAAGAAGGAGATGGGTATTGGTACTATATCTGAAATAAGACCCCAGCACACACCAGTGAGAAAAGAGGGACAAGAAAGTGAGACAAGGGACGCCTGGGTAGCTCAATGGTTAAGCATCTGCTTTCGGCTCAGGTTGTGATCCCGGGGTCCTGGGATCAAGTCCTGCATCAGGCTCCCCGCAGGGAACCTGCTTCTCTCTCTGCCTATGTCTCTGCCTCTGTGTGTCTCTTATAAATACATAAATAAATAAATAAATAAATAAATAAATAAATAAATAAATAAACTTAAAGAAGAAAGAAAAGAAAGAAAGAAGAAAAAGAAGAAAGAAAGAAAGAAAGAAAGGAAGGAAGGAAGGAAGAAAGAAAGAAAGAAAAAAGAAAGAATAACAGGAGGAGAAATATCAGTAAAGGCTTTGTGAATAAGGAAGCCATTAACTACGAGCTACTGGGGCTCAGTCCTGCTGGGAACCCTCTCAGAAACTGAGGAACTTGCTTTAGAATCAGGACAAAAGTGGGGAGAAGAGGGTGCGAACTGCAAGGAAGCATGTGCTCTCAAGGTCAGCCAAGTCCAGTCATGCAAAATAGAGTCACCCCTGCTCTGAATTATTCTACTGTGAAGACTGCAGCATTTACCCCTTGATTTCCATCTCATACTGGTTGTGAGTGACCCCCCACCCCCATGCCAGGGGTCCTGATGTCCCTGCACTTCTGGGCTGAATCTGTCTGAGGCTCTCTCTTCAAGCTTCTCGGGATGCCAAGAAAGCCCCTAGGCAGGGCACCTGGGTGGCTCAGCGGTTGAGCGTCTGCCTTCAGCTCAGGGCGTGATCCTGGAGACCCGAGATCGAGTGCCACATTGGGCTCCCTGTGTGGAGCCTGCTTCTCCTCTGCCTATATCTCTGCCTCTCTCTCTCTCTGTGTGTGTCTCTCATGAATAAATAAATAAAATCTTAAAAAAAAAAGGAAGAAAGAAGAAAGAAAGAAAGAAAGAAAGAAAGAAAGAAAGAAAGAAAGAAAGAAAGCAAGCCCGCCCCTAGGCAGAGACAAAGCAAAGCAGGTGCTGGGGTGGGAAGCTGTCCATGCTCTGGAAACCGTCTACAGCAGCTGCCAGTGAGCATGGGTAGGCAAAGGGGACAGGAGCAGGGCATTGACTGCATCTGTGACATGCTCAGCATATACCAACAGTATCTTGAATCCACATCAAAATTACGGAACTTGTGTGCAGACCTCAGTATTGGTAAATATGTGGGCTTCCCATAACTCAACCAACATCTCAAAACTCAAGGCAAGTTGAAGGCAAAAGCATTCTGCACTTCGAGGTACAGAATTTAAATGCTAAAGTTCACATCATCATGTAGTGAAGAACTGGAAAGACTGGACAGATAGGCCACACGTAGGTGTTGTGGCCACAGCCCCAGCTATCAGCCTACAGCCAGTCGACCTCCTGATAGATTAATGAGCAAGCCTTCAGGTGATCCCAGCCTGCAGCCTTTGAACTTCTCCAGAAGACATGCAACAGAGAGGAGTTGGTGTTCTGAACCCTGCCAAAATTAGAGATTTGTGAGCAAAATCAATTATTGGTTTTGTTCTCAGTGTTATCTTTGGTTGGCTTTTTTGGTTGTGACACATACTAGAAACAGTTGTCCATTTTCCCAGGATACTCCTGAAGATAAGGACAGTGGCTAATTAACTAATGAAGGTGCAGAACCTGGCATATAGTAGGTGCTCCACATGTACTGAATGTGGGTGAAAGAATGGAATATGGTTCCAGCTTTTTTTTTTTATGATTTATGTATTTATTTTAGAGAGAGAGTGAGAGTGTCGGGGAGGGGGGCGCAGAAGGAGAGGGAGAGAGAGAGAATCTCAAGTGCAATCCCCACCAAGCCGTGTGCCCAACTAGGGGCTCGATCTCATGACCCTGAGATCATGACCTGAGCTGAAGTCAAGAGTCGGACGCTTAACCTACTGAGCCATCCAGGCGTCCCAAATATGGAATGCTTCATGAATCTGTATATCATCCTCGCGTAGAGACTATGCTAATCTTCTCTGTATCATTCCAATTTTAGTATATGTGCTGCCAAAGTAAGCACTCCAGCTTTTGAAAAGCCAGTTCAGAGGAAGAATGAGCATCCCTGAAAAAAAAAAATGGAGCCACGGTTTTTGGGGTTTTTTGTTTTTTGTGTTTTGGATTTTTTTTTAGTAAAGTTGACATACAATGTTACATTACTTTCAGGTGTACAAGTTAGTGATTTGACACATTTATATACTGCACTGTGTTCACCACAAGTATAGCTACCATCTGTCCCATTACATCCTACCAGAATATCACTGACTATTCCTTATGCTCTTCTTTTTATTCCCATGACTTACTCATTCTGTGACTGGAGGCCTGTATCTCCCTCTCTCCACTCATTTTGCCCAACCCCCACCTCCAAAATGGAGCCATCTTTGAGATTTGGGACTTGCTTTGAGGAAAAGTTACTATTGATAAGTCCCCTAGCTAAAAGCAGGTCTCTGCCTCCTGACAAAAGGTCTGTCTCTGTGTCCTTAGCTATAGAATTCAGTTGCTCAGAATGAAGAAAATTATACCCACCTATAAAGTTGTGGTCTTAGAATGTACAGATAAGAGTCTGAGGAACAATTTTTAAAATATTCCATTTACTCTAGATAAAGGCGACAGCCCAAAAAAGCATAAAATTTAAGACTTATGAATTGCTAAGCAGGATCCTTCCTATTCCCGTAGTTTTTCAGGGCCTTTCTTTGCTTTCTTGGTCTAACCTACAGCAATTGCCTGTCAACTCCCTTCTTTTTTATATATATAAATTTATCTATTATTGGTGTTCAATTTGCCAACATATAGAATAACACCCAGTGCTCATCCCGTCAAGTGCCCCCCTCAGTGCCCGTCACCCAGTCACCCCCACCCCCTGCCCACCTCCCCTTCCACCACCCCTAGTTCGTTTCCTAGAGTTAGGAGTCTCTCATGTTCTGTCTCCCTTTCTGATATTTCCCACTCATTTTTTCTTGTCAACTCCCTTCTAAGAACACTATCCCTGCCCTTTTTGGTCTATATATAAAATCTTGGCTTCCACTCTTTACTAAAGCCTCTTTCCATGAATACATCAGTGGCTGAGAGCGTGTGTATGTGTGTGCATGTACCAGGAGCAGCTTTATAGGTTAACCCCTTTGGTAAAACTGGGAAAAGCACCCTTTCCAGACACTATCTAGTTATGTTGTTCTAGTTATGTTATGTCTTCTCACGCCCAAAAGGCACCTTCTCAGTGGAGAACCACAATAGATAGTTTCAGTCTGGTCAAGCCCAAGTCAGACAGTCATGGGTCGGTTGGTCACTGAGCACCTCCATGGGTGTCTGAGTGCTTCCAGCCCACACTCAGAAGTGGCTAAAGGGATCCTGGAGATGTTAGATTTGCCTATAAGTCTGACCAGAAAGAACAAGAACTCCTGTTAATTGGAATCCACAAGGGTAGCTGTTCAGTGAGTCAGTGCATCACAAGGAAAGAAGCTACATAGCCCTCCTCTGAGCAATACAAATTTGGCAGGATTCTGTCAATATTTGTGACTTAGATTCCAGGATTCACTAAGAAGGGACAGGAGACGGGGTGTTCACAGATGGAAGAAATGACACCGCTTCAGAGCCAAATGTTCAGCTCTTCTCTGACACCAATCAATATCTAATTTGATTGCTATAGTTACAGCTAATACAGGATAACGAAGATATGTATATTCCGCATGTCAGGTTACTGAGAATTGAATAAGGTTCCAGCATTTTATTTTGTGTCCCATAATCAGTCAGAAGACCTGTTCTGAATCCAATGAATCCATTATTTTCCATTGTTTCTTCATATAGTCACCAAAAATTGGATTAATGCTCACAGCATTACTCACTTGAGAAACAAAAATGACAAGTGAAATTCTTGTCCTCGGGGGGTTTGAAGTCTTATGAGAGAGCTAACCTTTTGAGGGAAAAATCTTAGAATGATTTTAGAAGCACAGAAGATCTTTGCTTATTTGGTATTTCAGTAAATCCCTGAATGAAGAGATTTCATAGTCTTTATGGGCACATGACCAGAAACATTTCTTTCATCACCTCAAGCAAACCACAATACCTGTTGGCCACAAAAGGTTCGCTACATTCCTGCATGGATGTGGGGCATGGCTAAACACTTAGCAATAGCGGTACCCCTTCCTCAACTTCATTTGGATGTGGATGATGAACAGACAAAACAGAAGCGAAGCAGCTCTGCTTGAAGTGTGAGGAAGGAGGACCCCAGACATCTTGTGATTGAATCTTCCCTCTCACACACGTCAACCCCTCAGAAATATTTGCAAAGGCCCTAGGATGCCACAAGGCGCGGTCTGAACACCATGCACTGAGCAGATGTCCAAAATTCCCTGCAGCTCTGAAAGTCTGTACAGTTGACACTTCACTGATAACAGAGTGACTCTAGACTCTCCGCTGCACTTCTCAGGCTCTCAGTGAGAGTTGTTGCAGGCACAACGCCCATTGGCCCCCTCGAGACTATGCTCCCTTTATGTACAAACTGAATTTATTCAACCTTTCATCTCCAATTTCTACCACAAGGCCTGGCACTAAATAAGTGACAAGAGTGAATACGGAATGACGAACAAATGTGGCTGAGGACAAATAGGATTCCCCCGGAGAGAGCCACGGGGAAAGAAGGGGGAGCAGAAATGTATACTGCTAGGGACTAGATGTCTGTGTCCCCCCTCGGAATTCCTCTGTTGAAAACCAAACCCTTAATATGACAGCACTGGGAGGTGGGAGTTGGGGGAGGTTAATTAGGTCATGAGGGGGAAGCCCTCTTGAGTGGGATTAGTGCCCTCACCAAACAGACATCAGACGGCTCTCTCACTCCCCTTCTGCCTTGTGAGGCACAAGAAAACAGCAGTCTGCAACTCAGAAGAGGACTCTTGCAGAATCCAACCATGCTGGCACCATGATCACAGACTTCTAGCCTCCAGAACTGTGAGGTAGACATTTCTGTTGTTTATAAGCTACACAGTCCGTGGTGTTCTGTGAAAGCAGCCAAACCGATGAAGATAATAGACTCTGATTGCTTCCTAGTTACTTATTTACCTGGACGTATATACAGACACACACAACGTGCACATGCGCACACACGCAGGCACATGTGCCTTAGCCTTACTCACACAAAGAAAGCAAAGCTATAGAATGCCTTACTCAAAAAAAAAAAAAAAAAAAAAAAAAAAAAAAAAAACAAAGCCTTACTCTCTCCCTATTCTGGATAACGTCTGCTCTGGGGCTACTTCCTACACATTTACTTATTCTTTAAAACCCTAGGAAACTAACCAATTCTTATTCCATCCTCCTCTTTGCTTCCAGCCTTTTCTCCTTCTCTCTTACGCTCAGAGTAGACAGACATTCAGTACATGTGGGTGCTTTCCCCCAAGCCCTTCCATGAAAGGATCTTCATTTTCCAACTGACTTGGTCAGATCCTCTGGATCCGCTCCAGTTTGTTTATGTTTTTCCCAAAATCAGACACATGATCTTAGAAATGGTACTACTGGTGAGCGTGACCATTAGAAAGTAGAACGTGATGGGCATTTCCATCTGATACGGATACTACTCAATTACTCAGCAAACCATTTTATGCGGTTGACTCACATTACATTTGAAATTGACTAAAATATCCATGTCTTCTTTTCATGAACTAACAAGAAGTCAATTCTCCTCCATCATATACTTGTGCATTTTTTAAGACACAGACTTAAGACTTTACATTGCCTTTATTAAAAATCATCCATTAGTTTGGGGTGTTGTTTCGGTTGGGTTTATTTTCCTTCTTAAAAAAAAATATTGATTTTTATATTCATTGTACTATCTCTAAAATGTTGTGCTAGGGTTTATGCAAATTTCATTCAACTTACTGAAAAAATTGGGAAACAATTAAAAGTCCTATGACGTGCCTCCATATACCTTCATCAAGGCTGCCACAGGCCCATTGACCACGTGTTTCAGTAGCAACAAATCGACCACGTTACCATTCAGGTGACTTTTCTCCATCTTGTCCTCAAGAAACCACTTTAAGGGGATCCCTGGGTGGCTCAGCGGTTTAGCGCCTGCCTTTGGCCCAGGGCGCGATCCTGGAGTCCTGGGATCGAGTCCCGCGTCGGGCTCCTGGTATGGAACCTGCTTCTCCCTCCTCCTATGTCTCTGCCTCTCTCTCTCTCTCTCTCTATGTCTATCATAAATAAATAAATAAATAAATAAATAAATAAATAAATAAATAAATCTTAAAAAAAAAAAAAAAGAAACCACTTTAACCTTACTGAAACTGACATATACTGATTTTAAGGAATCTCTCTTTTTTATTCATGTCAACCCTCTCATAAAGGGGAACAAGGTTAGTTTAGCATGGCTTGCTCTTAGTAAACTCACGCTGTTTTCTTTGCTTCTGTGCTTACAAACCATCTGTTTCACCATCTGACACCAGGGATTGCACATCAAACCCACTAGTTTAATGAACTTACTTTTCCCTGTCTTAAAACTTGGGCGTATTGCATGCAGAACTGGGTTTTGTTTTATTTTTTATTAGTAAAGCATTAGCAGATTTAGGTAAGAGTTTGTATACACAAATGCATTCACAAATAAAAATATAAATTAATGCCTTGCTGGGGCCCAGATTTTACCACAACATGAGTTGAGAAAATACCAGGATCTGAGGCATATGTTGCCCCTGTGGGTCTCCATGCCTCCTCCCCATCACCGTGTTTGTACAGGGCTTCCCTCGGTGCCTTGCGCTGCTCTGGGGTCCAGTGTTGGTGACGAGCATGATGGTGGAGCCCAGGCCATCAGACACACACAGGGGGTTTGATACAAATGATTTGATAATTGGTAGGGAAAGCAAGGTGAAGTGACATAATAGAAAGAAGGTAACTGCACTGAGATAGCACCAGCCAACCATCCTAGGCGAGTAGAGATGCACAGCAAACACCACCAGTGAAGGCGGAGAAGGCAGGAAACAACCTACACGTTACCCCACACTTATTTCCCCATAGGGAGGGTCACTGATTCCATGCTTCAGAGGATGGAAACAAACAAGACCACATCCCCAAATCCATTTTTTAAAAACCAATAATAGTCAAAGGGGAATTCAGGGTAAAATTTCTACCATCCATTTCTATCTTCAATGTGCCCTGGAACAAGAAGAGCCAGCGTAGAGAAGGTGATGGAGAACCAGGCTCCTAGCTCATGTTGTCCGTTAGGGCTGCTCCGTCTGCCTTGTGAAGTTTGGGTGTGCTTCCAAACAGACCCACAGGCATCGCTTTTCCTCTGCCTGCCTTGCAATTTTATGTCTCTGGAATCTTATGTTCCTTTATGTAGGATGTTGATCTTCATAAATTACGACCCTTAGAGTTTTTCTAATTTTTATGTGCCTCACCGTGCTTCCCACACCCCTTCTTGTCTGCTTTCTTTCAGGAAAATCCTAGTTGAACTCCATGGAATCAGTTCTCCACATTAGTTCAGATCTTATTTATGAAAGTTCTAGAAAAATACAATATTATCTCTCTTCCAGACAGAACAGTAAAATATTAAAATATTACCAAGCAAGCCTCGGTACAAACTCAAGTATCATCACCATGTAGGACCAACTGCAAAGCAACCCCCCAAATTCCTGAACAGTAGAAGGTGAAGACCAAGAGAAAGAGAAGCAAAAGTTGCTTCAATCAGGAAAAATATTTTCAGAAGCATCAGGAATATGTGAGGAATCTGGCACTGTAAATTTTACTTAAGTAGAACATTCAGGGAATGGCTCTGTTTTTCTGTTTCTGTTTGCTTGCTGGCTTTTGTTTTAAATTCCCTAATTAAAAAGTTGCTCTGCTACTCTATGATTCCATTTGCATGTCACTCTGGAAAAGGCAAGACTAATGGGACGGAGACTTAGGTTACTAGTTGCTAGGGGTTAAATGTGGGAGGAAGGGTTGACTACAAAGGAGCAGCACAGGGCACTTTTGGGGGTAATGGAACTGTTCTGCATCTTAATTTTGATGATGGTTGCATGACTCCATGCATTTTTCAAAACCCATAGAACTATACACTTTAAAAAATGTGAATTTTGCTGTTATATAAAAAAATAAGTGAAGTAAAATGTTAAGTTGCTGTGCAATGTAGGAGGAAGATCGCTGGCCTGGGGTAAGAGACCTACCTACATTTCACTCCCTCTAGCTCCGAGCTAACCATTATGCTGGCTTTTATTCTTATAAGATTCTTTCTAAAATTATGCCAGAAGAGATGCCTGTCTTAAGCGGAACATGCAGGGGAAACGGTCAGCTTCCTATGGCACGTTTCAAGGTCTTCAGTACATGCGTGCCACATTCTGGAACACAGAAGGTAACCATCAGCAGGGCACCACAGCCCTGCCCAGCTGAAGACACACCCTTTCATGTCTTCCTCTGGTGCTCTGCATTTCCACAAGCCATCACATTTTAATAGATTTTACTAAAGTAGTAATGCATTTATTCATTCATACATTTCATGACAATGCACTTAGTGAGTTCAAAAATCAGGCTCTTGAGAGAGCAACATACGGCTGTTTGTGATTAGATTCAGCAACACAGAGATGTTCATACTGCGTTGTCCTCCTGTATGGATTCTCCTCGGCTTCTGGCTCTGCCTATGTCCCCTGCACAAGCTTTTTTTTTTTTTTTTTTTTTTAAGATTTTATTTATTTATTCATGAGAGACACACAGAGAGAAGAAGAGACATAGGCAGAGGGAGAAGCAGGCTCTCTGTGGGGAGCCTGACGCAGGACTCAATCCCAGGACCCCAGGATCATGACCTGAGAAAGGCAGATGATCAACCACTGAGCCACCCAGGCGTCCCTGCACAAGCTCTTGTGATATAGTACGTGTCTCCAGCAGAAGGTTCAGAGGAACCTTCCTATCCCAACAATCTATAGCGCATATTTTTAACTCCTGCATTGAAGTGCTCTTTCTAATAAATATTTCTTGTATGCTTTTCCAAGTTTATGATTTGCCCTCAGCATTTATACGTGATCCATCCCAGGGCATTTTTATGTGTCTCATTTCCAATACTTTCCCTCTTCCATTGGTATTCTCCATCTTTAGAGTTGGTCTCCTGGACCAACTGATTGTTCTATAGCTCATTAGTTTTTCTTATATGATTTTTGAGGATCAAAAACTTATTAGAAAATTTATACAGTGCAGTCATTTAAGCTTCTTATAACTTTAATTATGTGAACTGATATACAATCACTGGATGGCAGCAAATTAGTTGACTATAGTCTTCTTTTTTTTTAAGATTTTATTCATTTGTTTATGAGAGAGAGAGAGAGAGAGAGGCAGAGACACAGGCAGAGGGAGAAGCAAGCTCCATGCAAGGAGCCCGATGTGGGACTCGATCCTGGATCCCAGGATCATGCCCTGAGCCAAAGGCAGATGCTCAACCCCTGAGCCACCCAGCCATCCCAGTTGACTATAGTTTTCAAGTGGAACCTGGCCCAGCAGAACCTTGGGAGGCATAGCTAACTAAGCATTGTAAGTATGTATAGAAAGATTGCAATACTTAAAAAAGAAAGAAAGGAAAAAATAAAGATCGAAGTTCTAATCATGTTTTGTTTATTTCAGGTGGCACCCAAGTTCCAGAATTTCTGGCAGAGACTGCAGATCTTCTTGAAATGGGGGGTGGAGGGGAGGGCAGGTTCCTCAGATCATCCCCCACCTCCTACTGGTCATCATGTCTTGTCACCTCCCTCACTCCCCACTACTCTATCCCCTACTACTCCACTGCTCTACTACTCTATCCCCACTGCCCTGCCCTTGAACAAGCCTCCACCCTCTCTATTCCTGGACCACAGCCACAGGTCTAAGGACTTTCTACACAGAAAGTAGTCAGCAAACATTGGGTGAATGGCTGGATTGCTGGCTGGCTGGCTGGATAAAGGAATGGGAAGGAAGGAGGAAAGTGGAAAGATGGAAAGAAGCAAAAGAAAGAAGGAAATAGTTCTTTTTGATATCACATGACTAGTACTTGCAAATCATAAATGACCATGCTGTGAAGCACACTTAATTTCGTAATCCTCTAAGTAGCAGAATGAACCCCAAAACATAATTTCTCTCCTTCCCAATTCACCAAGGACTCCACTATCTATGTGTATAGTTGTCAGTTGATAATTAAAAATGCTTTATATATCCACCAACCAAAAGCAGAGGAACAGATTATATTCTCACATGGCCCCCTGGGCAGGTGATGAGGCATTCAGTGGCTTGTGCTGACAGCTCCCCTCTCCCCTCTTACACATAGCCACAAAAGTCACCAGGACCCTCAGTGACACTTACCTGACTGCCTGTTCTTTCAAACCAGAAAGCCCCACCACATCACTTATCCAAGAGAGCTAAGTCCTTCTCCTCACTTGTCCGGGAGTCTGAAATCCCTGCCTTGGAAAGCTGTGCTGGCCAAGAGAGAGACAGCCTAGGCTATAAATTGATAAATAACCTAAGTAACAACCTGGAAGTCAGAAACCCACTCTTAAGACCATCATTCTCCTTGTTTTGGTGGAAATTGACTCTTCACATTAAACTATTGATTGTATCTCTGTTAACTAAATTGCTATTTATTTTAGGGTTATGATATTAGGACTTTATCATGTTTATACAGGTGAATGCTTTTTGGCTTACTATGCATGGGGAAGGACTATAAAATGAATGTGCGTGGATGTTAACAGCTTTGGGTACTGCCTTGGTGACTTTGCTTGGTGGAGCCCTATACCGTGGTTTAAACCTGGGCTACTTGCCCTTCCCTGGGTGCAACTCTATTGAAATAAGCTAAACATGGTTTTTGTCCATAGAAAACCATGTGTTTAAAACCAGTTGAGAAGGTAATTGCCCATGGCAAAGCTTAGCAGACTTTCCCTAAAGACAGAGAAACTCTTTCCTACCATCTTTAAGCAAAGCATGTAGTGAATGCCCACAGTGTGACTGGAGGGTAAGTGGAGGACCCTATAAGTCTGAGTCCAAGCAGTTCTAATAACCTGGAGGTTATAAAAGGGTGAGCAATGAGGCCAAAGAGGAAAGCCGAATAGCCTGTACCATTGGTTTTACTTTAGTTTATAAGCTCTATGGTACAAAGATAGTGTAAAACTTATTAGGTGCTCAATAGAGTACAGAAAGGTGTTTTAAGTGCAAACGTAGGTGCCTAATTAATAAACTTTGTTTGCTGATAAATGGAAAAGTGTTCCAAGATCATGCATCATTTGAGAATCCAAGAGGATCTATGATTCAATTAAAGTAAAGGTGGTAAAGAGCCCAAGTCCTATGAAGCATCCTATTCTAAGTGCTCTTGTTCTGAGGGATTAAAAAAAATTAGGTTTGATACATGTTTCAATAGCTGATGATGATAGCGACTGTGCTACCAAAATGATAAGAAAAGAAGTATTGAAACGTTTCAGCCAAACTGAATTTTCACACTTACGTATCTTTACGTGATATATAATCTGCAGGTGGATTTTTTTTTTTTTACTATTTTCAAACCTTTAAAAAGTAACATAAAAAGAAACTTTTCCTTTTTTAAATTAAGACATAATTGGCATATAATGTTGTATTAGTTCAGGTGTACAGTATAATGATTTGATATATGTGTATATTACAGAACGATCACCACAATCTAATTAACATCCATCACCATACGAAATTACAAAAGATTTTTTTCTTGTAACAAGAACTTAAAAAAAAAAAAAAGACTTTATTTACTTATTTTAGAGAGAAAGATAGCACACAAGGAGAGGAGCAGAGGGAGTGGGTTAAGCAGACTCCGTGCTAAGCAGACCCCAACACAGGATTCAATCCCAGGACCCTGAGATCATGACCTGAGCTGAAATCAAGAGGCGGATGACGAACAGACTGAGCCACCCAGGTGCCACTTCTTGTGATAAGAACTTTTAAGATCTACTCTCAGCAACTTTAAAATATACAATACAGCACTCTTAACTAGCATCACCATGCTGTACATCACGTCCCAGGACTTGATTGCTTTATAACTGGAAGTTTGTACCTTTGGACCACCTTTATCCATATCGCCTACTCCCCGAAGCACCTTTTCTAAAACTCAGAACCAATTGTGGAGAGAGTAGAGACCCCCACTCAAGAATCTGGCTAAGCTGCCATCCCACTAGTACCTGGGATTCCAACAGATTAATTTGCCGATTTTGATTGGAAGATGCCTACGGAGAGAGAAAGGAGTTGTTTTAAGTGCTTAAAACTGTAGCTTCCATCTGCATCTATCACAGATTGGTAGTAAAGATCTAAGCTCTTAGCCCGCACCTGTTCTGTTCCTAGAGTACAGCTTCTCAGGGAGCTTCAAACTCCTCAGTGTGGCTAACCATGTTATCTTCACTAACACAACTGTGTTTTGGGATGTGCAGACAGAAAGCTGGACAGATGGCCCTCAGCAAGGCCCCTACATGCCTTAGTCCTCGGTGCCAAGGGATCCTACAGAGAGCAATGACTCACAGGATTGAATTACAAGGGAAACTCAGAAAGTTATTTGAAAATGTAACTTCAGTTCACCAGAGGTCAGTCCTTTTTCTTTTAATGGACAATTTCAAGAGATAAATGAAATTTTACAGACATATTTGAAGCTCCAATTTGATTTCTGCCCCTTAAATTTGCTGTTTATTAATCTTACATATCTCCTTTATGTTTTCTCTACATATAAAAGTATCTATAATTAGGGGCACCTGGGCGCCTCAGTTGGTTAAGTATCTGACTCTCAATCTCAGCTCAAGGTCATGATCTGAGGGGTGCTTTTTTTGTTTTGTTTTAAAGATTTTATTTATTTATTCATGAGAGACACAGATAGAGAGGCAGAGACATAGAGGGAGAAACAGGCTCGCTGCAGGGAGCCCGATGTGGGACTCAATCCCAGCACTCCAGGATCACGCCCTGGGCCAGAGGCAGTCGCTCAACTGCTGGGCCACCCGGGCGTCCTGATCTGAGGGGTGTTCGATGGAGCCCTGCATCTGGCTCTGCACTGAGCTTGGAATCTGCTTAAGATTCTCCCCACTTCTCCCCCCACCCCCCACCTTGCACATGTGCAAAAAAAATTTTAAGTATCTGTAATCAATAACTAGTATGGCTTTGTATGTTCTAAAGTTTGCATAAGTGGTATTATTTTTAAGATTTATTTATTTATGATAGACACACACAGAGAGAGAGAGAGAGAGAGGCAGAAACACAGGCAGACGGAGAAGCAGGCTTCACACCGGGAGCCTGATGCGGGACTCGATCCTGGGACTCCAGGATCCCGCCCTGGGCCAAAGGCAGGCGCCAAACCACTGAGCCACCCAGGGATCCCCTGCATAAGTGGTATTATACTGGCATTGGACACATCATTCTATAACTTGTTCTTCTTGCACAAAATACATTTTTGAGATTTATATATGTTGATAATACAGTTTTAATTCATTCATTTTACTGCTTTATGGCATTCAATTGAATGAATTGATTTCCATTCTTCTCTTGAGGGACATTTTCACTGTTTTCTATTTGGAGCTGTCATCATCTATAAATATTTTCCACCATGTCACTTTATGCATATGCATACCATATGTCGAGTTTCTCTAGGTTATATGCTCAAAGTGGATTTCCTTTAGTCTTGACTTTCTTGATATTGCCAAACTGAACCGACTTACACTAACATCAGTAGATGAGAGTTTCTGCTGCCCAACGTCTTTGACAACACTGGATGTTATTTGTCTTAGTAATTTTTCCAGCCAGATAAATGTGAAACGATGTCCTCTTGTTGTTTTAATTAGTATTTCCCTATTACTAGAGAGGTTGAGATCTTCTCACTATTAGCTTTTCGGTTTTCCTCTTCTGGGAATTGCTAAGTCATATCATTACATTGTATCATTTGCCTCTGCTTTATTGATTTGTAGTAGTTAAATGTCCTGAATATTAATTAATCTTTTATCTCTAAGTTGTAAAGGTTTTCCCACTGTTTGCCTTACTTTGTCACTTGTGTTTTCCAAATAAAACAGAAGTTTTGTTTCCTTTCTTGCTTGTTTTTAATGTGGTCAGATTTACCTATCTTTTGCTTCATGGTTTGGGCTTTGTGTGGCTTGGTTACGAAATGCTTTTCTAGACAAGTTTGTAAAGATAGATAGGAGAACATCTGAAAGTTTTAAAGTTTTTTAAGTCTCTAGTTAACCTAGAATTTATTCTTTTTTTTTCTTTTTGATGTTGAGATTTAGAGATCTTTGTTTTTTCATGTGGCTAACCAATCATTTCAAGCACTAAACAGTCCATCTCATCCCAGTGATCTATCACATAAGTCCCCATATATGCATAGTCTATGTTCTATTCTCTTTTTGCCTATTCCAGCAACACCACCATACTACCTTATTACCTTTAAACATTTTTTTTTAAGATTTTATTTATATATTCATGAGAGACACAGAGAGAGGCAGAGACACAGTCAGAGGGAGAAGCAGGGTTCCTGCAGGGAGCCTGATGGGGGACTTGATCCTGGAATCCCCAGATTATGCCCTGAGCCAAAGGCAGATACTCAACCACTGAGCCACCCAGGCATCCCTCCCCACCTTATTCTTTTAAAAATGTTATTCATGAACCATTGATCTTTCACACACATTTTAGAATAAGTTGTTAGGTCACACATAATGTCTAAATACACTAAATATCTATTTAGTATGTGAATATACATGTAGCATATTTGATATGTAAATGTACAAACACTAAAAACACTTGAGAATTTTATTCAGGTTACATTAAGTGTATTTAGATTTGAGGACAATTGATAGTTTTACAAAATAGAATCCTTTCATCCATGATGTATCTATTTATTTAAATGTTTTAAGGTTTTTCAATAAAGCTTTATACTTCCATTAAAATTCTGCACACCTTTTTTTAAAGATTTATTCTAGGTTTCTGATGTTTTTGTTTAATGTAAGTAGTATCTTTTGTCAAATTGATATTTGTCCTTTGTTGGAGGTGACAAGAATAAGTTTGATTGCTGTATATTCCATTTATTTCCAGCTCCCTTTTCTTAAAAGTGTTAATAATTTGTAAGTTCTCTTGAAATTGTCTTGTATACAATAATAGTGTCTTGTATGTTATGCTTCCTTTTCTTACTCTGCTGCCTAAGACTTGACAAACTGAATGTTTAATAAAGCAGTTGATAGCCAGAAAGCTTGTTCTGTTTTAAACCATAAAGAGAACACATGAGAATTTGGGGAAATTTTAAATCTTACCAAATATCACGAGACTTACTTTCTCCCCAATTTAATGTTTCATCATGTATGGAGGGTTTGTTTAGAGCACAATAGCTGCTCTAGTCATCCCCCAAATCACTATACGTCAACTATTATTTCCATTTTCCAGTATGCCTATAGCTAAGCTCCCATACACAAAGAACAAATAAGAAATTATACGTTTTGTTAATTTTTGGCAAAGATGGCTAATTTCATATTATCCACAAATACCACACTAAACAGACTGAATGCACACACAGTCATAAAACTCAGCAAGCTGAAGCTGAGACGTCCAAAAACAAAGAAAAGCTCCAACTCTAAAACCATTACACATTCTACTTCTGAAATGATTCCCTTTGAGGCCTTTAAAATGTACTTGTTTGCAAAAAGCAAAAAGAGTTCATTGTTAGCAAGTAGAGGTGGATTATTAGCAGCTGCTACAAAATCAGGGTTAGGACTTGAGGTAGAAAGAGAGTAGGGAAGTTCTGACATTTCATGTGTTAAGCTGATAAAATCTTAAGTCAGTTCTTAACACAGTTACTACTCTTCAGGAAACCCACAATAGTCATGAGGACCTAGGACCCCAATGGCATTATTCTGATAGCTAGACCTCAAGCCAGTAAGAACCCTCGCGTTTTGCTTCCCTATAGCAAGAAGCGAAGAACAGCGGTTTTAAACCTCGCCCCTCTGAGTCCTATTCAAAGATTAAATCACAATTAAAAGTAGATTTTAAGGGGCACCAGGGTGGCTCAGTGGTTGAGCATCTGCCTTTGGCTCAGGTCGCTCCTGGGGCCCTGGGATCCAGTCCCACAATGGGATCCCTGCTGGGAGCCTGCTTCTCGCTCCACCTACGTCTCTGTCTCTCTCTGTGTCTCATGAATAAATACAATCTTGGGGGGGGGGGGGGGAGCAGATTTTTAAATCCACACCTTAAAACACGATTTCAAGTGTGCTACATTTTAAAGACGCTTTATTACAAAATATAAAGCTAGAAGAGTAAAATAGAAAAGTTATCAAATCAATAAATAAGCTTTTACTTTTTCAGGATGATTTACTGCAGGGCTTTTCCAAACAGACCGTCTTATTTACTGTGTTGAGTCATCAGAGAAAATAAGTGAGACTAAACATCGGTCACTGTCACCTGAAAACTAGAAAAGAAAATAAAGTTACGTTGACAGGGCAAGAAAAGTAATTCCTCTTACAGAAATTGAACACACGAGCTATTTTTTGTAGGTTCTCATTTGCTAAATGGACGATTCAGAATTTTGTGAAGCAGAAGCAGCAAGCTCCTGAGCTTGAAAGCAGCCTCTAAACGCGCTTAACTATTGTTTGTTTATTTGTTTTGCGCTGTTTGCTAGTCGAAGTGCAAACAGGCAAAAGCAGAAAGACACCACCAAGGCCCCAGGCACGAGCTCAGCGCCGGGCCGCGCCAGCGAGGAATCCGTCTCGCCGCTTTAAGCCGCGGCAGGGCCCTCGGCCCGCCCACAAGGGGCGGGGCCAGCGCGGCGCCTCCTGGGAATTGTAGTTCCCCGCCCGAGCGCTCCTTGCCTCGTTTCTTTCCAACCCCATCGTCCTCCAGCAGCCTACAGATTCCGAAACTGCTTTGGATGCAGCACGAGGCACAACCGGAGATAAAAGGACAGGATCGGGACGCCACTGAGGAGCGTCTAGAAGATGTTTGGTGGCGGCGCCAGCTCCGCGCATGCGCGGGTGGCCGGGCGGCCCTGGGCGGGCAGCTAGGTAGGGCGGGGGCAAGTTTGAGATGATCCGGTTTGCGAGTCGCGCTTGCAAGCGAGGCCTTGGAGGGAGCTGCCTGATAGCCCGGGGGAGTGCTCCTCCTTCGGCCTCATCCTTTCATCCCTACCCTTTCGGATTTGCAGAATTGCGGCCTTCCCCCCGCCCCCACCTCCACCCCTCGCCCCCCGCCCCCACCCTCACCCCCACTCCCCACCTTCACCCCCCCACCTCACCCCATTCCCCACCCCCACTCCCCACCTTCACCCCCCACCTCACCCCATTCCCCACCCCCACTCTCACCCCCCCACCTCACCCCCATTCCCCACCCCCACTCCCCACCTTCACCCCCATTCCCCATCCCCACCGCCCCACCTCACCCCCATTACCCATCTTCACCCCCCCACTCCCCACCTTCACCCCCCACTCTCACCCCCCACTCCCATTCCCACCCCCCTCACCCCCCCTCACCACCACCCCCAGCCTCCCTCTCCGTGGGAAGCTTTTCCCTGCTGTTATGAAATCCGTGCAGGCTTCCCAGCCAAGGCCTTTTAGCCCGCCTGGAATTCAAACTGCCCCCTCCCTGCCAAATCCAGGGCATGTGAGGCAGCAAAGGAGCAGGCACAGGCCCTAAAAAGCAGTGCCCTGTCCCTTCTCTTAAATCCACCGTTACCCTGCCCTTCTCTTCCCCTGCAAAGCTGGGGACCGGTTAGGACGCGTGAGATGGACGGGATGCTTACCGCCCCCGCCCCCACCTTTGGCGAAGATCTACAGCCCCCTTTGCTCCGGGAGGTGGCATCAGTATACAGGAGGCCCGGGAGAGAACTCTCCAGTGTAGTCCGTACAAAGCCTCAGGACAGCAGTTCTAAATTCGCGGCTTTTCCCACAACTTCACAGATGTCTCAGTAAAAGCTAGAAGATGTAACCAGCAGGGCCTGACGCTAGCTGGCTTTCCCTGGTTCACCGCAGCCCCTGGTACATTAGTGAGCAGTCACCCCCCGGCACATACACACACACCCCATGAGTGAGCCGGACTTGCAGCAAGCACACAGGATGTTGCGTAGGGAAGGGCTCATGATTGGGCACAGACTTGGTGCTGGGAAACAGGTACATCACATCACAACTTGGCTTAAAAGACTACCGTCGCCGAGAGACAGGTTGGACTGTAAAGCCCCCTGCATTTCCCAGAGGGTGGCATTCAACACAGTTTGTTGTGTGACTTGTTTGTCTGCCTTTCTTGAGAATCTGCAGGACTGTTTCATTTACCATCGTGACTGCGGTGTTAACACCCTGTGGCCTTAGTAAATGTCAAATGATGAGATGCATGAATCCAGTGTCTGCCCTTCAGGTCTGTACCCAAAGTCGGCTGGGAGCAGTGGAGATGAAAATAGTGATGCAGGTTTATACAAAGGTTTGGCACAGGAAGCAAGAAGCGCAAACTGTCTGGAGAAAGAGGTCCCTGAAGCCTGCGGGGAGGACGCAGTATCCGCTAAGTCTTCTAATGGTCCCTCACTGTCCAGCAGATAGGAAATTCTCCTTCCGGAACGCCCGAATGAGCTTTGCCTGAGAGGGATGGGGCTGATTAAGAGCCCACCAGGACGGGAACACAGATGCTACCCTCTTCCAGGTGGTCATCTGGAGAAGCCGCACTTGCCAGGGACCCTGGCTTTCTTCAAACATCTTTGGAATGCTCTCTGTGGAAATGCCTTTTGAGCTTACAGCACATTCTTTTGGACCTCCTCAGCACTGGAACATCTCGTTCCTTCAGAGATTTGATATTTGGGGATAGCCAGAAGTCATTTTGGATGCAGGTCTAGAGGATGAGGAGGACAGTCCTGCTGCAATTTTGGGGAAAACTGTTTGTTTCCATAGGGCAGGGTTCTCATCGTAGAGTGTGTGGAAGCGTTAAGTGTATGTATCTTTTCCTAAGGGATTGTGTCTTTAGCTTTCATCCTATTCCCCAAGGGCCCCATGATGCAAAAAAGATTAATAAACATTGCTATACAGTTATGAGGTCATTTCTTCTATGCTTGCAAGCTGGCTCTGAAGGAGAGTCATGTGGTAGGAGAGCAGAGGGCAGGTTTCAGTTCCTCCTAGAATTTGATGTGTGGTCTCTGGGTTCCAAAGCTCCTGGAGCCTCAGTGGCACACAAACTGGAAAGCAGAACTGAGAGGGGGTGAGGGACAGGGGTCCTGCCTTGCCCTGTGACTGCACGAAATTCCAACATAGGAATTCCAGAAATGTTCTTGAACAATAACAGCATCCCCAGACTGGGCATGTAATGCAACCTTCCCAAGTGACTCCTTCAAATAACAGCCCTAAATTGGGTATGTGCTAGTGCTAGTGTGCTTGTTCAAAGAAATCAGCCTCCTGATGTCAGAAACGAGTATCTAGTAATGACAGTTATGCCAAATCAAAGAGGGAAGGCAAAGACTTGAAAACCAGAGACTTGCTAAGAACAGTGCACATGGTCAGGGAAGAAGGAATCAGGAAAGAGGAAAGAGGGTATCAGAGCATCACACGCTGCTAGGGGTGGGAGTCCGCCAAGACAGGCAGCACAAGAGGCCTAAAAACAAGGATTCTCCCTTAAGTGAAGCTTCTGGTAGAAAACTTAATCTCCAGAAGGAGCAATTGGAGCAAACAGAATTTAAGCAAGACAGTTATTTGGCAGGGAGCCCCATTCCAGGAACAGGGTGACCTGAGACTAGGCCAGGAGCCATAGCTCTCAGAGTCAGTTCCAAAGCCTGCAGCGAAGGACTCTGACACCAGCTGTGGGGGCAAAGACCCTTGGGACCAACCAACTGCAACCAGGGAAAAGCTGAGGAGCTGGTCACTGAGAGTCATCACCAGCCATATGTCTGTTCTTTCCCTAATGGCATGACTCCTGGTCTTATTTTTCAATTACTGCCAAACTCAGAAGGAGAAAATGAGCATGTTCCTTTTTGGCTTCCCCAGTCCACAACACAGCCTAAAGCTTTGGTGTGGATCAGTCTGGAAGGAAGAGCTGGGTCTAGTGGTCACGTCTACATTGGAGCCTCAGGGCCCTTTTCATCACAGGGTACTCAAGCCATGAGCAGTTGTGATTGAACTGGAGGCCTTAAACACAAATTTGGTCTCCTAACTTTAAAAAAAAACTACATACTCAAGAGCTACCCTTGAAGAGAAGGGAGTGGATGGGGGCATCCCTGCTCTGCTGATTTATGCAATGGTCACAGTCAGGGCCAGAAACAGAGTGAACAGAGTGAACTGAGATTAGAAACACAGGAAAAGCTGCTTCCACAAGCTTTCACTACTCTTCACTTACGTATGTATGCGAGCTTTCTACCTTCGGCTTAAGTTGTTTCTCTTTCTGCAATTCCTGCTTTCCATTATTTGCATCTATCAGAATCCAAGAAGAGGGAACATCTCCCCAAGGAATGCTGTTTTCTCCCAACTGAATGCTTTTATCTTTCTGGTCTAGCAAGTTCCTACACATCATTTATGACTCTTGGACACCCACTCCATTGTGAATCTTTCCCCGACATTCCCTCCATGCCCTCCTGGGCTCAATTTTACTCACCTGATCCTCTGAGCAGTCATTGCACCTTGACATTCCATTCTCCCAGCCACAGTGCTTAAAAGCCCTCCACAAACTGGCCTCTGTTCCAACACGTCTCTATTCTTGCTTCTTATTCTAGTTACGTGTACGAGCCGCCTCAGACACTCTACCTCCCTCCACTGTACAACTACCTGGCAAAGTCCTTCATCTTCTAGGTACCCCCTCCATTGTTTTTCCCTCAGAAGCCTTCCCTAACCCCAAAAAGAAGTAACTGCCCCCTCACCATCTGCCTGGGGACTTTGAGAAATTTCAATACACTGTGTTAGGTGCCATGTTAGGTATGTTAAAAGTTTCATTTATACACCTATCTCCTGAACTAGACTACGGGTTCTTTTACCAGAGGGAGCATGCTTCTTTCATCCTTGAACTTGGGACTTAACACTCAGTGAATGTTGAATAAATCAATGAATGGATGAATGATATAGTATGTCCCTCCCACTTTATTATTAAGTCTTGGAGGTTAGGAATATTGGCCCATTTATCTCTTGCTCTTCATAGCTAGTTTAGTGCCCAACATATAATAGGCATCCAATAAATATTTTTCATTGAGTGAATGCAGGGATGAATGAATAAAGTCTTTTGTAATATCTCTAACCTGATAGGTGCTTTGCCTCCTTTGAAATCTCAGGCACTATCCTTGTGTTTTTCCTATAGCATTTTCCTTAGCTTCCACATAGCTCTCTAACTCCCCCCACTTAGTGGTCACTCCTCGAGAGCAGAAGTTGGGCCTTACCTCTGTTTCTGTCCCCTGTTACAGGGTCGGGCATATGGCAGGTACTTAAAGTTGAGCTTTTCTGAGAAAGATAAAAGTCACTGTCATTCTAACTCCTGTTCCAGCAATAAGATGCCCAAATACATGAGCTACACATACGGAGTTTCCTCATCCACTCCTTTGCCTCACACAAGTTTCATGTTGCCATTTCCAGGCAAAGCTGAAAAGGCCATGTGGCTCCATATCTGTGCTAGCTGTAATTCCTGTACTAGTAGGTGCTCAGTAAACAGCGTTTTTATGTTAATAAAAGATATGACGCTCATCAAGAATGAATGAACCCAAAGATGAAAGATGAAAATCACATCAGCCCATAAGGAGGAATGGAAAGGCAGATCGTGCATTCCCCCTCAGGGTAACGGTGTTGAAAAGCCTGTTTTTCTCCATAAAAGACAATTCCAAAAAAAACAAAAAAAAGACAATGCAATGTATGCATTTCAACTTCAAAATGTTAAAGCCCCTCTAATTTGGTCATAGCTAAATAGAGAAGAGCAATCCTCAAGATTAGAATCCATTAACAGTTGTGGGGATTTTTCATCCATCACTTTGTGTAAACATTCACTTCCCTCTCTTCCTTCCTTCCTCCCTTCCTTCCTTCCTTCCTTCCTTCCTTCCTTCCTTCCTTCCTTCCTTCCTTCCCCTCTCTCTCTGTCCCTTTTTTCTTTTTTTTTTTTTAACATAGGTTTATTGAGGATGCACTATGTTCTAGGTACTCCTTGTAAGTGCCTTATACTCATAATTTCTCTTAACTCTTGTGATGATTCTACAATGTAGGTATTAGAGTATTCACTTAAAATGTGGCAAAACCAGGATCAGATTCAAGAAGTTGCCTGAGGCCTCACAGCCAGTAAGTACTGGAATCATAATTTGAACCCAGGTCTCATAAACTCTGGAACTTATGTGTTACTATTTAATTTCTGTATTATAATGCCTCTCCAGACATTTCCTTTCTTTTTTTTTTTAAGATTTTATTTATTTATTTTTTTAAAATTTTAATTTATTTATGATAGTCACAGAGAGAGAGAGAGAGAGAGAGAGAGAGGCAGAGACATAGGCAGAGGGAGAAGCAGGCTCCATGTACCGGGAGCCCGACGTGGGACTCGATCCCGGGTCTCCAGGATCACGCCCTGGGCCAAAGGCAGGCGCCAAACCGCTGCGCCACCCAGGGATCCCCTAAGATTTTATTTATTTATTCATGAGAGACACAGAGAGAGAGAGAGGCAGAGACACAGGCAGAGGGAGAAGCAGGCTCCATGCAGGGAGCCCGATGTGGGACTCGATCCGGGATTCCAGGATCACGCCCCGGGCCGAAGGCAGGTGCTAAACTACTGAGCGTCCCACTCTCCAGACATTTCAATGGGTCTGCTCTCACCAAGCTTACAATTAGGAAGACAGACAGCAAAAGTAAATCAAGTACAGAGTCAGAGGTTAGCAAAGGATAACTCTGGAACAGGAAAAGCCATCTATTTCAGGGCAAGAGTAGGACCAGCAACAGCTTTTCAAGGAATGGGTCACTTAAATTAAGATCTGAAGGATACCTGGGAGTTCACTAGATCAGCCAAGGACATCATCTGGATGGAGGGACAGCAAATGCAAAGGCCTGGAGGTTGAGCAGGAGCCCAAAACATTGAAGGAACTGATTTCTTTGGTTAAGCATCTTAGTCATTTAGTCATTCTGTTTACAAAGGTTGTTTTTTTTTTTTTTCTTGTATAGCTCACAGTGGCTAATTGTCTTTGCTTTTGTCTAAAAGTGCTGAAGTGTAAGAGTGAGTGGTCATTGAAATGAATTAGGGTTTAGGTTGATTTCAAATGCTATTGAGGGGACCAGTACATTCTGATGTTCAAATGACACAGCCAAGTGGCCAACAGCATGTGCCCTGCTGTTCTAGTGAAATGAGATAGCTGTGAAAGTGCACTAAGATCCTTTAGGGACTGAAGAGTCCAAAATGTGAAGGCTTATATTATGCTTTCTAAAAAGGAATTATCATTTATCATTTCTACAGGACATACAAATATAAATCATTTTACACTTATGTCAGTCACGAAATCTGACGTCAATTTAAAATGAAGCTATTTCACTAGTTACCCCAAACACTCAAAGATCTAATTTTTTAAAGTAGGCTCCACACCCAGCTCACATCCCAGAGACCAAGACTCGAGCTGAGATCAAGAGTTGGACACCCAACCAATGATCCACCAAGGCACCCCCAAATGATACTAAGATCTAAGGTATAGGTCCCTGAGGATCCATGATACTATTCTCTTTAATTTGTATACATTTGGAATTTTCTATTAATAGCTTTAAATTTTTAATAGACTTTATTCTTTAGAGCAGTTTAAGATTTATAACAAAATTGAGTTGAAAGCACAGAGTTCTTACACACTCTTTGCCTTGACAGCAGCTCCCTCGACCACATCTATATCATAATAGATTTTTCATATCTAGACTTTATTTTTAGCGACCTTACATTAAAAGACTTTATTTCTTAGAGCAGTTTTAGATTTTTGGATTTTTTATATCTAGACTTTATTTTTAGACTTTACATTAATAGACTTTATTTTTTTTAGAGCAGTTTTAGATTTATAGCAAAATGGAGTTGAAAGCACAGAATTCTTACATACTCCCTGCCCCAGCAGCAGCCCCCGTATCAACATTCTGTACTATAATGGATTTTTTTACATCTATTCTCTAAGTCAGATATAAGGGCACCTGAGTGGCTCAGTCAATTAAGCATCTGCCTTTGGTTCATATCATGATTCTGGGGTCCTAGAATGGAGCCCCATGTCCTGCTCCCTGCTCAGCAAGGAGTTAGCTTCTCCCTCTCTGTCTGCTGCTTCCCTATTTGTGCTCTTCTTATGCCATTTCTGTCAAATAAATTTCTTTAAAAAAAAAAGAAAATTTTTTAAAAAAACTAGTTACAAACAGTGGTGAGGAAAAGCAGAGAATGTTACAAGTATGTGTACTAGGAGAACTCCCTAAGTATAGGTGGTCAGGGAGGGTTTCCCCAGAGAAAATCAACAGGTAAGTTGAGATCGGAAGCATAAGTAGGAATGAATGAGGCAAAAATGACAGAGGAAAGCTTTTCAGGCAAACAAAGTAATGTCTTCAAAGATCTTAAGGCAAGAAGGAGCCTGGTATATTTTGGAGCTGAAAGCTGATGGACAAGGACAGAGATGAAACTGGAGAGGCTGGTGGAGGCAAGAATACATGGGCACCTAAGCTGTGTTCACGTGTTGTCTTTGCCTTTATACCCTGAGTGATGGGAAACAATGGGTAGGTTTTATATAGGAGGATCACAAACAGATTTTGTTTTAAAACAAAGGCCCTGACGGCATGCTGAGGAATGGATGGAAGTGAAGTAAGAATGAAATTGGGGAAACTCATGAGGAAACTATTGGAATAGACCCAGAGATGATGGCAGTGTAATAAAGTGGAGAGACCAAGAAATGGATGGGTAGCACAGGTACCAACAAGGTTTGGCATTTGCTTTGAAAAAGTAGGAGGCTGCTGGGTTTCTAGGTTTGCAAAACTGGATAGATTATGGTGCATTTTCTGAGATGGGAGTAGAGGTGAAGAGAAGATCAGGAATATACACAGGCTCTATAGCTATTTTTCTCTATTTCAAATAATAACTCCCCTGTGTGAGGCACCCTGCTAGGTGACTCACATTCTGTATCATACAAGCCCTTTCATCTGATGAAATAGGGACTGGCATCAACCAGGTTGATTCCCATACTGCCACAGTTCAATGAACTTTAAGAGATTGTTTACTGTGCTCCGTTATCATGTCAAGTGCACGTTGTTTATCACCTATGCTCAGCCCACTGGGACAGATATATGCAGCTCTAAGTATTGCTTCCAACACCCTTCCCAATTATTTTCTCATATGACTCACTGGACAACTCCTACTCCTTTTTTCTTCTCTCAAAGCTATACCTGCTCCATGGTAACCTGTAAGGCAGGTTTATCTAGGTACTTTCCCCTCCCCCTCCTCTTGATCAGACCAAGTGGCCACCAGGGCAAACATATTCTCAAACCATACCTTTTGGAGATTCATCTTTGATTCATTATCCCAAATCCTCCATCCCATTAAATATTACAGTCACATTTCTCTCTGGCCTCACTTCTCTTACTAAGTGATCTGCCCACTGTTACAGGGGACAATCCCCAAGTTCTCACCTTCCACTTCAAAGCTTTTATCAGAACAAGCCAGCATTATTTCCATCTTCTCCTTATTCTAGACTGCCTTCTCTATTTCTCTGAGGCCCTTCTGTTATTAGTTCTCTTTGGTAGCAACCAAGAGTGACCAGGATGTTTTCATATATGTTGTGCCACTTAATGCCCACACCACCGCTCCCTAGTTCCTGTTCCCATGCCTGGTGTATAGAGTCATCTAAATATTTGTTGAATTAATGAATGAGCTGTGCTGCTGGGAAATCAAAGAATGCCCTATTTGAAGGGATGTCAGGCCCTATTTTCTGTTTCTTAAGATAAATTTTAATTTTTTTAAGTGTTCATAAATAATAGTTAATCTATAGCCTATTACTGATTTTAAACTATTAATTCATTTAGAATAGTATAATTCATTTTGTATGGATTACTGTACTATAAATATGAACCTGATACTCCCAAGTGAACTATTGTTTAAATCAGAGGTAATAAAAAAAAATCAGAGGTAATATTATACCAAAACACCACTAAAAAGTAACAATTAAAAATGAAAAATGAATATTATCTATTATCTTACGGTGCTTCCACAACAATCCAGATTTTTAGCTTTGGGTATCCATTGAACATAGCTAGATGACTATTCTATAATACTTCAGTACCTCTTCTAGACTTGCATTGAACTGTAGATGTAGATGTAACTTTCAGCCTAGACGATGCCATATTATTGTTTGGTGCATTTTGGTAGCACTTTATATTTGTAAAGTGCATAACAATCATATTCAATAGTGTTTCTGCAAAGCCCTCCTATGAGGTAGTGGTAGCTCAGCATTCCTGAAGCCAAGCATAAAAATAAGTGTGCACTTATCAGGAAGATGCTGATAGGATCCAAATGAAATGTCAGTGAAAACTAATGCACAATATTCAAAACGGTACAGTTTCTCTCGATTCATCTCAGCAGAACTAGCAAAATCTCTTTCTATACTATCTGAATTTCCAACCCCAGAAATGAAGCCTAATTTTGAAAGAATTAAGTGATTATTATATTGGATATTACTTTAAATGTTAGGGTTTATATTACCACTTAAAACTTAAGTACAAAAGAAAAAACTTAAGTACAACAGAAGACTGAGTTCATAAAGGCGATGTTCACTGTATTCACATGTGTTAACTCATTTGCGTTCTTAGCCAGAGCGATTTTCTAGCAGTCAGATTAAGGTAAAAATTAGATTCTCTTCTAGAAGAAAAATCTGAATTATTCAAATTAAATGGATTTGGAATGGCCTCAAATGACCTGGAATTTCCCATCTTAAAGATCAAATTTTACTTCATTAGCCAAAACCTTTCACCTATCACCACCTACATTCAGACCAGCACACTCCCAGAACCTGTTGTAATGTGGGAGAGAGCTCTAGTCCATAAAGGACTAAAAGAAAGGGCAAACACAAATAACTGAAGGGAAATTCTTAGTGTCATTTAGGGATTGTATTTGCCCAGAAACCTGACTACAAAGGCTTCATCAAATATAGGTCCTTTCTCCTGTATAACTGGAAGCCTTAGAATTGGGTACTTGGGGTTGTATGGAGGCTCCTAGATGCCATCAAGGACTCAGGTTCCCTCTGTCTTTTTGAATCACCACATTCCACATGTGGCCTGGTTCAAGGTGGGGGCTCTATCTCCAGCCTCTCACAAGTTTCATACAAAAAAGAACAAGGAGGAAGTGAAGACGGAAGAGGAAGAGGAGGAGGAAGAGGAGGAGGAGGAGAAGAAGAAAAAGACAGCACAAGTATCAAGAGAACAAGACTTCAGGATTGCCATCAGACTCCCCATAGATTTCCATGTAGCCTCACTGGAGAGTCCCCACTGCCCTCCTACCCTGTCCCCCATCAGCTGCATGGGAGAGTATAGTAATGTGTTTGTTTTTTCTAAAACTGGGTGTATCCCAAACAAAACTGACACTTTGGTAATAATAATAATAATAATAAAATGAATGAATGGATGGGAGTTATAAACTAGCAGTATCCACCAAACTCATTGTTTTCAGTGTGAATTATAGAGACACATGAATATATGGTACAGAGAAAGAACATGCTGATTAGTGACAAGAACAACTACAGGAAGATGAACTGGTGCAAGAAAGGTTTTGTGGAGGTTACCAACCCCCTCTCGCAGCCTCTGGGAGTTGTTACAAGATTTCAAGGTGGAACCACATGTACAAAGTGCCTTGTATAATTGTGATGAAAGTGTTAAACTTTATGTAGAGTGTATTTTAAATCGCCCAGGTGTGCACAGGGAGCCATATTCAAGAGTGTTCATCCCAGAATTCCCACAGCCAAAATTGGAAAAAACATAAATGTCCATAAACAAAAAGAATAGATTAATTTGGAGTTATTCATAGTGTGTGGAATACTTTACAACAGCTAAAATAAGAAAAATTTTACAAAGGTAGGTTGTGGGCACTAAGGTGTTTATTATATTACTTGTTTTGTTTTTCTGTGGGATTCAAATATTTCACAATTTTATAAATTAGCAAAATAAAACAAAACTTGGGCAGTGTTTCTCAATATTTTATCCATAAACCACCTGCATCAAAAATCACTGAAGCTAGGGATCCCCGGGTGGCGCAGCGGTTTGGCGCCCGCCTTTGGCCCGGGGCGTGATCCTGGAGACCCTGGATCGACTCCCACGTCGGGCTCCAGGTGCATGGAGCCTGCTTCTCCCTCTGCCTGTGTCTCTGCCTCTCTCTCTCTCTGTGTGTGTGACTATCATAAATAAATAAATAAATAAAAATTTATTAAAAAAAAAAAATCACTGAAGCTAAAAAATAAAAAAAATAAAAAAATCACTGAAGCTATATGTCAAAATGCAGATTCCTGGGGCCACTCCCCAGGCCAATACCAAAAACTCCAGCCTGAATCCAGCAGTCTATATTCCAAAGAAGACGACCATTTAGGAGATTCCTAAAGGAGCACTGACACAGGGTTTTAGAAAGGAAAACAGTTTAGTAGAAAACAGAAACTGAGTAGAGCTCTGGGCTGGAGAAATGAGTCATGCAGAGCTTAGAGGGGGCTGAAACTGTGGTACACCTCAGAGTCTGGGCGGGAGGCACAAGAACTGTGGCCACTTCACGCAGGAGAGAAGGGGCACTAAGTGGTGAGCAGGACCCATCAGGATTAAACTGTAAAAAACAGAGAACCCGAATATCAGTGGCCTAAACCAGCAAGCCTTGCATTTCCTGCTCCTATGGAAGAAGTCTGGAGTTAGTCAGTATGGGGGTGGGGGAACAGGTGTAGCTCTCCACAGTGTCAGGAAGCCACATCTGTCCTATGCCACCGTGGCTCTGCCCCACGCTCAGCATGCCAAGCCAACCTCATGGTCTAAGGTGACTGGTGAACTTTGGCCACCGTAACTATACTGCAATCAACAGGAAAGAAGAAAGAGGGGGGGAAAGCCTATCTCCTTTTAAAGATACTTCCCCAAAGTAGTATACACCACTTCCGCTCACATCCTGAAATCTGTCTCATGGCCATACATAGCTGACCATGAGGCCAGGGACCAGGGACATGATGCCTTTATTCCAGGTGGCCAGGTACCCAGCTAAAGATGGGGAGGAGAGGCTCTATCAGCAGCGCAGAGAAAGGGGTAGAAAAGACGTAGGAGTATCTGACCTAGAGGGCCAGGGGTTGCAAGCCTTAAAGCTCTGCTGCAAAGACCCAGGAAGCTGCTGTGAAGGCGGAGGGTCAGAGCCATCCTGGTCAGATGATTTCTGGCATGGCGAGTAAGCTGGATTTCTGCTTTTCAAAGTGTCACCCCTGGGCCAGCAGCATCAACTTCACCTAACAGAAAATGCAGACTCAATCTGCACCCAGCCCTACTGAATCAGAATCTGCATTTGAACACGATGTCCAGCACTGGGCCGTAATATCCCAGAGAAGAAAAAGGAGAGAGACTGGGGAGGCTGGCAGCACAGGACTGGGACTAGGGTGCCCTACATAAAGGGGTGGCTGGGCTCCTGTGAGTCGGAGAGCCCCCTATGGAAGAGGAGGCCAGACTTGACTCGGGGCTATGCATGGAAGACACTGCCAACAAAGGAGAACAGGGAAGAGGAGGAGGGATGCTTGAGAAATGTGGAAAGAACGTGGCCTTGAAAACACACTTGAAAAGAGTATCAGTGAAGTGTAGACTCAACTACCCTGCATTATAGACCAGGGAACACTTCATCTTCGCAACACCCCTAAGGGGTAGGAGCCATGCTTCCCACCAGACTTGATAAACGGAGGTTCAGAAATGTTGAAGCACCAAGTCACACAGCTGGATGCTAGCACAGCTTACAAGAATACTTTGGAGAGATTTGGCCACTTTACAAAGCAGAATGTATAACCTAATTTAATCCTCACAATTACTCTGTGAAGTAAACAGGAAGTGGCTGTTATTTTAATTTTGCAACTAAGGAATTCGAGGACTTTTGATTCTTCATCCAACACTTTTTCCCCACTCTTGTTCTTGATTTCCTAACACATTATGATAATGAGGAAGGGAGACAGTGTGGGGTTTACTGGACCTGAATTCAATTGTGTGAGAGTCTAGCCCCATGACAGGCATATATGGTAGATCCTCTAATGTAATTGACACTGTTATTATTATATCTACTAACACTTGGTTTTGTTCAACTGGAAAGTAGTATCCCAAAGGTAGCTTATTGGAGCAAGGACCACAGAAGCCAGATATGGAGGGGAAAATAGAAGATGGTGTGTCAACAAGGAGGGAAGGAATTCTAAATAATGCTGCAGAGCACAGACTTTGGAGCCAGAGAAGTTGGATCCACTTGCCAGCCCTGCTACTTATTAAAATGGTGATATTGGGCAAATTACTTAATATCCCCCTGCTTCCACTCCCTCATGAAAATAAGATTGGGATACATAAGTATTTGTTAAATTAAATAAACCCTGTAAGATGGTAAGTCCAATGCTCAGAAGACAACAAATATCCAATAATTATAGCTATTATTAAATCTGGTTATGAATGGAAGACAAGAGGTGGATATTGAGGCAGTAGTAGGTGCTGGTGCTCACTAAGATAAAGAATAAAGTAACCTGTATTAACTGCTTTGAGTGTTTATATACTTTATATCAACTTTAAATAAAAAAAAAGATAATCCTCCTCAGGCCCACAGACTTTACATACTGATGATTACAATTAGTCTTCTGATGATGCTGTATTCATGACTAATGCTTCCAAGTTGTGTATTTTTAAATTCCTGTACACCTCACAAGTGTATTCACTAACTCTGAATATAGTAAATGTGTACAAAACAAGTAGTCATAGGCTTTTGCCTTAAATGTTCATGAAGTGAAGAAGTTAAGGGAAAACGCTAATGAGCTCATTGTCTCATTTATGAGAAGCTTTGGCACAACTTATTACGGTGACAGATGTTCTGCTTCCTAGAACCTTTTTGTTCCACCCCCAAAATCTATATTTTCCTTTAGTATATTGATTTGTTATAGAGCAGGAATGGCTATGAAATGTCTTTATTTGGGAGCTGAGGGATGCCAAGATGTGAGAGGGGAAATGTATCATGATTTACAGGAGACCTGAAAGGATGAGTGGAGGACTCAGGAGAAGGCAGTCTGTATCCGGGAAATTATTTACAATTTGACTGAAGGACAGAGAGACTCACCAGAGGAAGAAAAGGGGGAGCAAATGAAAAAAGCATCCAATCACAGGGAAACCCTTTGATGGATGAGGGAGATACTTTAATAGATGAGAAAGCACTTTCCCCAGTGGCCAGTTGGCTCACCTCATCCCTCTTTTGGCCTGTAGCACAGTGGAAAGATTCGGCGTAACACGTTATGGAATATATGACAGTGGTCCAGCTGAGATGTCCGAATAACAAACAGAAGTGTTCTTTTCTCTTTTGAGGAGGGGCCACTGATTTCTCCTTTGGGCTGATGCTAGATCTTCACTACCAAAACATAGCTGGAAATTGAGTCGACTGATTATGAACAATGTCCCAAATGCCACTTTTCTTAGCAATACAAATAACATTTCTGTAGTATATTTAGAGTTTCAAAGCATGCTCACGTGCGTCATCTCCTTTTATCTTATAAATAACCCTGTGAAGTAAGTGTCATTACTTTCATTTTATACTTGAGAAAACCGAGGTTTAAAGAAGTAATTAGCAGGAGAATCCACACCAGCGTCTGTCTGACCATGCTATCTTTCTGGCCCCTCAATAAATGTCAATCTATGGCCACAGTTTCCACAAAGGGCTTTTTGGGGGCGATCTCTGCCAAGCATACCTTAGGTTTCAATGATGTTTTTCCCTCCAGGCCAATTCTATGGCCCTTGACATCTCTTAAAGGCCTTAAGAGCCCACTTGAGGTCTCTTGGGAGATCTGGAATGAGGGTGAGGGCTGGAAGTGGGCAGAGCAGTGTGGTGCCCCAGTATCTAAGCTATAGCTTCCCTGGGCTTCCGAGGACCCTGTATCCTTTGTGTCTCATAGCTGTATCCTTCTCTGCAGCTCACACCTGCAGCACCCTCTCGTATGTCCTCTCAGAGGCCATAGATTGCCCTCCAGCCATCCTAGGTATCCCATTTCTCAAAGTCTCTTTTACTTCTATATCACTCAGGATATCTCAGCCAGCAGTTAGAAAGCCATCACTTACTGCAAAGTGCTATCTCCTTGAGAGAACTTCCCATATGGGAAACAGCCAGGGGAGATGGGGTCTTCTGTAATCACACCAAACCTGTCCTTTCATCCGTGGCAGAAAGCCTCAGACTTGAAGCAACATCCCCACTTCTTCCTCTGATAACTTCCTGGTCTGATGGAATCTTTTCTACCATCAGTGTCAACAAGCTTACAGTCCTCCCTATGCATGGAAGAGAGGGAGTGGCCTTGCCCCAGCTCCACAGTACAAAGTCATCCCCATTACAGTAACAGTTGCAGGCTCGTGTACAGATTTGCCCGCACCTGTGCCATTGCTAGTTGTGGTACCTTGGGCAAATACTTACCTTCTCTGGGACTCGGTGTATGCATCCTTAAATAGGGTAAATACTACATATGGAATGGTAATGAGAATTAAAACTCCTATATAGGGACACCTGGGTGGCTCAGTGGTTGAGCATCTGCCTTTCGCTCAGGAAATGATCCCGGGGTCCTGGGATCGAGTCTCACATCAGGCTCCCTGCAAGGAGCCTGCTTCTCCCTCTGCCTCTCTCTCTGTGTCTCTCATGAATAAATAAATAAAATCTTTAAAAAAAACCCCAACTCCTATCTATTTAAGGTACTTAGAATAGTTCCTTGCACACAAAAGCAACATAAGGATTAGAAAAACTGCATTTGTAGAAGAAATTACCTACTTTTAAAAGTAGCTGCTCTATACGAGGTTCTTTACATCTAAAATTCAGATGTCATCTGGAGATATACTGACCCTTCAGAGGCAGATAATAAGTGGCTTCGATTCATGGATTAGAGAAAAACTTAATAATCCATGGATTAGAGAAAAACTTTATAATCCCAATAATCTCCTCAAGAGTTTTTTGAATTCCCAAGGGTACCTTACACTTTTTGATTAGGTCAGGCTCTAAACAGCAGTTTCTTCAGAATTATTCTGTTTGGGATTGTTTTGTTGTTCTGCAATACATTGTGTGACTGTCCCACAAATATTTAGCTCAGATTTATATTTATAACTCAGATAAAACTTATAAAGGAATTCATGTGTGTAGCAATCTTTACTGAACCTTCAGGAAAAAAGCAGGGCTGACCTTACAACAACCCAATCAATTTTAAATTCATTATCAGTCATCGCTGTTCTTTATATGGTTTGTGACTCTGTCCACATGTTCAGATTGGGCCTCGTTAATCTTGCTGTCTCGTCCTTTTCCCTACTCCTACTGTCTCTCCTCAAGCTTTCACTCCCAGATTGCCTCAGACTCCAAATTCCTCGTTTCATTATGCAAACCCGCTGAGCTCTCTCCAGCCCATGACTTTTTTTTAAAAACCTGGCTAAACTTTTCCCACACAAAGACCTTGCTGAAGATGTGAAATTATCCTTTTTGAGAACTTCATTAAATGACTGGCCCAAGATGAAACTCCTCCTTGCTCTGCATTTGTATGGTTAGTAAACATACACTACCTCCATTAGTTCTCACAGCAATGCTGCAAGGTAGGCCTGACTCTCCCTCTTTTATAACCAGGAAAACTAGACTCAGAGCAGTTAAGGAATATACCCAGTCTTGTAGCTGGGAAGGGATGAGCAGAGTCAAGGCCATGTGGGTCTGGCTCGGAATCCCTTGCTATTTTCACAGTACACTGCCCCATATGTTGTGCTAGGCCCTGGGAATCTAAAGGTTCCGAGGTCATGGCAGAGATCAGAGGAGCCACACGGAACTTCTCTCTGGGCCCTTCATCTTGGACAACCCCCTGCTGCGCTCCTGGCTGCCATCTTATGGTAAGTGTCCATGATATGGTGCCCAGACCTGAGCCCAGACTTCCCGGTGGAATCCTACCGACACAGAGGAGAGCAGGACCCTCTACTTCATCCATTACCCTGGACTTCTAGTTATATAACTGGCGGTCCCTTTGGCTCTTTGAACCTCCATTAATCATTGCTGATTCATCCTGACTTTTCAACCAAAAGAAATGCCTGAAACAAAGTTCTTCCTTGAGCTCTGGAGTTAGTCCTAGGGTGAATCCTTGTTTTACCACTTCCTGTGAGAACCTGGACAATTCACCTCTTTTTTAGGCCCCAGTTTCCTCCATTGCTCTAAAAGAGACAATATTATTTACCTTATAAAGTTGTTAGAGGAATTAAATGAATTAATGCATGCAAACTGCTAACCCAGTACCTGGAACACTGCAAAGTTCAATAAACATTAGCTGTAATAATAACAATAATAATTATAAATGGCCATCCTCTCTTCCACCTCCAGAAAATCTGATTTCTGCATTGTTCCATCTCCCCCTTCTCCACGCAAGCCTGCATACATGAGCATGCGCACATTATTAGAAGGCGCCCTCCTAAAGTAGAAGGCCTGGCCTTAGAAACCCTGGATTCAATTTAATCACATGCTAGCTGTGTCTCCAGATGTTCAATCTCCCTTAGCTACAGCTTCTTCCTGTGCAAAATGGAAACCATAATTTTGTACTCACTTAACTCACAGATTCATCATAAAGATTACATAAGCCAGAAATGTAAAGAAGCTCAGCACTTATTGATACCTTATTTCCATTCTGCTCATAAACTATGTCAGTAGATTATTTGTAACGCAGTGCAGGATTTTATACTAATTCCCAATCATGCAGATTTATTTAGGATTTATCAGATTAACATCATTCATTCATTCTTTCATTGTGAGGGGTGGGGTGGCCATAGGCAGAGAGAGAATCTCTGTGCTGAGTACAGAACCGGACTTGGGGCACAATCCCATGACCCTGAGATCATGACCCGAGTGGAGATCAAGAGTCAGATACCAACTGACTCGGCCACCCAAGAGACCCCAGATTAACGTCATTCTAAGTGACTTCTCTATATTCAGCCTTCACATTTTTTTCTCATGTAATATATTTATTGGCTCATGAATTTAAAAAAATCTATTCATACCAAAATGAAAGCACTGGAACCCTATCCCCACTAGTCACACATTTTCTTTTATCATTAAGAGCAAATCTGCACCAATTGGCTGCCTAATATACTGTGCTGGAGGCAATGGCCAAAGAAATATAATTTGGGATGGGTGTCCTCAAGTCATCTAGTATATTGGGGAAAGACCTTCACGTGTGACCTTAAATGTTAATGTCTTGAAACAGTTACAAAACCTTTCAAAGAAACCTAGAAAATGGGACGCCTGGGTGGGCTCAGCTGTTTAGCACCTGCCTTTGGCCCAGGCCGTGATCCTGGAGGCCCCGGATCGAGTCCCACGTCGGGCTCCCTGCATGGAGCCTGCTTCACCCTCTGCCTGTGTCTCTGCCTCTCTGTCTCTCATGAATAAATAAATAAAATCTTAAGAGAGAGAAAAAAAAGAAACCTAGAAAAGCTCAAAACGTCCCATCATGGGACAACCTCGTAACTCTGATGCTTATTCTCTTTAACAACAGTCTTCCCTCCTGGCTCTGTATGAAATGGAAGAGGCGCGACATTGCGGAACTGAAAATCTCAGGAGTCGTCACCTAACTTTCACGCTGAAGGGCCCCAGGGGGTCCCGGCCTAACCCGTACATCTAACAGGAGAAGGTGCAGTGATCCCGGAGAGAGCGAAGCACTTGATCCCCATCCCTCCAGTCGGAGGCGGAACCTGGGCGAACGCAGGCCGGCCTGGGCTCGTTGGGTGGTTACAAAACTATCGGAATCCAAGTAGGAGGATGGGACGGGCCCCGGGAAGAAGAGGTACATTTTGCACACATGTGGTTCTGATTGCTCCCCCCACCCCCCCAGCGTTCCCTCCCCCGCAACGTCAAGAGGGGAGGACCCCTGCAGAAGAGAGAGCAAGGACCCCTGGAAAGCGTCCCTGGCGGGGGTGGGGGTGGGGGGTCGTGTGGCGGGGCCCCCAACACCCCGCGGGCGGGCGGGCGGGCGGGCGGCGGACCCGAGGCCTTTCCCTGCCCCCGCGCGGCGCCCGCCCCGCCCGGCGCCCGGCAGTAACCCCGGGGCGCCCCGCAGCCTGGCGCCGAGCCTCTGGCGAGGAGGGGGATACGGGCATGTGCTCCTTTTCTCTGCAAACCTGGTAGTTAGGTCGGGGCCCCTCCCGTGCAGAAATACGAGCTCGGACTCTGCCCACGTGGCTTCTCCGTGAGCGTGTGCTGCCCGCGGTACCCGCCTGGGGGTAGAGGACGCGGGGGACCGCCTCGCCGGAGAGGGGCGGGCCGCGCCGAGGGGGCGACGGCAGCCGGCGGGGGAGGGGCGAGCGAGACGTCCCGGGAGGCCCGGCCGCACGGAGGTCGCCCCGCGGGGCCCGAGGCTGCGCCCAGCCCCGCAGGCCCAGGGAGGGGGGCACCCCCGCAGGGCCCACGCCCTTTACTTCAGAGCGGAACGGAAACCACCAAAAAGGAGGCGCTCTGCACGCCCCGCCGCGGCCGGCAGCGAGCGACGCGCAGGCGCACACGGCGCCGCGTCTGCCCTCGAGTAACCCCGCGCCGCCGGCCGGGCGAACTAGGTGAAAGGTAACTAGCGGGCAGGGCCCCGGGCGACGGCCCCAGCGCGCGTGCGCGGTCCGGGTGCAGCGGCGGGGAGGGGCGGGGGGGCGCCGCTCGGCTCACCTCGGCGGGCGTGGCGGGCAGGGGAGGGGCCGAGCGGGGGGCGGGGGGCCGGGGGGTGGCAGCGGACCCTGGAGACCCTGACCGAGCGCCACCTGTTCGCCCGCTGGGCGCGGGGCGTGTCCCCGCTAATTCCGGCCGCCCCTGGAGGACGCGGGGGGCGGGGGGGGGGGGGCGCTCCCGTTTACGAAAGAGGAAACCGAGGCCTGCGATTTCGTGTCACTTGCCCAAGGTCATTCAGTCTGTAAAGGGCGGTTTCCACAAATGGCCCCTGATTGGAGATTTCTTTTTTCTTTTCTTTTTTTTTTTTTTTAATTTGTTTTTAAGTAGTTTTTGGGGTTTGGGTTTTTTGTTTGTTTTGCCCCGGGGCTGATAGCTGACGTGGATAGCGCAGTTTAGAAGGCGCCTCTTAGACGTTACTAGTTCTATCTTGACCTGAAAGCAACGAGATAGGTAATATAGGTAATACTACTATCTCTTTTGTAGATGGACAAACCGAGACTCAATAAAGTTGTTCTAAGATCACACAGACTAGCAAAGTCGAGGTCTTAGGCCTCATTTTAGTGGGATCAAGAAGGATCAGGTTCTTCCACCCTCTATCCCACAGACCTATAGGGAATATGAGAGCTTCTAGCTCCAGGGGATGATGAGAGGCACAGGCCATGAGGAAGGCAAAGGTGTCCTCATGGCTGGAGGTTTCCTTCCACTGCGGGGTTCCACCACACAGTTATAGAGTGACGGCTCCTTCTAGGAGATATTTGGGTTGTTAGCTCATTGAGGGAGGGACAGAATGCACTGTTCATGGTTTGTGGAACTTGTTTGTTGGTGAGGATATAACTAAATGAACACATACTCAACCCCAGGGGGAAGCAGCAATAGTGTCTGGCACCGGGTGAAGTGATTACTGTCTTGTGACTTTTCTCCAGTGAGGGCTCTTGCATTCATTTAGCAAACATACTCAGCACCCACTCTGCTGTGCACAGAACTGGAAAACAAGATAGGAGCCCTGAAAGGCTGGAAGGCCGTGCCTCTCCTGCAAACTCCATTCTGAGTCCTAGACCTCTAGGAGTTTGCCCACCTCCATGCATGTGGAAGCCACAGGGTCTCTGCTGTGAGGCAAGAAATGCACCGCTCAGGGAGGGGCATGGGACCAGATTACACTCCTCCCACCCTAGGTGCCCAAGCTGTCCCTCAGAATCACAAAACAAAAGCAGCTCTGCTCCTCATCCCGAGGAGGCCTTGGAAACAACTACCCAGAGGGAAATGCAAGGGAAGCAGAAAAAGCTGCAGAGCAGCCCCTGATCGGCCTCCTCCCACCCTCATCTCTTTCCAAGAATCCCTTCTTCCCTTGAGTGTCCAGTCAGGGAATTGGAATGTCACTGCCTGTGCCCCAAAACTATGCTGCTGCTCAGGCTGATAAAGACAAAGGCTGCAATTGGACTGTCTTTGCCCGAATGTAACCCTTCCTGCCTTGTAGCCTCCCTGAGGTTGACCAGGGGAGATCAGGAGCCTCGTGATTACTGTCAAGATGCCTCTGCAAGCTGCCTGCTGGTGGTATTGGCAGAAGGAAAGCTGTTTGGGACTAACACTTCTAATCTGTTGGGAGTCCCCTGTGCCGACACACTGGGCGCTTTGCTAGACACTTTTACTTGAGTTCCCATGGGCTCCTCCACGGCCCTATGCAATCTAAGTGGTGTGATCATCATTTTGTAAAGGATAAAACTGAGGTTGTGGAAGGGGTGATTTCCCCACGTCACACACCAAGTAAAAGGCATGACTGAAACTCACCTCTCACTGTTCTATCCATTTAGATCCCAGCATCCCAATGGGGCAGGTACTTGGAGCCGGTTGGGAAAACTGTCCCTAGGATACTCACCTTCCCTAATTAGCCCAGAGATACTTCAGTAAAAATGTAGAACACGTGAAATTCCATGCCTTATACAAAGTTAAATAATAAGCTACTCAATGGAGGAACAAATGAATGGATGGATGAAAGTATAGAGAATGAGATGTGATTAAAGTGCCTGGAATTGTACATGCACGTAGTAGACACTCAGTATTTCCTTAATGAATCAGTAAAAGAGAAAGAAGAAATCAAAATATAAAAAATGGAAGAATTTCAGTGTGTGGGGCAGATATTTTAGGAAAACCATTTCCCAACCTGAATCTCACAGATAATGTTTATAGTCCTGTTGGAATTTGAAATGTTCCTTTTTGAATTATTGCTGAAAAGTTTACTGGCCCCAGAAGGTTCTCAGGAGATATACAAAAAGTGGATGCAGTTAAGTCCTGGCCCACAAGCCCCTTCCTATTGAATTACCTGTCATGCTGCTTCTTGGGTGTGATTTGTGCTGCTGGTTTTTATCAGTTGGAAACGCCTCTCATTCCATTCACTAAGCGCTACGACATACTCTTTATGAAGCACTACGCATGTTACAAAGTGTGTAACATATGGTTCTTGCTCCCAGGTGAGGAAAACATGAGATGTGGAGTCAGACATCCTAGGTTTGAGTCCCTGCTCTTATCAGATTGTGTACTTCTGCACATTACTTAACGTTAGCAAGCCTCAGTTTTCCCATCTTTGAAAGGGGTACAAAATTACCTCACAGATAGCAAGAAAATTTAATAATATATTAAAAATGAGGGATTAAAAAAGGAGGGATTAATAAGAGGTGAATGCTACCAAATTAATTTTATGCAGAAAGAATATAGGGAATGTTGTACCAGGCATCAAATCTAGCTCTCTTTAGGGAAGGGGAACTGGAACCTTGAGACCTAAGAAAGATTGTGAACTGGAGGGTTTCCAGGCAGCATAGGGCAGAGTTTTACTGGCCAGGAACAGTCTAGAAGCAAGGTAAGTGCCTCCTGGGCCTTGGGCCCTCACCTTGGGCCATATGTCTACTGAGATATGACTGTGTCCCCTGAATCTGGAGCATCCCAGAGCTGAACCCCATGAGAACTCTGCTGTGTAACCATGCTCAAGGTGCCATTTCCCTGCTCAGGTCAGCCTGAATTCATGGCAACCGGCGTTTGTTGAGTCTCTGCTGCACGCTAGACCCTAAGAATTCAGAGCAGGCCTGATACAAATGTAAAGTCTGTAAACACAGAATGACCTGAAGGTTTAGGAGGGCAGAAACCCAGCCCAGTGGGAATGAGAACTCCCCAAGGAGGTAGCCTTTGGCTGAGATGGGAAGGAGGGAGCATATTTTGCCTAGGGTAGGAAAAAACAAAATGGGTTCACACCTTTTGACAAACAAGTAAACAAAAACAAGTAGAATTCCATATTGGCCATATTAAACACTTTCTTTGATTTACCCACGAACTTTAGAGGGAAAGGAAGAAAGCAGGAGGAAATGCATCTTGGTCATCTTGGAAGGAAGGTGAGTAGTTAAGGTTTTCCAGCCAGCTTCGCCTTGGTTACCAGCTCTGCAGCCCTGACTCGTCACCTCCTCTCTGTGCCTGTACCCATGTCTATAAAACAAGAACTCTTGTACCTAACTGACAGCAACATTTGGGGATTCGATGAGATGGTGACGGTAAAGTATCCACTACTGTACCAAGAACTTGATTAACTCTGGGGAAATGGCACCTTTTTCTTCCTTCCCCACCACATGGAAGGTCAGGGCTCAATATGACTGAACTCTATTTGCTTTTAGCCACACAGCCTCTTTTAAAACAATAGGCCCAGAAAGACTTCCAGATATCTTCCCAGACTCAGAAATGTCTGCTTTCTCTTTATCCATAGAAAAACTTGTGCAAATGTCCACCCCTCGGGAACAGAGCAACTCTATTAATTAAGCATAACCCTATTCTGTCTGAAGACTGTAATTACCCTTCTCTGTAGATGTCCTGCCTTGAGAATTCCTCTGCTCCAGGGGCAACCTGTCAGAGCCTGACCTCCTGAGGGTGGGGATGCAGAAGGGCTGGGGTCTCACAGTCTGTCCACAAACTCTAGTTCCCCTGGAAGGTTGTTGTAAATAATTAACGTGAGTCCTGTTTCTTTCCCTAGCCTCATGGTGGTTCCAAGGACAACAGTACAGAGGAAGGCCAAGTCTCTGAGGAATTTCCTGAATAATCCAAAATGCTCAAGTGTCAAGGAATTTCCCCACACAGCATCCAAGTCTAACCCATTCTGCATTTTGTCCCACTTCGCATTTGAATACACTGTAGTGAGTACAGAGAAAATTTTAATTCCCAGTTTTTTTGTTTTGTTTTTTGTTTTTTTTTTCTTTTCCAGAGTTAAGTCACTGGGAAAAACTGTCAAGGCTATTAAAAGGAGACAAGAACTTTGAATTCCACCTAAACTCATCTCAATAGCTTTATGTCCTTGGGGAAACCAGCAGCTGGTCATTTCAGGAGCTTAGAAAGAGGGCAGGTGACTGGGGTCCTAACCCTGTTTCTACCTCTAACCCAACTTACAGCCTAAGCTAAGTTATGCCCGTTCTCTGAGTCTCAGTTTCCACACCTGTAAACTTAAAGGTTTGCACTAGTCAAACTTTAGGCTCCTTTCCAATTATCAGGCACCCCTGATATGTATTTGGAGTTTCGCTACTTGCCTCCAAAGCAGGGAGAGTTTTGAAACTAGAAGCCAGCATTTCAGAAACCTCAGCAAAGGAAGGCCTGTTAAACACTGGTGTTTGTTGAAATTCAAGCACTAACACCAATCACAATCCAACAACAAAGTCCAACTGAGGAACTATGTACTTGAGAACAATGGAAAGCACTATTTCGTTCTTTGCCAAAAGTTAAAACTAAATTTAACCTTTTTTTTTTCTAAGTTTATTTATTTTGCTGTGTGTTGAGTGTATTTTTTAAAGGAAGCAGGCACTTTAATTAAAAGATAATACTGTGCCAATTTTTATTAGTTCGGGGAAATAATGTGCTTACCTTTCTGCACATATATGTACTTTAGATAAGAAATGAGGACTTTTAAAAAAAAAAAAAAAAAAAAAAAGAAATGAGGACTTTTAGAATCAGTAGCTAGGAAGAACAATTAGTATATTTATAAGTTAGCTTTTTTTAAGCAAATGGTTGAGATGGTGTAGTGGACACTGTTGGTGCCTTATTGGTACCTGTCTGTTCCCAGCTGCTGTGAGTGCTCACTGCTCAAGGCTCACAGAAATTGCCCTGCACAGAATAGGTGCTGACTCTCCCAGGGGGTTATGTTCCCCTCACTTGCAGCCCAAAACTGACTGATAAGGGGTTAAACTACCTGGCATCTCACCTCAGGATGATACCAACTGCACTGTGATTTATGCTCTGCTCTGGAGCTCCCCTTGGATCAGGCCAGAACTACACTTTTCCTGAAGTAATGTCTTTATCTGACTACTTGCCCTTCCCATCCTGCTTCCACACACACAATTCCTACACCATAGGATCTCTGGAAGGATACACACAAAAAAACTGTTAACAGTATTATTTCTATGAAGAGGAACTAGAGGTCTAGATTTCTTTTCATTCCATATTTAATATTGTAAATATGTGTTTGTATTAGTCAAGAAAACCAGTTGATTTTTTAAAGTACCACTTACTGTAGAAACTATATAATATACAGAAAAATAAAAGTCACTTAAAATCCCAACTCTAAAATACACCATTGCTTATATTTTGGTGTATTTCCTTTTGGTCTTTCTTCGATTTGAAGGCTTTTTTTTTTTTTTTTTTTTTTTTTTAATAAATGGGATTATAATGTGCATGTAGAGTTATATTCTGATTTTTGGAATCAATTTTCCACCCTAAGTATTTTCCCACATCAATAAATTTTATGCTAAAATATCATTTGTAATGGCCATTTAGTTTTCTGCTGTATAAACATATAATTTTTAAATCAGTTTCTTAATGGTGGCCATTCAGATTGTTTCCTATATTTTGCTATTGTATACAATACAGTGCTGCTAGATAGCTGGAATCTGTTGTTCCCTTAAAATAGATTTCTAGATGTAGATTTGTTGGTCAAAGAAAAGGGAAAATTTTAAACTTATAATAATGAAATATTGAATTGTCCTCAAGGTTTGTATCCATTTACAGCCACCCCAGCAGTATATATGAGTATTAATGAGCCCTCACCAGCTCTGAGTACAATGAACCCGTGGCATTCTTGGGTTTATCATTGTCAAATTTCCACTCCTCAGGAGCTTCCCAAAAGGTTCCTGATAGGTAGTAATTGGTCATTGGTTGAGATAGGATTGGGAAACTGCCAGGATTGGCTGGGAAGATCACTTAGCACTCAGTACATCTAGCTAAGGGCCCAGAGTCTGCAATCACGGTAGAAACTCTGTAGCAGGGCCATACTGACTTCATCCCACAGTGTGGCCACTTCTGATCACTGTTTCATCCATCAGCACATTTACTGGGCAGCAGAGGTCACTGGCACCCATCCTCACCCTGAATTTTTGCACATTCAGGTAAACTCATGGTTTGGTTTGCTTCAATAATGATGTCCTAATAGTTCAAGTTTATTTCTCCAGTAGAATTTATTTATTTGCTTATTTATCTCCCAGCAGAGGGAGAGGGAGAGAGAATCTTAAGCAGGCTCCACACCTAGCGTGGAACCCAGCACAGGGCTCGATCTCACAACCCTGAGATCATGACCTGAGCAGAAGTTCAGGGTCAGATGCTTAACTGCCTGAGCCACCCAGGTGCCCTTACGGCAGAATTTTTTCTAAAACCACTATCGGTTACTTTAGTAAGTATAGATTTTATTAAGGATCTCACAGGGTTACTTCAATTTCTCAGTTATTCTTTAATGCAGTTTCTAGAGGAAGTTATATGCTATGCTAATATTGATAGTTTGGTATCTCCAAATTCTGGAGCTATTCCTCCCAGATGTTTTCTGTTATTCCAAATGAAATGGAATTTAAATATTCAGTTGTGCTCAGTGTGCACAGAACCCAGGACAGTAAGTGTTTCAAATGTCCCCATCCTGTGTCCATTTCACACCATGTTATCTGGATGCTTTTGTGACCTTTATGAACAGGCTTCTAATAAGCCTGATAAATGCACAATCCCACAGTCTGGAAGTTCAAGGTTCCAGTGCCAGTTCTGGCCCTGAGAAGCTGGGAGTCCTCAGGCAACTTACTTCTCTTCAAGTTCCTCATCTTTAAAGGATAAGTTTATTCTCAAATAGCAATTACCAACCTGGGATCCTAGAACCTCATCGAATCTTGAAAGGTAGTAATGAGTATTCACAAGCTAAGATATTTCTAATATTTTATTAGAAATCTAATATTATATAGATTTAGATTTGACAGGATAACAAAGGGGGCCCTTTTGTTTGTTTGGGCTGTGATGATGCAGGAAACCTCACAACTCTATGAGGTATGTACTACTGTTATGAATTTACAGATAAGGAAGCTGAAGCACAGAGAGTCAAGCAATTTGCTCAAGGCTGCACAGCTAGGGTTAGTTGTTAGTGGTGGAAAGAAGATCAAACCCAATAATCTGATTCCAGAATCAATAACCACACTGCTTACTGCTAATTCTAATATGTCATGCTAATTAGGAGCTCTGATTGGCAGCAGTATGTCTTTAATTTTAAAAAATTAAATATTATTAATTAATAATTAAATACAGTTTGGTATGTGAAAATTTTCCAGAACCTGAAGTATTCAGAATAAAAGCACTTCAAAGTGTTTGAAAAAAATGGAAATGTTTGACCAGCAATGAATTAGATAATACCCACAACATTCCCTTCTGGTTCTAATGTCTATGAGACTAAGGAGGAAATATGGACATTAAAGAAAAACAACTCCATAAAACATCACTCAGACCGGAGCATTTATATTCCAAGAGTAATCAAAACACTATTTCTTTGTTAAATGGTGCAGACAGGTTTAATTTTAAAAACCAGTAATCAAATGAGAGTCAGTGGACTTGACTATTAAGAAATCTTAAAGGCAAAAGCAAAAGGGCCTTAGAAATGCAATTTCATGGTTGATTTTTAACACATTAGTGTTATGCTGGAGAATAATCACAGAGTTCTTATTCTTACATAGTGCCTATGAAAACATCTGAACTGCTTTATAAACATTCTCTTCATTCTCCATAGCAATTCTTCAAATTTGGTGATCAGGATAAATGCAGTCAACTTAGATTACTTAATAGCAAGAAAGGAAAAAAGAGGAGAGCCAAGGCAGGGTCTGTCTTCTACCTATTAACCATTTCTAGCATACAGCTGGCACATGACAGAGGCTCAGTAAACATTCGTTCAATGGCTGAAAAATTCACTGAAGGGCTACTAGACCCTGGCAAAATCTCTGTTCAGCTGCCCTATATCCATAAGTTTAATATAATATAATAAATATAATATAATATAATATAATTAATATAATATAATGCCAACTAATGCAATTAATCTTAAATGGCCATATGTAGTGCAGTATAATTGCTGCTAAGGTCAATAACTTTTTAAAAACTCTGTGAACTATAATCCTATCATTATATTCCAAGTTTACTTTATCTTCTCATCAGTTCTAATCCTGCCTTGCTCAGAGTTTGTGTTATATTTTGTACAGGTAAAATGATTCGGTTCTTATCCTGACATTCTTGATAAAATAGGCCTGGATTTAAAGTCAGGCTGTGAATTAATTTTTTTTTTTTTTCAGAGGTAGGTGAATGACTTCTGGTAACCCTGACTGAATTTAACACTGGGAGCAACCCCACCCTCTAATTCATTGTGCAATGGGGAAGTGGTTTGCTGAGCAGGCCTACACAAAGAGGGCAAAAACTGTATTGTACATTAAATGTGTGAGTCATATCCCTTGCTCCTTGCTCAAGAAGGATTGTATCTTAAACAAATGATGGAATGCATGGGCCAGACACTGTTGTGGTTTCAGAGGTGAATAAGATGCATTTCTAGCAATCATATGACTGGGTGCTGCGTGAGGAGGCTGGAGGGTAAGCCAGAAAGAAAAAAAAAATGCTCCCAAATAATGATTCAAAGCAGAATGTGATCAGAACACTCAATTCCCACAGAGAGAGAAAAATTATTTCTAATTAGAGGATCAAAAGATAACATAAGAGATATGTCCATAGAATTGGAGTACCCCATTTTATAAGCATCTTTTGTGCTCTGCTGTCCCCCAGACTCTGGGCCTGGCATTAGGGATTCAGAGAGAAGACCAGCACATTTGTGCACATGGAAAAGCTTTCAGTCTAGCCAGGGAAGAGAAACCTATAGATAGAAAAGTCTCAACCCACCCTGGCAAAAGCTCTTTTAGGGAAAAGAAGAAAAAAACCTCTGCAGCACAGAAGACTAAGCAACTTGTTCTGCCCGGGGACTGTGTCACAAAAAAAGGGGTAAATAACAGTTTATAAGAGAACTGACATCTGACCCACACAGTGAAACAGGTGCTTTGCCTGAGGCCTTACATGCATCCATGTCCTTGATTCTCACAATAACCCCTGAGGCCCTTATTATTTCCCCCACGTTATGGATGGAAAAACTACAGTTCAGAGTTTCAATAAATTTGAAGTTGCCTAAAGTCATACAACTGGTAAGCAAAGAAGCAATGAGAATTGAACTCTGTGTTCTGATGGCTATCTCCAACTGCCCAAAAGAAAAGGGAAGAAAGCCAGAATTACAAAGGAATTTAACAGCTTGATCACAGGCTAGGCAGCAGGACAGCCAAGCTCTTCTTGGGAAAGTAACAGAACAGCTCTTCCAGGGTGTAGGCTGCCTAATAATTCAGAATATAGCTGTATCAGAATATGGAAACCATTCCTTGAGTTTGGATGTTTGTTTCCAACATCGTGCCATTAAAAGGAGCTAATAGCACTAACGTAGAAAAAGGGAACAGGAAGTGATGGGGAAGATGAAGGTGGCTTTTTAGATGTAGATAAACAAGACTTCCCTCTGATGAGGTCAATGGGCATTTAAAGTATTTAAGCTTTATTATTCCCAGTGTGGTAGGAAGCCAGAACATTTTGAAGATTTAAATAAGGAATTTTATTCTTTTACATGTTACCAGTTTTCCCAACACCAGTTGTTGAAGACACTGTCTTTTTTTCCCATTGGATATGCTTTCTTGCTTTATCAAAGATTAATTAACCATTTGGTTGTAAGTTCATTTCTGGGTTTTCTATTCTGTTCCATTGATCTATGTCTATTTTTGTGCCAGTACCATACGATAGCTTTGTGATATAACTTGAAGTCTGGAATTGTGATGCCTCTAGCTTTGCTTTTCTCTTTCAAGGTTGCTTTGGGTATTTGGGAACTTTTGTGGTTTCATACAAATTTTAGGTGAACAATGCTGTTGGTGTTTTGATAGGGATTGCATTAAATGTGTAGATTGCTTTAAATCTGTAGATTCTTTTTAATAATATTTGCTTTTCTGATCCATGAGCATGGAATGCCTTTCCATGTCTTGTGTTGTCTTTTTTTTTTTTTCCCATCAATGTTTTATAGTTTCCAGAGTACAGTGTTTCACCTCTTTGGTTAGGTTTATTCCTAGGTATCTTATGATTTTTGGTGCAACTGTAAATGGGATTGATTCCTTGATTTCTCTTTCTGCTGCTTCATTATTGATGTATAGAAATGCAACAGATCTCTGTATGTTGTTATTGTATCCTGCAACTTTACTGAATTCGTGTATCAGTTCTAGCAATTTTTTGGTGGAGTCTTCTATGTTTTCTATGTAGAGTATGAGATTATCCACAAATAGTTGAAAGTTTTACTTCTTCCTTGCTGATTTGGATGCCTTTTATTTCTTTTTGTTGCCTGATTGCTGTGGCTAGGACTTCTAGTACAATGTTGAATAAAGCTGGTGAGAGTAGACATCCCTGTCTTGTGAAAAACTAATTTTTCCCCACTGAGGATATTAGCTGTGGGTCTTTCATAAATGGTCTTTATCATGTTGAGGTATAACCCTACTTTGTTGAGGGGTTTTATCCTGAATGGATCTTGTACTTTGTCAAATGCTTTTTCCGCATCTATTGAAAGGATCATATGGTTCTTATCCTATCTTTTATTAATGTGATGTATCATGTTGATTGATTTGCAGCATGCAAAAGAATGAAACTGGACCACTTTCTTCCACCATACACAAAAATAAATTCAAAATGGATTAAAGACTGGGTGGCTCAGTCAGTTAAGTGCCCAACTCTTGATCTCAGCTCAAGTCTTGATCTCAGGGTCATGAGTTCAAACCCTATGTTGGGTTCCAAACTGAGTGTGGAGGCTACTTAAAAATAATGGATCAAAAACCTAAATGTGAGATGGGAAACCATTAAAATCCTAAAGGGGAACACAAGCAGTAACCTCTTTGACATCAGCCATAGGAACTTCTTACTAGATATATCTCCTGATGCAAAGGAAACAAAAGCAAAACTAAATTATTGGGATGTCATCAAAATAAAAAAACTTCTACGTAGTGAAGGAACAGCCAATAAAATTAAAAGGCAACCTATGGAATAGGAGAAGATATTTTCAAATGACATAACTGATAAAGGGTTAGTATCCCAAGTATATAAAGAACCAATACAACACCCCAAAAATGAATAATCCAATTAAAATGGATAGAAGATATGAATGGACATTTTTCCAAAGACATACAGATAGCTAACAGACACATGAAAAGATGCTCAACATTACTGATCATGAGAGAGATACAAATCAAAACTACAATGAATTATCACCTCACACATGTCAGAATGGCTAAAATCAACAACAAGACAACACAAGAAACAATAGGTGTTGTGAGGATGTGGAGAAAGGGGAGCCCTCCTGCTCTGCTGGTGGGAATGAAGCTGGTACAGCCACTTTGGAAAACCATATAGAGTTAAAAAGTTAAAGATAGAACTAACTTATGATCCAGCTCTACTAGGTATTTACCCAAAGAATACAAAAATACTAATTCAAAGGGGTACATGTACCCTGATGTTTATAGCAACATTATCCACAAGAGCCAAATTATGGAAATACCCCAATGTCCAACAACCAATGAATGGATAAAGAAGATGTGGTGTGTGGATATAGATAGATAGATATAGATATAGATATAGATATAGATATAGATATAGATATAGATATAGATACAGATATAGATATAGCTATAGATATAGGAGAATATTACTCTGCCATAAAAAAGAAAGAAATCTTGCCATTTGCAACAATATGGATAGAGCTTGAGAGTATTATGCTAAGTGAAATAAATCAGAGAAAGACAAATTCTATATAATTCCACTCATATGTGGAATTTAAGAAACAAAACAAATGAGCACAGAGGGAAAAGAGAGGCAAACCAAGAAACAGACTCTTAACTATAGAGAACAAACTGATGGTTACAGGGGGTGGAAGGGTGGATTAAATAGGTGGTGAAGATTAAAGAGTGTGCTTGTGATGAGCATCGGGTGTTGTATGTAAGTGTTGAATCACTAAATTGTACACTGCAACTAATATTATGCTGTATATGAATTAGAATTTAAATTAAAAATGTAAATAAATAAAAAAATAAAATTTAGACATGACATCCCATCACTTTGGCTGTATTCTGTTGGTCAGAAGCCAGTTACCAACCATGTAGTGGTTACAAAGGGATGTGTATACCATGGGTGGGGATTACTAAAGAAAAAAATTATAATAACCCCTAAAACTTAAATGGAGGTTTAGTTAAACCACTGATAATATTTTGTTGTATTTCCTTCCAATTTTCCCTATGTATATAAATGTATTTTAATTTTTTATTCTTTCAAACTTATGATCATACTGTACAGAGGCTGTACTCTATTTTATTTAATGTAATTTCAAATTTTTCCTACAGAAGAGTTGCAAGAATAGTCCAAAACCTTCATACACTCCTTACCCAGATTCACCAATATTTTTACCTCACCTGTTTTATCTTTCTATCTTTGTATGTGTATTTATATTTATGCATATTATTAGGTATGAACCATTTGAGAGCAAGCTGGAAACATCCCTGTGCATTTCCTAAGAATAAGGACATTGATTTTTTTTTTTTTTAAGTAGGCTCCATGCCCAATGTGGGGTTTGAATTCATGACCCTGAGATTAAGAGTTGCATGCTCTACCAACTGAGCCAGCCAGGTGCACCCATTGATTTTTTTATGTAACCACAGTACAACTATCAAAATCAGGAAATTTAACATTAGTACAATTCAAAGTCCACAATCTATATTCAAATTTCATAAATATCCTTTGTAAATTGTTTTTTCTCAGTCTAAGATCAAATCTGAGGTGCATTTAATTTTCAGAACTTTTAATCTCCTTTAATTTGGAACAGTTCCTCACCTACATTGTCCTTTAAGTTAGATTTGTCTGATCTGATTTTTTGCAGTGTTGGAAAGAATACCAGCAAACTAATGCTGTATCCTTTTTAGTGCATCTCACCAGGAGACAAATGATACTAGATTAACTCTGACCACTTTGATAAAGTGGAGCCTGCCAGTTTTCTCCACTCTAACATTACTATTTTTCCTTTTTAGTTAATAGTAGTTTATGAGGACATACTTTGAATATGTAAATATCCCATTCCTCATTAAACTTTCACTCACTAGTTTTACCATTAATGATTTTCTATCTCCATCATTCCTTTTATATTTGTTAGTTGGCATCCTACTGAAAGAACACTTCTTTCTCATTTTTTATTAGTTTATTTATTCATTTATTGATATGTGTTGGCTCATATATTTTAATTTTATAAGTAATGGGTTATAATACATTACTATCACTATTTATTTTTATACATACTTGTCCCATATTTGGAGTGGGAGCTCTTCAAGTTGGCATTTGTCCTTTTGATATGTTCCTGCTGTTCAAGAAATTCCTTACTTTCTTTTACAAACTGATCGAGGTTCATTTTGTGCTTCCCTGGAATCAGCTATTTCTCCAAGGATCCTTACCCTTTTTTTGGGGGGGGGGGGATCCTTACCTTTTATTGGAAAGTGGTATTTAGAAGTCAATGTCTAGGTGTCTACTCATTGTTACTACTTAGTCATTTCTTCTAGGTCCTCTCAGCAGACAGAGCTGTCTATCTATCTACCTATCATTATTATATGTTATTATATATGTTATTTATATACTCATATAGTTAAAATTTTTATATCTGTCTATACATAAGCTATGTTAAATATGCTTATTTAAAAACCATAAATTCAAACAATATTCCAATACCAATCCAACACTTCAGAAAATACTCTCAACTTCCACATAGTCAAATCTGTACCTCTTCTTCAACAGTGAAAAAATTGGCTTCCATTATTGTCAATATATCTACTCATTTGCTTAAGCCTAAAATACACAGAAAGTAGTTTCAGAACTGCTAACTCGGACCACTACAAAAAGTAAATTTGTTGACAAGAGTTCAACATGTGTTTATAGTTCTCTTTTTTTTTTTTTTGAGATACATTCAGTGTGTGACATAGACAGTGAAATGTGTAAATTCTGCATATACGATGTGATGAGTTCTAACAACTACTGAACCTATTTTCAACCCAATATGAGCAATTTCTCATATCATTAAAGCATTTTTCAAAAGCATGAATGTTTTTAAGCTGGTTATTATTTTATAATAGATGTATTATCATTGATTTTGCCATTCCTTATAATTAGATCATTAGTTTTTCATTTTCTATTAAAAGCAGTGCTTCAATGAATATCCTATTAACGCTGTTAAAAGGAGAATGTGATACAACTATGTAAGCTATAGTTATTGTACCTTTACTGAAAAAGATACTTTGTTGAATGAATTAATCAAAATGTCAAGATTCTAAGATACTCCAGTTGTTATTCCTACAACTAAACTGTTTCTAGTCCAGTATATTAATTTCTTAGTACCATTATAGCAAATAACCACAAATTAGGTGGCTTGAAACGCTAGAAATTAATTCTTTCATAGTTCAAGAAGTCAAAAGTTCAAAATCAAGATGTTGGCAGAGTTGGTTCTTTCTGAAGGCTCTGAGGGACAAAACCGCCCCCATACTTTTACTCCCTAGTACCTGATTGTTGGCGGGAATCCTTGGCATTCCTTGGCTTCTACATGCATAACTCCACTTTCTGACTTCATTGTCACATGACCTTTTTTCTGTGTATATTCACTTTTAAGGATACCAAGTCATTGGATTTAGGGCCAATCCAAATCTAGTATGACCATATCTTAATTCAACTAACACACCTGAAAAGACCCTATTTCCAAATAAAGTCACATTCAGAGGCTCCAGGTAGACATGAATTCTGGAAGGACACTATTCAATCCACATGCCCATTATGGCTAGTCCTTTTTACAACTCCATAATTCCTTATCTGAACTCTTGGGATTAAATTATTTTAGATATAGATTTTAGAAAGGTAATTTCAAAAAAAAAAAAAAAAAGGTAATTTCAGGTATATACTATAAATTACATAACACCCCACCCAGTAAGGTCTGGAGCAGCACTCCATAGTCAAACACATTACTATTTCTGCAGTCAAGTATGTTCATATTCATACCAAGTGAGAGAAATAAAGACAATAGTTTCATATAATTTCATGTTTAACCCTGCTGCCAAATAAATTTTTTTTTTTAATTTTCAGAGTTTTGGGGATTTCAGAATTGCAGATTTTGTGGTCCTAAATTTGAGCCCATTTTCAGGTGCCAATGTTAAAGTTCAAGTCAAAAAGCCATCTTAAAAAAAAAAAAAAGCCATCTATTATAATAGTATGAAGCATAAAGCAAATAGTTCAAGTACATCAACCTGTGAGTACAAATGTAGTCACATTTATAGTTTATACCTAATATTCACCAGCCCCAAAGCCATTTCTAGTCAAGTGGGATTTCCAATACAACAGATAGCTCTTCACTCCTCAGATACTTTTGCAAACTCCCAGGGTGGGCAGAGATTACCTACAGCATCATTCCAGGTACTTGTTAGTATGACAACTGAGTCAAGAATCTTCACCTGAGAATGAGCATGCAGATGCCCTTCTCTGAGATGACCTGCTATCCTAATCTGCAACTGTTCTATGTTCCTGGAATGAGAGCCCATTCCCAACATCACTGTCTCCCCTGTTTCCTCACTGCCAGACCTGGCAATGGATTCCAACCAACAATGCTTTGTGAAATGAGAAGGAAAATGTGATCCCTTCCTGTGATAAGCTCAGTTAGCGGATGGCCCACACATGACTTCTAAAGTATTACAGTTTGCTAAAAGGACTCTTCCAGTTTGTCCTCACAATCCCTTTTCTCTGCAATTTGTACTCATGGTTCAAGATAGATTGTTTAGTGTATTCTTTTCCTGTTGTTGCTCTAACAACCAAACACAAACTTAGTAGCTTAAAACAATACAAATTTATCATCTTATAGTTCTAGAGGTCAGAGTTTGAGATGGATCTTATGAGCAAAAACCAAGGTGTCCACAGGGCTGTGCTCCTTTCTAGAGGCTCTAGAGAATATTGCTTTGCCTTTTCTACCTTCTAGAGGCTCTCTTCATTCCTCAGCTCATCGCTCCTTCTTCCATTTTCAAAGCACATCACTCCAACCTCTGCTTCCGTCATCCCATCTCCTCACTCTCACATCAGCCTTCATGCCTCCCTCTTGTAAAAAGTCTTGTGATTGCAATTCTCCCCTCCCTCATCCTATTAATCTGTTGATATCATTAACAGATCTGCAAAGTCTATTTTGCCATGTAAGGTAATTATACTTTCAGGTGCTGAGGATTAATGAGTGGACATCTTTGGAGGGCCATTATTCTGACTGCTGCATACTGTACTTAGCACCATCCTTGATGGCCCTTCCATCTTGCTAGCCCACTTTGCATCCCTAGAGTAGGCTCTCCCCCAGCAGCCACCATGCACCCTGCAATCACCCCTTCAGTTAGTCCACCTCTCTACCTGTCACCATCTCCAATTTATCAAAAATATGTAGTTGAACTTAGGAAAGAGAACTACATAATTTCCCAGTCAAATTTTTTCAAATTTTATTAAGATCCTCTTCAAGTTTCCTTTGATTCAGAACAATTTTTAGACTTGATGGAATGGCTGAGGACTCTGCTCTCTCAAATAACAACACAGAAAAACCACTTTTGTTTTGTCAAACACTTTCCAATTTTAAACTGCCCCTCACACACACACACACACACAAAACCTAATTAAATATATAAGGCAAGATTTTTATTCCCATTTTACAGTTAAGGAAACTGAGGCTCTGAAACATTAAGTCCTTTTATCAAGGCTATATTGCAGGATAAATATATACATCAAAAGTTATTCTCTCCATAAAGTCATAAAGAAGCCAAAGGAAAAAAGAAAACCACCCCCCAAAAAGATCACAATAAGGAAATATATAATATGCAAATGAGTACATTTATATTACTATTGTACATGTAACACAGACAAGATGGCTTTGAGGCAATGGGAAAATTGGAGAAGTGTGACCTCTCAGGGCCCTCTTCCTTCCCTCATCTTGTCTTCCTTCCTCCTCCCAGACCCTCAACTTTTTCAAGCCCTAGTACCTCACCTTCATCTTTCCTTTGATTACTGAGAATCCTTCTAGAAAACCTCTATCCAAGAGCAATATTATGTGAGCCACCCATGTAATTTTAATTTTTTCTGTCCCACATTTCAAAAAGTGAAAATAATCATGTAAAATTAATTCTGGTAAAATATTTTTATCCAAAGCATTATCAATTCAACACATAATCAATATTAACATTGTTAATGAAATATTTCCATTATCTTTTCATTCTAAGTCCTCATTCAAAATCCAACATATATTTCATACTTAAAGCATATAATTTGAGCTAGCTGCATTTCAAATGCTCAATAGCCACATTTAGCTAGTGGCTAACATATTAGATATTACAGTTTTGGGACCCAACATATTCCAATTGTACTTCTTTTCTCTGTTTCAATCTGACTTTTACTCTCATCTTTCCAGTTAAAACTCTAGTTGCCCTTTATTCAGTTATAGAATGAACAAATTATGGGAATGAAAGGCACAACATAGGGAATATAGTCAATGATATTGTAATAGTGTGGTATGGTGACAGATGGTAGCTACACCTCTGATGAACATAGCATAATTAATAGAGAAGTTGAATCACTATTTTGTACACCTGAAACTAATGTGACACTGTGTGCCAAATATAGTTAAATTTTTATTTATTTTTTTAAAAAGATTTTATTTATTTATTCAGGAGAGATAGAGAGGTAGAGAAACAGGCAGAGAGAGAAGCAGGCTCCACGCAGGGAGCTTGATGTGGGACTCGATCCCGGGTCTCCAGGATCACGCCCTGGGCCAAAGGCAGGCGCTAAACCGCTGAGCCACCCTGGGATCCCTACTTAAATTAAAAAAAAAAAAAAAATGTTTAACTCCTGTTGCCTCTTGTCTAAGACATCTATTAGTGGCCTTAACAAAAGTAATGCAATAAGTGTGTGTTTATTGTCTTCTCTTTTGATAAAAGAACTATGTTCTTTTCCAGTTAGTTTCTCCATCTTTCTTAGCTAAGCAAGTTCCTGTGTTTGGAGCTGCAGAATCTGTAGAATGGGTAGAAATGTATGACTAAGAAGCAGAGAAAGAATTTAACAAGATATCAAGTTGAATTATTTACGAGCTAGGATATAATGTGAAGGGACATATAAGAAAATAGACTTTGAAGACATTAGGTTAAGTGAAATAAACCATTCACAGAAGGACAAATACTGCATGATTCTACTTATATGAGATATCTATCTAAGGTAGTGAGATTTCATAGAAGAAGAGAGTAGAATGTGGGTTTTTGGATTTTTCAAATCACAACTAGGAAGGAGAAGGAAGAGGGAAAATGGAGCCAGAGATAAAAGAGGAATGTAAGAGGCTGGCATGTGAGAAACTCTGGAGGAGATTCAGAGTAGAACAGAATTGGGGCTGGAAGAAGTTTTTGAGAAGTGCAGTTCACAGCTAGGATCTGGATCTCCTTCAATATTCCATAATAGACTTGGTTAAAAAATAGAATTCATTTTAAATAGCTTTTAGAGGAACTCTTGTTTCTTCTCCAAGTGTGACAGAATGAGCTGCATGGACTTCAGGAATTTATAGGGTTACATATCCTATTCTAAAATGAGCATGGTATAATGGGGCGGGGGAGTACAGGTTCTAAGTCAATTTGTATAGGCTGTAAGAGCCTCTGACTCTTAACTAGCTCTGTGACCTTGAGTGAGTATTTGGGTCTCTGTTTCTTCAACTGAAAGCTGGAGGAGTCATAGTATCTACCAGAGAAAGCTGTTAAGAGTGCTTAATATGAATGAGATTAGGGGCACATGGGTGGCTCAGTTGGTTAAGTGTCTGACTTTTTATTTCAGCTCAGGTCATGACCTCAGGGTTCTGAGATCAAGCCCTGTGTTGGGCTCCACATTGGGCATAGAGCCTGCATAAGATTCTCTCTCCCCTCCTCTTCCCCTTCTCCCCTTCTCACTCTCTCCCTCTCTCTCTTAAAAAAAAAAAAAAAAAAAAAAAAAACAGTATGTCAATGAGATTATATGCATGAAAGCACCTATGGTGGATCTGACACATAACTATTCATTAATTATAATTCCCTTTAGAATAAACTCACACCAAGGAACTTATTAGGGTTATAAGATTCCAAATTTCAGAGATCATATTAAAGCTTAAGGAAAAGGACTATATTAACTGCTTCCCAAAAAATGGTAGCAAGAGACAGCTCAACTGCTCTAACTTTTGCAATCTCACGCCCTGTAGTGCAATGTCCTAAGGCTTTTAAGTTTAAAAATTCCTTTGTGAAAATTAAAATTCCCAGAACTACTGATATGATCCAGCAATTGCACTACTTGGTATTTACCCAAAAGATACAAACATACAGGTTTGAAGGGATACAGGTACCCCACTGTTTAGAGCAGCATTACCAACAACAGCCACACCATGGGAGAGAGCCCAAATGCCTATCCACTGATGAATGGATAAAGATGTGGTGTGTGGAATATTACTCAGCCATCAAAAAGAATGAAACCTTGCCATTCCCATCAATGTGGATGAAGCCAGAGTGTATTAGGCTAAGTGAAATAAGTCAGTTAGAGAAAGACAACTATCACATGATTTCACCCATATGTGGAATTTAAGAAACAAAACAGATGAATAAATATGGGAAGGGGAAAAGCTGTTATTTAGTGCCAGGATGATCTCAAACAAATGATTTTCCCTCTCTGAGTGTTTGTTTCTTTGGGGAAATATAGAGATAATATAACATTGCTGGGAAGACACTTGAGATATTGGGTATGAGAATGCTTGCCATAAAATGTTTCCATGTATCTAAGGCATGGGAAACCCCAGCTGTCTCCAGATCAGGGCACTACGCAAACTGGAATTGAGTCTCACACTTTGGGTTGATGTCACAAAGGGTCTTGGAAATTTAGGATCAAAACACAGTATTCTGTAGCTGTTCCAAACCTTCTGCATATTGAAATCAAAAGGGGGGCTTTGTGAGAAGTTCTGTTTCCCACCCATTCAGATGAAGGGATCTGCAGTACAGCGGCTCTTTTAGGTGATATGAGCATGCACCAAGGTCTCAGAACCATTAGTAGAGTGGAAGAACCTTTACACAGTTATGGAATGTAGGTTCATGCCTAGTTCTTGCCTAAGCTATGTGACTTTGAGCAAGTTACCTCACTTTTCCGGACCTCAGTACCCTCATCATTGTAAGTAGCAAGTTAAATGTCTATATCTTTTTACTGGCTGTAATCTCTGAAGAACTTTATGTTTTGAATGTCCTAGGATTCTCATTCTAGTCAGTTCGTGTCACCTATGAATTAATCCCTGTCCAGGATAGTTGGGGGGACTGAAGTGAATCAGAGATTGTATATTAGTGGTATAAAAAAGAATGATCCTAAGATTCAGTCCTGACAACGAGATCAGTGCCAGATATCTGCAGATGATATTTTGACACAGTACAAGCATCTATAAGCCATTTTGACACTAGTATTTCAACTCACCTGAACCTGATTCTGTCTAGAACCCTTAACAGGTAGGCAATCTTATTAAATATCATGAACCAACAACCTCCACTGTGCATTCTTGGTTAACGATCAAATATTTAAAAGTCTGGCTTAAGGATACTATGCCATTGACCCATTCATTCATTTATTTAATACTTAATATCCAAATATTTGGTGACACAATTTTCCAGCTATGTGTGTCCATATTTACAAAGAATTATATATGTAAGTAATTTACTTCATCAAGAAGCAAAATCATATAGACATGTGGTACATGAAAAGTTGCTAAATACATCACTAATCATCAAGAAACTGCACATCAAAACCACTATGAAATATACTTCCCACCTGTTAGAAGGCAATTATCAAAAAGACAAGATATAACAAAGTGCTATTAAAGATGTAGAGAAGAGGGAACCTCTGTGCACTGTTGGTGAAAATGTAAATTGATGCAACCACTATGGAAAAGAGTATGGAGGTTCCTCAAAAAATTAAAAATAGAACTACCATATGCTCCAGCAACTTCACTTCCAGATATTTACCTGAAAAGAACAAAAAGGCTAACTCAAAAAGGTATATGCACTCTCATGTTCTTGCAGCATTATTTACAATAGCCAAGATATGGAAACAACTAAAGTGTCCATTGATAGGTGAATGGATAAAGAAAATGTGGAAGAATATATACAATAGGATACTATTCAACCCTAAAAAAAGGATAAGAGGGACGCCTGAGTGGCTCAGTGTTTGCACCTCTGCCTTTGGCTCAGGGTGTGATCCTGGAGTCCTAGGATTGAGTCCCACATTGGGCTCCCTGCATGGAGCTTGCTTCTCTCTCTGCCTATGTCTCTACCTCTCTCTTTCTCTCTGTGTCTCTCATAAATAAATAAATAAATAAAATCTTAAAAAAAAAAAGATCTTGCTGTTTTCTACAACATGGATGGATCTTGAGGGATTATGCTAAATGAAATAAACCAGAGAAAGACAAATACTGTATAATCTCACTTACAGGTGAAATCCATGCCACCACTACCCCACAAGAACAAGTTCATAGATACAGAGAACAGATTGGTGTCACCAAAGGCAAAAGGTGGGGAGTAGGCAAAAATGGGTGAAAGGGGTCAAAAAGTAAAAACTTCCAGTTAAAAATTAATAAGTCATGGGAATATAATGTATATAGCATCGTGACTATAGTTAACAATAATATATTGTGCATTTGAAAATTGAGAATAGATCTTAAAATCTCTTAACACAAGAAAATCTTTATAACTATATATGATAACATGTTAACTGGGCTTATTGGGGTGATCACTTTGCAATATATACAAATATTGAATCATTATGTTGTACATCTGAAACTGATATAATATATGTCATATCTCAACTAAAAAATTTTTTTTGAAAAGAAGTAAAATAATGCTGAGATGTTTTTGGCCATAGGTCCTCCTTGGGTAAACCGCTGCCTCTGACTCTAAAGAAACAAACAACAACAACAACAAAAACTCAACCCACAACTATAGGGGGAGGATTAAAAAGAAGCCTGCAGCTTCTATAACTAAAGCTAGGAGTTCAAACAATGTCCTTGAGCTCCCCATCTTTTCCAGCTCTTAGTTCTGCTTCTCTTTGTAGTTGGCCACGTTCTTTCCTATAGCAGAAAGCTTCACAATGGCTTCCAGCCATTGGCGCTTACATCAGCCATATAGCTCACACCTCAGAGGAAGACTCTTTTGTCTCTCCTGATAGCTCCAAGAAAAAAGTTCTAGTTTGGGTCATGTGCCTGCCTCTGAACCAATTGTTCTGGCCATCAAGATGGAATCGTCTGACTGGCCAGACTTGGGGCTTGGGTGAACTTAGCCCCACTTAAACCATGTGGAAAGAGACAATGGAAAAGCTGTGTCAGGCTTTAATAGTCAGGCTGGGTGAGGAAGAGGAGGCAGATGAGGAATAGTAGCTTTGGTATGAAAAAAGCAGGCAGGCTGAGTCCACCAGGCTAGGGGTAAAGGAATTAAAAGGGAGTAGCCCAGGGCCTAAAAATCTCAGAGCTGATTGAAAAGATTAATCTGGTTCCACAGCAACCTTAAGTATCGCAAACTTAATTTTTTTTAAAGATTTTATTTATTTATTCATAAGAGACACAGAGAGAGGGACAGAAGCAGAGACACAAGCAGAGGAAGAAGCAGGCTCCATGCAAGGAGCCCGATGTGGGATTCGATTCCAGGACTCCAGGATCACGCCCTGGGCTGAAGGCAGGTGCTAAACCGCTGAGCCACCCAGGGATCCCAACTATCACAAACTTTAAATTCAGCAGAGAGTCTCCTGGAACATCTAAGGTGTTGCCCAGAACAAAGCTGTGCAGCACTATGGACAGCTGCAGGGATGCACCAAGCAGTCTTTCTTGAAGTTGACAGATGCAATCTCTTTTTTGCTTCAGACCCTGAGTCCTAATCACTATTTGCCATCACTTAAACCATTGATTGCTTCTCAAAATCTCCCCCTGTCCAACACACCTGAAGGAAATGATACACTTCTATCTGTAAAGTGGTTATTATATTAGTGATTTGAGAGGGAGAAGATGGTGAGATTTTTCAGAAGGAAAGGGCATGCCCCAAGCTGCCATGGCAGGGACATAAGGATGCTGAGGAAAGGAAAGACACAATTACATTTTTAAAAGCCCTGCAGGTGATTCTGCTATAATCTTCCTTCTCTTCTATGTTGCAGTTGAGAATCAGACTGATTCTAAATACAGACTATTAACCCTGTGGGTCATCACCTGTGGCACTACCCACCTAGTCACAGCAATTGTCTACAAGATAGCCACTCACAACATAATCCAAGTCTCAATAAATACAACATATCCAGTGGTGACATCTGTAAACATAATGTTAATTTTTTTAAGGTTATGCCCACCCTCTGACCCAGTAAGTTCAGTTTTGGAAATTAGCTCTAAAAGAAATAGAAATATCCATGCAGAAAGAGCTTTAAAGACAAAGATTTTTTTATTATAGATTTACATATAATATGAAAGAAATGAAGTAGACTAAATGCCAAGGGAGGAAATGATGATAGCTGCCACACTGATGGAACACTAGCCATGCATCAGGCTCTGCAACCATTACATCTAACCCATGGAATTCTAACAACAATCCAGTGAGCTTGGTATTGTTTTTATCTGATGCATTTATTGTTTTACAATTAGGAATTCAAGACACATGGTAGGAAATGCAGATTGCAGTTTTATGTAGTGATTAAATGTAATAATTATGAAGAGATTGTAATAACAGAAAAATTATCAGGTGGTGGTATTAAGTAGGAAAATTAATAGATGATATGGTATCAATTACATACAATGTGCACTAAAAAAGGACTTGAGGGGATCCCTAGGTGGCTCAGTGGTTTAGCGCCTGCCTTCAGCCCAGGGTGTGATCCTGAAGTCCCAGGATGGAGTCCCACACCGGGCTCCCTGCATGGAGCCTGCTTCTCCCTCTGCCTGTGTCTCTGCCTCTCTCTCTCTCTCTCTCTCTGTCTCTCATGAATAAAAAAATAAAATATTAAAAAAAAAGGACTTGAAAACATATTAAAATGCAACCAATGGCTGTCCTTAGATAGTAAATTACCTTCTTCATAATTTTCTATATTCTCTAAACTGTCCATAACAAGCATGATTGATTTTTTAATATTAGCAAAAATAAAACAAATTGACTATTTAAAAGGTAACTTTGGAGTACCTGGGTGGCTCAGTTGGTTAACCATCCAACTCTTGGTGTTAGCTCAGGTCATGATCCTCATGGATTGTGAGATCAGCCCTTGACTCTAGGCCCTCATAGGGCTCTGTACTAAGTGGGGAGTCTGCTTGAAGATTCTCCCCCATGTTCCTCCCCTGACTTATGCTGCTGTCTGTCTCTAGAATAAACAACTCTTAAAAAAAAAAAAAAGGTAACTTCATGTACACTAAAACATTACTAAAGCATGTACACTAAAGTATGGTCCCTGGGTGAGTGGAATTGTGGATTTTGTTCTCTGTAGTTTTTTACTTGTAATAATCATTGTTTTTGAGATAAAGAAAAAATAATAGAAGAAACCTATTTAACATATAAAAAGATGGGAGAAAATGCCACTTTAGTCTCTATAAATCCAAATAATTCATTCAAAGCATTTCGGGTTTCCTTCCCAACCCTTTTGCCACCAATTCTTTGTAACTTAAAATAATAGACCATTATCAGTTTTTGCCTCATGGAAAGTCATCCCTTGCAGCATTGTAAGCCACAAACAGCAGGAAGTCACATTCACCAAGCTGCGCATTCACAAAATGCGGGAAGTCAGGAGTCAGTGTGAGCAACAGCCTGGTCTGCAGAATGTTTCACCAGTGTATCATAAATGTTAAGTGTGGGTGCTGTGACTGAAAACAAAGAAACTTTCAAGTCTTTTGAAAGAGAAGAGTTTTCAACTCTCAGGAGCCAACATAAAGATTTAAAAGATTAAACAATTAAATAAATAAGATTCCAGAAATAGAATCTTCCATAAGATCTCCCCATTCCCAAACAGAGAGATACAGTTTCTGTGGCACAGGAAAGGCAGATCCTAGGATCATATAGCCTTGTTATGTATACCAAGAAACAAGTAGATCTTCCTCTATCCTTCTTTCCTCAATATGACTCTCTTAGCCCGAGAGTAAAAAAAATATCGTCTTTTACTTGGATTATTGCTATGTCCTCTTTACTTGTCTCAATACTCCACTCATTCCTCTTATTTTCTCATCACAGAAAAGCCAAAGCGATTATTTAAAAACATAGATAAGACCATTTCACCCTCTGCTTAAACCTTTGATGACTGTCACATTCCATGGCAAATAAAATGCAAATTCCTGTCCATGGTCTAGGAACTCCTGCAACATCAGAGCTGCCCTCTCTCCACCCTCCACCGTCATCTTGGGCCACCCTGACTTCACCAGCTTCCCCGCAGCCACACTGGAGTTTGCTTTCTCAAGTATGCCAAAGTTTTCTCCACTACAAGAGCCTTTAGAGCTTCTGCTGGAAGAACTCTCTGTTCTCTTTTCATGGTTGTCAGCTCCTTTGAAAGGCCTTTCTGATCACCTGATCTAAGCAGCTCTCCTCCTGCTGCTGCCTCCAATAGTCTCTACGGTGGCAGCCAATTGTTTTCTTCCTAGTACTTGTCATAATTGGTAATTATGCATTTCCACCTTTGTTTACTTTTTATCATCTGTCATCCAGAGTATAAAACCCGTACTATACTGCATTGTAGTACTTCCCAATGTAACTCTAGGATAATGCCTGGCAATTAGTAAGTCTTCCTGGAAAAAGCAAACAATTTGTTGACTACACGAACTAGCTCAATTCTGCCTTTATTCATCATGTGCCCTTGCACAGTTCACTTAACTTCTCTACAACTCAGTTTCTCCCTCTGTACAATGAAAATGCTAGTTACCTATCTATAGATAAATGCTTGAGAAATGGCTGGCCCAGTAGCTGCACAGAGCAGGCTCTCCTATAATTACAGCTTTCACAGTGAAGGTTATGATGGGTTGGGCAGTTGATAGAGAAATCCCATTTTCATCTTGTGAACTGATAGGCAGAGTTTGTTCTTCTAACTGGTGATAAAAAAAGAAAAAAAAAAGAAAAGTAAAAAGTACAGCACCAGACATAGAATGGATGCTTAATAAATGTCTAATGATGAATCAATTGTAAGATAAAAGCTTTAAAATTTGAACCTTTAAAAAGTTCACCATATGCATTATTAATAGTTTTAAAAATTAAATACAACTTGAATGTCAATCAACAGGAGAGCCTGGTACATGAATACAACAAAATTGTGTGCCTAATAGATTGGAGTATAAAAACTAATAGTTTTTTCACATCCATAGATGAAATTACCTTTAGAAACATATTTAACATATAAGAAACAGTTTTTATACTAATAGTTTTTTCACATCCATAGATGAAATTACCAAGGCATGAAGAAAAGAAGAACCTTAACAATACACAAGTGAACTTACTTAGAAAAAACAACTATACTTTTGTACTGATATGTCCAGATTGGCCATGAACTACCTCCAGATTTACAAAGGGAGCTTGGGTAAAATGAACATTATCCTAAGAATCAAAGCCTAGCACAGGACACCTGTGTGGCTCAGTGGTTGAGCATCTGCCTTTGGTTCAGGTCATAATCCCAGGGTCCTGGGATGGTGTCCTGCATCCTTCCTGTGGGGAGCCTGCTTCTCCTTCAGCCTATGTCTCTGCCTCTCTCTGTGTGTCTCTCATGAATAAATAAATAAAATCTTAAAAAAGAGAGAGAGAGAGAGTGTGTGTGTGTGTGTGTGTGTGTGTGTCAAGGCCTGGCTTCTCATCCTGATCCTAGCATTAAGTAGCTACTTGATCGTGGGTGGGCACCTGCTTCTCTCAGCCTCATTTTGTAAAATGAAAGCCCTGGACTAGATAATCCCTAAATTTTGCTGATTCTAGCATCCTGAGAGTTCAATACTTCATTCACCATTAACAGCTCTTATTATCAATTATAATTTCCTAACTTATAATGACTTATCTACATTGCTTAACCTCATGAAATAATCACTGATACTCTGATGGTGGAAGAACCCAACAGGGGTCCATAAATGGGCAAATGGGGCATTACTGCACCACCTTAATTCTTTATAATCCAAAATTCATATTTGCAACCTATGGCATGAGCTCAAATGACTTTGTATGTAATTTAGACAAAATCGGAAACCTTAAATTTTCCAGATTGATACTCTACAGGATAGTAACTCACTAAATAACTGCCAATTCTTACCAGTGACATTACATGATAATCTTACTACCCCTAAAATGTAGTAACAATTAACTAAGTACTCAAATCATGACTCAAAACTTGTAGCAGTAAGAACAGTGTGAATAATGTAGCATGTCAGCTAGGTTTGGGTTCATAACCCAGCTCAACCCTTATTTGCTATAAGATCATAGGAAAATCCCTTAACTCCATGAGCTACTGTTTCCTATGGAATGAGAATAAGAATGTCTCCCTCAAAGGCTTATTAGGATAGAATAGGGGCACCTGAGTGGCTCAGTCAACTAAGCATCTGACTCTTTTTTTTTTTTTTAAGATTTACTTATTTATTCATGAGAGACAGAGACAGAGACAGAGAGAGGCAGAGACATAGGCAGAGGGAGAAACAGTCTCCATACAGGGAGCTTGATGCAGCACTCAATCCCAGATCTCAGGATCGTGCACTCAGCCAAAGGCAGACACTCAAATGCTGAGCCACCCAGGCGTCCCTGTATCTGACTCTTGATTTACACCCAGGTCATGATCTCAGAGTCCTGAGATCAAGCCCCACATATGACTCTGTGCTCAGTGGGGAGTCTGCTTGAGATTCTCTCTCACCCTGTCTTTCTGTCCTTCCTCCCCAACACACAGAGTATATTCTCTCTCTCTTAAATAATAAATGAATAAATCTTTTTTTTTTTTTTTTAGAAAAAGAGATGTTGGAATTACATTAAATGACACATATAAGACATCAGACTTTTTGCCTACTATGCAGGATCCTTTTTCTTATCGAAAACTGGGCCCTCTCCATTTATAGAAGGGCAGAAGGAAGCTCAGAGTAATGGTGGTTGTATCTCTGCCACAAACCAACTCCAAAGCTCAATGTCCAAGAAGTCAGCACTTCCTAGTCCTAAATCAAAGCATAGAACCATAGTTGGTTTACACCCATGCTTAATGAACAGCTATTCATCTTTCTAACATTTTTGAGCACTTACTCTATTCCAATCACTAATCTGGCTGCTGGAGATTGATATAGAAGTAAGATACATTCTTTATTTTTTTTAAGATTTTATTTATTTATTTATTTATTTATTTATTTATTTATTTATTTATTTATTCATGAGAGACACAGAGAGAGGCAGAGACATAGGCAGAGGGAGAAGCAGACTCCATGCAGGGAGATCGATGTGGGACTCAATCCTGGGATTCCGGGATCATGCTCTGGGCCAAAGGCAGGCACCAAACCGCTGAGCCACCTAGGCACCCAAGATACATTCTTTAATGAAGTTATGGGCCAGTGAGAAAACACTTTAAAAAAAAAAAAAAAAAGAAAAAATGCAGCATAATGGGTAATATAAATGGAGATATGAAGAGTTCTCTGAGAGCACTAAATCCTAAGTATTTGAGAAGGCTTCAAGGAGGAAGAGACATTAAACTGCCTCTTTGAGATTAAACAGGAATTCACTATGTAGAGAACAGAATTCTAAGAAGAGAAATTATATTCTCAAGGCCATAAAAGCTCTAATAACTAAAATTGTAGAGTAGAATAGTAACATGTGGAATGCTGGGAAACTGGTACAGTGTCTGTGTTGAGACAGATCGTGTCTTTAAAATAATTACTCTAAAAGTAGGGTATTTCCAGAATAAGAGCAGAAAGAAGGAAGTACACCAGATAATTGCAGTAATTTGGCCAAAGAAAAGGTCTGACCTTAAGCACCGGCAGTAGGAATGGAGAGGGGAAGTAGGTTCAAGAATCATTTAAGAGACAGAACAAAAAGGATTTGTATCTGATTCTATTGTGATTGTTTGCTTCTTTTGCTGAACTGAGCTGCTTATATTCAGGGCAATATCTTAATCATCTTTGTCTCCTGCTATGACACAGTATCTAGCAGTGGTACATAATAAACAATAAGTAAATGTCTACTGAGTCAATGAGAAGGAACTATTGAAGATGGCTGCAGATTTTTTAGCTTGCATGTTTGAATGGCTGATTGAACTAGAAGATTAAAATATAAGAAGAAGAATAGCTTGGGATAGAGACAGGACTTAAGTCTAATTTGGGGCATTATAAGTATGAGGTAACTATGGAACAACTAGGTAGAAGGTGGATATCTAGGATTGGGACTTGAGAGATACTAGAAAATTGGCTTGGGAATTATGGGAGAGGGAGATGCTGAGGGAATAGGTTAAAAAAAAATCAGATCTCCCATGCACGGATGGAAATTTGAGCCTCTCTTAGTAGATTTTCCAAGCTCTTCTCTTTTTCCACTATCTACCTGTACTCTTTCCCCTCCCCTCAGCTGTGTACCAGCTCAACCCTCCTTGAATGCCAGCAGACTCAAATCCCCCATGTAGATCTCAGGGGAAACACTCCAGTTACTTCTGCAAGGCTTCTGTAACTCCCTCTTCTTGCTCACCATCCAGTCACTAGAAAGCCTAGATATGATAGAAGGCTAAGATCCATATCCTCTACCATCCCTCTCCATCCTTAGCACTCCCATGATTTTCCATTTGAGTAAAAGACTCACAAAGGATATAAGAAAGAGAACTGGGAACCTCAGTTTTACAAGAGTAGAAATCATAACCTGTCCAGAAAAGCAATATATACACTATAAACATTCTTACACAGGAGGATTCCTACACAGAGGCAGGAAAACTGGTGTTTAATGACAACAACAATAAAGGGTAATAGATCATCAATGGCCTACTACTCCACTCTTCCTGATAAATCAAAATTTAGCCTCCCACTTCAAGTACTTTCAAAGATCTGAACTTTTGCAGAAAAAGTGAGATGATTTAACCTTGTTAATTATAGGTTCTCACATGATTCTCTAGCTCATAAAAATAATATGACCTTACATTTAGCAGAGGCCATTTTATTTCAGCAAAACTCAAATTGCTTTAATAAATTTATTTCACTGCACGTCAAACCATTCCCTACTAGTAAAGAGAAGGCATAGGTGGTTATTTTTAATTTTGTTAGATCTTCCCACAAAGTTATCAAATGGTGGTTCAAGGCTGCAGATCAAGACAGCACAAGATTAATATCTCAAAATTCAAGTCAGAGGCTGAACACTTAGTTCAGTAGTTTGCCCACTAGGCCAGGCTGCCTTTCTTCATGTTCCTATGCGACTACCATCCCATAAAAATCATCATAAATAATATTTTGATTAGAAGAAAGAAAGAGGAGCACCTGGTTGGCTCAGTCGATTAAACAACCAACTCTTGATTTTGGCTCAGGTCATGATCTCAGGGTCATGGGGTTGGTCCCATGCTGAGCTACGTGCTCAGCAAGAGAGTCCGCTTGAGACTCTTTCTCCCGCTTTCCCTGCCCCTACTCCTGCTTGTGTACTCTCTCTCTCTCTGTCAAATAAATAAATAAAACTTTAAAAAAGAAAAAGAAAGAAGGAAAAAGACCTTTTAAGAATCTTTTTTTGGGATGCCTGGGTGGCTCAGTCGTTGAGTGTCTGCCTTTGGCTCAGGGCATGATCCCAGGACTCCAGGATCGAGTCCCACATCGGGCTCCCTGCATGCAGCCTGCTACTCCTTCTGCCTATGTCTCTGCCTCTCTATGTGTGTGTCTTTCATGAATAAATAAATAAAATCTAAAAAAAATTTTTAGAGGGGGGAGGGGCAGGAGAGGGAGAGAGAATCTTAAGCAGGCTCCACACCTAGTGCAGAGTCCCACATGGAGCCCCACGTAGAGCCAAATCTCATAACCCTGAGATCATGATCTGAGCTGAAATCAAGAATTAGTTGCTTAACCAACTGAGCCACTCAGGTGCCCCAACCCTTTAAGAATCTTAAAGAAAGAGCATCTAAACATCTGGGATTAGGAAACAAGGCCCAGACAGGTTAAGTAATTTGCCTAACATTATACAAATATTGGGAAGCAGAACCAGATACAAGCATGGAACTTTTATTTACTTTAAATTTTTTAAAGATTTATTTATTTGACAGAGAGAGAGAGAGAACACAAGCAGGGGGAGTGGCAGAGGGAGAGGGAGAAGCAGGCTCTCCAATGAGCAGGGAGCCCAATTCTGGATTTCAACCTAGGACCCTGGGATCACAACCTGAGCCAAAGGCAGACACTTAACCGACTGAGCCACCCTAGCACCCCAAGCACAGAACTTTTCATTCATTTTGCAAAAATTATGGCTCTTACTATTTTTATAAAAATCATAATTCTTAACATTTATGAAGTATGTATTAAACTACTAAACATTTGTTCTAAGCATTTCCAAGCATTAAGTTTTTGATCCTACAATTATATTCATTTTACTGGTGAAGACAGTATAAAATAGGTTAAATAATTTCCTTAAAGCTACATAGCTAGGTAAGTAAAGAAGGCGGAACTTGAATCCAGGTCTGTATGACTAAGTCCAAATTCCTTACTATTATGCAATGCTGCCCACAATGTCGTAGAAGTTCAGAATTTGAAGCATCTTCTTAATTATCCTTCTTAATCCCATACTGCATTCATGAACAATCCTCCATATCTCAAACATAATGATCCAACCTCTGCTTGAACACCTAGTGATAGAAAATGTACTGCGTGAGAAGGTACCTAATGTTATTTTAGGGCAACTGAAACTCACGTACCTGAGTCTTCTAATTTTAGGGCAACTGAAACTCACGTCCCTGAGTCTTCTACTCACTAGTGTAAGATCTAGATAATAATGGAGCAGTGACTCCAAAGGATTTTAGAAGGAATAAGCAAGGAAGGAGGTGGCAACTCCAAGGACAGCAAGTTAAATTTATGTGATCACATGCAAACAGATGTAACCTTTCTGGTTTTATTTCTTTCTGATCTCATGGAAATATTAATCTAGCGACAATGCAAAGAAGGTATGCCAATGTGGATGGATAGCTGAAATCCTCAGGACCAGGAAGTATCTCTTGGCTGGTTCTTGTGCTATGAACAATTCACAAACTCTGAAGGAACGTCCAGGGACATCTCAGCAAGTGGGTGTCAGTAACAGTTTTGCAGTTACTTCCTGAAGAGAATGTACAGATATAGCCTCCAAAAGCTCCAAAATTCACCAATTGGTAGGATATTTTTTGAAAGACATCTGGTTTAATGTGAAAGTTAACTGCAACCTGCTGATGGGAAGATAAGGCTCTCTAATGGCTTATCATTACAAAATCCAAGGAAAACCCCAATTCACTCTCCCCTTTTGCTTTTTCTTTAGAGCTGTTAATGTGCCCATCATGGGGCTTAAAACAATACTCAGAGTGTGTATAAATGTGTAATAGCACATAACAGACCTATAACACTGGAATTGGGAATTAAAATTAGTCTTTTCCAGTTTGGGTATGAGGGTCTTTGAAGAGTTTTATTTAAAATGCAATAATACCAGGGTGCCTGGCTGGCTCAGTTGGTAGAGCACGCAACTCTTGATCTCAGGGTCATGAGCTTTAGCCCCACAACGGGCATAGATAGAGCTTACAAAAAGAAAAAATTACAATAATTGCTAGTATGTTAAAGCTAAAATGGATTGTTTACGGATTACAAAGTTTCTGTTGAAGATAAAATGTTTTGGAAATATTTGTAATGGTTGCACATTCTGAATGCAATTAATGCCACTGAATTATATGCTTAGATGATTAAAAGTGGTTAAAATGACTAATTTTATTTTATATATTTTACCACAATTAAAAAATTTAACAATGCAATATTCTGGGATGCCTGGGTGGCTCAGTGGTTGAGCGTCTGCCTTCCACTCAGGGTGTGATCCCGGGGTCCGGGGCTCGAGTCCCGCATCGGGCTCCTTGCATTGAACCTGCTTCTTGTCCCTCTGCTTGTGTCTGTGCCTCTCTCTCTGCATCTCTCATGAATAAATAAAATCTTAAAACAAAACAAAACAAAAAAAAAATAACTGCAATATTCTAAAAACCAGTGAATTGTATACTTTAAGGTGATAAATTATATAGTATGTGAATTATATTCAAGCTGCTAAAAAAAAAAAAACAACCCAATGGAACCCTCAGAAATGATTCAGTCCCAGACCTCGTTTTATAATTGAAGAAATAAAGGCCCTGAGAGGGTAAAGGGAGTCTACAAAGGTGGTACACATTTTTCCTGTTAAAAATACTTCATTGTAATTTTACATTATGTATATATTCCGCAACAAAAAGATACTTTAATTTGTGTGACAGTCCCACAGCAGAAATCCGCTGCATCTTAATAAATCCTAATGAATAATATTATAAAATATGACTGACTTATTAAGATTTGCTTGATCCCCAGACTGCTAGAAGATGTCTTAAATAGGAAATACCTGAATAACTTCTCTTTAATAGTGAGCTGTAAGACCACTTGAATTCCAAGGCGAGGCGCTAATTCTCAGATTCCTGAGAGGAGAGGAAAACTTGCCCACTCACATCCTGACTGACACGCTCCTTTTGAAGCCTTCACAAAAGAACCCTGAGGTCCTGGCCTTCAAGCCTTTGTTGGCTGAGTGTCACTAGTCCCCAAATGGTGTTGAACAAAAAGAAGCTCAGTCACATCCCATGAACAACTTATACATTGATGGTTAGTCAGAAAATAAAGAGCTTATGAACCAAGTAAAGAGCTAAGAACACATCCTCAATAATTCCAGCTTTAAAAAAAAGAAATAGTCACATAGGAAAGTAAAATGGAAAGTATAGCAGAAGTTCCTGAGCCCAATAATTCTCAATAGTGGTGTGCCAGTATACTTAGGTATAGAGGTTGGTTACTTAAAACTAACATACTAGTGTTTGGAAATCATTTCTTTCCTTAAAAAAAATAATAATTCCCATGCAATCAACATGAAGCTAAGGTCACCTCATGGCTCAGCCTTTGAAAGATGTTGCATTCAACAATCTAATATAAACGGGACAGAATGAAAGTGTATATTTACCTTTGCTCCCTCCCTAAATCCATATAAATTGATATTAAAGAATTAAAAAGTTTTTTAAAAACCCCTACAAGAATATAAATCTTTAAAAGAAGGAGGGGGCATCTGAGTGGCTCAGTCAGTTGAGCATCCAACTCTTGGTTTCAGCTCAGATCATGATCTCATGGGTCATAAGATGAAATCCCACATCGAGGCTGCATGGGCTCCACACTCAGTGGGGTGTCTGCTGGAAGATTCTCTCCCTCTGCCCCTCCCTCCACTCTCTCTCTAAAATAAATAAATATTTTCAAAAAACACGCAAGAATAAAGACAATGGGAAAAAATAAGGATGAAAGAAACCACTGAATTTGGAGAAAATAAAAAGCAAATAGAGATACTAAGTTGGTGACTTAGCAAAGGAGAGGAAGTTGCAAAATTACTGAAGAGAGAGGTATTGATAACATGTGAACTGATTTTTCTAATACCTTTTGTCACAGAAAAGTCCCAGGAATTGACAACATTACGTATAGCAATAGGGACTGGTTCTAAATCTGCATGCAACCTCTACTTCCTCTTAGGATGGAGAAAGCTATAAAAAAAAAAAAAAGACCTTCCTATCCTTTTTTAAAAGCCAGATAATCTTTTAAAAAATAACATTTTTTGAGTATATCAAAGAGCTCAGGTCAGAAGGCAACTAAGTAAGAGAAGTTCCAAATAAACTCCCCCAAGGAGAAATAAGACCCATAAACCATTTACTTTTGCAGAGAATGAAAAAAAGTAATAGTTGTCATATAAGCAGGTAAAAAAACAAAAAATATCAACTCAGATATTAATGACTTGTTAAAGGACAATGAGGGGTAACATGTCAGCTTGGAATAGCTGGAGGTCCCAGACACAAAGGGAATTAGTACTCACTCACAATCTCTTCTTCATGGGCTTCTATCAGGTTGCATTGTTAATGGATTCTTTCAATCTGGAAACTTATTCTTCAGGTCTAGAAATTTTTCTTCTAGTATGTCTTTTATATTTTCCTTCCATCAATTTTCTTTGTTTGCTCATCCTAAGTATCAGATTTCAGGACTGATTTCCTAATTTTATCATTATTTTATTTCCATTTCTTTATCTTTTCCACCTTATTCTCAAAAGATTTTTTTCCAATGTCATCTTTAATATTTTCTATTGAATTTCAATTTCAGTCTTCAGGAAAGGCCTGCTGCTATGTTAACTGCAGCAAGCCTTATGTTACTGTCACTAGGAGGTTTTGAGGAGGCTCCTGGAAATGGCCGCTGGTATGTACTCCATGTTACTTAATGATAAGGTTGTTTTGTGTGCCTGGGGCACTGAATTCTGTTCTACCAGCCTGCCTAGATTGTTTGTACAATGTGATTTAGGGTGAACACCTGTTTTCCTTCTGAGAGTTTAGAACTTTAATAATTGTGGCTTCTTACACAAGAAAGAGTACTTAAATAACCAGCAATAAAAATCCTGGACTCTAAGTCTTTAAGAGGCCTTATACAGGCAAAAACATTGCAGGGGACATTTCACTCCTGAAGGCCAAAGCATGTCCTGTGTGAAAACTCCTCACCACGCAGACGGAAAATTCTGGAAGCTTGTATACTCTGCCTCATGTGCCTTTCCTTCACCGATCCTGCTGTGTATTCCTTTGCTGTAATAAACAATAGCTGTGATTACAACTGCCTCTGATTCTGAATCCTTCTAGGAATCACTGAATGTATGGGTATTTTGAGAACCTTCCAAACTTTCAGCTACCCTTTTCTCCTTTTTAATTTCTGTGTATTCTGCTTTGTTCTCTAATTGTACCTCCTTTTTTTTTTTTTTTTTTTTAAACATAGCACTCCATTCGTGTAAGGGATGTAATATCTTCTCTCCTGGAGAATTTTTTTAATAGTTTTTTTATTTAAATTTATTTTTTATTGGTGTTCGGTTTGCCAACATATAGAATAACACCCAGTGCTCATCCTGTCAAGTGTCCACCTCAGTGCCTGCCACCCAGTCACCCCCACCCCCCTTCCACCACCCCTAGTTCGTTTCCCAGAGTTAGGAGTCTCTCATGTTCTGTCTCCCTTTCTGATATTTCCCACTCATTTTTTTCTCCTTTCCCCTTTATTCCCTTTCACTGTTTTTTATATTCCTCAAATGAATGAGACCATATAATGTTTGTCCTTCTCCGATTGACTTATTTCACTCAGCATAATACCCTCCAGTTCCATCCACGTCGAAGCAAATGGTGGGTATTTGTCGTTTCTAATGGCTGAGTAATATTCCATTGCATACATAGACCACATCTTCTTTATCCATTCATCTTTCGATGGACACCGAGGCTCCTTCCACAGTTTGGCTATTGTGGACATTGCTGTTATAAACATCGGGGTGCGGGTATCACAGCATTTCATTGCATCTGTATCTTTGGTCTTGGAGAATTTTAATTCTAAATTTTGTAGGTATTGCCCCCATCTACTGTCTTTTTTCCCCTTCTACTTGGTATGGTCTCTCTTTTTATTTTTGGACACTTTCCTTAAATATTTTGTGATGCTTGATTGTTCAGTCATCGCTATTGATGGGAAGCTAAAAAGCTGATGGAAATTGTTTGCATGGCTAAGGCTTGTTCAGTGCTGGGATTGACTGTTCGGCAAGCTGGCTTCCTTCATAGGGGTTATCAGGATACACAAGTCTTTTACCTGGAAACAGTTTTTCCAGAAAAGAGTATTTTAATTTCCTCCATATGAAGTATAGGCAGGGCTGCTGCATTTTTCTAAGTATTGTGGATAATGGTTTTCAAACCTTAGTATACACCTAGAAATAGGTATATGGGCCTCTTACTCTGGGGCCAACAAGTACCTGGGCTTAGCCCATAGGTGTCTGCCCCTCAACTCCCAGCTCCTGATAGGTAGATCTCTCCTGCTTCTTCCTCCTTCATTTCACCCTTGTCTGGCACACACCACTATATACTTTCTGTGGCCTCAGGGATCATCTACTTTCTACTCCCTTTACAGCTATATGTCCCCTCTCTCATCACTGTCAGACAGGTTATGGAACAGGAAGCAGTCTCCTCTGCTTCCCCAAGAGAAGCCCTGTTTTTCTTAAGTACACTGCTAATCAAATCAGAGAAACAAAAGAATGGCAAATATAATAAATGTGAGACCAGGACAGAGGTTGCTGAACTCTTACAAGTTCTGGAAATTGTTACCCTTGATTATTGGTTCCAAATTCCTTAGGTCCCATCCTCACCTGCTGCTTCCCTAACCCATACATACTGTATGTAAACAAAAAATAAAAGTTAAAAAATAATAATAACCTCTTTTATTATTATACAAGAAATATAAGGTTATAGTAGAAAAAAAAATTCCCTATTCCCCACCACATACACTCAAATAGAAATTTAAGTTACCCATAATCCCTCTACCTACTATTATTAACATTTTGGTATATTTCTTTTCAAGCTTTCTTGTATTCAAGACTGTTGACTTACCCACATATATAATACATATTTTACAAAACTGAGATTTGTACTGTGCACATTTTTTTTTGTTATTGTCCTTTTCACTTGATAAATAATGGCCATCTGGGGCTCCTGTGTGGTTCAGTCAGTTGAGCATCTGCCTTCAGCTCAGGTCATGATCTCTAGGTCCTGGGATCAAGCCCTGTTTCAGGCTCCTTGCTAAGCAGGGAGTCTGCTTCTCCCTCTCCCTCTGCCCCTCCTCCCTACTCATGCTCACTCTTTCTCTCTCTCTCTCAAATAAATAAAATCTTTAAAAAAATAAATACACAAATAATGGCCATATGCCCCAGGTAAATATAATCCACAAATTCATTTTAATTATATGGATCTACCATAACTTATTTAACTAATACCATATTGATGGACATTGAGGTTGTTTTCAATTGTATGTTATTATAAATATTGCAGGGGTTAGCATACTTCCATAAATGTCTGCATATCTGTCTGATGTTAATCTCAGCCACAGAAATCTCAAAGTCTAAGACTAATTCATACCTCACCAACAGTGGCCCCTTTTGCTCCATAATTATTAACACTGCATATAGCATCCTTTCAAGTTTCTCATCAACTGTTAGACAAAAATTATATTTTATTTGTATTTCTTTTTTTTTTTTTAAGATTTTATTTATTTATTTATGAGAGACACAGAGAGAGAGGCAGAGAAGCAGAGACACAGGCAGAGGGAGAAGCAGGGAGCCACATGTGGGATTAGATCCCCGGACCCTGGGCGGAAGGCAGACGCTAAACTGCTGAGCCACCCAGGGATCCCCTGTATCTGCATTTCTTTGTTACTATGTTTCCACGTGTTTATCGGCCACTTGTTTTTCTTTGTGACTTGCTTGTTCTTGTCCATTTTTCTTTTAGGATGGTCAGCTTTTTTATTCCCTTGTAACAGTTCTTTGTGTACTAAATATATTAACTTTTACCCTGAAACATATATTGTGAATTTCCCCCAATTTATCATTTTCCCTTTTACATACTTAGGGTGCTTCCAGACAGAAGATAGAGACTTTTCTTAATCAAATCTGTCCATCTTCACCTTTATAGTTTCTGCCTGTGGTGTACATTCTTCACTCCCTCCCACTCCAGCCAAAATATTTACCAATATTTTTTCTAGTACTTTTATCCTTTTATTTTTTTACATTGAAATGCTTAATCTATCTGAATTTATTCTAGTATATGGTGTGTGTATTAGTCAGGGTTCTCCAGAGAAATGGAACCAACAAGATACGTTTGTGTGTGGGGGGTGTGTGTGTGTGAGTGTGTGGAGAGAGAGAGAGAGAGATTTATTTTAAGGAACTGGCTCATGTGATCATGTGTTGGGCAAGTCCAGAATCCACAGAACAGGCCAGTACCTGCAGACCCAGGGCAGAGCTGATGCTGCAGCTTGAGTCCCAGGCTGCCTGCTGGCTGAATTCCCTCTTCCCCAGGGAACCTCGGTCTTATTTCCTCTTAAGAGAGGTCCACCCACATCATGGAGAGTAATCTGTTTTATTCTGAGTCTAGTGGTTTAAATGTTAATCTCATCTACAAACTACCTTCCCAGAGACACCAAACTGGTAGTTGACCAGTTGCCCAGCCACATTGACAAATAAAACTGACCACCACAGTGTGAGTCAGGACTCTAACTTTATCTTTCCCCTACCTTTTCTGAAAGGGGGCTCCACCAAGCCCTGATTCCTTCAGGTTCTCTTCTGTTATTCTGAGGGGCTAAAACCATATGTTCAACAACTTTCCTTCTCTCTGAGAGCAGCCTTCCTTTCTCTAGAGCCTCCAGATGTTTCTTTCAGGTCTCTAGATCAAATGACAAATAAAGAAGAACAGCGGGTGTGAAAGAGTCCTCTAGTCTCTGAAAGTGGGGAGCTTGAGCTGCAGTAGATAAAAGGCATGCCTCATCCTGATATCTGTGGGGATCTTTGCCCATGACACTTCCTCTGCAGGAACAGCCACAAAAACATTTACTTCATGCTCTAGCAAGCCCTCTAATGCTTGTTTCTCAACTACAAAGCTGAGTCTAAGAGCTCTAAAGCTTCCTAGCCAGGACATTTTGAGGACATGGAGACCACAGTGAAAAGTTCTAAACATGGAACATCATCATTATTATTATTAAGCACTAGCCATTAAGTACATGAGAACTTCAGATGAAAGTTTCACAAACAGGCAAGAGTGTCATATATCAAGGATTATAAGTTTCTAAGTGCTTCACACTTATTTTGTGATCAAAACAGAACAGTCATTATATATACACTATTAATAAATCCAGATTCCCTTTTAAAGGTAATTAATCAAGTCTGAGTTTCCCTCAGGACTCTGTGATCACACTGAAGATTCACATCCTGGTCTGTCTGCCCCAGAACTGCAAGGTTTTACACCCCTTGGCTTGGCAGGAATCTGTATGTGAGGCCTGTCTTAACTCTAAGCGTGAAGGATCACCAGCGGAGCATCATCTCTTGCCCTGTGGAGGGTGTTAAATGCCAACTCCCATTACATGGGGACCAGAATGGACTCAGGGACATTGGTAGCATGCCAGGCTGCCAGTCTTCCAGTCAGGCAACTCAGCCAACCTGCAACAAACACTGCCTGGTCTAGCTATTTAGAACTGAATAATTGGCACAGACATAAATGCCTGCTGACTTGCATTTGGTGCCCCTATCTGAATTTTAATTCTTTCATTATACCACAGAGCATCCTTTTTAAAGGCCCAGATCTTCTCATAATAACTAGACTCTTCCTAAGATACCAGAAAAGCTGAATTATTCTTTGGGCCTTTCTGCTCTGGTTGCATTTAATATAAGTTGGTACTTACTGTCTGGGTCAATCGAAGAAGAGATTAGATGAGTAAGACTCAACTCCCTTTTCTTTTTTTTTTAAGATTTTATTTATTTATTTATGAGAGACACACAGAGAGAGGCAGAGACACAGGCAGAAGCAGAGGGAGAAGCAGGCTCCATGCAGGGAGTCTGATGTGGGACTTGATCCTGGGTCTCCGGGAGCATGCCCTGGGCTGAAGGCAGGTGCTTAACCGCTGAGCCACCCAGGCTGCCCTCAACTCCCTTTTCAAAAGTGCAGGGAACGTTCTAAAATGCCTCCTTCTGGTAGCATAGATGTGCCTTCTTGGGTGCCACAGAAAGGGATCTTGAAAATTCTGACTTTTAGTGTGGGCTTCCCAGTGAATCAAGGCACTAGCAGCCCATAGACCCTGTAAGGTTGTGGCAGTGTGGTTTGTATCTGCCATGATAAAAGAGTTTTCTTGCTGCTTCAATACTCATAAGTCCTCATTGAGACAGCAGGTGACTAGAGGGGGGAAGGAATTCTGTTCAGTGTATTTTTTTAAATCCTTTGGAAAGCTGGATCTAAAGAGCCAAGCTAAACATAAACATTTTATGTCATTGTGATTCTTAGCAGGCTGACACTGAGTAACAGAGCGTCAAAATAATGTGCTTTATATAAGCCATTTTATTCATTCATTCATTTTTTATTCATTAATTGAGCAGAGTGCCTCTGCTGTGTCCCAAGCTCTGGGTAGGATCCAGCCCCTACCCTCAAGGAGTTGAAAGTGATTGTATGGGGGAGTGGTTGGTGAGGGTAAAAAGGAGAGGTCAGAGGAGACAGACAAGTAAATACAATGTTAATATAGTGTGATAATTCCTAAAACAGTGATGGTTGGAAACACCAAAATTCAGATGGGGAAAAATTTATTAGGAAAGGTGCCCTAAAAGGGTGAGAAGGAAAGGAAAGGCTTTATAGAGGACAGGAAGGTTTAGCTAAGCCTTGGATATGAGTAAGAGCTCATGAGGCAGATGAAGAAGTAGGCAGAAGAGAAGGAAGGGAATTCAAGTCAGATACAGGAGAATGTACCAAATGAAGGAGGCATAAAACAATATGGCATATGCAGCCTATTATAGCTTGGTATGGCTAAACATTGGGAGCATGGGAAGAGAGCAGCAAAACTGGGCTAAAGAAGTAATCAGGAGCCATATCTACAAGGATTTACACTACCATGGAACATATATCCCTGAAGTAATGTGTTCAATTAGTTGTACCCTGGAACTTGGGGTCACCTGGCACATAACATGACTACCCACATGCATCCCTTTGTTAAGGCCTGTAGGCCAAGCAGATCCCCCAAAGAGCCAAGGGTATAGCACATTCATTGTTTGACCTGGTTAATATGCTAATAAAGTGTGGACTGTCACAGGCCCAGGGCCAATGCCCTGCAGCAGCCACTGGGGATCTGCTTCCTTATCACTCTCCATCCATTAATTGGTATCCATTAGATACAGTTATGCAGCCCCCAAATGATATCTGTATCCAGCCCATCTTTCCCCATCTTGCCTTCAACAATGTCACAAGAGACATGCTTTGCTGTCATCTGGATATTCTCTGCTCACTCCACATCCCTGCTCAGCCATTCTAATGGCCTTAATCAAAAAAGGAAATTAGATTACTCTGGCATGACCTGTTTCACTGAAACACTACTGGCTTAGAGAGATTGCTGCTTAATTTGTAAGCACTCATAAGCTATTAGTAGAATAATCTTTTATGGAATTTTGCCTAGAACTGGTGCCAAACTCACAAATTCATGGTGGAAGTGAGGAGGGAAAAATTAATTGAATTTCCTAAAAATCAGGACATTTGCCCATCCTTAGTTCTCCAGTATGATTCCTATTTTCTATGAGTCCCTCAGATTCTCAACAGTGGTTCTATGGTCTTACTAGGAAATCTACCAATAGCCTGCATAGTAATTTGTTTGATCCAGGAGACATGGACTCTCTTAAGACAGCTCTTACCCCATATCTCCCTTCTCAGGGGCTTTAGTCCCTTTTATCAGGTTGCCCCAGTCTTTAGTTAGAATAGCCTTGTTCTTAGCAGAGAAGAAACAGAAAAACTGGAGTCACCCATCTATCTTTCTGGTTCTTTCTTTCGTTCTGTTTCTTAAACAGCTGTTATGTGTTCTTAGTGACTATAATTTTTTTTAAACTTTGGCTGGCTCGGAGCATTAACTCTCATATTCCATACATTTTGTTTCAATGTTTAACATTTTCCAACATTTAAAGTGCACAAGGCAAGTGCTTGCAAAGAGACAATTGATGGTCCTTGAAACCAAACATTTGAACTTAGTCTGAGTCACACGGGATTTAGTGCTTCGAAAATTCTCTCAGAGGTGATACATCATGAGGAAATCTACAGGGGCAGGAACCTCGCAAATCAGTCTTGACAGGAGAGAGTCTTTGAGCTCACCCCCTTTTGTACAATTCCACTTCGATATGTCTCTTTCGTATTGAGCATAAAGATAAATTTAGAATTAAAAGGATAGATTAGCTCTATGGACTTCAGTCTCTTAATTTGTAAAATGAAGAATTCCAGTATGGTGACTTCTAAGATCCCTTCCAATTGGAAAGCTGCACAGCCCCAGAAAACCGAAGGGAAGAAGAGAACTAAAATTCATGGAAGGACTATTATAGACTAGACATTGTGCTAGACTCAACATCTGTGACCTCATTTAATGCAGAGAATAATCTTATGAGCTGGCTCTATTTGGCAGGTAAGGAAGTTGAAGTTTATAGATATTATGTAGCTTGTCTAAGACCACAGAACTATTAATCCCAGAAGGGGGTAAGACTTCATATATTAATCCATTCACATCATTCTCAACTGGGTTTATTTTGCCCCACAGGGGATATTTTGCAATGTTGGGAGACAGACACTTAGGGGGTTGTTACTGGCATCTAATGGGTAGAGGACAGAGATCCTGCTAAACATCCTACAATACATACACAGCCCCCCAAACAAGAAATTATCTGGCCCAAACTGTCAATGTGCTGAGATTGGAAAACTTTATATAACAGACCAAGTGATAAGCAAATAACCTAATTCAATTTTGAATTCAGAAAATATTAGTCATTGCTACATACTAAGTTTTCTATCTAAAGACCCTCCAATAATAAATAAATAAATAAATAAATAAATAAATAAATAAATAAATAAATAAAATATAAAGACCCTCCAGCCACATATCCCCAAACAAACACATATCTCCAAAAGAGATGTGGCTATTGTCCAAGTTTGAGAATTTTGTACCATATTCTATATTAGGCCCACAATTATATAACAGAAAACACAATTTTTGAGGCTTTCCTCCCAAATTTTTGCATAAAATCCTGGAAGATACACCATGCTTATCCAATGGCTTCACATATCCACTGACCTACCACTCAAATGCCATGAGTGTGGGAGTCCCACCATGGCTTTGGGTGGTAAGCGAGTTGAAATGGTCATTGACAAAACTGTCCACCTCCTAAATATTTCTGACAGCAAAAATTGTATTTCAGAATGTAAAAGTGTTATAAAAGAGAAAATATGAATAGGATATGAGGAAAGGCCTCAAAATCATCTACTTTGGCCATTTCATTTTAGAGATATGGAAGCCAAAATCCAGAGAGATCAAATCACTTGCCAAAAACACACAGCAAGTAATGGGCAGACTCAAAAATCACACAGCACTTAACACTAATGAAAAAATTACTTTTTGAGCAAAGAAACAAATCAGCCCAGACCAGAAGCCTGGTGTCCATTATGGCAGATCTTGTCCATTCCTATTCAACAGCTACTTTCTCACATCTTTTCCTTGACACAGAGCTCAGATTTTTATTCAGGTATTTAGCAGAAAGCAAAGTACTCAGAAAAGGTAGGATTCACTCTCCCCCAGGTGACAAATCATTTAAGCCAGTCATGGTAATCCCATTCCTATTTTTTGGTGATTGGTTTAGGGGAGAACCCATTACTTAGCTACGGCCAGTGAGACTTTTTTTTTTTTTTTTTTAAGATTTTATTTATTTACTCACGTGAGACAGATAGAGAGAGGCAGAGACATAGGCAGAGGGAGGAGAAGCAGGCTCCATGCAGGGAGCCTGATGGGGGTCTGGATCTCAGGACTCGAGGATCACGCCCTGAGCCCAAGGCAGACTCTCAACCAATGAGCCACCCAGGCATCCCAGCTAGTGAGACTTTTAAAAGTGAATACTTTTTATGGAAAGGAGACTCCATTTTGCTGTGACATCTAATTTCTCACTTTGAAAGTAGTCTGGAAAGGACAAGATGCCTGCAACTATCTAGCCATTTTGTCAGCCTGAGGCCAAAAATCCAATACTCTGTAGATGGCAGAATAAAAAGATACAAAATCCTGGGTCTATGATAACATGGAGATACTCAAGCAGACTTGAAATTGTTTACTTCCTATCTTCTTGATAAATGACATAACAAATAATGTAAGGCACTGCTACTTGAGGTTTTTTTGTTTTGTTTTTTGTTTTTGTTTTTTACTTGAGGTTTCTAATGTTTGCAGCCAAAGACATCCTAACTAGTGCAGCCTGGTACCTGGTTCCTGGTACCTGCCACCTGGTAATGCAGTGATTTCAAGGATGTCTTCTTGCTCCATTTAATCTTCAAAATTTCAGTTCCAACATTACTCCTACTTCCCCTAATGCAAGTTAATCATTTTCCACTCATTTACTCATTGAGGGCACAATAGAGAAACTCAGGCATGAGATACAATTTGGACTGGACAGACTATAAGGCTTTACAAACAAAGGATTCTCTAACAGCAAGATAGTTTAGGGTAGTTAGTAAGAGTGTCAGTTTGGAGTCAGACTATCAGGGTTCAAAGAGCTGCTCTAATCCTTATTAGCTGTGTTGCCTTGAGATACTTCAGCTTCCATTTCCTCATTGGTAAATTGATCATTTGTAAATGATGTATCTGTATAAAGCACTTAGAAGAATGCCTAGCACAAAATAAAGCCTTACTATATATTTGTAATAATAATTGTGCTACCATTGTATAACCTTTCCTTTGAGGTAACTAGTTACTTATTTTAAATAGAAGATTTCTGGTGCATGCAGCTAATCATGGATAAGGGGTATATCATTCAGGGATTTTAGTTGCAAACAAAACTGTTTGACCTAGTTTAGGTCAAAAAGAGAATTATTAAAGGCTATTAGGAAACTCACAGAATTCCTAGGAGGGCCATCATCCAAGTGGATTTTGTGGCACCCCTTCTGTGTCACTAGGCTCCAAAAAAATTCTTATCTGATTAGTAAAGTTAGATTCCTATGTCTAGCTCCTGGCCGTAAGGGAGACTGGCAAGTTTCTGGCCTTTCCCTTCGGTTGGCATGGTGGAGAATTCTCCAAACCAGGTAAGTATTTAATTTAAGGATGGCTAAACTTTTAAAGAATAAAATTAGTTTAGACATCATCCCGATGTTATCAAGAAGTAAGGGAAAGAGAGATGTAATTGGGGAGGTCCACCGTTTACTCAGTTACCCAAGCAAGAAACCTTATTCCCACCTGGTATCCTCTTAATTCTCATGTTAAGTCCTTCCACTTTTACTCTTGAACTCTCTCTCTAAGGTCTGATTCCTCTCTCCAGCCCCTCTGCCATGATCTTGGTCCTGGACTGCTGAAATAGTCACCTGACTGGTCTCCTCTAGTCTGATTCCTGACACTGCTCCAAGAATGATGCTTGTGAAACACAAGTCTGATCATGTTACACTACTAATTTCTCACAGGATACTATGCAGAATCCTTCATTACCACACTGTGCTCATTTTTCCAGCTTCATCTCCTGTTGTATATATCCTAGTTAGAGGGCATATAACCCAGCCACAGGGAACTTACCAGAATCCATTATGGTTTTTTGTTCAGATAGCTTTCTTTCTGTTTCCTTTGCTTGGAATTCATCTCTACCTATGAATTTCTCCTTTTCACTAATAACTAGATTAAGTGTCATTTCCTCTGTTCTCAGAATCTGGGACCCCTTTCTCCATGTATTCACATTTTGCATATGAGTCCCCTGTAACATATCTTGAGGAGTGCTTCTAGCTTGATTCTGTGGATGTTCCTTCTCTAGATCATGAGCATCTTAGGGGCATGGGTCTTATTTCAGCACTCACTGAACTCTCACTGTCTGGATGAAGGAATGATGGTTGTAGTGTAAATTCAAACAGGTAGCAACTTGGATTCAATCTGACCTCCCTTCATAGAGTATTCTAGGTTTTTGAGGGGGGAAGGGAAGGATGAGTTTAACTGTAATAAATGACTTTAATTCGTTAGGTTTGATGTTATTTGAATTAAATGGTCCATTAGAGATAGAGGATAGATTGATATATCAGTAGAGAAAAAAAGGATTCCTTTCAGAATATTCTAGTTTTAGGACAGAGGCTTTAGAAATTTGATTTTTAATTACTCTTTTTATGCAAACACAAAATAACCTTAACATTTTAGAAAAACTACTGTACTGAGTGACATTTTTAATACTTCATTGTGTCAGTGCTGGACATGTGCTCATTACCAAGAAGCAACCTACCTAAGAAGCTCTGTAAAGTGCTCTGAATTTGAGAGGAAAAACCTTTTCAGTGTGCAGAGTTCAGATGATTAGAATTAAGATTGTTTTCACCTTAATGCTCAGGACCCACATGAGTGATTTTTGCTTATTTTGTTTACAGACATAGCCCAAGTGCCTAGAAAAGTGCCTGGTGCATAGTAAGCCCTCAATAAATATTTATTGAATGAGTGAATGAATTAAGGGCTAGCCTTCAAGATCGAGACTTTCTTCAAATCCATTAAACTTCACACAACTTTACAATCCACTGAAACTCAGATGTAGAATTTCGAAGATTAGAAGGAACAGAAGAAGAATGATGGGGATTGGTTTAGTAGTTCTGCTGGTCAAAGAATGCCTCTCTGAGGAGGGTACATATGAGCATAGACCTGAAAAATGTGAGGGAGGGAGACACAAGTGTCTGGAAGAAGAGTATCCGGCTTCACCCCACAGCCCTGCCCCAACTACTGCCCCAGCAGCTAAATTAAGATACAAGTGTGCATCTTTTTCTAACTTCTATGACTCTCCCTTGGAGATTTGCTTTAGTTTTTAATATAATTCAGATACCAGGGGGTTGATGCTCCTCCATTAAGTTGGTCTCAAAGTCCCCACTCAATTCCCTGCAGCAGTTCAAAGGCCTCTCTGAAATGTCTTGGCTCCCCAGGGGCTTCCAATGTTCCAAGGGTCTCTCCTGGATCTTGTTTCCACACCTATGGTCTCCAAGTTAACCCAACTGTTCAACAAAGTCCTTTCTATAATGCTACCCTTCCCAGAGGCACACATACACACAAACCTACTCACAGTAATTGGTGAACATTAATAGACTTGACTAAAGATTGAGAAGTTGGGGGGAAAGTTGGTTGAAGAAGTTTGCCTCACTTAAAAATGAACAAAAAAACAAACTTGGCATTAAATATGTGGCCCCTCATTGCTGGAGGGAGAGGAGTTGAGGGATGGGGTAACTGGGTGATGGGCATTCAGGAGGGCATGTGATATAATGAGCCCTGGGTGTTACATAAGACTGATGAATCACTGACCTCTACCTCTGAAACTAATAATACACTATATGTTAATTGAATTTAAATAAAAAATATAATAAATATGTAGCTTCTCTATTTAAAATACCTTTTGCGCACCCACCAGAAGGGACTGTCCATGGCTATCACCTTATAGGATCCTTTACCCCATCAACTCAGTTTCTCTCAGTCCCTCCCACCCCCCAACCTACTTCTTCATCCCTCCTGCCTCTTGGCTCTTAGAAGCAAAGAACAAATTCTTCTCCTTGTCTCATGCAAAACAGTTTGGCCAGCATCTTTTGCAGCCTTGGCTCCTGCTCTCTGAACCTCACATTCCACCCGGGCATATTCTAAAGGCATATTCTAGAAAAGTGTCACCCAGAAGCAAATTAATAGTGCCAGTGGTTTGATACATGTTTTGTATTACAGCAGGGAATTTCAGTATCGGTTCTACTATGAGGATAAACAGGAGCATGGAGGAGGAGAACCTACATCAGTCTTGGAAGAGGTGTTGAAAGGAAGGCTCTGGAGAAGAGGTGAGGCCTGAGCATGAAGAGTGAAGAGGGCAGGAAGAGAAATGGCACAACTCACGGAGCTTGGCAAATTTAGCATTTGATAGAGCAGAACATGCATGTGGGGAGATAAAGCCAGAGAGGGTAGCAAGGGCCAAGCCAGGAAGTTTAATGCCTTACCTAAAAGGTTTTAATTGCATTCAGAAAGTGATGTAGAGCCAGTGAAGGGTTTTTAAGGATAACACAAATAGATGTGTACTTTTTTTCTTTCTAAATATCATTGCAAGGACCCCCTTGAGGATGGATGGATACATTGGAGGTAGGGAGAGAGCCTGGAGGCAAAGTGTCTGTGGCCTGGGGAAGGAAGATGGTGCCAGAGTGCTGGCCATGGAGACACAGAGAAGGGACTATTAGAGAGTTACCTAAGAGGCAGACTGGATGCAACCTGGTGACTGACCAGGCAGTGCGTCCAGAGGCTGCAAGGATCACAGGGAGGACCCAAGGATCAGGAACACAGCAGGTTTCCAGCTGGGCAGCTGACAGATGGTGTGGCCATCCACGGGGAGGTAGGGCACAGAAAGAACCACAAACAGGTTTGGGGCAACTGATGGACCAATTTTCTAGTCCTCCCATGCTGCCCCTCACATCAAGGGGCGACTTAATGTGCTCCCAGCCTGCAGGACATTTGCTCCTCCTTCATCCCCGCCAGCTGCAGGAGGAACTGCCATCTCCTCCCCCAACCCTCCAGCTCTATACCAGTTGCAGCTAGGCTTCTTTCGAGCACTTCCTCTCCTGGCTGGTAGCCAACCCCGTCCCCTCACAGAGAGAAGGCTGGGATAGCTAAGTTGAGGGAAGAGAACACAGAAGGCCCTGTGAGAAACTCTCAGCTGCTTAAGGGCTATATGACCTCAAGCAATTCAGTTGCCCTCTCTGACTCTTAGATTCTCTATCTACAACTTGGTGATGGGCAAGAATAGTTACTTTAGACCTGTGTTTCAAAGATTTCATATAATGTATGTGGAAGTGACTCTATTAAATGTAAAATCCTGTAAGGGGAGTGAAGGAGACTAATATTTGTGGCTATATAAACTGAGATTCTCCACCTGCTGCCAAGTCCTCTCAAGGAAGATCTGAGGATCACAGAGATGGTTTTTGTGGAAGTTTCAATCATCTTCATTGACTCACAGTCCCTCTATAGTGAAAATAGGCCCTGAGAGGAGAATGGACCATTAGCATAATAATGTCAAAGTCAATATTACACAACATGTAGTAGGGTCAAAGTCACTTTAATTGGAAGAATTTCATGTTATACTGGACTGCATGACCTTCATAAGAAAATCACTCTTGTTACAAACATTTGCCTTAAGATTAATCAGAGGGAAAGTGGACTTAGTCATCACTGACAGAGAGAAAGCAAATTGAAGTCCTTCCCACCGTCCCCTATCCACTGCCAGGACGCATAGCCTGCAGCCCACCCATGCTACTCCCTTTGGCATTAGCAGGATCCCGGGCAGAGAAAATGTGTGTTTGCATCCAGAGGCAGCTTGCAGTGCACAATCTATAAGACATGAGGGACAAGATACTGGGACTCTTGTCATGTAAGGAATAATAGAGTGTCTGGAGGGAGGAAACACAGGGGAGGTCTTAAGGGTTGTAGGGAGGGACAACTAAGGGTTGGAGGAAAGGTTGGGGAATAAAGGAGTGCCAGGAGCGATGTCCTTCAAATACCTAACAGTGAACTGTGTCCCCAATCCCGATGCAATTCAAGGGATGACTTAGCCAGAGTCCCAAATCTCTGTCATCCATCCTAATGCTCTTTGCAAGGATTTATATGTCCTTTAGTGAGGAAATAGCTCAAACCTCTAGCAGAACTCCATGAAGATTCTGTTTTAGAAAGCTGGGCCTCATCTGCACATAATCTCCTAGAAGCTTCCCTACTGCCCTTGGGGATTTCAAGGCAGGAAAGATTAAGGAGCAGCTAATGCCAGTCCCAGCCAAGAGATGATGAGCCAGTCTCCTTGTTTCCCTACCTCCTTCCCCCTTTTTGGTGAAGACATAGATAGGACGGCTGTCAACCTGTCTACCCAGGATAGTCCAACACACTGGTGAATGCTGCTCTCCCTTTAAGGATAAAGAGGCTCAGAGAAAGAGCCCGCATGAGCATCAACTATCTCATCCAGAAAGTATGAGAGGGAGCAAGAAGTCAAGGCCACATGCATCTGTGTGCAGAATCTTCCTACCACACTAGCAGTGTACACACACATTTGCTAAGCAGGAGAACCAGCCGGCATATTTGCCCCTTTCCAGACTGGTTTGACTCTGGTTCCTTTTCTCCCAAAACTCCTGCCTCACCCCACCCCCCAACACACACCATACATATAAACAAAAATGTATACGGTGCAGCTCCCACCGCCACCTCCACCCTCAACACCAAGTTCCAACCCAATAACTGGAAATGGCCTTCCCTGAGGAAACATGATTCTCCCCAACACCATCCCAGGCTCTGGCCCTGTGCTGGCTCAGGGAAGAGGAGACCCTGGGCTGCCCTGCCCAAAGGAGTTCTCAATGTGCTGAGAAAAGGGTCCTAGACGCATGTGACAGTGACCTGTTCTCAAAAAGCATCTCAGTTCTGGAGTTCTGGAACTCCTCCACAAAGACCCAACAGTCCTCTCCACTCCATCCTGGAAAGCAGGCACCTGGGAAGAGAGAATGCACCTGGGAAGAGAGAATGCACCTGGGAAGAGAGAATGTACCCAAGTAGCAAAGGGTGTACATGGGGAGCACGAGGGTGAAAGGGAACAAAGAGAATCCCCCTATCATCTGACTGTCTCCATGCCACTGGGGGCCTCAAGCTCCCCTCCCCTCCCCTGCCTGGCTGCCTGCTGTCCTCGGTGCCAGTGAGGGCTTAGGCACTGAAGACAGTCAGTGCGGCTGGAGGAAACCCACAGGGTGACCGCTAGTAACCCAGCTGCACGTGATGGTGGCCGGCTGCCAGTCGGCTTCCTCCCAGAGGCTTCCAGCTGGTAGCAGCTCTGAAGTCAGACAAGCGGTGGCTCCTACACTGTCCCAAGAGGACGGTAAGTCTAGGGCCTACACACCAAACCGGCTTTTAACACCCCACCTAGATAACAAACTAAGCCCAAGCAGTACTTCCTGAAGGCCTCGGGGTCTCAGGCCAGCTGGTGTGTCTAGACTAGAAAAAACAACATGCAAAGCTTACTCACCCCTGGCTGAAGCAGACAGAACAGTTCACAAAGGAGTTTCTATTCCATCATGTCGTTTCACCTGCCTGACAACCCAGAGAACAGTTTGCCAACCCTGACACTAGGCATGCCATTCAGCCGCTCTCTGCCTCAGTTACCATCTTTGCACCTTGAGGAGAATAGAAACAACCATGTCACTTTCTAGCTCTGTGTCTTTGGCCTATATTCAACTTGACTGTGCTTTAGTTATTCTCACTTGTCAAATGGGATTAAAAACAGAACCAATCTCATGGGATAGTCGGGGAAATTAAGTTAACTCAGCTAATAAATTAAGTAAGTTAAAACAATGGCTGACTGCATAGAAAGTCCTCAGTAAATGCTAGCAACTGTTATTATTTCTGTTATTATTAATCAGAGGATTATTGTGGGGATTCATAAATAATAGCAGTGTTTGTTACATACCGACCATGTTTCTGGCCCTGGGCTCAGTCTTTTATAGGAAGTACCTTGTGGATAATGCTGAGTGCACTAACACATGAAGAGCCCACAGTATATGGCAGTCACTATCATAATTCCCCCTCTCCCCACTCTACAGAGGAGGAAATTGCTCAGAGGTTCAATGACTTGCCCAGGGCTACACAACAAATAAGTAGGAACACTTCGACTTAAACTCAGCTCTTGTGGGAACTAGATCTCCATGAACCTATAACTCTCACCTCCTCTTCCTACCTGGCTCACAACATTTGCTCTGTAGCTAAAACTGGCTTCCCTCGAGAAAAGCTGCCGGAGAACACATCTGCAACTCAGTTGGAAGGCACCTGGGCTGCCCTGCCCTTGCTATCAGTGCCTCCACCTCCCTTCCTGGCTTTTCGCCTTCAAGAGCCATGGACTAGGCTCTAATAGGCACAGAAACATACAAGAGAATGAGATGGGGTCATGAACACTCCCAGGAAGCAGACCTAACTCCAACCTCAGCTCTGGTGGTATACCCAAATGTCCCTTTGCTGAGATTCTATGGTAGAGCCCATCAGAGAGAAATCTGTGAGTCCTCCCTAAATTCAGCAACACCAGTCCACAACCAGCAGCAGCCAGCTGAGGGAAGACAGGAGTTCCCCTGCATGTTTCAGATCAAAGGCAATGTTTCACAGAAGACATGACTTCTGGACTTGGGCAAGTCACTTCCCTTCTCTAGGCCACAGTTTCCTGGCCTGTCATATTGAAGGACTAGGACCCACGTTATTAGGCTCCTTAAAAGAGTAAGTGTCAGGGCACGGGGCCGGCACCCAGTACCACAAGCAGGAAGGAAGTTAGCACACAATATGCATTGCACAAATGCTCACCGAAAAGCTGAGATATGATAGCCTGGCACACTGTGGTGGTACATGGGAAAGGGAATGTGAAAACCATGGAGTAGAGAATACAGAGACGTGTGACCTCAACCTCCACGGAAGAATAAAAGCATGTTGGCCAATGTAAGTGTCTCTGACCTGGAAAACAACACTTTATTGAGACTTTACAAAACCCTACTTACTACAAAAGGGAGAGAAGCTAAGTTGCAGAAGACACAAGATGGCAGCCATACGGAGATTGAGCGGTGAGGTGACAAAGAAGCAACAGAGCCGTCTTTCTATCATGACAGCCAAGTATTCACGGCATAGGCTGGCCTCTGTCCAGGAACAGGCATGCACTGAAAAGAACCCAGGAGCAGTGGTGTGCCCGGGGCTGCCGTGTATCTGCTCACAAGGGGCAACTGCTAAGGTTTCAGAACTTTTGCAAACTGGTTGTTAAAGATTATTAAAAATTGTATGAACTAAGGCACCTGGCTGGCTTAGGCAGAAGAGTGTGTGACTCTTGATCTCAGCATCGTGAGTTTGAGCCCCACATTGGGTGTAGAGATGACTAAAACAAAACAATTGTATAAACTTACAGTTACATAAATCATATTAAAGACAATGATAATAAATCCTCAAAACTCATCACCTTCTAATTGTTTTACTATATTTTTCTACCATCTATGCTCTTGAGGTTATTTATATCAATGGTATCTGTATGAAGAAAATATTGTATCATAGTGTGCTACTGCATAGCTCTTCCCAAGTCCACCTTTAGTGATAGATAGTACATTGTAATTCGAAATCAGCCAGAGAGTATTTATACCACAGAAGTGGTGCAAACCTCCAAATTGTGATCCTTTCCCTGCCCCAGAGAGCCAATTGTTAGACATTTACCAGCATACCACTGACAAACAGCCTCCCCACTGTTCCAATGCCTTCAAGGGAGTGGGATTTTGTGAGACTCCAAGTCGTGCGGTGTTTAATGCTTAGGTTGTATTTTCTCTGTTAATTAAATCTCCTTCCACAATTTTGTATTAAGAGTGCTTACAAGGCATATCATGAAGCTAATAGTCCCACAAGGAGTGAAAGGGCACATTTCTGCAATGACTTATATGATATGGGGGGTGCTCCATGAAGCATGCTATTAAAATGAGGTTACACAGGAAGACGCAAAAAAAGAAGAAGAAGAAGAAGAAGAAGAAGAAGAAGAAGAAGAAGAAGAAGAAGAAGAAAAACTTAGAGCCTTTCTTTGTCCTTCCTTAGTACTCCTGCAAGTGTTCAGTTCAATAAGCAGTCATTCCATGATGACCATAGTCAAGGCATTAGGCCAGTGGGAGAAGGAATATATATAGTCCTATTCTCAGGAAACCTGCAGCATGGTGAGGGGAGCGTGCTCTCCTACCATCAGATTGAGGCTTACACTGATGTCCCTATTTTAAATCATAGCCCCTGTCCCCGAGTAGCACATCTAATCTCCCTCACTCCCATAACACTTGTCACTTTCTAGCATACTATATAACTTATCTTTCATGATTGAATTTATTATCTTTCTTCCTCCTCTAGAATGTAAGCCCACAAGCACAAGGATTTTGGTTTGGTTTGTTTAATGTCCCAAACATGGTAGACCATCAAGAAATATTAAATATTTTTTTATATTTATACCTAATTACTAGAAACCCAACTAAGCCAAATTCTAACTTCTTCTTCTTCTTCTTCTTCTTTTTTTTTTAAAAAAAGCAGGCTTTGTGCCCAGTGGGAACATGGGGCTCTATCTCACAACTGAGATCATGACCTGAGCTGAAATCAAGAGTCAGACACTTAACTGACTGAGCCACCAATTGCCTCAAATTCTAATTTCTGCTCTACCACTTACTATGTGACTCTAGGTAAGTCTCTACACCTCTTTAATTTGGGCAATGAAAAACCCAAAATTCAGTGAGTCTCTACTAGATGTTCCAATTAAGGCATGTCTGCTACATCCCTAGCCACTTCTACAGGAAACTGTCTTTCTGCAGCCCCCAGCTCCAGGCAGCCATGCTCTAAATTCCACCTTGAAGCCATCGGGCTTCTTTCAGACTCTCAACTCTTCCCTCCTGCCATACCAGCATGAGCACCTGACCCCAGTGCAGCCAGAAGCTTATCATATGGCCCAGAAAAAGATCTGCCCAGATAGAGAAGACTGAACCAGCCCATTCTACTCCTAAGAATTTAAATTGGTAAATATAAATAGAATCAGGCAGTATACAGAAGCTTACAGGTCACAAGTTTGAGAGAAACTGGAGAGGCGATGAAAAGCCATAAATGAACCAAAATAGAAGTCAGCAAAAACACATGAGGTAGAGAAAAGGCACAGAGGATACAGAGAAGAATTCAGTTTGTAGAAAAAAGACAAGTGGGCAAAGAGAAGCAGACCTACAGGACTGTGAGTGTGGCATTTCCTGGGGAGCACTTTAAAGCGAACTAATGTTTATTTAGCTCCCACTGCTTACCAGGCACTATCCTAAGTGTATGTCACTTTATCTTTGCTACAACCCTGTATCATGCCCATTTTGAGATAATGGAGCTTTCAAAAAAGTGATTTTTTATGTGTTTCTTCTTTCACACTGAGAAGCCTGAAATTCCACTGTAATTCTCTTGGAGTTCCAGTCTTGATCCCAAGCTCCAGTATGAAATAGAATATATGGGGAACTCCTCAGTAATATTCCTTCCCCTCTTCTAATCTCTAGGAGCCCAGGAGACACTAAAAGCTGGCAACAAATTTGGCACAAGCAGAGCTGAGAAGTTCCCCAGGCACTTTGGAGAGTACAGGGACCTATAACCTGGGGCCCACTTGAAGTCTAGGCCTCGGAGGGATGCTGTGATGCTGTGGCTGCAAGACATACAGACAAGGTAACTCAATCCAACTAGATGTAATTCTCAGTGAGCTCTCATTCTATTCTGCATCAGATGACAGATGCAGATGACTCTTTGACATTAAAATGCCTGTGACTCTTCCCTATGCCTTGTGTGCCCACATGCCACCAACGTAGGCCAGGATGGCCATCATTTACATATTTCATGACCCTGACTATCTGCCAAAGACAAGAAAGCACACCCTTCTATATGTCCCCAAAGTGGGAAGAACTAGATATAGCTGAGTAATTCTACTGCAGCCAGTATTACAGCATGTGGCATTATCATGTCATTAATGTCTTCAAAATTCATGTAAATCCAACAGACCAAGTTTACACCTTAAAGCTAGGGGAAGGCCCTGTAGCTTATACAACCACTCATCAGAGGACTCTATCTTCACATTTCCCCAACCTTCAGTGCCATCCCCAATGAACTGACTCAGTTCACCAGCTTGGGCTTATGTTCCTGGCCCTTCGGCTTAGTCAGTAGTGCCTTACTGTCCTGCCGGATTTTCTGGGCTCCACCTGCAAGTTTGAGCCATTTTGTTAGTTCTCCTTAATACCAGTCAATCCATGTTTTTAGCAGTGAAGTTCTCTTGAATCCTCAACTTCTAAGGGACCAAGAGACTGAACAATCCATAGTCATAATACATTTTCCACTGAAGGTATAAGCTGTCCTAAAGAAGTGACTGGGTATGCAGAGAAGGATTATGCACAAAGATGCTTATTGAAGCACTGTTTATAACAGCAAAACACTGGGAATAACCTAAATGCCCAGCAAATGAGAATGTTTATAAATATGAATCATCTACTGATGGATATACTGGTTCTGCCTGCCAAGTTCATCAGAATAAAAAGAAAAGACAAGCTCAGATTATTCATTGTGGTGGATTAAAGTGGCAGCTTGACTATCACTGTGGGCCTCAGTGTGACTTGCTCTCATTTTGTTTGCCTTACAATTACACTTTCCCCACTGGATTCAGTTGGCTTATGCTGGGCACTTCTATAGCAAGCATTTCTACTGGGCAGCCTATATATGAGTGGACAACCTTTGTCAGTACATTAGTCCTCAATCCAATCAGCTGTGTTTAGGGGAGCAAGCAGTGCTCCTCCCAAGAAGGTTGCTCTGATCTCAAATGACTCTCCCTTCAGTCTGTCTAACTCAATGGAATATTTCGCAGTTTTCAAAAACGGTATTTACCAAAGGTTTTTAAATACCTGAAGAATATGTAGGAAATATTGTAAAGTTTTAAAATATTATAAAATGTAATCTATCGTCTAACACATGCTACAACATGGATGAATCTTGAAGCCAATATGCAAAGTGAAATAAGCCAGTCATTGGGATGCCTGGGTGGCTCAGTGGTTGAGCGTCTGCCTTTGGCCCAGGGCGTGATCCTGGAGTCTCAGGATTGAGTCCCACAACAGGCTCCCTACATGAAGGCTGCTTCTCCCTCTGCCTAGGTCTCTGCCTCTGTGTGTGTGTGTCTTTCATGAATAAATAAATAAAATCTTAAAACAAAAAAAAGAAAAAAAGAAGCCAGTCACAAAAGGACAAATAACATATGATTCCACTCATTTGAGATAGCTAGAGTAGTCACAATTATAAAGAGAGAAAGAAAGTAAAATGGTATTTGTGAGGGGCTGGCAGGGAGGTAGGTAATGAGAGTATTTAAGGGGTTTACAGTTTCAGTTTTGCAAAATGTAAAAAGTTCTGGAGACGAATGGTTGTGATGGTTGCACAAAAATGTGAATATACTCAATACCACTGAACATGCTTAAAAATGTTAAATGGCAAATTTATATCTACTGTACCCCAATTTTAAAAGCTGAATCTACAATATCATTTCAAGTATGTCTGTGTGTGTGTGTTTGTATGTGTAGGCCCAGGGGTCCACCTTTGGTAATGGGGAAAAGATGCTAATATCTTCCCAAATGTTCTTCCTTTAACTAGCACAAGGATTGGCAAACCGTGGTCCTGCAGCCAAATCTAGCCTCCCATCCATTTTTCTAAATAAAGTTTTACTGGAACACAGTCATGCCCATCATTTACATATTATCTATGCCTGCTTTTGTGCTACGATGGCAGAGTTGAGTAGAGAGACAGTATTGTCTAGAAAGCCTAAAATATCTACCATCTGGTCCTTTATAGAAAAAGTTTACCAACTCATCTTTTACTGTGCACTGAAAGTCCATATAGAGGCCAGAAGAATGATCAAAACTTTAGTGTGGGTTCCAAGTCTTATATTTCAAACCAGAGTCCACAAGCCTCAAGATTCCAGAGTTAGCATGTCCTTTCTATTTGACTGTTCTCTAACTTTTCAACAGGCTCAAAGCCTTCATTCTAGACTCTCAGGACCCCCAGGACTCAGGATCTGGACTCTATAGGTGAAGGAGACAAAGGGAAAAGAGGCACTTGTGCTGGATCTGATTTGTTCTCTTTCCGGAATTGCATTGCCCAACACCTTCTTCAGCACCCAAAACTTGGGATACACTAAGAAGTGGTGGAAAGGACGTCACATCAAACTTGCAAACATAGAGTTTAGAAATCTAGAAGGGTATGTACCAACAAATTCACTGTGCTGAGTTGTGGGGTTATGGATAATTTTTAAGTTCTTCTCTATAAATTTTTATATTTTAGGATTTGTTACAATGAAAAAGTATTTATGATCAGAAAAAAGTTATTTTAACATTTTAAAAATTATTAAAAAAAACAAATAGGAGCATGATAGGTTGAAACCCAGGGAGAATCATATGGGAGACATTTCAGCAGGGTCAAAATCTGGGTAACAATTAGCCAATCTCAGTTTGTTTTCTTGACCTAAGCTCTTTTCAGAGAGAGCTGAAATCTGGCAAGCCCGATATTTTCACGGTATGGTAGCCACATGGCTCAGAAATTTCATTTGTGCTGGCACTCTCTGATCCCCTGAGAATTCCTGTGCCTTGAAGGCCTTTATTTATAAGCAGCCTCCTAAGCAACCACATACCTTTTTTCTCTGTTTGGCTACAGGTTTTCTTTTCAAAGATCGCAGACCTTGGTTCTGCAGAGCTGAAAAAGTCTAGACAAACCTGGGTTGGTCATAGGCTCTGCTGCTTAGCTGAACTTAGACCAATTACTAACCCTATTATCTATAAAAGGAAGTAATCCTACCTCTGGGAAAAGAAGAAATTGTCCATTCTTCTGCCTACTTACCTCCCTCTTCTCCCAAGAGGACCAAACACTAATCTGAACTGTGGATAGCGACTAGAAGGGTTCAAAGCTCATTGAGACTGGTGGGTCTCTTTTCCTGCTTCTTCCCTGAGGTAAGAGTGATCAGAGGAGCAAGGCCTTCTCCCATATGGAAGGAGGCACAGCCATCTTGCACTCATTCTTTTGATTTCCTGTAAAGTAGCTGGTCACAGAGGGTAACATCTGACAACTTGGGTTTAAATCTAGGGAGAGGAAAAAGAAGTTCAAAAACCTTGCCTTGCCTTCAGCACAGAGGTTTGCACAAGTTTTTGACACAAGGCTAGATGTTTTGTTCATTTTATAGAATCAAGACATGCTTCTTAAAAATTTTGATACAATGTTACCTTAATCCATTAACCTCCACCACCACTCCTTCCAATATCTACCTCACAGAGGACTAAATAAGACAAAATGGGATAAAGAAGCTCATAAAAAGCCAGGTACGTAGCAAAAGCTTAAATCAAGGAAATTTTTCTTTCTCATATTCCTTCTTCTCTTTACCCCTCTGTCCCTCCTCCTCTTTCTTCATTCTGGTGTTAGAATCCTTCCTCTAATCACAAGAGCATTTATCACACTGAATTATAAACGTCAAATTTATTATCCTTTGAGTGCCTAGGAGGACAAAAGTATATTTTTCTTATTCACCATTTAATTTCCAGAGCCAAACACAATGTCCAGTATAGAGCAGCTACTCATCTAATATTTGACAATTTGAAAGAATGAATAAATGGAAAAAATAATGACTAATCACCCTAATTCTCTAAACCTGTTCCTCCCATACTATTTCCTATCCCAGGTAGTAGTAATTCAATCTTTCCAGTTGCTCAGGCCATACATACAGTTATCCTGATGTCTCTCTTTCTGTAATAATTTATATGCAATCCATCAGCAAATCCAGTTGACTTGAGATATATCCAGAATGTAACCATTTCTTACCACTTTCACTTTGACCATCACTGACAGGGCCAATATCTCCCCTAAAGTTCATTTCTAATACAACAGGTGGAGTGATCCTTTAAAAATATTGGTCAGGGGAGTGGTGTAGTCAGTTCAACGTTTGACTGTTGGTTTCGGCTCAGGTCTAATCTCAGGGTCATGAGATCAAGCCCCGTGTCTGACTCCACGCTCTGTGAGGAGTCTACTTGAGTTTCTCACTCCCTTGTCCTTTGACCCTCCCTACTATGCTCTCTCCCTCTTACTGAAATAAATAGATATATCATTTTAAAAATAAGTAAATAAAAATATTCATCAGGTCAAGTTACTACTCTGCTCAAAACATTTCAGTGGTTCCTCGGTTCACACAGAAGATAAGCCAAAGTCCAGTTCCCCTAGCCTGAAAATCAGCTTTCCAAGACCACTCTAGATACCAAATGTCTTACTCTGGTTTCCCCATCAGAAGCAAAGTCTAAGACAAGTACCTGTCAGGGAGCAAGAATGAGGAGCTAGAGGGAAAGAAACGGTGAAAGGAAAAGCCAAAGTGTTACTGAGTTGGTCAATTCAGTTGAATAACCAGAGCTGAATCCCACCAGGACCTTAATCCTACTAGGAGGCATATAGAATGTGATACGGAAGAGAAATTACCTGAGAGTAGGATGGGGGTATGGCATTTATCCATCAGCTTCCATTACCCATTGTCAAGAGTTGCCACATAGGGTATTAAGGACTTCACACCTCCAGGCTGCACCTAGGTAAGTGCCAGGCAGGTTTCCACAGGGAGTGGGAAGGGAATGGGGAGGTAGAAAGCAAGGGATACTCAGTGCAGCTGAAGCGAAATGCTGTCAGGTTACACCTGTGCTCACCGCAGTATTCCAGCATGAATACCTGATTCAAAGTAAATTCTCAAAATATTTTGTTAAATAAGTTAAAAGAGTAGCATACTTTTGTTTACCACTTTAAAAAGGACAAGTCTTTGATCTACATTTTCATATTCACTGTGTTTATTTTCACAATCACCCTTTAAGGAAAGCAAAGTAGGTACTATTACCCTCATTTTGAAAATAAAGAAAGGAAAAAAAAAAAAGAAAATAAAGAAAGGTTAACCAAAAAGCATCGGAATAGAAGAAAAATCAGGGATTTGGGATCACATAGACCTGGCTTTGAATTATGGCTCTAACACTGTACAATCTTGCCTAAGTTGTGTAAGCCTTCTGCAACCAGGTCCTTATCAGTGAAATGTAAGTAATACTACTTGCTTTACAAGGCTGTGTGAAGATTAAATGAATTAACATATTTGGGAAAATAATAGTACAATTTAGCACGAAGGTCACAAACTGATCACCCTTGGGCATGAGTGTGTGGAATGGCTTTATTTGCCATTCCATAGGAAAGTGACCAAAAACACCAGTCTGCAAACTCTAGCTCCATCCATATGAAGAAAAGGCACAAATACCTCTCAGCTGTCAACAGGTAATCTTTACACCACCTACACCACTGCTGTGGGGTAGAATTTGGTTTGACTGGTTAGTTTGGTTTTGTCTGCAAGTATGTTAAAAGGCAGTCTCTTTAGGTAAGTGTTCAGCTTGGTTGCAATATAAGCTGCTTCTTGATGGCTGTTTTACTGTAGCCTGATGCATTTATTGAACTTCCCTGGCCTGTGTGGACATTTCAAATTCCAGAACCTGGCTTAGTATTAGGAGCTTTTCACAGCAGCCAGACCAAGATTTGAACCTTTAAAAAAAAAAAGATTTTATTTATTTGAGAGAGAGAGAGCATGTGCACACACAAGAGAAAGAGCACAAGCATAGAGGAGGTGGGGGGTACAGGCAGAGGGAGAGGGAGAAGCAGACAGAGACTTCTGGTTAACAGGAAGCCCGATGGAGGCCTTGATCCCAGGACCCCGGGGATCATGACCTGAGCCAAAGGCAGATGCTTAACCAACAGAGCCAGCCACCTAGGCGCCCTAGATTTGATCCTGACTTCGCCATTTATTTAATCTCTCTAGCTTCAGTTTCTTCACTTATATGAAATTGGGTTATTTTTGCCTCCCTAATGCCATGTGCCCTAAAGTAGAATACTTAGGTTCTTAGTTTGCAAGACTCCCAGAGTCCAGGCCCTTTCCTGATTTTCCAAAGGGACCTCAGCCTGCAGATGTGAGGATGAAATGAAGAGCCAGTTTAGTTTGTTTTCAGCCTGTGGTCTTTATCTACAACAGAAACCTCAGCATTCCAAAGAGATGCTTCCAATCCTTGCTGCTGCCATCATCAGTGCCAGAATAACCACCCCTATATCTTATGATCATTAGTCCCTAAAGATGGTCTTCCAATGATCCACTGCTTTGGGATATTGACTGTCTTCCCTTAAATCTGGGCAGGCCTAGAACTAACTTTTGACCAACAGATGTGGCCACAGTGAAGCTGCATGCCTTCCAAAGCTAAGCTATAAGAAATGATGCAGTTTCCATCTGGCTCCCTTGGAAAATGCATCCTGGGGGCAGTAATAAGCCTTCATGTTAGAATTCTAACAACTCTGGGACAACCATACTGTGAAATATGTGAATACGCCCTATGGGAAAAAATCAAGCATGGTAGACAGCTGCAGATTTTCTCCTATTCAGTGGTCTGTACCAACTTGCGAAACAGAATGAAGAAGCCATTTGGACATCCAACTCACACTTTCAGATGACTCTAGCTACAACTGCCATCTGACTGCTACTGAATGACAGACCACAAATGAGAATCTTCCTAATGAGACCAGAACAATGGGAGATAATAAAATGGCTATTGTTTTAAGCTACTCTGTCTTAAGGAGATTTGATATGTAGCAATAAATAATGAGTTCAGGATTATACGTGCTGTTGTTGCCTGGCACATCTGAAGCCACACAGCTGTAGCCGAGCTTCTGCTTCCGGTTGCTTCTAGTATCACTCGTAGAAATTCCTGCCCAGAAGACATTGTTAAAAAAATAAGGGAGGATGACTCTTCACTTGCATTATACTTGAACAAGGTTGCCCAATGACAAAATTGCCTTGGGCTTCCTATGTTATAAATCCTTCCAACCATTCCTTTAGCCATTTCCCCAGGACATAAGTTTGCCACTAGGATGGCTCAATTGGAAAAGGTTCTGGGATCCACTTCCAAACTGACTGTATCAAGCAAGGTCACAGCAGAAAAAACATGGTACTTTCAATTTTAAAAGAATTGGGGATTTAATAAAGGACTATTTACAAGGAGTGGTTATAGAGGACCCACGTGGAATAGTGGAGTAACCCCAGATTAGTAACCGCAGTGGAATGTTACTACCTCTACACTCATAGGATGAGAGGAAAGAGCAGTTGATGAAACCTGAATAGAGTTATACAGAGAAGGTCACCTTGAAAGGAGCTATGTCATTCAGTCTAAAAATGTAGTCAACCCAGCAGAACACACGTTATTCCTCAAGCTCACATGAAACATTCACCAAGATAAAACACATTCTAGGCCATAAAACACATCTCAACAAACCTAAAAGAACAGAAATATAATGTCTGCTCTCAGATCACAATAGAATTGAACTAGAAATTAATAACAGAAAGATAATTGGAAAATCCCAAAATATGGGGAGAGTAAACAACACATTTTGAAATAACACATGGTTCAAACAAGAAATCTCAAGAGAGGGGCGGCCCGGTGACGCAGCGGTTTAGCGCCGTCTGCAGGTATGGGTATGATCCTGGAGACCTGGGATCGAGCCCCATGTCGGGCTCCCTGCATGGAGCCTGCTTCTCCCTCTGCCTGTGTCTCTGCCTCTCTCTCTCTGTCTCTCATGAATAAATAAATAAAATCTTAAAAAAAAAAAAAAATCTCAAGAGAAATTTTTAAATATTTTGAACTACATGAAAACAAAAACAACTTATCAAAAATTATGGGATGCAGTGAAATAATGCTTACAGGGAAACTTATGGCATTGAATGCATATATCAGAAAAGAGGAATCATCTAAAATCAATAAGCTAAGTTTCTACCTTAGGAGAATAGACAAAGAGGAGCAAATTAAATCCAAAGTAAGCAGAAGAAAAGAAATAATAAAAATTAGAGCAGAAATCAATGAAACTGAAAACAGGAAATCAATAGAGAAAATCAATGCAACCAAAAGCTTGTTCCCTGAAAGGATCAAAAAAATCAACAAGCCTCTAGCCAGGCTGTTACTAATATCTGAAATGAAAGAGGTGACATCACTACCAAACCTAATGGCAACAAGAGGATAATAAAGGAATACTATGAGCAACTCTATGCCCGCAACCTAGATAAAATGGACCAATTTCTTGAAAGACACAATTTACCAAAACTCACACAAGAAAAAACAGACAATATGAATAGGTCTATATTTATAAAAGAAAATGAATTAGCAACTAATAACTTTCCAAAACGAGTATCACCAGATCCATAATACTCTATAATCTATTTTAGAAGATAGCAACGGAGAATACTTCCTAACTCATTCAAGGAGGCCACCATTATCCTAATACCAAAACCAGACAAAGATATTACAAGAAAAGAAAACTATAAAACAGTATCTTTTTTATATCTCTTGAAGATGTAAAAATCTTCAACAGAATATTAGCAAATTGAGTCCAACAATTTATAAAAAGAATTATACACCATGACCAAGTGGGATTTATTCTAGATACGCAAGGATGATTTAATATTTGAAAATCAGTTAATGGACTCTATCACATCAATAGGTTAAAAAAAGAAAATCTAATGTTCATAATATGATATGAACATTAGAAGTAGAAAAAGTATTTGACAAAAATCCAATATGTGTTCATGATAAAATTTCTCAATAAATTAGAAATAAAAGGAACTTATTCAACTTGATGAGGATATGTACAAAAAAATCTATAGCTAACATCATCTTTAATAGTAAAAACTCAAAGAATTCCCAAGATCAACTACAAGTAAGAATGTCCCCCATAACCATTCCTTTTTAACACATACTTCCAGTATGTGCAATAGTTAGTGCAATAACACAAACAAAAAAAGAAATAGGAGGTTTACAAACTGAGAAGAAAACTGTCCTTGTTTGCATATGGCATAATTGTCATCTGTGTAGAAAATCTGAAAGAAGTGACAAAAGAACAAGTGAGTATAGAAAGGTTATAGGATACAAAGTTAATATACATATGTCAATCACCTTTCTATATGCCATCAATGAACAAGTGGAATTTGAAATTAAAAACACAATACCAGTTTCATTAGTGACCAAAATATTAATATACTTTGATATAAATCTAACAAAATATTCACAGTATCTACATGAGGAAAACTGCAAAACTGATGAACAAAACAAAAGAATAATGGACAGAAAGACTCAATATTGTCAAGATGTCAGTTCTTCATGACTTGATCTACAGATTCAATGCAAAATCCCAGCAAGTAATTCTGTGGATATCAACAAACTGATTCTGATATTTGTATGGAAAGGCTAGAATAGCCAAATGTTGGAGAGTATAGTTCAAAGACTGACAGTACCCAACTTCAAGACTTACCTTAAAGCTACAGTAATCAAGACAGTGTGGTACTGAGAAAAGAACAGACAAAAATAGAAATCCCAGAAATACAATCAACTGATCTATGACAAAGGAGCAAAAGCAATATAATGAAGCAAAGACAATTTTCAACAAATTGTTGGAAATGGATATCCCCATGCTAAAAATAAATCAAAAATGGCTCACAGATCTAAACGTAAAGCCATACAAAAGTATAAAACTCCTAAAAGATAACATAGGACAAAACCTAGATGATCTTGAGTGTGGATATGACTTCTTAGATAAAATACCAAAAACATGATCCATGAGAGAAATCATTGATAAGGTGGACTTCATCAAATTTAAAAACTTCTGCTCTGAGAAAGACAATGGCAAGATGATAAGAAGACAAACTACAGAATAAGAGAAAATATGTGCACAAGACACATCTGATAAGGGAATGATATTCAAAATATACAAAGAACTCTAAAAACTCAACAATAAGAAAACAGACTAAAAAGAAAATGTTTCAAAGACCTTAACAGACACCTCACCAAAGATGACCATCCTTTCATGAGGACTGTTGGCTTCAACTATTATAATCTACATCACTAGAAGTTTCACTTGGGTTTTTTTTAAAGTATCTTCAGTATTTCTAATATGATGAATTTTTACTCTGGCTTAACATATGGAATACAATGATACTAACTGTTATAATATCCTTGTCTATTAATTCTATCACCTATGTCATTTCTGGGTCAGTTTTTATTGGTTGATTTTTCTCTTCATTATGAGTACTGTTTTCCTGCCTCATTGCATGTTTGATATATTTTGATTGGATGTAGACCTTATGAATTTCACTTTGTTGAACAATGGATATTTCTGTTTTGTTTGTTTTCCTTATATTTTTATTTAAATTCAATTAATTAACGTGTATTATTAGTTTCAGAGGTAAAATTCAGTGATTCATCAGTTGTATATACCCAGTGCTCATTATATCATATGCCCTCCTTAATGCCCATCACCTTTACCCCATTCCCCATCCCCCATCCCTTCCAGCAACTCTCAGTTTGTTTCCTAGGATTAAGAGTCTCTTGGGCACATCAGTGGCTCAGTGGTTGAGCGTCTGCCTCTGGCTCAGGTCATGATCCCAGGGTCCTGGGACTGAGTCCCACATCAGGCTCCCTGCAGGGAGCTTGTTTCTCCCTCTGCCTGTGTCTCCGCCTCTCTCTGGGTGTCTCTCATGAATAAATAAAATATTTTTTTTAAAAAGAGTCTCTTATAGTTTGTCTCCCTCTCTGATTTCATCTTGTTTTATTTTTCCCTCCCTTCCCCTATGCTCCTCTGTTTTGCTTCTTAAATTTCACGAGTGAAATTGTATGATAATTCTCTAATTGACTTATCTCGCTTAGCACAATGCCTTCTAGTTCCATCCATGTCATTGCAAATGGCAAGACTTCATTTTTTATGGCTAATATTTATTTATATATATATGTGTGTATCACATCTTCTTTATCCATTCATCTGTTGATGGATATCTCAGCTCCTTCCACAGTTTGGCTATTATGAACATTGCCAATAAACATTGGGGTGCAGGTTTCTGTTGGGATCACATTTGTATCTTTGGGGTAAATATCTAGTAATATGCTGGGTTGTAGGGTAGTTCTATTCACAACTTTTTGAGGAACCTCCATACTGTTTTCCAGAGTGGCTGTACCAGCTTGCATTCCCACCAACAGGTAAAAGGGTTCCCCTTTCTCTGCATCCTCATCAACATCTGTCATTTCCTAACTTGTTAATTTTAGCCATTCTGACAGGTGTGAGGTAGTAACTCATTGTGGTTTTGATTTGTATTTCCCTGATGCTGAGCGATGTTGAGTATTTTTTCATGTGTCTGTTGGCCATTTGGATGTTTCTATGGAGAAATGTCAAACAATGGATTTTTTGTAGTCCTATAAATATTTTTGAGTTTGGTTCTGGGACATCATAAATTACTTGTTAACAGTTTGATCCTTTTGGGGTTTGCTTCCAATTTTTTGTTGAGCTGGATCAATGCAACATTTATCCTGAGACTAATTTTTCTCCAGTATTGAGGCAAAACCATTCTGAGTACTCTATTCAAAGTCCACAAATTATGGTGTTTTCTACTCTGGCTGATGGAAACAAAACCCAGTAAAATCAGACAGTCTACATCAAAATCTTGGCTCTACGACTGGCTAACTGTATAATTTTAAGCAAATTACTCAGTTTCTTAGTCTATAATATCAGGGATCAAAATAGGGATCCCTGGGTGGCACAATCAAAATAAACCATGGATGAGGGTGCCTGGGTGGCTCAGTTGGTTAAGCATCAACTCTCAGTTTCAGCTTGGGTCATGATATCAAGGTCATGGGATCAAGCCTCACACTGGGCTTCACACTCAACAAAGAATCTGCTTGTCCCTTTCCTCTCCCTTCTCTCTCTCATAAATAAATAAATAAATAAATAAATAAATAAATAAATAAATAAAATATTTTTAAAAATCAATCACAGGTGAAACCTCTTACTGAAGGCTATTAGTAAGATCCATTTATTCTTCCTTTTTATTATTTTCCTCCCTTCCCAATGGTAAAACCATCTATCCCAATTGTGAAGAAAGCTCTGCTTTATGAGGACTCCTCTTAAATATTTCTTCTGCACCCTTAACATACTTCTTCTAGCATTATAGCATTATGTCCTACCATTCTTTTCATTTCCTCATGCACTATGAGTATTTATAATCCTCACCTAGGTTGACAGAAGATTCAGAAAGCAATAAGAGATAGTTCTACTTTCAGAAAGCTTAAGTTCAGAAAGCATGTCCAAGTACTCTGTCCATTCTGAAGTCCTTTCTCCCTATAAAGCTCTCAGGTAAATGAGATAAAGTGCTTAAAGCATTTTGAGAAAAGGACAGCACTAGAAGGTGGACTGGAACTCAGAGCTGTCTGAATAATTAAGTGCATAGGGTCAACTGTGTGAAAAACAGGTATTGTCCAATGGTGAGGGCAATAAACATACATCATCCATGGGTGTGTTCATGGAAAAAGCAAGGCCATAGGTACTGGACTGGGAAGCAGCAGGCATCCTTATGGGCATGATCAGATAACCAAGACAGCAGAAATCCAAAATACAGGACCATGACCTGAGGAATATCACAGGATCTGGGGAACATGATGGAAGCTTTCCAATGTGAAAGGGAAAAAGCCAAGCTAACTCTTGTTCAGACTAGCCTGGATAGTTTGAGCCTTCAAAAACAGTGATGAAGGAGCCAGCTGTTAGGATTTGAGAATGAAACAGAGGCTCACAAACTAGGTCTCTACTCATGCCTCCCCTGGAATACCTGTTCATATCTTTCCCACACTTATAACCCAGCTCATATCCCTCTCTAACAGAAAGCCAAGAGGACATGATTTACTTGTCATCTGAACCTGTAATCATCCTACTCTGTACCTCTTAGAAAACATATCACATTTTGTTTTTCATTTATAGACATTATTTTGCCACATCTTTTTTTTTAATTTTTTTTTTTCAAATTTATGATAGTCACAGAGAGAGGGGGGGGGGGGGCAGAGACACAGGCAGAGGGAGAAGCAGGCTCCATGCATTGGGAGCCCGACATGGGATTCGATCCCAGGTCTCCAGGATCACGCCCTGGGCCAAAGGCAGGCGCCAAACCGCTGCACCACCCAGGGATCCCTATTTTGCCACATCTATATGGTAATAAGCATCTTAGAGTTAGTGATTACTTTTTTCACTTTTCAACAGGTTCAAATCCCATCTCTGCATAGAGGTGAGTGAAGCTGAACAATTTCTTTAGCCTGTCTAAGCCTGGTTCCTCATCTGCAAAATAAGCATAACAAAGCCCTGCCTATACCTCCTGGGGTTGTTGCGAAATGCCATCAAAGTCAAGCTTATTAAGGTACTTTATAAATGGTGATGTGTTAGGCAAATGTGACTACTATGAGTAGGGACACTGAGGTACTAAATATATGTGAGAAACTTCTTTGAGCAAACAATGACAGAATTAAAGCGGGGCTGCCCATCTCACTTCCATCTCCACTCCTCTCTAAAAGCAAAGTTAAGAGCATGGGGTCTGGAACCAGACTGCCTGGGTTCTATGCCAGGTCTATTCCTTATGAGCTTCAGGCAAGTTATTAAACTTTTTTGCAGAAACTATTTCTTACTCACTTTTATATCTCCAAGATGCATAATTGGCATTCAGTGTCAAAAGACCAGATGGAAGCAAAAGATCAACTATCAGTTGCTATCCTAAGTAGCCCCATCATTAAGTGTGTCACCTAACCTGAGTGACTAGTTTTTAATCTATACCTCAAGGCCTTGGACCAGATGAGCTCTTTTTAAATTTAAATTCTCCTATATACTTTAAAGTTCATTTAAAGTTCATTTAATAAATCATTCTTAAAGGTTTGTTTTATACTTTATAGTAAAGACTATTATTTGGACCAAAAATAAAAACTTTAGTGAGTGAAAGCATATTTGAAGAGCAAAACTCTTGCTAGGTCTCTTACTAGTTTTATGACATTGGCAAAGCATTTAAGCTCCCTGAGACTCGATTTCTTCCTCAATAGCCACATCACAGAATTGCTGTGATTTAAAGCACCTAACAGTGAAGCACAATGATAGCCAGCAATGCCAAATAATAATTACAACTTAGCTTTAAAAGTTAGTTTTTAAAAATAGATTTTAAAAGCTTGAAATGAGTTTCCATGGACCCAATGTGTTGAAATACCAGTCATTCACATTTACATTATGAGATTTTACCACCCAGTTGGAATTTATTCCTCTTTATACTTTGTTTGTGTCAGCCTTTCTTTTCCGCCTAATGAACTCCTACTCATCCTTTAATGCCCAGATCAAATGTCACTTTTGCCAGTGTCTTCTCCACCTCCTCTGGGCAAAAAGAAGTTTTCCAATGCTATATATACTTATGACAACATTCATCATGTGTCATTTCAAAAACCACATATGGATATGTCTCCTCTACTAGACCATGAATGCCTTTTCAAAAGCAAGGATGAACACAGGGCCTGGCACATGGTAAGTGCTAAATATGTTTTTTATTGTTTGAATAAATGAATGAAAACAAAAAAATAATTCTGCTGCTTTTAGCTGCTATTTAGTAAGTTCACTCATTATCCATAACAAGAAGAAAGGGCAAGTTAGAAGCTATGTGTAATTCTACAGGCTCAGGTGCAAGCTAAAAAAAACTAATCAGAGTTTTTCATAAATTCAATCTCAGATAGAAATAGAATTTAGTGATAGTTACTCATTGCCTCGTGACCAGAAAAAAAAATCCTAAAATAGAAGAGTTCTAGTTCTACATGCTGTTTTATTGAAAACATCAGTAAAGCTTCCAAACTCTTGGGAATCACATGGTTCATCTTTTTAAGTCAAGGCAAACAAGAGTAAGAACAAACCCAGGGTTAGTAGACTATAAGTGCCACCCCAAGCAGGCTTCAGGTTTCAAATAAGTTTGATGAAAACCATGATGTGGCCTATTTCTTACGAAAATTATAACTCTGCTGCTCAATTATAGATGTTTGAAAACTTAAGCTGAATCACACACATTTATATTCTGGGATCTTTTTTCCCAAAATGTGAGGAGTTCAAAAGTTCAAACACAGCAGGTTTATAGCCATCACTAATTACCATGGTGGCCCTGGGTAAGTTACTTTATCTTTCTGGCCATTCCTTTTGTTCATTGTAAAATGAGACCATTGGCATAGATGATTTTCAAAGTCCTTTATGACTCTCAACAAAGTCACAGAAGAAGAGATGCACAAGGTATCACTTGGAATAAGCAGAACTGGCATCTGCCAATATGATATATTTTGAAAGTCAAGAAGGAAGAGTCTCCCTCCAAAAATATCTCTGCCCCAATAGGACCAACTCCACAAGTTAAGTGGCAGGGAAGCAGTGAAAGACACATAGGCTTTTGAATCAGCCAGACCCGAGCTCTGATCCCAACTCTGATACAGTTTTCAGTCAGTGAGCAAGTTACTTCATCTCTTCAAGCCTCCATTTTCTCATCTGTAAGATGGTAATATTTAGTCCCTGCTCTATTATTCAGATTTGATCAATGGTAGTCAAAGTGTAGCAGTGCTCTGAGAGGGGCATGCTGCCCCAGCCTACAGGGTTAGCAATGGGCAGCAAATAAGGAGTTCAGATTACCAGCCTCTACTCCAACAAGAAGTAGGATGAGAGGAGACCACCTGTCTTCTGAGCTTTCCTAGAAAAATGGACTTAGTATGGCCCCCCCAACAGCCCACCCCACTGAGAAAGAAATGCCACCCAGGTCTAGCCAACATTATAATTACAGTTAATTATCTCCAGGTAACAGAGAGTTAATCATAATTTTGTTTTAGCTGCAATTGTAGATTTTTCTGAACCTACCATTCCATCCTTCCTGCCAATACCCCATTGAACTGAGAATTGATTACAACAGTATGTTAAGAGGTGATTTTATGGATTATTTTCCTTTTGTTCAGTGGATGCCACAGAAATTCCTTTTAATGATTTTTAGAGCCTGAGAGACAAGAGTTCAACCAGCAATTTTAGAGTTGAAAGAATCTGAGGGCCATGTAACACGAGACCCAGCCTACCCTCAAAGTATCCTGGGATGTGTTCGGTGGACATAAAAGGAGATACTGCATGTCATTCCTCCTGCATATGATTTTGGACAGAGTAAAATGAGATGATTTCTGCAACTAATCTAACACAATGCCTAGCCCTAAGAGCAACTTATTAAATGGTAGTTACTGTTAGTAACCACAGCTGATCTGTGTGGCTTCCGTTTATGAATGTTTGGCTATGCCACACTACCTCCCTACTAAATACAATACTCTTTGGACTTTTTGGATCATATATCACTATGAATTTCTTTTTTAAAAGATTTAATATATATACTCCAATACATGTATTTTTTATTTATAAAATATACACATGCTACTCTATATGATAAAATTTACATAAGATAAACATTTAAAAAATCCAGAAGAGTCACAAAACTGCAGCAAATAATACTAAAATTTGTATGGAACCATAAAGGAGTTTGAAAGAAAAGCAAAGCTGGTTGTATCACAGTTCCAGATTTCAAGATATAATACAAAGCTATAGTAATCAAAATGGTATGGTACTAGCAAAAATATAGATATACAGATCTATAGAACAGAATAAAAAGCCCAGAAATAAACTCACACTTATATAGTCAACTAATCTATGACAAAGGAGGCAACAATACACAATTGGGAAAAGACAGTCTCTTCAATAAACAGTGCTGGGAAAACTGGACAGCTACATGTAAAATAACGAAGTTTCACATTCTAACACCATACACAAAAATAAACACAAAATGGATTAAAGACCTAAATATGAGAGCTGAAGCCATAAAACTATTAGAAGAGAACGCAGGTAGTCATTTCTCTGATATCAGCTATAGCAACATGTTTCTAGACATGTATCCTAAGGCAAGGGAAACAAATGCAAAAATAAACTATTGAGACTACACCAAAATAAAAAGATTTTGCACAGAGAAGGAAACCACCAATAAAACCAAAAGGCAAGCTACTGAATGGGAGAGGTATTTACAAGTTATATATCTGATAAGGGGTTAATAACAAAATATATAAAGAACTTATACAACTCAACACCAAAAAAGCAAACAATCTGATTTAAAAATGGGCAGAGGGGATCCCTGGGTGGCGCAGCGGTTTGGCGCTTGCCTTTGGCTCGGGGCGCGATCCTGGAGACCCGGGATTGAATCCCATGTCGGGCTCCCGGTGCATGGAGCCTGCTTCTCCCTCTGCCTGTGTCTCTGCCTCTCTCTCTCTGTGTGTGTGTGTGACTATCATAAATAAATAAAAAATTTTTTTAAATATTAAAAATAAATAAATAAATAAAAATAAAAATGGGCAAAGGCCTGAATAGAAATTTTTCCAAAGAAGACATACAGATGGCCAACACACACTTGAAAGGATGCTTACCATCATTAATCATCAGGGAAATGGAAATCAAAACCACAATGAGATATCACTTTACCCCTACAGAATGGCTAAAATAAAAAAGACAAGAAATAACAAGTGTTGATGAAAATGTGTGGAAAAAAGAACCTTCACACACCATTGGTGGGAATACAAATTGTGTGCAGCCACGGTGGAAAATAGTATAGAGGTTCCTCAAAAACCTAATAGAAATACCATACAATCCAGTAGTTCCACTACTGAGTATTTACCCGAAGAAAACAAAAATGCAAATTTGAAAAGATGTTTGCAGTTCTGCTTATTGCAGTATTATTTACAATAGCCAGGATATGGAAGCAACCTAAGTGTCAATAGATGAATGGATAAGGAAGATGTGGGATGTGTTTATGTGTGTGCTTCTGTATGCATATACATAAACAATACTATTCAGCCATAAATAAGATGAGATCATGCCATTTGAGACAACATGGATGGACCTAGAGAGTATTATACTAGGTGAAATAAGTTAGGCTGAGAAAAACAAATACTACATGATTTTACTCATGTGTAATCTAAAAAAAAAAAAAAAAGAATAACAAAAATAGAATGAGATCTGTAAATACAGAGAACAAACTGATGGTTGCCAGTTAGGAAGAGGGTAGGGAATAGGGCAAAATGGGTGAAGGGGAGTGGGAAACACAGACTTTCAGATATGGAAAGAATAAATCACACAACTAAAAGGCACAGCATAAGGAATATAGTCAATGTTACTATAATAGTGTTGTATAGTGACAGATGGTAGCTATGCTTGTGGTGAGCATAGCAAAATGTATAAACCTGTTGAACTGCTATACTATACACCTGAAACTAATATAACATTGTGTATCAACTATATTCAAATCTTTTTAAATCCAGAAAACTATGAAAAAAACCCACTTTAAATAGTCTTTATTTCACTAATTTCTAGAACAAAGAAAAACTGTAAGCAATGTATTTGAATATGCCTTATTATTTTTAGAGCCTTGGTTTAATGTTTTGTTTGAAGGCTTCTAAGTTCAGTTTATATCAACACTTAATTGTAATAGTTCTCATAGCTAGAAAAAGAACTTCACATGGAAGGTCCTATTGGAACCAAACATTAGTCTCTCACTAACCTCACTAAATCATAATACTCATTTTTCAATCCTAGCCACCATTTATACAGAAGTTTTTGTTGAAGTTTGGCTAATAAATTTCCATCATGCTTGATGTCAAAAAATTATTCCTGCAAACAAACTGGAAGGAATTGCATATTTACATTTTTTTAACAAATAGATTCAAAACCCACTAAAACTCTTTGGGGAAGTATTAAACATATGGGAAAATTCTGTTTCCAAGTTTATTAAGTATGCAGGTGACAGACATAGAATTCCGACAACTAAACAATATAACAATAAAAAACATTCCCCAAAAGCCATTTTCAAAAATGTCCTCTAGGTTTCTTTTAAAAAGCAGCTTGTTTTTCATTATTAAATGTCACTTCACCTGGAAGAAACAAGCTATTTAATCTGTCCCTATTTTTCTTTTAATTTATCTGGAATGTTGCATATTACCAACAACCACTTGTCATCACATAAAAGGTCAATAAATTGGAGATTTTTCTTTAACTTTAGCAACCTTTTTAAGGGCTTTGACACAAGATAAAAACAGTGAACCTCCATGTTCATGGCTATTCCTGGCTCATTATAAAGCAAGGGTCAGCAAACTACAGTCCTCAGTTCAGATCCAACTCACCACTGTATCTATAAATTTTTACCAAAACACAGTCACACTTGTTCATTTACATATTGTTTATGACTGCTTTCACCATACAAGAGTAGATCTGAAAAGTTGTGACACAGACCATATGGCCTGCAAAACCTAAAACATTGACTATTTTCCTCTTTACAGAAAAATCTGCAAACCCTAGATCATTATAAAATTTTTACTAGTAATGGTTCTGTTTCATAAGATTCACCATCATATACTCCTGGAATTTTAAACACTAAAGCTTTGAATTCCTTTCTGTAATAGCTGTCTATGAATGATGCAGTGATTAAATTTCTCTTGTGGTTCTGTCCCTCTAGCCTTACCACTTCTTTTATTAAAGAAGTCATTAATATATTTATAATTAATACATTCCTCCCAGGATATCTTTACATCAGTGGAAAGAGAGTGAGAGACAGAATAGTTTTTCATGTATTTCATTGTTGAAACAGAATGTAGCAAATATCATAAACTGAGACAAGTTAGAAACATCTGTACTTTGATCCAACCATATCAGAAACTTCCCACATTGTCAAATTTATCCTAATGCTTGTTTCTTCAGATCTTCATCAATGTTTTCTAGGCATCTTCCAAGGCTTTCTGCTGACGAAGGAACACTTTTTTTGCTTATTATTTCAGCCAATTTTTCCCATGGCCGAAGATTGTTTCCTTAATTGTATGCAGCTTTTTAACTTCTATCCTCAAGCAAAAACCATAAAGTTAGTGAAATTATGTTAAGTGAATTTGAGCATTGCCCGGCTAAAACATCATTGTAAAAAAAGCTGTAGAGATCTGCCTTTTAATGCTCTGCATGCTTCATATCCAAATAATCATGACAGTTACATAGATAAAACTCAAGCCAGTTTGGGTCAATGTGTATTATTAATGGTATTATTTTAATCTATAGTTCCAAGAGACTCCATGAAAATTTCTAAATTTTTGGATTACTATTTACCAGATCTGACTATATCATTGTTGTTTCTCTATCTCAACATGGATCACAAAGAACTCATAAAAGGGGAAGTGTTCGCCCAACCATTTTCTCATTGTTTCCATATGAGGTATTACCTTCATAATTTCTTCACAGATAGCTTTTGAAGACTTTTATTCATTTTGTGAGGGTTATTTTAGTTAAAACTAGATAATATACTACTCTCTGAATCCACTTCGACCCATATGAACTGCAATATAATTACAGCATGCTGAACACCAACACCCACAAAAAAAAATTACTTAGTCAAGCCTTCTGTGTTATGAGAACCTCTCTCTTCCCTCAGAGCACTCTGCGAACTACATTTCACATTTGACCTATGCGAAAGTACCAATGTCAATCTATTTATTAGATGTTAGTAACATTTAATTTTTCTTATTATGTAAACACATAGAGGAGTCATAATTTTTTTGCATACACAGTGGACTGTCTTGTATACTCCACTTGGTTTGGAGACCACTGTACTATACAATGATTCTGCCTCTTTAAAAAATACAAGACTCAGAACAAAGGAAGTGAGAGTTATTCTATTAATACTTTTGCAACATCTGCCATGTATAAAAAAAGTATATCAGGTGTTTTATGAGTGTTACAAAGACGAATCAAATTAATCAAACATAGATCCTGCCTTCAGCCCCAGCAAACATTTATTGGGTGTCTTCCAGTTCCGAGGATGGGGCTAGGCGCTAGGGTTTGGGTGGCATGGTGACTTTCACTTCAGACATGGCAAACAATTCAGCCAACTTGAATTCACTTGAACAGATTGGTCATTATTATGCAAATTTTTCATTTTTTATCTGCCCAGAATTCATTCTCTCTTCCTAGTAGCACTCCAGTTTCCTTTTGGGCAACTACCTCTCTCCCATTGTGAGACACTGAACCAAGCTGAAACTATAGGATCAAAGACACCATGAATAAGAAGTGCATGCTCTGCATGGAAAACCAAAACAGACAGAAGAAAGAAGAGAGATCAAATCATCCCAGGATAAGAACAGCCTTCCTTCCTTAGTTTCCATTTCCCTTTTGCTGACCCTCTAAGGTCATTTCTCCTCCATAAACACCTATAACATTGCCTCACTGTCTCGGACATGAGATGTTAGAACCATATAATAAATACACCGTTTTACTTGAGTTAATTTAAGTGTTGCTCTTCTCTGAGAATTATTTGGTCCCAGAAAAGAAAGTTATGAACAACAAACACTCAGAGGAAATTAAGAATCGTTATTGTAGGGTTGCCTGGCAGGCTCACTCAGTAGAACATGTAACTTTTGATCTCCAGGTCGTGAGTTGAAGCCCCATACTGGTTGTAGAGATTACTCAAAAATAAAGTCTTAAAAAAGAAAGAACGATTATTGTAGAAAAGTAGGAGGCTCTCTAACCTTCCCTTCACTATTCTCCACTCTAGATGAGGAGTTAATAGTCTGAGATGTACAGTGGAGAATCAAGTGGTTAAACTTTTGCCTTGAGTCTCCATGCAACCTTAGGCAAAGTATCATTAGAAAGAGGAGAAAAGGGAGCCTGGTTAACTCAGTTAGTTAAGTGTCTGTCTTTGGCTCAGGTCATGAAGCCAGAGTCCCAGATTGAGCCTCCCCTACCAATCAAGCTCCCTGCTCAGCAGGGAGTCTGCTTCTCCTTCTGCCCCTCCCCTTGCTCATACTCTCTTTCTCTTAAATACATAAATAAAATCTTTTTTTAAAAATGGGAGGGGGGGACACCAGGGTGGCTTAGTGGTTGAGCATCTGCTTTTGGCTCAGGTCATGATCCCAGGATCCTAGAATCAAGTCCCACATCAGGCTTCTGGCAGGGAGCCTTCTCCTCCCTCTGCCTATGTCTCTGACTCTCTTTTTCTCTCTGTATCTCATGAATAATTAAATAACATCTAAAAAAAATGGTAAGAATCTTTAAAAAAAAAAAAAAGAAGAAAGAAAAAACTCAGTTCCATGTTGCCTGACTTGAAACAGATTAGGAATAAGATTCATTTATTGCTATCCCAGCTTTGGGGCTCTGGTGTGGAAATTCTTCTTCATCGTTTTCCTGAGGGTCCAGGAGTCCCCTTTAGTCTAATAATTTTAGAAGGAACACTATGAGGGTTAGCCAGTGGCAGATACTGAATTAAGGTATAAGCTGGTAAACTAGGCATTGCTTCTGTTGGAAGGAAAACTTTGGAGGACATCTGACAAAATGATCAAGGTTTCATAAAGGGTGATCTTGATCTTCAAAAGTCCTGGGAATATGGGACACCTGGGTGGCTCAGTGGTTGAGCATCTGCCTTTAGCTCAAGTCGTGACCCCAGAGTCCTGGGATTGAGTCCCACATCGGGCTCCCTGCAGGGAGCCTGCTTCTCTCTCTGCCTGTGTCTCTGCCTCTCTCTGTATGTCTCTCATGAATAAATAAAATATTTTTTTAAAAGTCCTGGGAATAGATAATGTAAGGTTTTCAATCCTATAAAAAGTGTACAGTCAGCTGGGAATGTTTCTGATCCAATGTGACTCCAGGGCACAAAGACAAGGCCCATCACACAAGTTTTCTAAATTCACTTGCCCAGATTTTTCTTGAACCATTTTCCTAACTCTGGGTTAATGGCTCTTCTTACTTTCTCACCACTTCCCTTTCATCCTTTCATACCTGAAGCTTTAGTCCCTCTTTCCCCTGCCCCCCTCACTAAAGTCCTTAAGACTGGACTCAGTATCATTAGAAAGAACTTCTATGACCAATGAAAAAAATCAAAGCCCAGTGAAAAAGGCAAGAAACCAATAACACCACGCCCCTTCCTCAAGAGCATGAAAGGTTGTTTAAAACAACAGTCTTCTGGAGAGCCTGGATGGCTCAGTCAGTTAGGTGTCTGCCTTTCACTCAGGTCATGATCCCAGGATCCTGGGATCCAGCCCCATAGAGGACTCCCTGCTCTGTGGGGAGCCTGCTTCTCTTTCTGCCTGCAGCTCCCCCCTGCTTATGAACACTCTCTAATAAATAAAAAAATAAAATCTTGAAAAAAAAGTCTTCAAAATACAATTACCTAAATTATTATTTCCTGTAAAGGGATATTTAGATAGTGATATATGGATATAGATGATATATATGCAAGATAGATAGATAAATATATATATTCTGAAGAACATGTTCACTACTCAAAAATGAGCTGAGTGATTCCTTCTAATTCAAAATAGTAAAGACAAAAAAGTCCAGATTTCCATTTTAATACAAATTAAACATTAAATAAATGTATGTAACTTTACTGCAAAGCCATTTCTGTTTACAGATAGTGCTTCAAGATTGACTAATACATAATGCTGGAGTTCTAGTTATTGGAATGGACATGTCTGAGAGGCACCAGAGGAACTGAGAAAGCTTGACCTCTAACCCTGTATAAGTACTTCAATTTGGTGAAATTCCTTCCATTTGGGAGAACCTGAAGCTGCCATAATATGTGTCGAAGAAATTCTTTCCTTTGCCAGAGGGGTGCATCTTTGCTATTCCTGTTCAGTAGGAGGTAATACTTATTATAAAAAGATTACCACCACATATTGTATTCCCCTTTTAATCCTTTTTGGAGTTTTTCATTGAGGATATTATATTCTTCAATTAGACATGGGTTGCTGAACCAGGAAAAGTCTCATTCAAAGCCTCCCAAGAAGAAGGAAGATCTTCCAAAGATTTGGACTTAGAGCTAAATCAAGATAGAGTGAATATATTTTAGGAATCTGCATGATGGCTACATTACTTTGGCCTGGGACATTCTTGGAATGCTAATTATAGGAGGAAAGTTTGTATTAGACTGGGCAGTTAAGAAGTAAACTGTAGTAGACTGGTAATCTATGTTTTCTCCCAAAAAGCTTTCACACATTTCTTCTGTTATGAGATTCCTCTACCTTGGCCATGCACTGGGCAAATTATCCATGTCTGGCCAACTTCTTTGGCAATTTCAACAGTTCAAGGTGAAGCATGTCCATATGGAAAAGTAGGAGAGAATGACACCAACATGCAAAGAGGAGCAAATGCAAGTAAAGATGATAACAAGAGCAGGAGAAAGAATTCCTGGTAGTATGGAGGCCTTGATTCTAGCCCTAAGACCCTAATTCCTGCAGTTCTTCCTGTAGTTCTGTGAACTACCCCATCCCTGCTCTATGACCCAGTAAACCACCTCCCTTATTTGTGGAGGCCAATTTATATAGGCTTCTATCATTACAAAGAGTTCTGACTAATAAATGCCCAGAACCATGGGGTACTCAGAGAAATTAAACAAAAGTTCAGCTTGTTGTTATTGTTTTTTTTTTACTGAAACCGTAATACATTCCTTGGTAGACATTCAAACAGTATACAAAGGTATATTATGTAATTATAAAATAAGTCTTCCTCCTCCCACTCCCAGAGCCCCACTGCAGAGGCAAAAATTTAGCCATTTCTTATGTATCCTTCTAGGAATTTTCTTGGATTAACCTTGTTGTACCGTAAAGGGACAAGGAAAGAACAAAGGAAGTGAGATTTAGGGTTCCCAGATCTAGCTCAACAAAGCAGAGACGTATCATATTATCTCTATTTTTTCCTTTTCTAATGGTAATGCGTTTAAATCTGCAATTATAAGACTGTCCTACCTTGAACTTTCACATTTTATATTTTTAAGTAAAATCTCAACAAGGAAGTACAAGTTAATGAGTTTTGTTTTGTCATCATGGAGGACTTTTACAATGCACTTTAAAACATCCAACATCTTGAAACAATTAACAAAACCACTGAACTTCACAGAAAGTTGGTTTGTTTTTTTAAGACCTATAAACATAAAGGGATTTATTTTTTTAACTCTATATCCAAGCTGCCCAGTTTGAGATTTCCCTCCTGTAAAATAGTCAAGGGGTCAGACAATCTATGTTGTCAGTGTGGTTTCATTTTTTTATCTTTAAATTTGTGGCACAAAAGAAATTGCTAGAAGACCAAGTTTAAAGGTACTGCTGATTCAAATATATTTTGGAAGTAGCTACACAATACATGAAGGTCTGACCAAAAATAGATGCTACACAATATTGTGAATGTACTAAATGCCATTGATTTGTTCACTTTAAAATGTTTTATTTTTTATTATGTGAATCTCACTGCAACAATAAAAAAAAAAAAAGATGGTGTTTAAGAAAGTTCTACATTTTGTAAAGCAAACCTGCACTAAAAAAAATTTTAGAGTCATCCTGTCTGGCAAAAAAGCAAGAACTAACCCTTGTTGCCAATCTACTCTGACCAAGACTGTGCTAAAAGCTAGAGAAGTTATTATAGTATGTGAAAAGGTGATGGGCGCTTCGAGGAAAGAAGTTGAATTGGGTAGGAAAAATTAGAATAGATAGCAGGGTGGAGGCAGTATTTAAAAAGATGGTCCTGGTAGGCCTCATTGAAAGGGTAATATTTAAGTAAACATTCAAAGAATGAGAGGGAGCTGATCAAGCTAATATCAGATTTCTGAGAGAAGAACATTCCAGAAAGAGAGAACATCCAGTTCCAAGGCCTTGAGGCAGACACATGTCTGACATGTTCAAGAAACAGCAAGGGTAGTATGGCTAGAGTAAAGTTAACAAGAGAGAAAGTGATGGGAGATGAGGTCAGAGAGCTAATTGAGGGCCTGAGGACCCTGGAGGCTATGACGAAGACTTTAGCTTTTACTTTTGGTAAACTGGAAAACCATAACATACTTTAGGAGCCATGGCTGCAACAGATGCTGTGCTGAGAATAAACTAGCAGGAGGGAAGAAGAAAGGACAATGATAGAATCAGAGAGACCTATTAAGAGGCTCTTCCTGTACACCAAGAGGAAGACAATGACTGGGGAAGTTACAATGGAAATGGTGGAAAATGGTCCAATTATCAAATTATTTTTAAAGTGAAGCTCCCGGAATTACTTTTTTTTAAAAGACATTTTCTTTTTCTTTTTAAAGATTGTATTTATTTATTCATGAGAGACACACAGAGAAAAAGAGAGGCAGAGACACAGGCAGAGGGAGAAGCAGGCTCCATGCAGGGAGCCTGACATGGGACTCGATCCTGGTTCTCCAGGTATCAGGCCCTGGGCTGAAGGAGGTGCTAAACCGCTGAGCCACCCAGGCTGCCCAAGCTCCCAGAATTTCTGATAGGTTATACAGGAGATGTGAAAGAAAGAGATGAGTCAAGGATGAGTTCAAGATTTGGGACTCAAACAACTAAAGGGAGAAAGCCACCACACACTAAAATAAGATAGCTTAGAGTGAAGCAGATTTGAAATAGAGATACGAAGTAGGAGGAGGATGGACAGGAATGACAATCAGAAGTTCAGTTTGGGACAAGTTAGATTTGAAATGTCTATTAGAAAATCAAGTGGAGGGCACCCCAGTCTCCCTACAAGCAATAATATTTAATCATGGTGCTATCCATCAAACCCAATGCTTTCTTTCTCCCCCAAGAGTGAACACCTGACCCTGATCTGTTGTCAAACTGTAACATGGTTCTTCCATACTTCTCTTCATTCTGCATCCCATTGCCTGTTCTAGATGGAAACATTAATTTATTTGAACCAAATAACTCTTTTCGAAAGATGTTACAATTTACTGCTATTTTAAGAAAGCCATGACTGAATCTTTTACAACAATTATGATAAAAGGGCCCCCAAATGGTGATTACCAAGGTGTGTTTTCCCAGACTGGGTAGGAGATCTGGTCCAGTGAAGTGACACCTCCCAAAAGGAACCTGGACCCTTATGACTAAGATATATCTGATTTGAGTTAGATCAAGGATATTAATTTCCTAGGAGGCAATATTTAGAATCTGACTAAATATGGGCAAAAAATCAGTCATAATAGAAACAGGACAGATCAATAAAAATCACCCTAATCATTAGTCCTTAGTTTATCCAATCAGTTTCAAGCTTTCTTCCATGCCAAACCTCTTAAGGAGCACAGTAAGATTAAATCAAATGAGTTTTTAACTTGAGTATGCACACACAAGGCACTATGGGCATCTCATAGCCATGCCAAACAGGCAGAGAGGACAAAACAAAATCCTGGCCCTGCATATACACAGACAGATCGTTAGCAGAAGGAATAGGCCCAGCTGCAAAGGCAAATACCAGACTGGCAGCCAGATGGGTGAGGCACAATGGCCAGAAGACACAACAAGCCCAAGCATGACTAAAGCAACTGGTCCAATCAAATGAGTAGAGCACAATGGAGAGGAATCCAAGCATCCTGTCTGCCTTCCCCAGTCAGGCAGACAGACAGGTGGGGAGTGTTTGTAAACAAATTATCCATGGGCAGCAATAGACTGGTATACAGATCCAGGTTCCTGTCCCCGGAGAACAGCTGGCAAGTGTCACATCAGATGTCAGGGCCCAGTCTCAGGCTGAGCTCAGGGCCAATGTCCAATCCTAAAGGGGGACAGTGCCTTTGAGCAGGAGAACTAGAGATCTGCTATAAGCCAGATCTGTGGCTTGGGCCAACAATGAACAGGAAGAGGACAGATGTCACTTGGGAGAACATGTTACTAGCCCATCAAACCCCAAGTTTAGGTGAATGACTGGCTGCCAAGTCCACTAGTGGCACTGAGGTGGTTGATCTACTTCCTCAATTGGTTTAGACTCAGAAATGGTGGGTGGGGATCAGGAAGGGAGGGCAACTGGAAGCAAGGTACATCAGTGGACCCAAAAGGGAGTAGCTGGGCCACATAAAAACATAGAAATGAGGCAGGAGACCAATAGGCTTGAGTTATTTGCCTCATCATGCACCATGCCTACCCTCTGACAAAAGTGCTAATGGGAAAGAAATGGCTACAGTTGAATTACTCACTTGGAAATCTAAGTGGGAAACATGAATAAATAGTCATTCATTCCTTCAACATTTATTGAGTACTTACTGTATTCCTAGCTCTTGCTGTAGAGCATGCAAAGATGTCACAGACATGGTATCTGCCCTCAAGTACCCTACAGTAGAACAAGCGTGATAAAAGACTCACAAAAATAACTATATGATAAGTCCCAGCCAAGAACTGTGGAGCACAGATGAAAAAATGAAGACCAGCCAAAAAAGAACAGAAAAGCCTCATAAGCTTCTCGGGAAAAACAATCTAGCCAATTCTGCCTGGACTGCATAATTCTCTCCATTGCTCTATCAGAGATTTCCATCACCGCTGGGTGTTGCCAGTTGTATCCAACTCCAGGTCTCAAGACAGCCATTTTGGGTTTGGGTTTTGTTTTGTTTTGTTTTGCTTTATTCTTTCTTAACGGTCTTTTTTTTTTTTTTTAAGATTTTATTTATTTGAGAGATAGAGAGAAAGAGAGCATGAGTAGGGGCAGAGGAAGAGGGAGAAGCAGACTTCCCAGTTGAGCAGGGAGCCCAACATGGGGCTCGATCCCAAGACCCTGAGATCATGACCTGAGCTGAAGGCAGGTGCCCCTGAAGACAGCCATTTTGACTTTATCCACATCCTCCTCAACTATCTGAGTCTTGGGCATTATGGACCTATTGCAGAGGGGGCCCAGGATTCTATAAAATAGTACTGAAAATTCCTAGCACATACTAAATAAGTAGTCTGAACTTGTTATACTCCCCATAAAGTGAGGCTAAAGATAACAGGCACTTCAAAGGGCTATTTCAAAGATTAAGTGAAATAATGGTACGTAAAAGGGTTTTGTAAACTGGAAAGAACTAGAAAAACATTTATCGTTTTAATGGGGTCCCAAATTGAGCCTAATTGGTTTGAGCCATGCCTGATATGTTTGAAGAACTGGCATCTGGGGCATCTGAGAGTCACTCCACGTAAGGACAAGGACATGGTTTTGCTCACATGCCAGAAAAAGAGACAAAGTTGGGTAGGAAGCTGCAGCATGTATGCTGGCCCAGTGCCACACCCAGACGTCAGAACTTAGCAGAAAGAGGGGCTTCATGAAAAAGCTGAGGGAGCTGTTTTCACAAAGGGACACTAATGCTTTAGGGCCTAAGGACAAACTAAGATGCAAAATGGGGCAGGGGAGAGAGTGAGGGGATAGAGGTGAGGAGGAATGGATGAGACAGTGGTCTTCCTAACACAGGGAAAATTCCAAAGCATTCAATGCTGCTTAGTCACCTGAAGAGTTTCCACATGAGCAGAAAGCATTCTTGGTGCAGACATGAACACGTAGGACATCCACTGTACCTCACCCCTGAGTTTCTAGGTGATCCAGAGATGGCACCAATATGAGCATGAGAGGAAAAATGAAAGGAGTCCTTGTAAGTAGCTGTGAAATGCTTCTAGGGGACAAAGTCTCACAGGAAGGGTGAGCAAAACATAGGCCATAACTCCTAATATGACCCCAATAGTGATCTTCACAGGTTGGTAAGACCTGTAGACACCATGTGAGTTTAGGTAGCATTAGATGTTGTTTCCATCACTTTTGTTGTTTCCTGTTTTCATTCTCAGGAAGCCTGAGGATGGAGGTGTTGTTACCCAGCAAGGCTAGAAGCCCCTTCTCTTGATGAAGACCACCCAAAAGTGAGCCATGGCATTGTGAAGCACCAAACTCATGCTTTCAACAAATGCTGCTCAAATCAGCTGCAGCACCCTGTAAAATCCTGACTCTTACCTCAGTGTTTCCAAGTCTGGAAGAAGAGAGAAGGGCAGGTGGAAGGATATGGAAGATTACGACATAGGAGCTGCATGGCGAGGTGGCAAAGAAGAGGAGACAGGTAACAACTGCATACCAGTAAGAAAACATAAAATTTCCCTTTTAAGTGGAGATGGGGGTAGAAGCTCAGTGTAGGAAGCTGGGGGCAAAGGTGAGTCAGAGAGAACAAAATGTACCCCCCTCCAAAGATATGGCAGGAAGTCTGGTCAAGGGTGAGGATGCTGGGTTTTCTCCCTCCCCCACAGCCCACCACCATTAAGCCTAGAATTCTGTCCCAAGCACCTTGAGAGGTGTCTCACACGTGCCCAGAATTGGACACACCACACAGAAGCCTGCATTCACTCAACAAGGAGAGAGTAAACAATTCATCTGAGGTCTGCCAAGAGAGCTCTCCGGCACTATAATGTTCTCTGAGGTTGAACGTTGGCCCTTGCCAGAGAGGGAGGAGCCCAGGAAACAACAGGGGTCTCCTTAGCAATTTGGGAATCTCTGTCAAATGTCAGCTCACGGACTGCTCTGACCAGTCCAGCAGTGCCTGGGCCTCTGCTATAGGCCGCGGCTCAACTTCATCCAGAAAATTGCTGCTTCTGACCGAGTTGATGCCTGTTTCCCAGCCCATCCTGGGTGCCAATCCTTGGAAAAGCTCAGTGTTAAGACAGGTTGGGGTGGGAGGTGGCAAATCCATGGATCCCAAAATGGATAGTGAGTGGCTAATTGGTGAGTGGACAAGTGTGGGTTTGGGGAGAGAGCAGGGTTTCACAGAGGTGGAGCTATTTTGGCAGAGATTTAAATAGTAAATAGGAGCTCACCAGGCAGGAAAGGAAGTGAAGAGGTGTAACTAACTTTGTTAGCGCTTACCATGTGCCAGGAAGTGTGTCAAGAGCATTTCAGGCAGAAAGAAGAGCAGGTACAAAGTTGTGTAGAAATGTGAAAGTGCCTGATACATAATGGTTAGCGTATACTGTGGGAGTTGTCAAAAGACAAGACTAGAATGGCAAATTGAAATGGCAAAGAACTTAAATTTGTTTTAAATATGTATACATATTTTTTGGTTGTTATTTGACTGGCATGGGTTTGTCCTGGATTCACTCTATAAAATACTTGTCACCATATATGTAGGTCAGAATTTAGATGACAATGACCCTTGTCGTTTTCATTTCATAGCTGAACTTATTCAAAGGTCGGTTTGTAAAAAATAAAAAATAATTAATTTTAAAAATGGATGATTCAAAAAACTATCTACATATTTTAAATACATATATATTTATGTATATTTGTACATAGGTCTGGAAAGATACATAGCAATATGTTATGGTGGTGAAGATTCTGATGAGTTTCATTTTTACTTTTTTTTAGGTATCTATATTTTTTTCTTTTCCTTTTCACCAAGGAATAAAAGGAGGCTGAGGAAGCAGGTGGGTCTGAATACCATCTTAGAAAGTATGCACTAGATTCTGCAGGCACTGGGAAGCCACTGAAAACTCTTGAAGGAAAGAGGTGAGCCATCAAGAGCTTCTTAGGTGGGAAGCCCTTGGTGACTCATTTCATTTCTCTTTTCCTGGGCCCCTCTTCCCTGTGCCACCCACAGACCCAAAAGTCAAGCCTGTAGGATTAAACCTCTCAGTCCATGAGATGGGAAGCTCCCAGTAATAAGCAGAGGCACAGTCAATGTGAGTACATTTCTCTGTCCATGAAGAGCTCCCCAAAACTTGACAGCAAGCACAAAACAACCTGGCTCTGCCCCAAGCACAAAAAACAAGGGGGAAAAAAGGACAGGTGGTGAAGCATTCACAAAAGCTAGGGAAAAAAGGCAGATTGTTTTTTTTTTTTTTTCCCCTACAATGTAGGAGCTTTTATTACTAGAAAATAAAATCCTGTCTGAGCAAATGCCAGGAAAACGATTAAGGGCTCAATTTAGACCGGGAGGCTTGGCTGAGCACTGCTAAGCAGAGAGCTAAACAATGTCAGCCCCACTCTCTGTGCACATCACGTTTGGGGTGAGCGGCCCAAGCCATAGCCAGGCCTCTTGCCGCCAGTTCTGCAGAATTACAGTTAAGCTTTGGCCACTTGGTTTCAGTTAAAAGGATTGTGTGGAAGGAAGGATAAAAGGCTCTTGCGTGCAGACCAGCTAGTGCATCTGAGAACTGAGAAGAAATGAAGCCAGGTCATTGCCAAGCCCTGCAGAAACATTTCTTTCCTGTGGTTCTCAGGATCCCCACCCTGACCCAGGAAGAGCATGACATGGTGGAGAAGCATGGGCTGGTTTGGGAGTCAGACAGGCCTGGGTTGGAGCCCTCATTCTACTGTCCATGGGGCCTTTGGGCAAGATTTTAATTTCCTTGAGCCCCAGTGTCTTATCAGTAAAGTGAAAATAACAATTTATAGAATTATTATGGGGATAAAAGTGACATGATACATACAAAAGCACCAATAAAGCAGATAATTTGTAGTTTCTTCCTTCCTCTTTCTTCCTCCAAAGCATCCTAAACCAAAGAATTGTGGCACAATGGAAAAGGTGTGAGATTAGAGATTGAGAAACTACTGTTCTAGTCTTTGTTCAACTACAAATGAGCTGTAGTGACCTTGGACAAGTCACTCAGTCTCTTTGGGCCTTGCTTTCTCCTGCTGAAAAATGTGGTTCTTAGATTAAATAATCTCTTTCAGTGTTAATTATAATAACTACTACTATTAAGCAATTGCTATGTCCCAGGCATGTTGCTCAGCAATGCATATGTATTATCTTATCAAGAAAATCTAGCTACTCTGTAGGTTCTAGGTCAGGCTTAAGCAGCTGCCAATTCTTAAAACTATACCCGGGGTTTCAGGTCTAAAAAACACTGATCTGCTTGTAGCAGCATAAAACAGTCCCCACAGAGAAATAATCTCATATCAGGGGGTGGGAAGGAGCTATTGTAAATGAATGTCCTAGGGCTTTTGATAAGGCCAGAGAGAGGACATTGTGATGAGGACCTAAGGAACCAGGCGACAGGCAGTCATCAGCCAAGTGAGCAAGTAGTTGGCAGCCAAGGTCAGCATAGCAAGGCAAGCAGAGGCCTCTCAGGGGCCAAATGCAAGTTCAAGCAGAGATGCAGGCCATCTGGACTACATGTACACTGTGAAGTAAGTGGGCAAGAGGGAGAGCTGTGACTTGGCAGCCAGCTGCTATCCCTGGGGATACAAGACCTGACTCTGGCAACAAGGAGACTCAGTAAGAAATATAAAAGCCTAGCATTCATGGCGAGGCTATAGTATCCAGGATTAGCTAAGTGAACTATCATAAGCCTGGTATCATTTGTCTATTGTTCTGTGACAAACCTCCTCCAAAACTTAATGATTTAAAACAGCAAAGATATATTATTTCTCACAATTTTGTGGGATGGCTGGGCTCAGATGGGCAGTTCTTCAGCTCTACGTAATGTCATCTGGGTTGACTAGGGTGACTACACTCAGCTAGGAGCTTGGCTGAGGCTAGAACATAAAAGATGGCTTCACTCACAAATCTGGTAGTGGATGTTAACTACTGGCTGGGACACCTCAGTTCCTCAACACGTGGCCTCTCATCTTCCACGGTCTCCCTCTACATGGTCTCTCCATCAGAATTAACTGTACTTCTTTACAATGGCAGGTGTTTTCTAAAAGGGCAAAATAAGAAACAGGTCAATACACAAAGAATTAATTCTCTCTCTTTATACTAGCAAAGAACAATTAGAAACTGAAAATTTTAAAACAATACCACGGATAAGCCCAAAACATTAAAGACTTAGGTTTAAGCTAAAAACAAATACTGAAAAAAATTGTTAAGAGTTAAATACATGGAAAGATATACCATATTCATAGATAGGAAAACTCAATATTGTTAATGTCAATTCTCCCCAAACTGGTCTCTAGGCTTATGGAAATCCCAATATTTTCCAAAAACGGGCAAGTTTTAAAGATATTTACAAGTTGATTCTAAAAAGGACAAAAAACCTATAATAGCCAAACCAACTTTAAAAACGAATAGCAAGTGAATGGCTAAACAATCTCCATACAATGCAATACTACTGAGCAATAAAAATGAATGAAATATTAAAATACACAATAACTTGGGTGAATTTCAAAGGCATTCATTACTCTAAGTGAAACAAGCTAGTCACAAATTTTATATACTGTATGATTCCATTTATATGTCATTCTGGAAGAGGCAAAAATATAGGACCTTAATATAATCAAGACAATGTGGTATTAAAGATAGGATAAATACATAGATCAGCGGAACAGAATAGAAAGGAACTTAATATAATCCCTCATCACAGAAAAAAAACACGTATCACATATGGCCAACTGATTTTTGACAGAGGTGCAAATGCATTTAAATAGAAAAAGGACAGACTTTCTAACAAATGGTGCCAGAACAACTGGATATCAATATACAAAACCGTGAATCTTGACCAACATCTCACAACTTGCACAAAATTTAACAAAATGGATTATAGACATAAGTGTGAAATTATAAAATTTTTGGAAAAAAATATAGGAAAAAATATTTGTGATGTCGGGTTGGGCAAAAAGTTCTTGGTAGGACAACAAAGCATAATATATAAAAGAAAAATATTGATAAATGGGACTTAAAATTTAAAATTTTTTGTGCTATGATTTATGAATTATTGAACTCTACCTCTGAAATTAATGATGTACTTACTATATGTTGGCTAATTGAATTTAAATTAAAAAAAAAACTTTTTTTGCTCTATTAAAGACACTGATATATCATTCTGGAAAAGGCAAAAATATAGACATAGAATAGATCAGCAGGGCAGCCCGGGTGGCTCAGTGGTTTAGCGCCTCCCTTCAGCCCAGGGCATGATCCTGGAGACCCAGGATTGAGTCCCACATCGGGCTCCCCTGCATGGAGCCTGCTTCTCCCTCTGCCTGTGTCTCTTCTTCTCTCTCTCTCTGTCTCTCATGAATAAATAAATAAAATTAAAAAAGAAAAAAGAATAGATCAGCAGTTGCCAGAGGCTAACATTTGGTAGAAGGTTTCACTATAAGAGGCAGGGAATTAGAGAATTTGGGGAAGAAAGCTTTATATTCTGATTGTTAGCAGTTATACAACTCTGCATACCTATCAAAATCAGAAAAATGTACACATAACAAAGAAAGTAGATTTTACTGTAAATATATTTTTAAAAACTAGTGCCATAAATAAAATTCAGCCAAAAAAAGATCAAATCAAAATTCCGCCAGACCTACCATGGTGAGGAGACCAAGTATTATTATCTCCATAGCAAACATTTTTAAATGTTCAATCCCTTTTTTAATAAAAAATGAAGCTTTAATCAAAGAAATACCATTTTGCCTGTCTTTTATATATATTTTTAAACTTTTAATAATACCAGTACTAGCAAAGGTATAATAAAATGAGCATTGACAAATGCAATGAGTGGGCATATGAATTGGTACATCTTTTTTGGAAGACTATATGGCAATATGCATAAAGAGGCTGAAAAGTATTCTTAACCCTTAGAAAAGTAAAGTGACTCCTAGGAATCAATGCTAAGGAAATAATCAGAGATTCTGATGAGGATCATTATCTTTTCTGCATTGAAATGCTGTCTCCCTCATCACAGGGACAGACGTGCAGCGGGTCCTAAACAAATGTTGCCGACTAACTGGATGGCAACTGACTTCCATAAAACATCTGCTTCCAGCCAGGAGTCTAGTAGGAAGAAAAGCCTTCTACCGCCAGGCCTGTTTGGTCAGAATGCTGCCTTCTGTGTAACAGCACTGAATGACTGTCTATACTCACTGGGAAGAACCACAGTGATGGTTACATTCCTAATGAGTTAGCAAGTGATGCCCCTGGCCATGCCCATAGAGACAGCAGGGGTCCTCATCCAGGCTGACTGCTTCATGAGAGAAAACTTCAGAAATCAGATTGAAGACAATCAAAGAGGCAAGAGAGTCAGTTCAGCAGACACTGGGGACTGCTGAGAAAGCCAGGGAATCTGGGCTGAGAAGTCACTTTAAGATGGAGGAAGACCCTGGCAAAGGACACAGGGTCTAGGCTTTGTCTCCAGACCCTACTAGTGATGCCTATGCCCTACTAATTATTCTGTTTAATCTCAGTTAAAATTCCATTAATCCCTTTGCTCTGTGTTATTATGTGCACACCGCAACTCCACTCCCCATCTCTGGCTGAGTGTTTATCTGTTTATACAACAGCCTTTGCCCTGACCACAGTGCTCTAGGAACCCCCTCAGTCCTGCTACCCAGGCTCTTTCCTCTGCCCCTTGGCTCCTCCAGGCCCCACTCTACCCACCATCTACCCCCTTGCACACCTTTCATACCCCCTCAAAGATCACAACTGTGCAGGCTTGGTTGATGGGATCATGTTACTGAAGAAGGAAGCAAGGAATCTTTCCATGATAGTATCTCTAACGTAGAAAATTAATTCTGTATCCTGACTATAACGAACAGTAACCACTCTTAACATTTATTAACCAAGCACTAGCTGTGTGATAAGCATTGTGATAAGTGCTCTACATGCATTATAAATTCTTACAACTTAGCTCATACAGTAACACAAGATGGTTACTCTATCATGATTAACATCCTCATTTTACATATGAGGAATTGAAAGCTCAGAGAGGGATTTTCCCAGGGCAATATGGCTAATAACAAACCAAAAACCTAACTTTGAACTCATTCATTTCGTAAGTATTAATAGAGTCAAATACCACTATGCTAGGCATGGAGACAACAGGGTGAACAAGACAGAACCAGCCCCTGCCCTCAAGAAACACATTGTGTCTGACAAATTAAGCAAACGTTTACAGCTGCCCTAATTGGCCACAGAGCAAGGATTCAAGGCCATGTTTTCTCTATCAACGCCCAAGCACACAATTATAACACTTTCTGCCTCTTAATATAAGTAGTCCCTCTGCAATAAACATAAAGTCCTGGAAGTTCTCAGGCTGAAGTGAGCCACCTACGTGTTGATGATGAGCAAATTTTGTGTATGAAAGTAAAGAACACATGGAATGTTTTTTTAAGGCTTTGCTCAATATCACCTTCTCAAAGAAGCCACTCTAACCACGTGCCTTCTATCAGCAGTGTCAACTCATCTTTCCCTGCTCACTGTTTCCATCATACTTATCATCGTCTTTTATAATGTATCATGTATTTATTATGCCTATTGTTTAGTATATGCCTCATCACACTTTAATATAATTTCCCCAAGGGGAGACAATCTTTAATTTATTCACTGAGGTATCTTCCATGGGGCTAAACAGGACCTGGCACACAGAAAATACCAAGTAATTATTTTTTTGTGTGAGGCGATGGTAAAAATCATGTACGGATTTAGTAGACAGATAGTGCTAATCAACAAGAGCCAGGACAGGGAAAGAAGAACTGAACTGGGAACTAAGTTCCCAATCAGTAGGATGAGAGTTCACCTCCTGGAGTCCTGAGAGGTGTGCCGCAAGAACTGGGAGTGGTAAAGGCAGATCACAGCCTGGAAACCAGAAGCCCCTGCAGGAGGTAGCGTGGATATGCTCTCTGTGCTCAGAAGCACGTCAGGAAGCCAGGGTAGATCAGGAAGTGTGAGACCATCTGTGCTCTACAAGAACCCAGGGAGTCAGGGGGTCAGATGAGCACGCAAGGGTTGGTGATCAAAGCAGGCAAAGGCTGAAATCTAGGAAGTCTGGAAGAGCAAGATAATGATATACATCTATCAAAACACAGTAAAGAGCCTAATCTTGAGGCAGGGATTGTGGGAGCTAAGGTTTCTTTCAAGTTTTCTCCAACGAGGTGTTTGGTCCTTAGGCTCCAGGAGTGAGTAGGGAAGGGGGTATAGTTTAATGGTATGCTATAGCTCCAGAGAACTGATTGTGCAGATCTCTTCTCAGCCTCAAGTTTAGTGGCCTCACATTTGTAGTATGAAGTTGGCCGTGGTAGAAGTATTGACACCATGGAAATTGGCAAATGCTACAAATCAGAGATTTATAGAGAAGGGTCAAAGACCATGTGTGGTCACAAAGCTTAAAATATTTACTACCTGGCCCTTCACAAAAGAAGTTTGCCAACCTGGACAGCCCGGGTGGCTCAGTGGCTTAGCACTACCTTCGGTCCAGGGCGTGATCCTGGAGTCCTGGGATGGAGTCCCACATCGGGCTCCCTGCAGGGAGCCTGCTTCTCCCTCTGCCTGTGTCTCTGCCTCTCTCTGTGCCTCTCATGAATAAATAAATAAAATCTTAAAAAAAAAAAAAAAAGTTTGCCAACCTTTGATCTAGTAGCAGAGATAAGCCTTACTCCTTTGTAGCTCTCTCCATCAGCCATTAAAAGGATGAGGTTTGAGCCAGGCCCTGGCCTGACCTCTAGTAGAACCACTACTAGAGAAGATGATGCTAACACATAAAAGGATTGAGGCTGGATATCTCCTGGGCTACAGGTCAGTTAGCCAATTAGAAATGTGTGTTTGCAAATATTTGGCTGTGTGGGCCAGAGGCTAAAGTTGACACATAAACACTGAGCACAAAGAGAGGGAGGTTGGGGGTTAGCCCAAGAACACAAAAAGGAACAAAGTCAAATGATCCTTATTGGAGTGGGCAGCAGAGGTGGAGAGAATAACAACAACCAGCACTTCTAGAATGCCTACTGCATACCACTGGCTTGCTACTCCAAGCACATTACCCCTATTAATACATTTAGTCCTCCAACAGTCCTACGAGGTTGCACCTATTTATTACTCCCATTTGACAAAGAAACTAAAGCACAAAGAAGTGAAGCAACTTGAAAACAGTCACAAAGCTAAGAAGTAAAAAAGCCAGGATTTAAAACCAGATAATCTGATTTTAGAATCCACATTTTTAACTACTACATACACGCTCCCTCCAACAGACTGGCTGGAAAAGGAAGGAAAGCAGGTGGAAAAGGAGAACAGCAAAGAGTGTGGTGATAAGCTATATCTGAACCCAAAGAAGGAGTACAGAAAAACGAACATTTCCCCAATCCCTTGACAATCATGGCTGAGCGTTCTCTGTGCCAGGCTCTGTGCCAGATGCTGGCGGTACACAGATGAGTCCAACTTGGGCTAGACGGCAAGTAGTCACAAGTAAAGAGGCAATGCTAAAGCAGTCTGGATTAAGTCCTACAGAGCACTGTTGGGGCGCAGCAAAGAAAAAAGCTCCACCCAGCAAACTCGGGCTCTGTGCCAATAAAACTGGAGTCAGGTACCAGGGAGGCATGTGGAGCTTGGGTTGCCCAGTACCATCTGGATGAACCAGCTCCAGACTAGGTTACAAAAAGAAAGGGCTCAAAAAACAGGTCAAGAGACCACAGGAATGCCCAACAAACATCCATGTACCAGAAGACAGAAGCAGAGACATAAATCCTGAATAAATTGGTGAGTCAAAGCCTAGTAGTGATTGGAAATGGGAGAGGGGGGGCATAGGCAGCTGGGGAGCCCAGATCAAGCAGCAGAAGCCAGAATGGAGCAAGAGATTGAACAAAGGGACCTAGGCACTTCTGGGTCTTCTTGTCACACTTCCTTCCCTATCTCCCAGCTTTATTCCTCACCTAATTTTCTAATAGCAGACTCTCCACCAGCATTATGAACCAGGAACCTACTGATTTTGGTGCCCCTAATATTGGGGGAGAAGTTTCTAGTGTTAAGCATTTTATGTTAATGTTCCTCCCATTACCTCCTGCCATTCAGCTAACCCACCCAGCATGACCTGATGGCCCTCTTCTAAAAAGAAGTGTCAGGTTCCTTTGTCATTTACATTTCTCTCCAGAAACATTCCATCCAGAGCTTATGGCTGCTGATAACCTGGCAGTGTTGGTGACTTCACCATTCTCCCTCTGGAAAACGAAGTGACTCAGCAGTCATCAAAACCAAGATAACAGTGGAAGTCATTAGGAGTTCTCTGCAGGGCAAAGAAATGTCAGGGCTGTTGGGTGTCTGAATGTAGCCACAGGTCCTGGGGTTAACATAGCAGAAAAAAATGACAGTGTACCGAGTCGCAGGCTAGTCCAACAATTATCAAATCCCCAGAGAGAAACTCTTAATAAAGACTTGTTGACTTTGCTCTAACAATAGGAAGGGTGGGTTCCAAACCTTAGTTCTTCCTTCCTGATTTCCAGCATACTGACCAACATGTCTGTACTGAACACGATCATGTACACAGTTGCTGTCGTGCTATTAGGTTAGATATCCGTGGGACTGTTTGCCAGAACCCCCTTCTCCTGGGAACTACTCACGCCACCCCTATCTGCACGGCATCTTCCTATGTGGCCTTATCTCTCCCGGCACATCTGATTAGTCAGGGGTGAACACTTGACCCAAGGCAGGCCAATTAGAGCCCCTCACGGGAGTTCTCCCAACTGGAATAAGAGAATCAGTTTCTGATAGCGGAAGTTGAAAGATAAATTTCTGATAGTGGAAGTTGAAAGATAAAAAATTTAGGAGCTTTTTATGGCTACGTTTACCACCATGTGGAGGAAAGAGAGAAGATCTTGCTGTCTCTAAGAGAGAAGATCGAAATGCAAAGAGAAACAGAGGTTAGGGAGATAGACAAGATTCTTGGCAGCATCCAAGTCTAGGCACTCAGTTCCTCAGGCCAGGTTGCAGCCATACTTCCTATATTTTGGTGATTTGATTAATTATTGGATACCCTCCGTTTTTGCCTAAGCTATTTCTAGCTTAAGTTTCTTCTAATTGGTTATAAATAGTGTCTGAATCCACCCAGACTTCAGGTGGCAATGAGTATGTGGAGGCATGGAAAAAGTAGAGAACTCCCCGCTCTGCTCTTTTTTTTTTTTTTTAATTTTTATTTATTTATGATAGTCACAGAGAGAGAGAGAGAGAGAGAGGCGCAGAGACAGAGGGAGAAGCAGGCTCCATGCACCGGGAGCCCGATGTGGGATTCGATCCCAGGTCTCCAGGATCGCGCCCTGGGCCAAAGGCAGGCGCCAAACCGCTACGCCACCCAGGGATCCCGCTCTGCTCTCTTATAGATGGTACCAGTATACAGTGGCAGTCAGTCCCCAGCCTAGACAGATCACACAAGTGGTCTCAAGTCCAACATGAGAGGAACAAGAGGCCACCTCCTTCTCTATGCTTATTCACACCTCATGCCCCTGTTTGCTCTAGCATCTCACTAACTGCTCATTTGCTCGGCCACTCCAACTGATGTCTTCTTGGTCTATTCCTCTGGATTCCAACTCAGTGCATCATTCCAGGCTACTAAGCATGTCTTCAAGTACTCAAACCCTCCAGAAAGCAATCTAAGTTAGCCTCTGCCACACAGCACCGAGGGCTGAGCCTCAGTGGCACAATCAATCAATGAATGTTACATGGCATAATATAGACTAGACTAGAACTGTCACAGGAAGTCAGAAAAAAAGAACAAACCAGTTGAGGGTTTTTTTTTTTTTTAAGATTTTATTTATTTATTCATGAGAGACACACAGAGAGAGGCAGAGACATACATAGGCAGAGGGAGAAGCAGTCTCCATGCAGGAAGACCGATGTTGGGACTTGATCCTGAGACTCCAGGACCATGCCCTGAGCCAAAGGCAGATGCTTAACCACTGAGCACCTAGGTGTCCCCAGTTGAGGGTCTTGTAGAATATATGGCCTTGAATTTGGAGAGATAGAAAGGACTCTCCAATCTAAAAAAATTAAAGACACTAGAGCAGAAAAAGCTTGGGGATAAGAGGTCTGGAAACAAGAAATGAGCTTGACTGAACTGAGTGTTACCAGAATGGGACCAGTATTAGGTAAATCCAAGAGCTAAAGTGGGGTCTGCAACACAGGGTCTTAACAATAAGGCAGAGGAGATTAGACTTGATATGCACACAGGTATCATGGTAGGATTTTGATTTGAGAAAGGAGGAAAATGATATTTTAGCTACATATTTCCCACAGAGGATAAGAGACAGAATCTCTTTAGTTTAGAGGCACCTGGGTGGCTCAGTCAGTTAAGTGTCTGCCTTCAGCTCAGGTCATGATCCCAAGGTCCTGGGATCCAGCCCCATGTCAGGCTCTCTGCTCAGCAGGTAGTCAGCTTCTCCCTTTCCCTCTGTGTGCTCTCTCTCTCAAATAAATAAACAAAATCTTTTTTAAAAATAAAAATTTTAAAAATCAATTAAAATTATTTTAAAAAAGAATCTAGTTTAAAAAAGATAAAAGGGGAGGTAATGCTTACTCTCTCCCAAAAGCATTCTTTATTTTCCTAAAGGATTCATCATTGGTTATTTCGAGAATTTTTGTTGTTGGGATGCTGTTCAATATAGAAATTTAGAAAATACAGACAAGCAAAGGAAAGTTCTCCCAAAACTTCACATACAAATTAAGCATTAAAATATTTATATAGGGGATCCCTGAGTGGCTCAGCGGTTTAGCGCCTGCCTTCCGCCCAGGGCGTGATCCTGGAGTCCTGGGATCAAATCCCACATCAGGCTCCCTATAGGGAGCCTGCTTCTCCCTCTGCCTGTGTCTCTGCCTCTCTCTCTCTCTCTCTGTGTGTCTCTCATGAATAAATAAATAAAATCTTTAAAGAAATAAAATAAAATACTTATATATATATATATCTTTACAAAATGATCTATAAAACATATATACCAATAAAAACATGATTTATCAATTAGATATATCAATTAGACATAATTTACCAATTATAAGTAAGTATGGCTCTTCTCACTTAGCCATATCTTTTCCATCGACTGCTTTTGAGTGGTGAATTCCTCTATCACATTTAAAATATTACGATTTTAAAAAAATTAAATTTACATGTACCTATTTAGAATTTATTCCACAGCTCAGAGTAGCATTTTCTGAAATTTGTTCTACAAAACAGAGCTACAAGATATTCTGCCCAAAGTAAAAGGTTATGTTTAGGAGAGGCATAATCCTTTGTGGTAATTAAAAGTTCTTAGGTGCCCTACCATTAATTGCTTAAAGCTAAATAAAGTTTGCTCCAGGAAATATCTTCCCAATGGAAATTCATCAACATTGGTATAATTCTAATTGAAATTAATGTATTCAGAAAGAGAGAGTTCAAAACACAGTCCTGGTCAAGAATATCCTACATTCAATGGAATCATCAAACGAAGCCCCACTTTCTGGAATGGTGGCAGTCTCCCCAGCACCCAACAAGGCCAGCAGTAGTCAGACAGCCAGCTCTCTTGAAGGATACAGAGACCAGAAATTGAGCATCTGCTTGAAAATGACACAAAACTATTGAGGTCCCTTTCAACTCTGAGACTCCATGAATTTTAACTGAGAGCATTAAAAAAAACTTGCAGATCTCATTCTTCATTCGCCAGCCTCAAGCAAGCCATTTTTCCTCTCCAAGTCTCAGGTTCTTCAGCTTTTCTGTGAAGAGAGGGCTGCCATCCAACTCTGAGCCACAAATCTCTGGAGCCCTTTGGAGTCCCTTCCAACAGTGACAACACACCATCCTGGTCTCCTGGTCTCTTAACTTCTACAGCCTCACTGAGGAACTCTATCCTTCCTCTTTGTTGGAAAAAAAAAAAATGATATAAGCAAACAAAATAATCAAGAGTTGCTCATATGTGCACACAGAGCATGAACCAAACAGCTGGAAAACAAAGAAAGTAGGTGAAAGGTGAAGTTGTTTTGCTGAATGAGTGTCAGAGGTTGGTGTACAAATCCACAGGGGAGGATGAGAGCTTCACTAATGCTAACACTTGCTCTGAAAAAAATCTGTTCACAGAACTTCCATCCCAGCAACCCAACTTCCACTCTCCATACTAGTGTCTTCTGAAAGGCCTAGAGGCAAGGAAAATCTTATTTTTTCTTTCTTTCCTTTCTTTCTTCCACGAAAACAAATAGAGGTTTAAAAAAAAAATTTTTTTTTTTTTTAAGAGACTGAGGCTCAATTAGAAAGATCCTCCATAGGGATCCCTGGGTGGTTCAGCAGTTTAGCTCCTGCCTTCGGCCCACGGTGTGGTCCTGGAGTCCCGGAATCAGGACCTGGGGTCGGGTCCCACGTGAGGCTCCCTGCATGGAGCCTGCTTCTCCCTCTGCTTGTGTTTCTGCCTCTCTCTGTGTGTGTATGTGTGTCTCTCATGAATAAATAAATAAATCTTAAAAAAAAAAAAAAAAGAGAGAGAGAGAGAGAGAGACCCTCCTTCCTCCTTAGGGGGGAAAAAAAAACCTACAGCTGTTCCAATGTAACCCCAGGGTCCCACAATATTTGGCTTTTCTGAAAGCAGGGAGGGGGTCTTACTGTTTTGTGTGCTCCCCAGAGCCCAAAGAACCCAATTCCCTGCTTCTCTTTCGTTTTAGTGTTGAAAAAAATGAGAGGAACCTCAAGGAATGTGGAGAAAAATATATTTAAGTTGGTGGTCACTTCTTGAGGTGACCATCCATCCATCCTCTGGGCAAAATATCACAAAGACCAACAAAATCTGAATCTAATTAAGGCTAAGAAAGGCACAGAGCTGATTACCTGGCTGAACCAAACACTCCTGAGCACAGGCCTTCTGCTCTGAAACCCTCAGGTCTCCTCACTAGCTGCAGAACAAAGCCCACTGCTCTGCTTTAATGAAGTATACAAATTCAACAAGCAGTCTGATATTTTTGGTGCAGAGCCTGAGCTCTAGTGTTTCTTTGGTCCTGGTCTCTCTCCATAGAGGCTGTCACTTAAACCAACAGCAAGGCTGGTTGGTTCCCAACATCCTTCAGTACACTTTACAGAGAACCTATCATGCTAGTGCTCTTTGCAGTGCCTAATATAGAGAATGGGTCTTCCCCAAAGGCTTAAGAACCAGTTGTAGGGGGGCGCCTGGGTGGCTGGGTCAGTTAAATGTCCAACTCTTCATTTCAGCTCAGGTCATGATCTCAGATTTATGAGATCCAGACCCAGGTCAGGCTCTGCACTGGGTATGGAGCCTGCTTAAGATTCTCCATCTCCCTCTACCCCTCCCTACCACCCCCAAAAAAGAAAAGAACCAGTTATTGGACTGTTCTTGTACCTGCTAGGTAATAAACATTTGTAGCTTTAGCTAAATTTTCTCTAAGACCTCACTTGATGTAGAAGTTATAAAAAAGGAGGGGACAGGGTGCCTGGGTGGCTCAAATGGTTAAGCATCTGCCTTCAGCTCAGGTCATGATCTGTGGGTCCTATGATTGAGCCCCACTTGGGCTCCATGCTTAGTGGGGAGTCTGCTTCTCCTTATCCCTCCACCCTTTCCCTCCACTTGTGCTCTCTTTCTCCCAAGTAAATAAATCTTTAAAAATAATAATAAATTAAAAAGGGGGGGATATAGCCCCCACCCATTTATAGCCACCAGCGGTAGGGAGACCAACTCATCCTGATTTGCCAAGGACTTTCTCAGTTTCAGCACTGAAAATCCCATGTCCTAGGAAAACCCACCATGCCAGGTAAACCAGGACAATGGACCCACACACATATTGAACTCAAAGAATTTACCAATTGCTAAAGCCAAAGTAGCTTGAGTTAGTGCAAAACATCTTGTTTCCCTTGAAATCACTTCTGCAGGCTTACATTTCCAAAATGAAAAATGAGATCTAGAGTCTTGTTGATATAATCAACAGCATCTATTTCCCCCAGGAGCTTGCTAGAAATGTAGAATATCGGGCCCTATCCCACATCTACTGGATTAAAATTTGCAATTTAGCAAGGCCTCCAAGTGAGATTTTCACAAGGGCTCATGTCCCTTAAAGTCTGTGGTATGCTGGCCTAGAGGAAGAGATCTCAGAGAGTGACTTTTAGCTGGGTCTTGAAGTCAGTAGGAATGAGTTGGCAGAGGGCATCAGAAAATAGCAATGTGGTTATTTGGCAGGAGCCAGTTGTTGTTTCTGGGTGTGAGGGATGGGAACTCACCCACTGGCAGGTTGGGGAGACTGTAAGGGAGACTGTGGAAGCCCTTGCCCATCAGACAAAAGTATTCGCCCCATATATTCCTTGCTCTCTCTCCTTCAAGGCTCAGGCAGCTATGAAACTCGATTTTATTTTCTGAAAGCCAGACTCCTCCCTCCCTCTGGCCTAGTTTGGTGGCGGCAGGACTTCCACAGTGCTAGCCCAGTGGGGGAGCAGCAGGCCCAGGGAGATCCTCTGCCAGGACGGCATTCTGGTTCCAGCTCTTCTCTCTAGGGACCTCTGAAGGGTCTGACATAGGGTTCCCCTATGTCTCTGGCTTAGGAAACACAGGCTCTGATGGGGGAAGGCAGAGGAGATAGCCAGCAGTTAAAGGGATGCAGATCAAGGATCTCTATTTCAAAAGGAGAAGCTGGCAAAATAAGAAAAATGAGAAGCCTCAAGCAATATCTTGCATTCAGAGACATACTATACATACAGTATTGGTAATTCTCAAAATAACCAATGATGAATCCTTTAGGCAAAATGAAGAATGCTTTTGGTAGAAAGAATAAGCATTACCTCCTCTTTTATCTTTTTTTATAATTTTAATTGATTTTCTAAAAAATTTTAATTGGTTTCTTAACCACTTTGTGCCCCAGTTTCCTAAACCCTACCATAGGGATTACCTCTGTACCAACCTCATAGGTTGTAAAGATTCAGTAAATTAATGCATGCAAAGCTCTTAGAGTAGCGCCCAGGAGCTCCCTCCAAGGTACTGCCTTGAATTAAACAATGGCTTCTGTCCTAATGTGGAAGTTGGAGACATGACTTGCTGAGTGGGGAGCTGGGTTGACAGCCAGTCTCGAGGTCAACCCAAGGGGCCATATCTTCATAGATGTTGGCATTTGAAAACATATTATACTATGGTACTCAAATATGGAATGTTAGGGATGCCTGAGTGGCTCAATGGTTGAGCATCTGCCTTTGGGTCAGGGCCTGATCCCAAGTCCCACACGGGGCTCCCTATAGGGATCCTGCTTCTCCCCCTGCCTATACCTCTGCCTCTCTCTCTCATGAATAAATAAATAAAATCTTAAAAAAAAAAAAAAAAAAAAACTTTAAGTAAAAATAAATAAATAAATAAAATATAGGGCAGCCTGGGTGGCTCTGCGGTTTAGCGTTGCCTTCAGCCCAGGGCGTGATCCTGGAGACCCGGGAATCAAGTCCCACATTGGGCTCCCTGCATGGAGCCTGCTTCTCCCTCTGCCTGTGTCTCTGCCTCTCTCTGTCTCTCTCTGTGTCTCTGTTGAATAAATGAATAAAATCTTTAAATAAATAAATAATATATATATATTCCATATATATATGTATTCTATATATATATGGAATGTTAATCCATCAAACATAGGGTGAACTGAGACTTCCTGTGTGCATTAGTCAGTGGACAGAGAAGCAGAGCCTAATGAGTGATACACAATAAAGGATTTATTACAGCAATTAGAACTGAAGCTAAATTGACATAGTGGAAAGCTACCAGACTATGTGTCCCTAGCATGGCTGGTTAATTTTGAGAACTTCACCGAAAAACTCTTATTCCACATACTAAAGTCCAGGAGGCTTCTACAGGAGGTCTTTCTTTTGGTACCTCCCTCTTGGGGGTGTACCACACACCACTCTTTGTACACATCTGTAATAGGGCCTGTATCACTTGTGTCTCAAGTGTGCTCCTCTAAAAGCCCTTCCAGGACAGAAGCTGTGTCTCATCCCTTTGCATCTCCAGCTCCTGGCATGGCTTCTGGCATATGTCAGGTCAGATTATGTGAAATCACTGCCATTTTATCATCTTTCATCCAAAAACAAACAAACAAACATGCAATTCCATAAATTTCAGAGTATTAGGAGGCACTCAGCAAATGTTTACTAAATAAATGACAAGACAATCAAGTAGCCACAAATTCTAGTTAAACATCAAAGAAAGAAACTAGGGCAGCCCAGGTGGCTCAGCGGTTTAGCGCCGCGTTCAGCCCAGGGCCTGATCCTGGAGACCTGGGATCGAGTTCCACGTCGGGCTTCTTGCATGGAACCTGCTTCTCCTTCTGCCTGTGTCTCTGCCTCTCTCTCTGTTTCTGTCATGAATAATAAATATAAATAAATAAAATCTTTAAAAAAAAAAAAAGAAAGAAACTACCTCAGGTTTTGCATGGCCTCAGATTTCTGATTACATACCTCAATTATTTTTGCAGTTTCGAATGTGGAGATGCCAATGAGTAATCCCAACAGGTCAAACAAACAAGTTCTGTACCATTTTCATGTCTCTGGAGCCTTGCAGTATCTCCACACAGAAGATGAGTGAGTCCCAAGGGGTCAAATGCAGTTTGCTGTACTGTTTTAGTATTTTTGGAGGCTGCCAGCAACTCCACACAGCTACAAAGTGGCAGACTCCAAGATGGATAAGATAAAGGTCTGCGATGGCAGGTGTCCAAGATGGCTCAGAAAGCAGGTGCTGAACTCCCCTTGACTTTCAGTCGCATCATCACAGAATGGTAAGAAGCCTCAGAGGTCATGGTTGTCAACCATACATCATTTAGAACCAAAAATTAGCACATGCAATCTAACCTCTTAAAAAATCAAGACATGTATCAGTGAAAGGGAGTTTAAGATAATAAAAGGAAAGGAATAAAGGAAGAAGACAGCTGGTACAAACCCTCTATACTAGGCAGGTACACCCGCCAAACACAACACTTGATTTCACTTCATTCAGCTATAAAGGGTCTAAAATTGTGAGGTTTGTCAGGTTCCACCATCCAAAGGGACCCCAGCAGCTACCATCTGAGGCTGCAGAGAGGCCTGAGTTGGTGGATCAAGGAGAGGTGGTTTTGAAACTTCCAAGAGGACAGGGCTCCAGAGGAATGTTATCCATGCAGATGTGCTCCTGCCTGGAACCAGCCTTGTGATTCCCTGGGTTCTGGCCCTCCTCTCCTTTCCTCTTCCTGTTTCTTGGTCCCCAGCAGCCCTTACCATCCCTGTCCTCTGCACCTACTTACCTGATGATCCAACTCTGGACCTCCACCTTGGGTCCTGCCTCTCAGGCCTATCCCAGTTACAGGGACAGGGGAAGTGAACTAAGAGGAGCTGGTTGTATTACACATGGTCTATCACTTCAAATTCACAAAATGCTGAAAAGTAAGAATAACTAGCCTCCTTTAAAAATGAAAAGTTACGGATGCCTGGGAGGTGTCTGACTATCAATCTCACTAGGGTTGTGATATCGGGGTCATGGGGTCAATGTCTACGTTGGGCTCTACGCTCAGTGCAGAGTCTGCTTGAGATTCTCTCTCCCTATCTCTCTGTCCCTCCCATTCAGAAAAGTTAGGTAATCTGCTTCAAGTCACAGAGCTGCTACAGGATGAAAGAGAAATATTCCGGGGCCATATTCTTTACAATATGCCATACAGATTCTCTGTCCAGATTCCTTTTCACATTCCCTGGAGGCTCATTTGAATGTTTTGCACCCCTGATATTTGTTCTGGGTTCTTCTTTTTTTTTCTTTTTTTTTCTTTTTTTTTCTTTTTTTTTTCTTTTTTTTTTGCTGAGTCCTTCTTCAATCTACATTTCATCGCTTCATCTCCAGCAACTTCCCCCACTCAGTCTCTGGCCAACTCACAATGTCTTCTAAGAAGACCTGCCCATAATTTGTAATCCACATATGAAGTGAGGGCACACCCAATCATACATCACCTACCTTACATGAGTCTCTACTGTTACAGGAAGTATCCAAATATCTTGTCATAGCATAAATGCCACTCATAGTGTGTGGCCCCTACCAGTCCCTCTGGCTTCACCTCTTACCTGACCCTTCTTTCTTCTTGTTCACTAGATTTCAACTATATTAAATCTCCTCCCTAAAGAAGCCACATCTAGACCAAGTAGCCAACAGGCTGGCTTATAGTATTTATTATGGAAAGGTTTTTATTATCTTGGCATCTGGTATTAGAATTTCTCTTTGGGCAGAACCACCTCTATTGGAAGAATTTCTTGATAACCCACCCCTGGTGGTGGTGCAGAAGCTGAGGTCCTAGGGTCCCAGGTGTGAATAGGTTGCAGGTTGGGCTCTCCAGAAGTAGATGTTGAGATGCAGTTTGGGGTACAAGATGTTTATGAGGACAACCCAAATGTACATCAACTGATGAATAGATAAACAAAACTGCAGTATGCAGTGAGATCCCATTTTATAACTCCTCACATCTTCACCTAAGTTACAGCACAGAGCATACACCCTCAACATTTTGCCAAATAGGTACTTCTAACACTATTGTTTCACTCTTAGACTCTCCTTTCTCTCAGAGCCTCAGCTACCTGAAGCATTTATTCAATTAAATTGTTTTTTAAGTTTTGTAGAACAGAGCATCTCTTTTTTCCTCCTCCTTAAAAAAAACATTGTTAAAAGACATTAACATTGAGGTGTAATTTATGGATTAGGGTCACATTGTGCTTAAAATCTACAGATAATGATGAATAAGAGCAGGAGTGAAAGAAAAAGCAAGAGGAAGTCTATCACCAAAACCAGGTTGATCTTAGTATAAGGTGTTGATTGAGCCTATAGCTTTTCATAAAAATCACATCAGGAAAAGCTGCAAGAAAGACTGTATTTCACATCTGGTTAAGACAAGAGCAATGGAAACACCAGCAGAAAAAAATGTAAACCCAGACATCTAATACTGAAAACTTACTTTTGCATAGATGTTTTCCATATATCATCCTATTTAGTCCTCTCAATAACGCCCTAAATTGGGAAGATCAGAATTATTATAATCATTATTTTTTTTTTAATTTATTTATTTATGACAGTCACACAGAGAGAGAGAGAGAGAGGCAGAGACACAGGCAGAGGGAGAAGCAGGCTCCATGCACCGGGAGCCCGATGTGGGATTCGATCCCGGGTCTCCAGGATCGCGCCCTGGGCCAAAGGCAGGCGCCAAACCGCTGCGCCACCCAGGGATCCCTATAATCATTATTTTATAGTTGAGTCAATTGATATTCAGTGTTTGATTGGCTCAAGTTTACATAGTAACCAAGCAATGGTTCCGGGACTCGCCCAGAGTTAGTGAATCCAAATGCAGTATTCTTTCCATGAACACCTCATGCTATAGCACAACTGCCACCACCTCCCTGCCCTCTGTGGCCAGAGAGATACCACAAGTGGACAGAGAGAAACCTGATCAGCAGTTCAAATACATTTCCCATGAGGCAACAGTCATTTGAGGATTAACTTCTTAGAGGACATTTTTCATTAATGAGTATGGATTTTAGCAAACAAACAGAATGAACAGAATTATCTTCTAACACATCCCAGTGATGCAAGAACTCATTTGTGCATGGTCTTGAAAAAGGTAAACAGTAAAACTCCAGACAGGCAACGTGTAACCATTTTTAACTCCAGGTGTGGCTCTCAGAGGAATTTTATATGGCAAGACAGAGAAAGAAATTATTGAATAAAGGGCTTCCATACAACAGAGTAGCATTCAGCCCAGGAGTCTTCCTTCCAAACAAAAGTCACTACAACATACTAGGAAATCAAAGGCAATCAAAGGCTTCCACTGGCAGTGATGGTGGCATATTTCCAGAACTCAGACAAAGTGATACATCCAGCATTGATATAGATTGTGCAATTAGAAATGAAGGGACAGATTCCTGTACAAAAAGTATGTTTGAGAAACTGCGTCTCAACCAAGTTAAATGGCTTTCTTACTCCAGGACTCCCCAAGAGGAGAATAACTTATATAGCAATTTAAGAAATGGTGAATTCGAGCAATAGAATACAATTGGTGCCATTTATAACAACTGCAGAAAAGAAACTGATCATTCTGGACAACTAGTTCAGGTATGACAAGTACATGGCTTGTTTCCCTTCATTTCTCCCTCCTGCCCCCATGGCAGGCATAACTAATTAAGTCACTGCACTCTTTGCCAATGATTCCAGATGTAGCTTCACAATTTTAAATACCTCAAGAAGTCACTATTAGCTAATCATATCTGCATTATCAGCTTTCAAACAAAAAGATGGTTATAAACTAGCACTGGATGAAGAATAGACTAGATATTCCTCAGGGTGCAATGGATGAAGAGGGTTGAGACCAGGAAGACCTGCTAGTTAACTCCCACAGGAAGAGTTAAGGGCCAGGGACCAGATCCCAAGTGTCATTTTATCCTCAGTACCCAGCAAAGTGCCCAGCATGGTAGACTCTGGATATATTTGGTGAATTAATGAGTTAACACCAAAATCACATGATAGTGATGATTTTACATGGTCCACAGTAACTATATGCGTATATTAGCCATTAAGAAAAAATGTGTATAACTGTTCCCTATTACGGATTCAGTTTCTTTCACACTCTTTCTGTTATCTTTACCAGAATCCTAATAAAGAGCCTCATCCAGTATGGTTTAAAGAAGCACCAGGAACCACAAAGATGATAACACCAATAGACTCTGGTTTGAATCTACATTTACTTGCTATATAACCTTGAGAAAATTACTTGACTTCTCCAGGCTTCAATGTCTTCGGTTATAAAAAAGAGGATAATAATATCTACCTTGTAGGGTTGTTATAAGGATTAGGGATTTATTATGCAAAGTAACCTAATACAGTTCCTGCTTGGTCTTTTTCTATTTATGCCTCTCCTTGCTTCCAAAAGGATTTAAAGTGGCTTAAAATGTTATCCATGATGAAGTAAATATATTTAAAATAAAGAGGCAAAATTTCAAAGCAAAGGGAAAACAGTCAAAAGTAAACAAGGAGTGACATAGAACATCTCACACACCGTAGACATACAATAAAATGGTGGTGGTGGTGAAAACAGTTTGTACTAATAACATCTGTTGTCACTGGTGCTATCATGTCTTCCTGAGGAATTCCAATCATTCTTCAAGTCCCCATCTGGGGACTAGCCCTACCAAATAGTAAACATAATATAAAAGCTCAAAAATTGGGATCCCTGGGTGGCGCAGCGGTTTGGCGCCTGCCTTTGGCCCAGGGCGCGATCCTGGAGACCCGGGATCGAATCCCGCATCGGGCTCCCGGTGCATGGAGCCTGCTTCTCCCTCTGCCTGTGTCTCTGCGCCTCTCTCTCTCTCTCTGTGACTATCATAAATAAATAAAAATTTAAAAAAAAAAAAGCTCAAAAATTAAAAGTGTAGTATTGGTACACAGAAAAGAATAGAGCATCCATAAAAGATTTTAGATATAAAGTTGCGAGATTCTGAAAATCTCAGATACACATGAAGAAACTAAAGGAATGAGAAGTTATGTAACTTGCCAGGTTCACACATCTAGTAAACTATACAACTGGGGTTTAAACACAAGCATTCTGATTCCAGAGTCCATTTTTTAACCATTAAATGATAATGTTAAAAAGCAAAGTACAGACCAGTAAGTTTACTCTGCTATTTTGGGGGAAAAAAGGAGAAATTTAAAAACTTACTTCTACTTGCTTGTATATTCTGAAAGGATACATAAGAAACTAGTAACAGGGGGATCCCTGGGTGGCTCAGCGGTTTGGTGCCTGCCTTCAGCCCAGGGTATGGTCCTGGAGTCCCAGGATCGAGTCCCAGGATCGAGTCCCTGTGTCGGGCTCCCCATGGGAAGCCTGCTTCTCCCTCTGCCTGTGTCTCTGCCTCTCTCTCTCTGAATCTCTCATGAATAAATTAGAAAAAAAAAAAAAAAAACTAGTAACAGTAGTTACCTTTGGATAGCATGGGGATGGGCAGAAAAGTAACAGGGGTTAGGGGTCATATACATGTAAATTAATTTTATAATAGATGCATAAATATTTCAACTATATCAATGGATAACTTGATAAATTAATTAAAATTAAATAAATAGAATAAGCTAAATTAAATATAAAAACAGAAAGCAAATTCTCACCCGGGACAAGCCTTTTCTGGCCTCCCTGACAAGCACAGTAAGCCCACCCTTCTTCTAGGTTCTCGTATCACTTGTGCCTACAACTTTTCTGGCACATACCATGTTGCACTGCCCTAATTTATGCTCTACTCCCCTGCTCACCTCACCGCCAGTCAAGCGATGAGCTCTTCAAAGGCTCTTCTGATTCTTTCATTCTTGTATGCCCAACAACTAGTGTAGTCCCTGTCATGTGGCAAACATCCAGTACATGGGGAAGAGGAAGTGGAAAAACAGAAGTGGACAGACCAGCCAAATTTGTGGTCTGAGCGCTGTGGAAAGGGGAATCGACTGGGGCCTTCATACAACAATAAGATTTTGAAGAGGAAGCGAGGAGAGAGGAAAACATAGCAACCCTTGCAGAAAAGGTGTACTCAACCCTGCTAAGACAAAGGGGTATAAGGGGTACTGTGGGCCAGTACTAATCAGGGAGAAATGAGGAAGGAGAACCCCTAGCTGAGGAAGACGTAAGCACTGAGACTCGCCCTGAAAGGGCAGGAAATACAGCAGAAGACTGACACCCTAGAATCGAGGGCCACAGGAGATTCGACTGAAGACTTCCCACCCCTCTAAAAACAGGGCAGAGGACATGTGAAAGATCGGTATTAAAGATTTTCTAATTGCATATGCTGACCACACATTTGATCTGTTGCTTTCTGCTCATTTAAACTCTTCATATACACTCATCTAAGGGCCAAAGGGTGATCCACATTGGTCCAGGGATCTATGTTCCCCATCAGAATAAATCCCAGATTCCATAAATTACAGGAACTGGCCCACTCCAAGTCAGACCACACCCAACCCCTGACCCTCGAAAAACTGGGCTTTTGTAAATAACTGTGCATATCCTTATACTGTGATCCACAGGCGTAGAATTCATTATTTGTGTTGATCACCAAAACTGCACATTCAATAGTCCTTATTTTACAGATACGCACTGGAATAGGTATAAGTGCAGTGACACAATAGCTGGGATTTGCTTCCAAAGAAAAATAAAGGAGTTCCTGGCTGGCTCAATGAGTGCAGCATGTGACTCTTGATCGGAGTCCGGAGTTCCAGCCCCACGTTGGGCATGAAGCCCACTTAAAAAAGGGAGGGAGCAAAAGAGAGAAGAAGAAGAAGAAAATAATAGGTAAAAGTAAGAAGCTTGGATTATCCAAATACCAGCCCTTAGGAAGAGAATGTGATTTATGTTAAGGATGCTTCACCCTAAGAGGTAAGTTAGTTAAATGAATAAAAAAGCAAAATCCTAGATAATATAGGAAGTGTTTGCAGAAGGAATTTTTATTTCATTGCCTCAACTCTAAGTGGCATTAGCAAATATTGCAAAGTAATGAAAGAGGCCATGAGGAAGGAGCTAGAAACACCTTCCAATATTACGGGGAAAATTCTGACATCTTAATTATACTCTGCCACCTAGTGACAAAGGAAATTTAACATACTTCCTGAGCCGGGCTCCAGGGGCAGAGAGGGCTGCCCTCCGCCACCTGGACATGGGGTCAGGGCCTGAGCACTCCAAACAGGCCTCATCCCACGAGCCCTTGGGGCACCACTGCTCTGGCCACTTGTGCTCAGGACTCCAGGAGACGCTGCAAACACGGCCAAAGGCCAAAGGAGTTGTTCAGTCTACGGCTGACAGTCAGGCCGGGCCACAAGGTCCCCCCTCTATCACTTAACACAGTCCGCTGGCCCCTCTGCCACCTCCTGCCCCGTGCAACGGCTTCAATGGGAAACACACAGCGAGACTAAAAAGGCCCCCTGATGCTGGACATGGTAACCCTGAAGCTCCCAGCACCTGGTGGCTCAGCTGGTTAAGAGCCCACCCTTGGGGACGCCCGGGTTGCTCAGCGGTTGAGCATCTGCCTTTGGCCCAGGGCGTGATCCTGGGGTACTGGGATCGAGTCCCACATGGGGCTCCCTGCATGGAGCCTGCTTCTCTCTCTGCCTGTGTCTCTGCCTGCCTCTCTCTGTGTGTCTCTCATGAATAAATAAATAAATTCTTTAAAAACAAAAAAAAGTTCTCTATTTAAAAAAAAAAAAAAAGAGCCCACCCTTGGCTCAGGTTGGGATCCCAGGCTCCTGGGACTGAGTCCCTCCAGGGCTCCCTGCTCAGCTCCCTTCTCCTGCTCCCCCACTTGTGTTCTCTCTCTCCATCAAATATGTAAATAAAATATTAAAAAAAAAAAAAGAAAAAAAGAAAAAAGAAAACAATCCAGACGTTCCACTGTAAGAAGTAAGAGTAATACTATTATCTTCTCCCCATGAACTGGCGTAACTTTTACTCACAAATCTTAGCACACAAAATGATGGGTAAAAATTCCTATTAATGGGCGGCCCGGGTGGCTCAGGGGTTTAGCACCTGCCTTCGGCCCAGGGCGTGACCCTGGACACCCGGGATCGAGTCCCACGTCGGGCTCCCCGCATGGAGCCTGCTTCTCCCTCTGCCTTTCTCTCTGTGTCTCTCATGAATAAATAAATAAAATATTTTTTTAAAAAACTATTAATTCCTGACTGTAAATTGAAGGAGCGCATGTTTTAAAAGCGCACCTTGGTCCGAGGGGTCGCAGCCTCCCGGAGACCTGGGGCGCCTCGAGCCCCAGTGTGCCCCATAATGCACTGCGAGGGGGGCGGGCAGGTGGGGAGGAGGAGGCCGGAAGTGAGCCGGTGGCCGCTCCGGGCGGGGAGGAGGAGGCCGGAAGTGAGCCGGGGGGCCGCTCTGGCACGTGGTCCAGCCGCACCATAGAGGTTCTGCGCCAATAGCCAAGAATCACTTTGACGCCTCCGGGGTTGTTCAGGTTTTCTCATTCTGTTGGGTTGACCCGCTCAGTCTATTTGCAGACCATTGGTGGTACAGCAGTGGGGTTTAATAAGGAACTTCAGCCTCGCCCCCCTTTTTTTTGGAGATTTTATTTTTTCATGAGACACAGAGAGAGACGCAGAGACACAGGCCGGGGCTGAAGCAGGCTCCGTGCAGGGAGCCCGACCTGGGACTCGATCCCGGGACCCCGGGGTCACGACCTGGGCCGAAGGCAGATGCTCAACCGCTGAGCCGCCCGGGCGGCCCAAGGAACTTGATTGTATGGAAACTCCCCATGGATAAGATCAGAGAATATAAAGCTAAGTGATCAGCATCTTGGGGACCTTTTTATATTGGCCCAGAGCATCAGCAAAAGCTGAAGAGGGAACTTTTTAAAGCTTAAACAGATGTAAGGTAAAACAGACATAAACACGTTCAATAACCTTGAATTTAATGATCCCAGATTCTAAAGCAACCAATCTTGAAGAGGTAGCATAAAAATTAACCTGGTTATTTGCTATGTATGGATTACGAGAAATACAACTAATTGGTATCAGACTAAACTTATATTTCACAATTGTAAAAAAAAAAAAAAGTTATCCACCTTAGATTTATTTCTGTTGCCCATCTCACCCCATCCAAAGGATTTATTAGACTTAAAGCATACATAATGAAATTTTAAATTATAAACTAAAGCAGAAACCAAAACAAAACAGAACCTAGACATAATAGTTAAATCAAAATACAACTGAGATGCAGTTTAGTGATAAGAATATGAGAATTTGTCACCAAAATATTGATATTTTGATAGGACTTTGCTACTCAAATTGTGGTTCCAAGACCAGCAACATCAACATCACCTGGGAGCTTTTCAGAAATTCAGAATCCCTGACCTATTGAATCAGAATCTGCCATTTGACAAGATTCTCCAGTGACTTTTATGTACATAAAGCTTGAGAAGAACTGATCTGCCCCCCACCTCCACCCCTCCACCAGGAAAACAGATTCAGGAGATCTGGAGTGGAGCTCAGGAGCTTATATTTTTTTAAACACCCACAGCTAATTCGCATTAGTCAAGTTAGGAAATACTATAGGTGAATATCAAATATAGCTTTGATTTTCTAGTATAAAAGTAAAATTTGAAAAAAAAAAAAAAGTAAACATAATTAGTTCCTCAGTGGGAAGCCAAGCATTTAAAGAATTCTTTACTCTAGGACCTTAAGAATGAAGCATATAATGACCCAGTGGAAAACGTTCTCACTGACTTTTTTGTACCAATGTTTCAGCAAACATAATTTGATAATTTCTTATATCTTTGTAAAAGCTGAATGTTTGGCATCAAAAGAAAATCTTAGTGAAGGCGGTTCTGAGATGGGGCTAAGCTACTATCTAAGTCAAAGGTCAGCAAACTATGTGGCTTGCTTTGTAAATAAAGTTTTATTGGGGCAGAACCATGTTCATTATGTTTTGTCTGTCTATAATGACAGACATAACTAGTTGCAAAAGAGACCACATAGTCTGCAAAGCCTAAAATATTTACTATCTACCCTTTATTTACAAAAAAAAAAAAAAAGAGCCAACCATAGTCTCTATAAGTTATCCAGGGGACAAAACTGTTTTTAGATTTCCATGAACATGACTTCTCCCCATGGGCTTCTGATAGGAATTAGAGATTGTACAATGATGAAAACGTAAGAATTCATTTTTGGGATTAGTGATTGCTAAACTATGGCTTAAAAATAATTTTTTTTTTAAAAACGGACTTGTTATGTTTGCCAGTTTCTATGGTATAAACCAGAGTTTCTCAACGTCACCACTATTGACATTTTGGACTAGATAATTCTGTGTTGGGGGGAGCTGTCTTTTGCATGGTAGGATATTGAGCAGCATCCCTGGCTTCTACCCACTAGATGTCAGTAGCAAACCCCCAGTTGTGACAACAGATTACGTCTCTAGAGATTGCAAAATGTCCTCTAAGGGGCAAAATGACCCTCATTGGGAATCACTGGGGTATATATTCCTGCTATGACCAATTTCAAACTAGCCAACTTGACATCACTGACCACAGATGTAAGAAGAGATATGCACAGTCTCTTAGGCCAGAGAGAACCATCTCTAGCATACCACTGTGAGAGAACATAATTGCACGTAATAATGTCTTCTTTGAAAAATGGAGGAAGCTAGTGGATCTCCACCCAAATCAAAAGTTACCCCTTCTCCACAGAGATGAACATACTGACAAAATTGTTTTTTTCTTCAGGAAGCAGCCTGGATTCCTCTACACAAAGCTATGTTCCACAAAGCATGGTTAAGTTTATTTTGAATTAGAAAATATCCAAAGCAGATGTTAACAGTCACCCCAATGGTTATTACAAACTCTCAATAATATATCAGTAAATCACATGGCTTCCGAGTAGATTTGGCAGGATGAATTAGCCCCAAGCAAATGAAATGGCTAAACATGTTCTTGGATTTGGGTTGTTTTATTGTGATTGTTGTTTTTGTTTGGTTTTGTTATTTATTTAAATTAATTGAATTTTGGGAAATATCTGCTAATGATAATGACATTAGCTTTGGAATCCTTTGCATCAACAGCACTGACAATGGTTAATTACTCAGAACCAATTACTGAGGCCACTCTTAGACCATGACATTAAAACCATATCATCAGCACACAGGAGGACACTTATCTCCTGTTCTGGGAAGGCAAGCATCCATTTTTGTCTACAGCTTCAGGTCATTAGGATAGAGGACAATTTCTACCAATCCTGAATTTTTGAGGGGTATTAAAATGCATTTTTTGTAGAATTATCAATAATGTAGTATCTATACTGAGTTTATGATTTGGAAGACCAATGGAAGGTCAAGAAAAGCTACAATTGTATTATTCTTGCCCGATTTCTGCACAAGATAATTCTAGACAAAGATCAATGCTACCACTTCTGGGATTTCCTTACCCCTTCCTAGCTGTGGCCTCCCTGGGTTCCTTGGATGACTAAAGAGACCAAAGACAGTTTGGCTCACAGAACCATAAGAATTTTATTAGCTTTGTGACAGCCCCTGATATCATGTGGCTGATAATGTAACTCATCTCCAAATTTAAGATGCATGCAAGCATGTGCACACACATACACTAAACCATCTATAAATTTGAACTTCACTTTCAAGCTGGAGCTACTACTTTTTTTTTTTTAAGATTTTATTTATTTATTCATGAGAGACAGAGGGGGTGGGCAGAGACACAGACAGAGGAAGAAACAGGCTCTATGCAGGGAGCCCGATGTGGGACTCTATCCCAGGACTCCAGGATTATGCTCTGGGCTGAAGGCAGGCACTAAACTACTGAGCCACCCAGGGATCTCCCTGAGCTACTACTTTTTGAGAGTCTCATCTGACTTTTTTTCACTTTCTTGTGGGATCTTGGCATCTTGTGACATATTGTTAACACCTGCTCACAAGAATCAAGAAAGTATTCAGGTGGATCTAGGTGCTCCCAACATCTTGGCATCAAGACATTGTTTAAATGTACATTTCCTCTCCTATAATAAGCAACAAGAAATCAAATGAATAGCAAAACCTGTATACCAAATTTGGGAATATTGAATAATTCCAACTTGAATTAGTACAATTGCAAGAAATATAGAAATTTTAATTATCGGGATCCCTGGGTGGCGGTTTAGTGTCTGCCTTCAGCCCAGGGTGTGATCCTGGAGTCCCAGGATCAAGTCCCACATCAGGCTCCTGCATGGAGCCTGCTTCTCCCTCTGCCTGTGTCTCTGCCTCTCTCTGTGTGTGTCTCTCATGAATAAATAAAATCTTTAAAAAGAAATTTTAATTATCATAAAGTGATCTTACACAGTGATTTTTTTACATACACACATATGATGTAAGAGCTATAAATGCTCTGTAGGGGAGGATATGATTGCAAACCTCTGCCCTTTAAGCTAGGTAAGTAAAACTCACCTCAAATTCATTGGGAATCACTGTATATCTTACCTTTGATGAATAATGTAGTAGACATGCCTAAAGCACCTTTGCTCTAGGTATAAAATTCTGTCATAGAAACCCAAACAATGGGGCAGCCCAGGTGGCTCAGCGGTTTAGCGCCTGCTTTTGGTTCAGGGCGTGATCCTAGAGTCCCAGGATCAAGTCCCACATCAGGCTCCCTGCATGGAGCCTGCTTCTCCCTCTGCCTGTGTCTCTGCCTCTCTGTGTGTGTCTCTCATGAATAAAATCTAAAAAAAAGAAAGAAAGAAAGAAAAGAAACCCAAACAATGGGGCACCTGGGTGGCTCAGTTGGTAGAGCCTATGACTTCTAATCTCAGGGTTATGAGTTTAAGCCCCATGCTGGGTATTACTTAAAAATAAAATCTTAAAAAAATAAAAAAAAAGAAAGAAATCCAAAGAAGCGGTTCCTTAAGAATGAGCCTAACACATAAACTGAAGGAAAATATAGCAAAGCACTATAAATGCACCATAAATAAAAAAGGAATCTTGAGAGCTAGAAGATTCCCTTTATAAAAATCCAGTCAGGAAAAAAAAAAAAAATCAAGTCAGGGGAGCCTGGGTGGTTCAGTCAGTTGAGTATCTGCCTTTGGCTTGGGTCATGATCCCAGAGTCTTGAGATGGAGCCCCATGTCTGGCTCCCTATATGGTGAGAAGCCTGCTTCTTCCCCTCTTTCCTGCTAGTGCTCTCACTATCTGTGTCTTTCTTGCTATCTCTGTCTCTCTCAGATGAATAAATAAAATCTTTAAAAAAATCAAGTGGCTTCTGTCTTGAGTGCCAAATTGAACTGTACCTGAGGAGTTAACAATGAAAAGTGTTTCTTAAAGGTAGAGGTCACCAACAATAGTAGACTTTGAAAAAAGTACAGCAAAATAAAATCTTAATCTAGGGCTTTAAGGTGAATTTGAGAGGAGCAATTAGCAGGGCCTACCAAAAAAGTAACAGAATATGAGGTAGTTAATTGGAGGAAATGATTCTCCTAAACATCAGTTGAAATCTTTAGTTCCATTGTCTCCATAATTATGTTCATTACAGATTCTCAAGTACAAATTCAAAGTTTTCCAGAATTTATAATATTCAATTTTTTGAACAGTTGTATCAATCGGGATAGGACAGGTTCTACGGTGGTTAACAAACAACCCCAAAATTTCAGTAACTTAACAAATATTTGTTTCTCATCCACGTGACCAAAATGGGCTGGCAAAGGGTCTCAGCCCATCATAAGCACTTAGATAACAGACTTCATCTCAACATGAGCTTCCACCATCTCCAGAGTAGCAAAAAGAGAACATGCAAATCACACATAACCTCTTGAAGATTCTGTCCAGAAGTGGCACATGTCACTTCCACTTGTATTCCATTCATGAAAACAAATCACATAGAGCGGCACCTGACTGGCTCAGTCAGTAGAGCATGGGACTCTGGATCTCAGGATCACAAGCACCATGTTGAGTGTAGAGATTACTAAAAAATAAAATCTTTAAAAAATACATCACATAGCTACCTTCAATGGATTCAATTGACTGAAAGGGGAACTGGAATGATGGTAGGCAGCCCTCATGACTACCACAATGACCCGTTGTATCTCAAGATATAAATGCAGTGACTCCTTGAGTCACCTGCCACCACTTCACCCTTTAGCTATGTAGCATCCTTTTTTGTATAAGGGGAAACTAGAGATTTTAGATCCCATAAATCCTCATAAGCCTCACTGGAACAATTCAAATGTGCTGCTAAAGATCTAAGTTGAGCCCCAGTGAAATGTTCTAGGGAATGCACTGCTGAAGAGGAGTATATAAGTCAGGAGTGATTCTGTGGGCTCCAAGAGACAGAACTCTAACTCAAACTGGCATGGATAAAACCATCGTGAGCAAACTCAAAAAGAACTGTGGTATCCTGGGCCTCAAAGTGAGGCTGAATTTAGAAACTTGAATACTATTAGTCCTCTCTCTCTCTCTCTCTCTCTCTCTCTTTTTCATCTCTGCTGCTGTCTGCTTTGTCAGCATCTCTTCCTCGAGTTGGCTTCTCAAAGCAGAAGGAGAAATACAACTCCAGGGAGCTCTAGGCTTACAAATGGAAAGAAACTGAGGGCTCTTCCTCACCAGCTCTACTTAGAAAGATCTTAGGGAAACCACTGACGCTGCAACATAACCAGGTTTGTGCCTTTAAAAGATTGCTCTGGCTGTTGTTTGGAGAATAAATTGGATAGAGGCAAAAATGAAAGCACCACTTAACCTTGTTGGTCAGTTCCTTAATGAAATTCTCTCTTCCCTTGCTTTCTGTGACACAGAACATTATGGGTCTCTGGTGGGGGCTAAGAAGCTCCTTAGGTTCATTTCTGTTGTTACCACAGGTCATCTCTTGGGTTCTTCATGAACTACAAACACAGGTAACAGTAATCCAGAGTGTTACTCTTCTGATCCTGAGGCTGGAACTCAAGGGAAGATTTTTACAGACTAATCCTGGACTCTACTCCTCTCCATACTCAAACCCAAACCTTATAGTTCCAACTTTCTTCTCTTTCTTCTCTTCTGCTCACAAATTGGGCGTGCCTGCCTGGCTCAGTCAGAGGAGCATGGGATTCTTGGTCTTTGGGTCGAGTTCAAGCCCCACACTGGGTGTAGACATTACTAAAAAGAAATAAGTAAACTTAAAAATATGTCAACAGCTCCTTGCATTTACTGATTTAAACACAAACTTCTCAGGTCTCCATGATACGGCCTTAGTTTATTTTTCCAAGCAGTTGTTCCACTTCTGTTACCCAAGTAGAGGTGAATACCTCTTCATAAAAGACCTTATAAATTCAGAAGTGAGGTGCCTGGGTGGCTCAGTCAGTTAAGTGTTTGCCTTTGGCTCAGGTCATAATCCCAGGGTGCAATGGAGCTCCACATGGGGCTCCCTGCTCTGCAGGGAGTCTGCTTCTCCCTCTCCTTCTGCCTCACACCCCCCACCCTCGCTTGTAGTCATTTGCTCTCTCTCAAATAAATATATAAATAAATAAATCTTTTTTAAAATTCAGAAGTATATAAAGAAAACTGAGAAAGCCCCCCCTTTCCCCCCCCCACTCCCCTCCCCAGAGGTGACCACCCTCACCAGTTAGGCAGGTATCCTTCCATTCTCTTTCAATGCACTTATCATACCTACATATGAAAATATAGATGTCTCTTTTTATAATTATAACAGGAACCATAATACATACTGTTTGGCCAAATGCTACAACACATATGGTATTTTTACTTCACAATGTGCCTTAACTTTCCATTTCAATATGTAAAGATCTGCCTCATTCTTTTTAAAGACAAGCCAGTACTCATAAGGTGGATGCATTATAGTACGGGTCCACAATCTTTTATACACATTTCCAGATTTCAAAACCATTCTGAAAACTGAGAGGTTTTGGAAAGTTTGAAGCAGGGATCCCTGGGTGGCTCAGCGGTTTGGCGTCTGCCTTTGGCCCAGGGCACGATCCTGGAGACCCAGGATCGAGTCCCGCGTCGGGCTCCCTGCATGGAGCCTGCTTCTCCCTCTGCCTGTGTCTCTGCCTCTCTCTCTGTGACTATCATAAATAAAAATAAAAAAAGGAAAGTTTGCAGCAAACTCATTTGGTGGTAAAACTGACCTGAAATGACATGAATCTTTTAGTCTTTATCTTACTTAGTGAATATTCATAATTGTCATTGCAGAAACAATAAGGTGTTTAATATGTTTAATTAAGGGGTGTTGCCCCAGACCCCACAAGTGGTGTTGCATAATAAACAACCAAAAATTCTGAAATGTGAAACACATGTGCCTCATCAGTTTCAAACATATTATTGTGACCCTATAGTGTGTGTGTGGGGGGGTATTGCAGTTTCTTAAGAAAAATGTATAATATATGTAAAATTTACTAATATAGTAATAATTAACAATTATTGTGTGCTTATATACCAAGCACTCTTCTAATGCTTTCCATAAACTAATTAATGCAATCCTCACAGCAATACTATGAAGTATTATTGTGATCTCCACTTTATAGATGAGAAAAACTGAGTTGTAGAGAGGTGAAGTAATTTGGGCAATTTCTACAATTAATAAGTCATGTAGTCAAAATCTAATCTAACCCAATTTGGCCGCAGAACCTGTACACTGAACCCATCATGCTGCTTTGCCTTTGTGTTCTTTGAAAATAATACAGCAAACACCTAACCAGATCTTAACATGAGGCCTATTTGTTTGACATCATTTAAAAAAATAAAACCTTAAAAATATCATTGAAACCCTGTGCTCCCCCCTCCCATTCCATTTTTTTTTCCTTCCCAGAGGTAATAATCACTGTCTTTAATTTGGTATTTATCACTGTACCCATGGTTTTTATAGTTTTACACAATAATATAGGGTATTGTTTTTCATATTTTAAACTTTACATATAGCAGGGAGGGGGACACACCTGAAAAAAGCCTCACAGGTCTTCAAATAACTAATATTCTGGGTTTTTTTCTTTTAATATTCTATTTCTTTAACTGGAGAATGAGTACACGAGTATTCATTTCATTGTCACTCTAAACTGTGCATGTATTTGCCTGTGGTATTTTACATGTATGATGACTTTTAAAGTTTTAAATAAGGTAGATTTGATATAAATAATGTTGCACTATTTGAAATTATACCATTATTCAACCACACTTTAATCCAGTGTTGCTGCAAAGGTGTTTTTTAAGTGTAATTAATATATATAATCAGTTGACTTTATATAAAGGAGATTATCCTACATAATCTGGATGAGTTTTATCCAATCTGTTGAAAGGCCTTAAGAACAGGGCTGAGGGGTGCCTGGCTGGCTCAGTCAGTAAATCACATGACCCTTGATCTTGGGATAATGAGTTGAAGCCCCATGTTGGGGCTTCCCCAGCAATCTTCCCCAAAAAGGTTACCTTTTTATAGGTAATCTCCCCCTGTAGAGATTACCTTTAAAATTTTTTTAATTAAAAGAAACTTTTTAAGTTTCTTAAAAAGAAAGTTTCTGAAGAAGACCTGAGATTTCTCCAAGGAAAAAGGACATTCCATCTGTGGACTACATCAGTTTCTGCCCCAGACATTCCAGCCTGCCCTTCCTGACAGCCTATCCTGCAGATTTCAGACTTGCCTAGCCAGTCCTCACAATCATGTAAACCAATTCCTTGCATAAGTCCCTTCACACACACATATACATACATAGCCTACTGGACACATATCCTACCATATACCCTACTGGTCTGTTTCTCTGGTGGAACCTTGACTGATAACAGGCAGAAAAAATATCAGAAAATAATGGCTAAGAATTTCCCAAATTTTTGGTGAAGAACACTAGGTCGCAGATCCAAGAATTTCATCAAATCCCAAATAAGATAAACAAAGAGGAAACCATGCCTCCCAGAGCTTAAAGCCAAAGATAAAGAAGCACATTAACATCTCACATTGATGGGACACGTACAAGTGAATCAGATGTGGGGTGCATTCTGATCTGTTTCTGAAGACTTGGAGGGGCAAGCCCTCCTAGAGAGACTCGCGGAATTCCTAAGGCACTGGTCTAATTGAAATAATCTAAAGTCGGAGAAGTAGTTTGATCCCGAGTTATGTTCAAGCCCTGTGGGTAAGTTGCAGGTACTTCCAAAAAAATGGGAGGAGATTTAGATGTTGAAGGTTTTAAGGAAGGAATAATACCTTAGGATGGCATCAAGGACAGGAAACAGTGTTAAATGCCAAGATACAATGCACCTCCTAATACCCTCCCCCAGAACTTAACCTTAACCCATCTAGTCACAGAATGAGCTGGACAACCATAGCTATCCCCCACCCAGTGCCATCCAAAGGCTTACTTTGTGACAAAGAATAGAGAAAGCATGCACTCCCAATGACCTACTAATTCAGGAAGACAGAAGAAAGAACGTGCTGAGACACCATGCTCAGTCTCTTTGCCCAACTCACCAATCATGTACATCACTCCTCCTCTCTTAGGATGGTCTACCTTGGTCTACCTTGGTTGTGGAGTAGAAATTTCTTCTTCTCTATAGAAACAGGAGGAGTAGGGAATAACTTGGTCTCCTCTCGCAGCTAGACTGTAAATTTCTTAAAGTCAGGAAACTGACTTATATAAACTCCTATGTCTATCACAGTTCAGAGCAGAGAGCTGGACATTATAAAAGAGAGTAAATATGTATCATCTTGACCATTCTATACTTAATATGTGTGTATTGCAAAGACTAAACATGATTTTAATATATTCTAATTTTACCTAATATTTAAATAATGATCTACAATTCATAAAACATTTCTTACTCAGTCTTCACAGCAACCAGTATTATGAATGAGGAGAATGAGGCTCAGAGGGGTTACGTAACTTACTCAAAGTCACACAGCTAATAAGAACCAGAGTTGAGACTCAAATCCACATGATCTTTATCATCATACCACGACTGCCTCTTTCTTACTATTTATTGTTAAGCATTTTGACCTCCTTAAAGAAGAGAAGGATGTTGCACATGAAGTTTGAGGCAACAGCTGTGTCCCCGGCTGTCTGAAATGCCTCCACCAGGTTTGGCAACAGCTGTCTCAGCTTGACATCTCACTGGGTTCCTGTCAGAGCCGCACCTTGGGGAATGACAAGTTTAATGAAGAAAAATCCAACCTTCCACCTGAACTCCTAGCTTTGCAAATACAACTGACATCTGATGGGCTTGGAGGCTCTCACTGCAGGGAATGGGGTGACCCCAGCTTCTCAGCTCATAGATTCTATGTTTGGCAGTTTTCTCTGCAATTGGCTGACAACATTTGTTTCCTCTCCAGATCTTACTTCCTGGTCCCACTGCTCATTTAGATGCAATTCAAACAAATAGTTACGGAGCATTTTCTATATGCCAGGCACTGGGGATGTATAAAAAGATGAGTAACACACCATTCCTGCTCTGGGGCACACAAAGTCCTATGGAAGAGTCAGAAACTTTACACTGACGGTATTTCTATGGAGATAATACTCATTGCCATGGCAAAGGGGCCCCTTTTGAAAAGAGAAACTCTAATGAGACTGCTCAAAAAATTAAATACCATGTTGACTATTTCCTTTGGCAGGAACTACAAATTCAGAAGCCAAGAAGAATCTCAAAAGGACTGTGGAAGGGGCACTTTGAAACTAGTGTTTGAGAACCAACATCTAATTTTTTTTTTTACCTTAAAACATGAAGCAGTGATCAGTATGAGCAAAGGCTACATGAAATCATGTGGTGTGTTATAGGGGAAATAAGCAGGGCCCTATATTTGGAGGACAGAGTATAGGAGGTGAGATGAGAAGACAACGTGGTAAAGAGGCTTCAATATTCTGAACAAAATGTTCAGAATACATTTAGAATGGAACCGTAGAAGATTTATAAGCTGGGCTCAGGTTAGCCTGATTAGGTATATGATTTAGTGAAACGATACTAGCGCTGAGGAGAGGAATAACACTGAGAGACTCATCAGAGGGAATACTACCATATCCCAACTGAGCGATGATGAGGGTCTGAACCAAGGAGGTCAAAAAAGAAACAAGAAAAGAACTAGAAAGACCATTCAGAAGTGGGATAGTCAGATCTGGGTCAGAGAGGTAATAGGATACCTAGTCGTGTGACTGGTCACTAGGGAAATTCTGAACTGAGATGGGAAGCCCGGATTAAGAGCTAAAGAAGGAGAAGATTCAAGGAGAAATCACTGAGTTTGGTTTAGGCTGGACATGTTCAGTTTGAAGTATATACAGACATTCAAGTGAAGGTACTTCAGGGGCTGACAGAAAGTATAGCCCAGGGATGGAGCAGGCTCACAGTTTATGCCATAGGAGTACATGAGACATCTCAAGAAGAAGATGTAGAGGGAAAATGAGTGAAGGACGAGGGCCTCAGAAACACTGACATTCAGGGGGCACCTGGGTGGCACAGTCCATTAAGTGACTGACTCTTGGTTTCTGCTCAGGTCATGATCTCAGGTTGTGATCTTAGGGTGGTGAGATGGAGCCCCGAGTCAAGCTGTCTGCTCAGCTCATGGAGTCTGCTTAAGACTCTCTCTCTCTCTCTCTCTCTCTCTGCCCCTCCTCCCACATGCTCACACGTGCTCACTTTCTCTCTAAAAATAAATAGATCTTTTTTAAAAAGAAGAAGTGCTAACATTCAAAAACAGGAAACAGCAGTCACAGGTGCAAAAGGCAACTCAGAGACAGCAAGGGCAGAGAAAGAGGGGTGAGCAACAAATGCTGGGGAGAGACCACAGGAGGCTAGAGCTGAGATGGGACCTCTGGATTCCCCCCTGGAAACCAAAAAGTCATTAGATTCAGAAGGAAAAAAAAAAAAAAAAAACCAGGAGAGAAAATAAGATTGGCAAAATGTTGATCACTGCCAAAGCTGAGCCACAGGGACGAGGGTGTTCATTCTGATATCTCTGCTTGTATATGTTTGAAATTTTTTTCCAAATAAAAAGTCGAAAAATTGAAAACAAATTAACATATAAAAAGAATAAAATTAAATGCCATTATTGGCTTTTAAGATCAGGGTTTCAGTGGAATATTGAGTGGCAAGTGGGAAACAAAGAAGAGGGGGCAGCTGGTATCTCATGTCATATTTTGAGCTTCGCTGGCAATGTGATATAGTGACAGGGAAGGACTGGGCCCTGTGCCTGTATCATTCATTCAGTGTCACTACAGGAAACAGATGACACTCAAATTAGGATGGTTCTCCAAGGGTTTAATAAAGGGAGTATTTATAGTGTAAGAGTATGGTATTAGGGAAGCGTAAAGAATAGTACGGTATCCCTGGTGCTGGTGACAGTGGCGTGTTACCACTCGTTATCACAAGGCAGCTAAGCATGTATTTCTCAGGGGTGTGTGTTGAGGGTGGTGGTGCCGACAGTTCCTCTGGCTCAGCACGGTCTCTGCTTTATGCTGGTGTCCAGCTGGGCTTGCTTGCTCTATGCAGATCAAGATCTGGTCCGTTCCACATGGGTTCATTCTAGGGCCCGGACTGAAGAGGCAGCAGTGCCCAGAGGAAGCTCTTCTTATGGAGATGGCAGAGGCACAAAAAAGGCACAAGGAAACACATGATGCTTCTGAAGGCCTGGGCTTAGAAACGGCAAAAACTATTGGTTCCACTCATCAGCCAAAGCAAGTCATAACCAAGGCCAAAACCAAGGGCAAGGGACAATAGACCTCCATGCATACTAGGAGGTACAAGGAACTGGGGCCAATAATCCTGTCTCTCACACATCCTAATGTCAAGGGAGGGAGTGCTTAGCAGAACTCCAAAAAAGTCATGAGAAAAGGGCTCCCTTGAGAAGAACTCTGATCTTCCATCTGAGAGAACCTGAGGAGCATCCACAGGGAGGGTGCCAGGGGAATAAAACATCCTGACCTCAACTAGGTGTCCTGCTCGGGCTTCTCACCCTCTGATGAGGTCCAAACAGGTCAGCTTCCCAGGGCAGGTGGCAGTGCAGGAAGAATGGAAGCATGTCTGGAGGGGCAAACAGAGGACATAGGCACTAGTCAGCTATGAGAAGAAGACAAAGGGGAGGGCAAGATGGTGGGCTGGCAGCAGAGGAGGCTTAGCACTTGAACAAAACCCTCATCTTCCTCTAGCACAGCCCAGGAAAATGGGGAACCCCAGGGCTCAGAAGTTGTAGGAAATCCTCTAGGTGGCCTGCACTGCCTCCCTGGGCATCTGATCTAAGGGGATCATGGGCAGGCACCAAGCCCTGAGAGAGAGGTTTTTCCTCTCGCAAGGAAGAGACACAGCTGGAGGTGGGAACAGGCAATTAAGACTGATTGTCTGACTCAGCAAGAAAATTAGCCCACGACAGCTAATGATAGTCAAGGGGAGGCAAGTTGCTGGTGGGAGCCAGGAGCGGGCAATCAATGTGGAGACGGACACCTTGGAGGACATGAGAAGATGCTTTATGTCTTTATGTCTTTATGCTTTATGCTTTATGTCTATGGCTCTAGGGACACACCTCCCGAAAGGGCATTTTACTGAGGTCAACAGAAACAGGCTCCTGGTAGGCTACAAGGAAGCTCTTCATGTTTGTGCTGGTAACATTTCTGGAGATAAATAAAGGTAGAATGGAGCCAGTGTACTCATGACAATTGACAGCAAGTTTCTAAATACAATAAACGTGTTATTTTATAAGTAAAAAGACTTTATCATTGGGAGGCAAAATAAAACTAAGTTCTAGATTTTATATGTCCAGAGTCCCAAATCAGGGCTCATATGCTTTATTAGGGACACACACACACACACACACACAGTAGAAGTAGTGCCCCCAAGCAGGCATTAGAAAGACAGATGTTAGATTATAGACATCAATACTATGGACTCTGGAGCAAATGGCCTGGATTCAAAGTGAGCTTAGCTATTTACCTTAACCTTGAGCCCGGGCAAGAGCAAGTTACTTTACCCTGTGTCTCAGTCTCTCCCCCTGTAAAATGGAGGCAATGATCACACAGCCTAGGGTTGTGAACATGATGAGTCATTAGATGTGAGCACCTGCTGGCGTGTTGGGCAATGGTGCATACAATTTGAAAGTTAGCTCTTATGATTATTGGCAGACTCAGGGACAGTGTCCTGCCTCAGATCCAGACATCCCTACCCTCTGCCACTTCGCAGACACTTGTGTGTCACAAGTGGGAGCCTGGGGAATGGAGTGTTCCAGCCTCTACCTGAGCTTAGCTTTCACCTGGATCTCAAGCCCAGCACTGAGCATCTCTGAGTCAGGAATGCTCTCATCATCGAAGGCTGGACTCTGGAGGAAATTTCCTTCCTCAGTGAGTGCTCTGACCATCCTACCAACCGTAGACTCAAGATTGATGAGAACAATTAAGGGACTATGGAAGGGGTCCTAGCTGCTGAAGGAAATCAGCATTTTTATGAAAGGTGTAACAAACCGACAAGAATGACATTTACCCTGGGGAAAAGAACGGGTTTGACCGAGGCAGTCATCACCGAATGCGTGTTCCAAGAGTGGTTGCTTCTCTCCCTGTCCCCTGAAGCTTTCTGACCTTTGGCTTTTGAGGGTTGGGGTCTCTCCCCTCTGCATCTCCCTTTTTCTCTCACTTCTTTCTGTCTCCTTCTACACCTTTCCTTTTGTCCCTTCTCCCTCAGCTCCCTTTCTCTTTTTTAAAGACCTGCTGGCTACCTGGCTGGCTCAATCAGTAGAAATGCAACTCTTGGGATCCCTGGGTGGCGCAGCGGTTTGGCGCCTGCCTTTGGCCCAGGGCGTGATCTTGGAGACCCGGGATCGAATCCCACGTCGGGCTCCCAGTGCATGGAGCCTGCTTCTCCCTCTGCCTATGTCTCTGCCTCCCTCTCTCTCTCTGTGACTATCATAAATAAATAAAAATTAAAAAAAAAAAAAGAAATGCAACTCTTGATCTCAGAGTTGTGAGTTCAAGCCCCATGTGACATGTAGAGATTACTTAAAAATAAAATCTTAAAAAAAAAAGAAGAAGAAGAAGAAGAAAGAAACCTGCTTGCCTAATCCAATAGGACTGGGTCCTCATAAAAGAGAGGAAGGGGTGCCAGGGGTGTGTGCAGACAGAGGAAAGGACAGTCAGGAAGAAAAATCTCAACAGAAACCAACCCTACTGACAACTTAATCTTGGGCTTCCAGTTGCCAGGACTGTGAGAAAATAAATTTCTGATGTTTAAGCCAAAAAACAAAAACAAAGCAAAGAAAAAGAAAACCTGCTTTACATTCGCTTTTACATGTGTCCGGTCCTTAGTTGTGGATCCGTGGTTCTCAGTACAACAAATTTTTTTCTTCCTTTCAATTCAACACCCAGCATCCATTTCAGCTCTGTCACTACCCCACTGTATGATGTTCAGCAATAATAATAGCAAACACATATTATGCTTAATAGGTGCCATTCCTTTTCTAAGTGCTTTAGGTATAAAGTTAACTGATTTCATTGTCAGGACAACCCACGAGGTAAGGACTTTTAGTATTGTATTTATTTAGTCACCAAGTACTTTAGTTTACCTTCCTGTAGTGCTCCCACCCATAGCAGACATCCATCCCCCCAATTCCTGTTAGACTAAGGAGTAACCACACATACCATTTTCTTTGGCCAGTGAAATAAAGGCAGAAGTGCCATGTGACATTGCTACAAAGAAACTTTAAAAGCCAGTGCGTGCTTTGCCATGTTCTCTTTTCACTGTGTCATGGTGACTGGCAGTGCCCAAACAGTGGCTGCTTGGTCAGCCTGGGTCTGAAGATAAAGATGGCATGGAGCAGAGACATAGTCAACTCATGAAGGACATATAGTGTGTATAAGAAGGAAACATTTGTTGTCTATCATTGAGATTTGGGGTGTCATCTCTTACTGCAGCATAATCTAGCCTATCCTGACGATTTCCCACTTTTCAGATAAGGAAACAGAAACATATTTAGAGTATGCCCAGTAGTCTTCCTCCAGAATCTGAGCTCCTAACCACTACTCTAATTATTTCTTTGAACTTCAGTTCCGGTTTATGAGCTGGGAATCTGTACCCTAACTGAAGGTAATGAATGCTATTTATTTTGGTCCCATCTATCTGGTTCTCATCCATTCCATTGCCTGCTTTCTTTTCAGCTGTGAGCATGCGAGGCGTATCTATTATGTGGTTGATACTGGTCAAGTTCAAGGCAACTGAAGAGTTCAAAGCTGCCTACTTCCTGATGCTCCCATCAGGTTTACAATCAGAGATCTCTACTATCCATGTTCCCAGCTCAGGACACCATCATGGAAAGAATTTCCAAACCTCTGCTTCTCCCCACCAGGCATCTTACTATTGGTGTTTGAAGAGGGATGATAATAATTGTTATTATTTATTAAGTATCTGCTATGCTCCAACAACTATACAAATATGATTTCTAATTCTTAAAGCCATACTACAAAGCAGGTAGTATTCCCATTCTTCTTCTTCTTCTTTTTTTTTTTTTTTTGTATTCCCATTCTTCTTGATGAGGAAACAGAGACCCAGTAATACTAAAAGATGTCTAAGATCACACATCTAATATGTTTTAGGTTCCTGATTCCATTTGAGAGCCATCTGACACTAAAGCCTACGTTCTTTCCACAAGGCTGCTTGTTGTAGCAAGTGCTGCTCTAGCTGGTCTTCTGGTGTTATCATCTGTGACCATGGAGGTACCTGAGTCTTTCGATATGTTCTATGCTAAATAATATTTAAGATGGTTTTGAAGATGGAAGAAAAGGGACAGTGAGCTCAATCTAGGTAAATTCCTAGAAAAGGCTTAATGTCACAGAAAAACAGTGAAGCCTGAAAAACAAGTAAAATGGCCCACTTTGAGGTTTCTACTTAAAATAATAAGGCTAAGCACAGTGCTGAAGAATCTTTGATTCAAAGCTTTCTGAGCTCTCAACCAAACCTTAATGAAGCAACCTCCAAAGGAGGCATTCCAATTAGCCCTATATTCCAGATGATCAGACCAGGACCCCAAAGTCCAATTTCCTGTCCCTGGTGCTCGTCTTGGAAATTTTCCCTATTGCGAAGCTATGCACCAAATACCACATGTACAAATAACTGCCTGATTTCTCCAACAGGCATATGTTGAGTCATTGATCATTGCTATGTTTCAATAAATATTTTTTCCTGATAATGAGCCAATTTGTCATCTAAAGCCAGATGTTGACAGGCCTGGCCTCTTTTTTTAAAAATGTATCATCATAATTATTAGTATTTGGTATTGCCATCTGGGTCACATTATAAAAAATAAGAGGCTTTCTTGTGCTTTTGGAAACCACTTCTTCCGGAATACTGTGTCCTCAAGACATCCCCTCACAGCATGGCCTCACAAATAGCAAGTCATTGGTGTAGGCTTCTCAAAACACTTCCTCCTGCATAATCCCATTTTCACCAAAACCCCCAAGTCATAATACCCCCTTATTCACGCAGCTGCCATTTACAGAGTGCCTGCAATATGCCAGACTTAAATGCCAGATGCTGTGAAGAATACAAAGCTATACAAATATATAGTCCTATCTCACCACTCAGTTAAAAGACATTAAGTAAAAAGTAGTGCTTTTTTGTAATGTTAAAATTTGAAAGCCATGTAGAGTATTTCACTTTCTTTTCTTTTTTGTTTTTTTTTTTAAGATTTTATTTATTTGACAGAGAGAGAGCACAAACAGTGGGAGAGGCAGACGGAAAGGAAAAGGCAGGCTCCCCATTGAGCCAGGGGTCCATGTGGGGCTCCATCCCAGGACTCTGGAATCATGACCTGAGCTGAAGGCAAGACGCTTAACCAACTGAGCCACCCAGGTGCCCTGATATTTCACTTTCTAGAGAGAAATCAAGGTTCTGTCCACTGTCAAGCCTCATTATGTCCCACAATAGGAAAAAGAGGGTGTTGAAATTCTTGGGAGGAAAGATGTTTCCTCTACCCTTCTCAGTTCTTTGGCTGGTCTAATAATCAAGTTAGCATAAGACATATTAACAGGAGGAAAACATACATACAAATTGGAGCTCTTAAGAATATGATACCCACAGGCACTCAGGCTGTTGAAGTCTACATGCCATTCTGAGCTAAAGAAAATCTTTAGGATTCAAAGGGGGAGGAAGACAACTCACAGGAAGATGGGAAGAGCATATGTTTGGTAAACAAATATTTGCCTTGCCCTGCAGAGACAATGGGACACGAGAGGAATTTAACCTCTAGGCCTGCAGAGCTCTGAATCCCCCACCCCCCAGCCCCCATCCCTGTCCTCCCAGCAGTTTATCACCCCAGTCCATATGCTTATCTCTGGTGATAGTTCTCCCTCTGGACCAGACCCTCTATCTGGATTCTTTGAGGCACTTTAGGGAGATGTAGGTTTTCCTTGAATCTGCCACTCTTGACTGTCTTCAGCTCAATATTGTCCATATGCCAAAATGGCACGTTTTGGGGAGACTTGTTCTGAATCCCTTCAATATGTATTGATCAGGCTTTATATTTCTTGGACCACAGTGCCAGGAAGTGGTGCTATCGGTGTGAATGGGAAGTTAACTAAAGTGCTAAATCCCTTTGCCATCTCCAGTCTCCATAGAGAGGCCTAAGGCTACATTCCCCCTAGAAAGGAACTTCTCTTTCTTGGAGTAAAACTAGCGTGGATCCTAGGAGAAGGCCACAAAATGCTTTCTCATAGTTCCACAGGAAATGACATCGGGCTATGAGTTAAGAAAAATTATCCAAAACACGGTAGGTTTAAGAGAGCACAACCTGTCCTTTCAATGTCATGCCAAACTGTAGTTTAACAGTTTTATTTAAGAATTATCCAATTTCGGGGATCCCTGGGTGGCGCAGCGGTTTAGCGCCTGCCTTTGGCCCAGGGCACGATTCTGGAGACCCGGGATCGAATCCCATGTCGGGCTCTCGGTGCATGGAGCCTGCTTCTCCCTCTGCCTGTGTCTCTGCCTCTCTCTCTCTCTCTCTGTGACTATCATAAATAAATTTAAAAAAAAAAAAAAGAATTATCCAATTTCGGAGTGCCTGGGTGGCTCAGTTAAGCATCTGCCTTTAGCTGAACTCATGATCTCAGGGCCCTGAGATCAGCTCCCTCCCCTCCCTGCTCAGTGGGGAGCCTACCTACTTCTCCCACTCCCTCTCCCTCTCCCCCTCCCTCTGCTTGTGCTCTCTCTCTCTCTTGCTCTCAAATAAATAAAATCTTAAAAAAAAAAAAAAAAAAAAAAAGGACCATAGCTTTCACATTAAAAAAAAAAAATTATGTAATTTCCCAGGAGGAGATACCATCCTCTGGCTTTGCCAGTTACTATTGAGGCTGAGACAGGTGACTTTGCCTGTTAACTTGTGGATTTGTGACTACTAGAGATGCAAATGATTTCTAACTAGTAGATAAGATAACCCCCAAAAGTTGTGGTTTTATTGCCCTGGAGGGCAGTAAACCAGTTTTGTATCTCACAGTGACCTTATTCTGAAGTTCTTTTTAAAATTGCCTGCATGTATCCTGTTTCTCTTCTTACTGGTTCCCTCAATAATTAATGAGTTAAATAAAATCTTTGACATGTGTTTATTCTATATTTTTGAGAAAGTCGTGTTTTTCAGCTTTTGAAATTTATACTTTGACAGAGGTCAGAGATCAATCCAGGGATAATAAGAATTCCTCTGCCTGGCCTTGTCCTCTGGCATGTATGTCCTTTGGGAGCCTCAAAGGGAGGAACCAGATGGGAAAGGATTCCAGGGTATGGGACCTTAGGTCCTGGCAAAATATCACCTCCATGGTATCGAATCAGGACCACAAGCAACGTCTTGTAAAAAAACAAAAACAAACAAACAAAAAACCCAGGAGATTAAAATTCAATTATCTGCAATGAAATAAAGTCCTATTGGATAATAACCCAAAATATAGAATAAACACCCATGAGTTCATTCTGATATAAATACATGACTGAGTAAATGAATGAGAAGTGACAAACTTCCCATACAGAAGAGTCCCAAACAATTTATGTAAATACTCTGCCCCTGAGGAGGAGAAACAGATCTCCCCTCCTCCATAAGAGTGGCCTGCACAGGACTTTTTTTTTTTTTTTTTAAGATTTATTTATTTATTTATGATAGACAGAGAGAGAGAGAGAAGCAGAGACACAGGCAGAGGGAGAAGCAGGCTCCATCCCGGGAGCCCGACGTGGGACTCGATCCCGGGTCTCCAGGATTGCGCCCTGGGCCAAAGGCAGGCGCTAAACCGCTGCGCCACCCAGGGATCCCCCCATAGGACTTTCTTCCAAAGAGTACGGTATGAAAAGAATGAAAAAAGAGTAACTTTACAAAGAAGAAATGTGGCGAGTACTAACTCAGCTTGATTTGGGTGAAGGTCAACAGTGATAATATTCACCCCAATACAATGTAATGAAAATGCCACTTAATTTCTATGGTCTTCTGAAAACACATAACCCCTGTCTAACCATGCATTCCTAATGGAGGTACATTTTGTAAAACAGCTGACCAGCATTCCTCAAAACTTTAAAGATCATCAAAAATAAGGGAAATCTGAGAAACTGCCCCGGTCAAGAGGCATTTAAGGAGACCTTAACTACTGAATGTAATGTGGAGTCCTGGATGGGATCTTGGAACAGGAGAGAAGGACATTAGGGAAAATTGGGGAAATTAGGAACATTAGGACATTAGGGACATTAGGGTACTTTGAGGAAATCTGAATAAAACATGGGTTTTAGTTAACAATAATGTATCAATATTGGTTTATTGTGACAAATGTACCATATAATGGATGATGTTAATAATAAGAGAAACTGGATGTGGGGTATATGGGAACTCTGTATTATCTTCATAATGTTTCTGTAAATCTAAAACTGTTCTGAAATAAAAAGTTTATTTAAAAATAAATTATAAGGGACCACTGAGTCTCAGTGGCTCAGTGGTTGAGCATCGGCCTTCAGCTCAGGGTGTGATCCTGGAGTCCCAGGATCGAATCCCACATTGGGCCTGCATGGAGCCTGCTTCTCCCTCTGCCTGTGTCTCTGCCTCTCTCTGTGTGTCTCTCATGAATAAATAAATAAAATCTTTAAAAGTAAATAAATACAAATAAAAATGAATCATAATACCACATACGGACTTCTAAAAAAGATTAAATTGAATCCCAATTCCACAGCTTATTGACTGTGACCTTGGATAAGTCATTTAACCTAAGTGTCATCCACAAAATGACGATACTATTATCTACCTCACAAGATGGTTATGAAGGCAAAATGCAAAAGCACCTGCTTCCCTGCACCTTGGCTTGAGAGCTATCAAAATGCACTTGAATGAACCTGGGGAGGAAATGCACTCTTAATTTGCCTGGAAAGGATGCCCTTTGCACCTTCCTGAAGCACTCTAGCAGCACCAGGTACAGGGCCCACCCAGCACAAAAGCAAACTTAAATGCTCAGCAGTTCCCAAAGTACAGCTCTAGTGCCCTCTCAACCTCTGAGGTTCTTAGTCTCCCAGGAGGGAAGGCTGGTGTGTAAAACCACCAGCTGTTGAGTTTGCTGGGCTGACCAGAGAAGAGTGAAGCCTGAGTGGGTGTGAGCGAAGGGGAAGGATGGTCCTCACTTAGAATAAACCCAAGCTGATTTGGCAGGTGATTAGCTAAGGAGATGGCCACACTTCCTTTCCCAGGGGCTTCTGTTTGGCTAGGGGAGGCACACAGCATACGTGGGGCCTGGGGCCCCTGGGAGCAGGCTCTGGGCAGAGCGCGGACACGCCCCAGCAGAACTCTCTGGCCCATGGCCTGGGCAGTGGAAAGATGACAGTCTGAAAAGCTGTCCTTTTTCTTACCCAATCACGGTTCATGATGTGTTACTGTGTGCAATAGGTTTGTCACCGCGCATTTCAGGGAACTTTGAGGATAGCAGGACTGTTAGGTCAGATCTGCTTTAATCTCTGAAGAGGAGGGACTCCTGTGCTAGGTGGGCATCGATATTTCCAGTTTCATTCATTGTAATGGAGACAACCAGATTCTTAGAAGGGGAGCGGCCCTTACCCATGCCTGTTTTATGGGAGCTCTACACCAGAGGGCAGTATGGGTGCTCAGTTCTAGAGATGCCCTTTTTTTCCTAGAGGGTATAGTTGAGTTAATGGGTCTTCTGGTAGCTTCTTCCTGAGTAAGAAAAGAGGAAGGTGGGTGAGTTTGTTTTCTGTCGCCGTGAAAGAAAGTACCACAAACGCAGCAGCTTAAAACAACACCCATTTGTGAGCTCACAGCTCCATGGGTCAGCAGTGGATTGCTTTCACAGTCACAGAGATGAGGCCATAATGGGTCTGGGTGGCTGGAGGGAGTGATCCGGGAAACCAGGCTTAGAACACTCAAGCCGTAAACACTGGCTAGTGTTATGCTAAAGCCACTTCAGCCAAGGCAAAGAAAAGGATATGATGCAGAGGCACTTTTGAGGAGCACAAGAGAGCAACTGAATAGGGATTGTTGCTGGGTTTACAAACTTCCCTTGATGTCCCTGAAATCTGACTTCAGATCAGAGTTTCATTTTCTAGGATAGGATAGTTGGGACTGTGTTCAATTCATCAGCCCACTGAAGCTTTTCTAAGTCTTAAAGCAAAACAAACCTCTCCTGACTCTAGAACTTTTTTTCTGTGGGCTAGACCTCTTGAAGGCTGTTCTTTAGTCTCTTTTCCAAGCTAGCCTGGAAAAAAATGAACCTTTTCAAAATGCAAAAATAGGTCTTCTAAATGCAAAAATAGGCTTAATCCTCCCTCCACTCTCTATTGCCTTTGCAACAGACCTACAGATTTTACTTAGGCTTAAAAAGAGGACACCAAAGCAGAATTGAGTTTAGTTGTACTGTCCGGCCTACCAGAGAGTAAACATAAACTCTGCCTTCCTTGTACTTCCCAAACATGCTGCATTTTGTTTGTTTGTTTGTTTGTTTGTTTGTTGATGAGAGAGAGAGAGCAGGGGAGGGGTAGAGCAAGAGGGAGAGAGAATATTAAGTAGGCTCCCCACTCAGCATGTAGCCTGACAGCAGGGCTCAATTTCAGGACTCTGAGATCATGACCTGAGCTGAAACCAAGAGTTGGACACTTAACCACCCAGGGCCACCCAGGCATCCCTAACATACTGCATTTTTCTTATTTTAAAGAATCGAAGCAGCTGAGGACAGGTCTGTGCTCTCTCTTGGTTGGAGACAATTTTTTGCAGCCAGTTTGTCAACCAGTTAGGAAGTTTTACTTCTTTCTCTCTTACTTAGTATTTAAAATTTATGGGATTCCGCTGTTCAAATTTGGTAGAGTCATATGCATTTAAGTGGTATCATTGGTTCCAAGATCTCAGGAGAGGCTAGATCTCACTACTGACTTCTTGGGATGCAATCACAAGAGAAAGAGCCTGTAAATGGGCTTTTCTTTCTTTCTTCTTCTTCTTCTTTTTTTTTAATGGGCTTTTCAAAGAAAAAATAGCAAATGCTCCTCTTTCTGCCTCTCTTGGTAATAGTCCCATTTACAGGATACAGTTGTTAATCCACAACAGGAAGAGGATGCTAAATTTGGTGGAGAGTGGAGAAGATGTTACAGTGAGGAGGGAGGAATTAACCTATGAAAACCCTTAAAAGGCTTATTACTTTGAGTTGACCTTGAAACATTTCATTGTCTACTTCTGTGCTGCCAGCTGGCTTCGCAATGGATAATAAAGTCTCCAAAAATACTCCTTGTAAGATGGCTGTTTGTCTTCAGTAATTTACCTTAGTGACCCTGGGTGGGACATTGCTTCATAAGGAGAGGTAAAAATCTCAGGAGAGTCATCAAGCTAGTCAACTGAATTACCAACAGCCAAATTGTCACAAAAAGCTAGTTACCCACTGCTTCCTTTTTGGCAGCCTTTCCTATGATTGAGGCTACATCCCACTTCCCTATCAAACCTGACTTTATGTTTCTGACTTTTATCAGTGCATTTCCATTCAGCAACCAAGCAGTCCTGGGCCAACGGAACTATCTAGTCGGTACTCCTAGCACATAGCAGGCACTTAAAATTCATTAACTGAATCCAACACTTCCTCCTTTATTTCCAAATTAACATTTTCTCTCAGCTGCATGGGGACTTCTTCCTTCCTGACTCTGGATGCAGTTCTCTACAACTCTGTACAGGACTTGCCATATGAGTAAAGAAAACCTATCCCCACTGTCCCAGACATTGCCTGGCCTGGATGTCACATACTTGTAAAGCTCCTAGGCATTCATTTTTTTTTTTAAAACCCACCCTGAGAACAGCTACACAGAAGCTTGTTGCTCCTCAGTTCCAGTGGACATTGGTCTTATGCAGGCTTTTTCTGACAAGTAAATTGTCAACAGATAGGGCTATTTTCTTTATTGACATCATGCTCTCTCCATCAGGTTGACACCAAAGAGAATGCTTTAAACTTTTGGGAACATGAGGGCCATGAAGAGGAGAAAGAGGAGAGAAGAGCAAAAGACCAAAATGGAGGTACTGTGAGAAAAAAATAATGCTGAGAGGGCACCTGGGTGCCTCAGTGATTGAGAACCTGCCTTTGGCTCAGGTCATGATCCCTAGGTCCTGGGATCAAGTCCCACGGTCAGGTTCTCAGCAGGGAGCCTGCTTCTCCCTCTGCCCATGTCTCTGCCTCTCTCTCTCTCTATGTCTCTCATGAATAAATAAATAAAATCTTAAAAAAAGAAAAAGGAAGGCTGAGAAATAATCCCAAAGCAAAATGTCACTTATAAGAAGACATTCTTGGCATTCTCACCTTTCAAAATTAGAACAACCTAACTGTCCAATGTTAGAGGAATGATTAAGTGACTTATCTATTCATGCAATGGAATATTGTGTAGCCATTAAATGTTTCTTCTGAAGAATGTGCCACAGCAAAGAGCAAAGGTTTACATAATGATAAATTTTGAAAAGTTAAAGGTGGTACCTGGTTGGCTCAGCTGGAAGAGTGTGTGAGTCTTGATCTTGGAGTCATGGGTTTGAGCCCCATGGGGGTGTAGAGATTATTTATTAAGTAAATGAAACTTTAAAGAAGGGGGGAAAAAAGTAAAACAAGCTTTGCACAATGGCACTGGGGTAGCCAATAAGGTTTATACGAGGTACAATTATTGCTAATTGTAAGCTTTTTGTGATATCCTACCGTGACAACTTGAAGTACAGTGGGCATTGACAATTTTTTACAGTCTCGGGAATCCCTGGGTGGCTCAGTGGTTTGGCAACTGCCTTTGGCCCAGGGCATGATCCTGGAGTCCTGGGATCAAGTCCCATGTCAGGCTCCCTGCATGGAGCCTGCTTCTTCTTCTGCCTGTGTCTCTGCCTCTCTCTCTGTGTGTCTCTCATGAAAAAAATAAATAAAATCTTAAAAAAAATTTTTTGACAGTCTCTACAGAGATCAAATTAAAAAAAAAAAGCATAACCAAATCATATTGTGCTGTCATCTGTTTATCAATTTGTGTGTCTGTACCACCATTGGCTTGAGGGAAGGGTAAGGAGTAGTAGTGGGGAGCAATGTCGGGGACAGAAACATGAGGAACACTGACATGTATGGAATGTTCCAGGAAGAAGTACCTTTAAAGAAGACAGAAAAAATGAAGCAAAGAAGCCATAGAAAGGACTGAACCAAGAGAGCATGAGGGCACAGAATATGGGAGAAGATGGCACATCTAAGGTGTCTCCCAAAGTGGGAAGTCCTAGCATGGACAATTTGCTATAAGCAAACTTGAACAAAGTTTCAAGAGGAACTTCACAAGTTGGATAACATCCCAGGGAAGGGAGAGATGGGATCTGAGCTGAAGTCTGCCTTTAGGCAAAGCCTACGTTCTCTGCTTTACTCTAGGCTGCCTCTTGGCCATGTTAAAAGTATCTCCTGAAGTGTACGAGATCATGATTGAAGAAGAATCAGTTGGTTGCATTTTCTATGTAAAGGCTGCACTTTGATACAAGGACAGTGATGGGAGCAGAAGGTGAGAGAATGGACCCCAGGGCAATAGATGAGTATAGGGAATGCAGACTCCACTGCTTGCAAAGCAGGTAAGGTAGGAGGGAAGCAACTAGAAAACTGGAGCCTACTCACTCTGCCTATGGGGGCAGGAATGCAGGAACCTCATCCACCGTTGTTGAATATTCCAATTTGTTTAGTGATGCCAGAAATCTGGATTTTATCTTTCTCTGTGACATTTCAAATTCTATTTTATTTATTTATTTATTTATAATTTTTTTTTAAAGATTTTATTTATTTATCCATGAGAGACACAGAAAGAGAGAGGCAGAGACAGAGGCAGAGGGAGAAGCAGGCTCCATGCAGGGAGCTCGATGCGGGACTTGATCCCAGGACTCCGGATCACGACCCAAGCCAAAGGCAGACGTTCAACCGCTGAGCCACCCAGGTGTCCCTACATTTCAAATTTTAAATGCTGGGGATCTAAATAAAAACATTTTTAAACACTATGCAGACTAAATAAATCCGTGAAGTAGATTGGGCCCAAGTTTAGACTGTGGCTTTGTATCAGTAAAGGCAGGCAGTTTGTCTTGAGGAACAACATCCTCAGTTGTGCTGATTCTATGCAGAGCTAATCCCCAGGCGGAGGAGAAATCTCTGAGCAGGCCTGGGGTGGGGGCACTTCCCCTACCAACATCCTTCCCCAGCTCCTCTCATTGGGCCCATCACTCAACTTTCTATGATGAATGCTTTGTTGGGTTCTGTTCCATGGAGTTAAAGGAGCATGGAGTGTCTCTCATCACAGCCCTTCTTTCCTAGGAAAATAAATGGCCAGCTCCCTGGAGTTGGGGATTTTTTATGCAATGACTTTCCTCCACGAGATTTATTGCAGCAGCTTTGTGAGAGATTTGTAGTAAGTAGTGTTCGGGCTGTAGGTCTTAAATCCTCAATGCCACAGTCATAACTCTCCAGGAAGGAAATGATAGAAGATCACAGTAGCTAATATTGCATTATGATGATACTGTCTCCACAGAAATGATTGCCGTCTTGCTGCTGCTGTCTTACTTAGGAAACGTGAGCTCTTCAGACGTGCTTGAGATATCTATCCTGGTGGTGCTTTGCGAGATCCCGAAGAACCTACAGACTAGGGGAAGAGAACAAACATTTATTAAGTGTCTACCACTTCCCTTTTCACCTACGGGGAGACTGAGGCTCAAAGAAGTTAAATAATTTTCCCAAGGTCTCCTGCTGTAAAACCTTTCTGATTACAAAGCAGATTTCATTCACCATGCCACATGGAACATATTTTTATACATAAGAGAATGTCTAATGAATCAAAGTTGATAGGAGTGAATGGTGAAATATTTTAGGTTTAACCTGAATCTACTTCACTTCTAGACTTAGTGCAGAGTGTATGGGAAGTCCAGGAGATAAACAATCTACATTACACCATGAGGAAACACTCAGACAAACCCAGACTGTGGAATAAAGACAATCATCCCAGTCACTTCAAAAAGTCAATGCCATGGTGAAAAACGTCAAGATGCTCTTCTAGTTTAAAAGAGATTGAAAAGACAAATTAACAGGGCAGCCCTGGTGGCCCAGCGGTTTGGTGCCTTCGGCCCAGGGCATGATCCTGGAGACCTGGGATCGAGTCCCACATCTGGCTCCCTGCATGGAGCCTGCTTCTCCCTCTCCCTCTGCCTGTGTCTCTGCCTGTCTTTCTGTGTGTGTGTGTGCGTCATGAATAAATAAATAAAATCTTAAAAAAAAAAAGACAAATTAACAAATGCAAGATATAAACCTCAATTGGATCTTGGTTCCAAATGGAACTGCTAGATATTCCTCAATTGGGAACAATTGGGAAAATTTGAATATGGACTAGATGTCAGATGATATTAGAGATGATTATTGTCTAAACTATGATAATGGCATTGTGGTTATGCAGGAAAACAGTCTTATGCTTAGAAGATACCTACTGAGTACTTAGAAGGGAAGAATCATGATATCTGCCTTTCAATTTCAAATGAATGAGAAAAAATTATGCATGTATATATAAAGTATTATAGATTGCTGAATCTAGGTGGTCAGTATATAGGTGTTCAGTACACTATTCTTTCAACTTTTCTGTGCATTTAAAATTCTTCATAGTAGGGAGCCCCGGTGGCGCAGCGGTTTACCGCCGCCTGCAGCCTGGGGTGTGATCCTGGAGACCTGGGATCGAGTCCCACATCAGGCTTCCTGTATGGAGCCTGCTTCTCCCTCTGCCTGTCTCTGCCTCTCTCTCTCTCTCTCTCTATCAATCTCTCTGTCTCTATGAATAAATAAAATCTTAAAAAAATAAAATTCTTCATAGTAAAAAAAATAACAAAAACTAAAATTCTTCATAGTATAAAGCAAAAGTATACAAATAAAAATCTTGACTGGATTAAGCTGCCTCAGAATGATGAAGAGGGGGTGTACCAAATAAGGTGAATGCATTTTGAAATTCCTTTAGAAGATTAAATATATGGGCAAGTTTATAAAGCTTAGAATATGTGTTCATTAGAGAAAATGAAAAAACATTTTAAAAGGATTGATGTACATAGCTACAGCCATATAAAAATATATTTGCTGGTGGACAAGAACTAAAACTATATCTGTTCAGTCAGTGGAACTAGAGGTGATTTTTCCCCCAAATTCCTCTTGCTATATTATCTTTTCCATCAATATAATCATCGAAAAGTGTACTCGTAGACCAAGGCAGAAAGAGATCAAAACTCTTTTGCTGTGATGAGAGGTTACAGATGACTATTTTTCTTTTAAGAGTCATCCTTAAAGTCCATTATAAAAAAATTCTGGGGGCACCTGGGTGGCTTAGTTGGTTAAGCATCTGCCTTTGGCTCAGGTCTTGATCCCGAGGTGCTGGCATGAAGCGCCCCCCCCAGCCACCCCCCCCACCCCCCAACCCCCCCACCCATCCCCCGGCATCCCTGCATCTGGTCTCCCTGCTCAGCAGGGAGTCTGTTTCTCTCTCTCTCTCTCCCTCTCCCTCTGCTCATGCTTTGTCTCTCATTTTCTCTCAAATAAATAAATAAAACTTAAAAAATTAAAATTAGACTAAAATAAATCATGTATTTTTATAATCAATAAGTGCACTGAATTTATCGCATTACCAAAAACATAGCAATCTGGGGACTCCTACTCCATAATGGCAAGATGGTTAAAAAAGATCTGGGAAAAGAAAGTTTGGTTCATGAATGGCCAAGCAAATAGTTTCATCTATATTATAAGAATGACTAGATAGTCATTCTACTCATGCTAAATAGGGTTCAGCAAACACAGGCTGGTCACCTATTTTTGTAAATAAAGTTTTATTGTATTAGCTATTGCTACTTTCACACTACAAGAGTTGAATGATTTCAACAGAGACTGTGTGGCATGCAAAGCCTAAAACATTATTATTTGGTCTTTTATTAAAAAGTTTGATATGTCGGCCAATTGAACTCCAATTAAAAAAAATACATACATAAATAAATAAAATAGAAATGAAAAAAAAGGGGTCCCTGGGTGGCGCAGCGGTTTGGCACCTGCCTTTGGCCCAGGGCACGATCCTGGAGACCCGGGATCGAATCCCACGTCGGGCTCCCTGCATGGAGCCTGCTTCTCCCTCTGCCTGTGTCTCTGCCTCTCTCTCTCTCTCTCTCTCTCTGTGACTATCATAAATAAATAAAATCTTTAAAAAAAAAAAAAAAAAAAAAAAAAAGAAATGAAAAAAAAAAGTGTGCCAAGCTCTAGTCCAAAAGTATTAATGTATATGAAAAAGGATTAAATGAGAGTATGGAAAATTAAAGCTGATTTATTATGATGGGTGTATTGTAATTTTTTATTCATATTTTTAAAAATTACATTGTTGTTTCAATGTGGTTTGTTCATTAAATAAATATTTTTAAGAAAAATTATTGAATTACTATTCAATAATTTTTACTAGACATTACTATTTTTGCCATGCATGAAATTTTGAGGGGGAAAAGTAATAGAAAAATGTATTATCAATTATTAAAGCCTGATGTGGAAATTCTCATTTCCATGTGCCAAAGAAAATAATCAGAAATACAGGAGGGAAATTACCAAGGTAATTCTCACAGGATTGTTCATAATAACAAAATAGTGGAAATTACATGTTAACTATTAAATAAATAATGATGGCTATATGATGGAATATTATACAATCATTAAAAATAATACTTTTTAAAAAATGTATTACTTTTGTAATCAGAAAAAGATTCTATTTTTTTTAGATTCTATTTTTTAAAGATTTTATTTATTTATTTGAGACAGCACAGGAGTGGGTGGAAGGGTAGAGGGAGAGGGAGACAGACTCCCCACTGAGCAGAGCCTGATGCACAGCTTAATCTCAGGACCCTGGGATCATGACCTGAGCTGAAGGTAGCACTTAACTGTCTGAGCCACCCAGGTACCCCCAAATTCTATTTTTTAAAGGATGAAGAACAATAGAAAATGTCCATGACCGTTACATTTAAGTAAAATAAATCACAGAGCATATCAAAATATCTATTTACAAGCATATCTACATAATCTTATCAATACATAGAAAAATATCTGGAAAATACAAACTATACTCATTAACAGTAGTTTAGGAGGTGATATTTAGGAGGACTTTTTGTTTCTCAATATAATTCTAGAGTATTTAATTTTTTAAAAAGCATATATATCAAAAGAAGAAATATATACCCACCTTCATTTTTAAATTTTTTTAAGATTTTTTTTTTAAGATTTTATCTATTTATTCATGAGAGACAGAGAGAGAGAGAGGCAGAGACGGGGCAGTCATTAAGCAGGCTCCATGCAGGAAGCTCGATGTGCGACCCGATCCTAGGACCCCGAGATCACGCCCTAAGCCAAAGGCAGACGCTCAACTGCTAAGCCATCCAGGCGTCCCTAAGATTTTATTTTTAAGTAATCTTTATAACCAACATGGGACTCATACTCACAACCCTGAGATCAAGAATCGCCATGTTCTACCAACTGAGCCAGCCAGGCACCCCTACATATTCACCTTTATTTTTTTTTTATTTTTTATTTCTTTAAAGATTTATTTATTCATGAGACACAGACAGAGAAGCAGAGACATAGACAGAGGGAGAAGCAGGCTCCCTGCAGGGAGCCTGATGCAGGACTCAACCCCAGGACCCTGAGATCACGACCTGAGCCAAAGGCAGACACTTAACCACTGAGGCCCCCAGGTGCCCCCCTATCCATCTCTAAAAATAATACTTATTAAAAGTTTTTAAGTGACCTAGTTAAATGTTTATGAAAAGCTGAATAGAAAATTACAGAGAAAGTATGATCTCAGGTTCAGGAATAAAATACACAAAAACAGAATCCAAGAAAATGTCAAATATGAAGGGTTCTTTCTTTTTTTATTTTTTTAAGATTTTATTTATTTATCTGAGAGAAAAAACAAGCAGAGGAGGAGGAGCAAAGGCAGAGGAAGAAGCAGATTCCCAGCTGAGCAGGGAGCCCACAGTGGGGCTCGATTCCATTACCCCAAGATCCATGACCCAAGCCAAAGGTAGATGCTTAACTGACAGTCACCTAAGTGCCCCTGAAGTGTTGCTTTTGAATGATGGCATTGTGGATGATTATTACCTCATCTTTTTACACTGATCTCTATCTTTCTGATCTTTCTACAATGAACATATATTACTTGAGTAATCAGGAAAAATGTATTAAGTACATTTTTACTTACATTAAGTAAGGATTTGTTAAAATAACTTTTTCAAGGAAAAGAATATTGTTGCAGCTGTTACCAATCCATATCACTAGACTTTTGGATCCCTTTATCTCTGTCTTTCTCATACACACACACACACACACACACACACACATACACAAACACACACACACAGTGATTCCTCACAATAATAATGACTTCTATTATTAAATTCCACCAGGTCCCCCAGTTCTGTCTCACACTTCCTGGTTCCTTTTCTCACAACTTTCTGGAATCTTTTTTTTTTTTTAATTTTTTAAAAAGATTTTATTTATTCATGAGAGACACACACACAGAGAGAGAGGTAGAGACATAGGCAGAGGGAGAAGCAGGCTCCCCAAGGAGAGTCCGCTGCAGAACTCGATCCCAGGACCCCAGGATCACGCCCTGAGCCAAAGGCAGACGCTCAACCACTGAGCCACCCAGGTGCCCCATTTCCCTGAATCTTGTATACCATTTGAACTCTATAGGTGAGAGAGAAAGGAAGAAGATGACAGTGCTCAGGCTGCCTTATATGTATTTCCTGCAAGGCTCCTGATATTATGGAAGGGATAAAATACCCAAGTCCTTACAATGACCAACAAGGCATACTTGATCTGTGCCCTCTCCATGCACCCCTCCCCCATGATCTCACCTTACCGTCTTACATTTCTTTCAGGGCTCCATGCAAATTTCACTGCATGGGGGGACACCTAGGCTTTCACCAATATCACCAACTTGGTTTCAAGGTATAAGTAAAATATGCTTTATTAAATCTTAATGAAACCTTCATAAAAGTGAAAAATCACTCAATAGTCGGGTCCCAAGATGGCCTCGATATTTGGATAGTCTTCTTTTTCTCACACTGAATAGGGCTGACCTGCGTAACCAGTAGGATACCTCAGACGTGACAATGAGCTTCCAAGGCCAGGCCATAAGAGATATTGAGACTTCCACCAGGCTCTCTTGGAGTGCTCCTTCTGGGGGAGGCCAGTCCCCGTGCCATGAGGATACTCAGAGGGTCCTACAGAGAAACCCATGTGGTAAAGAACTGAAGCCTACCAACAGCCAGCATCAACTGGCCATTAACATGTGTAAGCAGAGAAGCAAATTGCCGAGTCCTAGTCAAGCCTTCCCATGACTACATTTCTGGCCGACATCTCAGCTGTAATTTCCTAAGTGACCTTGACCTGAACAACTCAGCTGAGGCATTCCCAAATTCCTGACCCACAGATACAGTGAAGCATTAAAAAAATAAAAATTAAATTAAAAAATAAAAATAAAATCCATACTGTTGTTTCATCCACTAAGTTTTGGGGGTAATTTATAACACAGTAATAAGTAATTGGCACACTCACTAAACTAACTCTGAAAGCTTTTTAATCCATATAGCTCTAATTCTTCAAGTGACACACCCATCAACACAAATCCACACAAGCTCAGGCAAAGAGGTAGACCACTGTCCTTGGGATTGTTTGAAGTACTATTCTCCACTTCTGTTCCACTCTCCCTTGCTTTTCCTACTTCCCTAGGTCTCAAAGGCCCATCTGTCTCTACACCTTAGTGAATGATACTCACTTCTCTTACGACAAGATTGGGGCAGATTTAAGGAAGGTGCAAGCCTGCACCTTCTCCCATGTTTCTGCTACCCCATCCAGAGTCTTACCTGAAAGTCTCAAGGAGGAGATGTTTCTCATTCTTGCTCCCACACTTATCTCTCCCACCCTTACCTCAGGATCCAGGCCATCTAGGCTGATTATACCTATCCAGCCCTACCTGGAGAGGAGGATTGAACAGTTTACATGGGAAGTTTATCTGAATGGCTGGGCCAGACTTTGCAACCTAGACCATTGCAGTGGTAGACCTCAGCCCCATCTCTGCAAATAACAATTTCCACTTAGAGAGAGTCAACCTTGCTCATTTGTCCTCTTTTTTCCTTAGGTTTTTATTTATTATTTTGGTAATCTCTACACCCAATGTGGTGTCTCGAACTTACAACTTGAGATGGAGAGTTGCATGCTCTTTTGACTGAGCCAGCCAGGCATCCCTGCCCTGACTGTCTCATTGCCAGTATTCTTTAGTCTCTCAGCACTTTTCTGTCTCCATCAACTAGCTTGAGTTCCATCAAGAAACATTCTCCATGGGGCACCCAGCTGGCTCATTCGGTAGAATGGACAACTCTTTTTTTTTTTTTTTTTTTTTATTTATGGCACACAGTGAGAGAGACAGGCAGAGACACAGGCAGAGGAAGAAGCAGGCTCCGTGCACCGGGAGCCTGACGTGGGATTCGATCCCGGGTCTCCAGGATCACGCCCTGGGCCAAAGGCAGGCGCTAAACCGCTGCGCCACCCAGGGATCCCAGAATGGACAACTCTTGACCTCCAGATTGTCACTTTGACTCCCACCTTAGGTATGGAGATTACTTAAACATAAAATCTTTTATGGATGCCTGGGTGGCTCAGTGGTTGAGCATCTATCTGCCTTTGGCTCAGGGTGTGATCCCGGGGTCTGGTGATCAAGTCCCGCATCGGGCTGCCTGCAAGGAGCTGGCTTCTCTCTCTGCCTGTGTCTCTGCCTCTCTCTCTCTTTTTGTGTCTCTCATGAATAAATAAATAAAATCTTAAACAAAAATCTTTTAGGGGCACCTGGGTGGCTCAGGCAGTTAGCATCTGCCTTTGGCTCAGGTCATGATCTCAGGGTCCGGGATTGAGTTCCGAGTCGGGCACCCTGCTCAGTGGGGAGTCGGCTTCTCCCTCTTCCTCTGTGCTCTCTCTAACTCTTGCTCTGTCTCAAATAAATAACTAAAATAAAAATAACATAAAATCTTTTTTTTAAAAAAAGAGAAAGGAAGCATTCTCCATATGTAGAAGATGAACCCCCAGTTCTGAGACAGTATGTGTGTGTGTCAGTATAAATGGTGTGCATATGTCTGCATATACGCTCGTGGAACCATATGTATGTTGTGTTTGTATATGTGTCATATGTGCATGCGTGATGTATGTATCTGTATTATACTGTGTATATCTGTGTTGTGTATGTGTCTATATGCATGATGTGTGTATACACGTGTGTGTGCTTGTGCATGCTCTCAGCTTCATCAGCCTGGGATTCATACAATCTCTCTCCACAAGGACACCCAAAATAAAACAGATTCCTAATTTGGCAAGTGTACCACAGTTATGTAAGATGTTGGCATTAAGTGAAACTAGATAAACGGTATACTCTTCTGTGAATCTAAAAGATACCCAAATAAGTTTTTTTAAAAAAACTATTAACCAGATTTGTAAGGAATTCAATCTTCCCGTCTGAGTTCTGAAACTTCCTAGAGTTACTTAACTTTTGTTCAACGGCACCACTCTGGTTGTGACTTCCTTACCAGTAGTAGAGCTGGAGTCAGGCCTGATGCATGCATAAGTACAGTCCAGACGGATACTCTCTAACTTGCCAAATTGGCTTTCCAATTTGCTAAGCCTGCAGTGTGATTGCCAACGATCCAGATTCCCTTCCATACTTAGTATACTAGAACATTTTTTAAAAGATAAAAATAAAAGAGAATTCTTAGGGGGGGAAAAAAAGCAGAAGAATGGGGGTGCCTGGCTGGCTCAGTCGGTAGAGCATGAGACTCTTGATCTCAGGGTTGTGAGTCCAAGCCCCACATTAGGTGTAGAGATTACTTAAAAATAAAATCTTAAAAAAAAATTTTTTTTTAATTAAAAAAAAACAACAACAGGGGCACCTGGGTGGCTCAGTTGATTAAGTGTCTGACTTCAGCTCACGTGATGATCTCTGAGTCCTGGGGATTGGGCCCTGCATTGGGCTCTGTGCTCAGCAGGGAGTCTGCTTCTCCTTCTCCCCCTGATCCTTCCCCCACTTACGCTCTCTCTCTTAAATAAATACATAAAATCTTAAACAAACAAACAAAAAACCACACCACAACCAGAAGAACGAAGACTGAAGGGCCAGCCGCTAATTTAGGGCATAACTGCATTTTTAAGAAAGCACAGGAGGTGATAGGTCTTATGCCTGACTTTGAATATTCGATCTAGACCGAGAAAGGGAGGCTCCAGAAAAGGAGCCGTAAGCTTCCCGCTTAGCGGACTTGGACCTAGGTATTCAAATCCTCCTTAGGCCTGTGGGTTGTCATGGGTTTGATATTTTACAGATGGCTATTTTGGGTTTAAATATTCTTTCTTCTACCCCCACCACACAAGTCAATTAAGACTTCTTTGGAGAAGAGTGGATCTGCCCTGCCCCCTAGGCTGGAAACAAAGTGCTCAGCTCCTGGGGAGAATGTGGTCTTGTCCTCGCTCTCAGCTCACTAAGCAACCTGTTGACAAGCTTATAATTACCAGAACTGTGTGCTACACAATGAATGTTCTTGGGGATTTTAATGATCGAAGTGAATGAACATGCTTCAACATTTGGAAACGTGCTTGAGAAGAATAATTGCTTTAAAGTGTTTCATAAATTGTTGCTAGGAGACCACATCAAGATGGGCCTTTTTACTTACAACTTGAAGTTCAACTGGCAGGAAATTCTCCCATTCAAAATATAGATAAGCAAAGAGAACAATTCAGAGAAGAAGAAGAAGAAAAAAGAAAAAAGACAGAAATCCACTAGCTGCTAGAGAAAATCTGTCACCTGAAACAAAATGGAGAAAACAAGAGGCAAGATAATATTGATGACAGTCATGAACTTGCATCGCAGTTTCAACAGTTCTATGATCTTGGACAATTCTTTTAATGTCTTCTATTCTCAGTTTTATCTGAGAAATGGATTATTCAATAGCTCACTTGTAGGATTAGAGATCACAAACATGTTCATGTACTCAGCCTGTGATATTCCATATTTTATTTAATTATTTACATTCATTTGTTCTGAAAGGTTTGAAGTAACTAACAAAGTTATTGCTTATCTTAGTTTCTCTTTCCCAAAAGCAGCCCCAACATAAGGAATTGGGTAGAGGTCGCCTATTTGGGAGGTAACCTCAGGAGTTCAAGCGAGACAGTGAAGAAAGGGAAAGAAGTCAATACAAGGGGTATCAGTGACTAAGAAAGCCCACTACAGATCAGTCTTCTTTATTTATTTATGAGAGACACAGAGAGAGAGGCAGAGACAAAGGTAGAGAGATAAGCAGGCTTCATGCAGGGAGCCCAAGGTGGGACTCTATCCTGGAACCCCAGAATCATGCCCTGGGCTGAAGACAGGTGCTCAACTCGTGAGCCACCCAGGCATCCCCAAATCAGTCTTCTGAAAGGGACTCTTTAAAGAATCATGTAGAATATGTCTCAGGATTCTCCTGCTGCAGGATGGGGAAGCTGAGGCACTTATCCATTGACTCTTTTCTCTCAGTGGTTGAGGGTTGCCTCTGGGAGCCTTAAATAACCAGCACCTCCACAATGCCCTGAAGAGCCTAGTAATTTCTGGTGGAACAGGGGAAAAAAAACCCCAGGAAGAGGAGCAGGGAATCCATGGCATGTGAGGTAGGAACCTGCCAGTGTGCCCAAGAACTATTGCACTCCATTTGCATGTGAACTCAAAGGTGAACCAAAGGGACATGAGTTGGGACATTAGCAGAATCTGCTACCCTTAGGATTCAACAAAATTAGTTGAGGTCAAAATCGAGGTCAAATGAAACAAGTTATTCTATAAATGTTGCTGAATCCAACAAAATGTTATTCTGTAGCTAGGCTGGCAGTGATGGCTGATAATATTTTTTTCTTTTTTCTAGACTTCCAATCAACAAAAGAGCCTGAATCTTGGGCAAGGTTTCTTTTTTTTTGGGGGGGGGGGGGGCAAGGTTTCTATACCAGTGTGGGCAAGAAATGGTTGAACAAATCCTTTATATATGGCAGGCCCTTGTTGACCAAGATCGAAGGGATCTGGAATATTCTTATGGGGCTTAACTACGGCTGGACTTCAGACTTCAATTAAATCTGAATTTGAATTTAAATTGTATTTGGAATTACATTCCTATTCTGCATGGGTCAGGAAGGAAGGGCTTCAGTTAGTTCCTGTCTAGCAGTCCCTCCTCTGCCTGACAGCTGTTTGCCATCTGGATGATTAGCAAGTGGGGCAGGTTTCGAACTTGGCACTCCCTAGAGTAGAAGGGCAAAAGCAGATAAATGTTATCCTCCAAAGTTTTGTCAGCATGTTTGTTCCCCACCCAGTTCCGAGAAGAGATTTAGCAGCATCACCATGTCCCCCAGAGGAATGGAAAGCCATGTTGGCAACACAGGAAGCAAGGGATTAGAAAGAGCAATACCCCAGGAGGGGCCCAGAAAAGCCTGGCAGTCCCTCCACACCGACTCCCAGTTTTCAGATCCTCCCCCTGGAATGAGAAAGATGAGATATGGAAAGGAAAGAAGTCAAAAAGGGAGGACAAATAAGCAGGAGAGAGATAATCAGATATTATATGCCTCCTGTTGGAAGACTCCAACATGACTTATGAAGGAGTTTGGCTAAAAGATTGAACCTGAGTTTGATCAAGACTCTAGTTTTAACTGCCAACGTATAAGAAATGTAGAGGATAGAGTAACATATTAAATGCCACTGCAGGAGTGAATGCAAAATCCAGACTGTGGGTAACTCTACAGAGCAAATCACCAGATTTCAACAAATAAAGAGAAACCTGTAGATTAGAAGAGGCTTCAAAGATACATTAATTAGGGTGGCCCCGGTGGCTCAGCGGTTTAGCGCCGCCTTCAGCCCAGGGCGTGATCCTGGAGACCCAGGATCAAGTCCCATGTTAGGCTACCTGCAAGGAGCCTGCTTCTCCCTCTCCCTCTGCCTCTGTCTGTGTCTCTTATGAATAAATAAATAAAAATGTTTTAAAAAGATACATTAATTAATTGCAATGTGTGGATTTTACTTAAATAAGGACAAATTTAATCTTTATTCAAAGAAACTTAAAAATTAATGAGATTATGAAAAGGGAAATGAGAATACTGACCGAATACTATAATGCTATGAATAATATATTTTTAATTGCTTGGGTCAGTGATAATACTATTATTTTCAAATAAACTCCATATCTTTTAAAGATACATAATTAAATGCTAAAGGTGAAATTAGAGAATGTTTAGAATATTCTTTAGAAAAAAGATGGTGGTGGGAGTGGATGTGCAGCCTTAGTTGAGTTGATAATAGACACCTGGAGCTCTTAAACTACTTTGTCTACTTCTGCGTGTGTTTGAGATTCTCCACAATAAAAAATAAAAAATAAAAAATAAAAAAATAAATATAAAAGTGAAATAACAACAAAACCCAGTGGACTACCTTCAAGAGGCATGTAAAGGAGGCATGTAAAGTCTGTTTCGGCAGGAGGTGTATTTTGGATCTGGGTCGTGTTCTGCTTGTAAGGAAGCCTTGGTTTCCCAGCTCTAACAAGGATGAGGGGGAGGTCCAGAGTGCAGGGAACAGGATGCAACTTCTCAGATTAACTCTTTATTTATTTATTTGAGAAAGAGAGAGCATGAGTGGGGATGAGAGGGGAAAAAGGGAGAGAAAGAGAGAAGCAGACTTCCTGCTGAGCCCAAGGACATGGGGCTTGATCCCAGAACTCTGGGATCATGACCTGAAAGGAAGGCAGATGCTCAATTGACTGAGCCACCCAGGCTCCCCACTCAGATTGACTCATGACCTTAAGGATCTAGCCCCCTATTGCGTGGCCTTCACTCCACTCCCAGAGGACCAGCCTGAGGTTTTTCATGAAGAAAAGTTTTCTACCCTAGACACCTAAGCGTGTCAGAAGTTACTCCTACAGGTGTGGCTACATGTTTACTGTGTTTGAATCCTCAAAGTAACTTGGAGCCTTGTAAGTTCCATTACACTAAAACTACATCCTGAAGCGAAAAATATTCCTAAGAAATAATATAATAACAATAATAATGATGACAGCTGGGCACAGAGCTAAACACTTCATGTGTATCACTCGTCACAACTTAGCTTTGATTCCTATCCCCGTTTCACAGACGCGGAAAGTGAGGCCTAGGCCATGTCACCCCGGGAGGTTGACCAGTGGTGGCTGAGCTGGAACTCCAACTGGCTCCATGAGCTTGCTCAGGCTGCAAACTAAGTATCACAGACCCCGTGACTTAAACAGCCTAAAGCCATTTTCTCACGGGGCTGGAAGCCAAAGGTCTGAGAGCAAAGTGTCCTGGGGTTGATTTCTTTGTAAGCGCCTTGAGGAAAGGGGCTGTTTCAGGCCTCAGTCTTTTTCTGGCCAGAGCCATTTTGCTCTCTGAGCCCCTCATCTTCTGCCTCAGTTTTCCTGACTCAGGCCTCTGCCCATTTGCACAGGCTAACCTCCCTTCCTCGAAGGCCTTCCTCAGATATCTGGCAACTCCTTCTCTTTGTCCTCCAAAGCTGACAGCAAGGACCCCCTCTTTTTGGAAGCCTTTCCGAACTTGCCAGACCCTTCCAAGCTTCCTGATGCCGTGGTTCTTGGATCTAGAGATCCAGTCTCTCATCTAGAGAGACAGGGGCAGTGCCCCAACCCCTCTGGAATTCCCAGCTCCTGGCCTGGTACATCCCGGTGTGGAGGAAATGTTTGGCTGTTTGATCCCCTGCCTCACTTAGAGCCAGCAGCACCACAGACTCCTTAGTGGTGATTGTTTGCTGGACCTTGAACAATCCCTGTGGCTTTGTCCTCTAGCCTTGAAAAGCTGTTGATTTCCATTGTCTAATCATCCTCTGACTCGTGGCTGCCCAAGCCCTGGGCACCATGCCCATTTCTCCCAGGCTGCTGGTACCCTCCGCCTGTCATGTCACAGCATGATAGAATAATCCTCCTTTCACCTGCCTCCGTGAGTGCTCCTTCTGGATCACAATGTGCAGGGGCAGGACAGCAGACTGTGGTATATGCCAGAGAGAGACACACACACAGAGAGAGAGAGAGAGAGAGAGAACCATACTGGCTTAAGCTAAACACACACACACACACACACACACACACACACACACACACACACTAAGCATGGCATTATGAAACTGAAAAACCCAGCTGCAGTCCAGCTACCAAACTCAACCTCTTCACCAATCTCCACAAGACAATCAGGCACGCTAAACAGTTATTTCATTCACTTAGTATATTTTAGCAAAGATTCGTGCATCACCATGAAGGGTTACATCGTGCAGCAGGCATCCCTCTGCTGTTGCACTGTGGTTGCACACTCTTCCCCCCACCTCCCTGCCCACCCCCTTCACCACCCTCTTAGGAGCAATTGCCTCATGCAAAGCAGTTTAACAGACATTTTTTTCTTGATGGAGAAGGCCCTTGGGACTTCACCTTCCACCCCAAATGTCATTTCAAAGTATTTCTTCTAATCAAATAGAAAGCTCTCCCTAAGGGGGCTCTGGTGACCAACATTTTCTCCACCTCATTACTTGCCAGTCCTCACCATTCTGCCATTTGGATAAAGCTTGTACCTCAGGCTCCGAACCAGAAGAGTTGATGATTAATAGATCAGAGGGCTTACTTACAGGAAACCATCCCTTGGGTGAGAAGCCTAATTCATCCCACCAAGTCACCACGGAGCCCAGAACAGTGGCTGGCACACGTAATGGATATTTGATACTGTTTGTGGAATACAGAGTAGTTTGAGTGATTAACCGGCATCTCTTATGAGACAGGCAAAAGATGATACACAACATTTGGAAAACAGCAGGGCTTAGGAGGGCCCAGGAGGGCCAGAGGCCAGGCAAGATGTGTGTGAAAGGAGTTGTTTACATTTCCTTCCTTGGGTAGAAGGTGATTCTTGTATCTAGAAAATGTGTCCATTTCTCTGTATTTGGTGCCTTCTGTAACTACCTATTTTTTATATCCTTGCTTTTTATTTCATGATATATATTATAACTACATGTATCTTTGTTTTTTATTTCATTTATTTTGAAAATATAAGCCTGTGGAAGCTATGCTAAGAGAATGTACATGTTCTGTACTGATCCAAGCCAATTTGGCCCTTCAGCAACTGCCAGGCTCCTTGGATAAATATAAGTAGCCTCTGGTGCTTAGATGGGTGGTGGCGTACATCCTCTACCTTACAACATCCACACCAGGCGAGGTCTTAAGACCAAATTTGGCCAAAGCTACAAATTTTTACTACTTAGCAGATATAAAAAACAGTCTATTACTGGTCTTTCAGACTTTGGGGATCCACTCTCTGTCTTAGGCACCACAAGTAATGTAAGCATGATCAGTTCTATGGTAGACACAAGATAATGACAGAACTAGCCAGTCTTTTGTAAGGTCAAGCCACAGACTTGGTGAAGGAGAAATATATAGGACTAACGGAATACTAGACCCCAATCACTGTACAAAAAGTCTGACCAGTGAGCTTGCTGGAGCCATATTCCCATCCATATAAGAGCAGTGGGGCTTCTATCTTTCTAACTGACCATGTGCCTTGGCCCGTCATTCATTTTACCTATTCAAAAATATTTCTAAATTCCTTATACAAATTAAAAACCTTCCAGCGAGATTTTGAGGATGTTTGAAGTGTGGTGTAGCTATATCTTCAGGTTGTTAATTCCTCATGAGAGAATTTCAAAAGCTAACTGCCTGTCCCAGGGTATATATTCGGGTTCGTTTGTACACATAAATATTACACCATGTGTAAAAAGTATTTGTAAATTAAATGACCATGCAGATAACATAGAAAAGATAGTATCTATTACTATATTTCATCTAAATTAAAGGATACTATCTATTCCACGATAGGACAGGAGCTATAGGGGCCCTTTTTGGTAGGGACAGTAAGAGGAACCCAAGTTGGAGAACCTCAGGGGAAAGAGAAGATACACAGATGGAGTCTAGTTGAAAGTCAGCTGATGATCTAGAACTTTCCTCTGCTTAAACATTAAATGACTTGTGTTTGTTTTCATGTTGGAGGCTGTTCCATCCTCCCTGGACTTGAAAGAACTAATTTCAGCCCTCTTTTTTTATAATTTCCCTCTTTAGAGGGGGTGGTTTATTCTCCTGCTGTCAGCACAAATGTAAAAATTAGGAACACATCTGATTGCACCTGTAGTTACCCACTTGCAGCCACAATTAGCCATAAGCACTCTCCAAAAATGGCAAAAACAGTTAAGCATGCCTGCAATTAAGTAATTGTGGGCATCATTAGTTGCATCGTTAGTCACATGAGTAACTTTTATGGTCGCCATGACTACCTTCTGATACCAAATTACTCCCCCAACGAGGGAGTACTTGGGCTGGAAACCGACCCCCCCCCTCTCCAATTTTGTGAAAGTTGTGTGCTTTTTTTCTAATTATTTCACACAAGTGAATGGGGGAATGTTTGCAAATACAAACTATTCATGTCAAACCAAAAACAAATGGTCACCCTGGGTCCTGTGTTATCTGTTTATCTTTTTTTTTTTTTCATTTGACATACAACAAAGCAAAGCTGGCTCTTTTTTTTTTTTCCCTGAGAAAATAACTCACTTGTGGTATCTAGGTGACAATATAATCTTTCATTTGTATATGCTGCCTAATAAAGAAGGTTTATTTTATACCATAGTTATCATTTTCCAATTTGAATATCTGGTACAAATTTTCATTTGGAGAGCTTTACTTCCTGTTTGAACTGAACTGATTAGATTTTTTTCCCTCCAGGGTTTTAATCTGAAAGGAAAATGGGCCCAGACCTAGGAAGATAGTTCCTGCTTGGAGAATGATGATCTATGGAAATGTCATTGAGAAATGTATTCTTAATGAGTCACCAACCTGAGAATGAAACATCATGTTCTTCAAAATCCCAAGAAGTATATATTCACACACTAGACCAGAGTGGGGTAGAGAGATGCATTTTTTAAATTACATTTATTTCTATAGTAATTTCAGCAGGCTTGATGTAACAACAGATTAATCATCCCTGACTAAATAGCATATTTCAGATTTACCCATCCCAGAGATGGGTAGCTAGGACCTGTCAATCCCATGTAAGTGTATAGAAAATATGGGATAGATGACTGAATAGCTCATGGTCCACCATGTGTCTGTTGGCCTTTTTTTGCCATTTGAAGAGAGGGAAGATTCTATTGGGCTCTCTGAGCCTGGTTACTTTGGATAAAGAAGGAAATCTGTCTCTAGAGCAGTGCCATCCATCAGAGCTTTCTGTGATGATGCAAGTGTTCTATATCTGAACTGTCCAACATGGCAGTCACTACTCACATGTGGCTACTATGTGCTTGGAACAGGACTGAAAGGACTGAAGAACTGATTATAAATTGTATTTAATGTCAGTTAATTTAGATTTAAGTAGCTACATAAGGCTAGAAGCTACCATCTTTGTATAGGGCAGATCAAAGTACATGATTACAACCAGAAAAAGGGATCAACATATTTGGAGCTACTTCAAATATGACCAAAAGTGTGCTAAATAGATAGCAAAGTATTTGAATCCAAAAATCCCAGGCCATGTATTTGGCTTCACCACCGCTTAACTATATGATCTTAAATAAAACACTTATTTTTAAACTTGTTTCTTAGCTCAAGTTATGTTGTAAAACCATCATTCTGATGGTAGGATGGAGATTGGAGAGAAATCAGAGATCACAGTGAACCAGCTTGTCTTCCTATTGGCTGGGTGTCTATGGGCTATACTAAAGAAGACTGTTCAGGAGAGAACACTGAAGGAGAAGAAAGATGGGAAATACTCTTACATAAATTAGGACCCTCCTGACTACAAGTAGCCGAAAATCCTAACCTAAACCTGCTTTAAGCAAAAAAAAGATACCGGGGTTCATATCTTAACCTTTAGACTTAGTGCTGGCTTCAGGCAAGTGGATTCAGGCTTCAATTTAAGTCATATGGATTTAGTTCCTCTCCAATCTTTCGGTTTTGCCTTCTGTTATGCTGATTTCAGCCTTGGGCTCTATGTGATAGCAATATGGCAGCAGCAGGCAAAGTCTCTATGAGCTCTCAAATCTACCTTCAGAGTAAAGAGCAAGAGTCTCTGTTATATGAGTCTTATGAAAACCCTTCATTATGGCTCATTGGTTCTGAGACAACTAACTAGCCAAGTCTGAAATCTGTAGTCCCCTCTGGAACCTGAAGTTGGCTCAGCCTTGCCCAAGCCATAGGAGCTAAGAACGGAGGAGGGGGAGTTTCCCAGAGGTAAAGCAGAGTACTTCTAGCAGGAGGGTGAATTGATGGACTGCAGCAGAAAACAACAGATGTCCTCTGGAGCCCTGCTTCTAGGACTTTGAAAGACTAAAGCTCTGACTCCTTGAATAATCAGAGCAGCAACGAATCCAAGTCAGTTAAATTCAACTAATTTCAACAAACACACCTTAATAGTACCTGGCAGCCTTCTACTTCTAACCAGATGCATGTGGTAGCCATGAACAGTTATCTTATTTTGGAAATGTATCTGGCCTTTCACCTTCATAGGCAATATTACTTATACACAGATCTGAGTTAGTATTTTCTACCAGCTGGGTTCTAGGATTTTGTATCCTTCAAGGATTGTGCTAAGAAAGGACAGTAGTTCTTCAGAGATTCAATTTGATTTTATGACTTGACTGGCAGAGATCCTAAAGGTCATTATGTTGTGGTGGTAATACTGCTTGGAAACCCAAAACATATTTTTGGCTGTTTTCTTTCTTTACTCTATATCCAGGGGGAAAAGGAAGAATCGGGCAGTAAAACAGCTATTTCTTTATTCATTCAATAGTAATCATGACACTACTGTGTGCCAGGAATGGTAGTTGGTACTAACAGAGCCTTCGAGAAAGCCATATACTATATAACAGTGCTGGGGTGGGGGGTGGAGGGTGGGGAAGCACTGGGCTTCAAATCAGAAACCTGAGTTGAAGTTCTGACTCTGCCAGTAATTATCACTGTGATTTGGAGACAATGGCCTCATTTGGAAGATTTCTAAAAATCCCTTGAGTTGAAAAACTGATTCCAAGGAAAGTTAGAGCCCATCAGCATGACTAAGGCTTACTGTCTGACCTTTGAGAACTAAAAGTAAAACACACTCCCTCACCCTCAGAATTCAGCACACATACCTCCTCTGGGATTCAAGTTGAGAGGATCAAATTAGAGTAGGAGATACAAAAAGAGCTTTTCATTAACTCTTAGAAATTGTTTTCTTTTGGACCAGCTTATTACAAAAGAATCCTCAGGAGCTGGGACACACCCTTATTGTAGGATGGGGTCCTGGGAAAGAAGGGTCTTGCAGAATGAGCAGCAATTCACCAGATGGAAAAGACTGTGGAATAACATTCCAGGCCTTTCTCTGATAGGCTTGAGGCAAAGAAGGCTGACTGCCTTAGAGCCTCAGACCAGGAAGTTGGCTGGGAGACTGACTGCCTCCTCTGGGGCCTCAGACCTGGAAGTAACAGGAAAGCTGGTTCTGCTAAGGTAATCACAATCCCCAGGTTGGTTTTGCATTATGTGCAGTCCCAAATTCTCTGTGTTCCAGAATCCTGAATCCAATTGGTTGTTTAAAATCCCTGTGAAGGGGATCCCTGGGTGGCTCAGCAGTTTGGCCCCTGCATTCCGCCCAGGGCGTGATCCTGGAGTCCTGGGATCGAGTCCCACATCCAGCTCCCTGCATGGAGCCTGCTTGTCCCTCTGCCTGTGTCTCTGCCCCTCTCTCTCTCTCTGTGTCTCTCATGAATAAATAAATAAATAAATCTTTAAAAAAATACAAATAAAATAAAATAAAAATCCCTGTGAAGGGGTGCCTGTCTGGCTCAGTTGATAGAGCATGTGACTCTTGATCTTGGGGTTGTGAGTTCAAGCCCCAAGTTGGATGGAGAGATTACTTTAAAATAAAATCTTAAACAAATAAAATAAAATAAAAATAGAAAAAAATTAAATAAAATCCCTGTAAAACCTTTTCCTTGCAAGCTAGAGCAAGGGTTTCCAGTCCTCATGTTCTTGGCCTGCCATGCCTTGGATGATGCCTCCACCTATAGGTGAGATCTTTTGGGGGAAGGAGCCTCTTACCTCTAAGCCATACTCACCTGAGCTGAGAGATGAGAAGTGCAGGTGGCCTGCCCCTCCATTTCCCTTTACTGGGAGTTGAGAGGAAAAAGAACTCAATTTTCTTGGTGATACCTTCCCAGATTAGAGCTTCTGTCATAAAGCCAACATGGGAAGGGGAGAAGGGGGTTGTGCCATAGACTCTTGCTGTTCTTATCGAGATCTAATAGATTTTCTTTAATAAAGTTTTCCTCATTTGCTAAATAACCTTAGGACAACTTCCAGAAATTTCAAAGATATCATGAGTCCTAATTATTTCTCTGAGGAGTTGGTTCTTAGAGCTCCTCCCTTCATTGTTCTAGAAGTGGAGCTCCTGAGGGTTCTAAAGAGGAGTTTTAAGCATGACCAAAAGATCCTTCTGGCTGTTGGGTGGAGAATGGATCAAAGGGAGATCAGAATGTAAGCAGATATGTCAGGAGGGAAACAGAATTGCCCAAAAGAGATACAACAGTGACTAATGTGGTGGTGTACAAATGGTGAATGGACAAGCACAATATGTGTCTTTTGTTCATCACTGCAATCTCAGCACCTAGCTAGCACATTGTAAATACTCTATAAATATTTGTTGAATGAAAGGTTGAAGAACTACTGACAACTGTCAGCTTTGGAATTACATTTACACATTTTCAAGCTTTCCATCATTGACTTCTCTTTTACTCTAATTCTGGAATATGACAAGATTCCTTCTATGGAAAGAGGTGAAAAGTTATAGTGGAATTCTTGTATATCAAGAAGTCTTTGTGTATAGTTATGTGGGTCATTTCATCTGAAGTAGGGAAGTTTCAGAGAAGAGAGGGCATTTGGTCAAAATCTTTTTTTTTTTTTTTAAGATTTTATTTATTTACTCATGAGAGAGAGAGAGAGAGAGAGAGAGGCAGGCAGAGAGAGAGGCAGAGGGAGAAGCAGGCTCCATACAGGAAACCTGATATGGGATTTGATCCTGGGACTCCAGGATCAGGCCCTGAGCCAAAGGCAGATGTTCAACTGCTGAGCCACCCAGGCATCCCTGGTCAGAATCTTAAAGGATAATTTCAGCAATGCTATCAAGGAAACCAGGGAAAATCTCAGATTCTGCTTTTTTTTTTTTTTTTTTAGAGGAAAGAAACATTTTAATTAGCAGAAAGACTCTGAAATACTGGCTGCATTTTCAATCCTGATAAATTTATCTTTGTCCTTTCCTCAGTGTCCTTAAATGTAAATTAAGAAGGTGAGTGATCTGATCTGTACAGATCCAGCCAATTCTAATATTCTAAGAGTCTATGTACCTAAGAATGGAAATATGCAAGGAATAAATTATGAAAGGAACAAAATGCTCTTCCTACCAGATGCTAAACTTGAACCAGGACCAATGCATTTATTTTGGTATGTTTTCTTTCTCTTACCATTGGACTTCATACATGTGGAAGGGAGTTGAGAAGAGAACAGGGAAAATGTGGTTTTACTGAGCAAAAAAATATGATTTTGGTCATTGGCAGAGATTTTTAAAATTCCACAACATCTAAATGAATAAACCAAATCTGCTGCCCTCTTCCTGTACTTGTTTGATTTCTAATAATAATTTCTATTTTCAATTGCTTTTATTTTTATTTTTTTTTAAGATTTTATTTATTTATTCATGAGAGACACAGAGAGAGAGGGAGAGACACAGGAAGAGAGAGGAGCAGGCTCTACTTAGGGAGCCGGACGTGGGACTCGATCCCAGGACTCCAGGATCATGCCCTGGGCCAAAGGCAGGTGCTAAACCACTGTGCCATCCTGGGATCCCCTTCAATTGCTTTTAAAACATATTTTGGAAGCCAGTAGGTCCTTTGAAAATCTTATGAGGGGATCCCTGGGTGGCTCAGCGGTTTAGTGCCTGCCTGTGGCCCAGGGAGTGATCCTGGAGACCCAGGATCGAGTCCCACATTGGGCTCCCTGCATGGACCCTGCTTCTCCCCCTGCCTGTGTCTCTGCCTCTCTTTCTCTCTGTGTCTCTAATGAATAAATAAATAAAATCTTTAAAAAAAAGAAAAAATAATAAAATCTTATGAAATATATGGGCACCCTCTGACACACACAAAGCAAAGTGCACACATTCAAGAAGTAATGCATAAAACTTGCAGAGGTTCCCCAAATTTTAAGGGCCATGGTTCCAGAACAAGTTAATAATGTGAGTTACAATTTACAGAGGGCATTTTTAAATCTGAACACTTGTATCTCTGTGAGTGAAGCAATATTAGCCCCATCTTACATATGAAGAAATTGGACCTCAAAGGAGTTTACTACTCATCTTTTTCTAGGAAGGCAAGAGAAAACAATAAAACTGCTTTTCTTCCCCCAGAGTATTAGTGGTCCCCAAGGCAAGGAGGAGGGAAATCAAAGCCCAGATCCTACCCAAGATTAATTCTCTAAGGGGAGACCCCTTTGTCCCAAAGAAGATGGGACACCAAAGGGTTGTATCTTTTCCCACTTCGGAGGCTACAAGAAAATGGCTTTGTTGCTGAGCCCAAGCTTGGGTAGGAAAAGACTGAAAAGTTGTAGCAAGTCACACTCAAATTTGCACCCTTCCTTCACATCACTGAATTTGGTTGGTCCCAAAAAATTGCAACTTCTGAATTTATTTTGAAATAGTCCTAAATGGGCGATGCCATTGAGCACATGGCATAATCAAATGTATATTCTCTCTGGAGGAAAGCAGCTTCATCTTAAACCATAAAGGATTGCACATGTAATTTTTCAAATATATGAGCAGCACACAGTCAAAAATAGTCAAGCACACAAGCAAGGCACCATGCATAAGATCCTTTAAAAGCAGTAGGACACATACACAATATAATTAGATTTTCACAGAGTTCTGAGGTCATAATCGTGAGACCCAGGGTATAACACAATTATGCCTAGTATGTTGTTATTGTTAGTTGTTGTTTGAATAGCTGGGGAAGGGTATTTTTAAAAAGTTCTGGAGAGAGCCCACTTCTGATTGGAGAAAAAGGATAAGGAATAGGAAACCATTAAAAGTAATCTCAAAAAAAGATAGTCTAGCGCATTTGAAAAGGAATGTCTATGAAAATTATATAACCAAAATTAAGCACCCAGTAACTGATTAAATACAATTAAATAGAGAATAAATGAACTAAAAATAGGTCAGAAGAAATTACCCAGAATGTTACACGACAAATAAAAATATGGAAAATATGAGCATTAGGAGATTTACAGGATAGAATGAGAAGGTCTGGTGTACACACCCTTGAAGTTCCAGATGGAGAAGGAGACAGAATATTTATTATGCCTCTTTTATCTCTTTGTTTTTTAATTATAAAATTAAGCATGCATGAAAGAAAAAACTCGATAAATAATACTATAAACCCTATACACCCATCATCATTCAGACTCCACAATTATTAAGATCGGGCCACATTTGTTCATTTTCTTTCTTTTTCTTTACGTCTTTCTTTGTTGCTATGTTTTAAAGCAATTTCCAGAGTTCATATCGCTTTTGCCCCCAGAGGCAGTTTTTAAATATTGAATGACTGAGAATTTTCCAAAACTAATAAGAAGATAGCATCTACACAGACTCAAAAATTCCAACTGTTCCCAAGCAAGATAAACAAAAAGAAATCCACATATGGACACTTTGTACAGAAACCACAGAGTACCAAGACAAAGAGAAAATCTGAAAAGTGGCTTACCCAACTTGCTTAAGGCCATGTAGCCAATAAAAAAGACAGTCAAAGCCTCCTTTTGGGGTCATTTCATTCCAAATTCAGTATCTTTCCTCAATACTACATGTAGAGCAAGGCAAAATTGCCCACAAGCGAACACTGAGTTGATTGGAAGTAGGCAGTGCATACAGGCTTATTAAGTGACTCACCTTGGAATAACCATAGTCCCTAACTGACCAATTACAACCAGGCACAGTTCCAAAGATTACCAAAAAAAGGAGAAATTCCATACATCCCCATACTCACTCACTCTGCCTTATAACTGTGGCTCCTTACCACCGCCTGTCGCAGACAGTCTCTCCATTGCTGTGCAGCCCCCTGCTCCCTTTTTACGTCTTGGGTGACTTCGTTCACTGCCTGCAAGGTTGGTCTCCACCTAGTCTGGTTGTCCCACACTATATTAATCCTCTATCCTAGAAACCCTTTGCTCAGAAACCATTCAGAGAGCTAATATATGTACATTGTCCTGCGATGTATATTAGATATATTAACCCGAAGAACTAGACCCAAAGAACTAACACCCATTCCTTGACTGGTCTGTTTTTAACTAAGGATTGGGATTGGGCAGGGACTTCAGAGCTTCATGAGTTTGTGTCTTCATTTTATAGATGAGAAGAGTGAGCCTCATGTGAAAAGATGCAGCTAACATACCATTACCCAGATATTTAGAAATCTTATGTTTATGATAAAAACAGCTAACTTTGTCCAAAATTTCTGGAGTGAGCTAGCTACAAGGAAGTTTTTAACAAGATGGGGAAAAAAAATGTTCCATCTGACTGGAGAAACTTGGATTGTGTCAATATTTCTTTCCATAATCTCCTAACGAGAGAAAGAAATTGGATGTCCTTATAAAAAAGCAATCAGAGGAGTAAATGAATATCTTCTCCCGGGAAGGTTACAAACAAAGAACTGATAGAATAAAAGCCACTAACAGCTGAGGGGTAAAGACGTGAGAGAAGACAATAAAGTGACATTGAATTTCAGCCCAGTCCACACATTGTTGGAAAGTGTGAGCTGTGCACAACATTTAATCAAAACACTATACGAAAGATCGGGATTCAATGATTGATGAGTTGAAGATTCACCAAAAATTTACCAGCAATTTTTTAAAGACATATATTTCAAATTTTTAGGGAATTTCACATTTGATGGGGCCCCTGGGTGGCTCAGTCCCTTAAGTGTCTGCCTTCAGCTCAGGTCATGATCCCAGGGTCCTGCATCAGGCTCTCTGCTCAGCAGGGAGCCTGCTTCTCCCTCTCCCTCTGCCAGCTGCCCCACTTGCTTGTGCTTGTGCTCTCTCTCTCTGTCAAATAAATAAACAAAATCTAAATATATGTTCTCATTCATTTGGGGAATATAAATAATAGTGAAAGGGAATATAAGGGAAGGGAGAAGAAATATGTGAGAAATATCAAAAAGGGAGAACATAAAGACTCCTAACTCTGGGAAACGAACTAGGGGTGGTGGAAGGGGAGGAGGGCAGGGGGTGGGGGTGAATGGGTGACGGGCACTGAGGGGGGCACTTGACGGGATGAGCACTGGGTGTTATTCTGTATGTTGGCAAATTGAACACCAATAAAAAATAAATTTATTATAAAAAACAAAAATAAAAAATAAAAGAAGGGCAGCCCCGGGGCTCAGCGGTTTAGCGCCTGCCTTAGCGCCTGCCTTCAGCCGGGGGCTGATCCTGGAGAACCTGGATCCGAGCCTGCTTCTCCCTCTGCCTGTGTCTCTGACTCTCTCTCTCTCTCTCAAAAATAAATAAATAACATATTTTTTAAAATAATAATAAAAGAAGATCTCACATTTGAAAACATTCACATTCTTAACATAGAAATTTTAGAAAATATTGAAAATTATATACGATAAAATAAAAAATCATCAGTAATTCAGTAACTAAGAGTTAGCCACCAGTAACGTGTTATTGCTTCCTTCTCAGCTTTCTATGTACATAAATATGTTTTTACAACTATCACTGTGATAAGTACCCTCATTTATAAATCTAAAAACAATTCTGTTTATATCCTCTGAATGTATTCCCTAAGGTTATAAAGATATACAATAGTAGAGTTATTAAGAGATTGAGCTTTCAGGTGCACCTGGTTGGCTCAGTCGGAAGAGTGTGCGACTCTTGGTCTCAGGTTGTGAGTTCAAGCCCCACATTGGGTGTATAGATTGCTTAAATAAATAAAGTTTTAAAAAAAGACAGAGATTGGGCTTCCAGTCAGAGTTGTCATTGAATACCAGCTTTGCCACTTATGAACTTATATAACTTCTCCAGGTCTCAGTTATCTCCTCTGTGAAAAAGGAAAAGGGGAATGTGAAGAAATGAAAAATGTAAAAAATGACCTACTTCATAGGTTAATAGTGAAGATGAAAATAATTGAATGTACAAATCTTGGGATACATACAGTAGATAAACAAGTTATTGTTGTCTTTAGATAACAGGGCCACAGAGACTTTTAATGCATTTTGTATGCCTTTTTTACACATCATATATTTTCTAAATTAAAAAGCATCTATTGCTATGGGGGTGCCTGGCTGACTCAGTTGGTAGAGTTTGTGACTTTTGACCTCTGGGCTCGTTCAAGTCCCATGATGTAGGTAGAGATTACTTAAAATAATAAAATGAAGTGGTTAAAGTGGCAAATGTTATGTGTACTTTACCCTAATAAAATTTTTTTTTAAAAAAGCGTCTGCTGGGACACCTGGGTGGCTCAACGGTTGAGTATCTGTCTTTGGCTCAGGACGTGATCCTGGAGTTCTGGGATCGAGTCCCATATCGGGCTCCCTGCATGGAGCCTGCTTCTCCCTCTGCCTATGTCTCTGCCTCTCTCTCTCTTTCTCTCTGTGTCTTTCATGAATAAATAAAATCTTTTTCAAAAAAAGAAAGCATCTACTGCTATTATTACAGAAAAACATTATTCTTTTTAAAAGATAACACTACTTCTTTATTGGGGCATTACGTCATATTTCCATCTCTCTCTCTCTCTCTCTCTCTCTCTCTGCAACACAAAAGACCCTAGAAATCTCTTTGTTTTTAAGACTTGTAGAAAAATACTAATAGCTGACACTTGTTGATTGCATACTATAACCAGGAGCTTTATAGTATTGTGCCAAGGGTGGGGCAGTGGGAGTAGCTAATGACATATAAGGTGCATTGTCTATAGAGAATTTTCAAAAGTAATCAAGCTTTATCTGCCTGCTTTTTATTATTACCATGTGCCTGAAATTTTGAACAATGTCAGTGATGAAATTGCTCTTCTCTAAAACATCTTTGGTTGGACTACCTTCTAAACTGCTTGCTGAGTTTTAAGAATATGTATATATATTATATTAGATGTATATATATAACCTTATGGATGTTTATTATAGAATATGTATATAAGATACTTATTATATAATATATATTTTATATATACACCTCATATTAGCAAAAGTTTATTACTTGTCTCTTAACAAACATTGTATTCCAAAATAGAAGTTAATCCAAAGAAACCGTACTTGCACAGTCAACCGTGATACATGTAGACACAGCTTCATGGGTTTGCTTCAAGAGTAAGTTCATAATGGTTAGGAATTGTTCAAGCTCATTTAGGGCAGTGTTCCTCTTTATAGCACCTTGGTAGGACACACCCCTACATTTAAACAGCAAGTACAAATAAACAATAACAGCACAGTCATTCAAAAGGTAAAGAAACAAAACTAGATTAATTTAATGCAATCATTTTATGTCACAGTTTGGGTTTTTAGTTATAGTTTAAAACTTCAAACAGGGGGGATCCCTGGGTGGCTCAGCGGTTTGGCACCTGCCTTTGGCCCACGGCATGAACTTGGAGTCCTGGGATCGAGTCCCACGTCGGGTTCCCTGCATGGAGCCTGCTTCTCCTTCTGCCTGTGTCTCTGCCTCTCTCTCTCTCTCTGTGTCTCTCATGAATAAATAAATAAAATCTTAAAACAAAACAAAACAAAACAAAAAAACTTCAAACAGGGATGCCTGGGTAGCTTAGTTGGTTAAGCGTCTGCCTTTGGCTCAGGTCATGATCTCAGGGCCCTGGGATTGAGCAACCTGCTCATTAGGGAGTCTGCTTCTCCCTCTCCTCCTCCCCCATCTCGTGTACTCTCTCTCGCTCTCTCTCTAATAAATTAAAAAATCTTAAAACAAACCTCAAAATAGTAAAACTGTGAACTGCAAGGTACAATACCTTGGTGAATAAGTGTATATTTTTCACACAAAATACACCTTTTAGTTCTTAAAAATTGAAATTTATTTTTTAATTGTTTTGAAACAGAAAAATAAATTAGAAAATGATTATTAGTGATAATAACTTTGTCACCTAGAGAGGTGCATTAAAAATGACCTGTTCCAGGCATCAAATATGCCCAATACACCATTGTAAACCTGCCAAGTGCTCTCTGCCTTTTAATAATCACAATGCAATGTCGCAGACTAGGACAAGACCCACAGCTAGTAATATGCAAAGCTGGTGATGAAACCCACCTTTGTCTGACTCCAGAGCCCAAGATTGCAACCAGTGTGTCAGGTTGTTTGCATTGCTAACAAGAAAGGCAAAGTAAGGAATAGAAGTTGTTGTGTTTCAGGCTTCTTTTGAAAAAGAAGCCTTACTTCAGGGCAGTTCATTACTTTTGCCTTGAACCTTAGCTCCTAAGATTGTAAATTATCTCTACCAACACTCTCCTAAACAATTACCTAAGGGCCTGAAAGAGTTTATGCACCTTCCCACAGGAAACAATTTACTTTCTTTTCCCAGGAGTAAAAGCCCCATTAAGCTTCTAAATAAGATATTTTTTCCCTATTACCTGGTTGCTTTAATAGATGTTTAATTTGTTTTTCGAAATAACATTAAAATAATATAGAGGACCTCTTTTCAGAGTTCAGAAGAGGCTACAATGATGAACCAAATGGGCTTTCTCAATAGGTTGAGAAACCAGAGGCATTTACGTTCACTCTATATTAATGTGCCTTGACATTTACTTCTTAAAAAGGCTCCAGCATTTCCAGTGTTTTTAAATGCAAAACTGTTCTCAAGCCACAACTTTCAGTTCCATTGCGACATTATCCTTTCCTTTTACCTGAAGTCATGAATGAGCTGTGCTTGGCAATACGTGAAGAAAATTGCTGATGTCAGAAAAAGGACTGGTAATAGAAACAGAACTTTAGTGCTGGAAGTGTTGGGATCAGGTTACTGATGTCTCTCCTCTGGCAGAATTTCACTAGAACTTTCAGTAAGGTGTCACTATAAGGACTTATATCACATGAAGCATTTGTGTGACAGAAAGAGGGGCAGGAAAAAGAAATGCTAAGAATTCAGATTTAAACATTTGTTGAGGAAAAGTTACATTTCATGAAGGTTCTCATACATTTCATGAAGGTCACTCTCACAGTGACCTAATGAAAGAGTTTTATTGATCCCTATTTTATAGACTGGAATATTGCTGTTAGCAGAGACGCTAAGGGACTTGCCCAAGGCCTCACAATTAGTAAATGGCAAAATGGGTATAAAACCCATCTGTCTCAAGTCCAGAGATCTTTCGACTATGCTGTATAGCTGCCTCCTATGCCATGGCCACTTCTGTCCCTAAAGAAAATGCAATGGTGAAGAACATGGGCTATGGAGTCAGACAGCTTGGCTCTAGATGCCAATCCTACCACTTCACAGCTATGGGATGGTGGGCAAATTATTACCTCATAGGTCAATGACAGTGAGTGAGCAATGCCTATAGAATATTCCATTTCTCCTACATTTCTTCCCCCTTTCTGTTCTGTGAGGACACGTACTAGCTAATGAAATACAACCAAAAGAATAAGCGTCCTTTCTGGGCTAAATCAGTGAAAAGTCCATGGGTAATTATCTAATGCTTTCTTTTTTTAAAGAGAGATTTATTTATTTATTTACTTATTTGAGAGAGAGCAAGAGAGCATGTGCAAATGAGCGGAGGGAAGGACAGAGGGAGAAGGAGATATACAAACTCCCAGTGGGGCGGAGGCTGACTCAGGGCTCAGGTCCAAGCCCCTGAGATCATGAACCAAGCTGAGATCGAGAGTTGGCCGCTTAACCAACTGAGCTGCCTAGGCACCCCATTATTTCTTTACTTTGAGAGATCGAAAGACCTGAAGTTTTACAAGATGCAGTTAAAATCCATTCAAACTTCCAGAAATTTGGGTACCTGAATAATTCCATGGAGCAGTTACAACCATCCTCTCCCATCTGAGCCACACACCATGTCATAAATACTGTGAGGGCAAAGGAAACCTTTGTTCTACTAAACCACTTAGATCTGAAGGTAAATTTGTTGTAGCAGCATAGTCCAGTCTGTCTAGATCACTTTTTTTTTTTTACATCTCATTTTCCTAGTCTCTAAAACAGCCATAATAATTTTTACTTAACTGAATTATCTTGAGGATGAAATGAGACTTTTTATAGGCCATACCTGAATGCATCGTCAAACTAGGAAGAGGTAGGAGGAAGGAGTTGAGTATATGGCAATCTGGGTGAATCACTGTCTCTCTGCTTTTTCCAAAAGTAAAGGAAATTAGACTACATATATGATATTCAAAGGTTTCTTGCCACCAACTCAATATTCTGCTACTCCTCTAAATTTCTCCTTGACTTCAGACTTCCATCATTCAGTTGTTTGACTCAAGTTAATTGGTGACTATTCCCTGCCAAATGCTGTGTTAGGAGATGACCAAGGGGACAGGTCATGAGAAAGGGCAATTTGGATTTTCTCTAAATCCAAGCTGAGGATAGGGCATACATGTTCTGGGAATGGAGAGAAAATGATCTGAAGAAACTTGGCATAGTCTCTCTTTCCTACTTTTGAAGAAACCATAAATGAAGCTCTCCAGGAAGGAGTCTAGGGAAGCTGGTGATAGTCATGAGAAGGCCCTTTGGGAAGGGAACAGCATGTCATTTTTGCTTTAGTACTCTTTTAAAATGTCTTTCTATATCCCTGCAACTAGCTGAGGGGGAGTAAGAGAGCAAAGCTGTCAGACCAGCAGCATCTTAATTATGGAGATTAGAAATATTTTATGCAATTGACACAGCCTCTTCTAAATTACATAGTATTAGGGAAAATGACTCTGTCTAGTGCCAATGAAGAAGGAAGAAAGGAGCTCTGAGAAAAAGAACAGGTGGATTTTGACAGTTTGTCCAATAAAATAATAATAGTTGGGGGGAAAAAAACTTTAAAAACCAGACTAATGCTACAATTTTCATTACCTAACACAAATCTCTTAACAGGACTTGAGGGAAGCTGGGAATGACTGCAGCTAAGCTTCAAACTGCCAGTCCAGCCAGACCTCACAGTCTCTGCCTGCCTCTTTTCCTTCACTTTGTTCTGCAGCACCACACTAGGAGGCCAGCTATGGGAACACTTGGGAGGAGAGGAGTTGGCGGTCAAGAGATGGCTTCCTTCCCAGGTAGTCTATGTTCTTTGCTCAGTCAGAGAAATATCACTTAGTTTCCCTGAAGTGGTACCTTGGTATTCTCAAAAAGTTCAACTACTTCCTATGGCCTAGTAATTTCCTGCCAGGCATAGGAGCATCTGGTTCTACAAGAATTGAGGCCCGTCAAGAGCATCCTGAACACTGAATGCTTTGTTAAGAATATGGAGGACTGGGATCCCTGGGTGGCGCAGCGGTTTGGTGCCTGCCTTTGGCCCAGGGCGCGATCCTGGAGACCCGGGATCGAATCCCACATCAGGCTCCCGGTGCATGGAGCCTGCTTCTCCCTCTGCCTGTGTCTCTGCCTCTCTCTCTCTCTCTCTCTGACTATCATAAATAAATAAATAAATAAATAAATAAATAAATAAATAAATAAATAAAATTAAAAAAAAAGAATATGGAGGACTCCCATCAATCATACTTGGGCATCATTTTGCTGAATTGAGCAGAGGAGTTGATGACTAGGGGCAAAAGCTTTAGCACCTACTGTTTTTATTACTTAATCTCTCCTTCTTCTAGACCTCCCCTCCCTGTAACATATCATCACACTGAAGTTTTTAAAGGTTCTATTACCATTTTTGCTCCATTCTCTGATCCTCTTGTCTGTAGGAGGTGTGAACTCCAAGGTCTATGGAGCCAGGGGGTAATGTAGATGGGAGAAGCTGGCTCTTGTCAGAAGACACTTTAGAGACCAGTATTAGGAACCATGGCAAACTGGAGAGCTCATAGCAAGATCTCCCATCCCACATACTCTTCCTACAATGTGACATTGATAATTCTTCCGTTGGGGTCAGGTGTTGGTGGCAACCAACATCCCTTTCCTTGAGTCTGAATGGGCTTGTGACTATAACAAAAATCATGTTATGTGCTTTCTGATGCTAGGTTATAAAAGGTAATGTAATGTAGTTTAAGCCTGGTCCTCTTCGGATGCTCACTCTTGGAACCCAGCCACCATCCTGCAAGGAAGCCCAGGTCATAGGGCAAGTCTCCATGTAAGTATTCTGGCTCACAGCCAACAGCCAGCATCAACCACCAGGCAGGTGAATGAAGAAATTCTGAGATGACTCCTGCCCCATCCACTGTATGATTGCAGTGACATGAGAGCTCTCACGTGAGAAGTCCCCAGAACTGTGAGAGATGGTAATAAATAATTGTTGTCTTAAGTCTGATTTGTGATACAATATATAATTGGAACACCCAACAGATCTTATTCATTTCTAAGCCTGTGCCTTGCTTAAGTTATTTTATGCCAGAGAAATCTTATTTCCTCTCTTCACTTACTGAAAATCTACCTGTTGTTCAAGGATCAGCTGAATGCCACTTGCTCCAAGAAGTCTTTATTAATCATGGCTTTTGATAGCGATCTGTTCTTTCTCTGTACTCTGGACACTTTGCATGATTTCTCCATGATTAAAAGGTCATCTGGGAGGACTGCTTTCCCTACAATCATTTTATAAAAACATTTAACATAGTTTAAAAAACAGTGCCTGGTTTGTCAAAACCACAGCAATGCAGAAGTCCATAATTCAGAAAGTGTCTCTCTTCTGTCTTGCTCTACCTCACCTCAATTTAATCCCGCATCTTCTCCAAAGGTGAATGGTATATTTACCAGCAGAGTGGTATATATTTTTCACAGCCTTTATTACAAATACACAGAGACAAACACACAGTATTTGTATAAACAGGATTCCAGGGTGGCTCAGCAGTTTAGCACTGGCTTCAGCCCAGGGCATGATCCTGGAGTCCCAGGATTGAGTCCCATATTGGGCTCCCTGCATGGAGCCTGTGTCTCCCTCTACCTGTGTCTCTGCCTCTCTCTCTCTCTCTCTCTCTCTCTCTGTGTCTCTCATGAATAAAGAAATAAAATCTTTAAAATAAATAAAATATAAACAGGATTCTATCATAATACTGTTTGGTAAACCTTTTTTAGTAGATGATGTATTGTGGTTATCTTCCCATGTCAGTAAGTACTAACCTACCTCATATTTTTTATAGCTGTAAAATATCTCCTATTAGCTAACCAATTATTTAATATTCTACTTATAGAAATTTAGGTCTTTCCCAATTTTTCCTTACTGTAAACGAGATTGTATTGCTGTTAAATACGTTCCTGGACAAGAAAAGGTTGAACTGAAAGAAATGCATCTTTTAAATTTTGGTATAAATTCTTAAACCCTTTTCCAGAAAGAGGTAACTATATCCCCATCAATAGTATATGAGAGCACTGTGACTTTCTCTGACACTGAATATTATCGAGCTTTTAAATCTTCACCAATTTGTTAGGTGAAGAATGATAGCTTCTAATTTTTTAACTTACAGTTTTATTCCTAGTGAAGTTGAGCAGCATTTCACATTTTATGAGTCCTTGTATTTCTTTCACTGTGGGTTTTGTCTGCTATGTCCTTTGCCTGTTTCTTTCTCTATTGAGTGCTTTTAGGGATTTTTTGGCTTTTACTTTTTTAATAGGAACCGTCTGAGTATTAACAATAGTAAAAATCTTAGTCTGTTCAGGCTGCTATGACAAAATTCCATAGACTGGGTGTTTCATAAACGACAGAAATTAATTCCCCAAGTTCTAGAAGTTGCAAATCCTAAGATCAGGGTGCTAGACAGCATGATGGAATTCTGGTGAAGGCCCTTTCCTGGTTTCATACTGCCAACTTCTTTCTGTGTCCTCACATGGTGGAAGAGACTGAGGATCTCTCTGGAACCTTTTTTATAGTCACTAATCCCATTCTTGAGGGCTCTATCCTTAAAACCCACATACCTTCCAAAGGCCCACCTTCTAAAACTACCACCTTTGGGAATTAGGATTTCAACATATGAATTTTGGGGGACATGAACATTCCTGCTGTAGCAGTGAACATTTTATATATCACTTTGCAAGGATTTTTAATCTCTGTGTTGGGTGTGTTTATGGTAACTTTTGCATCTAGCGGTTTAAAGAGATTTATATAGTTAACACTGTCTTTTGCCAAGGTGTTAGGTTACAGTTTCTTAAAAAACAAAAAACAAAAACCCTTCTATACTTTAAATATTATAAAAATAAATATATTTCATCCCAGATGTTTTACAGAAAAAAAAGCCAAACATTAAAAAAAATCATATAATATTTCTGATAACTCTTCCTTAAGACATTCTAGGCATTTGTAAATGTCAATTTCTGGGAACTCATTGACAAAATGCAGTTATTTGTTGAAGAAATATTTGTGACCTATTCCTGGATACCGTCCTCTTTTCTAGTCTTTTGGTACACAGTGGGAACTTGTCTAGTGGGGATAAGAAGAGTTAACAGAGGGAAAAATGTAATGCAGCATTTTTTTTAACGAACAAAATAAATCAATCTCTGTGGTCCTCCTCTGAGCTTATATAGCATGTGGACTCATTCCTCTCATTACATTTAATCTATACTCTAATTCTTAGTTTAAATGTCTTTCCACCTCACTAAAATGTAAACGACTTAAGGGCAAAAAATGTACCTCATTTATCTTTGAATCCCTGGCATCTAGCTAGGTATCTGGCTCATTATAATGGCTCAAGACCTATATTGTTAAATAAATGGATTTCCCTACTTTACAAGTTGCCTCTTTTCCTTCTCACATGAATACTCATAATCCTGTCTCCCTTCCTCTCTTTCCTCACCCAACCACCTCAAAATAAAAACCAATGCTAACTGTATGATGGAAACAGCTGAACTCCCCAAGGACTGATGTTTACATAGTGATATTTAATCAAACATGCTTAGCTCATAAGAAAGACTCAATTAAAAAATTATTGAATAAATGATAACTGCAGATTTTAAAAGTGTCATTCAGGAAAGTAATAAGGGAAAAGCTAACCACCACCCCCCAACACAAATTCACAGCTAGCATTTTTAGAGAACTTACAAATTGCCTGATATTGCAGGAGAAATCCACATGAAACCACAAATAAAAGATAGAGTTATTAACACCAGGGAGACATCAACTTAAAGTACAGGCAGAAACTAAGTTGCAGAACTAAGGATTTATAATTCTTAGAGTCTTGCGGGGAACAACGCTGTCTTTTTTTTGTCACACGCCTGAGTTCAGGCAAGCTCTTTTCAGGGGTTTCTAACTTCAAGACTTAACTGGGAGCCTGCGATACATTTCCATCTTCTCAAATAGAGACTTGCTCTTGCCTTTCTGGTAATGAATGAACAGTTACAGCCCTTGGTTACAATTAGTTTTTGCTTCTGGAGCATTTCCCAGGGGTGATATGCCAATGCTTCCAGGAGGAGATTGTGAGGCAGATCTGGAGGCTGGGGCTCTGCTGAAGCAAATGTGCTCTTATGGGATGCGGCTGTGAACACAGTATGTGCTAAAATGTAAATAACACAGCCAAAAGCACCAAATGCCACTTTTTACAAAAAAAAAAAAAAAGAGGATGATTCTGAGCAGTTACAGGCATACACATACATAGATGCATTTATATTTGTACCCCCAAACCAGCAATCCTGTGAACAATTAGTCAGGCATTATTAAAATCGTAGGAAAGACCAGTGATTCAGTGTTTTCCTTCTGTGAGTGACCAGCACCAAACCCTCCATCTGAAACTGGAAACCCTGGAATTCACTTGGCCAATTATGCAATACTAGACCACTGGGAAGCATTTCTGGCTGGCTCAGCTGGTGATCTGCTTTTACCCTGCAGCACCAAGATTGATAGACCTTATAATTTTATCCTGGTTAGTGCAGATGCTGTTCTTACATAAGTTGAAAAAAATAAAAAACCAAAACAAAAAACCACGCTCTTTCTCTCAAAAGAAAAACAAACTAAGCCCTTCCCAAGTGGTTTGCCTTGATGACACCTCATGGTAGTGAGATCAGTACCTTGATCACTGGCTAGAATAAAAAAAAAAAAAAAACACCTTTCGCAATTTCTGAATTTTCTGTAGCTTTCATTGAATCCTGAACGTGCTTGTTTATGAGAAAGAGTGAAGAAGAGGAACAGCAGTTTGTCCCCCTCTAAATCACTCCTTTTATGAGGCTTCTTTGGGTATGAGGGGGATGGGAAAGAGACTCCTTCTTAGAAGGTACAGAATATCAAGTCGGGAGCCCTTAGTTTCTCTTATGCTAATGACGAGGTATAATTTTAAAACATCATATTCATATGCATATATGATGCATACATACATAATTAGTATATTTACAAAGCCCCTCGCGGAATCTTAGAACTCCTAGTTCCATTAACCCTTCAAGGGAAAACGATTTCATAACAGTCAAGCACAATGGAATGTGTTTCCTTTCAAGTATATTCACCCAACCTCCGTATCTACGAAAGAGACCTCCAAGAAAGTGAAATACATTTTTTTTTTTCTGAAGCACTGCCACAGCCTGTTACGTATTTATCTGCTTTTGCAGCTCTAATTACAAAATAAGCACTAGCTACTACATGGAATAGCTATACTAGCCAAAAAGATTTTTATAATCTGGGAGAAATGCTCCCATATTGACTCTGCTAAGAGAAACAACTCCCCTTTCCTTGATTATAAAGAAGGAAGACAGATGGCTTCTTGTTTAAGACTGTAATTTTACTTTCAGCCTCCTCCCTCAGTTAAAAACAAGATGTACTTTGAGGCTTTGAGGGAAAATCTCAAGGGAAGGTTTTTTTTTCTTCCTGACTGCATTGAATAATTCAACAAACATTTGAGAGAGCTGAGGGAAATACAAAGAAGAAAATCCTTTCCCTTGTTCTCAGGGAGTTTACAGTCTAATTGTGAAGTTTATAATCAGAATTGGGACGAGAGCCATTCAAGTTTTATTTTTTTCACTTCTATATAGTGGCTTGATGGTTCCTGGTAACACATTGAGGATTTACTAGCCCAGAGGTACGGTGCACCCTTGGAACAGGCTGAACTAGAACGCGGATAGGATGCAGAGGAAGCATTGATGATCTCAAGCAGTACTTGTGGAGTGGAGCTCTACCTACTAGCCGCTTTCTTATCTGATCTTGAAGATAACCCTTCCTGGTCTTCCTATCATCAAGTCACAGGAGACAAGAAAGTGGTTTAGAAAGGTGATTCATCCGCTGTCACAGATCTAGGAAGTGGTATTGGAACACACCAATCAGGGATTCTTCATTGGTCTTTTGTTTGTTTGTTTGTTTTGTTTTTTAGCTGTCTCCAGGTTCCTGTTATGACTTCCCTTGGCTTTCAATGCACATAGGTCAACTGACTTCAGTGCTGTCTTTTTCCCCCTAGACTTGGAGTAATCTCTAAAATTTGCTGTCTCTCATTTGGGTAGGCCTTCTAAAGCCTCACTGCTTTGCACCTTTGTAAAGAAACTCCCCTCCCTCCCCCATTCGTCTTTGAGACATTCTTTGGCAGGATGAAATGAAACCTGTAAAAGGCTTGCAACAGTGCTTGGCAGGTGGTTCTCTTAATTTTGACCCTGATCTTTAAGTTTTATTCCCGCCACCCTTTCACTTGCTTCTTTTCGCCTTTTCTTTTTAAACACTTGCTTCTTTCGCCTTTTTGTTTTTTTTTAAAGGATATATATTTTTTAAAGATCTTGTTCATGAGAGACACACACAGAGAGAGGCAGAGGGAGAAGCAGGCTCCATGCAGGGAGCCGGACGTGGGACTCGATCCCGTGACCCCAGTATCAGGCCCTGGGTTGAAGGCAGGTGCTAAACTGCTGAGCCACCCAGGGATCCCCTTGTTTTGTTTTTTTAAGTAAACCCTACACCAACGTGGGGCTTGAACTCAAGACAAGGTGAAGAGTTACATGCTCCACTAAGGAGCCAGCCCGGGGCCCCTATTCCTTATTGGACGCTATTTCCCCAGGGCTGTACGTCTCTGGAAGGTGGCGACCACGCCTATTCTAACTTGTTCCAAGTCCACAGGGTATTAATGTAGCAATGGGGACTGGTTAAGACCACAGAAGCTGTCATTCTGGTTCACTTCTTCATTCCCAGTACCCATACGTTACTGGGACTAAGTACGTCCTCAGTTAACTCTTTTTAATAGGAACGACTTAATACTGGCTTATTGCTTTTTGCGGACAATCCTGCATACGAAAGTTTCGTTCAGACCAACATCGCTGTGCACTGGGAGACTCGGCGAACCTGCTACCTGTTTCCCCATGCATGGCTCTTTGTAAACATTTTGACCTTGGGGTTGCGTGCATCTTACTAGGCTGTCTCCTGCAAACGCTCAGTTTCATCAGCAAAACGGGGCCAGCAGCAACAGATGCAGGTCTCTCCCCGTCGTCTACCACCCACTCCGTCACCAGGCAAGGTTGAGTGTGTACACTTTCCTCTCGGGCCAAGAAGCCACCGCGGAAGCAGGGAGGTGCCAGCGGGGTCTTCGGGCTGCGCGCCCAGCAGCAGGGCGAGCGAGGAGTGCACGAGCCTCGCCGGAGCCTGCCGGGTCCGGAAGCGCCACAGCCCCCGGCGCCCTCCCGCTCCGAGGCAGCGCCGTGCCTCGGTGCCACCGCCAAAGAGGCTCGGCGCTGCGCAGGCTCGGACGCGCGCCGAAAGGCCCGGGCTCGTTGGGGCCGCCGCCGCCCGGCTGTCGGCGCGGCGCTGCACTGGGGGCGGGGAGTCTGATGGGAGACGCGCGCGGCGCGGAGGAGGCGGCGGCCCGGGAGAGGGAGAGGGAGCGGGAGAGGGACTGGGCGCGGGAGGCGGGAGGCGGGGGACAGGGGGAGGCGCCGCCGCCGCCGCCGCCGCCGCCCGCCCCTTTCCGCTGGGGAGCAGCTGCAGCAGCAGGAGCGGAGCAGGAGCCGCGCAGCCGCCGCCGCCGCCGCCGCCGCCGCCGCCGCCGGGGGATGTGGCCGGCGCCCGCCCCGAGCCGCGCCGCGTCCTGAGCGCCCCGCCGCCGCCCGAGCCGCCGCCGCCAGAGCCGCCGCCGCCCGAGCCGCCGCGCCGTGCGGGGCCAGGCCGCGCCCTCCCCGGGCGCCCGCCGGCTCGCATGCCGAGGGGCTCCGGGGCGTAGCTGCGCGCCGGGCGCCGCCTCCGGGCTCCTCCGGCCCCGCCATGGGCTGCTGCAGCTCCGCCTCCTCCGCCGCGCAGGTGAGGGGCTCCCGCCTCCCGGCCGCCCGCCCGGATGCCTCCCCCGCCCGTGCGCCCCTTCAGCCCCCCGCGCACTCCGGAGGGCGCCTCTCCCGCAGGTGCCCCCCTCCCGCAGGTGCCCCCGCAGGTGCCCCCGCGGCCGCTTCTGCGCCCCCCCCTCCCCCCGGCTCTGCGGGCGCCTTCCCGACTTGGCCTCCTCTTCCCAGTCACACCTGAGCGGCCCGTCCCGCCGCCTGCAGGTAGAGACGGCCCGGGCGCCTGCCCGCTGCTGTGCCCCAGGCGGCACCCGGTCCCCGTCTTCGGGCCCGGCGCCTCTCCTCCCATCCCCTGGGAGTCTCCCCTTCCCCATCCGCCGGCTGCGTGCTGTGCCCCCAGGCGGGGTGCCCCCCAGCGTGGGCTCTTCACCCCTTTGCCATCTTATTGCGGTGTCTGCTCCATCAGGCATCCGTCCTGCCCCTTGCTCGTGGCCCCCGACCCCGGGTCCAAGTGCTGGAGCGCGTTCCGAGCCCCTCCACCGCCCGCTGCCCGGACCCCAGCGGCCGGCGTGCGCCCCACCCCCGTGCCCCGACCCGCGGCTCCGCGGCTCCGCGGCCTCCGCACCCGAGGCCCCTGCGGGAGCGCTGCCCCTAAGCCGGGCGGGAGATTGGGCACCTGGGGGGGGGGGGGGGGACGGGAGCGTTACGGAAACTCCCTCTTTGTTGCCAGTGTAACAGGAGGAAGAGGTGCCGAATTTAGTTTTTCTGTGGGCACTGGCTGAATGTTGTCGCTGAGGGCTGAGATGCAGAGATTTCTCCCAGCTTCCACCCTGCCCCCATCCAAATTTCGCTAACCTCCCTCTCCCTTGCCGATCCGAGCCTTGAACCTGGATGGAAATGTTTAGACAACTGTATAAGGATCAAATGTAATGGAACTTGACTGCTGGCCACTAATAACTGAGAGGACCTGTTTGTAAATTACCTAATTTAGTGGATTAGTGAGTGTATTTACAAATACGATAAAAAGCAATCAGGAATACTGCATCAAACTGTCTGGCGGTGGTGTATGAAAAATAGGCTCTGACAACGCCTGGGATGTAATCTCACAGTTTCATTAGCGTAGAATTTAACTGTGGTCTTTGGTTTGTTTGTTTTGGGGGAGACAAGGGCTCTTGTTTTTGGAAATAAAGGCTGGTTGGTTCTTGGTGAAGAAAAAATGCTAGTTTGGAAAAAAAAAAAAAAATTCCTCCGGAGATCGAGCATCTGTGATAATGCCAGAAGTGTTTTGCTGCTGCTAAATGACTATATATAACTCAGTTTTAAATAACCTGCATACTTGTTCTGAAAATCTGAGATCTGTTAGAAAATGACTAGAATTGCAGATGAATGGAGGACATTTATGTTTTATCAAGTATCCAACCCATTTGTCCAGTTCTTTTTTTGGGGGGGGGGTGTTTGCTTACTGGTTTTTTTTTTTTTTTTTCCCCTCCCCTACTAGGATCACAGTCAGGCTGATTGGTTTAGTTAGTTAAACCTTCCTATTTAGTTGGAATAGCAAAGAAAACTATGTGTGGTTGGTGGTATGGAGCAGAGGTCGATAGACCAGGGTTTTCATATTAACAGTTAAAGGTGTGGGATTATACAATACCTTTCCACTGGTTAGGGAGTTTTGGGGGAGGGGGAATCTAATTGAGTGCTATTCATCTAACATTTACTTACATATTATTTTCAATAAAAAGGTGTTTTCATACTGCTTTTCTTTTAAGAGCTGGGCTACCTTACATCCTCTTTTGGTGGTGAAATGCCTTTAAGGCAGGAAATTATTGATAGTTTGTAGATGGCTTGTTCAGTGTGTGAACAGTTAAAATTGGGAGGGAGGAACGCTGGACCAAAACTCTGCTTTAATCATAGGTCTTGCATTTGACTAGCTCCACATCTTACTTTTCAGAATGCTGTCACATACGTTTTCTTTGCCTTTTCCTCCTCTTGTAGTCACTGTTTCCTTCATGCCACGTTTTACAGACAAGATGCATGTCATGCACCCTCAGGGATGCTTTTTTTTTTTCCTCTAGATTCCTATATCCAATTGACAGCAGTCATATGCCTTTAAGTTCAGCTTTAGGGACTTGTAGTGTTCAGTGGAGCATTGAGGAGCAGGTTTTGTGCCAAAGAGCTCCTCTTTTTTTTTTTTTTTCCCCAATTTGAGATTTTGGCATCATTTTTCATTTGTGAAATGTTACCAGTCTACTGGCATTTAAATGCCCCTTTCAGGAGTATTTCTGGTTTTAGAATAATATATCTGTATATATTATGTTGAAACAAAATAGGAATGCAACTTCGCATCACTTTGAACCTCTCTTGGAGGCCTCAGTGGTAATTTCAGGCAGAATAGGTTTCTTTTCATCCCTTCTACTGGACTGTAAGCTTCTTGAGTATAGGAACTGTTTTTGTTTTCCTCGTTTTTGTATCCATTGCAGTGCCTCACTCTTATATACCTTGTACAGAATAGTTGCTCAGCAATATTCAGTAAACAGAATTATGTACACACATTTGAGCATCTGGCTGCAAGTAGCATTGAATATGAGTCCAGCCCTGACCCATGTGCTGTTTTCACTTCCATAGGCTGGTTGACTAATTCTACCAAGCTATCCTCTTTGAAGCTCAAATTTGAACTGTTTAAGTTAAAACTGACCTGCCTTTCCCACGTTCCTTCCTATTCTGTCAATGGTACCATCAGTTTGCAAAATTGAGCAGGATTTTCCTTTTCTCCTGGTGCTCTGCTCAATGCCTGTATTTTAGCTGGAGCAGTGGCTGTAACATCTTTAAAAAGCTTGTCTGCAAACTCTAATGATAACCTGCACAGCACATCAAAACAACGTGCTTCGGGGTACTCTGCAGTTCAGCTTAGCTTTTCTCAGTGGTATCGTCAGCAATTTTAAAGCTCTGGCAGGTTTTATCAATGTAAATATAGTACGTTTCCTTTTTGTAGTAGCGATTCACTTTTGAAATGTAATTTATTTTTCCTCCTAGTCTCTTGCTATGTTGTAGACTCTCATGAAAGAGTTTATGGTCTTCCCAACTGTTTCATCTCTTTTAGCCTGTCCTGGTATTATTTTCATTTTCTTGGCAGTGTCTGGATATCATAATTTGCCATCAAAATAATTACCCTGTTTTAGGATTTAGATCAAAGGAAAGTGTCACATTCTATACTAACTTGCATGTCATTGCGGAAGGAGCAAATTATTGGCAGAATAATTTGTGCTGTATCAGTTATGTACATCTAAGAATCTTAAGAATATCTAGTGAGTCAGGGCTCTTATAGAATTCTTAATTATGATTTTTATTAGTGACCACTATGAGTTATTTGCTAATATTAGTAGCTGCTCAAAACAAGCCAAACACATGATAGCCTTTGCCTAAAAATCTCTTTGAAGGGAACATAAAAGTGAGATAGTCTTGAGTTTCTTTTTACAGCACTAATCTTCCCTAAGACTCTTAAAATTTATTCCCAACTCTCCATAATTCGTTTGTTCTGTTATAACCTGACATAATTTCTATTCTTGTAATGTTAAACTTCAAAGTTCACTTGTAAATCTTCAGATTTATGAAATGTTCTTTTCCATTGACAAACCCGTTTGAATGAAGCAGGCTTTCCAAAGATTACTTAGCAAATTGCCGTAAGTCTTTGTCGTTAATGGCTAGATCATTATTTCTCACAGCAGTGCTTTGGAGGCCAGGAGATTTTGCAAGTGCTCTGAAGTTCTGTGTCCTTTGGTTCTAACCTTAGAAATTGTGAGAAAGATAGAGGAGTATCTTTCTGGTTGAACAAACCGCCTCTTGTCTGTCTGACTTTAGGAGAAATAGTGCTTGTCTATTGTCTTGTCCCATGGTCCTCAAACTGAGAGCTATAAATTTAACTGTCTTTTTCTAGCTCTTACATCTTGTCGAGGGAGTAATAAAAAACAGCCAAGTGGTTCACTAATACTGGTTAACTTTTGAGTATGTTAACTGTTCCTTAACAGATTTTAATAATACTGTAGTCTCCATCTACTTTGTGGAATTTGGAGTCAGATGATAAAAATGGCATTTGAAGAGTGTGATGGGATTTCCCAACAGAAACTAAATTGTTCCATTAAAATATGTCCAGGAAAGTAGACTTGGTACAACTAGGGATTAAAAAGTCATGACATGAAGATGTGTTTTGTTTTGTTTTGTTTTTTTCCTACTTCTGAGTGCTCTGCTGTTAGTATGGAAGACCCACTCCTCAAAATATGTAAATCAAAGTTACTGTTAAAATTGGAAAATAATGTAAAAATGGTAATGCTTTTTGTACAGTTATTTTCCACAGCCATTTTCAGGTATTAATTTCTATAGTAATTCCGAAGTTGACTCTACTCTCATTTTACAGCTGAGGAAATTAGGAGTTGGAGGTTGGGAAACTTGGCTGAAGTCAACTACCGAGTGACAGATCCAAACTTTAACCCTGGTTTCTGGATCGCAGTTCTGTGTTCCTGTGTTCACATGCATGCTTCCCAAATCTTACATTGCAGCTTACTCTGTCTTTAGAAAAGTTCCACTGGGGCACCTGGGTGGCTCAGTCTGTGAAGCTTTTGCCTTAGGCTCAGGTCATGATCCCAGGGCGCTGGGATCCAGTCTCATTTCGGGAACTGGAAATGGGGCTGGATCCTCTCTGCTGTTCCTCATGCTTATGCTTTCTCTCTCTCTGTCGAATGGATAAATAAAATCTTAAAAAAAAAAAAAAAAAAAAAAGATCCACTCAATACAATTCTGAATTAAGGAATTTCCAAGTTAAAGTCATGCCACCATTTTGAACTTCCTGCAGTTTCTAGCTGTGGAACAACATACTATAGCAAAAGTAGTCTGGCTAGAATGTTCCCAGGCTTAAAAATACTACCAAATACTATTTGATGTGTTCATCCTATCATTTAGAAATGTTATTGGCTTGGGAGGATAATTATTTATAAAAATACATTCTCTATTATGCTACTGGTAATTGGTTAATAGCTGTTTTTGCATATAACCCTCCACCCCCTCCTGCCCCCACCTCCCACCTTCCAAGAAGAAAAATATTTCCATGTTGTAACTTTGGCTCAGATTTTTGGGACTTTAGGGGATATTAGAGATAAACCAGTCCTACTGTCTCACTTTTCTGTTGAGCTAAACTAGAACTGAGAAGCTATGAAGTAGTCTGATGTCAGAGAAATATGTTGTGATGTAGCTGGGACTAGAAGCCTACTCTTAATCTCTTGCTTTTTTTGTAGTACAGTTAATTCTTAATGTTTTAAGTCTTATCTTTGCAACCTTGGCTGTATATTAGAAACACTTGGAGAACTTAAAAAAACACTAATGCCTGGGCGGCTTGATCCATTAAGCCTCTGCCTTCAGCTCAGGTCATGATCCCAGGGTCCTGGAATCAAGCCCTGCATCTCTGCGTTGGGCTCCCTTCTCAGTGTGGGGCCCATTTCTCCTCCTCTCTCTGCCTCTCCCCCTGCTTGTGCTCTCTCTATGTGTCAAATAAATAAAATCCTTAAAAACAAAATAAAACAGTAATGCCTGGGTCCTACTCCCAGAGATTCTGATTTCAGTGGTTCTAGGTCACTGCGTGGGCATCACAATTTTTTGAAGCTTCCCCGGTGATTCTTCTCTGCCGCCAAGGTTGAAAACCATGGAGAACATACCTTTATTTAGGTAACTTCATCCCCTCTTATGGTTTCAATTACAGTCTGTATGCTGACAATTCCCAAAATGAATTACTGGATTGAAAGAAACTCTGTTCTGGCCTCTGATCCTAATATCCAGCTGATGACTTAGCACTTCCACTAGAATATCTTAGAGGCAGCTCAAACTCAGCTTGTCAAAAACTGAACTCAAAATTTGTACACACACACATCTTTTTCAGAATCTCTGGTTCACTGAAGGATACCAATATCCTGGTGTGAAAGCTGGAAACTGAGGCATACAGGAGCCTACTTTTCATTTCTTCTCATCTAATCACCACGTTTTGCTTCTTTTACCTCCTAAATTCAACTGCCAGCACCCCAGTCTAAGCCTCCATCATCTGGCCAGAACCTTGCTTACAGATCTCCCTGTATTATTCATGCCCCCTTCAAATTTTTCTTTGTACTGTACTCTTAGTGATCTTTAAAAAAATCCAGAGTTGGTTGTGTCCCTCTCCTGCTTAAAACCCTTTAATGGTTTCTGATGGCCTTTAGGACAAAGACCAGAATCTCTGACTTTAACCAACAAGACTCCTTGTTGGCTGGTCTCCCACTCTCCAGCGTCATTGTCCTCTTATGCCAGGCATCGTACTCTTTGTGCTCCAACCTCACAGACTCCTCAGTAGATTGTATTTCTTCTCCCTTTAGGACCTTTCCCACTTGCTATTCATTTGTTTGGAAGATTCTTTGTTTTCTTCCTGGCCTTTGGCTGGCTACTTACTCTTAAGTTTTAGCCTTCCAGTCATTTCTTTGGAAAAGACTCCCCTGATCTTTCAAACCAGGCCACATCTCCTCAATAAATTCTCATAGCCTTAAGTATTTTCCCTTTGAATGCTTAAAATAATAAACAAATAATTATACAATTGATATTGTCTGGCCTGAGAGTTGGCAAAACTTTATAGTCCATGGGCCAAATCTGGACAGCTACCTGTTTTTTATATGGCTTGCAAGCTAAGAATGCCAAAATTGTGTGTGTGTGTGTGTGTGTGTGTATTTAAATGGTTGAAAAAATCAAAAGATTATTGTATGATAATTTATTTCATACAAGTTGTATGAAATTTGACTTTCATTGTCCACAAAGTTTTAATGGGATACGATCCTACTCATTCATTTACATATTGTCTGTGGCGGCTTTCATGCTGCAAAGCAAGGTTGTAGTCTACAAGTGTCAATATTTATTCTGTGGCCTTAAAAAAAAAAGTATGCTGACCCCTGGGCTAGACCAAGCTGACGAAGAGTAGGACCATGTCTCTTTTGTTCATTGCTGTTATTCTCTGTGCTAGATTGATCCCCGGTACATAATAGGTGCTCAGGAAATATTTGAACAAATTGGCAAAGGTTCTCTTTTTTCCATGGATGGATGTGGATGAACTCCTACCTTAGCAATTCTGCTATTTTAAGATTCAATATGATACTTTTTTAAAGGGATACTTTCAGAGAATATTCTCTATAGCATCTTCAGCAGCATTCTTCAGCAGCTTGTATGTTGCAGATATACATCTCACATGAAGCAAGGGGACTTATTAAAGAGGTGTAAGTTCCTGTGTCAAGGTGGATGGGAAAACACTGGTCCACTCTAATAATGGACCAGTTGGATTTACAGTGCTGATGTTTTTATAACAGGCACAAATGGATGGGACTTTATGTGTAGTGTTACAAAGAAAAAGTGTTTGAACTGGTAAAAACTTCAGTTGTTAAAGAGGCATTGTTATTTATATTGTGGGAATTCACTCTGGAAATGGTTAAAGTTTCTGGTACAGTAATATTTCTTCCCTTTTAGTACTTTTTGTTTTCTTATTTATTTGGAATTTAGCACAGCATGATGTTCCAATTTTAAATTTATGCATTGTGTCAAACTTGGTACTGTTTAAAAGGTGATTTTTGAGAGTTATTTGCACTTTTCAGTAGTTTTTTTTTTCTTAAGATTTTATTTATTTGAGAGAGAGAAGGTGCACAAGTGTGGGGCAGGTGGGACGGAGGGGGAGAGGGAAAAGCTGACTCCCTGCTGTTCTGGGAGCTGGACTTGGGGCTCTATCCCAAGACCGTGGGATCATGACCTGAGCTGAAGGCAGATGCTTAACCGACTGAGCAACCTCAGGCATCCCTTTTCAGTATGTTTTAATATGCTCATTGGTGGTGTGGGAGGTCTTAGTTTATTTTTTCCTGAGATAGACTCTTTTTTTTTTTTTTCTTTTTTAAAGATTTATTTATTTTAGAGGGGGGTGTGGACAGAGGAGAGAGGAAGAAGCAGACTCCCCTCTGAGCAGGGAGCCCAACATGGGATTTAATCCCAGGACCCTGAGATCATGATCTGACCTGAAGGGAGGTCCTTAACTGACTAAGCCACCTAGGTACCCTGGGAGAGAGTCTTAAGTTGACTCTCTGCTGAGCACAGAGCCCCATGGATGCAGGGCTCCATCTCAGAATCCTGAGATCATGACCTGAGCTGAAACCAAGAATCGGACGCTTAACAGACTGCGTCACCCAGGTTCCCTAATAGACTCCTTTTTAATTTTGTATCAGTTGTATAATAGAATTTACTTAAAAAACATTTGGTTGATAAACCACTGGAATTTATTTATCATGTGAAAATAATATTACTCTTTTTAGCTGTTCTCTATAACATCTCACAAACAACTATTTGAACATTTATTTAGAAAGGAAACTCTTCAAAGCTATTTTTAGTCTAATTTTTGAGGTTGCTAGATACACTGAAAATTGTTAAACAGAAGTGTTTGATTTCTGGATACTTTAGTATAATGTTAAAGAAAATAGCAAGAAGAAAAACTGGAAATAGATGGTTACTTCTTGTTACTCTAGTAGCAGTGAAGATATGAAAATTTGCTTTTTTTTTTGTAGCATTGTGATAATGATGATGATCTTGTAAGATTTTTCATTATGAACCACTTAGGATGATTCAGGTGTAAGAAATAAACCTTAAATCTAAGTAGCTAAAACAGGGGCGCATGGTGGCTCAGTGGTTGAGTATCTGCCTTTGGCTCAGGTCATGAATTTGGGGTACTGGGACCAAGCTCCACATCGGGCTCCCTGCTCAGTGGGGAGTCTGCTTCTTCGGCCTGCAGCTCTCCCTGCTTGTGCTCTGTCTCTGTCAAATAAGTAAAATCTTAAAAAAATAAATAGTTACAACATTAAAAAATTAATCTCTCATAAATTGAGAGGTAGGGTGTCTACTAAGTTGGTTAGTTTAATGGCTTGATGATGTCAACCAGGACCTAACTTCCCTCTTTGTTTTTTTTTTTTTTTTAAATTGTTTAAATTAGGCAGCTTCTCCTTCCTTATCTGCCCTCATGATCCCAAGATGGATGTGGCTCTTCTGACCTTCTTTTGCTGAGCCAACAACCTCCAGTGGTTTCCCTGTAGGAGGAGATAGGGAGGGCTGCATACTCATCCCTAAACAATTTCTAGCAAGGGGGAGGCAAAGAACCCTGTAATTGGTTGGCTTAGGCTCACCAGGATTTCCTGGAGTCAAGTGGAGGGTGGAGCAACACTAGAACAAAATTAGAAATCTGCCAGCAGTGCAGAGGGTGGGGATGGTGACGGAGTATGTCAGCCAATAGTACCTGTTACATGGTTTTGCCATTTTCTTCTGCCTGTGAAGTCACACCTCTGTAGTGTTTCCTAACATTTTGCTTATAGCTCCATTATAAGACTTTTCACAGTTCATAGCTGAAAGTCACACAATTATCTTCCTGTTCTCCCAGTAATACTGCTCTAGCCACCAGTGAAGCCCCTATTTCTTTTACCCACCCCACTGCCTCTTTCCCGTTCTGAGGTCAGGATAGCTTCAGGATAAAGAAGACCATTTAAGGTTGGAATGATGGTGAAGTAGCTCATTAATATTCCCCCAAGTCCATGGATCCCCAAGAGAATCTTGGGGGTTAGTATAAACTCTTCCCTATGGCTCTCAGTTTCCTTTCTACCTCTTCCGTATGTGTTTTTGTCTATTCAGTACTCATTTATTCTCTTTTCTCTTACATTTTCTTTTTTCTTCACACCCCTCCCTGACGCATCAGGAGTCATAATACTGAGTGGAATAGACTGGGACAGAAGGAAGAGAGAGCGCCTTTTTTTTCTTTCCCTCCTGTTAATTTCTTTCTTTTTCTTTTTGTATAAAGAATAAAAAAGCTGAAGGTTCACATCATTATTTAGGAAATCTATGATGTAAAGAGCTCATAAAAATGCATCTCTGCAACAAATAGCTAATTTACAGAAGACGAAATAGTAAACTAATATGTAAATGTGTTCAGTGTTACAGATAATCAAATTAACTGAAAGTACAGAGACTCTCTTACACCTGCAACTTTGGTAAAAGTTAACAGAATATTAATTGCTCATGTGGTTTTGACTCAAGTGTACTTTATTGATTTGCTGAATAAATTGAAATGACTCTCTTGGGACATTGTTTGATGACATACATTGAAAGCCATAAAAAAGCAGTTGACATCCCTTATTTAGTACTTCAGAAGTACAATAAATACTATATGCAAGAATCTTTCCTTTTGGTGTTATTTATAATAGCAAAAGAATTTAATTTTAAATATATTTTTGGTGTAAAATTTCTTTTATGCTAAAAAAAGTGTATTATATGTGTCTCATTTCCCATCCCCAGCTTAATGATCCTCCTTTAATGCCTTCTATCTTCCTTATAAGATATCTTTTCCCTACTGTTACCCTGAAGAGCTATTAGAATCCATAGAATTGAACACCTTCTTATACTGATGGGAGTAATGGCTGTATAGCCAGACTGCATGGGTTTGAATTTCAGTTTCTCACCAGCTGGTTTATTTGGACTAAATTCTTTTAACATTTGGCTCCTCACTTTCCCCAGATGTAAAATGGGAACAATTATAAAACCTGTCTCATAGGCTTATAGCAGATTGCACAACCCATGAAAATGTCTCCACCATTATGATATTAATGGAAACTAAATCTGTCAGATGTCTTTGTATATATTAATCCTGCCCTGAAAAAAATCCTGTGTGGGTTTGGGAAAAGGGACCCTGACTTCTAAAAATTTTCAATTATGTCAGGAAGATGAGTGCTAAGGGTGAAATAGCAATAATGAGAGCTAAATTGGGTGCTTAGGAATTCAGGGAACGGGGAAAACAAGAAAAGATGGACCAGTTGGTGAGTGGGCTACCTGAAAATGGCCATTGATCTGGCCTTGAAGGATAAGGCTTAGAAAGAGTGGGGGGGATAGTCAGATTTCAGTAGAAAACAGGGAGAGAGGAGGCATTTCAATGAAAGGAATTGCTTGAATAAAGGCAAGGAAGCCTTTAACATACTGCAAAGGAGACCTGGCCCGAGTAGAGAGAAGAGGTCGTACTTGTAGGGAAGGCATTAATATTTGACGGGAAGGAAATAGGCAGCCATGGAAGGGTTTTCAGAGTGATTTAAGGAAGATTAATATGACAGCCTTGCCTGTGCTCAAAGTAGGAGAAGGGGAAACAGATGCCACCCCACGAAGCTGCTCACTATCTTGGACCAAACAATAGTGTTTCCCAAATGGGTAACAGAGAAGAGATATTATGGAATTGAAATAGGACAGACTTTCCTGATTTATCTGGGTATGTGGGATGAAGGAGAGGGATAAAACCAGTTTAGAATGCCATATAATGGAGGAAGGGTATTATACTAGGCATCACAAGTGGAGATGGAGACCGGTATGTGGGGAAGGGAAGATGAGTTTAATTTTGTGTGGACTGAGTTTTGAGGCGATACTGATACCTACATATAGCAAGCAGTTTCCCATAGGCAATGGAAGACCCAGAACTGGATTTCAAGTAATGCTTTAAGTCATGTGCATTGAGTGGATGCTTTCAGGATGGGTGATCTCTGAGGCGAAGGAGAGGGCATGAAATACGAGAGTAGACAACTAGAGAATGAGTAATGACTGGTCGTTAACTAGGGGTTTCCCTGTGCTGAATCCCCATCTGCTCTCATACGATAAATTTCATTTTTTTCTCACAACTCTGGGAGGAGTAGCAGTGTTAGCCCCATTTTATAGATGAGGAAGCTGAGGCTGAGAAGGCTTAGGCAGTTTGGCCAACTTCCCTTATTTTTTTATTTTAAAAGATTTTTTTATTTATTCATGAGAGACCCACAGAGAGAGGCAGAGACACAGGCAGAGGGAGAAGCAGGCTCCATGCAGGAAGCCCGATGTGGGACTCGATCCTATGACCCCAGGATCACACCCTAGACTGAAGGCAGATGTTCAACAGCTGAGCCACCCAGGCATCTCCCAACGTCCCCTAAATAGTGTCAAGCCCAGAGTAGTTGAAAGCATGTACATTTCCTCCTGCACATTCATTTTTCTCTACTACGTTTGAATAGTATATTAAATGTACCTCAGACACCACTTTTCTGTCACTTAAATTCATAGATTGTATGTACTACTTCACATTAAAGTATGTGTGTATAGAGGAGGGTGTTGGTTTTATCTTATTTTTTTTTAGGGTTATTTATTAGAGAGAGAGAGAGAGAGAGATTGGGCAGGGGGGAGGGGCAGAGGGAGAGGATCTCCAGAAGACTCCCTGCTGAGCACGGAGCCCAAGGTAAGCTTGATCTCAGGACTCCCAGATCATGACCTGAGTCAAAATTGAGAGTCAGAAGCTTAGCTGACTGAGCCACCCAGGTGCCCAGAAGGTGTTGGTTTTAAATCAGCGTACCCCAAACTAGAGGTCTGGAATGACAATTTGGAGCAGAGTATGTGGTCTGCATAAGTGGTGGTTATAAACCTCAGACTCTAGGGACCCTTGACTACCGTGTATTCATGCCTGGGCCCTTTTACAGATTCTTCTAAGACCTTGAGTCTGAACAAGTCTATCATGGCATTAAGTTTACTAAATGTGACTATAATTGTGTCCTTTTCCCTATAATTCAGATTGTTGAGAATATAGTTTTAAATAAGGAATATATGTTTAGTCAGTCAGTCTTTGGAGGTCCATGACCTCTAAAAGGGTTAATGTAATTGATGCTGGTGTTATTTAATAGTGAGTACCAACAAGGCTCTGGAGAGCAGTAAGAAAGGAAAGGGTGAAGAAAATGGCCACAGTGAAGTTGACTTTGTAGCACAAATGATTAGCACGCACATTAGGATCAAATTACGAAGGCAGAGATTTTCACCACCAGGGCAAAAGCTGGATTAAAAAAAAACAACTAAATTATACTTTAAAAACTCAGCATATTTAAGAGAGTTTTATTCCTTCTAGGCTCTGAAGTTTTTTCAAATCTGTTTTGCATGTGATTTTGTATTTTCATGACAAGTCTAAAAACATCAAGTGTTGGAAACAATTCTAAGGATATCAAGTTTTAGGTCTAGCATATTAAATACATATTGAAACTAACCATTCTTCTACATCAAGAAAAACATTTTGGAATAGACACAGGTGGTAGAAGTAGATTTCAGTTGTGAAAGTTTAGAAATAATACTTGAATACTTTCATGTTAAAATTGAATACAATTCTGTTTTTAAATAGATAGTGATAATTTTTAAAAGTTTATAGTTTAATCTGAGAAGGTAAGCCAAGAGTTAGTAGAAAGGCATGTTTCTCTCACTTTCCCATACCCTCCTACTGGCTATTTATCAGGTTCTATGCTCCAGGGGTGGTGCTCCACATTAAGGATACAAATGTTACTTAGCTAAGAATGCCTTGAGGGTTTCCTCCAAGGATGTGCTTCCTCAACACCAGAGCTACTAGATGATCATCCAAGAAAAGGGTTCTAAGGTCAGAAAAGTTGGGAAGTTCTTGCTCTTGCTCCTTCCATACCACCTCCCCAACATCTCCCTTTCCTTACCTCTTTTGTTTGGGTCACAGTGCATATCAGTGTATTAAAGGGTCATTGCTACACACTTCCCATCCCCAACCCCAGGAAACCAATTTAACTTTGCATAA